>NC_141687.1:801624408-802943575 GCF_964263255.1 Lissotriton vulgaris
TAAACGTGACCCTCTGAAACGTGCGGTGAATAGAATGGCTTCCCTATAACAACTAAAATTTATTTTCTGCTGTTAACCAGTTTATCCCCTTTTGGTTATGTACACTTCATAGGTGTGCTCCAGTGCCTCTTTCGGGTAGTAAGCGCTATAAATACCTATACAATACAGTACAGCCCGCCAAATAGATAACGAACAGTTTGAGTGAAATCATGGAAATATACTACAAAGTACGGCCGTGTGTAAACCGGTTTCAGTGACGAGGCTAAAGGCTACCGGCACATTAACAACAGCGGAACCGGGAAATATATACACGGGTGCTGCGTTCACCCGCCATTCATAAGAAAGAAGTATTCCATGCTTTAGTCTGAGTCGGCGCTCATCAAGACTGCACGTACCAGAGACCAAGATGGCATGAGCGAGGCCTCCAACCCTGGCCCTCTGCCTTCTTGTCAGGACGGTAGAGGGGTGGGTTTTTTCTGACTTCGTGTGGAACATACGTGAGGTAAAATAGTATGTCAGGCACAGGTGAAATGTCAGTTGTTGTCTTGGACTGTGTTTATGGTGTCTCTAAAGTGGTGGGATAAAGGACTGCGTGTGTTTGCCTTCATAGGGTTTTGCGTGGCACTCTAATTTGTGGTTCTAACAAACGCCACCCGTAAAATGTACAAATAAAAATATGTTTAAAGAAAAATATTCTTGTCTCAAAAGCCCGAGCGCGTGCACTCAAGCATAGCCGTGTTAAAGTTGCACACTACGCCCATCTCTTAGATATTTAGCTCTTCGGGTTAGGATCGGGGACATTGATTTGCTGAATCCCTGCTCTGTAAACTAGGTACTTTCCTGCTTTCTAAATTTTTGTATTTTATCATTAAAGTCACATTAACCTATAATCAAATGCACCCATAAGCGTTTTGTTGAACCCCATCACACTTGACGGTTTCATCTCGCCTGTTTCTTACCGCCCTCTACTTTTACACGATGCACAGTTTAAAACAATGACAAAGGGAGACTGAAACACACACGTGCGCGAATCCCAAACAAAAATACACGATGCTTCTGGTGTACGGGCCACCGGTATATGGCGATTTTACATTGACATGTAGATTTCTTATCCGTGACTGGTAAATTATGTTGTTTTGTTTAGTGCTTCCCAGTTCCGTGGCCAGGCTGCGCGCCTAAGAGGTTACTGTTGCGTTTTCTTTTCATTGACAACTAAACACAGCCAAATACCTCATTTTCCCCGGCACGCTTGAATAGGACAGACTCTATTGCTGAAAAGACGTCAAGAAATAGTCCCCCTGCAGGCTGCGAACCCACACATCTGCAGCCCCGGCCACCCCTGCCGCAGCTCCATCGCAGACAGACAGACTGCCACGGGCAAAGGTGCACAAACCCCCGGCGCACTTGTAAGTGTGCATCGTGACCGTGTGACTTTTAATCACGGGCTCCCCGCTTAGCGCATTGATTTACTCTGTATTGGTAAATATGATCACGTGGGAGTGGCGGCCAATGGTTGAGGGCGCAGCCTGCAAAATACTATGATTGTTCCCGGGGAGGGGACCGCATACAGTTAACAGTGTCACCTTTTATATGAGTGCGAGGGGAGCCTAAAATGTCGTCCAGTGGCGCTATAAGTAACTATTACGTGGACTCCCTGATGGGGCACGAAAGCGAGGAGGTCTACGGGGCCCGCTGCGTCCAGGTGGGGCACGGCGCGGCCTCCAGGGCCCCGGGTGGCACCGAGGCGTCCGACTTCTCCGCCTGCAGCTTTGCGCCCAAGTCCGCAGTCTTCCCGGCTGCCTGGACTGCAGTGCACTCGCAGCCGCCTACTGCCGCCGTCAGCGGTCTCTACCAGCCCTACATGGCCCAGCCAGCCCCCAGCGGTGGGCGCTATGCGGTGCGACCCTGGCTGGAACCGCTCTCCACCTCCTCCGCCGCAGCCTTCCCTGCCTTCCACCACCCGTACGCGGGCGTCAAGCCCGAGAGCATACCCGCCAAGAAGAACGAGTGCTCATCCTTCGAGTCCCAGCCGGGGCTGGCCCTGGCCGAGTTCCCCTGCCCGGCTCTGGACGACGAGCAGCCCCCGACGGCCGAGGAGGAGTCCCCGGCAGCCGGCCCGGAGCCAGGCAGCGCCGGCAGCGGCGCCCCGCTCAAGGAGGAGAAGCAGCCGCCGCAGCAACTTGACTCAAGTAAGTGCCCGAGAAGGCAGGGGGAAGAGTGGGAATAACTTCCTGATTTACTGCGGAAACTGCGCGCCTCGGAGTGGGCAAAACAGAGAGTTTTACTAACCTATAAAGCCGTCTAGACGCCTACCATAGAGCCCGCAGCACCGGGCTGCTATAAACCAGTTATATGACTGACAGAAGCGCCTTCTGCCGCGAGGCGTCCGCGGAGCAGCAAACAAGCCGCCCGCACCCCCCACCCCCTTTACGATAATTCCTGAAAAGCCGCGAATGCTGAGGGTACCCACAGTGCACATGAGTTTATTAATCTTTCACTCCCATCCCCCACTCTTTTGCTTCCCAGATAACCCGGCAGCGAACTGGATCCACGCGCGCTCGACTCGCAAAAAACGGTGCCCCTACACCAAGTACCAGACCCTGGAGCTGGAGAAGGAGTTCCTGTTCAACATGTACCTGACCCGGGACCGGCGCTACGAGGTGGCCCGCATCCTGAACCTGACGGAGCGTCAGGTCAAGATCTGGTTCCAGAACCGGCGCATGAAGATGAAGAAGATGAACAAGGAGAAGGGCAGCAAGGAGCACTAGCGAGGACGCCTGGACTGCCCTGCTCGCTCCCCCGAACTGCCAAATACTTGCCATCCTTGTCTTTTCATGGTAGTAGGCCGTTTTCACGTTTTTGATATTTCCGTATGCATTGCTTGGATATATGTATATATTTATGTTGTTTGTTTTTCCTTCAGTTTATCAGAGTAAAGTAATGTGAATATACGCCCAGTTCGGCAGCTATTTAAAGTGTCTTAAGTCTCTAACTTTCGGAAAATCAAGTGCTACAAGGATGGTCTATGTACATAAATACGTATATATTTTCCTTGCCCCGGTAAAGGCTGTAGGGCTGTAAGAGATATGTTATTTAACGGCTTTGAGTAATTGGATTTTTATTCGTCACATATCAAGAGGTAGTTCAGAGGTGGGTTCGGTCTTTTCTGTTTGTTGGGGGTGTCTTGTTCGGGGGTCAGCTCGCTCCCCTCAGAAGTCTCTCCTCGATGTACTGGGCTCAGTTTCCTGTTCGTGAGTGCAGTGCAGTGCTTTACGACGGGCCTTGTACTCGGCGGTGAAGAGACCCAGCGAGTCTGGGACTAGAGAATCTTCAGGTTCCAGGAAAAGGGACAGTAGCCAATTCCGAAGAGAGAACAGTGGTCCAGTGCTCAAAATATAGCGAGTTTTGAACGGCGGACGGGACACATACGTGCTTTTGAGAGCCGAGAGGTGTATAGCTTAAACAATATTTTAACTGGGATCGCTGTAAATTATTTGTTTTGATGGGGTGCTAATATAAGAACACGTATTGAACTACAATTGTACAGTTTAGTGGTTCGTTTTCAGCAGAAATTGTTCATAAAACGTGATGTACTGAAGGGCTGTTAAACGAGCATTTTGTTATTAGTTTATGAAAACATCAATGTGTTAAAGATGGCGGAGACTGCGGCATTTCATATTCGTGAATTTTCGCTTCATACTCCGGAGCCCGTTGAAGAAATGATCATTATTTTTTATCACGATTTTAAGATTTGTGAAGACTTGCGGGAAAGTGTCCATTTTCCCTTTTCTGTTCCCATTGAGGGAGCATTTGAAGGTGGCGCCATCTCTTTGTGTGGGTCTTCGGCCGTCATCACCCCACACTCATGGCAGTTTATTGCGCTCGCAAACACGAAGTTCATTGAAATGTATCTTCCATAGATACCGTTGAGACGCCCGCTACTGCTGAAAGGCTGGCATTTGGGTACCGACCCTCCTTTTAATCTTTAGCAGATGTCTAACATTGGCCGTGCCAGGCTTATTGCTAATTCTTGATCTCCCTCTGTAGCCGAGTGGCTTCGATTATGCTACAAGAGCAATGTCACCGAGCTGGGGTGCCTCGAAGTGCGGCCATTCATTGTCAACACTATACCCAGAATTTGTTTCAAACAGGAAGAGCTGAGCGCAATAAAGCAATTGAAGTGGCTAGACGTCTGGGCCTAATGAGTTTATGATACGGAGAGGAGCCCCTCTTTGAAAACACTCTCATTTTTAGCTTTTTGTCTGTTCGGAGGAAAACAAAAAATACAGACAAACCTCCTCCTCAGGAATCTGGCCTGCCCATAAAAGCTAATGTTTACACCAGGTCTGAGAAACAAATCAAGGGGAGACGTTTAGAACTCCTCTGAAGAGACGCTCCCCAAAACCAGAGGCATACTCGAATTTCACTTACATGTCCAAGTTTCTGCATGTGGGCATTCCTATTACCAGACGTCATAAAGGAGGTTTTGTGTCTTTTCTGGGCTCCCAACTTTGAGGTATATTGGTTAAGATTAGGTCTGAGAACTCTAAGCGGTTGAAAGCAACGTGTAAGGCTTTATAGCAGGGCGTGCATCTTGTTATTGAGAGGTCGCTGCTCAAGAAGGATCTTAATGGTGTCATGTTTTAGTATGAAGAAAAACAAATGTAATTTTAGTCCACCTCCAATCTTACTAAACTACTCTGTCCATAACTAAAGTAAACAGATGTTTTTACAGAACAGATCGCATTAACCAGACTGAACACATCGGTAATTTAAGCTACATCTAGGCTAAAGGGTGATGTGAAGTAAAATAAAAAGAGGCAGGTCAGTCAAGGTTTCATATTTGAGTGTCTGTAGATAGATAAGTAGATAGATAGATAGATAGATAGATAGATAGATAGATAGATAGATAGATAGATAGATAGATAGATAGATAGATAGAACGAACACAAAAAGTACGCGTGTATAGTTCAACAATGCCGAATAGGGCGTATGGTGCTATGATAATATGAAAATAAAAAGCGGGGCCTAAAGCCATTGGCGTGGCTTCGTTGCACCATTTATAGACCACGTATAGACGTTGTCCACCCTCTGTTTTTATAATGCATACCTAATTTAGGTCAGTTCGCATAACATCTTTTTTTTCATTCAAGTAGGAAAATGATAAAATAGGACTTTTTATTTTATTCTTGCGGCGAGCGCAAAGCAAGCAAGAGTTTAAAAAAAGATAATTCGTGTAATAAACTTCATTTTTTTTTTTAAAAAAGCGTTGTTTGGTGCACACACGTACGGACTGACTATGCGAAGAGCTGTCCTGCTCTCTCCTGTATGCTGTTTGGTGCACACACGTAAGGACTGACTATGCGAGGAGCTGTTCTGCTCTCTCCTGTATGCTGTTTAGTGCACACACGTACGGACTTACTATGCGAAGAGCTGTCCTGCTCTCTCCTGTATACTGTTTGGTGCGCACCCGTAAGGACTGACTATGCGAGGAGCTGTTCTGCTCTCTCCTGTATGCTGTTTGGTGCACACACGTACGGACTGACTATGGGAAGAGCTGTTCTGCTCTCTCCTGTATGCTGTTTGGTGCACACACGTACGGACTGACTATGGGAAGAGCTCTCTCCTATGTGCTGTTTGGTGCGCACACGTACGACTGACTATGCGAAGAGCTGTTCTGCTCTCTCCTGTATGCTGTTTGGTGCACACACGTACGGACTGACTATGGGAAGAGCTGTTCTGCTCTCTCCTATATGCTGTTTGGTGCACGCGTACGGACTATGGAAAGAGCTGTTCTGCTCTCTCCTGTATGCTGTTTCGTGCACACACGTACGGACTGACTATGCGAAGAGCTGTTCTGCTCTCTTCTGTATGCTGTTTGGTGCACACGCGTATGGACTGAATATGCGAAGAGCTGTTCTGCTCTCTCCTGTATGCTGTTTGGTGCACACACGTATGGACTGAATATGCGAAGAGCTGTTCTGCTCTCTCCTATATGCTGTTTGGTGCACGCGTACGGACTATGGAAAGAGCTGTTCTGCTCTCTACTGTATGCTGTTTCGTGCACACACGTACGGACTGACTATGCGAAGATCTGTTCTGCTCTCTCCTGTATGCTGTTTGGTGCACACACGTATGGACTGAATATGCGAAGAGCTGTTCTGCTCTCTCCTGATGAAGCTAGCAATGTAGTGCCGGTGGCATCATATGATCAGGCCCGTTTACTTTAACAGGAGGATGTTGAAACATAGAGCAAAGATGATGCTGAACAGTGTGTCTTCGTGTTTTCTCTTAGCATACCCTGAAGCTTGGGAGCTATGTAGGCGGTGAGCGGAGAATCGGTAGGAGAAACCCAAATCGAGCCCCCAGTCTGCCGCCGGAATTCCAGAATGAATGAAATACACATTTCGCAGTAATTTCTCAATTTCCAGGAATTATGGGAAATCAATGATGGGTTTGGTATCAACCTTATGAAATATAGTTTTTGAATCCGCTGCTTTTTGTGCAATAATGGCGGCCAAACATGCAATACGTAGAGGATACATTACGGGTAACAGTGTCTTATGGTCCAATGCTACATAATAAAGCGGAAGGGGGCATTGGCAGTGGTTTGAAACAGTTACATGACCCTCGGTTTACTGTGTTCCACCATAATGCAAACGATAAGTGTTACTAGTGCGTTACTGCATGTTCATTTTGATACAGGGGAGCAGGGAAAGGGTGTTTTTTTCCAAACAAAATGTTTACTAAAATTAGTGAAATACACTGTGTAGACGATATTGTAACTTTACGGTTCAGCAAAAGGTATTTCTAGTGAAACAATATTTTGCTGTTAAGAAGCACATTCTCCCAAAAACAGAGAGATCTTGATTTTGAATCTGCTCTCAGTATGATTCGCTTAATTAGAATATGCATGTTGTATTAACCCCTCATAAAGATAAGGGTGGTAAAGCAAAGAAGGCAAAGCCTAGGAGGGCGGTTTGGTGTTCCTGCCAGCTACGTACAGGGTCATGCATACAGGCTAATAAGAAGGTGTGAAGGAAATCAGAGACGATGCGTCCCACTGGACGGAGATCCAGAAAGAATCATCAAAAATAATGTTATTTTAGAAAGTATGGAAAATAATTTACAGGAATTACATAATCTCTGTGGTGAAATATTTGTTATGAAATTACCGGGGGCGTGAGTGTGTGTGTGGTGAGGAGGCAGGGAGAGGAAGGGGGCGGGGTTATATCATAGGCTGGCCACATTTATCCCAGGGGTCAAGGGCACATTTTTACTCCGACTTATCACAGGAAGCCAAAGTTGAAATCGTAACAAAAAATTAAGTCAATCAGTGAAAAATAATATTGAGCCGTTACTTGCAGAGTCCCTATTACTCCATTCATGCATGTGTATGTTTGCATGTGTTACTGAACTAAAGGAATGTGCGTGTGAAGGTGTGTAGGTGGCGGTGTGTGTGCACACCATGCCATCCTAAACTGGGCACAATTTTGGCAAGTGTACATTTTCCCTCAGACTTATGCAAGGAAGCCAAAGTTGAAAGTGAAACAAAATGAAGTCGTTCAATGGAAAATAATATTCAGCCATAACTTGCAGATTCACTATTTTTACGTACACGCATGTTTATGCTTGCATGCTACCTGAGAAGGTGTGTGTTTGTGTGTGTGTGCAGAATGTACTGTGCTATTGCCCTTGTTGAGTGTGGTGGGGCCACTCCTTCCTAGATATCCAGCCTGGAATGGGCCATGATTCTCCTCTCCACTCTCAACCATGGTAATAACTAGCATATTACACACTCCACATCTAAGTATAACGATTGTGTCATGCATTTTTCCTTTGTTAACAATAACAGGATTCAGGGTGAAATGTATCAGTAGGGTAAAAACACATTTAAGAGCAATCGTGACCAGCAGAAAAGCTGTTTCCCTTTATAAGCCTTATAATATAAGGTACAATCTACGAGTGTGCACAATGGTTGTAGAAATGTGAGTTTATTAATACAGCTACTCTAAATACATGGTGTTTCGGGTCACGTTGATTTTTAAATGCCAATGCATACATACACATCACACCAGGCAAATGGTGTCATGTGTGTGTCCCATTCAATTGCTGTATCATGAGTGCAATATTGTGTGTGTGTGTGTGTGTGAGAGAGAGAGAGGGGGGGGGGGGGAGTGTGTGTGTGATACGTATAGATGCGTTTTTAAATACGTGATTAGAAAAATAGACCTACATACATTTTTAGATATACCTTTGCCAGCTCTATATATACAGAATGTCAAAGTAAACGTATTTCAGAATAAAGAAAATTGGCCACACGTACACACACAGAGGCAAAAGGCACACCCACGTATCTAATATTTGCCTATTGGATATATATAAGCATATGTTCGTGTGTGTGTGTATATGATTTCTTACATAGATATTTATTTTGAAGTGTACTCACAAACACTTGCTTAAATGAATATGTCGTGTTATTCGACACACGCAAATAATAATTAAGAAAAATAGGGTGCTTCAATAGTCTACCTCTCATGTATAGATTATTTTGTATATTTAGTTTATTTTGTACAGTGTGTATTTCTTTCTTTAATTGTTCATCTATATGTCATGTTAGTACAATCTGTGTCATCACTGAATGTCCTCAGAAATAAATTAACCCAATATGAACTGTTTGAAAATAAACACAACATGCATACGTGATGGAAGAATAATGGTTGGTCTAGTATTTATTTCGCCACTAGAGGGCAATGTTGTTCTATTTTTATTATGTGCTAGTTCTGTGTGTTGTCGATCGGAGCAGTTTCTTTTCATTCCCGTGTCTACGTTTAAAAAAAAAACAAGATCAAAGACAATGTAAGAAAAGAAAGAAACTTATTTCACGGAATTAATTAAACATGAAATCTAAGTTAGCCAAAGTAATACGTCAGAATGTGAATACTAATGTAACTGGAATCTAGGTGTGTTTTTTTTAAAGAAAGAAACAATACCCATGCCCCCCAAATTACTTAAAACAACTAGCAACTTGCACATAGTTAATATATAAAACAGACACTGCTGTAAACAGAAATTAGAATGAACGGTGGTACGTATCTAAGGTATCAAATTATGTATTTATTTGTAGTATTTCAAAAATGTTTTTGTCCTAAAGGTTCAGACTCCACCGAGCCTTCCGTGTAGTTTCATTGAACAATTGCTGCATGAGAGCCATGCAACTGGCACTAACTGACCACATCGCATTTACCGAAAATCAGGGCTAGACAGGGGCGAATGGCAACTTGCCGCTAATGTTTGGCTGAAGCGGGAATTTCTCTCGAGCCCTCCCCTGCACCGGTTGCCAACAGTACATGTCACAATGCACAATCATGGCGACCCAAAAACACCAATCCGAAGACGGCTCGTGCTTAACTGATTATGGTTGACTGCTTTACTTGCATTGTAAACTGGAAGAATACAGACGATTTACGATTAGATTACGTGCACGGGCCTAATTTAGGCAGCTCACTAGGCCCCAAGTCATCTTTTCTACCCACTAATGTACTCAACTGTAACGACTGACCCTGGTGCCTTTGTCTCAATTTGCAGTTGTTATTATTCTGCCTCCATACTGCGGGTTATTAATAATGTTCTGTAATGCAAGCATAGAAAATCTGAATGTCTCCATAGTGTAAGGGATGACTTAAATTCAGTTCGTATCTGAGAGAGAAAAAGAAAGAAACAAAGAAAGATTGATTGTAGGATTTGAGAAATGTGAGCAGACATAAATTTACGAACAAATAAGGATGCGGGTGCGAAGCACAAATAAGTTATGAAATAGTTACATGGTCATGGGAAGCGAAATCCAGTGTTTTTTTGCGGGATTTTTTTTATTGGAATAGGCATGGACTTGAAAGCCCCAGCTTGATTTAGAGGGCATGTTTAACTGTTGCGGCTGTATGTGGGTGGCACACCTTTTTGAAGATCATTCTGTTGTGATAGTGTGGAACAATGTTTATGTTTTTGTTATCTAGACACTATGTGCCTGAGAGAAAGCGAAAGCATTTTCAAGCATGAACCCATTATTAACGTTACTAACACACAGTTCATATTTACATCGTAAGCTTTTGGCCAGTGCGAGGTCAATATAAAGTGCACTCGCACAGTTATGAGGGGAAGCACGCAGCCTTGGGTTAATTTGAGTTGACCTTCCCATGGATTCTGTTTTAACGTACATTCCGTCTTGCATCTACTACGCTATTTGCTGTCTTTCCCTTGGAGTCGATTTCTTGTGCTCCAGTAACGCCGTCTGTCAAGTGTGAAATGATGGAAAATGTATTCATAGCCACGGTTTTCATTAGGTATCAATTAAACTGGGATTCCAGCCATGCGTGCAAAGCTCAAGGGCAGAACGTTCATTTTGTTACAAAGGCGTAGGCTAGGCCCCCTCCCCTAAAGTCAAGGTATTCCCGTTTTCTTAAACATGTTAAGAATGCTTTTCTTTAAAAGTCGAGAAATTTCAGATGAACAGCACAATTGTATTTCTGTGTATTAGCAGCGCGGAATAAATCATTTTGCAAAGTGTATGCTCGAAAGGTCGGTTTCCCCGCAGCGTGAGTTTCCACTGGCAGCAGTAGTATTGCATTGTTGGCCCTGTGTCGGGCACAGGGCACAGCACAGAGCGTAGGCCCCGGGGCTGCAGCACGGCGCAGCTCTCTCCCTGCCTGGGTGACGCGGCCTGTGTACACGCTTCACTGGCCTGCGCTATGGTTCCATATCCTTCCGCCGCCTATCTAGAGCCAATCTCTGAGTTGAAGCCGGTGCTCCTAAATGTATTCAGCGCGCAGAGGGGGGTAGTTTCTAGCCTCGGGAGCGGCAAATGTAAACCGAAGCCAAAGATTCCCCGAACTATACGAACATTTTCACAGTGTGCCTAATAGGAAATGGTAAAAGCAGCGAGGCAGGTCACCCCAGAGCAATTTAAAACCAGCACCGGTCAACACAAGTTGCCTGGGAGCGCGTTGGGCACTATGAGCGCGAAGTGAAGGCTCCGCTGGGCTGCCTGACACGACAGGAGTTGGCTGCGTTACTGCTGCAGTCAGCCCTCGCCTACTGTGTCTGGGACTTTTGACGGCTGCTGAGATGAGTTCGTACTTTGTGAACCCGCTGTACTCCAAGTACAAGGCGGCGGAGCCCATAAACCCGGGTTTCTACGAGTGCCCCTTCTCTGCAGATGTGGGCGGCAGCAGCAGGCACGCCGCCTTGCTCTACAGCAGCAGCGCTGCCGGCTTCCAGCAGCAGCCGCCGCTGCCTCAGCAGCACCCGTCTCCAGTGCAGGACTTCTACCACAGCGCCGGCCCCAGCCCGGCCGGCTACCCGCAGGCTCCGTGCGGCATGGCGTGCCACGGGGACCCCTCCCGGCTCTACGGATACGATAACTTACAGAGGCAGGCGCTTTTTACGAGCCAGCCGGAGGCCGAGCTGCTGCAGTATGCCGATTGTAAATCGTCCAGTGGTCACGTTGGCGAGGACCCAGAGCACTTAAACCAGAACTCGTCTCCTTCTCAAATGTTCCCTTGGATGAGACCACAAGGTTGGAGGCTGTAAAATTCGCTCCTCATCTTAGCGTTAGCAGTAAAACTTTTCATAGAGCTGCGGCTGCAGGCTGCTAAACAGAAAACACACAGAGTCAGAGCAGATTAGCCATAGCAGACACCCCGACACACACACACTTACTCCCGTGCAGGCACAAACTGCATGCACGCACAACACACACTGGCAGACGCGCGCACACACCGCACAAAGTACTTCTTTGTACACGCGTTCACGCAGACAGAAAGAAGCATAAACATGCTGCAAACATCCGTACATGGCACATGCACCGTCAACACGCGCAAGCAAGCGACCTGCACACACATATTGCTTCTAGCAGCCCAACACGCCATGCATGCAGCGAGCAGATCAGGAACCACGCACACAAGCCGCAATCTCCTGGGTACAACCCTATACCAATGTCTGTTTTTGTTTTGTTTTGGTAGCAGCCCCTGGCAGGAGAAGAGGAAGGCAGACATACAGCCGGTTCCAAACGCTAGAACTGGAAAAGGAGTTCCTTTTTAACCCTTATCTGACCAGGAAGAGAAGGATCGAGGTCTCTCACGCGCTGGGACTCACCGAGAGGCAGGTAAAAATCTGGTTTCAGAACAGAAGGATGAAGTGGAAGAAGGAGAACAACAAGGACAAATTCCCAACTTCTACCGAGGAGGGAAAGGAAGGGGAGGCGGACGAGGAAGCGGGAGATGTGCAAGAAGACGCGGGTGCCGGCGAGGCCAAATAATGACAGTTTTCAGGAGTTTAGGACACTGTTGACATGCCGACCGCCAGGAAGCTGTAAGCATAAGCCCCTCTCTGTCGTGCGGGACCTTCCTGGCTGCCACACTGCCTGCTCGCACAAGCTGCTTTCCGCTTTTCTCAGGGTACTGGGCTTGGGGCTTGGGATAGTGTCTAATACGTGGCACGCGCACCCGCTCTAATCAAGATGTAAATGTGTTCATGAAGCCTAGTTTAATTTTAATTTTAAAAACTTGATACTGATTCCTTGCCAGCACTACTTACTACCTATTGAATACACACAGCGAGGCCCTGTAATCTCAGCGCAGGCGTACAGCCATGGCCGCAGATTGCTTTCCTATAGATCCTTGAGGACGTAAGTCACATTGTGATTGTGAGGACTTCCAGCCGCAGCTCTCGCTGAAGTAGCGCAGGCGCTGATCGTAATAGAAATATTTATAATCATACTTTTCGTAGGCGTTCTGAAATCCTTTCCTGCTGTTTTGGTGTTTATGCCACATTGTGCCTTTTGCCCATGGCTTGTCTATGTCTAATGCACTCTAAACAAGCTGTTAGAAGTCAGGGCTGTTAGATCTGCTCTCCATGTGTTCGTAAGACACTCTAATTCAGACTAGATATGTCACACTCGTGTATATATGTATGCGGGGGTGGTGTGGGACCAATATAAAATACTGCAATTGTCTGTGCCTTAATTTAAATAATAAGCATACCAGCAATACTACTATGCAATGTATACCATGATTTTGTCGTACAGTTGTACATTGTCAAGACATAACCAGTGAGCTTCCTCACGTTCATGCGCGACACAAGTCGGCCTTCTATTATTGTCAGTGTCTTGTGTCAGGAACGTTACGTTTTTGCAGAATATCTCCAGTACGTTCACAATAATGATGAAGCCACACTCACTGCATCGTTTTTTCCCCCTACAAAAATCGTGTTACATGAATGATTTATCTACTAAATTATCGTTGTTTCTATTGTTGTATGCCCTTTGCCAGTTGTCATTTTATAAATGAACAATGGGAACTTCATCCGTGTCGTCCTCCCTGTGGAGAACTCTTCGGAATACTTCAGACTGTGTTTTTGTCTTTTTTATGTTTTTAAATTGTATATTTTCATGCGAACGCTCTCTGCTGAGGTTGCGGGTCCAAATCATGTTTTGGTTTTATTGACCATGAGCTCTATGCTGTTAACACTTATGTGGTGAAATTCAAGTTAAAGAGGGCGCCAAGGAAGAGCTGTATGTTTGTCAGCATCGCACTGCGGCCTTCTTGTGGGGTTTTAGAAGACATGTTAGCCATCAGTTTGGTATTGTGGTGACAGGAGGGAGAAAAGTCTTTCAATAACGCATATGTTCCCGGATTTGTCGCCACTCCATGCACTTCCTCAATATGCTTCCCCTTTTAACTTTCTATTTTAAAAATCGGCATTCTGTTTTTTTTTTATTTATTTTTTCACTGTTGGTTGTGCTGTGACCAGGGCCACATTTCACAGTGTTTGGAATTGAAATATTCTCGGTGCTCTGCAATGAGCTTCTATTATGCTGTTTTAGCATTACTCCATGGTGTGCATTAAAGCCGCCTGGTAGTTTATTTGTCAACATTCAACATGAATGCAATGCACACCAATAACAGTATCAACCCATGAAACGATGGTGCATTTGAATATCACACAACTGCCATATCTCCGTGTTATAATAATATATGTGGTATGTGCCTCACTTAATCCAAAAAGGTTACACTCGGGCAGCCATGGATGGCAACATTAATAAAATGCATTCATAGGTAGCAGTGCGTTGGCAGACTACCCTTGCATAGCATACAGCGCACTTAACCCGCTCTCTCAGTACATTATTGAAACAGGGGGGCAGTACTAAAATAAACTAGCGATAATGCTGCATTCCCCCAAGCCTTCAAGAGCTCTCCAGCCATGGTGTTCGGAAACGCGGCCATTTGTTCAAGCCTACTTCCATTTTATCGCAACAAACGAGGATCTTCATGAAGTTTTCAGCAGAGAGTCAAAATAGCATTGTGACACAGTCACTTCTCTTGTTGATTCCACTTTTCATGCAAGAAAGGCGATGCCAGGTTGATTATTATACTACAGAAAGCGAGGACCTGATAAACAGCTGAACCCTCGCAATGAAGAAACCTAAAATGGCGTCGCGTCGCACACTTACTACTCATTGAAGTGCCGCAGTCCCTCGCGACCTCTCTTATTTGACATATTCCGATCAAATTCGTGCCTTTCAGACATCCCACAGTATTAATCGAGTAACACGGTTGTAGTACTCACCCATTGTCTAGTACACACCCATGGTTTCTCCACAACATAGATAAGCTTTGCTATAGTATTTCAGTCTTGAGGCATAGGCCTTCATTGTTACCAAGGTCCAAGGTTTGTGAGCATTCACATCTTTGTGCGCGCTTGCGAAATACACCTCATTTCCAGAGCATGCCCTGCCAATGACAAAGACTGCAAAACCAGGCTGCATTCTCACGCAGCACAGACGGCCGAAAGTACCAAACAACTATATTTATTGGCACAAACCATCCAATTCGGTGCATGTAACACAGTTCTGTCGTACAGGAAACACAACCTCCTGCCAATGACTTAGCCGTTCTGACTGAAAACAGTCTGTTGAGGCCTTTGGACGAAATGAAAGGGCACCGACTCACTGACTGTAAACATCTTACGGTGTATGGCCCAAGCAATCAAGCTGTAAAACTGAACCCCGTGCGGTTGCTGCCTGTGGGAAAGTAGAAGGGAATGACAGCAAACAGGAAACATCTCGGCAACTCCTCTGATTCAGATCAAAAGGCACACAAGCTGACCCCCAACACCGATTGTCTTCTTGGCAGTTGCATTCATTATGAAGCATAACATTTGTCTGCCATGATATACGTATTAAAAATAGGTTATAGCAACAATATGTTATTCATGTAAAGCATGTCCTGGTTTCCAGACAAAACCAGAACTGCTTGCCTCCTAACAACAGGCAATCTGTAAAACACACATAGATGCCTGTTTGTATGTTCTGTAATGTGTGTGAGCACGCGTTGACCTTCAGGAATCTTGATATCCGTGACAGATATTGGATGGCTTCTCCTATCGTAAACTATTCTGCTGTGCTTGCCAAGTCTGACTGAAAAATAGCCTTAGATAGCCCTCTTTCTTCATTTGAAGGTTTGAGTAAAGGGAGAATCGACCCAGTGGGGATGGCATTTATTTTTAGGCCTATGTCTGTGGGTAAGTGTGAGTGTGTGTGAGACGGAGTTTCCAATGCTGGTTAAGGTAAACATAGTTATTGACTTAAACAACAGGAAATACAAATTAATTTCGGAAAGGACTGAAATGCACGTGGTCTGTTCATTTTTTAAAGTCACATTGCCGTAAATTTGATATGATGAGAATAAGCCAAATTAGCGCTTTGAAGACGCCACACTCCCATATCCAAATCAAATTCAATCAAACACACCTATATCACAGACAGTGCACCTACACGGTGCCTTCGCAACCTGACCACTTGTGCAGCCTGGAAGATGAGACATAAAATGAAAAGAGCACTGGTTGTGATGACTCAAAAGTGAAACTTAGAAGTTCGCTCATCCTGCGTAAACCCAGTGCCGCGGTTGTTAGTATTAAAGGCAAGTTAAAGCGCATTTTACTGAGCGGCAGCGCTCTGATTCCACATTAGAAGATTTCTTGAGGATTCTTTTTACTAGAAGACGACTCTTATCCCATTTACACCAGAGTTTTTTTCAGCACTCATGGAATGCGTGTAAGAGTGAAAGACAAATGACAGTGTTTGGAATAACTGCAAAGGCACAAGCAGCGTTCTTCAAATAGAAATAAATAAGTGCATGGTGATTTACCACTTAAGACATTCATTTACGAGATGGCTTCTCCCTGCATTCAATATATTTATGAAGTTGGAGGTACAGCTAAAACTACATTTTAAATGTTATGTATAGGAAGCTGTCTGTTACACGCGCGTGCTCACATACAACTTCTCATACAGAGGGTCGGACTAGAATATATGGCAGTCAGGCAGTGCCTGATGTGTTGGTCTGACAGGGTCAGTGTGTGGGTACATTTTGTGGCTGCTTATGGGCCGGATTTATGGTCTCCTGAGCCCTTTTTACTCTCGATTTGCCCTGATAAGCAAGCTAAATCCTATGCAGTCTCAACACCTCGGAAAATATTTGTATAGCCTTTATTTCCAAGTCTCAAATGCTCCAATTTGAAAAAATGGGCAACTTCTTCAGGTATCTAGAAAACTACTAAGGGCCATTTTTATTTTGGTTTCTGGGCCTATTTTCTGTCCCAGTCCGACCCTGCACATATACACACACAAACATAAACGTTATCCTCTGTTTGCAACTCTAGTCATGCCAAGAGATTATTTGCACACATCAACTAATTTATTATAGTGCATATGGCAGAGGAAGATGACACGTTTCTGCTGAAATTCAGCCTTACTCTGGCCCCCTTCCCGCCTACAAGTCACCTCTGGACAATCAACACCTCTGATTCCCCTCTCACACATAGTCACCACATTCCAATATACTCAGAAATGTAACCATTTACCACCCCTCTTGGCATGCTTGTCAAGTGTTATGACCCAGTCAACTGGAAGATACATTTTGTCCATAGAGTGATCACTGACTTTTTCAAGAAACATACCTCTCAGTAAAACTTATGTGTTTCAATTTTGAGTCATCGCCACTAGTGCTCTTTCCATTGTATGTCTAATCTACTAGACTGCTCCAGTGGTCAGGTTGCGAAAGACCTATTGTGTACTTAAAAATAACTTCGAGTGGGCTTCAAACTCGCCAATTGCTTACCATTGATTGACTTTATTACCATTCTATTTGCTTTCTTCTTATTTTACTGCTTGACTTCATATCTTGTCGCACCTTGTCCATCTTGTCTTTGTCCCTCCCATGGAGCATAGCCTCTTACCATCCTTTTGAGTTACTGGTTCGTATCCTTCTACTAACCACTTATGGCGAACTATTTTTTTCTATTTGGTTAAACATTCCATGAGGGTGCTGCATGTGTTTTCCAACTGTCTCCCTTGAGGGCTTCTCCCTTCGCCAAATATCTGACCCCTGCTCTGTGTTGCTATCTCCATCATATGCTACATGCTCTCTTGTGTGCTTTTCTACTTTGTATGCTGCTTTTGTCCCTCCACTCCCTGTTGCTCCCTTTTCCCTTCGCTGCCCGTTGCTTCCACTTCGTGAGCATTCCCTATTGCTTTCCCCCTCCCGCCCATCCTTGTTGCTTTCAATTTCATGTCCACTTAGCTTTGCTTCCCCCTTCCACTCCTCCTTTGGGTCGAACTTTTTTTTAAAGGTTTTTTTTATAATTTTTGGAGGGCTGGCAGCTGTTATTTGCTGTTGGGTTGCTCCTCAATGCATAAAGCACTTTGCGCATTTTTTTCATTCACCGATCCAGGTGGTGTCTATCATCTTGGATCAGTAAATAAAAAAAAGAGAAAATGCTTTGTCTTTTTCATGTGAGGTCACGCATATGTGCCTTAGAGAAATTACTTGGGTGGCTTTGGCAGAAATTGGGAAAGCTGATAGGTTAACAAGAGTAGACTTAATGTCTTTGTCAATGCTTGTTTACTGATGACCCTTTATGTCCCATTTAAACAATTAATATATGCTTTCTATAGAATTTCTGTTGAAAGTGTTTATCCAAATAAAAAGTACTAAACAACACATATAGTTAAGAAAGAAATAGAAGGAGACGTACAGACAAAGAAAAAAAATTTGAGCTTCTGTGAGAGGGAAGCACAACAAAGGGATTTTTAGTTGCAAAACAAGGAGAGAGCTCAATTGATATGCTATTGTGAACCAGAAATTTCAACACATTTGGTAAAATGGGTTTTATGTCATTACATGTGAGCTTATATAATGTCAAAAACAAGGCCCCCTGCTACTAAAGTAGGTTCCTAGGGCAGGGAAAATACAGTAATTGAGAAAAAATACCCTAGGCATCTATAGGTCTATACAGTATACAAGACCTAGTTAAGCACAGGCATGATCTTGAGGACTCAGTTTACAATGCAAATCAATACAAAATAATTTTATTGATACAAATTCTTTTAAAATTATCATTGCAATTTTTAAAATAATTCCATGAAGCATAAGTGCTGAACAATAACATCACAACGTAACCCCCATAGTGGACATAAATGAGTACAATCAACAAAGATGTGCTTATCGACTAAACATAATAATCTCTATGATAATTAATCTTCAAATGAATTATTTATAACTGTACATAAACATATATGTGTTTGTGTGTGTGCATTTGATAAAGAAAGATAAAAAAACAAAATAAATCAGAGAACCAATAATATAATCCAGTGGCTAAACGTTTAATGATGAATCTTCTCAATTGATATGCTATTGTGACCCTTAAATTTCAGCAAATTTGGTACATTGGGTTTTATGTAATTATATGTGAGTTTAACCTCCCATGCTGAGATATCAATAGTAAAACAGTTTGAAACTTAGGTACTTATACCTTGGAGAATATATTCTAAAAAGGTGGCTGCCTCAATCAATCAATTTATCTTTATTTGATCACATCACTGATCATAAAATACACAATAAAAATACATGGCAAACAAAGGATTAGAAACATTTCACCATGTCATAAAATTACACAAATAGATTCCCGATTACTGGACAAAAAAAACTAAGCAGAACACAGGTTCATGTTCCTTATACAGTCATAGCGGACCTCTGCCTGATATCCTTTGGATGGAGGGTGCAGTTAAATATGATGTCCGCAAATCTTGAAATGACTAGATAAATACAAGCTATGAACATTAGCCTGTTTTTAAAAATATACTAGATAAAACTTCCTCAAAGATGCATCCAATTTACAAAAAGCATTGGCATAGCCAATAGGTCTCGCCTCTGGGACATTATAAGTGTTTAGTTATCCAGCACAATATCCTTGGGGCAACAACATCAACTGTTGCATAGCTAAACACTTATAAGGTCCCAAGGCGAGACCAATTGGCTGTGCCTATGTGGCTATGCACAGAAAAGTGTGTGCACCAGTTGTGCAAGATGAAGTGTGAGACAACTAGTGTTTCTTCATATGTTGGATTTGAGATGCAACTGTATCTACCAGGATCTGTCAATTTAACACCCCAGTCACTTCGCTTAGTAAAAAGAAAATGGCGAACCTGGTAGCAGCTGAATGCACCATTTCAATCATTCCCTAATTCTCTGTGTGATTGTGACGAAGCTGCTGAACCTTCACTGCAAAACCCAGCTCAGCATATGCACAAGTCCCAAAAACAGTTATTTAAAAACTTGAAATCTCACGGGTGCATGATCCTCCTCATTTGAAAAACAACCACTGTGGAATTCATCTCAGGCAGCCCTCTCACAGGGCACCCATACCAAAAGCGAAGTAACAAATTACTCGTCTGTTATAAGCCATAATCACTGCACCCGAAGATTTTAGAACCTGTCGTTGTCTGAGGCAATATGTTCATGTAACCTACTCCCTTGTGTCAGTGCAAGATAGAGGATTGTGCTGCGTGCAAGGAGCAGCAGAAAATGTGTTGGAATGAGGTAAATGAAAAGCAATATGCATCCAGGATGGGGAAAGAGGAGGTCGACATTATGGAACACATGGTGGGGCGGGAGGGAGAGAGAGTGAAAGGTAAAGTTGTTGCCACTCTGTCTCTAAAGTGTTCTTGAGAATGGTCCCAGCTCTGCCACTGTGCTTTGGGATACTAGACATGCCAGATGTGACATCTCTCTCTCTCACTAAAGCACTGTTGAATTCAGCTTTTATAAAGATTCAGTAGAACATTTTACACTGCAGTGGTGGCTCGTCAAAAAAGTGGTAAAATGGTGCCCTTGTCAGTTGTCACATAACACCTAGTCTCTACACACACTAACATGTCTTTCATTTAGCAGTGTTCAGCAAAATATAAGGTTTGTATCTTCATTAAAACATCCAGTGTGCAGGTATACCCTCTCTACTGAACCAGACTCATAAGACAAGTGGAGGAGGGGCTGAGCCAAAATCCATCTGTTTAAAAGCACAGCACTCTGCAAAGTGATGTTTGGATTGTACATCCGTGAGGTCATACTTCAACTACATCCCTTCACACAGGCACAGTTCATATTATTTAGCAGGCATACTGTGCATGCCTCAAGAAGTACAGCATATCTTTGAAAATGAGACTGTCAGAGTGCTCATCAGTGCACTTCTTTGCCCGACCAGAATTCACACAGAGCAGCAGGGGTGAGATCCTTAAACTGGTCCCAGCATCTGATAGGACCGGAGGACCAGCCTTGACATAAGCTGGGACATGGCACGTCATAAGTCTTAATGTACATCCTGTTCCATCTGCCCTATCCGGTTCCTCGTTTGCAGTGTGTTAATCATGAGTTGATTGCTACTATGTCCAGATACAGATTCCTACTCCACTGTTGCCATGGAGGAGTCGCCATCAGAGGCATCCAGATAGGTAAAAAAAAATCCAATGTTGTTGCTCTGGACATAGGAGTGAGTGAGTGCATAAAAGTGTGTGTGTATGTGTGTGTGACAACATGTGAGTGTGATTGGGTCTGAGTGGAAATAGGTGAGGGAAGGAGTGTGTCTGAGTGTGATTGTGTGCATTAGAATGGGAGTGAGTGTGCGTGTGTAACAGTGAGTTCGAGTGAAAGTGAGTATGAGTGAGGCCGAGTGAAAAAGGATTGCAAAAGCAAGAGTGAGTGAGACGGTGAGTATGACTGAAGTAGTGTGAATGGCCATGAGCGTGAGTGTGCGTTTGTGAGTGAGTGTGTGTCAGGACCCTGAGTAAAATCGGCGCGTGAATTAATAAGTTGGCTGTCGGGTATAATAGTAACATATCTGGGATTATTACCTCCAAGTTGGAGCCGTGATTATTGCGGCGTGCAAGTAAGTGGGAGCCGGGTAAGGCTTGGTTCAGGGTACATGGTCCTGCAGGGTGAAATACAGAAATAAATAATGTAACAGAGGACAAGACCTTGGGGGCTACGGTGAACCATTAGATTGAAGCCCTTACCTGTCTGGAGTCTGTACGGGGCAGTGAGTGCACTGCTGAATCCGTGGACCTGCGACCATAACCGGAAGTAGTGTTACGTCGTGGGTCAGCCTCTTAAAGAACAACATGTGGGGACGTGTGGGCGAGGAGAGAGGCGTGAGCACGTGCTTGAGAGCAGTCTGCTCTTTTTCAAAGCACATAGTCGTGCTTGTGGCACGCCGCTGCGCACTCCCGCAAGCTGTATGCCTCCACAAGCACGAGTATGTGCTTGGAAAAAGAGCTTAACAACTGCGAAAGGGCTCCAAAGCAGCACATGCGCGCTGCTTAGGCGAGACCTAAAAAAATATAGGGGCAAATTTACAAGCCCCTTGCGCCTCTTTTACGCCGCCGTTGCGTCACTTTTGTGACGCAGCAGCGGCGCAAAAGATGCACCATGGTGCAGGGTATTTACAACGTGACGCATCTGGGAGATGCGTCACGTTGTAAAACCCTGCACCAGACGGAGGCGTTCCTGCGCAGAGGGGGCGTTCCGGCGCAGGGACGCCTCCTAAAAGCAGCTGAGTGAAATCTACAAGATTTCACTCAGTCACTTTTGTGCCCATGCTGCGTCAGAACCCTGACATAGCATTGGACAGATAGTGCCCCCCAGAGCATTGCTGGAGCTGCGTCGCACTTGCGTCGCAATTCCAGCAATGTGCCGCCTTTACGGCACAGATGCGTGACGCATCTGTACCGTTTTTGCCCCATGGTGCGCTCCATTGTAAATGCGGCGCAGCAGTGGTGGCGGAGCTGCGGCGCACAATAAGTGTTGCATCCCTTCTGATGTGCAGGGATGCGTCACTTATTGTAAATCTGCCCTATAAAGTGCAACATGCTCTGCCTCAAGCAGCCATCACAAGGATGCACATATACATTTTTAAAGTAAGAACCCTGAGTGGGAAGACTTCCAACAAATAGGCAGTGCAAAGCCTGAGTCTGATCAATAAAAAGATATGGTGTTGATTCCCCACCCAAATAAAATCTGGAGCCAGGCAAGGATTAGCCGTGATATCACGAATTCCTGGACACATGCTTTCCTCCGCAGTCTGTGATCTCTATAGTGTGTAAGGAATTGGGTCTTCGATATGGTGGCAACATTTTCTGCAAGGCTACCTATGGACCTGGGTGGCTGCCTCAGTTTTTCAGCATTGAGCCTACAAAACATGTTTTAAGTGATGAGGTGCAAAGAGTCCGCTGTGTGTCCTCAGCATATTGATAGGCAGGGGATGCTTATTTGATAACAAGGCCAACCAGGGACGCCTATTTGATCACAAGGCCTCCTAGAGGCTCAGGTCAGATTTTTAGAAGTATCATTAAAAGGCATTTTAGCAATGTAACAGACTCTGGGATATTTTTAGGAATACTTGGATGTTACAGAGGTCCTATGAGAACTTGTAAATAATGATCCAGAAGCTGTCCCTGGAAAAAAACAACATTTCTTGACGGGCATGTGTCTGGGTAGTCTAGTGATGTTCAGGGACTGAATGATCTGGTGGAGGGAATGGCTTACTCGGTCAGGATTTAAAAGAATATCTGTTAAGGATACAAGTCAACGTTAAGGATACGAGTCAACGTTAAGGACATTGAATGCAGCTGTGAAAACGGGTACACTTGTGATACTGATTTGTTTAGCTACAGTCATCTATCAGAAATTATGGAAAGGTTGCTAAAACTGAGAGTTAATAAATATTAAATACAAAAAAAAAAATTCCCAGCACTCGCTAATGTCAACATGTATTACATAAATAACAGATATCACAAATTCTTGTCTTTGTTTGTATTTGTTAGGCTTATTCTCATATGTTCATGTTTAGTTCTTTTTTTAGCCTCTTTTTAGCCAATACATGTTTCATCGCCCGTGGCTGGTGGCCGCGACTTCCTCAGGGCTGTTTCATCGGTATGGTTAGTGTTATCTTGAAACAGCCCTGAGGAAGTCGCAGCCACCAGCCACGGGTGACGAAACACGTGATGGCTAAAAAAGAGGCTAAAAAAAGAACTAAACAAGAACATATTAGAATAAACCTAGCAAATACAAAGAAAGACAAGAATGTTTGATATCTGTTATTTATGTAATACATGTTGACATTAGCGTGTGTAATCTGGGTGATTTGGGTTGTCTAACTGGGGAGGGGTGATCTCTTCAACTCAAAGCACCACACATAAATAAGTTCACAACAACTTTCAAGTGTACTTCTGTAGAGTGCCACAGAACCTTCTGCAAACCTCACCTACGCTAGCGTAATTCACAAGTTAGTAGGAAGAGCCATAATGGCATACAGCATAGCAAAGAGTTCCATGCCCCTTGTTGATCCACCCCTTTCACCTAAAGGCTTAAAAATTCTTAACTGTACAATTACATTTTTCTTTAAAAAAAAACACATTAGTGGGAAATCAGTTGTTTTTACATGTATTCATGGACGTGCATATAAATAGAAAAACGGTAATTTCATGCCTTACACACCATGCCTTCACCATAATTTCACCATTGTAGTGGCTGCATAAGTGTTAATAGAAAGAGGCAACATTTCAGATTCATTAATTTTTCTTTATTAGTGGTTAGATGATAGGAATATACAAGCCTTTTGAATTGGTTCAAATAAATTAAAAGTACTTTACATTCCAGTGGTAGTATTCAATTTTTCAATATTTGTTCAGTTTGATGCATGATGTATGAACTTCAGCTCTGGCTTACACAATGCTTCATCACCAACACAAATTAATTAACAGTATACAAGGGAGGAATATTCTCATGAATGTATTTAACAATGAAACAATTTCCCTTCTGTATTGTGTTGTTTGGCAGTTGAGTAATATTAAAATGATGCACTTTATAGATCAATTTTTCCATATCAACCGAGAAACCTATTTGGAAAACTAAAGAAGACTGTTTATCTGAAAACTGATGTTCTAAGTAAGGGGCATTAAACATAGGTCCAAAAAGGCTGAATTGATGACACATTTTCCAAATAGACATGGCTTTATAAGTGAGTTAAATTTGGATTCACTCTTTGAAAATGTATCTGCATGTCCCGAAAACGTGGAATGGATCTGGTCCTACTGGAATTACATTGGCTATCTCCGTAAAAAATCCTGAGTCCATTCATTCTGAAAGTCTGCTATCTTTTTTGTAAAGTGATGTTTATGCATACAGTACAAAAGTTCGGAGTCCATTCATTCTGAAAGTCTGCTATCTTTTTTGTAAAGTGATGTTTATGCATACAGGACACACTTTTGTATTGTAGATGTACTTGCTTTGTACATTGAACTAAAATTTAATAATTCATTATCTGATGGTCTTGTAGTATGCATATGAACATTTAATAATGCCTGCATAAACATTTTAATTTGATTTTATAACAATATCTAAAATCTTATTGGCCAGCTGGGTCACCCTGCATTTTTATGTCATTTTGTGAGCCTGTTTTTTGCTGGCTTTAGAACTCTGTGCATTTTACCTCTGATAACCAATGGAACGGGTAAAGTGCTTGTGCTCATCCTTTCCACATGATAAAATTGGTGTGCACCTGATTGGTTTATTTAATTGCCTATAGGTAACTAGTATATGGTACCAATTATTCCTGGGGCACGTAAATGAAATGCTACCACTGGACTGCAGCACTCTATGCGCCGTCCACTGCAGTGGCACCACAAAGCATGTCTCCAGGTTTACCGTTGAGCCTGGCTGTGCAGTTTCAAACTGCAAATTCGACCTGTTAAAATAAACCCTTTAGAAAGCCCTAAACCTTATTTTTAAACATTAATAAGTCATCCTTAATGTATACCTTATTGGCAAAAGGCAGGGTACATGTTGTTTAAAAGTAGGACATGTGATGAAGCTAGTTTCTTTGACAGGGAAGGACTGTATTACATTATTACACCGTATAATGATAATTTCAATTCCGTAGCTACAAGAAAACATTTCAAGGACTAATTTTAAAAGTTAAACAAAATCCAGATAATTTCACTTTCGTAGCTACAAGAAAACATTTCAAGGACTAATTTTAAAAGTTAAACAAAATCCAATTGAATGGTAAAGTTGAATTTTAATTAACACTTAACGAAAAGGGTACTTTGAAAAAGTTACCTGTCCCATGACAGTGACAATGGGCCTTTGGTGTGGTGAGGTGTTGTCCCCCCCTTGGCAGGATGCCCTGAGGCTCTGCCAAGACCCTTGGTGCCTTTGATAGAGGTCTTGTCGGTCGCAGGAAAATGTTAGCTAACAGTCAAGCCTTCTCCCTTCCTTTGTCTGCCCGCCAACCAGACCAATCCCTAGCACATTAGGCCTCTTTTTGACATCACAGTGTCAGATCTTGCTGGAGTGTCAAGACCTGTTTGAAAAGTCTGCAAGAGACATGTAGCATTTGGGGGACACTTCAAATGAGGGCAATAGAATGCCAAAACAGCTTACGTGTATCTACACTCTGGTTGCTGAGAACTCAGTTTTTGTTCTACTAAACCCATGTCTCTGAGTTTGTTGGCAGTACAAGGACAGCCTAAAACTGTGTTTTAGTGCTAGGATCATCATAGTACACTCTCCACCACATTCCCAGCTCTCAAAGCCCAGATTTAGTGCGACGGAACACTTAAGCCATCCTGAAAATGACCAATATTGGTAGATTAGCCTATGAACCTTTACCACATTGGTTAGGGCATTATGAGGGACCATTCACACCCACACGTTTATGACAGGTATAGACGTGGCATATCTACCATACACTTCAGAACATACCTAGACCTGTGGAAGATGAGAAGGAGCTTGAACCTGATGCTTAAGACCAAAAAAGAGCCTAGAAGGCTAGACCTTTTCTCCCTCTATTACCCAGGACAAAGAGATGCACTCCAAGGGTCATAAACCTAATCTCCTGTTAAAGCTGCAGGGACACACCAAGCTACAAGAGGCCTTTTCCCGCAACAGCCCAGTTTACCAGTGTCAAGTGGACCTGAACTGGACCTTCCTATAGGCCTTTTCCAGCCACTCTTTGAATCTATACATCCCCCCTTAGGTCCTGGGGGCTTTAGAAGTGTACTCCTGCAGTGGATTGGAACTTAATTCACTAAAGTCAGAAAGTACAATCTTTGAAAAGGATGAAAGTTGTTAGTGTATTCAACCCGCTCCATTGCTGCCAGCGTTAAATTGCACTTAGGTCCTGTTCTACTGCAACCATTGACTATCATTGACACTTTGCTGTTCTTGGTGCTATTTCTACTTATAACTTTAAACATCAAAATCTGAGTTCTCCTTATTGGATTTTTGTCATTTTGGTGTCATTTTGTTTAGTACATTTTACTCTATTTTTCTAATTCATTGTGGGATTTATATTATTTTGTATTTTAACTTTATTACACTTTTAGTACTGCATAAATAATAAATACTTTACACATTGTTTCTAAGTGCAGGTTGTCTGCTCTGTGCCATAGATACCAGGGGATAGAGTTCAGGTTAATAGTAACTTTGAGGATTCACCTTGTCAAATGTCAAGTGTCAGATGCTTTTATATAGCGCACTTATCACCAAAGAGGTCTCAAGGCGCTTTCCTTGACAAGCATTGTGATTATTACTTGAGGTGGGTACTTACCCCTCTCAACCAATAAGCCAGTTTCTTACATTGGTGTTTAGTGATGGGATCCAGGTCTTGTGTTTTGCAGTATGACTTAGTGATTTACGTTAAAATCAAAAAACCCTTTTTGAATCTCACATCAAAATCAGCTTTTATTTTTTAAATTAACCTTTGAGTCGCCACTTTTTCCTGAATTTCACCACTACTCTCCTACTTTGAACCTGTGATTTGGGAAAGAATGGAAGTGGCTCTGGGCAGCATTAAGAGCTTTAGCATGGTAGAGTTGAGGAAGCTGTGTAGATAGTGAGGCCTGAAGCTGGCATTGGGGTCCAAGAAGGATGAGTACCATAGAGCCCTCAGAGCCTGGGACGAAGTGTGCCTGCCACAGTCCATGATGTGGAGGTGGAAGTGATAGACAGAGGCGAAGAGAATGACCTTGCAGAGGCCCCAGACCCAGACGAAGAAGAGGAGGCGCTCACATGAGTGAGACCGCCCACATTGTACCGAGTTGGAAGCATTGTGTCTTCTTGCAGCTTGTCCCAATCGGACATGGAAGACAGACACATGGAGAGGGCCCTAAAGTTGCAACTAGCTACCTTGGCTATAGCTACTAAGAGTAGGAAAACAGCAGTGGCAGCAGCAGCCACCCGCACCCTGGTGGGAATAAAGTTGGCACTGGAGAGGCTGATAAGATTTTTGCTGGCCCATGAGATGAGCCAGCGAGAGCTGGACATGAAGGCAAAGAAGTCCTCTGAATTTTAGGCTAATGGTGGCAGTGACACAGAAGTACATATGAGAGGTAAACGCGGAGTCCACATCCTCAAAGATCTGATGCCTAATATGTGGTGGCGGGTGACATTGACAAGCGATTTGCAGCATATGAAGTTGCCCCGCATAGGAAGTGAGTCCGGAGTAGGGCCGGGGACTAGTCTGTGAAAGCACATTCCTATTCCAGGGAGAGATGCCTTGTTGACCCTTGAAGTAGCTGACCAGATAAGATATGCCTCCTTCAAGAAAGCCCTGATTACTAAGTTTGGTTTAGCACCAAAGAAAGATCTCCTGAAGTTCAGGGATAGCCAGAAGCAGTCACACCATTCATGAGTTGATTTTGTAAATTTTGCCAGTAAGGCAGTGGATGGATGGGTGAAGGGGAGCAAAGTGAATGATTATGGTGGGCTTTATGATCTGATGATGGAGGATCACATTTAGAGTAGTTGTTTTACAGAGTTTTACCATCACCTAATTCCGCTAAGCTCATTGCACACAGAGAGTTTAGGAAGGAGGATGACCTCTGGATCAGTACCATAGGGTCTGTGGTAGAGACCCCAAGAATGGTGGTTCAGACCTCTCCTCAGCAGAGGTGGGGGTAGGTCAAAACAAAACAGAGAGGGTCCCACAAGGGCCTCAAAAGAGTTTGGAGGGCAAGGCTTTCCATTGCCCTTCTGAGGTTCTGACTGACTGAAGCCCCAGGCACTCTTTCTCCTGCCCAAGTGTTTTGACTGTTTACAGTAAGGGTTCAATCTGCGAGACTCAGTATGTACCAAGAAACCACCCACGGATGGGGACTCCACAGGGATGGCCATTGTGACTTTGGGGGGAGGTTGTCACCAAGAGGAGAAGGTAGAGCAAGTTTTAGTTTGTTTTATTTGGAGGTGTGCGTAGAAAATACACTGGTGATCCCTACGGGTAAAAGCCATCACTTTCAGCAGATCACAGTGAAGTGTCACTTCCCTAGGAGATACCTGTGCCAGACACACCATGGTGGTAGAAAAGCTAGTTTCCCAAGAGCAGTATTTACCAAGACAGGTATGTAGGGTAACACAGGCTTATTGGAAGGACTTTATCCTCTCTACCGCCTGGTATCCCTTAAATGGGTGGTGGGTGCGTGCAGTCTCCAGATGTCCATTGACTGCATCCTTGGCAATGAACTTCCACAGGTGAAAAAACAGCAGGTTGGGGCGGCCGCACCAGGTACCCCAATCTCTCAGATTTCTGGGGTGTAGTGTTTCAAGACAGAGTTCAGAGGCCCAGATGGAGAGAAAGGGGTAGGAGGTAAGGGCAATCCACAGTGGGAGGGCCGGTAGTCCAGGGATTACCTGCTCTGGGAGAAGCACACCTCAAGGCTGACTGTGGTGAGGCCACTTCTGATCTGGAGGGGCTGCCTTTGCTATCACAGAGAAAGGCCTAAAGACTTGCCCTGGGCAGAATCCTGCATGACAGTGACAGAGTATTTCACCCTTGAGGGGGGGTAGTTTGTCCCTTGAAAGTCCTGGACTACATGGCACCTGTTTAGTTTCAGGGTACAAACTTTGGGTTGATAGGTCAGTCTCAGTGTACTACCCCTGAGATGGCATGAGTGAGACTCGAAATAGTGTGTCAGCCACCTAAGGGTGTAATCCACCGCCCCACTCTGAAATATCTTAGAGGCCACAGACAATCAGGAGCCAGGGAGGGACACTTTGCCAACCCCCCAGCTGGATGTGAAGCCTACCTAAGGCCACAGACTAGTACCTCCACCTGGCAGTGGATGGCTAGAGACCGGCTTTCAACACAGATGGCTGTTAGTGACTTCTGTTGGTTGCTGTCATTGTGAGGAATTGATTTTCCTAGGTGGAGTAAAGAAGTCTGCCTTATACTGCAGAATGGGGCACATCACTTTGTTAGTCATGATAGTACTATCTGCAGACTGGGATGCAATTCTGATTAAGCAAAGGTCAGGAACCTTGAAGATGAGAAGAAGGAATCCCCAGCAACCAGTTCATTGGTTCAGGAGGATGGTGACAGAGCGGCATAAATAGGTTCAGAGGGGCATAGAACAAACTGCACAAGAGGCAAATTGTTCACTTTCTATCCCGAGCATGGAAGCCAATAAAGGTATCGATTAGTCTGGCCTAGCTTTTGTAAAAATGTGCCCTCTCTGCAGCATTACCCAGGTTTGCCATTTTGCTGAATCCCATTTGTGTTGGTTCAATATATGTATGTGAACCTTTCCCCTGCTACCCAGTGGTAAAGCGTTTTTGCTCCTCCTTTCAACATGGTAAAATTGGTATACACTTGATTGTTTTATTTAATTTGCCTGTGCATCTGTAGTATATGGTTCCAAGTGTACCCAGGCCATACATTACATGCTACCTGTGGACTGCTTCTCTCATTGTGCCATCCACTGCAGTGGGACTGTAAATAATGTCTCCAGACCTACCATTGTATCCTGGCGGTGCAGCTTTCAATTGCTAATTTAAGCAGTCAAAATAAACCCTTTTGCGAAGCCTAAATCTTCCCTCTAAATAATTATAAATCCACCCCTAAGGTAAAACTTATTGCCCATGAGGCAGGGTGGATTGTATTTAAAAGTAGGACATGTAAAAGTATAACTGTTAGACCTGTCAGCCTTTAGGTGTCCTTCCCAAAAACAGTTTGCCTTCACCCCTCCTATTTTTGGTGATCTTTTTTTGTTGAATTTAGGAATCTGTGCACTTTACCACTGCTAACCAGTTCGATAGTACTTGTGCTTTCTCACATACACATGGTAGAATTGGCTTATACCTAATTGGCACATTTAATTTACTTGTAAGTCCCTAGTAAATTGGCACCCATGTACCCAGGGCATGTACAAAATATGCTACTAGTGGACCTGCAGAAATAAAGGGGTGACTCTCTTACCCTCGTAACCTGGGCAACAGTGCTATAAATTACAAGTGGGTCCGTTGGGTGACTCTCTTTCCCTCGTAACCTGGGCAAAAGTGCTATAAATTACAAGTGGGTCCGTTGGGTAAAACCAAATAATTTCTTTTTTAACTAAAATACTTTTGAAAGAATACAGATAATAACTAAATTAGCCTGAGATGCAAAACAAAAAGAGTTCACAATCAATAAACCACCCTCTTTACCTGTAAAGTCAAACATGGATCTGTTTTTTGAATTTTATTTTATATATTAAATTATTCAATGGTTCAAAAGGCCTGACAGACAACCTAAACATATACACATACAATAAATAGTGACTGAAGTGAACAGTAATATCAAATTTATAAACAGAACAAATAATAACATATACAAGATCTCTGTCCTCTTTTCAATTTCAGCAATAACCAGCGAAGTTAATAAATGTACGGTTAGAGAGATTCAGGACATAAGAGAACACTACGTTGACATTTCCAACCTGGCGTCTGTGTGATTTTTAGAATCATCAAGTAGGGTCTTCCTTAGGACAAGATAAAAACTAGTGTCAGCCGCAGGATTCCAGACAAAAACAATGGGTTGGCTCCTCCAATTATGATAGGAGCATGGAATCGGACAAGGGTCAGGGTACAATGGAAACTCATACAAATTTAATCATGAGGCAGGTCCATGCCTATCTCGGTACTGCGACTCAAGTGTCTGAGGAGTGGTGTTCACCGGAGTTCACCGTCTCCCAAAATGAGCAACCCCTAACGAGTTCTTAGTCTCTTTAAGTAAGTGATCACATTGCATATGACCCGCTTGCGGTGGTGCTTAAAGTGATGTAATGGCAGGTAAGGAGAATTAATCTCCAGGAACGGAAGAGTCAATCAACCTTCTGGTAAATTATTAAAGTATTTGACATCCTCAAGCTTCGACCCTCGGGCTCCGGACCTCTCTGACCCTTGGTGAAGGATTGTAGAATATATGAACATCTTTGGCCATGCAGTATTCCAATCGTTGGTATGTCCATATTCCTCATAGAGCCCCATGTATCCATGGCAAGGTTACCTTGGATTCATTTAGGATGAAATGGACTAATTGACTGTGGAAATTGGTGCTTGGGGTACACTTTACATTTATGTGTTGAACTATCACAAAATCTGCTGCATTATACCACTTAATTGGCATTTTCTTGCCATATGATTTATTCAACCCTACTGCATAATTTGGCTCTCCCCTACCACTAAATTCCAGTGGCCCTGCGTACAAGTCACCCCTAGTTTAGGTCTTGAACAGCCCAGGGGTTACTGATCAGTGTATTGAAAAAGACGGACACGTACTTCAAAGTTTTACATGTCCTGGTATTGAAAAACTCTTACATTATTTTTTCACTACTGCAGGACCTACCTCTCTCATAGGATGACACATTGGGTTTTGTATTATATTTAAAAAGTAATTACTTTCAATTGGGAGAGGGTGGACAGATCGAGTTTGATGTCTAAAGATTTTTAATTTAAATCCCTCTTGAAAGGTAAAGTCAGATTTTAAGTCACAATTCTGAAAGTGCCACTTTTAGAAAGTTAAACACTGAAACTATGTACCTTGTCTGAAACAATTTCAAGCACAAAAACATATTACATGATCAAGAAGAACAATAGTTACTTACCTGTAATCTGTGGTTCTCCAGTATTGGTGTCTTTCATAGATTCACATGCCTGAATCATTCCCCGTCGTCGGAGTGGGAGTCCCACGGTATATAAAAAAGCAATAATATGCCTGTAATAACCAAAAAACCTTGGCAATAACCAACCAGGAAGTAAAGTAGCCCTAGCTACAGGAGCTAAAGCTCCCACACTCATGACTATCCTAGTCATTATGTTAGACCAAACTGCAGCCAATCAGGTGACAGCACCCACCAGAATGCTCTCCACAGAGGCTCAGGCTCTCAGATTTTCTCGCACAGGAGTTGAAACCAACATAATTGCCTGAGGGAGCCTCTGAGGGGAGGTGGGCGGGTTGCATGTGAATCTATGAAAGACACCAATACTGGAGAACCACAGATTACAGGTAAGTATTGTTCTTCTCTAGTATTTGGGGTGTCTTTCATAGATTCACATGCCTGAATCAGAATAGATAGCAGTACACATAAACCAAAGCTCATAGACGCTAACAGTATCACAGTATACATGCATAAGATAAAATGCAAAGACATGGTAAAGCGTCTAGAAAAGAGCATAGAGGAGGTGGGAGAACAGAGGCTCGCCTTATTGGAAAAGATTGCGAAGAACTTCTCTTCCCACCGAAGCATCTGCATCACTTGCTGAGTCCAGACAGTAGTGCCTCGTGAACGTGTGCCTGCTGGACCACGTTGCGGCTCTGCAGATTTGCAGAAGAGGCACCCCAGCAAACAAGGCAGTTGAAGAAGAGACTGCCCTTGTAGAATGCGCTCTTGGTAAGGCCTGCAAGGGTCTTCCTGCTTGTTGATGACAGAGTCCAATTGTTGACGAGACCCATCTAGCAATAGTCTGTTTGGACACTGCACTGCCCTGGCACAGTCTGCCATAGGCCACAAACAACTGATCTGTCTTGTGTAAAGCTGATGTCCTCGAAAGATAAAACTTGAGGCACCTCTTGATGTCCAAAGAGTGCAACGCTCGCTCAGCCGGTGTTTGTGGATTTGGAAAAAATGTCTTGAGGACTACCGGCTCATTCAAATGAAAGTCCGATGGGACCTTGGGCATGTACTTTGGATTGGTACGCAGTACCACCGAATCAGAGGTAAATTGCAAAAAAGGCGGTTTAGACGTGAATGCCTGAATGTCACTGACCCTTCTGGTAGATGTTAAAGCCAATAACAAGGAGACCTTCCAAGTAATAAACTTACGGGCAACCTTAGGTATCGGCTCAAAGGGGTGACACATGAGCTGGGTAAGCACCACATTCAAATGCCAGCAGGAGGTGGCCGTCGAATTGGAGGAAACATGCGAAATAAACCCTTGAAAAATTGCTGGATTATTCTTGAAGAAAACAGAGAGTTCGATCCGTCCTGACTGAATCGGGAAATGGCTGCCAGAAATACTTTCAGAGTTGAATGCGCCAAACCCGATCTAGCCAGTTGCAGGAAGAAGGGTAATATTTGTTCTGGTCTAGCATGAAAGAGGTGTAGATCAACAGTCTGGCACCAGGCACAGAAACGCTTCCACTTGAGTTTGTAGGTCTTAATGGTCGAAGGTGCTCTGGCGTTAGCCAACACCTCTTGACAATCGTGAGGAATGTCTAAGTGGGCAAATTCATTGTGTTGAGAAGCCAAGTTGACAATTTCAGCGAAACTGGGTCCGGATGGTACACCTTGCCCTTCTGAACTGTGAGAAGATTCGGTATTCGAGGCAGTTGTATTGGTTCGCACTCCGAGAGGAGGAGAAGCTCGGTGAACCAATATTGCCGGGGCCACCTTGGAGCAATCAGGATTAGACGACATGGTTGACTCCTCATCTTCCTGATGATCTTGGGAATTAACGGAATTGGCGGAAAAGCGTAAGCAAATATTCGACACCAATTCATCGAAAGGGCATCCCCGCACGAGTCATTGTGGGGAATCCAGCTTGCAAAGTGTTGGCATTTCCGATTCTGGGCTGTTGCAAACAAATCCAGGTCGGGATGACCCCATTTCCGGAATATCTGATCCAGGGATGGTTGATGCAGCTCCCATTCGTGATTGCTTCCTGCGGACCTGCTGAGTGAGTCCGCTAGGACATTGGCAACCCCTGGGACATGGACCGCCGACAGATTGATGTTGTGATCCATCGGCCCAATTCCAAATCTCCTGCGCCTGACGGGACAACTGGGCCAATCTTGTGCCTCCCTGCTTGTTCAGGTAATGCATGCTGGTTGTGTTGTGCGTTCGTATCAACACGGTAGAGCCCTCCAAGATCGCCTGAAAGGATTTCATGGCTAGAAAAATGGCTCTTAGTTCCAGCAGATTTATGTGCCATTTTTTCTGTTGAATGTTCCATTTGCCACTGACTGTCATCCCTTGGAGATGGGCGCCCCAGCCCTCCAGAGAAGCATCCGTGATCACAATGAATCTGGGTCCTTCTGTCAGGAAAGCGCATCCCACCTGCAGGTTCCCATCTTGCCCCCACCACCGGATGGAGTTTCTCATTCGAGGAGTTATGTTGATGACGTCCTCGAATGAGCCCGTTATTTGTACCCACTGACGACTGAGTTCCTCTTGCAAAGGTCTCATTCGCAGGCGACAGTTGGGGGTGAGCGGGATACAGGACGAGATCATCCCGAGGAAAGACTTGAACCTGCGCACAGAAACTCACTTTCTTTTTAGCAGTGATGTGGACATCCTGCAAATCTTCACTTGCCTTTCTTTTGATATGAACACTTGGGTGAGTTTTGTGTCCAGTGTGGCTCCCAAGAACGACTTCCTCTGTGATGGAGTTAGGTGAGATTTTTTTAAATTCACCGAAAAACCCAGGCTCTGGAACAGTGATAGACATCTCTGAACGTGAGTCTTTGCCAAGCCGATGGAACTGGCCTTTATAAGGCAGTCGTCCAAATATGGATACATTTGCACTCCCTCTAGTCTCAGGCGTGCGGCCACCGGGGCTAACATTTTTGTGAAAACTCTGGGGGCTGAACGTAGTCCAAAGGGGAGTACTTTGAACTGGAAGTCCCTGCCAGCCACTCTGAACCGTAAGAACGTCCGGTGTCTGGGGAAAATGGGCACATGGAAGTATGCGTCCTGAAGGTCGAGTGTTGCAATGTGATCCCCTACTGAGAGAAACTGGAGGATTTCTTTGAGCGTCAACATTCTGAAAGATAATTTCTTGAGGTACTTGTTGAGGGCACGCAGGTCGAGGATTGGGCGCCATTCCCCCGACTTTTTGCGGATCAGAAAAAATCTTGAATAAAATCCTGTTCCCTTTTGATGTTGAGGTACCCTTTCTATTGCTCCTTTTCTTATCATAGAGTGTATTTGAGAAAACAGCTCCTTGAGATGAGCTGGAGGTGGTCCTCTTGGGGGAGAATTTGGAGGGGCTTTGACGAATTCGAGAATGTGACCTCTGGAAACCACGTCCAGAACCCATCTGTGGTAATCTTGGACCAATTTGAGTAATATCGGGATATTCTTCCTCCAATTTGTTTCAGGCTGGGACAAAGTGGTGGCAGGATGTGTCTCTCACTTGCTCTTGTTGTCTCTCCCTCGATAAGAGGTCTTTCCTCTTGGTTGAGAATAATTATTTCTCCTTTGGCCATATGTTTGTTGACGGTATGGCTGGTATCTCTGATTTCCTTGGGTGTTACTGTAGGAGCGTTGCTGTGAATAACCTCCTCTGTTCGAGAAATTGCCTCTTCCTCTTGCGCCACGAAAGGAAGACTTTCGAAACTGGAGAGAGCCCAGTGACCGTGCCGTCTCTGTGTCCTTCTTTATAGATTGTAATGCCTCGTCAACATGTTGACCAAAAAGGAACTCTCCATCATAGGCCATGTCCATGATCTTTGTCTGGACCTCTAGACGAAAAGATGTAGCCTTTAACCAGCCTTGCCTCCGGAGAACAGCTGCTCCCGCCAGCTGCCTAAAACCTGTGGCTGCCACGTCCACTGCAGCATCAATTATTTCAGAGGAAACGCTCTCTCCCTCTAGTAGGATCTTTTTTGCTTCAGCTCTATCCGGTTCTGTAAGCTTCTCGATGTAGGGCGATATGTCGGACTACATCTGCCTATCATACCTTCCAAGTATTGCCAGTGAATTTGTGGCTCGGACCGTGGTTGCCGCAATAGTTGACACCTTCTTCCCTATTGAGTCAAGACATCTACCGTCTTTATCAGGGGGAGTAGAGACCTGTGTAGATGGATTCTTGGCTCTTCTTTGTGCTGCCTGGGTGACTACGGACTCCGTCTTAGCCTGACCAACCAGGCATGCTGGTGATGAACTAGGTGCTCTATATTTTTTATCTACCCTAGGTAGTACTGCGGGTAGAGAATTTAGTGTTTTCATTTTCTTCAGACCTTCCTTCCATATAAAGTCAATGATTGGAATAGACCAACTTTGTTTTTGTGGCAAGCCCTTAAAATCATAGAGGAAGCATTCCTCTTGTTTATTCTCCATTGATATGAGGAACCTTTTTGTGGCTCTATCCATAATCTTTTGGAAGCTGGCAATGTCCACCGGCGGAGAATCCGCCGTAGGCGGGGCTGCTGGAGAAGGGGTTTGTGCCTGATAGTCGTCCCACTCCGACGATACCGACTTGTCGTCCAATTCACCGTCTTCTCGTTCGTCTTCTGACGATTTTTCACCTTCTGCCTGATGGGATGGTACTGGAGAAGAGGGTAGTGCGGATCGTGCTTCTTCCGCTGCCACTTGAAAAACTGGTACAGTTGCAGTAGATGTTCTTGGCCTAGGCATATAGACCTGATAATCACCCGATTCTGAAGGTGGAAACCTGCGATAATAATCGCTTAACATATATTGGAGGTTTTGGAACAAATCCATAGGCATTTGCATGCCAGGTGTAGACGCAGTCTCCCGACTAGCGTGCTCCTGGAAATTCTCTTCCTCCTCTTGATCTAGTTCTTGAACTTTTATGAGCAAGTCCGAAGGGCTCCTGGCCGCCCAAAAAGTGTCATCCTCGTAGGATTCTTCTTCCTCAGAATCCAACAATTTATCTGGTAGTTTTAAAGGAGACAAAGCTGTAGAGGATGAACCACGCTTCTGTAGGAGCGAAGCAGTGGTAGCTGGTGATGGCAAAGGTATTGTGGATGCTTCTGCCGACCACACCTGCATTGCCGTACAGGTTGACAGTGGGGGTGTCGATGGAGCCACCGATGTTGATGACAAGCTTGGTTCCCTCTGCGTTGTTAGATCCGTCGTCGACGGCGCGCATGTCGACGGCAGCTGCTTCGTCGACGAGGAGGTCGTCGACGGATTCATTTTCTTCGTCGACGAGGAAGTCGTCGGCAAATCCATTTTCTTCGTCGACAAGGAGGTCGTCGACGGATCCATTTTCTTCGTCGACGGTAACTTCATCGACGAGGGTGTCGTCAACGGCAACTTCGTCGTCGAGGGTGTCGTCGACGGTAACTTCGTTGTCGATGACGACGTCGACGGAAGCTTCGTCGACGGGGATGTCGTCGACGGTAAGGTCGTCTTCGTCGACGGCAAGAGAGTCGTCGACGCCTGAGTCGACGTCGAAAAGCGCTCATCGACGGTACCTTCAGGATTCCCGTCGACGGTGGAGCGTCGACGATCGATGAGACTATCTTCGTTGACGAGATGGGTCTAACCTGGACGTAAACTAACGTCGACGGTGAGGAGGCTGAAGACATCACCATAGATGGTTTTGATGAGGAGAAAGTCACCGTTGAAGTGGAAGAAGTGACCACATGAAGAGATGGCGATGAAGAGGCTGCTCTTGAGTCTGCCATGGCCTGAGGTGAAACCTTATGGGCAGGTGCTTTGGAAACTGTAGATTTTCCAGATTTTCCTGAGGGCGCAGATGTCACAGGTGGAGACACCTTCTTGGAGGTAGTAGGCAAACCAGAATCCTGAGAGGATTGGGCCTTTTTCGAAGTTTTAGCCCTAGGAGAAGCCAACTCAACCTCAGATTTTCTCTTCCTTGAGGAGACAGAAGACCCTGAGGCAATGCTCCCTACCTCTGAAACAGGGTTATCCTTGTCCTTTATCCTCTGAAGCCACAGGAGCAGACGACCCTCTCTGTCCCTGAGGGTCTTTTGAGGGAAGGTTCTACAGATTTTACATTCCTTCGCCTCATGATCTGGATACAGACAGTATATGCATTTCTTGTGAGGATCCTCCTTGAACAGCCTCAGCTTTCCACAGGAATCACAAGCCCTAAAAAGGGATTTAGAAGTAGACATCCTTTGAAGCTTAAAAAACCAACCAAAGTAAGAAGAAACTGAGCAGAGCTCAGGGAGACTCCCTTCACACGACGTGCGGTAGAAAATCTGAGAGATTGAGCCTCTGGGGAGAGCATTCTGGTGGGTGCTGTCGCCTGATTGGCTGCAGGTTGGTCTAACATAATGACTAGGATAGTCATGAGTGTGTGGGTGCTTTAGCTCCTGTAGCTAGGGCTACTTTACTTCCTGGTTGGTTATTGCCAAGGTTTTTTGGTTATTATAGGCATATTATTGCTTTTTTATATACCGTGGGACTCCCACTCCGACGACGGGGAATGAGTCAGGCATGTGAATCTAGGAAAGACACCCCAAATACTGGAGAATGTTAATTACCAGGAGCACATTGTTTTTCACAATTCATCATCATTTTTTAGGATATGTTACATATGTCAAGTACGAATAGCATACACTTCAATTAGTGTCTGATATGCTTATTAATCCCACAGCACATATTGGCATTGTACCAAAAATCAAATTATATTTGTGCAAAACAAAGAATTCAAAACAATTCAACAGTACTTGTGATACATTAAAAATCCCCAGTTCTCAGCACTAACCATAAGGAGTAACATATATTTTCAGTTGTCAACACATTTCGAACCCCATGGGTTTGGGATTATCTCAGGACCAAGAACTGGGAAAGGGTGTGTGTGAATAAATAAGAAAATGAAACAATGCTATTAAGTTCACGATAATCCTTCAAAACACACAGCCAATAACTGAGATCTTAAGCCACAAAGAGCATAAGAATTTAGGATTAAAATGCCATTTCTTTTTCTTGCATTTTACGTCTTGATAGCTAAGACGGCAACGAAAATACCAATACCAAAAGCCACAAGCTGAAGACCAATGCTAACGTTCAGGCAATGCACCATGTAAGTCAGTTTTCGATTTCCCAAATAATGAACATTAACTGCAGTTTAAATCCCATCTTCCCTTTATACCAGAATCTCATCAAATGGTACTGTACTCTTCCTTTTTTTTTAAAAAAGGTTAATAAATGGTCCAAAAACTAAAAACTGGACACTATATAAATAAGGTAAAAACAAATGAGAAGGGACTAATTTATATAAAATATACCATAAGATTAATGAGAGGTTAATAGTTTTGTTACCATTTTTAGGCTATTCACAGCCCTTCCCAGTTCTAGGTTCCGAGGAGGACCCCAAACCCATGGGGTTTGAAACACGTCGACAACAGAAAATATGTTACTCCTTATGTTTAGTGATGGAAACTGTTGAATTACAAGTACTGTTGATTTATTTTGAATTCCTTGTTTTGCACATCTATAATTTGAATTTTGGTATGAGACCAACATGTGATTTGGGATTACTAATTATATCAGACACTAATTGAAGTGTATGCTATTCATGTATATGATATGAAATGTAAAATATCCTAAAAAATAATGTAGATGAATTGTGAAAAAAAAATGTGATCATGCAAATAAAAATTCTTTATCATGTAATAATTGTTTGGGCTTGAAATTGATTCAGACAAGGTACATAGTTCCAGTGTTTATTTTTATGTGGTCTAACCTGCTGAAAAGAGGGACTCAATATTGTAAATGGTAGTATTTACTGTCAGGCGCAAATTTTGCTTTGACAAAATAGGATTTAGAAAGATCAGGTAGAGAGTCACCATTAATTGGTCGACGAGCAGGTTGGTTCAGTTCCATAGAAGGGGACCACTTGCAAAAATATGTCAAAGAAGTAAGACATTCTCCAGTATTGGGGTATCTTTCATAGATTCACATGCTTGAATCATTCCCCGTCGTCGGAGTGGGAGTCCCACAGTACATGAAAACAGCAATAAATATGCATTACATAGCCATATCAAAGGTAGATTAGAACCAGGAAGTAAAATAGCTAGAAGTTAATAGGAAAAAATTGTCCACTTTCATGACTCATCCAAGTCATTATATATAGTCCAAACTACAGCCAATCAGGTGAGAGCACCCTCCAGAATGTTTTCCCCAGAAACTCAGGCTCTCAGATTTTCTACTGCACGTCGTGTGAAGGGAGTCTCCCTGAGCTCTGCTCAGTACTTCTCAGGTTTGATCAGAATTTTCTTCATTCATGATGTCTTCTTCTAAGAAATCTCTCTTTAGACATTGTGAGTCTTGTGGGAAGCTCCGGCTGTTTCTGAAGACCCCCACAAGAAATGCATGTATTGTTTGTATCCAGACCACCAGGTGAGAGACTGCAAAATGTGTAGAACTTTACCTCAAAAAACTCTGAGGGACAGCGAAGGACACCTAGTTCTGTGGCTACAGAAGATTTAGGATCTGAGATGGGAAGTGTTTCCTCTGTCAGGACTGCTGCCTCTAGGAAGAGGACTAGCTATATGGAATTAAAGTCTGCTGGGGCTAAGGTGATGAAAAAACAGGCCAACTCTAAGAGTGCTGAGTTTCCTTCCACTTCCAAAAAGGCTCCTCCACCTACTAAGGGTAAAACTCTGCCCTTTACACCCCCGAGAAAGACTGTAAAATATCAGGTTTCTAAACCTGTTTCCGACAGAGATTTATCTAAAAAACGGGGACCTCGTCGACGAGCTCGATGACGATGTCTTCGTCGATGAAGCCTGCCATAGCCGCGACGATGACGTCTAATGCAACCTTCTTGTCTCTGAAGCCTCAGATGATACTTTCTTCGGCTTCTTCGCCGTCGACGCTGGTGTCCGTCTCACTAAGCACAATGTAGGTATCATCCTAGACAGTAGTGAATCGCTATAGGTAAATGCAGTATGTGTATTCCAAAAATTATATACAAAAATTGTCAAGCAAATAAGGGCAATACAAAATAGTCTGTTTTATTTAATATTTAAAATATAGAAAGTAAAAAAAAATATGCAATCAACATATAATATTCATTGTTAATAAAACAGTTATCTTTTAAAAAAAAAGAGAATATACAGTACATAAGTGCAAAAATTACTTAAAAAAGATTTTTTATATAATCCAATGATTAACAGTGTGGCAGAACTTGTGTGTAATTCGACGCGTGTTTCGGCATGTGGGGACGCTTTCGTCAGGAAATTAGGCCACAAATTCCTGTATACATGAAGACAGGAAGCCTGGATGATCGTAGGGCAAATAATACTCCTATTTATGAGAATCTTGGATATTCTTATGGGGTATTAGGAGTAAGAGTGGATATCAAGGACTTTAGATATCAATAAAGCTCTTGGTTCATCAGTTCCTGAAGTGAAAAAGAGTGGTCTTTTGATGGTAAATAAATTTCAAGGATATGAGGTTTAAGAAATCTTGTTTGATATTGTGGACCTAAGAATTCAAAGAAGCTCTAGGTTCATCAGGTCCTGAAGTAAGAACGGGTAGTCTTTTAATGATATGTAAACATAAGGGATGTGTGGATAAAAAATCTTGTTTGATAAGATCGACAATCTTACAGCAAGTGTATCATCTATGGCTTTGGAGGATTCAAAAATCGGAAAGTACGTCGCATGGACAAGGATGGATGCCCTGATATTAGAATTTGAAGCGCCTGCTTTCGGCTGTCGTGGGAGTTTGATGTGCTCCTGGATAGAAAAAAGCGTCTCAGTAAGACCAACCACGTCAGTCACTACCTTCTTGTTGAGGAAGAGATTGAAGTCTACCATCGAAGTCCCTCCGTCGCCGAAGAGCAAGAAGACCTCGTCGAGGGTGATTGCATCGTCGATGATTGCCTCATTGACGGCCACCTCGTCGACAATTGCCTCGTCGACGGATCCATCGTCGACAGTTGCCTCGTCAACGGTTGCCTCGTCTACGCCCACCTCGTCAGTGGCTACTTCGTCGACGGATGCTTTGTTGACGCTACTATCTTCCTTCACTTATCTTCAAGTTTGGTCGTCACCTACTGTCATAGCATCCTCAAAGACATCTAAGGTGCTGTCTATACCATTGCCACCGTCAATGACAGCGGAGAAGTGTGGCTCAATGATTAGAGCGGCAGACCCTGATGCAGAGTTCTAGCCCTGGACCAGAGTTCAATTCCCTGCCTCAGCGGGTCTTGGGCTCAAAATTCCACGGACCTGATAATTCTCGCCTCAGTGCCTATTCCAATCATGGAGTCCCACTCTGCAACTCTGGGCAATAGCTTGCTTAATCTCCACAACGGCCCCCACAACGCTAAGAATGCCTGGCCTCCACCTTGGGGGTGCCCAGGAGTGGACACCTCACAGGAAAAGCCAGGATGGGTTCCACAGCGGTATTCGTACAAGTGCCTTGAGACCCTTGCGGGTGAGTAGTGCGCTATGCAAGTATCAATTTATATATTTTTTTTACTTCCTTGCTTCAAAGGCACAGATCTTCTTTGGAGGTTCTCTCTCCAGTTCACACATCTCTCAGTAGCATTCCTCTTGGGTTGCCAAAGCAATTACTGGATTATCGGAAGAGGATGACAGATTTCGTACTGCAAAGAGCCCTTAAGAACTCTTCATTAAGTATCAAGATGTGGATCAAGAAGAGGACTACTACCCTGATCCTCCAGCCCCAGAGCCAACCCCTACAGCACAATTTCCTCTATCACGTCTCAACAATCTGCAGTACATGTTAGATGATTATTACTGCTGTTTTCCTCCATCTGAATCGGCTTCTTCTGTTCCACCAACACCCGTTCCTCAATCTTCCGTAGTGTTGAGGTCGCCCAGACCTTCTATGTCGCACCATCAGGAAGCACACACCACGGATGATGACAGGAAGAAGGAGAATTGAATGATAGATCACTCCTTTCTGAATGGGATGACTATCATATACAAACACTGTCTCATTCGACTCCGGCTCGTGTTGACCCACCTCCAGTAGACATCGGAGGTTTCATGTTCTTATGGAAAGGTCATTGCACCATACCACCAGTCATCAGTGTAGATTTGAAATTAACTTTATTGTTTTTTCGGTCTTGAAGAATTGCCGCTTGATTCAAATTTTTGGGACTAAAAGGCAAGAAACATGTTGACCACATAAGAGCAACTACCTACAACATTATTGTAGAGAGTCGCCGTCACCTTTTTTAATCAGGGTAGGAAGCAGGATTATTAAATTAGTGTCCCTGACCACCGTCCCCTGTTTTAATTCACCTAGTTCATACCATACACCACACTTCTACACTTTAGGGCCCCTCACACGCACTCACCATACGCCAAGGATAAAAGATCTCTGCCAAAGAGCCCCCACTGAGGGTGCCTGTCGGGTATTGCACTGCCGACCCGACGAGGAGCATGCCCAATGATGAAGCATGACACTCAGTGGGCTGGGTGTGTGAGTGCACTCTATCCAAAAGGAGGAATTCCCCATCTCCTTTATGGACAAATCACTCTGTAGTTTTCCACATTGTAGTCACTTCATCAACCCTGTAGGAACCGCATACTACTTTCTTTTGCTCTCAACATTCGGGCCCGTTTGCTGGACATGTGTTAAAAATTGCCCTCCCATCTCCTTTTTTGTTAACATTATAAGCACGGTTTCCTTGACCGTAAGACTTCAGGATACCAGGCACACGAACTGCGTGACATGGACCAGAAGATCCACAATTTCCCCATAATGGAGGAAACTCAGGGTCTGAGTTTCGGTGAGGATGTTGCAGCAGAAATCCTCAAAACACCTTCAATCCTGGGTTCTGAAGGCAGCTCAGAAACAGGCAGCTAATCGGAAGATTGGGCTCTCTTGAGCGCACTTAAAAAAGAATGGCTCAAGACTACCCTGCAAGGGGCACTCATGATGGAGTATCTTAGGGCTAACATTGTCCCTAATGGCCTAATTGTAAACAACTTCCCTCGCCTTTTCTTGGATGATCCTGTGTTCAAGAAAGAATGGTTGTTGGTATCCTGTGTACCAGGGATCTCCTCATCTTGATCATAAATACAGCAAAAAGAATAGCTGATGCCATCTTGGCCCGTATACAAATGCTGAGGGACTCTCAAATCTGCTATCCAAAACACCATATTTAAATGCAAGCTGACTGAAATAAACCATGAAATTAGTGAGAGCAGAGAGTTTTTGATGAAACAAAAAATCAGCAAACTACAGAAGGATATCAATCGGTTTGACAAGGAAAAAGTCTACCCTTATCTCAAGGCAGACTTTACCTCTAACAAAACTAGCTATTCCTCTGACGAAATGGAACCAAAGAGAGGAGGGGCTCCTCCTCGTCTAACAGTGACTCTAGTACAGGCAGCTGGGGCAGGAACTCAATGAGACGTACACGCCCTCACTACTATGGATACCCTACCACCTCATCAGGGATCACCCATTTGGAATTACCCTGGTTTCCCCACAGGTCCTCAAGGATACCTGCAGGGACCTCAGTCCCTTTTCCCTGGTAATAACCAGCCTTTTTTGGGAAGAGGCTGGGGCAGAGGAAGAGGGCGGCGAAGAGGCATCAACAAACAGGTGAACTGGCAAGAACAGCCAGCGACAAAAGTGGAAACCCGGAGCATGACGAAGGGGAAAAGAAATTGATAATCAATCTCTCACACAGAAATTTGAAAGAGATTGAACACAACGTCCTAAGGAAAGGGCTTGGCTATGTGCCAACACCAAAACTAGACAAATTCAGAGATCATTGCAAATTTTAAAATCTTTTTCGCAGTCAGACTAAACGCCTTCTTCCATGACAGACCTACACCTGAGAATAACGACACAGGACTACGTAACCCATCTACCTTTACATCAAATAGTAGCATGGTACCTAGTGAGGTCCTAACTTTTTAGCAGGCTGTGCTCAAGGGACTTAAAGCATCACCCCTACTGTCCCGTTCAATAACCTTAGCTGACGACTTTTCAAAAACCATAAAACAGGCAGACAAAGGGGGAGCAATAGTAATAATGGCCACTTGTGACTATGACACTGATTGTCTACTTCAACTCAACAACGACAAATACTACACACCCATTAGTGAGAATCCTACCAAAAGACTCTCCACTTTAATTTCAACCATGATTTATACTGCAGAAACAGAAGGGCAGATTTCTAAGAATGAGTCTGAGTTTCTGGTAACAAAAAACCCTAAAACACCATACTTTTACATCCTGCCCAAGGTACACAAAGGTATCAGCCCGGTGCCAGGGAGACCAATTGTCTCCGGGATAGGGTCACTGTTGGAACCATTATCCAAGTTCTATGATCATTTCCTACAGCCATTAGTGAAACAAACACCATCCTTCCTGCTTGACACCATGTCGGTACTACAGCTCATCAATGACTATCCACACTAAAATGAAATTGACTTCCTATTCACCCTAGATGTGGAAGCGCTTCACACCAACATACCCCAGCGCACAACCCTAGAGGTCATTGAAGATGTATTAAGTACATCTAACTGGACATCACCAATGCCAATACCATTTGTGATGGAATGTGCTACCCTGGCCCTGACTGAGAATTTCTTCGAATACAACCAGAAGCTCTACCACTAGACCCAGGGCACGTCTATGGGTGGCACATTCACTCCAAGTGTGGCCTGCCTGTATGTGGCAGCTTTCCAATCCAGGTACATACTCCATCATTCTAACCCCTACATTACCAACCTGATCATATGGAAGAGGTACATTGATGACATTTTGGTCTTTTGGAAAGGTGACAGGGGCAGTTGCCACTGGATTAACACCTTGAACCCTTACCTGAAATTTACCCAAAATATCTCTGAATCCACCGTCCCCTTCATAGACCTGAATATTAATTTATCCTCAGGTACTAGAACTACAACATTACACAAGAAATTGACTGACTGCAATAGTCTCCTACTCTTTGGCAGCCATCATCCCTGGGCCCTAAAAACAATCTACCATTTGGCAAATTCATCTGCATCAGGAGGAATTTTACCACAATAGAGGACTATAAAGTGGAGGCAGCTAAATTAGCATCAGACCTACATAAAAGAGATTACCCACAACAGTCTACTTCTGTGGCCATGAAAAGGGCTAGAAATAACCACAGAGAAGCATTGTTGGACAAAAGCAACAAAAATCCCACAGAGGCAATCACATGCGTGACTTCCTACACCCCTGCTTCTAACTAGATTAGGAACATTGTACGCAAGCATTAGGCAATCTTGAACACAGGGGACCTCACAATACCAGCTCCGAGATTTGCATTCAAAAGTACCAACAACTTGAAAGACCTACTGATCCACACCAGGCCTAGGTCAAAGATGGCCCAAACTCAAAGAAGTTTATGGGATTTACCACCAGTCACAAGTCACTACCCATGCGGTTCCTGTGCGGTTTGTCCACAGACTAAACACACAAAGGAGATAACTCTGTGCAACAATTTCACTTGGTGCATGAGTAAACACACCAATTGTAATACTGCTAACTGCATTTACCTACTATCCTGCCTGTGTGACCTCAAATACGTGGGGATGACCACCAGACCAGTCAACACCCACATAACCGAGCATAAGAGTAACATCAGGTGCCAAAGAACCACAACAAGGTTATACACTCATTTCCTGACAAGCAATCAAACCTGTGACATGCTCAGGTGGGTAATCTTGGAAGCACACGCCTCGATCACCCCTTCTGCGCTCTTTAAAATTGAACAACGCTGGGTATACCGGTTTGGATAAAAATGGCCTCAATGAAGATATTCCCTGGAGTTTACTGAATAGCCAACAATGAAAGTGATGTTGTGTGTAGCAACATTTGACATTACTTTTCATATCAAACGACTACTGTTTTTCACTTATTGGTAATGACTATCTGTAACCCTGCAGCTTTTTAGAGTGTAACTCTAGCAGGGCGCACCAAGATTGTACACTCTGCATCTTAGTGTAACACTTACAACCACCACTATTACAACCTCCTAGGCACTTTGGGTATCTTTAACATTGCTAACATCATCCCGCTAGTACTGTGTGGGGTGCACACTACGGCTCCCACGTCAGAGACCACCATTAACACTACAGCAGTGTTGTTATTATATGCCTTGTAACCAGTGTTCCCCGTAACGTGCGCGCCTGGGCGCGCGCCCACATCTGTCCTCCCGAGCGCGCAGTGCTGCGTGTGGAGCGCTCACTGACAACACATCCTGGAGAGCATTTTCGCCGCCGCTTTTGTAACGCTAGCGGCATGAAAAACGGTAATTTCCTGGCTCCTGCACTTACTGCTGTACTTACTTCCTAATGAAGCACGGCTGGGGGCTGTTTGTCAGCCCTTGTGAAAATATTTGTTAATTGCAGCATCGTCAATGCTGCAATTAACAATTATTTTCACAATGGTCCACAATAGACCCCAGCCGTGCTCCTTTAAGAGACTAAATTCAATGGACGGCATTGTCTCTGATGTTGCAGTTGGTGTGAAGAGAACTGCTTTCAGGAAGTGTGCTTTTGAGACGCGTAGGCAGAGGATCGCTAGCAGCTATGCACCTTGCACCTATAGATGAACCTTTATCACGTGATCACAGAGTTTTACATCCTTAGCTACTAGCTAGCTATCACTACGACCAATTGTTGAATTGCTCCTCCGAAGTGTTAGTCCGAAATACACCGCAAGCATGTCAGTTCTCATAGGTTATTTTCTTAGGAAAAAGAATGAAAAAGATGTTATTCCCATGTCACCACCTCTGTACCCTCGGCAGTTATCCTATTTCATCGCTTCATTCCCAGTGTTCACCTGAATGAAACCACCGTCCTGCGCCAAAAATATTAACCCATTGCACCTTCAATAGTGCAGTGTCTTTCGCCCCCTCTCCACAGGGCATGCTCGCGCTGCCACCGTCTCCCCTCTACAACTGGCTTCTGGATAATTCCGATGTATGTGGACAGGGCCACTTAACTAGTTTTCTGTGGCAGCGGGCAACTGACATACTTTTTTACTCCCCTTTTAGCAATGCTGCAGAGTCACCGCCAGCCCCGCAGCCATCTGCCAGTTTCTGCCAAGCGTCCCTCAATCACTGCCATAAAGAGAACCACTCTAGGAACTACACAGGGTGATTTTTTTCTTAACCATGAAGCCAGCTTTTCATTTTATTCTGAAGAGCAAGATTAATGTCAGCATATTTCAGTGCAGGTTTTTGTGTTTCTAGAAGAATCTGAGATTATACTCATTAATAGCTTATTAGTTTATAAATGTTCGAGCCTTTCATACTTGAAAGACGTGTAAACAATAGTAACTTATCTGAGGGAAGGTTTTGAACACTGAAAGGATTACATATACGTCTCTTTTAGGGCTTCCAGTTACAGCTGTTTCAGGAACTCCAAGTCCCATGGGTATTCCTAATGTTGCTGTGGCAGCTCATGCTGCTGGTCGTGCTGGTATGGGTGGAATGACACCTGGAGTCTACACTGTACTCTTGGTTAGCAATCTAAATGAAGAGATGGTTTCGCCCCAAAGTCTGTTACCCTCTTTAGTATTTATGGGGATGTGCAGCGTGTAGAGATTTTATAAAATAAGAAAGACAGTTCGTTCATACAGATGGCTGATGCAAACCAATCTCAACTTGCAATGAGTCATCTTAATGGTGAAAAAATATATGGAAAGATAATTCGAGTAACTCTCTCCAAGCATCAGACAGTGCAGCAGTGCAACTGCTCAAAGCCTTAGGTGTAACTTCAGAGGACTTTTTGTACTTTTTCCACAGTCTGATCATTTCAGAACTGAGGCATTTTCAATATTATATTCAACAAAGCCATAGTTTTTGCTTGTTTATCTTATGCAACTAACAACGATTGACAAAGTCAATAGTCCTGGCATGTTGTAGGTATAAAGTTACTTGTATTATATATCTGGATGCAATGCAATGACAGAGGCAGCACAATAACAGCCGGGTGGCACACTATGCTAAGCACAGATTTTTAGCTTACATGTTTTTAAGCCTTACCCTTAATTACATCAGGCACGCCCCTTTGAGAGACCCCCCAAGTTTTTCATCCAACTTAAAGCCCTGAGCAAGCCTAAAAGCACCACGTGTGCTTTCAGAATCTCTGACATATATTAGTGACTTTGAATGCACACATGCGTATCCAGGAAACCATCTTTAGAGCTGATAAGTAAACTAATGATTATCAGTTTTAAAGAGTGGCATACCCCCGCATTGGTAGAGCCAGATCTGTACTGCAGAGAGTCTTGCCCTGATGACCTTGAATAATTCTCAAACAGATTATCGCAAATAGCATTTTCCTCTCATTTATTTTTGATCTGGGTAATGAGTGAGATTGTATTACAGATATTTTATGACAAATGTGTTTTTGTTTCATGCAACATCTATAAAAAAAAATATTTTATATCCAAACAGGTACTCAGATATGAAAAATGGGAGGATATCAGAGTGATTTTTTGCAGTAGAATTAGTGGGTTTCTACTGTGTTACAATATTGGAAAAATACATCACTATCCTTAAATATTAACTATAAACACATTTGGAATTTGAACCAGTGTGTCCGTGCACTGTTTGTGATCTGGCTAAAAGGACAATAGAAAGTTGAAACTGGATCATAAATTCAAAGCTGATCCGCACAGAGGCCCCCAAAATACATTTGGCAGAGGGCGCTCAAAATCATTAAGATGTCCCTGAGCCGCCGATGTGTAGTTAGTTAGGAAAGAAGAGGTTCACTGGTGCTGTGGAAGGAGGCCGGTTGCCCTGGTTTCCTAATATATATTAGTGTTGCTTTGTCATGGTTGCAGAAGCTCTGCACTGCACTTTCTAATTTCGAACAACCATTTAACTGCACACTCAAGCAGGAACCCCTGTGTCAGACCCCTGTCACTGCATCCACACATATTGGTTTCTTGGCGCACATTGCTGTGGCTGGAGCGCACAGAGACCTCACACTGCCGCACACAGAGGAAAAAAATTAGAGGGAACATTCCTTGTAACTATTTCTGTTGGGGACCAACACTTGCAACCCCTTTGGGTCATTAGCCAAAGTCGGTCCTGGGTCTGCTGAGTTTTTACTAACAACCATCACCTTTCCAAGATGGCTCCTATATCTCAGTGGGCTCAGACTACTTCCAACATGGCCACCAATTCGCTCCACTGAGAACCGTGGTACTTTACTCTGTAGCTCCTGCTCCCACGCTGACTTCTTCTACGTGCCCCAATCCGGTCAGTTTAACTGCAGCATGAGCCGGGCTTGCAGTTACCTTCCGGAACCAGTAACACTGGTTAGGTCCTCCGCTGAGTGGGTACAAGCTTTTGTAAGTATGGACTCTACCTCTTCTCAAACCACGACCAAGGTAAGACTCACCAACGTTTTGTAAGGGGCATACTAGCGGCCATTACGCCCACTCCGGTAAATAACCATTGGGGATTATAAGTGTTTTGCATTGCCGCCTTTTGTGACTGAGCCAAAACTGATCTGTATGCTGGTGGCGTTGCGACATTACTGAGCTGGATGGCACGTCATTTACAGTACGGATCGCGCCCCGTCTGTCCTGTGTCGCTCGCCCTCCTTGATCACTTGCTCCTCGATCAAAGCGGCAACTAACTTACACTCCAAGTAAGTGGGGTGATTCACTGCATATGCTACCGGTCAAACGCTGGGTTCTCCTAAGTCCCCCGTGGCATGGCAACCACTATTTTAACCCGAAAAATGTACTCCCACATTGTCCACTCAGGAAACCACACGTTGATTAAACGTGCTCATTCGTTGCCGCTGACCGACGAGGCGAGTCACTAATGCAATTTAGATGAGTGCTAACACTATGTGCTCCAGGTGAGCACCACTCACTACTTTATGCTGCTGAGTTGTTTGGATATCACATAGGGTTGATTGATTTCCACTGACATCACATTTTATTATAATTGATGCACATGCATGATCAGCCACCTACCCTGGAGCTAATATGATCATGCATGGCTACAGTTTTTAACAAACCAATTCCTTTTAACATGTTCAACGTATTTGGCATTAAAAATACTCCCAATTAACCTGTTGGCAAGTGACAACGTGTTTCTACATTTCTTCGTTTGATTTTCAGATTGGTTACAGCACCGACGGACACCTTACACCGACGGTGCACACAAACTGGTAATACCTAGGTCATTGCACCATACCACCAGACATCAGTGTAGATTTCAAATTAACTTTATTGTTTTTTTGGTCCTGAAGAATGGTCGCTTGATTCAATTTTTTCAGACTAAAAGGCAAGAAACATGTTGACCACATAAGAGCAACTACCTACAACATTATTGTAGAGAGTCGCCATCACCTTTTTAAATCAGGGTAGGAGGCAGGATTATTAAAGTAGTGGCCCTGACCACCGTCCCCTGTTTTAATTCACCTAGTTCTTACCATACACCACACTTTTACACTTTAGGGCATGAGGAAAAGTGTCCTTCTTGTCAGCATTTCAAAGAAAGAATTGGCCTCACCACCCTCGGACTGAACTCCTGCACACATCTATCCTGTTTTGCAAGACTTGATCAAGCCACCGTCACAAAACTGTTGTTCAAGATCTGTCTGTTATTTCACATACATATCCTGTTTTGCAAGACCTGTTCGTAATCTTTAGTACCATCTGTTGCAACCCCCGTCCTGCCTGAACAAAGAATGGTGTAACTGCATTTTGATTCGGGGGCGCCAGGCCCCCGCGCAAACTGGTTTCTTAAGGTGGGAAATGTGTATATAAGGCCTGTAAGCTGCAGAGTGAAGCAGCAGCCTCCTGTCTTGTCTTCGGCGAGCTTAGCCCGGGCTATTCGAATAAAACTTGGTTCCTCCTGCAGACGAAGGCTCCTGTGTCTCCTTTTTCTATATAAGGAGGGTATGGAAGACTTGGGCGGTTCCGCCGCTGCAGAGATCCAGTCAGTGGGTATAAGCGGTTCTTCAAATGGCACCCGAATAGGAACTCCACGAGCACGAAGGTTAGGCCCGGTGGATGTGAGGAGGTGCATGGAGAGACTCCGACGGAGGTACCCTACCCAAGGGATTCTTGCAGTCCAGTAGCCGAACGGCTCACCCGCTCTTTCTCCCACCCGGTCTGGGCCACGTGACTGTGTTCTCACTGGAGTCCTCTAACAAAGCGATTTCTGGAACAGGACACAGCCCTACATCTGCAGAAGAGAACTACCCCTGTCAGGTAAGGGTGGACTGATCACCCACCGAGTCTGTATGATTCTGCTGTTATTTACTTTTCCAAAAGCCGAGCCAGCGAGGGGAGTTTTTTTAAACCCTCTGTTGTCTGTTATCTGGTTGCAAGCATGCCGGCCAGTAGTAAGTTTAAGAAATGATGTTGTTGTATGTGTGCGCAGGACTCCCAGCTGGAGGCGGGTTGTCCGCTTCCTCCACTGGGGACCCCTGGTCACACTAAACATGGTCTTTCTGCTATAAAGTTTTTTCTCCTTTTTGGACCAAATATACTAAACGAAGTAACTCAGAATTACAATGGCCGCCATATGGGTCTTTTAAGCCGCAAGTTCTGGCAAATCTAGAGGAACAGCTATTAAAACAGAAGATTCGTCCCTCGATGTTTGAGTCTGTCAGGTTGTGGAGGAAGGAAATTGAGCAGAGTGCAAAGAAGGAAAAGGCACTAGAAAGGAAGCGGGAACGGATGTCAATGGCTGACCATGCTAGGGAGCACTTACAGGACCGAATGGAAAAATCTGAGATAGCTGATAGGGAACATAGGGCGCTGGTGCAGATATGCTACCCGGCCCGTGAAGAGAAAGGAAAAGGCTTTTTGGAAGGGGGAGAAGAGGGCGATTCCCTGCTCGATACCATGTTGGAAAGTCCTCCTGCTTATGCCCCCATGTACCCTGCGCTGAAACCGCCTGCCCCGCATGCAGCTGCACCAGCTGTGCTGCACACTCCTGCCCCCACTACCCCTCCTACTGTTCCCCCGTCACACTGACCCCCCCCCTGTCTTTGTTAACGCACTCACCGATGCCCAAAATAAAGGACGAAGACCTGTTGAAGCTCACTGGCATAGACTATGGGTTCATGTCCCTTGGAAAAGGTCAGAGGTAATGCAGTTGAAAGGGCAGTTACCAGATCCTCGAAAACATCCAGCTGCCTTTTACAAAGAATTAGGCCAGATAATATCTGCTGGTACACTTAATCTTGAAGACATCGACTTGCTCTTTGTTACCGTCGTTCCTACTGAAATTTGGGATAAGATTCAACATACTGACCATGAAGTAGAGCTGGGAGGTAAATGGGCTAATCTTGAAGCTATGGAAGAGCAAGGGCAGGGGGGACTAAGCCAGAAGCTGCCATCCTGACTTTGCCCGGTAAAATAATAACACTTATGAAAACATTTTTGCAAGAAACAGTCATTAACTGGGGTAAGATAAATGCCTGTAGGCAGCGAAAAGATGAAAGTGTGGCTGACTTCTTTACCCGTTTTGAAAAAGAATACAAGGGACATAGTGGCTTGAACCCCCAGATCCCAGGCTCTAGCCCAGTATTTGCAGATAAGTTTGTCAGCAACTTGCTTCATGATATTTCCGCCAGGCTCAAGAAGGTTGAGAGTACATGGTCTGCCCAGACTATGACTGGTATCCTGGCTATGGCACAATATCACAAGAATAGGGAGAATGAAGATAGAGAAAAGGAAAGTAAGAGGGCTAGGGATCTTAAGACTAAGGTACTTCTACAGCAGGCTTACCCTCCCCGGGGTCCTGATGCCCGCGGGAATTTCAGGCCACAGCTCCAACCCCTTCCGAGGGCTCACCAGTCTACCCCCTCAGGCCCTCAATGCACAGGGGCCCTCCAACTTGATCAGTGTGCTTATTGTAAAGGGTACGGCCATTGGATACTGAAAACATCCAAACAGGGAAGACTAGGCCTCGTGCTCCTAGGGAGGGGAGGCCAACTAGGGAGCATGGCCCACCCCGTCCGCAGGACAAAGAGCATAGATCCAGGGATGACGCCCCTATCCGGCAACGCCAATAGGTGTGATGGATATGAAGCAACATACACTTATTACATTGATGAAGTTGATGAGACAGGGTTCTATCAAGCATAGGACAGCCAGGAAAGGGGTATTACTAGTGGATCAAAGGGGCCCGTATGTTCAAATGTCAGTTATGGGGAACAATCAGAATTTTCTTCTGGATACTGGGGCCACCAGGTCTTCTATTGCACGTCTCTCAGTCCCAGAGGCACCCCTTTTCGGCAACATGAATACCTCCGTGGGTTTTGCAGGAACACCCATGACGAGCCCTGTCACTGAACCCCTCCCTCTTGATATTGTCCCGCACATGTTAACACTCCCTTGGTCCTCACTACAGGTTGCAGTGAAAACTTATTAGGCCTGGATCTACTGAAAGCTCTGTATGCGACCATATCATGTAGGCCCCAAGGTGAATCCCTAACAATTTCCCCCACCACAGCCTCCTATATGTATCTGTCCGGCCCCCTCCCACCAGAGTTGCAGTCTTTACCTTCCTCCCTCTGGGCATCATCAGACAGTGATGTCGGCTGTCTCAATATTCCCCCCTCATGTGGTACGTATTCAGCCCAGCACCATCCTTCCCCGCCTTCGACAGTGTCGACTGCCCGTGGAAGGAGAAGCGGCCCTTTTAACAATAATATCTGAATTGATGAACCAGGGCGTAGTGGAGGAGACATGTGGTAATATCTATAACATTCCCATTATTCCGGTTCTTAAAAAGACCAATGGAGATGCTCTCTCCCCTAAAATTTACAGATTTGTGATTGACCTGAGAGCCCATACAAAATAACGATCTCCCAATATCCTGTTGTCCCTGACATTACAGCCCTCTTGACGATGGTCCCTTCTGACGCCACACACTTTTCTGTCATAGACCTGAAGAATGCCTTTTTCAATTTTCCAATATATCCTGACAACAGAGATTTTTTTGTTTGGTTTCTCCCTTGGTGGGCGGAGCTTTAGATTTTGCCGTGCCCCTCAAGGCTTCACCGAGAGCTCCAGTATCTATAGTCAAGCTCTCAAAAGTCAACTAGATTCCTTGGAACTCCCTGATAATTCCACACTGCTGCAGTATGTTGATGATCTCCTCATTACTGCAAATTCCACCCCGACATGTAAAGAGGCTACTCTCTATTTGTTACACCACCTTGCCCTCCATAATCACAAGGTCTCTTTAAAAAAGCTTCAATTTTGTCAAGAGAAGGTGACCTATTTAGGTCATCTCCTCTCAAAGGAGGGAAGGCAGCTCACCACTGATCGTGAAGCCGTTATCAATGCTATGGCGGCCCCACGGACACAAAAGCAGATGCGAGTCTTCATACTGCAGACAGTGGATTTCCAATTTTTCGGCCATGATCAAACCTCTTCTTGCCCTCACCACTAAAGACATATCAGACAGTTCCTTTCCATGGACTAGAAAGCATACGCAGGCATTCCAGGATTTAAAAAGAGCTCTGTCTACTGCTCCAGTCGTAGGTACTCTTGATTATAACAAACAATTTTTTCTTTTTGTACATGAGACAGACGGCTGTGCATGCGCTGTCTTTACCCGGATATTCGGAGGTCACCATCGGCCGTGTACCCATTTTTCAGCCACCTTAGATCCTGTTGCGAGTGTTCTCCCAGAATGCCTACGGGCGACAGCTGCGGCCGCATTCATGGTCCGTCAGAGTGCGGGGATCGTCATGAACTCCCCCTTGACTCTGATGGTTCCCCATTCTGTGGATACCCTCCTTAATAACACTAAGACACAGTAGCTCACTAGCGCACGACTCACAGGATATGATTTGACACTCTTTTCCAGCCACATTAACATCAAGAGATGCACTGTACTGAATCCCCCCACCTTACTCCCACTGGACACTCGGGATGCTTGTTTAGATCCACGTGACTGTATATTGAGAACAGAGGAGGAGACAAAGGGACGGGTTAACTTACAGGATACCCCGATAGCAGACCCAGGATCATGTCTCAGAGGGCCAGATGGTAACACATCAGCCACCTAAGCCCTCACGACATTGAAGCAAGTAGTAGAAACAGCTCAGATTCTGCAGTGTGCTCAGGCTGCAGAATTAGTGGCCCTCACTAGAGCCTGTGAGTTAAGCTAGCAAAGGAATAACAGTTAATATCTACACTGACAGTCAGTATGCCTTTGGAGTCGCTCACAACTTTAGGAGATTGTGGAAAGAAAGGAATTTCCTTACTTCACATGGGACGAAAATTCAACATGGCCCCCTAATTCACTGTTTATTAGACTCCCTGACATTTCCCAGAAAGGTAGCTATTATAAAATGTAAGGCGCATAAGAAAGTGACGGATGATGTTGGAAAAGGCAATGCCTGGCTGACCAGACAGCCAGACGGACAGCTCTTAAGAAAAAGGAAGGAATGTATGTGGGAGGTCCCGCCAGGTGGGTGGCAGAGGGGGGTATGGTTGAAGATATAGTACAGAGTTTGATCAATATTCAGTCCATTACTACACCTGAGGAGCTGAGGATGTGGACGGAGCATTTAGCGGTAAAGGGAATAGATGGTTGTTGGGCCCGTATCACTATGGAGAGACAATGGATGTTGCCCGACAGTCATGTGCTACCGGTAGTAACAATGGCCCATGGCCCTGCTCACATTAGTGCTAAAGGGATATGTAAGTTGCTGGAACCCACATGGTATAACTCAAAGATACCAGCATATGCTGAGAGGATGGTCAAAACATGCATGATTTGCCTTATGTACAACCCGGGAAAAGGTACAGTGACCCCTGGAGGAGGATTCTCCCCCCCCTACCTTTCCTTTCGAAGACCTCCAGATGGATTATATCTAGATGGACAGATGTAACAATTTAAAATACGTCCTCGTGGTGGTCTGTACCTTCAGCCGATGGGGGGAGGCCTACCCTGTCACAGACTGCACCGCTATCACTACAGCCAAAATACTATTGAAAGAACACTTCCCAGGATTTGGTTTGCCCTGTTTGGTCTGGAGTGACAACAGGACACACTTCACGGCTCAAATAATGGAGTATGTATGTTCAGCATTGGGTGTGAAACAAACATTTCATGCAGCTAACCACCCCCAGTCAGCAGGTCTAGTGGAGGTGTACAATGGCATCCTAAAGACTAAAATGGCCAAGATTGTAGCTGAGACAGGTGTCACTTGGGTTGATGCTCTGCCCCTGGCTCTGCTGTCTGTCAGGACAACGGCCCATACCTGGATAGGACTATCTCCTCATGAAATTGTGTTTGGGAGGCCTGCCAATATGTGGGGTCTTCCACGGCCCCAGAAACTGTCTGATGTTGAATACCCTGTGTTGACTGATTATCTGTACAGTTTGACTAACACCTTTCGTACTCTTTACCACCAAGTGCATGAGGCCATACCTGATAAAAGCGACCATCCAACCTGGCGACTGGGTTCTGATTCGCAACTTTCAACGTACTAAGAGCTTCCAGCCCCACTGGACACAGCCCCGTCAGGTGTTACTAGCCACTCGCACTGCCGTGAAAATTGAAGGTTGGGAGAACTGTATCCATGCGACGCACTGCAGACGAGTGCCTCTGCCTCTCCCCTATGATCAGTGGGTGAGAGAAGGACGAGGAGACTCTGAGACAGAAAGAGTCCCGGCTTTTGTTTCATTCAGCAACGTAAGATTACATTTCACATCTACGGACACAGAGAGTGACAGTATACTAAAGGGAAAGGTGGAGCCCCCCATCCCCCTCACTCTGCTCAGCATCAGGAACAATTATTCCCTGACCATACTGATCCTACTTCTACCCGATATAACTTGTGTTCCAGAAGGAAGGCTTGCTCTTGACTTTGCTCAGGTACCTATAGGCTGTAGGGCTGTGATCTCCCGGCTAAGACCGGTGCTGGTATGACAGCCGCTACAGGTCCCTGGCTTAGTACAATGGCAGCTGTCCAATACACCTAAGTCCAGAAACAATATGTCAGTCTCCTACATGGCAAGTGCTTCATGGCCCCCGTGGTGACGCTGTTTGTCTCAATCATCTTGTTTATTATCGGTTGGATGTTACTGATCTACTATCCTGTTACCTCACCAACTCCTACCCTGACTCCTACACAGCATCAGTATTTCACGTTACCGACCCAAAAATTACCCCGATGTGCAGAATATTTCAATAACACCTTTGTCCAGATGTTACGTCATCATCAGCTGATCATAAATACTTCCAACTGTTGGGTAAGTGGACTGATGCCACATGCTATGACACAACCTGTCCCATTCTTTCCTTATCCTTTTTCCATTTCTGGGTTCTGTCTTGCATGGTGGATGTTGATGCAGGAGGCCTATACTATCAATGGTACTGCCAATTCTATCCTTGGAACATTTCGAGATGACTTCTGGTGAAATAGGTCTGGAAATACCAACAGCCCTTTTTGCTCGACCGGCTCATCAACATTGCTATTACCAATGGATGAACTCGGTGACATGGTGGTATTTAACTCAACTTCTCGACAAACATTTACCAAATCTCGTGCCAGAAGGCTACTACCTGATGTACGAAACACTCTGAATGTTATAAATGTGTTGGGCCGTGTCTGCATCCATGGCTTGGGAACTAAGAAAGTTGGTACTAGTATCTGTGACATCATTAAAACTTTAAACTCTACGTCTCCTCCAAAGTTGGTGGCGTCCCCAACACTTATTTTGTCTGTGGCACAGCAGCCTACACTTGGCTCCCCATAACTGGTCTGGTACCTGCTATCTGGCCTTCCTCCTTCCACCAACGTATTCTACCCATGGAGATTACCACCTGTTGATGAAGGGCACTTTGTGCCGCTCACGTAGGGGTGTCGTATCGGCTGAGGATACAGTAGGCCAGGAAGCCAGGGACTTCTTTAAGGGTTTCCTCCCACTCTGGGGCCCCATGGCAAACAGTTGGGCTATATGAGGACTGACCAGGGTCCTTGAGGCCACCATCACAGAAACAGCTGGTGCCCTCTCCAACATCACTACAGTGCTGCAGGCAAACCGTCTTGTAACACTTCAAAATCGTATGGTCCTTGACATCATCCTCACTGATCGTGGTGGTGTGTGTAAATTGATTGGCTCCAGCGGCTGTGTGTATATTCCAGATCACGCACCCACAGTATATGATGTTATGTTATGTTATGTTAACAAAGGTTTGTATAGCGCGCTGCCACCGGTTGGTTTCCTGGCGCTGTGAGGACAGAATGAGGTCAGAGGAGGAGGTTAGGGATTAGTGATAAGCTTGTAAAAAGAGCCAGGTCTTTAGTAGCTTCCTGAATGACAGGAGGTCAGGACATGATCTGATCTCGAGGGGGAGGGAATTCCATAGGCGAGGTGCCAGGATGCCAAATCTACAGCCACCCAGCCTTTTGCGTTTGAAGGAGGGTGTTTGTAGAAGACAAAGGTGTGCTGAGCGTAAACTTCGAGGCGGGTTGTATTTTATGATCAGTTTGGAGATGAATTTGGGTCTTTTGCCGTAGAGTGCTTTAAACATCAAGCAGCTGGCTTTAAAAATGCAGCGTTGAGTTACCGGGAGCCAGTGGAGTGATTTCAGAAGGGGGGTTGCTGGGTGCCATCTGGGCTGGCTTAGAATCAGTCTTGCAGCGTGGTTCTGCACCATCTGTAGACGTTTAAGGAGGAACTGAGGGAAACCCAGGTAGATTGAGTTGGCATAATCTAAGTGGGAAATCACAGTGGCAAGCACCACCTGTATCAAGGCTTCGCGGGTCAGAAGTCGGCGAACCTTCCGGATTTTCCTTAGTTGAAAAAGGCATTTAGAAACTACCTGACCAACTTGCGTTTTGAGCGAGAGGTCACTGTTTAAGGTGATGCCGAGCGTTTTTGCCGATGGAGAGGGGTACGGGGCTGGGCCCATGTCTGATGGCCAATAGTGTGGGCCCCAGTGTTTAGCACTGTCCCCAGTAAGGACCAGCTCCGTTTTCCCAGGGTTCAATTTAAGATGATTCTGGTTCATCCAGGCTTGGATGAACCTCATTGTAGACTGGAAAAAAGCGATGGACGTGGCTGAGTTGTCAATTGTAAATAGAAGCTGTAGGTCGTCCGCATAGTTTAACACCGTAACCTGTTTTTTCCTGAGGGCCTGAATTAAGGGGGAGATGTAGAGGTTGAACAGGTGTGGTGATAGGGACGAGCCCTGAGGTACGCCGCAGGTGATAGCTTGTTTAGTGCCCACTAAGTTACCTAGTCGAACTGCTTGGGAGCGGTTCGACAGGAAGGACTTTAGCCAGGCCGCTGCCGTGCCCTGGATGCCAGCCTGTGTGACACGGTCGATCAAGATGGTGTGGCCGACCGTGTCAAAAGCGGCTGATAAATCCAGGAGCACTAAGGCCTGCGGGGTGCGATTGTCAGCACAGTCCCTAAGTGTGTCCAGGACAGCCACTACCACAGCCTCGGTTGAGTGCGCAGGGCGGAAGCCTGCTTGATGGATATCAAGGCAGTTAGATGTTTCGATAAAATTGGACAAGCAATTGGCGACATGTGCTTCCAAAACCTTTGCCAGGAAGGGGAGGAGGGAGATGGGTCGGTAATTTAAGTTGCAAGTGGGGTCTGCGCCCAGTTTTTTCAAAAGGGGTATTACTGTTGCCTCTTTGAAGGTACGTGGGACTTGTCCGGTAGTCAGTGAGCCATTTAAAAGGGAACAGGCAGGTGCCGGAATCGCTGATAAGCATTCTTTTAAGATGTAGGGGGGGCATTTATCAGAAGGAGCGCCTGATTTCACTCTTATCAGCAGTTCCTGGAATATTTCTGGGGTGATAAGGGTGAATTCACACAGTGAGCTGGTTGCTTTAGGTTCTGAATCCAAAGTAGAAGAGTCTGAGTCTAGAAGGGAGGGGTTTGAGCATCGGGGGATACTGGATTTAATGGTGGCGATTTTCTCAGTGAAGAAAAGGTTCAATGAGTCACACAGAGCCTGGGTTGGGGGCAGACGGGGCCGAACTTTATCCAGATTGGTTAGATCGTTAAGGATTGAAAATATATCTTTGGATTTATTAGTCGAATTGGTGATTCGGGCAGAGAAGTAGATGGTTTTAGCTTCTAAGATGGATTTCATGTATTCCTTCCTGGCGCTAATGTATCGGGTTTTAGCGTCAGGGGCGTAGTTGCGGCGCCAAAGACGTTCGAGTTGGCGAAGGGCTAATTTCTTTGCCTTCAGGTCTGAAGAGAACCATTTTTGGGCATCAGCTCTTCGGGCTAGTTTGATTATTTTGTACGGGCATGTACATCGCTGGCTTCTTGCAGCCAGTGAGCAAGATTGCTTTCAGCTACATTGACATCATGGTGGTGGAGAGGGATGGAAGTGGCCAAGGTTTGTATAAAGTCAGGTTTGGCTAAAGAGTTCCATTTCCTGGCGCGGCCGCCGGTAGCTGTAGCGGCGTTGTTTTTAGCTGGTTGGGCTAAACTAAATTTAAGCAGAAAATGGTCAGACCATAGACATGGCAATATTGCCAGGGATGTCACTAAGGGGGAGTTTGTCCAAACTTGGTCCAGTATGTGACCCTTGCTATGGGTTGGTGTTTGAACTTGTTGGTTAAAGTTAAGGTTTGTAAGGAGCTCGGTGAGTTCCTGCGACTGAGGGCTTTCCCTAGGGTCGTTGAACCAGTAATTGAAATCCCCTACCAGTAAAATCCTGGCATGTTCGATAGCCAGGTTGGCGATTTGTTCACTAAGCGTTAGGGGGAATGATGGCATATTGTTGGGCGGTCTGTAGAGAAGGACACATACTATGGGAGAATGGGGCGTATCAATTTTGAATACTAGGTTTTCAGAGTCTGGTAGCTTCAGATTAGTCAGAGCTGTGATTTTTAGGTCGTGGCGGAAGATTGCTGCCACTCCCCCGCCCGGTTTAGAGGGACCCCGGTCAGAGTGAATAATCCGGTAATTTGGTGGTAAGGCCGAGATGATGTCTGGGGCAGAGTCTTGAGTTAGCCACGTCTCGGTAAGTAGAAGTAGGTCGGGCTTATCCTCATCCAATAAGAGGAAGAGGTCTAAGTTATGTTTGACCATGGAACAAGTGTTTAAATAAGCAATGGACAGAAGAGGGGGAGGGGGGACGGGCACTATGTGACTGTCATGACCCACCGTGGACGTAGTGGTGGTGTCCGTGGTTGGGGAGCTGTGGTCAGGGATCCTCAGTCTTTGGGCTCGGTGGCGTGATGGATCATTAAGGAGGCTGTGGCCGGTGTTGTAAGAAAGCAGCTCGTCACGGGTATAGGTGATAGGGCCAACAGCACGGCGAGTCCCGGGGCCCGTCAGGGCGCGGACGGGCGCAGACGGCCTTCCCTTTGTTTCGCAAGACTTGATCACGCCACCGTCCCAGAACTTGTTGCTTTCACATGTCCTGTTGTTCAAGATCTGTCTGTTCTCTCACGTACATATCCTGTTTTGAAGGACCTGTTCGTAATCTTTTGTACCATCTGTTGCAGCCCCCGTCCTGCCTGAACAAAGAATGGTGTAACTGTATTTTGATTTGGGGGCACAAGGCCCCCACCCAAACTGGTTTCTTAAAGTAGGAAATGTGTATATAAGGCCTGGAAGCTGTAGAGTGAAGCAGCAGCCTCCTCTGTCTTGTCTCCGACGAGCTTGGGACTCTGTTCCATAGCCCGGGCTATTCGAATAAAACTTGGTTCCTCCTGCAGGCGAAGGCTCCTGTGTCTCCTTTTTCTATATAAGGAGGGTATGGAAGACTTGGGCGGTTCCCCCGCCGCTGAGACCCAGTAAGTGGGTATAAACGGTTCTTCAGGCCCCTCACACGCACTCACCATACGACAAGGATAAAAGATCTCTGCCAAAAGAGCCCCCACTGAGGGTGCCCGTCAGGTATTACACCGCAGAGGAGCATGCCCAATGATGAAGCATGACACCCAGCGGGCTGGGTGTGTGAGGGCACTCTATCTGAAAGGAGGAATTGCCCATCTCCTTTTTGGACAAATCACTCTGTTGTTTTCCACGTTTTAGTCACTTCATCAACCCTGTAGGAACTGCATACTACTTTCTTTTGCTCTGATGGAAAGAGCAGCACAACGTTTCCTTTTTCCCATGGAAACAAAGAAAGATGATTGTTTCCTTTAAGATTTTAAAGACCAGCCAAGGAAGTAAGTGCGGACTATCCCTATTATTTACTTTATTTGGCAGGAAGGACTGAAAGTCATGCAGACTCCTGCCTCCATTCCTGCGGTCCTGCCTTGCCTTGAAAAGAAATACAAGGCGCCGGATAACTCACCAGCTTGTCTAATAGGTCCACCTAAGCCAGATTCAGTTATTGCCCAAGCAGCACAACGACGAGCACGGAATCCCTCCTCTCCATTGTCAGCTCCCCCGGATCGGGATGGTAGACATCTAGACGCAATTGTAAAAAAGGTTTCAATCATGGTGGCCACTAATGTCCGTGCAGCTAACTCACTGGCCATCTTAGGCCGCTATGATAGGCAGATGTTGTCCGACATCTGCCCGTACATTGACATGTTACCTGAACCCTCCAAGTCAGAAGCACTCAAGATCCTCCAGGAGAGAACGAATCTCTGCTGAGATTATCGATTCTGCTGTGGATGTTGCATCTACGGGCTTCCTGCAACTGGCAGGGGCAGCTGTCTTGAGGCGACAGGGCTGGTTGAAATACACATCATTTCGTCAGGAAGTTCAGACGAAAATAATCGACATGCCTTTTGACTGCAGGTCTCTTTTTGGTCAGCATTTTGATGAGGCCCTACAAGCCATTAAAAAAGATACTGAGACGGCAAGATCTCTCGGTACTCTTCAGTTTCGGAAGCCGCCTTTTCGTGGCGCTAGAGGCCGTGGATCCTTCTCCAGTCGAGGATGCTATAAAAAGTCAAGGCAATACCAGTTCTACCAGGGTAACCAACGTTACTCCTCACAACGACAACAATCCTACAGGCAGCAGCCAACTACGTCTTATGCACAAAACAGAAATAAGTCGTTTTACCGCGGACGGAATTCGTCCAAGAAGCAGTAACAACTGCCACCTGCCACCTGCTCTACCGCTCAATCCTACAAAAGTTAGAAGAAGGATCTCCCGTTTTTACTCAACCTGGCATGCTATAACAACAGACAAATGGGTTTTGGACATTGTGGCCAGAGGCCACGTTCTGGAGTTTACCAAACTTCCTCCAAATTCTCCTCCCAAAGGCCCGCCTCCAGCTCATCTTACTGGGCTTTTCTCCCAAATAAATTTAATGATAAAAGAGGGAGCAATCGAAGTGGTTCCAAAACTTCAAAGAGGCACCGGTTTCTATTCCAGATTTGTTCTAATAAAAAAGAAATTGGGATAATGGCGCCCCATCTTAGATCTTCATTCCCTAAACAAATATCTAAAAAAATAATCCTTCCGGATGTTGACTTTACAAGACGTCCTTCAACTCCTCTCAGCGGGTGATACCATGACCACCCTCGACCTCCAAGACGCTTACTTTCCTGTACCAATTTTACCCAGACACAGGAAGTTCTTGAGATTCAGAGTGGCTGGCAGGGACTTTCAGTTCAAGGTCCTTCCCTTCGGACTATGTTCCGTACCCTGTGTTTTCACCAAAGTTTTGGCATCGGTGGCTGCACACCTTCGATTAGAAGGAATCCAAATTTTTCCTTATTTAGACAACTGCCTTATCAAGGCAAATTCCTTAGCAGTCGCAAACGTCCATACTCAGAAATGTCTATCACTTTTCCAGTCTCTGGGTGTCTCCATCAATCTGGACAAGTCTCAACTCGTCCCATCACAAACAAGAACATTCTTAGGAGCCACCATAGACACTCTACAGACTGAAGCCTTTGTCGCAAATGAAAGGCAGCAAAAGCTGTGCAAGCTGGCCCAACTACTTCAATCTAAAAAGTTTGTTTCTGTCTGACAGTTCAAGTCACTTCTAGGGATGCTATCATCCTGCATTTCCTTAGTCCCCAACTGTCATCTCAAAATGAGACCCCTGCAAGACGAGCTCAGCAACCAATGGCTACAGGTCTCAGGGTCCTTCGACAATCTCATCCGCATCACTCCTCAAATGCAGAAGGCGTTGCTCTGGTGGACTTGAAAGAGGAACATCGCAGCAGGCCTTTTATTCCTGGTGGAAGCTCCAAGTTTCGTCATCACCACGGACGCCTTCCTCGAAGGGTAGGGAGCGCACCTTCAAGGGTTAACAGTCGATGGCAAATGGGATGCTCACCAAAGGACTTGGCATATCAACCTTTTAGAGTTGCTAGCGCTCTTCCTGGCCCTAAAATCGCACCATCGTTCTAGGAGCATCAGTGTTGATCCGGACGGACAATACAACGAGTATGCATTACCTAAACAAAGAGGGAGGGACAAGAACTGCTCTACTGTCCCAGCAAGCCCAGCAAATTTGGGATTGGGCAATCCAACCCTAAATTACTCTGTCAGCAGTCCATGTTCCGGGAGTGTCCAACATCCTAGCGAACTCCCTCAGCAGGTCCACAGTGTCCAATCACGAGTGGGAGCTCCAACAACCAACATTGGATCGGATATTTCAGAAGTGGGGTCGACCCGATCTGCACTTGTTCGCGACCAGTCCGAACCGCAAATGCCCGGTCTAAGAACGTTGGCTTCTCCAACAAGACGTGTGCGGGAATGCTTTTTTGATGAATTGGTCGCAGATCTATGCCTACGGTTTTCCACTGATACTGTTGGTTCCCAGGGTTCTCCGGAAAATGAAGAAGGAGCCTTGCCGTCTGCTCCTAATAGCTCCCAGGGGGCCTCGCCAGTTCTGGTTTACCGAACTCCTCTTCCTGTCCGAATGCAATCCCATTCAGTTGCAGCCAATACCGAATCTCCAATCCATCCATAATGGGCAGATCTGCCATCCGGCATCTCTGCGTTTAGCAGCCTGGTGCCTGAACATCTTGAATTTGCCCACCTAGACATTCCTTCGGAGTGTAGGGAGGTCTTGGCTAGTGCTAGAGCGCCCTCCACAGTTAAAACCTATATGCTCCAATGGAAGCGTTTTTGCCTCTGGTGTCAAGGCGCCAACATTCATCCAATACGAGCAAAACCGGAAAAACTATTGCCTTTCTTTTTACATTTGGCAAAGTCAGGCCTTTCCCATTCTACTCTTAAAGTATTCTTAGCAGCTATCTCAAGATTCTGACAAGATTGTACACATTCTCTTTACTCTTCTCGGATCATTCAACAATTCTTCAAAGGACTGTTTCGTATGTTTCCTCCCATCCGCCGTCCGCCTCGGCACTGGCATCTCAACATTGTTCTGTCACAACTCATGCAACACCCCTTCAAACCTATTCATAGAGCTGATTTGAAGTTTGTATTGTGGAAGATGTCTCTGCTGTTAGCTCTCACATCAGCCAGGCGTGTCAGTGACATTCAAGCCTTCACTATCACACCGCCCTTCCTTCAGTTCACCAGGGATTCAGTAGTGCTCCACACTAACCCCATTTTTGCGCTTTAAGTGACTTCTGATTTCCACCTCAATTAACCAGTTATTTAAAAGACTTTCTTTCCTAATCCTCAATCACCTGCAGAAAAGGTTTTACATACCCTTGATGTCAAAAGATGTCTAAAATTGTACTTGCAAAAGACATCCTCAATCCGAAAATCTGATCAGCTTTTCATTGCATATGGAAAGATGCATAAAGGGCACTCAATCACCAAACAGACCATAGCTCGTTGTATTTCTGCTGCAATCTCTTTTTGTCATCAGCAGGTGGGTAGACTGCTACAGGCAACTCCGAGAGCACATTCTACTAGAGCAATCTCTTTGACTACTGCTCTCTTTGCTGGTGTGCCTCTTCATCAAATCTGCAGAGCTGAAACATGGTCCAGCACACTCACTTTTACCAAGCTCTACTGTCTGTAAGCTGCCAGCAATGCGGATACGCCTGTGGGACAATCGGTTCTCCGTAATCTTTTTAAATAAGGTGAGCCTCTGTCTTCCCTCCTCCTCTTTGATGCCTTCTTATATACATATTGTTTATGAATATATATATATCTTTATGTTGATGCAGATATATATTTACGTATTTTATCTGAAGTTGATTTATGGTTATGTATATATATATATATATATATATATATATATATATATATATATATATATATATATATATATATATATATATATATATATATATATATATATATATATATATATATATATATATTTCTTTGATAGTTTCACAAACATCCTTATGGAATTACTGCTCTCTACTTTGATTCAAGGCTGTGAATCTATGAAAGATACCCCAATTCTGGAGATGAACAAAAGTTACATACCTGTAAACTGTGGTTCTCGAATATTGGTATGTTTCATAGATTCACATGCAACACATCCAACTCCTCTCAGAGGCTCTGCTAGGCTCTTTTACTCTTAGATCACACTTGTGCTGGAAAATCTGAGAGCCTGAGCCTATGGGGAGAACATTTTGGAGGGTGCTGTCGCCTGATTGGCTGTAGTTTGGACTATATATATTGACTTGGACAAGTCATGAAAGTGGAAGATTTTTTCCTATAAACTTCTAGCTATTTTACTTCCTGGTTCTAATCTACCTATGATATGGCTATGTTATGCATATTTATTGCTATTTTTATGTGCCGTGGGACTCCCACTCCGATGACGGGGAATGATTCAAGCTTGTGAGTCTATGAAAGATTCCAATACTGGAGAACCCCTTTTGTTCTTATCATATACTGAGGAGCATATTCCAAAATTAATTTCTACCCATTCCCCTGTTACATCTGTCACTCTAATTATTTCTGCTAAGCAACAAAATAAAGCTTAAAAACTAGTGCAACTTAAGGAAAAGCAAATAAGAACTGAACTACATGTTATTTTCTTTTGTAAGCTGTTAAAGCTGGAACTATTCCATAGGGATTACAGGTCCTTATTGGAATATGCTGCGGGTGAAGTTGAAGGCATTATTATATGTGTACGGACTGTGAATCGTGTTGTAGGTGGCTGCTGCTCTGGGTTTTGTTATTTTGCAAAGGGAGATTGCTGTCCAGCGATCCAATCCCATCATGGCTTCAGTACAATGTGTAAATTGTGTTAAAGAAATTGCTTTGTGCTTTTATCTAAAGGCCGTGCACTTGTTTTTTGAGTAGTTTACCATGAGTGGCCAATCAAATGACTGTTTCCGTTTTTATTCTTTTTTTTTTTAAAGTTCTTTGCATACCATGGTGCTACTATAATACCATTAGAGACAATCACAGAGTGCTGGATCACTCTTGCAAGGTCTTTACTTCCGTTTCTGGGTTCCACTGTACTAAAAAAAATTACCCTGGACCCCAGCATTTGAAATAAATAAAAGCTCATTAGGAAGTGGTCATTTTTTTACGTTTGAGCCTAAGGGTTTCCTGACATGCCCAACTAAGTTTGGAATACCTGCTTGTAGTTGTCACTGTACCGGAGCACTTCAAAATGGAACTACAGTACCAATTATGCCAAGTAAAACCACATCTGATTGGTTGGTGTGACTGGATTGATGCAATTTGAAGGAGTTCCAGACCCATTTCCTGCATTAGGCATTTATATTACTTGCTTCACTTCTTGTGCCATCTGTCCTTATAATTTTTAACTTGCCTCTTTTGTGTGGTACAAAACCAAAAATTACTTTAGAGAATGGCATCAGGAGGACATCACCCTGAACCTCACATCTCTGAAGATATGGAGAACAGTAGGGGCTTCTAGGTCAATAGTTTGGGGGTTCCTCAAAATTCCACCTGGTGGGAAGAAGATCTCTGTAAGGAAAGCCACGTTCAAAATCTTTGACATGGAGTTGTGCAGAGGAATGAGGAAAGAGTTCTCTTTGGCACTTGTGGGATACATAAGCATCCCAATGCATAACATTACCGCTGGTTCAGTGCTGCTAAAATGAGAAGGCAATAAGAGCAGGGAACATCAACATTAGACAATGTCCTCCAACATATATGGTCAAGTCAAGTCAAGTCATAACATTTATATAGCGCACTACATACCCAGAGGGTTTCAAGGCGCTTAGGAAGGGGAGGAGGATTATTTGTCAAATATCCACGTTTTAAGCTGCTTTCTGAACGCTAGGTGATTCTGGGTGAGGCGAAGGTAAGCGGGGAGTGAGTTCCATGTTTTGGCAGCCAGGTAAGAGAAGGATCTGCCTCCCATGGTGGTCTTGTTGATGCGAGGTACAGTGGCGAAGGCTTGGCTGGAAGAGCGAAGTTGGCGGGAGGGGGTGTAGAAGGACAGTCGAGAGTTGAGGCAATCTGGGCCGATGTCGTAGAGTGATTTGTGTGCATGGGTAAGCAGTCGGAAAGTAATCCTCTTATTGACGGGTAGCCAGTGGAGGTCTTTAAGGTGACCAGAGATGTGTTCGTTGCGTGGGATGTCTAATATGAGCCTGGCTGAGGCGTTTTGGATTCGTTGTAGTTTCTTCTGGAGTTTAGCGGTGGTACCTGCGTAGAGGGAGTTTCCGTAGTCCAGTCGGCTCGTGACTAGAGCGTGGGTGACTGTTTTCCTTGTTTCGGAGGGGATCCAGCGAAATGTTTTTCTGAGCATGCGAAGAATGTTAAAGCAGGAAGAGGATACGGCGCTGACTTGTCTGTTCATTGAGAGAGAAGAATCCAGGATGACGCCTAGGTTCCGTGCGTGGTCTGTCGGGATGGGTGCATTTCCGAGGGCTTCCGGCCACCAGGAGTCGTCCCATGCAGAGGGGGATTTACCTAAGATGAGGACTTCTGTTTTGTCTGAGTTCAGTTTCAGACGGCTTTGTTTCATCCATTCGGCGACTTCTTTCATTCCTTCGTGTAGGTTAGTTTTGGCGGTGCTGGGGTCTTTGGTGAGAGATAGGATCAGTTGAGTGTCATCCGCGTAAGAGATGATGTTGAGGTTGTGTTGGCGGGCGATGGCCGCGAGGGGGCTCATGTATACGTTGAAGAGGGTGGGACTAAGTGAGGATCCTTGTGGTACGCCGCAGATGATTTCAGAGGCCTCGGACTTGAATGGTGGGAGGCGGACTCTCTGGGTTCTTCCGGTGAGGAACGAGGTGATCCATTCCAGTGCCTTTCCTTGGATTCCGATGTTTCTGAGGCGTTGTAAAAGGGTGCTGTGGCAGACTGTGTCGAAGGCTGCAGAGAGGTCGAGGAGGATGAGGGCGACTGTGTCTCCATTGTCCAGTAGAGTTCGAATGTCGTCTGTTGCTGCGATGAGGGCGGTCTCAGTGCTGTGTTTGGCTCGGAAGCCAGATTGTGAGGGGTCGAGTGATTTGTTGGCTTCGAGGAAGGCGGCGAGCTGGTTGTTGACAGCTTTCTCGATGACTTTGGTCGGGAATGGAAGAAGCGAGATGGGGCGGTAGTTTTTGAGTTCGGTGGGGTCTGCTGTTGGTTTTTTCAGAAGGGCGGTGAGTTCAGCGTGTTTCCAGTCTTCTGGGAAGGTAGCGGAGTTGAAGGAGCAGTTGATGACGTCTCGGAGGTGCGGAGCTATGACGGAGTCAGCTTTGTTGAAAATGTGGTGAGGGCATGGGTCTGTGGGGGATCCAGAGTGGATGGAATTCATCAGGCGGATGGTGTCCTCAGTGGAGATTGGGTTCCAGTCGTTGAGGGTGTTCACGGGGGGAGAATGTTCAGCAAATGGTTGGGTGGGTTGGTCTCCGGGTTGGTTGTCAAAGCTGTTGTGGATGTCAGCAATCTTGTTGTGGAAAAAAGAGGCTAGGGAATCGCAGAGGGTTTGAGAGGGGGTGATGTCGTTGGAGTTGGCCGAGGGATTGGAAAATTCCTTGACGATGTTGAAAAGTTCCTTGCTGTTGTGGGCGTTGTTGTCAAGTCTATCCTTGAATGCTGTTTTCTTGGCTTTTCGGATCAGTTGGTGGTGAGTACGGATGGCGCTTTTGAAGGCATCCTTGTTGCTGGTGGATGGGTCTTTTTTCCAGGCCTTTTCAAGGGAGCGGCACAGTTTCTTGGACTTCTTGAGGTCATCGTTGAACCATGAGGCCTTCTTGATGCCAAGTTTGTGTTGACGTTTTAAGGAAATCTAAAGAAAATGTGTCTCTGGAGATACATTTCCAATGGATTTCCTTAAAGCCTAACAGACAGACCCTGAGCAATGCATTGGCAAAATAGACTATGTTGTCTTGAATCCTGTAAAATAATATCTGTTTGCAAGCACAGTGGCACTACTCAAAAGAACCAGATGGTAGCTAATCAGGGGAAACGTTACTTAAAAGGTAAAAATTGAATAAAATATTCAAAAAATGGTTCCTTTATTGGTTCAGAAATAGGAAAAAAAATATGTTGTTTGTCATACACGGCCTGTGATATAAATATATAAATATATATATATATATATATATATATATATATATATATATATATATATATATATATATATATATATATATATATATATATATATATATTATTACTCTCCGACTTGAAAAACGGCAGCGCCTCTGCCTATTTTCCCAGCGCGCAAACAACAATGATCGTCCAGAGTCAGGCTTGTCAAATAGCTTCTTTTATTTTGCCATTAAAGTGCAGGGTGCAGAAATCATCAAACAGACGCGTTTCGGGCGCGGACGCCCTTGCTCACTGTCAGCGAGAAAGTGGACATGGTAACCATTAAATAACAAACACTAATGTTCAAAAAGCACGCCAGTGCACTCACAGTGATATATATATAGACTCCAAACTTCCCCAGTGTGCTGGTGCACAGACAGGAACACAGATGCAAAATATAGCCGGAATCAGACTTCTTTCCAATTAATTTATTTTCTTATGCTGGTGAAATGGTGCATGCCTCAGACGCGTTTCGGACACGAGGCTGTGTCCTTGCTCACTGATATATATATCTATAATTTCAAGTATGACCCGCTTTTCCGACCATCGGGCGCTCTCCGGCGGTGCGATGTAGTACGGCAGAGCCTCGCCGTTACAAATCCAAACAGCAATTCCCCGTAAGGGATCCTTCCCGCACTCACAGATTCCATAATGATTTAGTCCACTCAATTATGCTTTTTCATGGGGTGTTTATTTACAGCATGCCAGCAACTCCTACGTGTTTCGGTCTCAGCCGAGATCTTACGCACGGGGAAAAGCATGCACCCCCCCCCCCCTCCCCCCCCCCCCCCGGTGCACAGAGAAATGCATCACCCTATATCTAACCTGCAGGTGTCACAGCCGCTCCATCTTCAGGAGGCCGTAGTCGCCTGGAGTTGCTCTAAGGGGAAGGGATGCACAGCGTTGAAGAAGTAGGCAATAGAGCAACAGCCCCTACTCCGCCACACCTGAAAAGCAGCCTGGCCAATTAATACCTATCACTGGTATGAGCAGGTAGTGAAATGACACCAGAGCCTTACGTGTGGCAACTAGATCACACACATGCAAAATGGATTTAGTGACTGGGGAGGAATAAAGCCCCCTCACTCTCTGTGGGCGAGGCAAGAAGGGAACCTTCTGCAAAGAAGTTCCCCCTACCACCTCATCCAAGAATTTCCAAGGCATCTCAGATTCCTCTCTGGACCATTCAACCATATTTCGGATCTGCGTTGCTTGGTAGTACTGCATGAGGTTGGGTATTCCTAGATTCCCCTCTACTTTGGGGCAATAACTCGGATCTCTGCTAATACGAGGCCGCCCCTCCGCCCAAACAAAATGATGCATTTCTCCCTGCAGGGCCAATATCAACCTGGAGGAGGCTCTAGCTGGAGCACCTGGAAGAGGATTCTAGGGGAGAACTGTCATCTTCTGTGCTGCTACCTGGCCAAACCAGGAGAGCCGGTACAACTTCCATTCTGCCAGGTATCTTCTAATTTGTTGATGGAGAAGTTGGTAGTTCATATTCGCTGTCTCCTGAACAGTCTGGGCTAATTGGTTACCTAAGTAAGAGATGGAGGTGGATTGCAATTGAATCGGGTAGTATTGGGCTGGGAGAGCTTTCGTCTCTCTTGGGAATGAGAGGCTTAGAGCCTTTGATTTCTGAATTTGTTACCCAAAATCCTGCCACCTCACTGATGCCTCCTTCTCAACACGAAAGCCAGGAAGGCTTTCCCAGGGTGGTCCAATGCCACTATGACATCATTAGCATAGAGGCTGATCATGTGTCCTTTCCCACCAAGGGCAACTCCAGTGATGCAGGGATTGCCATGCACCCTTTGAGCAAAGAGCTCCATGTACAGGGCAAATAGCAAGGTTGAAAATAGACACCTCTACCTTGCCGCCTACGAATAGGAAATGAGGCCGAGCTATGATCGTTCACTGGTACCGTCACCCGGGGTTGGTCATAGTTGCAGGCTACCCATGTGTGGAAGGTAGTTGCTCTCCTAAGTTTGATCTTGCATGCATTGAGTGGCATGGATTTACAATAGCACCAGGAGGCTCCTGTAGGAGTGGCAGTGCTCTCTACAAGTACCCAATTCATTAATTTGGAGTGTGAAGCCTTGTCGAGTAGATGTAGAATCCCCTTCGTATTATCACTGCATTGTCTATGTGGGACAACTCCCACCGGATTGTGATCTATAAGCCCGGGCATAAGCAGGTATAGGCGTGCTGCTAAAATACTGGTAAATAATTTGATATCCACATTGACGAGGCATACAGGGTGGTATGATCCGCTCTGGTTGGGGGCATTGCCTGGTTTGGGAATGACGACTATGAAGGTGTCCATCATGGAGGGTGAGACTGTATCGGGCCTGTCGTGTAGTTAAAAAGGCAGGTCAGAATCAGAGCCAATTTTGTACAGAAGTTTTATAAAACAGTGCCAGAACTCTGTCGGACATCGGCACTTTAAGGAGCATCTGTATTGCAATGGTGGAGATCACCTCCTCAATATGAATTTCATGGTCCTGCGAAATGACTTGGACAGCCCTCAGCCCCAAAGTGTGTACTTCGCTCAGGTAAAGGTCTGGGCCCTCGGCAGTGAGGGTTTGCCGTGAATAGAGTTTCGCATAATATTCACAGAAGGCAGATGAGATGGCAACATCTCCCTTGATCTCTGTGCAGTTATGCGACCTAATTACTCTATTCCAGTAGCTGGTTGTTGCGCCCTCAGGCGGCTGGAAAGCAAACTCCTGCATTTGTTCCCTCAATGTAAAAAGAATGCTGAAGTTGAAGCAGCTTGTACTCGGTCTTATCGAGGACAAGAACTGCCAGTTGGGCCCTCTTGGCTACCTGATGCCGCCGTACCTGGGGAGCGTCAGTGCGCTTATGTATGTGCTCGATCTCTTGTACCTGTTAAGTCAGGAGTTCCCTCTTTTTACGTCGTATTTTCCTGTCCATCGCAGATATGGCTATGAACTCCCCCAGGATGACTATGTTAAGACTATTACGCAGATCAAAGAGAGAGAGAGGACTAGATAGGCTAGCTCGGATCCCCCGGGTTTATATGTTTAAATCAATAAGGACTAGCTACTTTTAGGGAAAAAGGAGGGGAAAGAGAGACTCAGGTACGTCAGTCAATGGTAATAAGGAAAAACACTGTTTTCCTTATAAAGCCCTCACCCACCGACCTAGTCGGTGGCATGCTTCATCATCGGGCCCACCACAGTGGCACCGAATGTGCCCCGGGTGTGCTACAACGCCAGGTGACTGCGGAGCTGGTATGTTGCTGAGTGTGCAGTGAAGGGGTGAGATAAGTGAAGTTTAAAATGCTATACAAGTGGTCCCAGCACCCGAGGGTTAACACATTTTTAATAAACTGGGCCTCTGTTAGCAGGTTAAAAAGGCAAAGGGACGTGAATAGGAGTGTTATGATGACCTCCAACGTCCAGTGTGGTCTACATGTTTCAGCCAGTGCCTTTATATTCTAAGCTGGCTTTCCTCAGGACTGATAGGATAAGTGAAATGTGCAAGTTAAACAATAAAAAACTATATTAAGTGTTTGTGTTTATTTTTTGTTTATGTGTTGCGCACGCTAAGGCGCTATAACTGGTAGAGGGGGATGCCCTCTGGCTTAGTCTGTTAATTTCTGTAGAAAGCCTCATGGGTCGCCTGGCAGAGAAAGAGACCGAGTAGTGCGGTCTGGTTCCTCCTTGGACCTATTCGTCCTTCTGCGGCACCCGGAACTTATCTCACCCCTTCACTGCACACTCAGCAACATACCAGCTCCGCAGTCACCTGGCGTTGTAGCACACCCGGGGCACATTCGGTGCCACTGTGGTGGGCCCGATGATGAAGCATGCCACCGACTAGGTCGGTGGGTGAGGGCTTTATAAGGAAAACAGTGTTTTTCCTTATTACCATTGACTGACGTACCTGAGTCTCTCTTTCCCCTCCTTTTTCCCTAAAAGTAGCTAGTCCTTATTGGTTTAAACATATGTTAAGACTCTCCCAGAGGAGAGAGATTGGGATAGCAGCCGTATCATTTATGTCAAGGTACCTAGTAAGGAGGGAAAACAGTGACTACGAGAAATGGGCCTTCATTGTCATCGCTGTCAGTATGGTGCTCCATGCAGGCAGGAGGAGGTTTTTCCCCTATCTGGCTCCTAGTTGGATTGGTCAGCATTTCTTTTTAGGAGCGGTCTTTGTTAACCTGTGTGCTAGCCATGGCCATTCCCTGGTTCATGTCGGTCATCCAGTTGGGAGACTGCAGATGCCACTCTCTGAGGGTCTGGCAAGGGGGAGCCCCAAGTGCCCTTGCGCTGCACTTCCAAGTTCAACCAGGCCCGCCTCCACTTCACCCTGGTGCTGTCTGTTGCTGTACCACTAGAGCATGCTTTTTATTATGCTCTTGGGCCCACTATTATCTCTACCGCGCAGCCACTGCCATCTTGGCTTTCGCGATCAGTTGCGACACGATGTGCTAATGTTATGGTGCCTAGGCTGCAGTAGGTTGTGCCGCCGAGGGCCTCTGCTATGCCAGGGGAAGCATCACCTCATGCACTGCTCCCCCACAGTCACTGGTACCTTGCTCCATAGTGCACCGAAGGCTCCTGAGGTGTGCCAGCCCAGGAAGAGAGCCTTGGGGGACCCTCCTTTACAACGACTGCCCTGCCAGAGGGCGAGGTGAAGGGGGCCCTGCATGGTTGAGCGATGAGCCGGCTGGCAATTTGAAGGGCGGTTTTGAATTGAGCGTGGCCTGTGACCGAATGCAGGGCCTACTGAGTTGCCCCCCTCTCTGGATCAGCCGTGCCAAGCAGTGGCATACACCATGAGGCCAGGGGCTCAGTGAAGTGCATGCTCCTTCGGTGCACTATGGAGCAAGGTACCAGTGACTGTGGGGGAGCAGTGCATGAGGTGATGCTTCCCCTGGCATAGCAGAGGCCCTCGGCGGCACAACCTACTGCAGCCTAGGCACCATAACATTAGCACATCGTGTCGCAACTGATCGCGAAAGCCAAGATGGCAGTGGCTGCGCGGTAGAGATAATAGTGGGCCCAAGAGCATAATAAAAAGCATGCTCTAGTGGTACAGCAACAGACAGCACCAGGGTGAAGTGGAGGCGGGCCTGGTTGAACTTGGAAGTGCAGCGCAAGGGCACTTGGGGCTCCCCCTTGCCAGACCCTCAGAGAGTGGCATCTGCAGTCTCCCAACTGGATGACCGACATGAACCAGGGAATGGCCATGGCTAGCACACAGGTTAACAAAGACCGCTCCTAAAAAGAAATGCTGACCAATCCAACTAGGAGCCAGATAGGGGAAAAACCTCCTCCTGCCTGCATGGAGCACCATACTGACAGCGATGACAATGAAGGCCCATTTCTCGTAGTCACTGTTTTCCCTCCTTACTAGGTACCTTGACATAAATGATACGGCTGCTATCCCAATCTCTCTCCTCTGGGAGAGTCTTAACATATGTTTAAACCAATAAGGACTAGCTACTTTTAGGGAAAAAGGAGGGGAAAGAGAGACTCAGGTACGTCAGTCAATGGTAATAAGGAAAAACACTGTTTTCCTTATAAAGCCCTCACCCACCGACCTAGTCGGTGGCATGCTTCATCATCGGGCCCACCACAGTGGCACCGAATGTGCCCCGGGTGTGCTACAACGCCAGGTGACTGCGGAGCTGGTATGTTGCTGAGTGTGCAGTGAAGGGGTGAGATAAGTTCCGGGTGCCGCAGAAGGACGAATAGGTCCAAGGAGGAACCAGACCGCATTACTCGGTGTCTTTCTCTGCCAGGCGACCCATGAGGCTTTCTACAGAAATTAACAGACTAAGCCAGAGGGCATCCCCCTCTACCAGTTATAGCGCCTTAGCGTGCGCAACACATAAACAAAAAATAAACACAAACACTTAATATAGTTTTTTATTGTTTAACTTGCACATTTCACTTATCCTATCGGTCCTGAGGAAAGCCAGCTTAGAATATAAAGGCACTGGCTGAAACATGTAGACCACACTGGACGTTGGAGGTCATCATAACACTCCTATTCACGTCCCTTTGCCTTTTTAACCTGCTAACAGAGGCCCAGTTTATTAAAAATGTGTTAAACCTCGGGTCCTGGGACCACTTGTATAGCATTTTAAACTTCACTTATCTCACCCCTTCACTGCACACTCAGCAACATACCAGCTCCGCAGTCACCTGGCGTTGTAGCACACCCGGGGCACATTCGGTGCCACTGTGGTGGGCCCGATGATGAAGCATGCCACCGACTAGGTCGGTGGGTGAGGGCTTTATAAGGAAAACAGTGTTTTTCCTTATTACCATTGACTGACGTACCTGAGTCTCTCTTTCCCCTCCTTTTTCCCTAAAAGTAGCTAGTCCTTATTGATTTAAACATATAAACCCGGGGGATCCGGGCTAGCCTATCTAGTCCTCTCTCTCTCTTTGATCTGCGTAATAGTCTTAACATAGTCATCCTGGGGGAGTTCATAGCCATATCTGCGATGGACAGGAAAATACGACGTAAAAAGAGGGAACTCCTGACTTAACAGGTACAAGAGATCGAGCACATACATAAGCGCACTGACGCTCCCTAGGTACGGCGGCATCAGGTAGCCAAGAGGGCCCAACTGGCAGTTCTTGTCCTCGATAAGACTGAGTACAAGCTGCTTCAACTTCAGCATTCTTTTTACATTGAGGGAACAAATGCAGGAGTTTGCTTTCCAGCCGCCTGAGGGCGCAACAACCAGCTACTGGAATAGAGTAATTAGGTCGCATAACTGCACAGAGATCAAGGGAGATGTTGCCATCTCATCTGCCTTCTGTGAATATTATGCGAAACTCTATTCACGGCAAACCCTCACTGCCGAGGGCCCAGACCTTTACCTGAGCCAAGTACACACTTTGGGGCTGAGGGCTGTCCAAGTCATTTCGCAGGACCATGAAATTCATATTGAGGAGGTGATCTCCACCATTGCAATGAACAATTGTTACTTACCTGTAAACAGGTGGTTCTCCAGTATTGGTGTCTTTCATAGATTCACATGCTTGAATATCCCCCGTCGTCGGAGTGGGAGTCCCACGGTAAATAAAATAGCAATAATATACTATATATATATATATGTAACAACATAAAACCTGAAATATGTAATAGAAAAAAGGCATAACAAGCCTACACATATTTCTACATAGGAATGCATGGAAAAGGAAAAAACCATTTGCAATCTATCATTGTCATTATGTTGGTCCAAACCACAGCCAATCAGGCGGCAGCAACCCTCTAGAACCTTCTCCTCAGAGCTCAGCACCTCAGATTTTCTACCGCACGTCGTGTGAAGGGAGTCTCCCTGAGCTCTGCTCAGTTTTCTTCAATTTTCTTCAAATTTTCTTCAATTTTTCTTCTTAATATCACAGTTTTGTATGTCTTCTTACATGAAGTCTTCCTTCAGACCCTGTGTCACTTGTGGGAAGCTGAGACCTTTTCCTGTGAACCCTCATGAACAGTATATGGACAACACTTTGCTGGTCTCTGACATGGTAAGGGGAGAAGGGGTTGTTCTTGTGCTTAGACTGTACCCCCCTTCTGATGTGGGAGGATTTTTTTTTTGTGTGTCCTGCACATTAAGATTTTAGTGATGCTTCTCATGTACTTCACCAGCTGAAGTTACATCACAATTAAGGGGTCTCTGGCCTTCTTTGAGTCTGCCTCCCACATCTACGCCCACGAGATTTACTCTCAGGCGTCTAGACTCACTCTGCGCACTTTTCTACGTGAAAATGTGCCAGCTTGTCGACGATACGGTCAATGTACCCTCTGACAACGCCTCCAGGCATGCGTCGACGACAATGATGACAGTGCCCTCTTGTAGTCTACAGGCTCATAGACCACTGGGAGTGTTTGGTCGATGGTAAATTTCTTCGGCAGTTGGCCTCGTCCACGGTAGGCCAGTCGACGGTAGGCCCGTCGACGGTAGGCCCGTCGACGGTGGCCTTGTCGACGGTAGGCTCGTCGATGGTAGGCTCGTCGACGGTAGGCTCGTCGACGGTAGGCTCGTCGACGGTGAGCTCCGTAGAAGATGAGCTCCGTAGAAGATGAGCTCCGTAGACGGTGAGCTCCGTCGACGGTGAGCACCGTAGACGATGAGCTCCGTAGACGATGAGCTCCGTAGAAGATGAGCTCCGTAGACGATGAGCTCCGTAGACGGTGAGCTCCGTAGACGGTGAGCTCCGTAGACGGTGAGCTCCGTAGACGGTGAGCTCTGTAGACGATGAACTCCGTAGACGATGAGCTCCGTAGACGATGTAGACGATGAGCTCCGTAGACGATGAGCTCCGTAGACGGTGAGCTCCGTAGACGATGAGCTCCGTAGATGATGAGCTCCGTAGACGGTGAGCTCCGTAGACGGTGAGCTCCGTAGACGGTGAGCTCCGTAGACGGTGAGCTCCGTAGACGATGAGCTCCGTAGACGGTGAGCTCCGTAGACGGTGAGCTCCGTAGACGGTGAGCTCTGTAGACGGTGAGCTCCGTAGACGGTGAGCTCTGTAACGGTGAGCTCTGTAACGGTGAGCTCTGTAACGGTGAGCTCTGTAGACGGTGAGCTCTGTAGACGGTGAGCTCTGTAGACGGTGAGCTCTGTAGACGGTGAGCTCTGTAGACGGTGAGCTTCGTCAACATTCAGCTTCGTTGACGGATGACCCTGTCAACTGTTGGATTCGTCGACGGTTGAGTCCGTTGACAGTTGGTTTCACACACTGTTGGCTTTTATGCACAATGTTTTTCGGTAGACGATTTATCTTGTCGACTGCAGCTTTCTGCTACATCCACGTGATGGCATGATGGCTTTTTACTCCTGCCATTATTCTTCTTGGGCAGCACATAGCCGTATGAGGATGTTTTTTTCTTCAGATCAGAAATATGTATTTCTGACAGCAAGGCTGCCACAGCCTGTACCATGGTGGGATTACGTCTTCTCTTATAACTAGAGTTCTATTGCATTCACCTCCGGTGAATATTGGAGGTTTCCCCTCCTTATGAAGAGAGCGACGAATCGTTTTCCCTTTTTTCCATCGTCCTGGGGTAACTACAGAAACAAGTTCGTTCAGTTCCTATCATAGATTGTATTTAGCAAGAAGGTGTTAGACTCATACAGAGGCCAAACTTTGTGCCGGCGGTTTGTTTTCCACGCCTCTACAAGAAATGTGAAGCTCCCCACTATTCAGCCTACCCTGACTCAGTCATTACTCAGGCGGCACAGCGATTATCATGCAAGCCAGTTGGGCAGGTATGCCGCCAGATGTGCTCTGACATGTTGACGCTAGTAGAACTTATTCCAGAATCCTTCAAGCCTCACGCTTTGAAGATCCTGCAGGAGGGAGAGAGAGAGAGAGAAGTGCATCAGAAATGATACACTGTGAAGCGGACATTGCGTGTACAGGTTTTTTTCCACAGCTCGCTGTAGGGGCAGTCTGGCAAAGACAATTTTGCTTCAATGCTACGCCTTTCGCAGGGAGTTTTCAGATTTCAATACTTCACTTGTTCTATTGATTGAGGATCCCTTCTGGCCAGCATGTTGATGAGGCACAGCAGACCATCTTAAAGGACACAAATACTGCCCGCACCTTTGGGATATAGAATCACAGCCTTTTCGTAGTGCCGAGAACGTAGCTCCACGTCCTTTGTTTCAAGGGAGTTCCATCGGGTATTGGCTCCTGCAAACAGAACCAACTGCGTTACGCAAATCAAACGCAGTCATATAGGCACAGTACCAACAGGTCCTACATAGACATCATCGTACAGCCGAGGCAACTCTTCTAGAAACAATGGATTACCTGGAACACACCTTTATTCCCTCCAAAAACGTCAGAGGTCTAATATCTCACTTTTATTCCAATTAGTCACATTCCCTCTTTCTACACCTCCAAAGGGACCTCCACCTTCTCTTCTACGGGTGTCGTTTGCGCAAGTGTCTATATGGATACAATCAGGGACCGTCGGAGTGGTTCCGAATCTCCAACAGCGTTAGGGTTTACTCTCAGTTCCTGATCAACAAGCAAATGAGGGAAGTAGCTCATGATTTTGATCTTTGCGCAAACTTTACAAATGTGGTCCCTCAAGACAGTCCTAAAGTTCTTATGCCAGAACGACTTTATAACTACTCTCAACCTCCAGGATGTCTATTTTCATGTACCAATCCTTCTTAAGCACAGGAAGTGGCTACGCTTTACAATAGGTACAGAACTTATTCAATTAAAGTCTTACCTCTTGTATTTAGGTCCGTTTCACGTGTCTTTATGTAGATGCTGGCACCAGTGGCAGCCTATCTACGTCTGCAAGGCATTTAAATTTATCATTACTGAGACAACTGTATAATAAGGGCTCGCTCTTATTTACAAGCAGTCCAGCACACCCAGACTTATCATTCACTGTTTCAAGACATGATTTTGAATAAATCATGACAAGTCCCAACTAGTACTAGCTCCGATATCAACGTTTCTCCAGTTCATTCGAAGATCTCATTCAAATCAATCCTCGGATGCAAGAGGCCTTTTTGTTTGGTGGGCCCAAGAAAGAAATTTGTAGAAGGGCTGTGCGTTTTTTCCTTCAAAAAGCGCCAAATTACACAATCACCACAGACTCATCCCTCGAGGGTTGGGGAGCATATCTTCAAAGGCTGAAGGTCAGCAGGGAATGGAACCCTCAACAAAAGGCTTGGCACATCAATCTGCTAGAGCTAGGTGCCATCTTCTTAGCCCTCAAATCCTTTCGTGTTATCATTCAAGGGGCCATAGTATTGGTTCGCACAGACAATACTTCAAGTATGCGTTACTTAAACAAACAGGGAAGAACAAGGTCGGTTCTTCTATCTCAGATCGCCCAGGAGAATCCAGGGCAATATGGCACAGGATCAAACTCTTGGCTGTTCATGTGCAGGGAGTTGCAAATGTGCTGGCGGACAACCTCAACAGGTCAACAGGTGTCCAACCACGAATAGGAACTGCATCAGCCAACGGCGGATCGAATCTTCCAGCTGTGGGGTCATCCCAATCTAGACCTCTTTGCGACAAAAAAGAACAGTAAATGCCTGTTTCTTTGCAAGCTGGCATCCCCACAAGGACTCGCAGGGGAAGGCGTTTTTCGATAAACTGGTCTCAATTATATGCTTACGCCTTTTCCTCCGATATCGTTGGTTCCGAGAGGTCTCCGGAAGATAAAAAAAAAAAAAAAAAAAGAGCCGTGTTGTTTGATTCTCATCGCCCACAGGTGGCCTCCCCAATACTGGTTCACCAAACTTCTTGTCCTCTCAGAGTACGATCCAATACAGTTTCGACCAATACCAAATCTCCTCTCCATTCAGTATGGTCAAATTTGCCATCCGATCCGGCTTCTCTAAAATTAGCAGCTTGGCTCCTGAAGCGCCTTGACTTAGCTTATCTGACTATCTCGGCGGATTGTAAGGAGGTACTGGCTTACACGAGAGCACCTACTAAAATAAAGACATACAGTCTTTGAAAGAAAAAAAAAAAAATATATATATATATATATATATATATATATATATATATATATATATATATATATATATATATATATATATATATATATAAATAAATCTGCATTTGGTGTTAATCTGCTGGGGTTCACCCATTTCATGCAACGCCGGACTAGATATTACCTTTTTTCTTGCACCTGGCAAGATCAGGCTTATCTCATACAAGGTTGAAGGTCTTTTTGGCAGCCTTTTCAAGGTAACGTCAGGATGGGTCCATCTCTCTTTATTCTTCAAGAATACAACAGTTCATTAAGGAACTAAAAATGTTTCCTCCTGTACGTCGTCCGCCTCCATCATGGCATTTTAATGTAGTATTAGCGCAGCTCATGCGTCACCCATTTGAGCCAATTTTCAGGATGTATTTCAGTTTCCTAACATGCAACGTTTTTTCTCTTTGCTAGCATTAACTTCATCTGAAGAGTCTGTGATGTTCAAGCTCTCACTGTCAATTCACCTTTCTTACAATTCACGTCCAATTCTGTGGTGCTACGTACAAACCCAAGGTTTATGCCTAAAGTGCCTTCGGATTTTCACCTGAATGAACTAGTTATCTTAAAGAAGTTTTTTCCTAATCCCCAATCCCCTGCGGAGAGGGCATTACTTACCCTTGGCATCAGAAGATGTTTTAAAATTCTATTTACAAAGGACCTCTGTCATTCTCAAATCCGATCGACTGTTTATTGCCTATGGATATATACGGCAAAGACAAGCAGAGTCTAAAGGCACCATAGCTAGATGGATTTATGCAGCTGCTGACATTTGCCATCTTCATAGCTTATGGACGTTTCCACTAAGGGCGTCCAGTTCCCATCCTACTATTGCTCGTGGGGTTTCTTCTGCCATTGCTTTCTGCCATCAACAGGCAGGCAAGCCTCTACAGTCTTCATTGAGGACCCATCCTACCAGGGCGATATCGTCTTTAACTGCCCTGTTTGCCGGTGTGCCGCTGCATCAGATCTGCAGAGCAGCCCTGTGCTCATGCAGGCACACGTTTACGAAATACTACTGCCTGTGTGCCATTAACAAAGCAGACACTGCAGTGGGACAGGCTAGGCTTTGCTATCTTTTTCAATAAGGTGAGCCTCTGTCTTCCCTCCTCCATTATGGTTTACCTTGTTACTGTACTGCTTTCTATTCTATATTCAAGCATGTGAATCTATGAAAGACACCCTAATACTGGAGAAGAACAATTGTTACTTACCTGTAAACAGGTGGTTCTCCAGTATTGGTGTCTTTCATAGATTCACATGCGACCCACCCTCCTCCCCTCAGAGGCTCTTTTCTCCTCATAGACTCTGTGGTCACTCTTGTGCTACGAAAATCTGAGGTGCTGAGCTCTGAGGAGAAGGTTCTAGAGGGTTGCTGGCGCCTGATTGGCTGTGGTTTGGACCAACATAATGACAATGATAGACTGCAAATGGTTTTTTCCTTTTCCATGCATTCCTATGTAGAAATATGTGTAGGCTTGCTATGCCTTTTTTCTATTACATATTTCAGGTTTTATGTTGTTACATATATATATATATAGTATATTATTGCTATTTTATTTACCGTGGGACTCCCACTCCGACGACGGGGGATATTCAAGCATGTGAATCTATGAAAGACACCAATACTGGAGAACCACCTGTTTACAGGTAAGTAACAATTGTTCATTGCAATGGTGGAGATCACCTCCTCAATATGAATTTCATGGTCCTGCGAAATGACTTGGACAGCCCTCAGCCCCAAAGTGTGTACTTCGCTCAGGTAAAGGTCTGGGCCCTCGGCAGTGAGGGTTTGCCGTGAATAGAGTTTCGCATAATATTCACAGAAGGCAGATGAGATGGCAACATCTCCCTTGATCTCTGTGCAGTTATGCGACCTAATTACTCTATTCCAGTAGCTGGTTGTTGCGCCCTCAGGCGGCTGGAAAGCAAACTCCTGCATTTGTTCCCTCAATGTAAAAAGAATGCTGAAGTTGAAGCAGCTTGTACTCGGTCTTATCGAGGACAAGAACTGCCAGTTGGGCCCTCTTGGCTACCTGATGCCGCCGTACCTGGGGAGCGTCAGTGCGCTTATGTATGTGCTCGATCTCTTGTACCTGTTAAGTCAGGAGTTCCCTCTTTTTACGTCGTATTTTCCTGTCCATCGCAGATATGGCTATGAACTCCCCCAGGATGACTATGTTAAGACTATTACGCAGATCAAAGAGAGAGAGAGGACTAGATAGGCTAGCCCGGATCCCCCGGGTTTATATGTTTAAATCAATAAGGACTAGCTACTTTTAGGGAAAAAGGAGGGGAAAGAGAGACTCAGGTACGTCAGTCAATGGTAATAAGGAAAAACACTGTTTTCCTTATAAAGCCCTCACCCACCGACCTAGTCGGTGGCATGCTTCATCATCGGGCCCACCACAGTGGCACCGAATGTGCCCCGGGTGTGCTACAACGCCAGGTGACTGCGGAGCTGGTATGTTGCTGAGTGTGCAGTGAAGGGGTGAGATAAGTGAAGTTTAAAATGCTATACAAGTGGTCCCAGCACCCGAGGGTTAACACATTTTTAATAAACTGGGCCTCTGTTAGCAGGTTAAAAAGGCAAAGGGACGTGAATAGGAGTGTTATGATGACCTCCAACGTCCAGTGTGGTCTACATGTTTCAGCCAGTGCCTTTATATTCTAAGCTGGCTTTCCTCAGGACCGATAGGATAAGTGAAATGTGCAAGTTAAACAATAAAAAACTATATTAAGTGTTTGTGTTTATTTTTTGTTTATGTGTTGCGCACGCTAAGGCGCTATAACTGGTAGAGGGGGATGCCCTCTGGCTTAGTCTGTTAATTTCTGTAGAAAGCCTCATGGGTCGCCTGGCAGAGAAAGAGACCGAGTAGTGCGGTCTGGTTCCTCCTTGGACCTATTCGTCCTTCTGCGGCACCCGGAACTTATCTCACCCCTTCACTGCACACTCAGCAACATACCAGCTCCGCAGTCACCTGGCGTTGTAGCACACCCGGGGCACATTCGGTGCCACTGTGGTGGGCCCGATGATGAAGCATGCCACCGACTAGGTCGGTGGGTGAGGGCTTTATAAGGAAAACAGTGTTTTTCCTTATTACCATTGACTGACGTACCTGAGTCTCTCTTTCCCCTCCTTTTTCCCTAAAAGTAGCTAGTCCTTATTGGTTTAAACATATGTTAAGACTCTCCCAGAGGAGAGAGATTGGGATAGCAGCCGTATCATTTATGTCAAGGTACCTAGTAAGGAGGGAAAACAGTGACTACGAGAAATGGGCCTTCATTGTCATCGCTGTCAGTATGGTGCTCCATGCAGGCAGGAGGAGGTTTTTCCCCTATCTGGCTCCTAGTTGGATTGGTCAGCATTTCTTTTTAGGAGCGGTCTTTGTTAACCTGTGTGCTAGCCATGGCCATTCCCTGGTTCATGTCGGTCATCCAGTTGGGAGACTGCAGATGCCACTCTCTGAGGGTCTGGCAAGGGGGAGCCCCAAGTGCCCTTGCGCTGCACTTCCAAGTTCAACCAGGCCCGCCTCCACTTCACCCTGGTGCTGTCTGTTGCTGTACCACTAGAGCATGCTTTTTATTATGCTCTTGGGCCCACTATTATCTCTACCGCGCAGCCACTGCCATCTTGGCTTTCGCGATCAGTTGCGACACGATGTGCTAATGTTATGGTGCCTAGGCTGCAGTAGGTTGTGCCGCCGAGGGCCTCTGCTATGCCAGGGGAAGCATCACCTCATGCACTGCTCCCCCACAGTCACTGGTACCTTGCTCCATAGTGCACCGAAGGAGCATGCACTTCACTGAGCCCCTGGCCTCATGGTGTATGCCACTGCTTGGCACGGCTGATCCAGAGAGGGGGGCAACTCAGTAGGCCCTGCATTCGGTCACAGGCCACGCTCAATTCAAAACCGCCCTTCAAATTGCCAGCCGGCTCATCGCTCAACCATGCAGGGCCCCCTTCACCTCGCCCTCTGGCAGGGCAGTCGTTGTAAAGGAGGGTCCCCCAAGGCTCTCTTCCTGGGCTGGCACACCTCAGGAGCCAGCCAACACATGTGTGTAGAGGGTGAGGGACAAGCAGGCAGGCCCATGTCTGTCTGTGCTTTCACCGTACAAGGCTGCTTCAGGCTCCCTGCAGCTGAAATGGGTCTAAAGTGCCACACCAGGGCTGTTTGCAGCTCCCCCATCGGTCGCCAGTCATGCTCCACGCTCCTCTGACAGTCCCCACTCAGAGCAGGGACACTTCACTCCAGAAGGCTGCACCCACCTCCTCACTGCCGCACTATCTCTGTGGCCTTGTGGCGGCCACCAGCCTGGGAAGCACAGGCATGCCCCTGGTCCTTCACTTCACTGCTCCAAGGGATCAGCCAACACAAGTATGCAGTGGGTGGGGGACAAGAATGAAATGTGGCATGCCCATGCTCCTGGGTAAGACTAGAGTCTCCCAAGGGTTTTTCCAGGCTCCCCGTGCTTGAGATATGTCCACAGTACCACTCCAGCGCTGTGCCGGGCCCACTAGCAGTCACCACCAGTGTGCCTCTCTTCTCTGGCAGCCCCGCTCAAGACACCTGTGAGTCACTGCAGGAGGCCACCTCTATCCCTCATCACTGACGTATTGTTGTGGCCTCGCAGCGGCTGCCATCCTGGGAAGCGCGGGCGGGCCCCAATTTCCACATCTTGCTACCACTGTGGTGCCTAGTGGGTGTTTCCCATCATCACTTCTCCACCTCATCGCCTTGTGGGAATGCCATAGGGTCAGGTGTGGAAGCCTTTCCACGGTCCCCCTCAGTGCTTGCCTGCAGCTGCTACCGTCATCATGACTGTTGCCATCGGCGCGGCACCATGAATCTTTGTGCACATATCCCAGGGATCTCTCCCGTTGCCAAGCCGCCTCAGATGTCCGGTTGGTCTCATCAGACACAGAGGCTCTTTTGGGGCATTAGGAAGGCTGGCATGCAGGCAGTCAGCGAGGTCTGGGCCGAGGGACCAGAGAGTGCTTCCCACCCATCCGCCATCTTGGCCACACCCCCTAGTGGACTATTGTAGACAGCACAGCTCAGAAACATCAAGACAATCCTGCTCACTGTTTCCTAGCTGTCCTGCCTGAAATTCAAGCTCTGGCTTGGAGAAATACCAGAGTAAATTAATTCAGTTTACACACTATAGGCGCATAAAACCAGGCTAATTAAAAAATAATTCAGCTCAGCACTATCCAACGTAGTTATTCATGATAGGGCCCTTGGTGCAAACTAAGTTCTTTAGAGCATAAGAAGGCTGAATATATTCCTGCAAATTCCATTCTCTTGGGGTGGAGCTTGACGTCAACGGCAATAGCGGCTCTCCTCTAAGGCTATGAGGAGGGATGTGAGACCTTAGCCGATTCTTTCAATCTACTATTCATTTGATTACATACATAATGAAGCAGAATTCTTCATCTGGATATCGCACCTTCAGCAAATTCTATGTTTATTGAGGAGCGCGCCATTCCTGGGAAATCTAATCTTTACTTTGGTGCCAGGCCATGATGAGCCAAAGTGCTTCCACCTGTACGACTTGGCACCTACGTGCCTGCAGGCTCCTGAAACCTCTGCCGGATGTTGCAGAGGCCCTGGTGAGATGATTGCAAGCTGCTGCTATCGGGCTTGAGTTATACACATCGGAACAGACTCAATGGAGTTGTGCTCTGTTGATTTCTTTAGTTTCTAGTCCTGAGCTACTCCCTGCTTTCATCTTTTTTAAGAAATATTACCAGCATTTATGGAGGTGTGATTTTCCTTTCCTTTTACAACCCCTGAGACTCTTGAATCACGAGAGCACTGCTGCAGCATCTTCACTAGTTTTTACTGCTCTATGAACGTTTGGTTCCATGCTGTATGCCTTCCATACTTCAGACTGGATCATGTTGCTGCCTGTGTTGTCGAGGGCTCCCCTTTGCCATTAAAGACTGTAATGCTGCCAGGTCATGAACAGATTCTTTATTTTATTTTCTCCATTTTGTTGCTGTCTACTGCAACACTGACTACCTCACTTCTTCAATTATTAACCACATGGCTGCTAGGCGTTTTCCCGTCCTGCGCTGCAATTTGTTGTTTCTCTTTATTTCATGACGAGCTGGCCTTGTCATCAGCGCACGGCAGGTAAGCGCCATGACGAGCCCAGCTCGTCATTAGCTTCGAAGGGGTTAATATGGAGAAAAAAATAAGGGGGTTCATGCTGCAATACTGTTACTCCACCATGTCTTATAATTACACAATACCTGCATAATTTTCCATGAAACTAACCTCTTTTGACCTGGATTCAGCATAAGGTACTCTCTTCCTGTATAACCAGTTACAATCCCAAGTCGAAATTTAAGCATGATAAGCATATATCATACAGCAAGGCTTTATTGACAGTTCCACCCAGTAGCCCCCCATCTTCCGATATGGCATCCTCACAAAACATCCCAGCAACGGCAATAGACACCTTACTTAAAGAACATTTGGATATTAAAGCCTCAATTGCTTCAGTAAATAATGGAGCGATTACAAATACTCAGGAAGTACAGTCCCTAAGGGGAGAGGTAGCCCAGTTTCACTCACATAAGCAATTGGTAGATGACCGCCTCACTGAGGTTGAATCATAACTTGATAAAATTCATGAACATGGTCGAAATATTTTGCATCACCAACAGAAGATTACTGACTTGGAAGATCACAGCAGAAGGGAAAATATTGGAATCACTGGTCTACCAGAACAATTGGAGAAGGAGGATATCATGCAATTTATCACTACTATGATCCCTGATCTGATGAAGCTAACCATCTCCCCCACTTCAATTTCAACGTGCCCACTGCGTACGTTTTAAAAAATTCTACTCTTACCTCCCAACCTCGACATATCTTGGTGTGCTACCTTCGTCATCAACAGGCTTGCCAACTCACCAAGGAAACATGGTCCATGTACCTACGATGGCACACATTATTATTACTGTTGATTTTTCTGCTCCTACTAACCTTAAAAGGAAACAATTCTTTGCTCTTCATCCTAGGTTAACGATAGAAGATATCAAATGTGGCCTTTTGGAACCAGCGACCATGATCATCACACATCAAGGACAAACTAAGGAGTACTTTGCCTTTCATGATTTGGAATCTCTTCTGAATGAGATGAAAGAAAATGACCCAGAGTTGGAACATAAATCTGCCTCTTCTTCAGCTACACAAGACCTGTCCAGACATACTTCTCCAGACTCAAATGATCAGGGCAAATGGGAACTTTCAACTGGTGGGAGATCGAAATCTTGGAAGAACTCACAGCCAAGGGACAAATTAAGATCCCAGCTGAAAAACAATGTTCCTGTCTGATATCCTTTTATCTTTCTCTAAGAGTATTATGGTTCTTTTTTTGGTCTGCAATGTCATTTAGTATCCTCTCTCTTTTTCTCATTTTTCTATCTCTTTCTGCTTGCTATTTTTCTTTCCTTGAACTTTATTATGATATTCTTTGTGATAACTACTTTTCTTAATGCAATTCTGCTTTCTGATATAGAATGCTTCACTTGCCACATCCCTCCCTTCACCATACCCGATCAATGCACCTGTTCATATACTAGGCATTGATCTTTGATCTATGTTAGCCTGATGGTTTTGCGCCCTCCATTTTATGCAGCTACATACTCTTTCTCTCGGTTAAAAGTTGCAAATTGAAGTTTGAAAGTTTGTATGTTATTGTCTGAACATTTATTATTGGACATATTTTTGATCCTTTTTTGCATATTTGTTTTCGCTTTTTGTTTTTTTCCCTTTCTTCTATGTTCTACTTTCCCTTTTTCTTAGTGCCATATTATATGCTTTGTAAGCACCCTCTAACAAACTAGCCTGACTTTTGATTTTGTTGTTATGCATCAATATCATATTTAGTATTTTTATTTGGAGTTGTATATAGCGCTAGCTAGACCCGGAGGTATCAGAGCGCTTTACATATGGGAGAAACATGAACAATACTTAAGTTACATAAAAAATGACAAAAACATCAATGTCCAACACTTGAGAAGTGAAGAGGAGCAAGGGATATTAACAGGTAAGCGTAGCAAAGAGGAGCGGGGGATTGGGAATAAGGCAGACGGACGTATGAAAAAGAACATGTTCAGCGGACCTGCACCAGCTAGGATGCACCTGGAGTCAGTCCATCCCACCGGGCCTGAGTAAAGGCAGACCAATTAGAGTCAGGGGAAGAGACCACAGGAGGGTTTTGGTCATGGAACAGAAACGTAGAGGGACGGATTCGCACGTCGTGCCGAGAACTAGGAGACCACCGGGAAAGCCAACAGATGGGGTAAAATGGCAGCCTCGCACCCACCATCTCCAACTGACAGGGGGCAGGTGAAACGGGGTGGGGGAGCAAAAGGGGGTCTTTGCAGTCAAGCGCAGGGCAGGGACTGTGCCGCCGAGATCAAAAGATGGGCGAGATAGGCTGCAAACGGTGCTCCCGTAGAAGAACCTCCACCTCCAAGCTGGAGAATTCCTTTAGTGATTGCCAGACCAAAGAAAGATAAAAAAAAGAAAAAGAAAAACCTCAGTTGTTCAACAGCAGAGGTGAAGACCCCTACTACCACAAATGACTCACCGGAGGAAGAAAGACAGTCCCGACTACTGAACTGCAAGGGAGTGATAAGGGCTGAAGACTGGAACTCAGAGCTCTCTTCCCGCTCCGACCGGGGAAAATCATCTCAGGGACCTCGAACAGCCGCAGCCGGAAAAACATGCAGGGCAGCTGTCTCAAAGGAAATCAAGTGATCAATTGCGTGCTAGAAGCAGTCATGGCGGGCAGCGAAGCGATAATGGCCGAGTCCGGAAGGTAGGTGATAGCCAAGGAAATAAAACCTGAGCCTGTCACCTCTCAGCTACGTTAGGCAGCTCAACCGAACGATCAGCCATTTTACTGGGAGTCAGCTGGATATGTAATTTTCTTGTTGTTGTGAAAGGCAGCCTCTAATTCGGAGGTCACTTCATCTGGACGACCGCAGAAAACCAAAGCCTTCAAAACCCAGGGGTGGAGTAGGATCAAAAGGGGGTATGTTGCGGGAAATTGCCAAAAGGCGATCCCTCGCCCAGGAGCCCCCGAACAGAGCTCCTTATCCGTCGGCCATCTTCAGGAGTTCCAATTACATTTGTTATTGTTATTGTATTACATTTGTATTCAGTGTATTTTGATTTGCAACTCTATTTCATCTTTTTTGTTTTTGTTTTATATAGTGCGAACTAGATCCGAAGATATCGAGTATCAGAGCGCTTTACATGAGCACCAGTCTCGTTACAGATGGACGCATTTATTTTTGTTGGGCATGGGGAGATTAAGTGATTTTCTCAGAATCACAGGATGTTGAGCGTCGTTGCCAAGACTCAAACTCGGTTCCCCAGCTTCAAGGTTGACCGCTCTAGCCATAAGGCTACATCCTCTCCCCATTGATAATTGTTTTCATTATCACATCCACCTATGCAGTCCAACATCGTCCCTTTGAATGTTTGACATATTTTATCAAACGGAAAAAGATTCTTACCTATATTGATAATAATAAAACAAATATTGCATTATTGCAAGAAACCCACCTTACTCCACAAGAAAGTGATAAGTTAAACGAGATTAGGTAGGCCTAGTGATACATGCGAGTGCCACCTCTAAGATACTTGCTACCACCTCAGAAACATTCAGGAAATGTAATTTAGCCTATCTCTTCAATAGACACCAACCTACAAAAGATTGCAGACTTGGGAGGGCATTGAGGGACAATATGTTTTCTTGAAACTTCAAATCTGCAATACTTGTCTAATAGTGGGATCAGTGTATGTCCCCACAGACTCCAGACTCACTTTCATATCTCACCGTAATAGATTATTAACAGCATTTGGGTCCAAACGTGTGTTAATTGAGGGAGATTGGAATGTCACTATTACTCCATTCATAGTTAGAACTGGCAAAGGTGACATTCATCATGCCAAAGATAGGTATGTGCTTTAAGATCTTATTGATGACTTTTCATTACAGGAACCTTGGAGACTGGTATATCCAAATGAGAGAGATTATACTTTCACCTCCTGTCCCCATTCCATACGTACTAGAATTGATTATTTCTTGACATCATCCTCTGTTCTACAATTAGTGACCCACACAAATATAGTTCCCTGCAGCATATCTGATCATGATCAATCTTTTTTTATGTCTCCTCAAGAAAAACAGGTACTTTGTTCGTATGTGGAACAATTTTTAAAAGATTATGAACATTCAGTCTCTAACATGCATATCCTTTAGGGTGCCAGAAAAGCAGTTCTCCAGTATTGAGGTGTCTTTCATAGATTCACATGCTTGAATATTTCCCGTCGTCGAAGTGGGAACCCCACGGTAAATAAAATAGCAATAAAACCAATAATATATGTTTATAAAAGCATATTTACATACATTCCAAAACCATAAATACTTATAAGTACCAAGGTTAGCATTAACACATAAGAATACGTTAGAAGAAAAAGAACGCTTTTATAGCATAGCCATGACATTATGTTAGTTATATATGTTATATATATTGGATTTGTAGCGCGCACTGTTACTCTGGAGTGTCCTGGCGCGAGAAAGAGCAATGGTCGGAGCAGAAAACGAGTTAGTAGATCATGCTGAACAGGTGTGTTTTTTAACTAAAGCCAATAAGGTGCAAGCACCCCTCTAGAACCTTCTCCTCAGAGGCTCAGGCCCTCAAATTTTCTACTGCACGTCGTGTGAAGGGAGACTCCCTGAGCTCTGCTCAGTTTTCAACTTCTTTCTGGATTTCTACAGTTTTCTGGGATGTCTTCAAGTAAGAAGTCTTTGTTTCGACCATGTGCTTCTTGTGGGAAATTGCGGCTCTTCTCAGAGGACCCTCACCAGAAGTGAATTTACTGCCTCTATCCAGAGCATGACGTAGGAAAATTAAAAATTTGCAGGACTTTTTCAACCAAGACCCTTAAGGACAGGGAAGGGCGCCTCTTTCCTGTGGTTGCAGAGGTTGAAGGATAAGGATTCACCTCTTTCTGATGCAGAAAGCCTTGCATCAGGTGTGTCTAGAGCCACCTCTAAACGTAGCAGTGTGCAGGATTTGCCATCTCCTTTCCTAAAGAAGAGGAAACTTCTGTGTCTCCACCTTCTCCTGTTTCTCCTGCTACGCCTATGCCCCCGAGATCTGACTCTCAGTCGTCCATGGCTCCTTCTACGCATGTTTCCACTAAAAAACGTGCTAAATCGTCAACGGGAGCGTCGACGTTCGTTCCAACGACGAAACCTGCCGTCTCCAGCTCTCTGACAACGACAGTGATGACGACTTGTGCCAGCCGGTTGTCGACGGCGGCTGCGTCGACGTCGTCAGTGTCGCTGATGGTGTGTGTGAGCTTCACATCTGTCTCGTCGACGATTCTAATCTCCTCGTCGATGTCTAAAAAGGGAGTCTCGTCGACGCTTGCTGTGAAGAGAGCCTCTTCGTCGGTGGGTGCTCCATTGAAGACGGCTCCATCGCCGGTTGTGGTCTTGCTGTCGAGGGCTTCATCAACGGCTGCTTCGTCAACGGCTGTGGTCATGCTGTCGACGGCTTCGTCGACGGTGGTTGTCCCGTCGACGGTGTTACTGTTGTCGACGCCTACCTTTGCATGATTGCCTCTGGTGCCAATTTCTTCATCCGGTTCTGGGGCTCCTGCTGTTGACCCTCTGCACTAACATCGACATGTGCCTTTGGATCAGCTTCCGATTCCACGTCACTCTCAGCCTCCATCACCTCTTTTTGCCACGGGTTCGGAGCAGGACTCTGGTTCTGATGAGGAGGAAGATGATAGATTCCGGGCAGCTCCAAGCTCTTCGGAGCTGGTCATTAAATGTCAGGACTATGAGATGATCAGGAAGATCCTTACTTCCATGAGGAGGAACCTTCTGCTCAGGTTCCCACAGCACAAATACCGCTCTCCCTCATTTCTAATCTCCAATAAATGTTAGAGGATTATAATAGATGATTTCCACCATCTTACCAGGAGTCTCCTCAACATAGGGTACCTGCAACTACAGCAGCTCCTCCCTCTACTACACTGCCAGAGCCAGCCGCGCCTTCTGCACCATCTACAACCTCTTTTCAGGTCCATGCAACGGTTTATGAGGATGATGACGTTCACCCAGATCGGGAAGACGGCGAAGTTGATGATGATGATGATGATGGGAACATGGCGGATTGGGACGATTATCAGATCCAGACACCGTCTCTGCCACCTTCGGGTCCAGGGGATTCCCCTCCTGTGGATATAGCTGGTTTTCACCAACTTATGGAACGAGCGGCAGTGCGCGTTAAGCTTCCTATGGTTCTGAATAATGAGGACTGTTTTCTTTATGATTTCAAGAGTTAACCTTTTAAACAGGTCCGGACAGTGCCCATAATTAACTTCTTTTGGAACGAGGGTATCAAACTGATGCAGATGGCAAATTCTATTCTGGCGCTTCTTCCTCTTTTGGAGAAGAAATATAGGGCTCCCCAGGGTTCTCCAGCTTGCCTGGTAGCGCAGCCTAAACCTGATTCCGTGATCACCCAGGCCGCACAGCGCCATTCCAGGAATCTGTCTTCACCTATTACCGCTCCTCCTGACTGTGAGGGACGTTGTCTTGATGCCATTGGAAGAACATTTTCCCCTATGGCTTCTACCACCGTGAGGGCTGCGAATTCTCTGGCCATTCTGGGGCGCTACGACCGCCAGATGTGGTCAGATATGTCTTCTTTTATCAACCTCATTCCTGAGCCCTCCAGAGCAGAGGCTCTCAAGATTCTTCAGGATGGAGAGAGACCGTCATCAGAGATTATTGACTGCTCTGTGGACTTTGCGTGCACTGGTTTTCGTCAGCTTGAGGGGGCAGACTTTTTTCGTCGTCAGGGCTGGCTTCGTTCCATCTCTTTTCGTCAGGAGGTTCAGGCAAAATCCTCGACATGCCCTATTACGGCGAATCGCTCTTTGCCCAGCATGTGGACTACGCATTTCAAACCATCAAAAAGGACACCAATACAGCTCGTGCCCTAGGCACTTTGCAGTTTCGCAAGCAGCCTTTTCGTGGTGCGCGCGGACGTGGCACCTCCTCTTCTTTTCGCGGCGGATCCAACCAGTACCCCTCCTACGGCCAAGGAAATCAGAGATATTCCTCCTAGTCCTATCAGCAACAGTCTACCAAGTCTTACAGAGGAAAGTCTTCCTACAGAGGCTCCGCTTCTAAGCAGCAATGACTTGCCTTCCCCGCTCAAAGTTGGAGGTCGAATCTCCCTTTTCTTTTCCGATTGGTCTTCAGTCACCTCGGACTGTTGGGTGCTGGACGTTGTATCAAAAGGCCATGCTTTGGAGTTTGTCAAGTTCCCTCCAAACACTCCTCCAACTGGTCCACCTCTGGATTACCTCAAAGAGCTCTTTCAACAAATTCGACTCATGATTCAGAAAGGTGCCATCGAAGTGGTTCCTAAGTCTTCCGCATGTTCATGCTCACGGAAATTTTCCGCCTCCAAGACGCTTATTTCAACGTGCCGATACTTCCAAAACACTGGAAGTACTTGCGCTTCCGGGTAGGGCGCAGAGACTTTCAATTCAAGGTTCTGCCTTTCGGCCTTCGCTCCGCCCCTCGCGTCTTCACAAAAGTCCTGGCCCCGGTGGTGGCATATATACGTTTGAAGGGCATTCAAATCTTTCCCTACCTGGACGACTGTCGCATCAAGTCGCAATCTCGCCATCAGGCGTCTCTGGACACTCGATTCTGTCAGACTCTATTCCACTCCCTCGGTCTCTCCATCAACAACGAGAAGTCTCAGGGCGATCTAGCTCCCTGCAGGACCTTTCTAGGCGCCACTCTGAATACTTCGCATTCGTGTCTCACGAGCGTCAGCTGCGGATTCTACGCCTAGTGGCTCTCATCCGTTGAAAAGGGTCCGTTTCAGTTCATGTATTGAAGTCCTTCCTTGGGATGGCATCCTCCTGCATCTCCCTGATCCCAAATTGCAGGCTCAAGAGTTGCCCAATTCAGGAGTAACTGGACAAACAGTGGTATCAGGTCACCGGCTCTTTCAACGATCTGGTCCTGGTGACCACTCGGATGAGGTCCGCTCTCCAATGGTGTGCTCAACAGCAAACATCGCTGCCGGTACTTCTTTCCTAACCATCGCTCCAGAGCTCGTCCTTACCACGGATGCCTCCCTGGAAGGCTGGGGTGCATATTTTTAGGGCTATCCATAAAGGGCAAGTGGACCCTGTCTCAACGTTACTGGCACATCAACAGACTGGAGCTAATGGCCATTTTCCTGGTGCTCAAGTCTTTCCATCTTCTACTCCAGGGAGAATCAGTGCTCATTCAAACCGATAATACCACCAGTATGCACGATGTAAACAAACAGGGCGGCACCAAGTCACAGCTCCTTTCTCAGCTGGCACAGAGCATCTGGGACTGGGCACTCCGTCGCCAAATTACCCTGACAGCGGTTCACCTACCAGGCATCTCAAACATCCTAGCGGATTCCCTCAGCATGTCCGCGTCCTCGACCCATGAGTTGGAGTTGCATCAGCCGACTCTGGACTTCATCTTTCGGCTGTGGGGTCGCCCTGACATGGATCTTTTTGCGAGCCCTGTGAACCGGAAATGCCAGTCTTATGCAAGATGGCTTCCCCATCAAGGGTCATGCCGGAATGCCCTTTTGATGGACTGGTGCAATCTATTTGCCTACGCTTTTTTGCCGATTCCGTTGGTTTCTCGAGTGTTGTGGAAAATGCAGAGACAGCCATGCCACATTCTCCTGATCGCTCCCAGATGGCCTCGACAAGCGTGGTTCTCCGAACTGCTGCTTCTCTCACAGTGTGAACCCATCCTCCTTTGTCCTCGAGCGGATCTCCTCACAATGGACAAGGGTCAGATCTGTAACCCGGACCCCTCCTCTCTCAAATTGTCGGCCTGGAACCTGAGCACCTTGAATTTTCCCACTTGAATATTTCGCCAGCATGTAGAGATGTTCTTGCCAATGCGAGAGCTCCGTCCACAGTAAAGACTTACAAGCTAAAGTGTAAAAGGTTCTGTCACTGGTGTGCATCTGCCAACATCCATCCCGTGCACTCCTCTCCTGCTCAGCTTCTGCCATTCTTTCTGCAGTTGGCTCAATCAGGACTTTCCCACTCCACTTTGAAGGTCTTCCTAGCGGCAATATCTTGTTTTCGGCAGGATGGGTCTTCCTCTCTCTACTCTTCCAGAGTCATTCGACAGTTTTTCAAGGGGCAGTTCAGGATGTTCCCGCCCATTCGGCGTCCTGCTCCTACCTGGCATCTCAATGTTGTTTTGGAGCACTTGATGAAGGCGCCTTTTGAGCCCATCCACAAAGCGGATTTGAAATGTTTGACCTGGAAGGTGGCCCTTCTTCCTGCTTTGGTCTCCTCACGCCGCGTGAGTGATATCGACGCCTTTACCATTCAGCCTCCTTTCCTTCAATTCAAATCGGACTGTGTTGTACTTCGCACCAACCCGGCATTCATGCCTAAGGTGCCAACTGATTTTCACCTCAATGAACCAGTATTCTTAAAGACTTTCTTCCCTAATCCCCAATCTCCGGCGGAGCAACGTTTGCATTCATTGGACGTTAAAAGATGCCTTAAATTCTACATCGACAGGACAGCGTCCTTTCGTAGGTCTGATCAACTGTTCGTTGCTTACGGACGCATGCGCAAGGGGCGTTCTGTTACCAAGCCAACTATTGCACGTTGGATTTCCTCAACAATTTCATTCTGTCATCAGAAGGCCGGCAAGCCTCTTCGATCTTCAGTGAGAGCTCATTCCACCAGGGCGATGCCATCCTCTACTGCCCTGTTTGCTGGTATGCCGATTCACCAAATATGTCGAGCAGCCACGTGGTCCAGCAGACACACTTTCACAAAGCACTACTGCCTTGAGACGATCAACGAAGCTGATACAGCAGTAGGCCAAGCGGTGCTTCGCAATCTTTTTAAATAAGGTGAGCCTCTTTCCTTCCCTCCGCCCGTATGCTTTCTACTATTATCTGTCTGACCGCTTTATGTAATTTCATTGCATTTTCATGCTAATGCACTGCTATTTTTTCTTGCGGCTAGCTATTACTGCTCACTATTCTATTCAAGCATGTGAATCTATGAAAGACACCCCAATACTGGAGAAGAACAATTGTTACTTACCTGTAAATGGTGGTTCTCACAAGCGACCCACCCACCTCCACTCAGAGGCCCGCTTCTCCTTCTAGACTGTTTTGTCACTCTTGTGCTATGAAAATCTGAGGGCCTGAGCCTCTGAGGAGAAGGTTCTAGGGGAGTGCTTGCGCCTGATTAGCTGTAGTTTGGACTAACATAATGACATGGATATGCTATAAAAGTGTTCTTTTTCTTCTAATGTATTCCTATGTGTTAATGCTAACCTTGGTACTTATAAGTATTTATGGTTTTGGAATGTATGTAATTATGTTTTTATAAACATATATTATTGGTTTTATTGCTATTTTATTTACCTTGGGGCTCCCACTTTGACGACGGGGAATATTCAAGCATGTGAATCTATGAAAGACACCAATACTGGAGAACCACTGTTTACAGGTAAGTAACAATTGTTCTTTTGTGGGGTCTTTTAATGAGAGATACCGCCTTTACTAAAAAAACATATAAACACTGCTCGAACCAATCTCAAGAGGACATTTGAACTCTTACGACCGCATATTCGCAATTGTTGTCCCCTGTAGAATTGAAAAATCTGCTTTCAGCTAAATTTTCTCTCAATAACCATTACGCTTCCCATGCCAAGAAATATTATTTTTCGGATTTGTCAACGTTATTATGAATGTGGTGAGAAAGCTGCGAGATTGCTTGCTTATAAATTACGTCAACCGGAATTCTCTAGACCATGGGTACTCACAAACTTTCTCTATTTAACATGGCTCACGTGCATCTTCCTAGATGTTAGTGTGGCAGGAAGGAAGGGAATGTGTGGTATTCTGTATCTTATGTTTGTTATGTTACTTTAGTCATTGTGTTGTGGCTCTGATGATCCTGCTTCAGCATCACAGCTGTGACATCAGAATGCTGGAACTTAGTAGTTACCAAGGTTTACTGTGGAATGTATGTATTTGATTGGAGTAGCAGTTACATTGAAGCCAGTGCCACACCTGAGACTAGCATGCTGGGGTGACAAGTCCAGCTTGAATACAGTATTTTATCCATAATACTTTTGGTATCTAGTGGATCCTTACAATGGCGACGAGGATGGGATGCAAACCCACAGAATCCCTTCAAAGGAAGCGGTTTCAAATGGCGTTCCCTTCATTCTTTTCCACTGCAGCTGTGAGCACCCAAACCGCCACAAAACGAAGAGGACCATATACATCTTGCTAAGCCCAGAAAGGGACATAAAAGACTATCGTCGTTGTACCCTGCAGTACCACAGCCAGATCGAGGACCCAGCTAAAAAAGGCCACCATAAGGCAGCCAGCAGCGGAATCTGCCTTCCATTGAGCGCCAGACAGGACAGAGACACAAATACTGGACATGGGTTTATATTTTAAGAATCTGCAAAAGCCTGCTCATGATATTTAAAATTAGGGCTCTACTTGCCCGAATTCATTTTTAAAATGTCTTTTCTGTTTCCCGCCCCATATATATCAGTAAAGGATAGCTAATACAGTTCGAGCACAAGCTTTAAAAAGCTTTCTTTATTTTCTGTTTTAAGCATGCAATGGTAAAAGGGTAAAATATCGACTTTAAGCGAGTTTCATAATGTTTGCACTGGCTAGGCATTGGCCCTGACAGTAAAAAATCAGCCTGGTGGCAACCCTTATTGACATAGCCTTGAAATGTACAATGCACACAACGATTCCTCCAAATCCTGTGTGGCCAGGGGTTTGAGGGGCCTGAAATGGGTTCAATAGGGGGCCCTATATTCATGTCCACTGGAGGTGGCTCCCACGCTAAAGGAGGACCTGCCTTTTCTTAGTTTGGAGGTGAGGAGTGGGGGATAAAGTGAAAACAGGTAAATTAAGGGCAGGGAACAAAAGACTTATAGAAAGCAGAGTAAGATGAGAGAATGGCGCGCATCCTCAGGAGCATTTGGACTTGATAAAGGAAGTGTGAGAGTCTAATTGTGCCTGCCAGTGGGTCACAAAGGTGTTCAGACAACATGCACATCCAATCCTTGGCCTCTCAGCGGAGTGTACAGAGCAATAGTTCCATATGTGGCAATTTTAATTATGATTCTGTAGGTAAGTGTGTGTAGGAGGCATACAGCAGATGAAATGTTGTCAACAGGAAAAGAAAAATTTGCATTTATAAGTGAGAAGAGAGAGTGAACATGTACATGTTTGTGCATGTGAGAGGGCAGGGTGAAGAGAAGGTGAATCAAGACTGTCACATAGATGGAGATAATGTGAGAGCTAAAAGTCTGCCACTAAGATTGAGATAATGTGAGAAATTAAGGCTATCAGAGAGGAGAAAAATGATGCATGTGTCCCACAATAAAATGATGTACAATGGAGAAAGAGATTACATGAAAATACTAAAAACCACTACAGATCTTACAATGTCTAATACATATTTTCAGACTTGAAACATTTTTAATTCATGTGGATCTCATTAGATGTTTGCCCCTAGCTCCGTCTCCTAGCCACACCCACCTGCCGCACCCCCACACCAGCAGCCTAATTTGTTGAGTAACTGCACCTATTTTCTCCCATTTACAGCACTGCCCCTATGTATCTGCTCGGAAGGGTTGAAACCCATTATATTCCCTTATATACCTTGTATCCAACCTTGCCATTTTAGGTATCGCTGATCCAGCGTGCATACGCTGTCAGCGAGATATTTAGTAGCTGGCTTTTGGAAGTGCTTCCAAAGCGGCGATCAGCTTACCTGCACGTGCACAAGCACGCGCACGACGTGCACAGCACTTTTTTCGTCGTGCGTGCGCATGCGCACAACTCTAATTTTTTTTTTAATTAATATTTTATTTTGCGGCCCAGACGCGCAGCCAATGCTTGTTCTCCTATTCCTGAATAAGAACTTGGAACCTCACTGGCTGGTTGTATCCATTAAACAACCCAATTGGAAACAGCTAATAGGTGCCTGAGAGCCAAAAGGCTGGCTTCCAGTTCCGACTTCCTCTGAAATATTGTGATACAACACAATGCTGTGTTTGTGGACAGCGTGTGACACTTGCACGTGCTCCCAAGTGACAATTGTATGAGCTGGAAGGCATTGAAGTCTGCGCAGCTAATTCTCTCCTGAATATTGTGAGTGTTTTTGAAATTAAATAGCCTCTTGCTGGAAAGACTGAGTGAATTTCTTTGGCCCGCTACTGCCGTGATTCGTACCCGAGCACAGGTTGGCCTTTACCAGCAGAAATGGAAAAGCAGTGTTCGGTGCCAGGGGGTAACCACTGCCATGTACTCTGCACTGGAACTTTTAGATACAAGGTGCTGTGTATTGTTTGTTCCTGAGTCGAGAAAAGCATCAAAAACAGCAAATCCTCTGGTCGTGTTAGCCTCACGGTCACGAAAATAGTACTTTGTGGTAATGGAGTGCGAAGTGACCCGGATTAGCTCGCATTAGCCCCCACTTTCGAGGGGTCGCGTGAGAAGTGTTTATTTCGCTATCTTTGTTACAGCTGCAGGATGTTATTCCGCTCAAAGGAACATATTGAATAGGAGCTCCCGGCTTTACTTCGATGAGCTATTTTGTGTGTACGGCCAACGCCGTGCATATGCCTGTCACAATCGTTAATTTTATTATACCATAGTGTTATATATATGCAGGTGTTTTTAAGTTCAGTGTTAGTTATTGTTGAAAATGTCCTCCTGCACAGTGCCCTACTTGTCCCAGTTGAATATTTAGAAAGATGCATTTCAGAACTAAGAACACAAGGCAATATCTGGTAGAAATATTTGTCTGCTAAATCAGTAGGAATTTGTCCTGAGTAAAATATTTGTTACACCAGTTTAATCTTGCTTACATTTCCATATTTGGTTACATTTGTTACGCAAAATTCCTAAAATTGTGTCATTATGCAACATGTGTAAGTCTTAGCCTGTTCTGGAAAAAAATTCCTATGACAGGCGCACAGGAACAATACGCAGGGGCACAAGAGGTTGGTTGTTGACAGCATTTGTGTGTGTTTTTTTAAACGATATTCAGCTCGAAATTTCAAAATTTCATGTAATTATTCAAAAACGAACTACGCACATTTTCCACACCTGTCGTAAGAACCCAAAAGTGGCTTAGGGACCACACTACACAGCCTTCATCACTATACTCTGCATAGTGCCATATCTGGTATGTTTTCCCTATAAATTGCTGTTTTTCATATTCTCTTCATTGGTTTGTAAGTATTTTTAGTCCTAATTGTTGATATCATGTTATGTTGATAGTTTTTTTGTATGGATTATTAGGATGGCTTCGCAGCACTGAGAATTCATTTGCAGCCAGTGATTTACCAGGCGTATATCAGAATACATACAAATATGTCCATTTGCATGACTAATCAACGTGACCTAAAAGCTTCTTCATAAATAACGAACATTTAGGAAATTAGAATTAGCTCAGAAACGTAATTCCATGCTCTCGCTGCACTGCTACTGACTGTATGCAATGCCGTTCCGCGCCTTCAATGCACTGCTACTGTCTTTGCATGTTTTTTTTATGTTTAGCTCTCCAGCTGAGGTGCCACCCCAGCGCCGGCACACTACCTTGAAGACGTGTCTATGGGTATCTCTGTGTGGAAGGGGCTATTTGGGGTATGTGTGTACCAGTATGTTTGTTGTGTGTATCTTTATGTGTTCTTTCTGCCTGTGCCTGTGGGTGTGTGTACCTGTGCAAGTATGTCTGTGTCTACCTAAGTGTGCTAATGGCCATCTGTGGTTCTCTCCGCGTTGTGCATGTGTGTGCATGCATATATGCATGTGTGCATCTGTTTTTATTTTTCTGATAGATACATCTGCCGTGTGGATTCCTCACCTTGTGAATATCCCCCTTGCGCCAGCAACGTTCGGAAAATTCTTCGTGGCACGCCGGCGTGGACGACGTCATAGGAGCACGGCATCGCGCGCGACTCCGTCTGACGTCACCGACTCCTCATAAGGCCCACGTCGGCGTGATGACGTCAGTTCCCTTTTTTCCGCGTCGTCGACGCTAACGGTTTCTGGGATCTTCTGCGATACTTTTGTATCTTATCACTGTTTAGCTGTTACAGTTTCTCTGTTGAGATTTACTTCTTCGCCGAGGATGTCGTCGAGGAAGACGGGTTTCAAACAATGTGGTTCCTGTACCCGTATGATGTCGATCACCGATCCGCATTCCGACTGTCTGTGGTGTCTTGGATCGGATCACGATGTTAAGAACTGTTGTTCCTGTTTCAAGATGAACCCCAAAGCTTTGCGAGAGCGGGAGGCGAAGCTTCTACTCGCGAAGGTGAAGGAAAGAGAAGCCGGAAGGTCTTCGAGGTCGGTGTCCAGACGCTCGAAGTCGAGGCAGTTGTCGCAGTCGAAGTCGAGGTCGGCTTCGAGGACCAAGGCGAGGTCGAGGTCCGGTGAGAGATCGAGGTCCAGAGAGAGGTCGAGGTCCAGAGGGCGGTCGAGGTCCGGATCCAAGTCGGCCTCGGGCCATGCTTCGAGCTCCTCGAGAAAGAAGCATAAGAGGAGTAAACATCACTCCAGACATCACTCTGGCAAGGAGTCTTCGGATTCGAGGAAGAAGTCACGTAAACATCACAAGGACTTCGTGTCTCCTTCTCCAGCTCAGTCTCATGTGGGTTCTCCAGTTCAAGAGCAGGAACAGGATCTGGAGTCGCACCACTCTTCGGTGCATGAAGAAGAGGTTCCTCGAGCACCGACTCCAGTTGAGGAGGCTGAAGATCAGGAAGGCCAGGGTGCACCTTTGCCGGATCAGCCTCCTTCGGAGCGGCCGTTGGGCTCGTACCCTCCCTTTCCAGGTCCAGGTCAGGATCCCTCGCAGTTCTTAAATGCCATGTTTGGTGTTTATTCGAGGGCTATGCACCCCACTGGTGCGCCTGTTGGTCCCATGGGTCCTTTGTCTTTTAATTTAGGTGTGCCCCAGGCTTATGCCCCGGCCCCCTTTATGCCGTTTATGCCGACGCCTTGTACTCCTTGGCTGGGTACGGCGCCGCCGAGGTCGTCGACTTCGCATTGCGGCTTCGCCGACTCCGGATCGGCTTCGTGGTGATTCGGATCGTGGTGCTTCCCGTCCTCAAGTTCCTCGCTCGACGTCGGCTCCGGCACCGTCGGAGTCGTTGCCGGATCCGTCGACTTCGGTCCGCATGGAATGGTCGAGGCGCAGAGCACAACGCCTCTTGGAGGAGAAGGAGTATATGGACTCCGAGGTTGAGGAAGGAGAGTTGCAAGATCAGGGTGATTGTTTTGAGGACCTCCAAAGCGCAAGTGGCCTGGAACTTTCTCCTGAGTGGGGTTTGCCATCCGTTTCAGATACTCCATTTAAGGACATAGCACCCTATCACGTTGTTATTAGGAAGGCTGCTGATTTGCTAGGCTTGACCTTGCCCACAGTTGAATACAAGCCCAACATCCTTACGGAAGTTTTGCATTCGCCTTCTTCTATTGTGGAGCCTACACTTCCTTTTACTGATGCGTTGACTGAGCCGATAAAGGAGGTTTGGAAGAGACCTTTGACTGCTCCTGCGGTTTCCAGGTCAGTGGCAAGGCGTTACAGGGTGGCTCCTGATGACCCTGATTTTCTTTCCTCGCATCCTGCTCCGGAGAGTCTGGTAGTGCAGGCCGCCTGTTCCAGCAGGGCTGCGGGCTCTTTCCCTCATGTGCCGGCAGACAAGGACTCTAAAAAATTGGACCAGTCTGCTAAAAAGATTTTCTCCTCGGGTAGCATGGCCTTGAAATCCACCAATGCTACTTGCCTATTGGGGAGATATGTTCATGCGTTGATGGACTCTGTGAAACAACTTTCATCTAAGCTTCCAGAGGACGATAGGAAGAACTTTAACGAAGTGGTCTCTGATACTCAGGCTGCAGCTCGTATGGTTATACAGAGTGGTATGGACACGGTGGACTCTGTTGCCAGGATTATGGGCTCTACTGTTGCAACAAGAAGGGCCGCATGGCTTAAGTCTTCCGATTTTTCTTCTGATGTTCAGTCTACCTTGCTGGACTTGCCATTTGATGGGACAGGCCTCTTTGGTAAGAAAGCTGACGTAGCCCTGGAGAGATTCAAGGACAGCCGGGCTACGGCGAGGTCTTTGGGCCTTCAGACAAGAGGCTCTGCGACTAGGAAGTTCAGGGGATTTGGCAGATCCACTTTTTGTTCCTTCAACCAAGGTCAGCAGCAGCAGCAGCAGTGACAGAATCCTCTGTATAAAACCTACAGAGGAAAGCAAAGGGGCCGTGGTCGTGGACGCCAGGCCTCCTCCTCCTCCTCCTCTTCCTCTAATAATCAACCCCCTCCCTCTGCAGCAAAGCAGCCCTAGATCCGCCATTCTGGATCATGTGGCTCCGGTGGGGGGTCGGCTTACTCATTTTCTACGGGATTGGGTATCGGTTACATCAGATCTTTGGGTTCTCAATCTCGTAGAAAATGGGTATGCTCTTCCTTTCCAGGAGTTCCCTCCCAATTACCCTCCTTGCCAGGGTTTTTGTTCGGAGGACCACCTTATTCGCCTGCAGGAAGAAGTCCTGGCTTTGTTCAAGAAAGGTGCGATAGAGGTGGTTCCGGAGCAGGAGAGGGGTCAGGGGTGCTACTCCCGGTATTTCCTGATCCCCAAAAAGGATGGCAGGTTACGTCCAATCCTGGACCTCAGGATTTTGAATCTCTATCTCAAGCAGGAGAAATCCAAAATGCTCACTCTTGCGCAGGTTCTTCAAGCGCTGTTGGAAGAAAACTGGATGGTGTCGATCGACTTGCAGGATGCGTATTTCCACATCCCGATCCTGAAGTCGCACAGGAAGTATCTCCGTTTTACGGTGGGTTCGCAACACTACCAGTTTGCGGTCCTTCCATTTGGACTTACTACTGCGCCTCGAGTCTTCACCAAGGTGATGGCAGTGGTGGCGGCACATCTCAGGAGGTCGAGGATACCTGTATTCCCGTATCTGGACGACTGGCTGATCAAAGCGGAGTCGCCTGAGAAGGTGCTTCATCACCTGCAAGAGACATCGCAGCTGTTGTTCAGGTTGGGTTTTTCGATAAACGTGCCCAAATCTCACCTTGTGCCCTCCCAGCGCAACCTGTTCATAGGTGCGGTACTGGACACTACTGTATGTCGTGCATTCCCTCCTCCACAAAGGATTCGCGACATTCAGGAAATGATTCCTTTATTTCATAATGGAGCGGTTGTTCATGTCCTGAAGGTCCTTCGCCTGCTCGGTCTGATGGCTTCTTGCATTCTCCTGGTCAACCATGCACGCTGGCACATGAGAGCACTCCAGTGGTGCCTCCGCAGGCAGTGGTATCAGCACAACGGAGATCTCGGGGAGTCAGTGAAGATCTCCAGAGAAACTGCAGCGGATCTGTCTTGGTGGGGCGTGGAAGGCAATCTGTCACAAGGAAAGCCTTTTCAGCTTCCACCATCGGTGGCCCCAGTGATAAAGCATGCATCCACTCTAGGGTGGGGTGCTCATCTGGGGGATCTGGAGGTCAAGGGTCTTTGGTCTCCAGAGGAAAGGTTGCTTCACATCAACCTTCTAGAATTGCGGGCCATACGTCTGGAGCTCAAGGCCTTCCTCCCTTCCCTTCGCGGTCGGTCGGTCCAAGTCCTGACGGACAACACGACCGCGATGTGGTACATCAACAAGCAGGGAGGAGTAGGGTCGTGGTGTCTTTGCAAAGAGGCTCTGCGTCTCTGGTCCTGGGTTAAGGACCACCAGATTTGTCTGATGGCAAATCATCTGGCCGGAGTCCTGAACGTACGTGCGGACGTTCTCAGTCGGCAGTTCTCTGCCGAACACGAGTGGAGGCTTCACCCGGAGGTTGTTCACGACATCTTTCAGATGTGGGGAACTCCTCGGGTGGATCTGCTTGCCACTTGCGAGAATGCTCACTGCCCGTCATTCTGCAGTCTCCATTATCCGATGCAAGGAGCATTGGGGGATGCGTTTCAGTTGAGCTGGGGAGGTCAGCTCCTTTACGCGTTTCCTCCCATACCCTTGATTCCTTGGGTTCTGAGGAAGATTCGCCAAGAACGGGCCCATGTCATATTGGTCGCCCCGGATTGGCCAAGAAGGGTGTGGTACACAGATCTTCTCCACCTCTCCTCTCACCCGCCGCTCCATCTCCCTCTTACGGCAGACCTCCTCTCTCAGATGGAGGAGCAGGCTCTACACCCCCACCTCCAGACATTACACCTTCATGCGTGGAGATTGAACGGGGCAATCTGATTTCCTTCTCTCTCCCTCACGATGTGGTGGATGTCATTCTTTCTGCCAGGCGCGACTCCACCAAGTCCATCTATTCGTATAGGTGGTCTAAGTTTGTCTCTTGGTGTAGGGAGAGGGATGTTGACCCGTTAAAGGCTCACTTGTCTGATATTTTGTTGTTTGCTCTTTCTCTGGCACGGCAAGGGTTTGCTGTTGCCACTGTCAAAGGTTATCTTTCGGCCTTGTCGGCATTTCTTTGTTTGCCGGATCACCCCTCTCTTTTTAAATCTCCTGTAGTATTAAGATTTTTGAAGGGACTTACTAATAAGTTCCCTCCATCTCCCTTTATTGTTCCTCATTGGGACTTGAATCTTGTGTTAACTTATCTGATGGGTTCTCCGTTTGAACCCTTACACAAGTGTCCAATGAGGCTTCTTTCTTTTAAGACGGTCTTCTTGGTTGCAATTACCTCAGCAAGGAGGATAAGTGAGCTTCAGGTTCTTAGTTCCAAGCCCCCGTTCTTGTCTATCCATGCTGAAAGAATGGTTCTCAGGACCAGGGCTGCTTTTCTGCCTAAGGTGGTAACTCCCTTCCACCTAGGACAATCCATTACCCTTCCTACCTTTTATCCTCCCCCACACCCTTCCAAGGAGGAGGAGAGGCTTCATCGCTTGGACCCGAAGAGAGCGGTTAGTTTCTATCTTGATAGGACTAAAGACTATCGTATTGACGATCAGCTCTTCGTGGGTTTTGCTGGCTGCAAGAAGGGCAGAGCGGTGCACAAGCGCACACTTTCCAGATGGAATATTCTCTGCATCAAGATTTGCTACTCTCTGGTGGGTAAGGACCCTCCTGAGGGTATTAGAGCTCATTCCACTAGAGCAAAGTCTGCTACTTCTGCATTGTCTAGAGGTGTTCCTGTTGAGGACATTTGCAGGACCGCGACATGGGCCTCCCTCCACACTTTTGCAAAGCACTACTGCTTGGATGCTGAGGTGAGGAGGGACGGCCACTTCGCGCGCTCTGTTCTCCAAGATTTCCTGGTATAGCAGAGTGGTCACCCTCCTCCGGGAGTGGGGACTGCTGTGGGACTCTATTCACAAGGTGAGGAATCCACACGGCAGATGTATCTATCAGAAGAACAAGTTACTTACCTTCGGTAACGCTTTTTCTGGTAGATACAGTATCTGCCTGTGGATTCCTCACTGACCCACCCTCCTCCCCGTTGTCCACTCTGCTATTCCTGGGTTTGTGTGCAAATGTATTTATGATTTTGCATATTTGAAATTTTATAGTTTTGCACTTTAATTGTTTTTGGTTGCACGTACTGTGTACATTGTATATATATATATGTACTTGTTGGTCCGTCCGGGTGCCTCGAAGGCACGGAAAAAAGGGCGGAACTGACGTCATCACGCCGACGTGGGCCTTATGAGGAGTCGGTGACGTCAGACGGAGTCGCGCGCGATGCCGTGCTCCTATGACGTCGTCCACGCCGGCGTGCCACGAAGAATTTTCCGAACGTTGCTGGCGCAAGGGGGATATTCACAAGGTGAGGAATCCACAGGCAGATACTGTATCTACCAGAAAAAGCGTTACCGAAGGTAAGTAACTTGTTCATTTTGTAGACATGCTTACCTCTGTGCTTGTTAGTGTGACTGCATGTAGTGGTAATCTCTTCTAGCAAGACTATGGTTCTGTGTGTGTGCTTGTTCAATGCATGTGTTTCTGCGAGTGTTTCAGTAGGTCTGTATGTACATTTCTTTTCATTCAAGTGTTTTTGTATATGCGTGTGAATGGTGTGTTTCTTAATATGCATGGGGTTGCGTTTGTCTTGGTGTAGGCTGGCTGTGCTTTATGTTTGTGTTTCTGTATGCTGTGCCATAATTTGGGTAACTTTTATATACGTTTTGTATGTGTTTGTGCATGCATGTGTCTTTTTGTGTTCCTGTCTGTATTTCTATGATGGTGTGTCCTTTTGGGGTGGGTGTCTGGTTGAGGTATGAGTATTTGTCCAGGTATAACCGGAGATACTGTTTTGCACAGCATATAGTGCTGGCAGCCAAGCCAAGAACGCACACACCAATTTCTTTGTTGCAGTTGTGGTGCGAGCGGTCTCCTAGAAGGGCTCTTTATCACTTCTCCTCCCTCTGCTGGCTGGCACTCGTTCACTGTTGTCACGTCGTCTCGCCTGACCCTGATGTTGGGACGGGGCAGGCGGACGCAGATGGGGAGGAGCCTAGAGGGCGGACGGAAACGAGTAGTGTTTTACGAGGCATGGAGGAATAAACAGCTGTTAAGCAGGCTCCCGTCTCTGTGTCTTCATTGGGGGCGAAACAACGTGATACTGGCGACGAGGATGGGATCCTTGTGATCCACCACTTCTGCCCCCACCGCTGCGCCGTCTGCGGAGCTGAAGACCTGCTCAATTGAAAGCGCTAAGAAGAAGGAAAGCTCGAAGAGCGACCCGAGTCGCATAGAGGCCCGCGACTGAAGGAGCGCTCTCGCAAAGGACTGACCCACAAGACCAAGGGTGAGTCCCATCCAGTGGCTACCCTCCTGGCAACTGGAAACAAGGAAGAGTTCTCCCAGTTAGTTTGAGGTCCAGAGGGGGGAGACAAAAGTGAACTAGGCAATGAAGGGTACCTCTAGAAGGACCTATATTACTTTTACCAGAGGAATATATCCTAGAAACATTCACATTGGAAGGATGCTAAAGATAGAAGCCAAAACATCAAGATATTATTAAAACATATTTTTATTTATCTTTTTATATATCTTAGTTTGAACTATTAGTTTATAGAAATTTGTGCATCTGTGCATTTCATTTTATCGCATGACATCACTGACATAAGTTCATAAACGTTCATTGTATAATTTATACATTTGAATAAAGTGCAGATTTAGAAAAACAATGTGCCCCTAACACTGTAATATATTACTAACACACATGCACTCTCACATACCAGTCATACCTCTACATTGATTAAAAAAATACATGACTACATATACACGAAACTAAACATAACAAAACAGTAACCCGAAGATATAATTGGTGGTTCACAGTTGGAACATAGATTTAACAATTCTACCAATTAATCATTGATCTGTGTGTCGTTGACCAATGTTTGATTCATTGTCCAGATCTTTTTGGATGTACGGCCTACGTACGTTTCGGTGATGGAATCACCTTCCTCAGGGCCAGAAAGAATTAGACAAAAGAAGAGAAAACAAACTAACAACAATACTAGATCTCTACTAATGTTAAAAAAGGCAGGGGCGGTGCAATGTTTTTCTTTTTTCGGAAAATAAAAAAAACATTTGTAAACATATGATCATTCTATGGGTTTTGCAAATATATGACTTTTAACATTTCAAAAGATTAGCATCCTATACATATAATGGTCAAACAGATCAATATTTTATAAAGTGTTTTGATTTACATAGACTGCTAAGTTATAGCACCTATAACCTTATAACATCCTAATCTTATAAGAGAAGACTTAGAAAGTAAGGAAAAGGAGTGGAAAGTTAACCCAAGAAGTTTTGAGCATAAATGCACCCAGTGCGGTCATGCTAATCTGCTAGTGAATGGTAGTGTTCTGTTTCCCAAGATGATAGATATGGTCCATCAGAGATTATGATAGTACAGAAAAAGGTGGGGGGGGGGGGTTTCTTTACCTATTTTTGGTCACATGGGCACACAAGACGTGTACATATTTAAAAAAGCAGAAATGATAAGTTCCTCTCACTGCTACCAGTAGATTAATTTCTGGAAAAAATAATGAGACTGGTGAGATGATATGAGGCAAGAGGGTGGACCTATGAGGGATATTCAAGAGAGTATTACCTGTAGTGAAAAAAAGTTCAATATGTAACGTGGTCCAAAGGTTGATATTATGTAGCAACTCCGGATAATATTGGCAGAAATAAAGTGCTTATATGCAGTTATGGCATCTCACGTAGTGGTTCTGCATTGAAAAAATGGGAGATCTGTTGTTGCACATAGTTTCTCAAGATCTTTAGCCACAATTAACTAAGTTACATAACTAAGATACATAAAAGCAGAGAGTGCTGGGTTTACCTGGACATGAGACTTTGTATTGACAGATGCCAGAAATTTGATGATGAAGGGCAGCCTCTACATCTGTAATGCAATGATAATTCATTGTAAGGATACTATTAATATTTGCAATGTGGCGGAGTTAGCATTAAGTTTTAGCCGGGATAAAAGATACAGTGAGGAATCCGTGAGTCCTGCTCGCTGTGATGCTGTGAGATGCTACGCATTTGGAGAATAATTATAGGTGAGAAGCGCTGGGGTTTAGATGTTTTTAAAAGGCTTAGAAGCACCATATGTCAGTGGGCTACAGGTGACCTATTAGAGATGCATGGTGCAGTGTAACTGGAGCTGCGCACGCGTGTCTTCGTATAGAAAGAGCCTGACTGTAAGCAGAGCTTCAGCCATAGGAGATGTTGACAGATGTAGATAGATTCTGGACCCAGAGCAAATAGATGCTGATTGCTACAGAAGTGAAGAGAAATGCTATGTCTGAGTGCCGAACGCATAAGCGAGGCTTGGTGCAATATAACTAAAACTGCACATGGAGAAAGCCTATCCAGTAGTCGAGCCTCAGCCGAAGCATATGTTGGCAGGTTAAAATAAGTTATGGAGCCAGAGCAATAAGGTGCTGATTAATATTAAAGACTGAGAGCATGTTGCTCCGTCAGGGTACCGGATAGCTAATTCAAACACTGGCAATCTATATGCGCGAATGTAGGAACGGCATAAGCGGCGAGCGTTCACAGGCGGCGAACGATTTACGGAGACAGGTAGTGCCAAGCGCTGAGAATGCGAGGCAGGATTCTTACCTTAGTCGATGGAAGCTGACGCCGTAACGAGGGGTTCCGAGGTGTATCCGCAAATGGTGCGAGGTACTGCTAAAGAAAGCGCCGAATTAAATAGGGCAGATCCCGCCAGCTTCAAGTAAATGAGCTGCAGCTGGGTAGGCAATTGAAAAAGGTAGGACTAGTGACTCAGCGAGGGAGCTCACAAGCTCTGGTTGTAGTGGCTCAAGACACAGAGAAGGGACTGCTAGAGCAGCAAAGAGTAGGGGCCATTTTGGATGAGAAAAGCTGACCGTAATGAGGATGTGAAGTAAAGACAATTTAATGTAAGGAAGAAGACAATTACTGAATGCTTAGAAAAAAAGGGAAACAGAACTATAAAAATATTAACACAGGGAGGGCGAAAAGCAGCTTTAAAACAATAGGTGACAATAAAAAGGGATGTGTAGTAAGTGTCTTGTGGAAAATGGCAAGAACGAAAAAGGGGAGGGGGGGTTTATTTGCAATTACAATGTATGAAAATGAGTGGAAAACCTACAATCTTTGTGGAGGTCTGCAGTCAAACGGTACGTAGGTCAATTCTCATAGTACGCTCTCAAAGTAGGTGTATGTGCAGAAGTTGTTTTTTACATACACACTAGATACTGAAGGCTAGATATTAGAGCTAGGTGACACAAGTAGTTATAGAGTAACTATCCAAGAAATCTCTTCATTGTGACCATATCGTACTGTGTCTAAATGGTATATCCAGAATGTCTCGCGTTTTTTTCGTACACTCATGGAGTCTTTTCCTGCTGGTACATGAATGCGTTCTAGGATCTGCCATCGCATATCTTTCTCAGTGTGGCCATATTGCAGAAAGTGTGGTACCATAGGAGCATTTGTTTTTTGTGTTCTAATTGCAGATTTATGTTCTGAGAATCTCGTCCGAAATTCTCTCGATGTTTCTCCTATGTACCCTATCTCACACGGGCACATGATGAGATATATGGCATTTGCCGTTCTGCAATTGGTCATTTCTTTTAGGTTTCCTTTTTTTTGGCCGTATGTCCATTTGTCACCAGAGATTATATGATCACATGCGTGGCAATTTCCACATTTATGGTTACCTTTGGGTAGAGGGTTCCCATCTATTGTGCTCTGTCTGATGGTATCTTTGTTTTTCCATCTGCTGTGCACCAGTTTGTCCCTTAGGTTTTGGTTTCGTCTAAATGCTATAGTTGGTTTACTTAGTTCTCCTTCTTGGTCGTTGGTATTAAGAATCTTCCAGTTTTTGTTAATCACTTTTCTTATCTTATTATTGACGGTTGAATGGTTGAGAACACATACAAGCTTCTGGTCCGGAGACTTTGGTGTTGAGTTGAGCAGGGCATCTCTGTTGTAATATTTTGCTCTCTTCATAGAGTTGCGTACTAGTCGTTTGGGGTACACTCGTGCAAGTAAGCGTTCTGTTAACTTGCTTGCATGTGTCATAAAATCTTTCATGGTAGTACAATTTCTTTTTATCCTTAAGAATTCTCCAAAAGGAATAGAATCCTTCTGACAGCTGGGATGAAAACTCCTGTGTTCCAAGATGGTGTTTTTGGCTGTCGGTTTTCTATATAGATCGACAGTTAGTTCTCCTTCTGTGTGTCATATCCATATATCAAGGAATTCTACCTTATCAGATGAGAAATTGCAGGTGAATTTTAGGTTTGTGTCTGCCAGATTAAGCCATTAGATGAATTCTTTGAGCATGTCCTCTGTTCCAGACCAGATGAAAAAGACATCGTCAATAAATCTGTGCCATCTGGAAATATTTTCGAAAAATGGCGCGATCTCATTGAAAATGTTCTTAAGCTCAAATTCTCCCATATATATGTTAGCTATGCTGGGGGCACAAGAGGCCCTCAAAATGGCCCCTACTCTTTGCTGCTCTAGCAGTCCCTTCTCTGTGTCTTGAGCCACTACAACCAGAGCTTGTGAGCTCCCTCGCTGAGTCACTAGTCCGACCTTTTTCAATTGCCTACCCAGCTGCAGCTCATTTACTTGAAGCTGGCGGGATCTGCCCTATTTAATTCGGCGCTTTCTTTAGTAGTACCTCGCACCATTTGCGGATACACCTCGGAACCCCTCGTTACTGCGTCAGCTTCCATCGACTAAGGTAAGAATCCTGTCTCGCATTCTCAGCGCTTGGCACTACCTGTCTCCGTAAATCGTTCGCCGCCTGTGAACGCTCGCCGCTTATGCCGTTCCTACACTCGCGCATATAGATTGCCAGTGTTTGAATTAGCTATCCGGTACCCTGACGGAGCAACATGCTCTCAGTCTTTAATATTAATCAGCGCCTTATTGCTCTGGCTCCATAACTTATTTCAACCTGCCAACATATGCTTCGGCTGAGGCTCGGCTACTGGATAGGCTTTCTCCATGTGAGGACGCATGTGCAGTTTTAGTTATATTGCACCAAGCCTCGCTTATGCGTTCGGCACTCAGACATAGCATTTCTCTTCACTTCTGTAGCAATCAGCATCTATTTGCTCTGGGTCCGGAATCTATCTACATCTGTCAACATCTCCTATGGCTGAAGCTCTGCTCAAAGTCAGGCTCTTTCTATACGAAGACACGCATGCGCAGCTCCAGTTACACTGCACCATGCATCTCTAATAGGTCACCTGTAGCCCCCTGACATATGGTGTTTCTAAGCCTTTTAAAAACATCTAAACCCCAGCGCTTCTCACCTATAATTATTCTCCAAATGCGTAGCATCTCACAGCATCACAGCGAGCAGGACTCACGGATTCCTCACTGTATCTTTTATCCCGGCTAAAACTTAATGCTAACTCCACTACATTGCAAATATTAATAGTATCCTTACAATTAATTATCATTGCATTACAGATGTAGAGGCTGCCCTTCGTCATCAAATTTCTGGCATCTGTCATGCAACACATGCTGGTACTTGTTTGTACATTTGACTGCTATCTCCTTACTGGTTAACCACTCTTTGATCATTACAAAGAACAGAAGTCTCCAACCTGTTCTGTAAGATAAGCTACTGCTGTTCAATGAAAATCCCCTGGAGCTTCTATTTCAATAGTGACCACATTAGGCAAGATTACTTTAGTGGACATCCGAGGCAAGATTACAAGTGATCCCCTCAGTGCATCATGGAGGGTTGCCAGAAAAGATATAAGAAGCATTAGCATAGCCAATAGGTCTCGCCTTTGGGACCTTATAAGTGTTTAGCCATGCAACGGTTGATGTTGTTGCACCAAGTAGGGTGACCAACTGTCATGGGTGCAAATTCAGGACGGTGAGTGTAAAAATTCAGGACAAAGGGTCAAAATTCAGGACAAAAATTCAGGACAGGCATGAGTCATGCATGATGCAGAGCTAGGACTTGAGGCGACTGTGATATGGTGTTGTTTACAGGTCTTTAAGCGGAATGAAAAAAAGGGGGGCGTCTCTCAAAAGGGGGTGTTTGATGTAATTAAGGGCGGGGCTTAAAACAACTAAGCTAAAAATCTGTGTTTAGCATAGTGTGCCGCCGGACTGGTATTTTGCCTCTTTTGTCACTGTATCTAGATATATAATACAAGTAACGTTACACCTACAATAAGCCAGAAGTATTGGCTTTGTCAGTGGTGGTTAGATGCATAAAATAAAAATGCAGCAATCATGGCTTTGTTCAATATAATATTGAAACTGCACTTTGCTAAAATGATGAGACTGAAAGAACTCTAGCCCGGGCCCCTTCTTCTCAACTTTTTTCACCAGTTTCTTTGAATGAACTGGATTCTGTAGCAGCCTGTGCGTGTTTGCACATTCTTCCATCTAACAAAATGCGCTGACCAAGACAGGAAGAGGCCCACCGCATGTGGTAACACTTCAGACGGGCCCATTGTCATTCTGTATGTGGCAATCATCAGCACCATACAGAATGACAATGGGCGGGAGGGGCTGCTCTAGTGCTCCGATGAGGAGTGCCAGGCGCCAGCATCAAGGGCTCAAGGCTTCTCGCAGGGAGCAGTGCTGCTCCCTGTGATGGTCAAAATTACGGACAAATGGCGTCCGTTAAAAGTATCCTCACGGACAACGGACGTGAGGTCCAATTTACGGACTGTCCGTGAAATTTACGGACGGTTGGTCACCGTAGCACCAAGGATATTGTGCTGCTGTTGTGGGGGCTTAAATAATGGAATAGACGTTTAAATAAGGAAAGATTTACTTTTATTAAAGAAGTAAAAGGGCCCACAGGGAGCCAGAAGAAGGGACACAGTCAATGGCAGAGCGGACACGGCATCTGACAGATGACAGCGGTGACGTCACATATGTAGTCTCCGAACATTCGGAGATGACAGGTTGTGACGCATCTCCATGGAAATAGAGAACATACATGACAATGTAAGATAAAATAACATATTCAACATCTCCCTTTTTTCCCAAACTAACACAGGAAAGATATATATGTATGAACAAAATATTTTCATCCCATAACATAGTCCTCAAAGCGTTTAGGCATCCTGACAGCTCTTCCGGACTTAGACTGAACACCAGAGGTACTGGGGCACACATTGTCAGTCATTGAAACACAAAGTGGTTTATCACGCTCATTGGACTGTACCACCACAGAACTATCATTGTCAGCTATTTTGGCACTTGTCTCTGCCATAGAACCCCTTGCTCTCTCTCCATTGTTCATGGAAGTGTTGATGCTATCATCTGAAGTTGAATAGCTTTGGTTTCCAGAAACATTATCCCACTCAAGTATACTCTCGTCCAGACTTTTCTCTTCTTCATCCATGTTTCTCAATATGATCTTTTCTTACGCTTTTTTCAATGCTACAATGTCATCCTTGCTCCACCATCCTTTTCCTTCAACAAGAACAGCCCCACCAGTTGTTTCACACACTTTCACAGGCTTGCTGAACTTTGTCTCTCCCTTAGATACCATGGTAGGTTTTCTTATTAAAATCCAATAACCTGGTTTCACACTCTTCTCTCTGACTTTATTCACCATATCTGAATATCTCTTGGTCTTCTCCTGTTTGTTTACAATGCGCTCTTTAACCTTGATATCATTGTCATTTATTTCATCAGAAGTAACTTCTTCATTGTACCATTTGCTAAACTTAGGCGTAAGTATAGAGTTGCATTTTCTACCCCTCATCAGATAAAAAGGTGTATGTTTCGTTGTTTCATTGGGCGTGTTATTGTACGCATTTATTTTCTCCCTAATGAACTCCTTCACACCCCTTTTTGATGCAATGGCCGACTGGATGCCTTCTTTAATGAATTTGTTTACTCTCTCCAACTGACCATTACTTTTAGGGCTATATAAAGGCGTCTTCTCCTGTTTGATTCCAGCATTTGATAAGAACTCTGTCATTTTATGCGAAATTAATTGAGCCCCATTGTCTGAGACTAAGATTTTTGGCTGCCCTTCACTCGCAAAGATTTTTTCCAAAAATGTTATCACCACATCTGTCTTAACTGTACTCACAAATTTATAATATACCCATTTAGAATAATAATCCGTTAGTACAATTAGGTTTTTAAGTCATCCTGCAATATATTAAAAGGTCCAGCAAAGTCAATAGCAACTTTTGTCCATGGACCATTTGGTATTTCCACAATCTGCAATTCATTTTTGGAATTTTCCAGTGCTTGTCGGACCTTAGGCATTGTTCACACCTGTCAATGTAGTCCTTAATTTCATTATCTACTCCTGGCCACCAATAATGCATCCTCAGAACATTCCTTGTGGCAGTGCTGCCAGGGTGACCTTTATGTGCCAATGTAATTATTTTCTGTCTTAAACCTGCTGGCGGTATGAACAATTCACCTCCTTTCAGGAAACCGCGTTCAATGGTCAGTTCATCATTTACCTGCAGGTAACTTTTCAATTCACTGTGTACATTTCTGATAGGGGGCCATTTGGATTTCACATGACCCATTACATTCAACAAAATAGAATCTTTTTCCATGTTTTCCAACATTATTTTTCTGAAATGGAACCTTTACACATGGCAGTAGCATCCACCAATGCCACCACGCACTCAATGTCATCGAGTGATTCTTCTGTTTGACCACTAACTGGTAGGCGGGACAGACAGTCAGCTCTACAGTTCTTTCCACCTTTTATGTGCCTTATTCCAAAGTTATTCCTTCAGAAGACAATACATGACCTAAGTACTCTATTTTGTTTGTCATAAACTTGCACTTGTCCTTAGAGACAGTCATTCCTTTTTTTTTAAGGTGCCCAATACCTTTTCAAGAATTTTTAGATGATCATGTACAGTCTCTGAATGTATTAGGATATCATCTTGGAATGCTTCGACACCCTTCATTCCACTAAATAAAATGTCCATCAATTTTTGAAAAACGCCTGATGAGGAAGCTAAACCAAATGGTAGGCGGATGTATCTGTACACACCAAATGGTGTGACAAATGTTGTTAACTTCTTTGAATTTTCCGTCAAACATACCTGGTGATATGCAGCTTTCAAGTCAATTAAGGTGAAATACTTTGAACCAGAAACAGATTGTAATATGTCTTGGATCTTTGGGAGTGGATGGCAGTTTACTATGATGTTCTTGTTTAGGCTTCTGAGGTCTACACACAACCTTATTTCTCCAGTGTTTTTCTTTTTAGAAACCACAATAGCTGATACCCACTCTGACTCATCAGCTTCTTCGATCACACCTTCATTGCTCAATTTATCTAGGACTTCTTTCAACTCCTTTCTTATCGACAATGGAATGGTTCTCACCTTATGTTTACTAGGAACAGCACCATCTTTTAGCTTTATTTCATGCGTGAAACCTTTAACGCAACCTATTTAATTTATGAAAACATCCTGGTATTTTTCAATAGTACTTGTAATATCATTCTGATTGTCATCTAAACTTCACTGTTCACCCAATCTTCACTCAAAATTATAGGATCCTTAGCACCTGGTTTTAATAACACTCCTAATGTCGCCAAGTCTCTCCACCCAATTAAAATCCTCCATTTTTCTGCCACATAAATCTTGGTAAGTTAATCGTTCTCCCTCTGAATGTAACTGTATCTCAAAAATATCCTATCATATTTATATCTTGCTCACCAGAAGCTTTTGGGTTCACATCAGACTCCATTAAAATTACATCATGCCATTTCTCCTCAAATGTTTTATCAGATATGGTTGTGATTGGTGATCCTGAGTCTGCCGTGAATTGCAGCTCAACATCACCAATTTTTGCATCACCTATTGGTCCTTTAATTTTACCATCAACCATTTCTACATATAAAATTATGCTTGCACACATTTCTTCATCATAGTCTACAACAGTATTTACGTTTACATTACTATATACTTTTTTTGTTTTACATAACGTTGAATAGTGTCCAAATTTTTTACATTTTATACATTTTTTACCCATTGCAGGACACGTTTTGCAGTCTGCTAAATGCTCTTTTGACCCACATCTAAAACAACGTAATTCTTTCCCTCCTACCTTTCTCTCACTCCAATTTTTCTCATAGCTTTTGTTCTCACCTTTTCTTTCGTCCTGTAGATAAAATACATTAGTATTACCACATGCATTAGATAATTCCTTAGTAGATACCTTTGACCTCTCTATTCCTTTTGCGATGTCTACAACCTCTTGCAGCGTCGTTTTTTTACATGCCAGCAATCTTTCCTTCACTTTTTTGAGTAACAGTAAAATACAATCTGGTCTCTGATATAAATATCTGTCATGTCCTCAAATTCGCATTCCTTAGCTAGGACACGCAGACAAGCAATATATTCATCAATAGTTTCCCCCTCTTGCTGTTTTCTTAGCGCAAGTTTGTGCCTTCCTACCATTATGTTACTCTCTTCATCAAATTGTACCTCAAGTCTTTTTTTTGCTTCCTGGTACTCATTTAAAGGTATAAAGACTCCTGGGGGATTTTCATATTCTGGTAAGCTATCGAACACTTCCTGCCCGGCTCTACCTAGAAGGCCAAATAATAATGAACATTTCCTCTCAGCATCATATCCTTTCCCATCAATGGACACAATGTAATTCTCAAATGCTCTAATCCATTTCTTCCATCTCATTGCTGGTTTTCCAGGCTCAGCCAGAAACAGTGGTGGCACACATACGTTATTACTTTGTGCCATATTAATTTCTAGGGTTTTGCCTTGTATGTTTTATTTCGCTTATACAATTTTAATAGGCAACCTCAATTTGCTGTTTCATGTGCTGTTCAATCGGTTGTCAACTTTCTTTATTTACTCATTTACTTCTCCTTTGTTTACTTGCTCAATTTGTACTGTGTACTGTATTCACACTTTGTTTCCTCTCAAAGAATTGGTTAAACGCATTAATTTTATTGCGATAAAATCGCCGTTTTTGCCATCAGTCGCGCTCTATGTAAATTGTATTTGCACCGTGTTTACTCTGAGGTACTTTATTTCTCAAAATGGCCGCACGCATATGACGCTTGCTGACGTTGGTGTCTATCATCCAATGGTTAGATAGATGACAAGCCTTCCTTTCCCAGCATGCCTCACGCGACACAGCTGACTTGATTTCCTCAGTGCGCTTACACCGGCAGACTTTACCTCGCAAGTCACTTCCACGCTGCACTTACTTCAAGTTCTTTTAATGTTGATCTTCCACATCCCTTGCTTTTTCATTTACTGAATCCTCCGCGGTGACTCTTTATTCAGTACCGCAATTCTTCTTATGAAACGATCATCACCCGTGGGCCCAAGTCGGTATCCCCGTCCTCGTCGCCAATTGTTGTGGGGGCTTAAATAATGGAATAGACGTTTAAATAAGGAAAGATTTACTTTTATTAAAGAAGTAAATGGGCCCACAGGGAGCCAGAAGAAGGGACGCAGTCAATGGCAGAGCAGACACGGCATCTGACAGATGACAGCGGTGACGTCACATATGTAGTCTCCGAACATTCGGAGATGACATGTTGTGATGCATCTTCATGGAAATAGAGAACATACATGACAATGTAAGATAAAATAACATATTCAACAGCTGCATAACTAAACACTTAAAAGGTCCCAAAAGCGAGACCTATTGGCTATGCCAATGCTTGTCCTATCTGTAAAGAAGTCTACACAAGAAGAGGAAACAGGTATTGCGCAGAGCGTAGTTTATTTGCTTGTAACTCTTGACGGGTACAAGTAAGAATGCCAGTAACCGCCACCTACATTGCCTATACCCCCCAGCATCCATTCAAACACATACATCCCACGCGGTACTCTTTCAAACCATATCATCCCGCGTGGAATGTTATTTTAAGTTGACACGAGTGCGTGTGCGCTCGTGTCTACTTCAAATATCAACACATAACACTATCCCTACCCTTTGACTTACTGCCCCCTTCTTCAGTGCGGAGAGGACTTCATGGGAAACAAGGAGGCGGGAAGCTTTCCAGAAGGCCTCGTAAAAGTCAGCTCTGAAAGTGCAACAGCTAACTTTCATAGGACCTTTGCTTCCCACCATGTGTGACGTCATAGAGGCGGGCAGTAAACACATATCAGGGCCGCTGGAGAATATGTAGTGAATACGTATTGAATCTGTGCAGGCTCCGGCAGCCCTCTTCAGTGTTTACTGACACTTTTGAAAAAAACATAGGCACATTTCCTGCAAGGTCCGCAGCCCGTAAATGACGGCCTGCCGGACCGCTGGCATCCTGTACTATGAGTACCACGGCTCTAGAGTGATCCCTGCTATCAAGAACTATGCCCGTGTTTTGCTCACACATCCTTCAGAAATGTTGTCCCAATATCAGACATTTTATGAAACGTTGTATACATCTATAGATAATTCAGATTATTCTGAGGAAAATACTTTTTTTCTAAAAGTAATGTTCCAAAGCTGACACAGGAACAGAGAGATGAGCTGGAAAGGGAAGTCACGATTGTTGAAATATTGATGGCAATTGACCCGTTGGCTTCTTGGAAAGTGCCTGGCGAAGATGAGTTCCCTTTTAAAATCTATTAAATAACAAAAACCTACACTGTGTCGATCCTGGTTTCAGTCTTCAATGAAGCATTGTGTGTGGGACATTTACCTCCTGATTTTTTTAAGGGCTCGTATCACAGTTCTTCCTAAACAGGGCAAAGACCCTTTAGAATGATCTCATTAATAAATTCTGATGTTAAACTTCTGGTCAAAGAGATAGTTTTGGGTCGGTTATTACCTCTTTAATAATAATAATAATAAGGCAGTTTATAAAGCACATGGTTACTCCTTGTGGTGTGTCCCGACAGTAGGGCCTAACCTACCAGGTAAAAACAGGGAAACAAAAATACTGGAGGCGGGTGAAAAATTCCCCTAAGGTCAATCTAGGAAGACTTAAAAAGCCAGGTTTTAAGTCTGTGTCGGAAAATATTTTCAGATGGTTCCGCTCTCAGGCAGACCCGTAGGGAATTCCAGATCTTAACTGCTAAGTAGCGAAAAGATCAGGCCCCAAACCTGGCCCAGGGCACCAATACTAGGTGGTCCCTTGAGGATCTCAAATTATGTGGAGGCAGGTAGGGGTTCACCACTGGAAGCAGATATTCGGGGCCCTTGCTATTAAGGATTTTGTGCAGTTATACATGGCTTTGAAAGTGATTCTTTTTCCACTAGAAGCCAGTGGAGAATAGCAAGGGTATCAGTAGTCGACATCCTTCTAGGAAGATCCAGAACTAGGCGTACTGCCCTGTTTTGTATCTTTTGGAGTTTCTTTAAGCTTCTTTTGGCTGCTTTAATATATAATATTTAACGATACACCCAGATTTTTGGTTTTGAATTTGGGGGCAGGAGTCTGGCCTAAGACATCAGGACACCAAGCGGATGTCCAAATGGAAAATGATTTGCCGACGATCAGTACCTCAGTTTTATTAGCATTCAGCTTCTGAGAATTGTTAGCCATCCAAGAGGCCAATTCCTCCTGACAAGATTTAAACTGCGTCGCTGCATCCTCCCAGCTTGGGTCAGTATTAAAATTAGCTGAGTATCGTCTGCAAATGACACAATTTTCACATTCTGCCTTTTAACGATCTCATCTAAGGGGCAAATTTAAAAAACAATTAAGTAGGGCTTAAGATAGAGCCCTGCAGTACGCCTTGTGATATTGGTCTCATCTCAGACACAAACAGTCTTTGGCGACTTGAAAGCTGTGAAGTTGGAGAAAAGAGGCTATCCATTGTAGAGCAATGCCTCAGGCACCGCATCGCACAAGCGTCTGTAGGAGAAAGGCATGAAAAACCATGTTGGAGGTTGCGCTGAGGTACAACACTATCAGGGCAGCAGTATGCCCTCCATCTGCATAACGCCTTAAGGTTTCTGTGGGCAACATTAATGCTGACTCCGTAGAGTAAGATACCCTGAACCCTGATTGAAAAGGATGTACCAAACTATTTGATGCAATGAAGCTCATTAGATGAGTGCTCACATATTTCGGTTGTTTTGGCGAAGAAAGGAAGGAGCAAAAGTATCTGAGATTTTCTATTTGCCTGGGATCAGCTGTAGGTTTCTTCCATAGGTGAAGCACAACTGCCTGCTTCCATTTTTGGGGGACACAACTTAATTGGAGTGACATTGGGATGAGCTTCTGTAAGTGAAGGAGAATAGCATTCATCTCTTGAATTAAAATACACCCTTCCCAAGTTGAGTTTGTCCCATGTCGCTCATCTGCTAATCATCCTTGCACCATCTCACACTTATGGCAACGCTGAAATGATAAAAAGGAGAAAGTCCTCCTCTCTTAAGATGTTATGTTATGTTATGTTACTTTATTTTGTAATGCGCACAGCTACCCAACAAGGGTTTCCCAGCGCAAACCACAACAGAAGCTAGGGGATATCTGAATTAGCGATGTTGATTAAAAAAACAGGTTTTTAATTCCTTCCGGAAGATGGGGAACAGCTTCTCCCTCCTCATCACGTCAGGTAAGGAATTCCATAGGGTTGGCCCAAGTAGAGAAAAGGAGCAGCCTCCCATTCTCGACAATTTGAACCTAGGGATTTAAAAAATCTCTCCTGAAGACGAGCGAAGTAGGCTCTGAGCGCGGTACGTGTGTACCAGATCTTGTAGATATTTGGGGGCAGAGCCGATCTTAATTCTGAACAAATAGCATAGGGATTTAAATTTTATGCGGTGTTCTATCTTAAGCCAATGCAGCTCTCTCAGGGCATTTCCCATGTTGGACATTCTGGGAAGACCACAGAGCAATCTGGCTGCAGAATTTTGCACCACCTGAAGCTTTCGCAGTACCTCTCTGTTAGACCCCAAAAAGAGAATGTTACCGTAATCCAGGCGAGATGTTACTAGAGCCTGGACGACTGTCCTTTGGGTGTCAACAGGGAGCATCCAAATTATTTTTTTTAGCCATTTTAAGATGGTGAAACAGGTGGCTGCACTCTGTACTGCCTGTTGTTTCATTGACAATTTATTGTCAATAATAAAGCCTAGATTGCGGGCCAGCGAGGAAGGCGTAGGTAAAGGTCCCATTTCAGCTGGCCAATGTTGAGGGCCCCAAAGTTCAGATTGTTTCCCAAAAATAAGCACTTCCATCTTTTCCCCGTTAAGCTTGAGCAAATTGAATTGCATCCATGCTGCAATGTTGCGCAAGCCTAATTGCAGAGTCGAAGGGTCTTGTTTCCCATCCGCCGATAAAGAAAAAATGATTTGTGTATCATCGGCGTAGGAAAACAATACGAGCCCTGCCGCTTCCGCAATCATTGCTAATGGTTGCACATAAATGTTGAAAAATAACGGGCTCAAAATTGAGCCCTGTGGCACATCATACAAGTATACGTATGACTTTGAAGAAGCCCTGGTGGAGAACACCTGGAAAGTTTGCTCCGCTAACTAAAAAGGAGTACACCCAGCCAAGTGCAGACCCAGAGATGCCCAGTGCCTGTAAAGATTTAAGTAGTACGGTATGGGAAACCGTATCAAAAGCGGCACTTAGATCTAATAAAATAAGGGCAACTGTATCTGCGGCATCCAAGCGCTGACGTAGCATCTCAGTAACGCCTAGCAATGTGGTCTCTGAAGAGAACCCTGCTCTAAATCCTGATTGCGAGTTGTGCAGAAATTGTGAGGATTCTACGAACGTATATAACTGGCCATTAACGTGTTTCTCCAAGACCTTCGAAAAAGTCGGGAGCAGAGAGATGGGTCTAAAGTTAGATGGCATGGCCGGATCTGAATTTGGCTTTTTTAACAGTGGTAGAACCATTGTATGTTTCCAGACTGTTGGCATCTGTGCTTCTCTACGGGAAGCGTTTAATAGCTCCATCACTACTCTAAGAGTGGGTTGTTCCATCTGAAGAAGCACTGTGGCAGGAAGCAGATCACACGGAGAACCCGATTTAATGCTAGTTACATTTTTTAACTAGGAGCCAGTGTCCAAGACAGCCCACTGCTCCAATTTTAGCCGAGAAACTTCTACCACGGTATGTATCCGGGCAGTGTTCAGCAGGGCTGGGATTGACACATTAATTCCCCCTAGTGTCTGGTGGATTTGTTCAACTTTGTTTATAAAAAACTTGGCAAGGGAATCACATTGTAATTCGTCAAGATTGGGCGGACTAGGCTCGGTCCCTGAACCTGCCAGCTTTTTGACCATGGAAAACAGAGTCTGCGAGCAATTTTTTGCCCCACAAATAGACGAGGAAACATAGTCAACTCGTGCCTTTTTGATAAAGAGGAAGTATTCTCTAGAGTAGAATGAGGCTACTTATTTTGTACTATGGAGAGGATGGGTTTCGGCAGAGACTTTCTTACTTTAACTAGTGGCGTAACATGTGGTGGGTTTATATCTACTTATTTCAACATGTATTGCGGAACTAGGCAAGGCTGCCCACTTTCCCTCTTATTATTTCTATTGGCTTTAGAGCCCTTGTCTATAGCTATACGATCTAATACAGATATTAAGGGAATTGACCCTACAGCTTTGGGAAATCAATACTTTCTATTATGCAGGTGATATTCTTTTCACTCTCTCACATCTGCAATCAATCAATCAATTAATCAGTAATTTTTAAAGCGCACTACTCACCCGCGAGGGTCTCAAGGTGCTGAGGGGGTGTTGCTACTGCTCGAACAGCCAGGTCTTGAGGCGTCTCCAGAAGATCAGTAGGTCCTTGGTCTGTCGTAGGTCAATGGGGAGGGTGTTCTTGGGATGCGTGGGACTGTGGCGAGGGCGCAGTCGGCGGAGCAGAGCTGGTGGTTCGGGGTGTAGAAGGTGAGTCGTGTGTCATGTGTTGAGGTATGCTGGCCCAGTGTTGTGGAGGGCCTTGTGAGCATGGATGAGGAGTTTGAATTTGATCCTCTTGTTGACGAGGAGCCAGTGTAGATCTCTCAGGTGTTCTGTGATGTGGCTGTGGCGGGGGATGTCTAGGATGAGACATGCAGAGGCGTTCTGGATGCGCTGGAGTCGCTTCTGAAGTTTGGCTATGGTTCCCGCATAGAGGGCGTTGCCGTAGTCCAGTCTGCTGCTGACAAGGGCCTGGGTGACCGTTCTTCTGGTCTCAGTGGGGATCCATTTGTAGATCTTGCGAAGCATGCAGAGGGTGTTGAATCAGGAGGATGAGACGGCGTTGACTTGCTGGGTCATTGATAGTAATGATTCTAGGATGATTCCCAGGTTGCGTGTGTGGTCTGTGGGTGTCGGTGCAGCTCCCAGTGTGGTCGGCCACCAGGAAGCATTCCAGGCAGATGTCTGGATCCGAGGTTGAGGACCTCCGTCTTCAGCTTCAGGCGGCTGTTCTTCATCCATTTGGCGACTGCCTATATTCTTTCGTGGAGGTTGGTTTTGGCGGTGGTGTTGTCCTAGAAAATGGAGAGGATCAGCTGTGTGTCGTTGGCGTATAAGATGATGTTGAGGTTGTGTGATCGGACAATGTTGGCGAGCGGTGTCATGTAGACGTTGAAGAGTGTAGGGCTGAGTGATGATCCTTGGGGTACGCCGCAGATGATCTTGGTGGCTTCTGAGCAGAAGGGGGATGAGGGGTGCGGTGTCGCCGTTGTCTAGCAGGGTCCTGATGTCGTTGGTGGTGGAGATGAGGGCAATTTTGGTGCTGTGGTTGCTGCGGAATCCCGATTGGGATGCGTCCAGAGCATTGTTCTCTTCGAGCAAGAGTGTCAGTTGCTTGTTGACTATCTTCTCGATCACTTTCGCCGGGAATGGGAGCAGGGAGATCGGCCTGAAGTTCTTGAGGTCCTTGGGGTGTGCTTTGGGTTTCTTGAGTAAGGCGTTGATCTCGGCGTGCTTCCAGCTTTCCGGGAAGATGGCGGTCTCAAAGGAGGTGTTGATGATCCTCAGCAACCTCTCTAATTTCTCAGTTAAACAGTTTCTCTAGTTTTTCTGGTTATAAAATGAATTGGTCTAAATGTGAAGCTCTACCTTTGAATCCCCGCTACTACTTTAGCTAACCTCAATGGTCTTCCATTTAAATGGCTACATTTAAAATCAAAGTATCTAGATATTTGCCTTAATTGTGGCCTACGATATCTGATAATTTGAATCCCATTTTTGAGCAAACCAAAAGAGGCTTTTGAATATTGGCTGCTTTTCAATTTATCATTATAGAGTCAGGTTCTGATTATAAAAATGAACACCATTTCTAAATTCAACTATATCTTTGGTATGATTCCACTCTTCATCTCAAAATCTATTTTCAAAACATTGCAATCTACTATCTCTCGGTTCATATGAGGAGGTGATAGACTTTGTTTGGGTGGGTCAAAGTTAAATTCATCATAAACTAAAGGAGACCTATGCTTCCTAATTTGGAATAATATTGGATTGCACAACAGTTGGCCCACTCAATTTGCATGTTACCTACTTATAGGAATACACCACTCTGAGTAACACTTGAACGGTCCCTATTACAATCAGACACTGATCTGGTTATTTGTTATACTAGATTCCTGAAATGTACTAACTACACGTACCATATCATTTATTCTTCAGAATTGGCATGGCCAAAAGCACATAAGCATACGAATACTCACATCCATCTTCACTCTCGAGCCCTCCTGTGGAAGAATAATGCAGATAACATGAACAATGGGTCTGAACTCAGTTCAATTCAGTTCAAATCATTTTATTTGGCTAACCAATGCCATAAAAGTACACCACAGTGAACAATTTTTATAAAAGACTGAATAAAAATCATATTAATACATTTAAAATTCATTAAAATATACCACATACGAAAAACTGCCCAATGCAGACAGTGAGAAATGGCTTCCGCTATTTAGGGTTTTTTATTACTGCCGTCCTTAAACTTAGGTACAACCTTAATCTTGTCCCGCCTCTGCAGTACCTCAGGAGAGATGTGTCCTGTTGGAAGGCCTTGCTGCTCTCGCTTTTGGAAGAGCGGCACTATTCATAATGATGTCGCTGCTACTTATACTCTACCCCCTACAAAATTTCCCAGACCCAGTTCCAGCACAATACTTCAGTGAAATAGAAGGTTTGCAAAGAGAACTGCTATGGTAGGAGAGGCTCAGAATAGCACTTAACAAACTGGTCCTTGGTTGGTACGACTGAGGCATTAGTCTCCCTGATATCCGTAAGTATTATTGGGCGTCCCACTTAGTGCCTATCAATCAATACACCTATCGTCAACCAGATGACCCGGCGTTTAAGATGGACAGGTGGCTACTACCTGGGGGGAATTTTCTTAGACCCTTATATTCTAACCCTCAGGGACTGTCCCTCATAGGCCCCACTAAACATTATGTTACCATTTGGCATTCCGTTAATAAGAGTCTGGGTTGGGACCGTAGACTCACACTGGCTACGCCGCTGTGGGTAGCCTCTGGTCCACGAAGGGTTTTGATAAGTGGGACTTGATTGGTATATCTCGTCTGGGTGACCTTTGGATTAAGGGCGCTGTGATTCCCTTTGCCACGCTCCAGCAACAATATGAACTCTCCACCACTGAACTCTTCAGGTACACATAGATTCAGCATGCCATAACAACTGCCTTACGGACCAGCATGAACCCCCTAGAGTCATCACCACTAGAAGACCGTTTACTTGACGGCTATCTTCCCCAAAAAGCAATCTCCTTTACATATAAGAACTGATCAACAATACCCCATACCCTGGACAGCTGGGAGAGGGATGGCTTAGAATTTGATGATGAGGAGTGGCGGGAGGCGGTTGTCTCACCCAGAGAGGTTGCCGTCCTGGCACGATGAGACTGGTCCAACTCAAGATACTTCACTGTGCATACATCACGGGGCCACAACTAGTCCGCATGGGGAGGGGTAACAGGGTAGACTGCAGGGGACGTTGTGGACACACGGTTACCTTCATTCACATAATTTGGGAATGCGACCAGATAAAACAGTGTTGACGGGAGATACACAAAGTCATGGAGGAAGTGTTACACAAGTCCATTCATACGTTATGTTATATTATGTTAAATAAAATATGTAAAGCGCGCATACGCCCATGGGCTTCTTGGCGCTGAGGAGAGATAAAAAACATAACAAGAGAGATGCCTGCAAGAGTCACTATTTCAAGTAGGCCTGTGTAAATAGGAAGGTCTTAAATGCCTTTCTAAAGGTAAGGAGGTCCGTACTCTGTCTAAGGGTCAGAGGCAGAGAGTTCCACAGGGAGGCTGCTAGAAAGTGGAAACAACTGCCTCCCTGTCGCTTTCTCTTGAACCGGGGTACCTCAAGTAGGTCTTTGTGGGCTGATCGCAGACTGCGCGAGGGGGTGTATCTCCCTATCAGTTGCCTTATGAACAGGGGACCCTTGCCTTGTAGAGCCTTGAAGATGATACATCCGGCTTTGAATGCGGCTCTCTGAGCCACAGGTAGCCAGTGCAGTTTCTCTAGCCCTAATTTGATCGATTCCCATTTAGGTACCTTATAGATCAGCCTGGCAGCTTGATTCTGAAGGTGTTGCAGTCTTCTGAGTTGGCCTACAGGCAAACCTAGGTAGAGACTGTTCGAAAAGTAGATGTGGGAAAGGACTAGGGCAGTAACTACTTGAATCAGGGCTGAGTGGGTAAGAAGGTGTTGGACAGGCCCCAGAAAGGGCTCGCTCCCTCCCCGCATAACAGAACCCGGACACCGGCCCTCCAGGTGCTACCCGGAGGAAAACCCCAACGACCCACAGAAGCGACCCGTAACCCGTCCCCTACGGGACGCCTGCTCCCGGACATCTCTGTATCACTGGCCCGGGCCGTTGTCAGCACCATTGCCCGGGCCCAGCCGCCATCTTGGACACTGCACCACGAGGCCGAGTGGCCTCAGCTCGACCCCAGCCCTGGGCCTGGCCAGGCCCCGACAGCCCGGCACCACCATCCACCCAGGAGGTGAACGGACCACTTGGCAGGTCAATGGGAGAGAGGAGCGTTAATGGCTCTCCCCCGCCAGGTGCCGATCGCCCCAGCCTCCCCGGGCGCTGGCTCCACCCCCCTGCTGGGTGTCTGGACTCCCTCATCCCGGACCTCCCGACCTCCAAGTGCGAGGGTCCGGACATGAAAGGGCGCCAGACCTATAACTGGGGCAGCTCCAGAGCAGGAAGGCAGTTGTATCCTGGAGTCGAGAGACACCTTGAAGAACTCATCCTTGACGGACTGCTGGCGCTGCCGCAGCCCTGCCTTGTGAACCATCGTCCTGCCTGCTGGCGCTGCCGCGGACTTCTGCAACCTTCCTCGTCGTCGGGACCTGCTGGCGCTGCCGCGGCCCCCTTTGCAACCTCCATCTTCGTCGGGACCTGCTGGCGCTGCCGCGGCCCGTTGCAACCTTCATCCTCGTCGGGACCTGCTGGCGCTGCTGCGGCCCGTTACCGCCTACGACCTCCTCGGGACCTGCTGGCGCTGCAGCGGCCCGACCATCTAGAACGCCGAGCTCGAGGATTGTGAGCTACCCATCACTCCATCTCAATACCAGATTGGTAACAAGACTGTCCCGCTACCCCCTTTTCCCTTACAGAGACTAGAATTGAGAGGATCCTCGTATCCTGATCTCGTTGTATCGTAATACCTTGCTTCAAGAACTATATATAAAGAACGTTAACTTCATCCTTGTGTGGTGTCCATCTGTGGGGAGGAAGTTACTCGTCTGTACGATCGCTAGGAGACGGCTCTCCCCGGAGACCTCTCCCCTTGTCCTCGGCCGACCCTCCAGGTCCCCGTCTAACATTGGTGGCCAGCGGCGCGATCCGAATCAACGCGTAATCGCACAGAGAGTTACTCACCCCACGACTAAACCACGATGACAACCAAAGAGAGCGGATCCACAGAGAAATTCCAGATGGAGAAATTAGAAGAGTACAGTCATCGAGAGCTAAAACAATTTTGCATAGAACTAGGCATTGCTACCACCGGCCTGAGCACGAAAGAGAACTTCAAACACGCCCTAGAATCTTAGGCAGAAACAGGTGCAGCCGAACCCCGGAACCAAAACGTCGAAGCACCAGAGACAAACTCCACCCCGACCGAAGAAAGGAGAACGGGTCTCTCCCGGGAAGAGATCCAAGAACGACAAAAAAGCAGACTACACATGGCTCTCCCCCGCCAGGTGCCGAACCCCCCAGCCTCCCCGGGAGCTGGCTCCACCCCCCTGCTGGGTGTCTGGACTCCCTCATCCCGGCCCTCCCGACCTCCAAGTGCGAGGGTCCGGACATCAAAGGGCGCCAGACCTATAACTGGGGCAGCTCCAGAGCAGGAAGGCAGTTGTATCCTGGAGTCGAGAGACACCTTGAAGAACTCATCCTTGACGGACTGCTGGCGCTGCCGCAGCCCTGCCTTGTGAACCATCGTCCTGCCTGCTGGCGCTGCCGTGGACTTCTGCAACCTTCCTCGTCGTCGGGACCTGCTGCCGCTGCCGCGGCCCCCTTTGCAACCTCCATCTTCGTCTGGACCTGCTGGCGCTGCCGCGGCCCGTTGCAACCTTCATCCTCGTCGGGACCTGCTGGCGCTGCCGCGGCCCGTTACCGCCTACGACCTCCTCGAGACCTGCTGGCGCTGCCGCGGCCCGACCATCTAGAACGCCGAGCTCGAGGATTGTGAGCTACCCATCACTCCATCTCAATACCAGATTGGTAACAAGACTGTCCCGCTACCCCCTTTTCCCTTACAGAGCCTAGAATTGAGAGGATCCTCGTATCCTGATCTCGTTGTATCGTAATACCTTGCTTCAAGAACTATATATAAAGAACGTTAACTTCATCCTTGTGTGGTGTCCATCTGTGGGGGGGAAGTTACTCGTCTGTACGATCGCTAGGAGACGGCTCTCCCCGCAGACCTCTCCCCTTGTCCTCGGCCGACCCTCCAGGTCCCCGTCTAACAGAAGGTATGCAATTTTTTTTATTTTTCTTAGTTCGAAAAACACTGAGGAGACTACTGTTCCGATCTGGGAATTTAAGGCAAGGTCCTCATTAATGGTCACTCCCAGACTCTTTACTGATTGGGACTTTTTGGGAGGGAGGCCCATATCTGAAGGCCAGAAGTGTGGGCCCCAACTAATCTCGCTCTTCCCGGGCAAAATCAATTCTGTTTTCCCCGGGTTTAGTTTGAGATGGTTTAGGGACATCCATCTCTGAATCTGGATCATAGTTGCCGGAAAGTCTTCAACAGCATTAGGTGAGTTTAATGTAAAATCTAGCTGTAAGTCATCTGCATAGTTGTATGCAGTGACTTTGTGCTCTCTCAAGGAAAACAAGAGGGGCCGCATGTATGAATTAAATAATAATGGGGACAAGGAGGAACCTTGGGGGACCCCACAGAAGGAGTTAATTTTGGAAGCTGTGAAAGCCCCCAGCCGAACAGACTGGGTGCGTTCAGATATGAAGGATTGCAGCCAGGCCAAGGCAGAGTCTCTGAGGCCGGCCTGTTCGACACGGTTGACCAGGATGGAATAGTCAACCGTGTCGAATGCTGCAGACAAGTCAAGAAGCACCAAAGCCTGATGTAGATTTTTGTCGGCATTAGACCTCAAGGTGTTCTGGACGGCCAATATCACTGCCTCTGTGGAATGACCAGGCCGAAAGCCTGCCTGGTTAGGTTGCAAATAACCAGAATCTTCCACAAAGTTTGAAAGGCAGTTGGTGACATGAGCCTCCAAAATCTTTGATAGGTAGGGCAGGAGGCATATAGGCCGGTAATTAGTGAGGTCGAGAGGGTCTAAACCAGGTTTTTTAGTAAGGGGAATCAATAAGGCCTGCTTGAAACTGCGGGGGACCGTCCCGGACATGAGTGAATTGTTGAGCAATGGTATCATGCCGTGAGGGATGGCACGACCAATTTTCCTCATGATGTGAGGGGGACAGACATCCTCAGGAGATCCTGATTTGACTCTAGTCAATAGGTCTACAAATAATTTTGGGTCGATGAGAGGAAAAGAGTGTAGTGTTGATGGGTTAAAAGAGCTGTCATCCAAAGGGACGCAAGCTGGGAGTTTGGATATATTCTGTTTAATCGCAAGTATCTTTTCGCTAAAAAAGTTATCTAGGGAATTGCAGAATGTTTGCGTAGGGACTACCGGAGGGGAGGTTCTATCATCATTACATAATTCATTCACAATTCTGAATTTTTTTTTCGACTTATTGGTGGAACTTAAAATTTTTGTTGAGAAGTCATACGGAGGCAAAGCGTTGCCTTTTAAACATGTGGGGTCCCACTGACCTAACATCAATAGAGCAGACCTGGGCTACACTGGGGACTTTGGTGGCCAAGCGAGAAATAGCTCGTCAATGGGGAGCAAAGGCCCCACCCACCTTGGCCTCTTGGGAGAGGAGTCTGGATTGGTGCATGTTTAGAGAAAAGACGGTATACATAGCACGAGGATGCCCCAAAAAGTGGGTAAGGGTGTTGTCTGGGTGGAACGCGTATAGAGGAAGGATCTGTGTGGCCCCAGTACATACCTCAGAGGAAGAGCCGTTATCCCCATGATCCAGCTCAGGGGTTACATTGTCATTAATTATGTAATGTGTATTGTTTTACTATTGTCGCCACTGTGTCTTCACACTAGGATTGTATTACTTGCCAATTGTCACCTATGCCATGTCAAATTGTTTGGTTTTTCTCTGCCTAAAATGATAAAAAGATATTTAAAAAAATTTATATATACCACATACAAACAATAAAATAATGCCAATAAAAACAAATGGCTTATAGTTTATTAGTCTTACGATAAAATCAATTATATCTATATATGAACTCAGTCAACACTTTAAAATATCTAACACCCTTTCTTCCTATGTCTGACTGCCGCCACCAAAAAATTCACAACATTAAAAATCTCCCATGGGTTATTTAACAACTGCAGATATAGTAGAGCTGGTCGGACATGCATGAATCACTCCCCCTTTAAAATGGGTCATAAAAATGTTCTCCTCATTGGGCTAAAATGCTCACAAAACATTGTAAAGTGCATGGTGTCCTGCAAAGAAAAATTATCACATGTGCAGGGACCTAGATCTATTGCCCTGCTCCAGCCCTGTACATCTGCTAAAAGACAATGGATAAGATTAAAACGGAACCTAATTAGAAGAAATCGATGGAAAGGTTTTGTGACAATTAACAAGTTCTATCAGTGGGACTGCCATTAACAGCAAATGGGCTCTCACCGTGGATTTCACAGTCTCCAACGCCTCTCTCTCTGCAGACAGCATATTTAAGAATTGGGCTTTAACCCAAGCCACATCCTCTTTCACTATCTTTCCAGAGTAGGAAAGAGTTCCTGTCGGCCCAATTTTCCAAGCACTGACTTGACATATTGTATCCATTGGATTTTGCCCACGTTATCCAACGCTGAACTCAACTGATCTACTTGGTCCCAACATAAGATATACTGTATATTGGAAGTGTTCATGCATCTTCAATCCTTGAAATCCTTCTCAAGTTTAAAACATGGCTTCAATCTTCCTTCATCGCAATTTATAAGATACACTCAACTTGACTCTGTGTTAGGTCTAAGTGCAGCTAATACTCATGATGTACCATCTAATTTACCGATTGCATGATATCTCCATACTTGGAAACATTTCAAGGGTACTGTTTCTGGACTGTATGCCCTTTTAATTTATTCCTCATTTTCTATAGAAACTTCCAATAATTTAAAATCACGGTGGTCCACACGATTGAATGTGGAATTTACGGACAAAGCATGGGCTACTATATTAGAGAACTATAGTAGAGGACTTAGATACTCCCATCTTAAATTTAATTATCTCACAATTTTGTAATGTAGGCATTGATGTCCGGCTAAATTACACTCAGCTAAACTTAGCCCAGATTCCCTCTGTTGGAGATGTAGATCACAGGACTGTGATATAGTTCATATTCTATGGGAATGTCCCAGTATTCATACATTTTGACTCCAGATTGAACACTACTTGGAGGTGCATTATTTCCTTACCTTCTCTCTCACAAAGTTATTTCTTTTACATTATACTTCTGAAATACCACACATGTATTGCTAAAATTAATATTTTACGTTTTTGGAGAACTAATGTTATACCAACGCTTCATTCCTGGCTTGCAGATATGTTTGATGTGGCTCACTTTGAGAAACTGATTTATAAACTAAATGATAAGGTACATCAGTTTGATCAATTATATGGGGCCCTTCAACGTACTTCTATGCAGATGGGTTTCATTAAATCTGGTATGTATTATTTGCATACCGCTTTATTTTTCTTGTAGTAATAACACATTTAAATTTGTTGTATCAATTTATCATCCTTGCACGTTAATGCTGTACTCGGACAGTTTTTTTCTTATTCTGTTTTCTTCTTAATTTTTGCATTATTACAGCTAAATTTCATATTGTAATGTTGGCATTTTATGAACCTGTGCTGATAAAAGATTTTTGATCATTGTTTGCTTATTATTGTTAAAATGTAATAAAGAATTGAAATACAAAACTTAAAGTCTATTCCCAAATTTGCGCTCCCCATGTGGATGTTGAAGCTGCTGTTTTTATGGGATTGATTGCCTGGATGGTAGATATGATCGTGCAGTGGGAGCATGAACATTATAGAGGGGCAGGCCAAAAGATGTGACTGACCCCTTGAAGTTGGAACTTGCAGAGTTTGCCAATGAAGATACCATTCCAGGGAGCTTTATTCCGCCCTTGGTGAAGGTGGTTCCCACATATTGGACCCAGTCCAGGATAAAGACATCATTTTACCCCACAGCTAAGGGAATGGTGTCATAGGAGATGAAGACCTGGTGAAGCAGCCTACATGTGGCAGAAGTGACGAGGTAAACAGGGAGGGGAAAGTGCCAGGGGTAACTGGAACTGCCTGGAGTTTGTGGGTTCGTGGTAGAGATTTGGAAAGTAGACTGTGGGGCAGGTGCCTTAATCTAGACTCTCTCCAGCAAGATGTTACCTTTACTCCTCATTTGAGGCTGCTCTCTAAAGACCATGATTGACTGCCTCATGTCCTCAGCCGATTCACAGACAACTGACCACAAACTTAGCCTACTCAGTATGGACACCCATCACATATCTGCAATAAAGACAAAGATACAGTTGGTGTTCTGAAACGTTGTATGTGTATTTTTTATTAAGGGATCATCCATAGTTATGTTATGTTATAGGGGTATTTGTTAAGCGCACGGCTACTCCAAGGAGTGTCCCAGCGCTATCTTAACCCCAAAACAGAGCAAGTGAAGAGACAGTCAGGGATAACTAACTGGACTGTGACTACTGTTGGAAGAGCCAGGTCTTTAAGCTTCGCCTAAAGCTGAGAAGATCACGTTCCTGTCTAGGGGAGAAAGGGAGACCATTCCATAATTTTGCGGCTACTACTTGAAAAGAGCTGCTTCCTTTGTAAGAACAGTAAAACTTAGGCACAATCGTCAGCTGCTGGGAGGAGGATTGCAGCGTTCTGAGAGGTTTGTAGGGATGAATTTTGTTCCTGATATACGGGGCCCCAATGTTATTTAGAGCCTTAAAAGTTAGGACCAGGGATTTAAAAAATACTCTTTGTCTCACTGAAAGCCAGTGCAAGGATCTAAGGTGGGGAGACATATGTGACCTGGGTCCAACCATAAGCACGGACCTAGCTGCCACATTTTGAACAACTTGCAGGCAGTTCAGTAAGTAGTCCGGAAGACCCAGGTACAACACATTTACATAGTCCAACCTTGATATAATCGGGGCCTGGACCACAGTTTTCCTATGCGGGATAGAAAGCAAAGGGAGAAAATTCCTCATCATTTTTAAAAGGCCAAAGCAGGTGCCAGCAACCGATTGAACCAGGGACTTCATCGTCATGTCCGAGTCCAACTTCACTCCTAAATTTTTTACAGTAGAGACTGGGCTTTCAGGAGGAGATAGATTTTTAGGCCACCATTGACGCCACTCATCGCCTGGGGTATGTCCAAAAAAGATAATTTCTGACTTGTCGGAGTTCCAAAGCATCTGATTTTGCCTGAACCACTCAAAAACCTTGGTTAAGCGAACATTGACTTTGTTGCCATTTAGCACCTCATCCTTCTCACAGGTGAACAGCAATTGCGTGTCATCTGTGTACAATATAATGTTTGCCCTGTATTGTTCTGCAATAGGAGCCAGGGGGGCCATATATATATTAAACAGGGTCGGACTTAAGATGGAGCCCTGTGGGACCCCTACGCTCAGTGGTGGAATGCGGGCTTGAAAAAGGGGGGCCCAGACGGTTTGCTGACGGTTTTCCAAGAAGGAAGAAAACCATCTCAGCACTTTGCCCCCAATGCCGCTCGCCCTCAATCTATGAAGGAGGCGATCATGTGGCACGGTGTCAAAGGCCGCTGATAGATCTAATACAATCAGCACAGCCTTTCTGCCTATGTCTAAGGTGGTTTTGATCATCTCTGAGATTTGTAATAGAGCAGTCTCTGTACTGAAATTTGCTCTAAAATCAGACTGACTCGAAAGAAGTACCTGGCTGACCTCAATAAAGTCTGTGATGATGGTATTCACATATTTCTCCAAAACCTTGGAGAAATAAGGTAGAAGCGATATAGGTCGATAGTTGCTTACTACTAGGGGATCAGCAGATGTTTTCTTTAGAAGTGGAAGAATTTTGCCATGCTTCCAGTTTTCTGGCATCCTTCCTTCGGACAGAGAAAGGTTCAGAGTCTGTTTAACAGCTGGATTTATTACCTCTGCAATTGATGCCAAAGTTTTTGCTGGGTAGGGGTCGGAAGGAGATCCGGATTTTAGGACTGTCATATAGTTAATGCTTTTCTATATATTGTGTTAAGTTAGCATGAGTTTATTAAATGTTTAAACAACAGTTTTTCCTTCGGCTTCAGTTTGCACACGGCACATAATTATTATTGTAGCTTTCAACCTAGACGAAAGATTTGATTTATTTGAGAATAATATGTTATTGCTCTGATATCAGTCGTGCTTGGTACACTTGGTACACTGTCTGCACACTGAGAGCTATAGCCTCTAAGAATAACCTAACACAAGGTTGCTGGGAGGCCTATCCTCACACCACATTACACATAACAAAAATAATGTTGCTGCCAACATTGGGCTCTACGCGGGGTTAAGATAGAGTTACTGAGAATGCAAAAACACACTTGATGGTGCTTCGCATGCAGAGAGTTGGTAGCTGATGATGTGATCTTCTTCTCCTGACATTTAGAGGTATGGGCCCGCCCTGCTAAAACCCAAATGAGACCTTCTTAGATATAATATAGTATGCTAAATAGGGTGCGCGAAATATAGGTGATACAGATTTCTATAGATTTTTGCATTATAATATGCTATCACCGTTCGCTTACTATGGATTAGTGACTATGCTGATAACTCTGATTTTTATAATATGTATGTTAGTATTATATAAGATACTGCTTTTGAGAACCTTGCATTGAAAAATAAATATTTCAAACTTGCACGTGTGTTCTTTTACTCCCCGTTGTGGTTTGAAATGATTATAGAGCAAAAGAGTGTTCATGTGTTCCACGATACCTGAGTTCATGTTCTGGTTTGTCTAAGTCATTGGGAGTTCGTTATGACCAATGAGACACTGTAGCTAGCTCGGTAAGGGGATTTCTGATACTAAGGTGAGTTTTGGGTCACCCTAATTCACTAAGGTTCTAGATCTCTATGCACAGTTCTGTGGGAGAACGGAGACCCTGCTACATGGCGCCCAACGGTTGTTGGCCTTATATCATGACACTCGAGTAGTATATCATTCGAACCTTAACCCCTTCATTCCCGTTTCCGGAAAACGGCGGTTTCGGAAAAACCTACCTATTTTTGAAATAGGTCTTTTCAAGCTTGAATCTATCTAAAACGGTTTCCTTGAATTACTACCCAGTTGTGCTACAAAGGGATCTTCGTTTTTTATTTTTCACGTTCCTGTGCAGTCATGGCACAAGCCGTTGACATCCCGCTGCATAGTCGCATTGCGGTGCGTGATCATTTGCAGACTTATGATGTACCTTTGGAAGGCTTGGCTGTGGTTCTGGTGGTGAGTGCGGAACATGCTTACCCGTACGAACTGTTTTATTCGTGGGTGACATTTCCGGCAGTGGACGCAAATTCTGGTGTGTTCCACTCGTACACTCCGTCAGCTGTGCCTGCGGTTTATGCTCCGTACAGGGCACAGGGAGTACCTATCGATGTTTGGCAGCATGGAGTTTGGTTTGGTGGCGCTCTACCCCATTCTTTAACGGCTCCGAGGTTAGGTCCATTGTCCATTCCGGGCACAAATTGGCCCGCTTTGGCTGGATTTACTCCTCACCCTAATCGCGCCACTTGTAACGTGGGTGACCTGCGACGTCTTCACGAGGTCGCGGTTGAAGTGATTAGAGCACTTGTTCATTACACAAGTCGTAATGTTCAAGACGCGGTCCCTAGGGGAGTGCAGCTTCAAGCTGGTCAGGCTGGTTTGAAAATCAGTCCTGCCATGGTGAATTCCATAATGGGCAAGAAGCCCCAGGATAAGGATGACTTTCCTTTCTGGCTTGCCGAGAAATTTGACCAGCTGGAGGCTGTGTTTCCTAATACGAATCCTGGTGAAAAACACCGGATTCTTACGCTTAGTTTGCCGAAGGATTTGGCCCCTGAGCTTGTTGACTGTGAGACATGGGGTAACACTTTTGCAGCAGTCTATTTGAGGTGTTTTGGCTCCCCGTCTATGTCCAACCTGTCTACGGTCCTTAAACGTGTTCAAGATGATCACGGACCGGAGTCAGCGGTTGAGTTGGGTATGCGCCTGTGTGGCTCCTTTGAGGTGGTTTGCGATCTGATCCTTGCGAATGTCAAGGGGGATGCAGTGAACTTCCAGGTGGCTAACGCCTTAGCGTTGATTCCCGACGCGGACAAACCCCATCAGTTAGCAAGGATAATTGTGGCGGCTTATAAAATGGTTGGCCGCAATGCCAAGGGTCTTAAGACTTTTTCTGATAGAGAGAAAAAGCAGCCCCACGGACAGTCTTCGGAGGCGAGCGCTCAGCCCAAGACCAAAAAACAAAATTGGCCTAGAAAACAGAATCAGGGTAAGCAACAGCAACAACAACAAACACAGGTTTCGCGTCCTGCGTCTCCGTTGCCTGCGCAGTCGGAACGTGTTTATGATTTGCGCGACCGCGCGATGATTAAGACAACTGAACGTTTTCAGGCTTCTGACCAACGCTCTCCTCGTTCCTTTCAGGACTCATCGGCTCCGTCAATCGGTGGTGGAGGGGGCAGCAGGGACTGGGGTGGCCAGCAAGGACGTGGTCAGCCCCGCCCGCGCAACGGTGCAGACAAGCAGGAGGGCTCTACGCCTCAGAGATCGCAGTTTGCCAAGAAGAAAGTTGCAGCCTTAACAGCGCATCGATATGCCCCAGATTGTGAGAACGAGGCTTCGGAATCTGACTTGGGCTCTGACCTTGCTGGACAGCGCGGCGGAGATTACCATAGTGAGAGAGGCCCTCCGTCCACTACTGAAGGTGACAGCGACTGACAATTATGTTGTGATTGAAACAGCAGATACAAGAGTTGCTCCCCCTGATAGACTTTTTTAAATTGTCCTGTTAATTGAAGGTGACATACAGCGTACCGTTAGAGGGGTATTTTGGGAAAATCTTTCGTCTAGATATGACATTTTGCTTTCAGAGGCTGACTGGCCCCCACCTTTTGTGCTCGCAGCTCCGAGAGGGGAGGAGGTAATCCTCCCCAGTTTCGCGAACACTGTTTCGAGAGTGGAAGCGCTGCACTTTGCAGAAGAGTGGGCTCTGGCGCTTGCACCGGCTGTGTACCGCAATCAATGTGGCTGGGATAAATTGTCCCCAAACCACGAGATTCCTTTACGGTCTCAGCCGCAGCCTCAACCTTAATATCCCATATGGCGTGAAGCCAAAGCTTCAGTCGCAGCGATCCTTGATCAATTGGGATATCGAGGTGTAATTGAAACGTGTGTGTCACCGATGAATAACCCCCTTTTTACTGTAAACAAGCCGGACGGCTCTTACCATTTGGTTTTGGATTACCGGCATTTAAACTCGCATTGCCGTAACTGTGCAGTACAGAATACTCACGGCTCTGCCCTTGTAAATAGTCTTGTGCGTAAACGGTTCAAAACCACGCTTGACATTTCCAATGGTTTTTATGCCCATTCATTGGACAGTCTAAGTTCCCAATGGACTTCGTTCACATGCGGCGGTGTCCAGAAAATGTTTCGGCGTCTCCCAATGGGCTATAAGAACAGTCCTGGAGTATTTTCTGCCCGCATTGTCTCTCTGTTGGAGAGGGTCGACCCAGATGCTTTTTCCTATGTGGATGATATCTATCTCACAGACGATGAACTTTGGGAGCATCTGTGTCGAGTGAACAGTATAATTTGTAACTTTGCAGACATGGGTTACAAGTTTAATTTTGCAAAATCGCACATTGCAGAATACACAATTTTGTTTCTAGGCTATGAATTAACTAATGAAGGAAAAGGCTTGACTCCTCACTTCCTGGAGAAGTGCGCACAGTTGCGCTCTCCGACAACACTGAAAAAATTACAGTCTTTACTGGGCTTTTTGAATTTCGGAAGAACATACATTCCGGAATATGCCCCGCGTATCAAGCCTTTGTATACTTTGATACAACCATCTTTTTCCAAATCATGCTGGCTGCCTGAGCATTCAGCTATTCTGCAGTCTTTGCAAGCTGATTTGCTCGCTTCTGAATACTCACAAACTCGTGATAACCAGACCAACCTGGTGATAAGAATTGTCCCGGGGACGGTAGGTTTCACGTACCTAACTTTTAATGAAGGAGATACAGTCCCTATGGCTTACAAGTCACACTTGTACACTTCGGCTGAATTGCGTTTTTCCACTGTGGAGAAAGTTTTGACGGCTGTGCAGATGGCAATTCTCAAGGAACGTGCCCTGTCACAGGGAAAACGCATGTTGGTGGTTACCCCGTGTCCTGCCTTGGAGGCAGTTACGAAAGCCAGTGTACCAAATTCTAAAGCTTTGCACCCTCGGTGGATTCAATGGGCTGCATTCCTGTCATCCCAGGATGTCACGTTTATTTTTGACGCCACTTTACGGTCGCAGGAGTTCTTACAATATGAATTTGTACATCCTGCTCCTTTAGCAATGCGGCCATTGGAGGATTTCCATTGCATCATTTACACTGATGGTTCGGCGCAGGTTGCGCATGGCTCTAAACATGCCTACGTTTCCGCTTGCGCCATTGTGGTCGGAGTTCAAGTCCAGTGTCGTGCACACGCAGACGCTTGGAGACTGTACCCCACAATTGGCTGAGCTTCGTGCTCTGATGCTTGCATTGGAGTACGCAGATCCGAGTGTGACGACTTTGATTGTAAGTGACTCTTACTACTGTGTCCAGTCTTACAATGAGAACTTGTTCTTTTGGATTCAGAATGAATTTCGTGATTCCAAAGGTAGCACTATAAAACATAAAATGATCTGGGTCCGAGTGGCGGAACTCAAAGAGAAGTTGCCACTCGTGTTTGTAATTCATACTCTTGGCCATCAGCGCGTGGGGGTCCACGCTGTCGGAAATTCGCTTGCTGATGAAGCAGCGAAGTCAGTAGTATCAAAATACTTAGTTGCAGCAGTCACGAGGTCCAAAAGTAAGATAGATGATGACATCTTGGCGGCTGTTGCTGCCACTGAGAAGGGAGGTAAATATCCTGCGGGGTTCCCTTCAAAGTACACATACCACTTAAGTCCCGATAAGGTTCCTTATGTGAAAATTCCTGACGTTGGTGAACGTTTAGTTCCCAACTCGGATCGCAGGGCTTCTTTGATTACAGCGGCTCATGAAGGTGTGGCGTCTGCGCATGCGGGCGTCTCAGCCACTGTAACTCAGCTACAACAGAGGTTCTGGTGGCGGGGACTGTACAAACAGACGCGCGATTATGTCCTTCAATGTGACATTTGCCAGCAGATTAAACCTTCAACTGCTGCGCGTCCGCCTCAGACACAGTTGTACATTTCTAATAAACCACTGGGGTGCATTTATTTAGATCACTGCGGTCCTTTTTCTTCTGATACTGCATATAAGTATATCTTAGTAGCAGTTGATTCATGCACACGCTTTGTGTGGGTTTTGCCCCATCGGAGCGCTGATTCACGGTCTGTCATTAAGGATTTGCGAGTCTTTGCAGGGATTTTTGCCTGTGGTACCTTCCATTCGGACCAGGGTCCGGCTTTCGCCTCTAAGGCGTATAAGGATGCTATGGTTTCGTTGGGGGTCCGAGTCAAGTTTTCGTCTCCGTACAGACCCGAGGGAAACAGTGTAGTTGAACGAATGAACCGTGACTTAAAACAATCTTTGACAGCTCGAGTTATAGGCACTGGCAGAAACTGGTTAGCCCACCTCAATGGCGTGCAGCGTGCGCTTAATAACCTCCCTAGAAGGTCTCTGGGTGGGTGGACCCCATACGAAATGCTCTTTGGTATCAAGATGTACGTCCCTGACCTCGACGGTCTAGACTGCAAGGCCCAGGCCACGGCCTTTGACGTAGATGAATGTTTTACAGGATCTACAAAAGACCAGAGACAGTCTAGCAAAGGAACATTTGCCCTCCACATCGGATGATGCGTTGCAGATCCCGGTAGTTGGCTGGCTATCCCAAGTTGGAGAACTGGTTCGAGAGAAGATCGATAACAAGAAAGAGTTTGGTCCCTCATATCGTGCACCGGTTCGAGTTCTTGGAGTGAAGGGCACGAGAACAGTCATTTTACCACCACTTCCAGGTCGTAAGGAAAACAGATTTATCTCTATTGACAATGTCAAGACACACAGGGTGGCCGATTCTTCATTGCATGACACCGGCTGTATCCTGTCCTACCATGGTGAGGCATTCTGTGCTGGCTATTACTTCTGGTGCAGAACAGGAGGTGTCCCTCGAGATGCCTGCTATATCCAGTCCTTTATTAAATACTATTCCTGTTACTAACATTGATGAGCTGAACTACACCTATCCTGCTGATTTATCTATGTCAGATTTACAGACTCGTTTGGCCGACCAATCCAGATTCTCTTTTGACTCTGTTTCGGAACTTTCAAAGAAACCCTCAACTATTGCAAAATATGCCACCTTATTTAAAAAACATTTTTTAATTCCCCCTTGGACATACATTTGGTTGGTTCTATTTTCATTTTATCTTTTTATGTCACTTGGTTTTGTGTTTTATTTTTTCCGCCTGATCGATGGCCACTATGTTAAAGAAAGAACAGGAATTCGGTACCTTAATGGAACATTGGCCCCTCTTTCCTCTTCACATTCAGCACACAGACTGAAACGAGACTTGAATACAGTCAACATTACTGCTTGGCCTGTCCTTGATGGGATTGTGTGGGATGCGATCAGATTTCAGATACATGGGCCCACTGAAGGGATTAATGTTCCGAATGTGCTTAGAGTAAACATGGGGGATGCGATTAAACAAAATATACATTCTGATGATTGGGATATTCAGGCTGTTGAAGCATTATTCTCTGATTTGAAATACTATGCTGCCTTTGATGCTGAGGATTTATATTTAGATTCTATTAATTATGGTGATTTGTTTTGTTTTCAACATTATGGTAATCATTTGTTACATAAGACAAATTCCAGGAGGGTTGCTGTAAATTACACACAGTGGGAACATTGCCCTGCTCCATTGGGAGGCAGCTCCAATACATTTATGAAAAAATACAATTATTTTACAGATTTTAAGCAATCAAATCCTGAGTCATTTTATTTCAAAATGACACAAAAGTCTATGTCCAAAGTTAGACTTACCGATACAAAATTGCTGTATTCGAAGTCCTTTCTAGACAGATTAGCTGTAGATGGCTAAGAGATTTGGAAGGGAACAATTAACCTTAAATCGGTTTGGGGTACCAAAGATTGGCAGGTACAAGGCACTGAGGCTTTGCACCGTGCATGTCTCATCCTGAATCACATGTTGTTTCTAAATTAATCTATTTCCCAAACAACATGCTTTGGATTGGCTACTTCTAAAAAATTAAATACACCAATTATCCCCGAATTGGAAGAATATTCAGGATGGGGTAATTATACTGAATTGTCCATTCGTGAGTTACAAGCTCTATTGCACAATCGTCCTTTATTATATCCAGTTTGGATCCGAAGGGTTGGCTGATGTGGCATAGGTGTGCTGATTCTTGCCAACGTCATTTTCTGGGTTTGGCTGAAGGTTTCACACAAGTCAGACCTGATCCCCGTTTTGAAACTGATTATACTGTCACCACTTAATCTGTGGGGAAACTGTGTCAGACTTGGTTATAACATTCCACTTTAGCTGCAGTTAAACTACATTTGTCTCAGATGACTGAAACGTGGATTTGAATGATTTTATAAAAGGCCCGGCTAAGGGTAGGTCTAAACGGTGGATTTATGCAGTTTACAATGAAATTAGGAAATTTTCGCAAATTGAAGCTGCTAAGCGCCTGAGGGCAATTGACCAAGCAAATTTGGAGAAAGTGCTTGCAGTTGTCGATAACAGTATTAACATGCTTTCTTCCCGAATTTACACGTTGAACAATATTGTCTCTTCTGTAGTTGACATTGTGAATGATGAAGTGTCGGTATTGTACCATGGACAAAATCAATTGCGTTCTGTGATGCAGTTTGCATGGACACTACAGACTCTGAAAGCGGGTCGCGTGCCTTGGAGTTACATGAACGTGTCATCATTATTTGCCCCATTTAATGTGACTGACAAGCAGCGCATGCTTTCCATGCGAGATGCATAATTTTCTATGTTACACATTGAAAAGTTAGAATCTTTGCCCTTTTCTGTTTCTGAAGCAGCTGCTGCTACATGGCTTATCCATGGTGTATTTACTTTACCATTTGCATTGTATAAATTTACTAATTGTATGAGATATATTGCAATAGGGCGATATGAACCACTAGGCAGTGCTTTCCTACATGAGGCATGGTCTTTACCATACACGTACAGATGCCTGAAGGATGGAAAGGAAGTGAATCTGAATGGTGAAGAATGCACACAGTCGCTTGACCGTTCACTGATATGCAGACACATCCAGTTGCATGGTTCTTGTAATCAGGACCGGCCTAATTTGGCCTGTGTTTTAAAAGGCACACCAGTTCCTGCAATTGTTCCCACATTCACTTTATTGACAAACGGTAGTTATTTACTTTTGAATAACGAGGAGTGTTGTGGGTTAATGGTCGGTATCGCCTATGTGGTTACTGTATCAGAACGTGTGGTGTGTTGCAAGAACGTGTTATATCCACCCACGCATGGGAATTCAGATGTTTCCATCTGGCCGCGCATCCCAACCTTGAAAGCGGAGTTCAATGGTATGAGCCGAATAAGGGCTCTTTTGTCTCAAAAGGAAGTGGCACTGAGCTCGGCCCGTGAAACTTATGTCCTTCACATAGCTAACACACGCACAGAGGTGCAGGCACTTTTAAATACTGACTTGCCGTTTCATTTCTGTGAATTAGTTCATCAAATCTTTAATGCCTCCTCCACGTCTGGCTTAGCTCATTTTTTTAAATTGGTTAGCAGTGGTCTCGTGACTTCATTTGAAAAGATTTTTGGTGTCATCCCCGCATTCTTCCATTCAATATTTTCGAGCTTGTTTGGCGGATTCCCTGTTTTGCTGGCGTTAGCTGTAGGCGTTTTAATATTATTCTGCTTCCTAAAACATGGATGCCCATCCTGCGCAAGAAGCCGCTCAGCCCCTTCTGACACTGTTTCGCAACCGGATGCTTGATTACTATGGCACCCTGCCGCTTGCGACTTTAAGCACGGCATTTGGATTATCATTTCGATTTTCCTATTTCACATGTGTCCAGCCTGTGTTTCATTGCCTGAGCTGCGATTTTGACTGGGCCATTGATTTGTGTCTCTGCTTGCCGTTATCTCCTGGAGTCGATTTTAATCACCTGATGGGCCCCGTAGTTGCTCACGAGTTGGTTTGTTCTGGCGAAAGGATTATGGCCTTGGCAGCGATGCATGGACTAATGGATCAGTGGGACATCCCCGTAGCGGCGCATGAGTTTCTGGCACATAGCGTTCTTGAGAACCCACCGAGTTGTCCTCTGATGTTGCTAGAGGGTCCGGTGTTGGAGGAGCACGTATGTTCTTTCCCATTGCTTAATTGGATGGCTGAACTGTTTTCGGATGATGACAGTGATTTCATGTTGGAAGCTGTGGCTACCTATTTTGCATATTCTATCCACCCATGAGTGGCTTTGGAGACTTTCACTATACTGGCACGTGACTTTTTAGTAATTCTGAATGGTGCCATTTTTTCTGACGGACAATCTACTTCATATGTTCTAGGCTTGTGATTTTATATGAGGCCTCAAGTTCGAGATTTTTTACATTTTTGTTTGGCCACTATAGGCATTCATACATATTTTTGTATTGTTAATTTTTATATACATATACATACATTTAGCTTGGCTCAATATTATTGAACTCTGCTTTCATGTTATGCCTTTATTATATTATTGGCTTGTTTCTTGACCGTCCTCGGATCATTGGGGGGGGGTATCATATAGTTAATGTTTTTCTATATATTGTGTTAAGTTAGCATGAGTTTATTAAATGTTTAAACGACATATTTTCCTTCGGCTTCAGTTTGCACACGGCACATAATTATTATTGTAGCTTTCAACCTAGACGAAAGATGTGATTTATTTGAGAATAATATGTTATTGCTCTGATATCAGTCGTGCTTGGTACACTTGGTACACTGTCTGCACACTGAGAGCTATAGCCTCTAAGAATAACCTAACACAAGGTTGCTGGAGGCCTGATCCTCGCACCACATTAGACATAACAAAAATAATGTTGCTGCCAACATTGGGCTCTACGCGGGTTTAAGATAGAGTTACTGAGAATGCAAAAACACACTTGATGGTGCTTCGCATGCAGAGAGTTGGTAGCTGATGATGTGACATTTAGAGGTATGGGCCTGCCCTGCTAAAACCCAAATGAGACCTTCTTAGATATCATAAAGTATGCTAAATAGGGTGCCCGAAATATAGGTGATACAGATTTCTATAGATTTTTGCATTATAATATGCTATCACCGTTAGCTTACTATGGATTAGTGACTATGCTGATAACTCTGATTTTTATAATATGTATGTTAGTATTATATAAGATACTGCGTTTGAGAACCTTGCATTGAAAAATAAATATTTCAAACTTGCACGTGTGTTCTTTTACTCCCCGTTGTGGTTTGAAATGATTATAGAGCAAAAGAGTGTTCATGTGTTCCACGATACCTGAGGTATTCAAAGTTCATGTTCTGGTTTGTCTAAGTCATTGGGAGTTCGTTATGACCAATGAGACACTGTAGCTAGCTCGGTAAGGAGATTTCTGATACTAAGGTGAGTTTGGGGTCACCCTAATTCACTAAGGTTCTAGATCTCTATGCACAGTTCTGTGGGAGAAAGGAAACCCTGCTACAGGGCCTTCATGATTTTAAGTGAGGTGGACACGGGCATAGGTGGAAACTCCAGAAGATTGTTCTCCGTAAAAGAGCAAATGGGGAGAGACTTGCCAGTACTATTTTCTCCATCCTCGTGAAAGCTGCTAAAAGAGTCCTGAATAGTTTGAATTTTCCTATGGAAGTATTGCACAATTTCGTTTGTCCATGCACTAGTAGGGGAAAAAGAGCTTTTAGATGCATTATGTTTGGAGAAATCCTTAACAATCTTGAACAACTCTTTAGCACAATTATCAGCTTGTTCAATTTTTCCAGCCAGAAACTTTTTCTTTTCCTCTCAGACTTTTACAAAGTGGGTTTTCAAAGCCACTTTATATGTAAGTTTATTTATAGGATCAAAATTCTCCCTCCATAGGCGTTCTAAATTTTTACATGCACTTTTACTTTTCCTTAAGGACTCATTGAACCAAGGTGCAGAAATTCTGCCTTGTTTGGTCGCTCGTATTTTAATAGGGGCTAAATGCATAGTACAATCCTGAAGCCAGTCTTTTAAAGAAGATACATCATGCTCTAAATCATTGTTGACTGGTATAGGCTGTTGGCTAAGCATAAGCGTTAAAGACTCAGGTGTTATTTGATTGAAAGATCTGAAGCTTTTTGGCCGATTTTTACAATAAGATTTAGACTTGGCCTGAACCTTTTTCTATCCTAAAGGGTAGCAGAAAATGGTCAGACCAAATGATAGGCTAAGGGACAATAGGTTCTAGTACTGTAGTTGAAATAATTTGGTCTAAAATGGGACCTTTTTTATGCGTAGGGAGCGAAACATAGGGTGCCAGATTGAAGATACTCAGTAGTTCGCAAAGTATTACAGTCTCAGCTTCGTTCGTTTTGTCAAAGTGAATGTTAAAATCCCCCAATAGCAGGCACTTACTGTATTTGGACACAATGGGCGTGAGAGCATGGCCCAGACATTCCAAAAACCTTCCTGCTGGTCCCGGTGGACGGTAGAATAAAGCACCAGAGATAGACTGATGAGCTGAGACCGTCAGAAGGAAACCAAGTTCATCTCCCCTTTCTCATTCTGTCAGAGGTATTGATTCACAGGAGAGTGGACGTATATATATAACCGCCGCGCCTCTGCCCCCAGATCTGTCCTTCCTAAGTATCTTAGGGGCGGATGTATCAAGCCTTTGCGACTCGCAAATGGCATTTTAGCATTTTTTCATATGCATCAAAAAATCGCAAAATAAGGAATCGCAATAATTTGCGATTCCTTATTATGCTTAAGCATTTAAGGAATCGCAAATTTTGCGATTCCTTACATGATATTTATGTAACTTTTTGAAATAGCGAATTTGTGTTAAGAAATCGCAAATTACCACCAACCCGTAGTTGGTGGTAATTTGCGATTTCTTTTAAAAATGCCCTATTTGGCATTTGTGAGGGTGGCATGTGACACCAGAGGGCATGCCCAGAGGGCATGTATGTGTGCCACATGCACACACATGTAAATTTCAGGGGTGCAGCAGGGTGTCTTTGAGACACCCCTGCACCCTTGAAATAATTCTCAAATTGCGAATTTGCAATTTGAGAATTATTGCACTATCATTCCTATGGGCCTCCTGGCCCATAGGAATGCATTGGAAATTATTCCTTATTTGCGAATTCACAAAATGCGAATTCGCAAATAAAGAATATTAAGGTATCTCTAAAAAATTGCGATTTTGCACATACATTCCATTTTGCGAATTCTAAATAGCAATTCGCAAAAAATCGCTATTTAGAATTCGCAAATCGGAATCTTGATACATCTGCCCCTTATAGTATAATGGTAGTGCATCAGCAATGGTGGGGTTGGAGCCCTCATTGAACCATGTTTCAGTAGTAAACATAAGCACCTAAGTCACTTTAGCATTGAATTGAACTACAATTAAAATACAGAGTGCCACACCACCAACGTTCACTTGTCAGTAGTAAACATGACATCTGGCTGTGTCTCTGTAAGGAGGTCAAAAAGCTGGAGTTCGTGGCTCTTCATAGATCTAATATTAAGAAGGATTGCTTTCAGTTTACCCCCTCTTCCAGTAGCCCCAGCCAAATCAGAAACATGTTCAATCTTACTTAAATTACCTCCTCTATCAGGCTGTAAGTGAGAGCTCCAATTACATTCTTTACACATGAGTAGTTCTGAATCGGCTGATATAAGATGTTGGGAACAATAGTCACTGCCTCTGCCCAACATCAGCAGTTGTTCCCTGCTGGATGGTAGTGTGGGATTATGAGAGTCGATGTTACTTGATGAGAGTTCGGCAGCATAACCGGCGCCGGTCGCACCCAGGTCGCGGATGGGCACAGATGGGCTTGCCTAGTAAAAGGACTGTGGATCAATGACACTGCAAATGTGTCAATGTATTAATTTTACCTTTCTCTACACCAGCAGCTGATTAGTATGATCTGATATTCTTAACTTAAATTCTTCACAGGATACCATATACATTCTCCAAAAAGAAAGTAGATACCCTACATCCATACTCAAATGGAAGAAAACTGCCGTTACTGTACTTATTAATTGTACAACAAAAGTGTGTTATGTTCTTAAAAACCCTATTAGTCACCCATAGATCAAAATGAAACCTTTATTTGTAATACGATATTTAATATGTTGTTCGTCATGTGTAAGTAATCATGACAATTATGTATATGCATCTTTGCTTTATTTACATCACAGAACAGTTTAGCATTAAAACAGATTGGCCTTCAGCCCTAATCTATTCCCAGTTTTTCTGCCCCACAATCAACTGCACACAGTCTTCTTCTGTGATGTTTGAGGTCACGACCAATGTTTTGGGGTTTAGGGGTGCATAGCTTACCATAGTAAATTAATTTCGGTGATTTTATATTCTGTCTTCTAACCATCCTCTAGCTGAAACGTTTAGGCAAATGTGTTTTATAAATCATATTATTTTACAAAGTGGTCTATGAAACCAAACCCTCCCTTGAACAGTTTTCTGGAGTGAATTGATTTGACTTAATTATGCTAAGCTATGTTTCTTGGCTAAACTATTACCTATATTCATGATTTTCCATACCAAAGGGAAAATTGAAACACGGTTAAAAGTATCCAGTGTGGGTCATATTTTGAGGGGAAATGTCGAATGTAAACGTACACATTACTACAGAGAATATAGTTCCTTCACCACAATTGCTCGACAGAAAGAAGGCCTGTGTTCAGGGCATTAAAAGAAGGTCATTACCTACCCAGCGCAAGCTGAGCATGTCCAAAATCTAAGTGTGGGAACTCTTGGCCGAGTAACCAGATGGAGAAGCAGCTGAAAGGCATGGCCAAATTGACGTCAAAATTCCCGACTAGAGCCAGGGTGTGGCTCAAGTTCATGCCTCGCTGAGAATAGTCAAAGTGTGTGCCAGAGTCATGTGGCGCATCCATAGCCTGCTGTGCTCTTCCAGAGGTTGTATTTTGAGAGCTTGCAGGCGGGCAGTCTAGGCAAGGCTTGCCCAGTTGCAATATCTTAGCAAAATCCTTTAAACCCAATAAAGAACCAGTTGCGACTAGGTCATAAATGCTAAAAAATAATTTCTACTTATCTGATGTGGCATCAGTGTACCAGTTTGTGGTCCACGAAACTTTGCCTGCATTTAGCAGACTGGTTATGCAACTTCGGAGCAGCTGTTTTAAAATAAGGGTGACTAAAATAAGCTGTAGACATGAAAAGTGCTGCCACCCATTTGGTAACCATAATTTGATACACAGAAATCAAGGGGTACAACTTGCATCCGTTAAATTAAGGCATGTGCATAGATTCTGCCATGAATTTGATTGTGCAAATGCCTGGTGGGCACTAAGTCATGCATTGGATTGTAAATGTTTATTCACAGGCATGGTATTGGGTTCATGGCGTATGATTGTGTGGGTTTTTGCACAGATGTTTTTGCATTTGTAATTTGTTTGAATTTATGGAGTTTGTGCATTTTCTATATTACAAACCTGGCTACAAAGCAAACAAACATTTGCAATGCAATCTGTCTCGCCTGTGGGACCTCATATGTATTTAGCTATGCAGCACATTAGCCTGAGTGCTGAAACATCTACTGTTCTTTACCATGGAGGGAAAGTAAGCACCAAACTGCGTGACACACCAGGTATGGGAGTGCATGGAGAGAAATATTGACTTTCAGCGAGAAATGGTATAGTCCAAAGCTCTGTTTTTAGTACAAAATCAGGGCCTTCGGTGGTCATATCAATGAAAATACAAGATTTGAAACAAAATATTATTGTCTACTGGTGCTTGTGGAAGACAATTTCTATGGACTGGAATCTAGGGAAAGCTAAACTGTTTCAGGTATTTTACTGACCTTTGCTGGTCGATTTCTTTCAAGAAAGTTAAATAGAGGCAGTTGCCAGACACATTTTTAAAAAGAAATTTCCTCAGCAGAAAGCAATTCTGGTATTTTACTGACCTCTACTGGTCGTTTTCCATCAAGACAATTAAATAGAGGAAGTTGAACAAGCAGAAAGCAATTCAGGTATTTTACTGACCTCTACTGGTCGTTTTCTATCAAGACAGTTAAATAGAGGCAGTTGAACAGAAAAGAGAGTCCCTAAGCGGAAGCAGACAAGTCCTAGGGCAGATCTCCAGAGCCCACAAAGTGCATACACATATAAGTATATATTAAAGTATATACAAGAAGTCTTGAATGCTCGACCTAAAAAGTGGGTATATATTAAAGGAAAAGCAATGAGAAAGTGGGACAAGCCTAAGGGAGGGGTAATCGGACAGGAATTGTTGATAACAAAAAACATGGAAAAGAAATAGCCACACTCTGCACTGTCCTTGAAAAATGAAATATGAGTGAAGCACTAAACACACTATAAGCAAACTCAAAAAGTTAATCCTGGAAAACCAAAAGGAAAAAAAACGAGAGGCTTACAAAATTAGCAGTCTCTACAAGGTTGTAGATTGAACTGGGTCTCAAACAATATACAAGGAGGACATATTTGTGTATCTAATATTTGGGGTACTTTGAAAGCATCAAATCCACAATGCGGTAGCCTCAGGGCACTTAGAAAACTGCGTGGAGGGAGAAGGATAATGTCCTTGGTTGGACCTTACGGCAATCAGTAATATGATTACAACAAGCAGTAATATTATTGCCAGTAATGGGAACCTTCATCCGTCTATTGTGATAGAAATGTGACGAACTCTTGGGGAGAACACAATCAAGCGGAACATGAAATGTAAAAAGTCTCTTTCATGTGTTTAGCCAGAAGTGCTGGGTTAAATGGGTGTGGACAGCTGGCACATGGGCTGGTTAACTATAAGCTTGTTAAAAGAGATATGCTTTTAGCAACCTCCTGAATTTGAGAAAATCGGATAGCAGTCTCAGAATAAGTGGAAGGGAGTTCCAATAAATGAGCTTTGCCCATTGAAAGACCTTTCCTCAAAATTTCTTGTAACAATTAGTCTGTATGGAAAGTAGACTTTGACTGTGAAGCCTTCATATTCTGGTTGTTAATTCAGGGATGAACAGCGTGCAACTTAGTTCAGGAAACAGCTATGTAATGTTCTGTGGAGAAAGGAATTTGAAAACTGGCCTCTCCTTTTGATGGTTTCAATGTATGGACTTCAGCATAGGTGTGATGTACTTAGTGCCTTTCAAACCAAACAGGATATTTGTCTTGTGGTGCTGGACATTTTGGTGTTTAGGGAGTGATTTGTTTGGAATGTTGATATGGAAGCTATCGCAAGAATTAATTTGGTAGATAAGCAATCAGAAGCAGGCCGTGCAGATAAGAGCTTTAAAGTCGAGTTTGGGGGGATTTCTACAACCGATGACGAGGGAAAATGAATTATTTATTTAATTTTCCAATGTGGTCGTCTGTTGAATTCCCCCCCCTCCCCCCTCCCCCCCAACCAGGCCCCACTGCTCTTACCTGCATGGGCCGCTGCTGTAAGCAATGCAAGGATTATGACATCAGGCACAGGTGGTCAAGGACAAGTAACTTGCCTTCAGTAATTCCTTCTCTGGTAGAGACTTTATCTAGCCACAGATTCATTCCCTTAGAATATCCCAGGCATCTGGATGGATCCAGAAGAATTTTGCTTGAGCAATACCCTTGCACACCAGAAGTTCAGTGCCACCTCGGCACGCTGACGTCAGTTACTTTTCACAACTTTCCACGCCAGAAGCGCGGAGCCATGAAGTGCACTGATAACATGGGCCCTGAAAGGGATCAGCCCTGACCCTAAAATCCTGTCCGCAGTGCAGTGGGGATGGGTGGGTGGGTAAGAAATCTGCAGTTAGATTATGGTTCTAACAGATGAGGCATTACTGAAGGTAAGTAACTTGTCCTTCTGATAGAGACATCTAGCCACAGAGTTCGTACCGTATAATAGACATGCAAGCAATACCATCCCTGTAGTAGGGACGGTGAACAAGGTTACACCAGGAAGTCCTGAAGAACAGAGCAGCCATAAAGGGCATCTCTGCGGATTTTACTGTCCAGGCAGTATTGCTTAGTGAAGGTGTGTAGTGACGCCCACGTTGCTGCCTGACAAATGTCAAGGACTAGAACACCACTTTGCAATGCTGTGGTCACAGCCTTAGCTCTAATGAGTTCTTAAGCCTTCAGTAAGCTTTTGCTGGCACAAAACAATATTCTCCTGAAGGGGGAGCCTGGTCGGTGGATCAAAGCTCAGTTGGAGAAGCTCGGGGTACCAGACTCTCTGTGCCTAGTCCGGAGCCACAAGTATAACTTGGGTCCGGTTGCTTCTGATCTTCGTGAGCACTTTGGACTGGAATGGTATTGGTAAAAAGGCTTACAGAAGGCCTGAGCTCCACTTGAGATGAGAAGCATAGCTGAGATAGTGCCATCTTGGAAACTCCAGTGTGCATAATTGCTGACATTGAATGTTCATGGCAGAAGTGAACAAATCTAACCATGGCTCTCCCCACTTCAGAAAGAGACCTTGCATCACCTCTGGATGGAGATGCAATTTGTGATCCACTAGGCATCAATGACTGAGTTTGTCTGTCCTGGCATTCAGAGAACCTGCCAGGTGGTGAACCCCAACAATTTGCTGTGCTGTTTCAGCCATGTCCAGAGACGCAGTGCCTCTGAAGGGTTGAGGACTCCACTCTGCCCTGTTTGTTGCCATACACATGGCGGTGGTGTTGTCTGTGAACAGTTGAACCGGACTTCCTTGATGGGAGGGAGAAAAGCTTTCAATGCCAAACTAATCGTTCGGAGCTCCAGCAAGTTGATTTGGAGTCTGCATTCCGTCGGAGACCAGAGCCCTCTGATTTCCAACTCTCCCAGTTGGCAGCCACATCCAAGGTGTTTTAAAAATATATTTTTATTGAGAGTTCAGCTCAAAATACGATATGAAACTGCAGGGTAAAGTGCATAGTGCAACATTTGTATTGTATAGGTACTTAAAATATCTTACAATTAACAACATTGCACCAATATAAAGATATGTCAATTTCAGAAAAAAAATCCAATTACTATGATTCTTAGCAAAAAAAGTCTATAAATAATGGCAAATTGCCTAAATGCAGGAAGCACAAAAAAAGCGTATTAAAGTGCATATGTGCTTGATACCGAATAGAATTGATCACATAGTATAATATAAAACTTTGCAGGGTTTAGCTATTCTGCTTAAAATCCCCAAATCCCCCCAATTTTATACAATCTACTAACAGTCTTTACCCCCAGAACCCGGACTAATTACCTATGGAGCTTCAATGTTTCTCTAACTTCCTAGATGACCCTGATCTTAATGCATATCTTCTCTTGAATTCTTTAACTTTACTAAATTTCGCTCTCCATGTTTGAAAGGAAGGTATTTTATTGCTACGCCAATTTTGGAGGATAAAAGATCTTGCTACTAAGGCCGATATATACAAGCATTCTTCTTGTGTATTGCTTGATGCCATATTTGGGGAGCAACCCAATACTGCAATATATTTGTCAATGGAGATAGAGTAATCTATGGTAGCTCTAAGGTATTTTTCAATTTTTTCCCAAAGATTACCAATTTTGGGACAATCCCAGACGAAATGTGACAAGGTGCCTCCGCCTTCTTTAGTGCAGCGAAAGCATCTAGCTTCAATTTGTGGATATGTAATATGCAAGAAGAATGGTGTCCTATAAATTAACCATTTTGTTTAAAATTGCATACGTTTAAAATTAGTGTCTCTTAATACTGTAGCATTTAGTTTGTTAACTCTATTCCAAGTTATTCTTGGAAGCTATAGCTCTTCTTTTTTCCACCATCTGTCTCAAATTGTTTCATAAATGGGGAGAGATTTATTATTGTCAAAGATTTTCACCCATGCGATGACTGACAGTCGTAAAAGGGTTTCAAAAGCTTCACTTATGCCTATACTTGTTATACTTCTGGCATCAACATTTTCCAAAAAGTGCCAATTTCTTTCTCGGGTCATTTCTTCCAGGAGTTGTTAACAAAATCCCTAACTTGCGTGTATTCATTCTCTTCCCATTTTCTTAAATTGCCAGTTTCTAGTAATCCCTTCTCCCCCGTGTAAAGATGAGACAGCCTTGTTGAACCATTTACTATGGGGATGCCATAAAATGCTAACAGTTGCATTTTTTGTTTAAAAATCCATTGGAGAGTCTTATATCGTACTTTCATAGGGTATTTGACTATTTTTGTTGGATCTAAAATGTTATACTCCATTAAGATCTTATTCATAAAAAAATACCTCCTAATTGGAGGAAAAATCTATAGCTGCTATGTGCAGAACTTGCATGATAGTAATTCCTTTTGTTTGGAAGGGACAGCCCTCCCTCTTCAATAGAGTAATTTAAAGTGTTAAGTGCCAGCCTAGGTGTTTTATTAGCCCTTAAAAAGGATGAGAACAAACTGTCTTTCTCCTTAAAAAAAGACGTTTGTAATACACACTGAGCAGCTGCAAATAAAAAATTGAATAGAGGCAAGATAGACACATGTTTGAATGCCACACGGCCTGGTATAAATAATGGGAGTTGGTTGCATTGTGTTAAATGGTGTTTAACTTTTTGTATCAATGGGATATAATTCAATTGGAATAGATCCTCCACTTTCTCTATCACATAAATCCCTAGATATCCCTAGAGAATTATACAGTGATCTCAAATTTGGCAATAGCAAATCGGTGGAGCAATTGCACAGTAAGATTTCAGTCTTGTCCTTATTTGTTTCATAGCTTCCTATTGCCTGAAATTCCGAGAAAATCCCCAGGATTTTCTTCTGAGTGTCTTCTTTGAAATTTAAAAAAAAGACAATATTGTCAGCATATAGTTTTATTTTGGTCATCCCTTGCCGGTGAGCAGTATGTGCCATTTTCTGTCTAATCCCTATTGCCATGGGTTCTATAAACAAGGCGAATAAAATTGGGGATAGAGGGCAGCCTTGCCTGGTAACCCTATTTATTTGACAGGTGCCCACATTTATAGAATTAATTAGAGTTTGCGCCTGTGAATCCATGTATAAGCGTCTTATTAATTGTTTGAACCCTTCTGGAAAGCCAAATTTTTCCAAAATTAAAAATAAACATTCCCATGATACCAGGTCGAACCCTTTCTCAGCATCTAAAAACCACACCTGAGCCTCTATCTTATTTTTATTAAAATAATCTAATGCTTCTAATAAAAATGTCATGTTGGCAGAAAGCTGTCTCCCAGCTACAAATTCACATTGATCCGCATGTATAAATGGGCCCACCATTCTATTAAGTCTGTTTGTGAGTAGCTTTGTAAAAAAATTATAGTCAACATTGAGAAGGCTTATGGGTCTTGAAGAGTTGACATTCTCCCTGTTTTGTTTTTGTCTTTCTTCAGAATGCTAACCACTACTGCTAATAGTTCTTCTCTAAATTCCCTATTTAAGTGGGGGATTGGCAAATTAGGGAGAAAGCCTATAATATGATCAGAGGACATACGATGGTCTAATTGGTAGATTCCCTTGTATGCTTAAGAAAGGCGTCAGCGATATCTTCGATTCTAGTTAGTCAGGATTTGGCTAGCTTGTTCCAAATACTTTCAATTCTATTTCGGGCCTGTTTCTCTCTTGTCTGCGATGCTAAAAACGTCCCTGTATATTCGCTCTCTTCGTACACTGTCTGAAGATAAGTGCCACTTGCTACATTCCCTAGTTGATAATAATACTATAATACTCCCTCATTTGTGCTTTTGCCTGGAGTAGCTCTTGTTTTGTGTTCAAATTTCTATCCTTAATAAACTCCCAATTCGCCTGGGTGAGTCTTACCTCGATCTTTAGTCTTTCCTCTTTTTTTACCCTTTGTTGCTGGATTTCTTTTGAAGTAATTAATACTGACATTTTTTTCTAATAATAATAATTATTATACTTCTAAGCGTAGCCTTAAATGCATCCCAAACTACATTAGTTGGAGTCGAGTCTGTATTTATGGGAAAAAATATGCTTATCTCGTTGGCAATTTCTGTGCATCAGGACCCATTTTCCAGATTACACTTATTAAAATACAACCTTCTAGGCGCTTTTCCCTCCCAGCCTCCAACAACAATTTCTATTTTAATTAGGACATGGTCAGAAAAGGCATTTGAAATATGACCATACTTTTAGATAGGACAGTCGTGTGAAGTCAGGAAGAAATCTATTCTAGATGCTGAATCATATTTTGCAGAAAAGCATGCTTTCCTGGATTTGAAGGCTCCATTTATCTACTATGTCTAGATCCTTTTTAAAACTAGACAGAGCAATGGAAACCTGGGGTTTATTTTGTTTTCGATCTTTCTTCGAGGAATCAACTGAGGGGTCCTGAAGAAAGTTAAAATCACCCCCACCCCCCCATATGAATGGTCTGGGAATACAGGGTAGGGCCTGTTTAAGCTATAATAGTGGGAGCAGGTTATCAAAAACAGGTGCATAGATTGTGGCCAGGTTGAGATTTACCTGATTTAGTTTTCACCTAGACATACGCTGATCCATCTGCATTGTTTCTACTTGAAATTGCACGTGTTTACCAACATATATGCCCACTCCCCTCTGTGCACTCCCTGCATTAGATGAACAATGGAAGCCTGCGCAATCCTTAAAAATGTTGCTTGCATCTGTAATACTCCACAAATTAGTCTCTTGTAGGAAAATAGCATCAGGATTATATTCTCTGAGACAGCTTTCAATTGCATGGGTCTTGCGTTTGTTATTAAGGCTGTTAGCATTAAAAGAAAGATTTGTTAAGATTTTATACTGATAGTTATGCTATCTTACTAACTACTCTGATAGAAGCACCCCATAAACCCGTACCTCTCGGAGCCCTAATGCTTGTATGGACATCTAAAAGTGATCTAAAATATATATCCTGGTGCACAGAGCAGGCCTCTGAGGTACGAAATAGCAGCAAAAAAATATCTTTAGCAGTATCTGGGATATTTAAAGTGACTTGTGCTAATATAAAACAAAGCCTTAAACATAGAGATAGATTATCTAATTGAATATATAGCAGCTAGGGATCAAAAAATGCCTACACGAAAAAATACAGTACTTGTAATAAAAGTGCCACGTGCGAGCATACATTCAAACTGCTTCAAAACTGGAAAAAGTGCCCCAAGCTTGATCATAAACAATCATTAAGAGCCTCCAAGAATACTCCCCAGAAGACAGCTGTCTATCATACAAATTTAGCATTGAGCAGAATAGATTTCATAGCAGCTAAAATACAAAGTGCAAAGAATGCATAGATGCCTAAAGTGCATGAAGTGATTAATGTGCATAAAATGCCTAGGAGATATAGACAGTACTTATAATAACAAACAGTTATCCTTGAAATGACGTTTTGCCCCATCAGAAAGGCACTAACAAAAATCTGTGAGCTTAAATGCATATCTGACTTAAATAACATAGAAGGATGGTTATATTTGACATTTTGAGGTAGTACCTATACATACCCTGAAAATTTAAATCTCTGCAGAAGAACTCTGATTTTTCTGAATACTTCACCCCCTCAATCACCCCAACCCCCCACCCCTGGAGGACTGAATTGCCCACCATTGCCTCCTTCCACACCTCTTTGCTGGAAGCCATCTTCCTGCATACCAATGCGCCTTCACGTTTAACCCATGACCGGCCTTAATCTGCCTGGTTATGCAATGATACAACTTTTTAACTATTGCCTCCTCAGCCTACTGTGAATCTCAAACACGACTTCTTCTCAGGTAGCGGACAGTTCTTCTAAAAGAGCTTGAGCTTCGTGAATATCTGAAAAAATAAAGGATTTTCCTTTAGCTAATACTTTTATCTTAGATTGTTGAACAATTGTTGCTTGGGCTCCCTTTCCTTTGAAAAAATCAATCATCTCGGCGAAATCCTTCCGCCTGCGTGCTGAAGCTACAGACATGTCCGAATTTTTTTTTAAATGTTGAATCTTTGCAGTGGAGAATGATCTGTTTGCTATTGCTGTCCTTAATATTTTCTCCTGAATTCTGTAGTCCGCAAAGTTCATTAGGATTGTACACGGCTTTTTTAGCAAATGATTGTTTCTGTGCTGGGACTCTGCGGGCCCTAGTAATTTCAAGATCTACTTGCAGTTCTGCTATCATTTTCTTCAGGAGTGACCCCGTCCACACAACCATTTCAACACTTTCGGAACCTTCAGGTATTCCGACTAGGCGTAGATTGGATCGTCTATTGTAGTTTTCTAAGTCCTGGAGTTTTAACTCCATCTGATTCTTATTTTTTTTAGGGCTTGCATGTCTTGATGCATGGCTGAGATATTATCCTCTAGGTCGGAGATACGACTTTCAGCTACTGTTAATCTTTTTGGGATGTTGAATATATTATCCTCCAGTTTAGTCAGTCTTTCATGTATCTGTGTATTCTCGAGTGACTGAGATACTTTAAAATCCCTGATCTCTTTTAGAATAATTGCTAGCATTTTTTTGTTGTCAAACAGCTAGCATTTTTTTAATCGAGTCATCTCCGGTTACCTCACCTCCTGAAGACAGAGGTTCTGGATCAGATTCAGATTCAACCTCTTCAGTGATACCTTGACTACTGCTTACTGTGTCTTGTAAGGGCTGCACTGCTGCTTGCTTACTTTGAATAGTAGGGACAGAATTGCAGCCAGGCCGTAGAGGGTTTGTCACTTCTTGCATCAGAGATTATGCCTGAGCTGGTTGAGCACGTCGAGCTGGTTGAGCCTGTTTATCTGGTTGAGCTGGGCCTGTTGTCCCCTCATAACTGGACTGCATCGCATCTTTTGACTTACTCTGATGTGACGAGTACTTATGGAAGATAGGGTATTGCTTAGAGCTAAGCAAAATTTAATTATTGAGTCCCTCGCTCTCTCCACCTGCATCTTGATCGGGGCAGCTCTGCTCTATTACCTAATCAGGTATATACTCATCATCACCTGAAGTGTCATTCAGCACATTCTGCTCAGACTGCTTTTCCTTCTCAGCCAATGCCTTTGCCTTCAACTACATCCTCTGCTGAGCATTCCTCTGACCTCTGCGCACCCCCCTTGGGGCCTCAGAAGGTGTTGTTGTTTGCCCAGACATTTCAGAAGTTTCTTTCCTTTCACCTGTCTTACTTTGTTTTGTGCGCATCTCTGAATTTTATAGATGGAACCGAGTGACAAGATAGCAGAAAAGTAGAACAAGGATGTTAGATAAGTAGATCAGGGATGATATACCTCTGACCCAACCACTGAAGATCCTGTGCAGTTCCCTTCAAGATCTGGACCATGTCGGAGAGATTACCCTTATGCTGTGCCCACTAGAGCTTCAGGTCCCACTGCAAAGCCTGCTTATGCCATCTGGCATGTTTCACTATCAGGGTGTAGGAGGCCCAGTAGCCTCAGAGTCATTCTGACAGAAATCCATGATAAAGGCTGAAACATCAGTATCACGGCTGAATATTCTGGACTCTCTACTCTGGAGGATAGGCCCGAAACTGCACTGTGTCCAGAACAGCTCCGATGAAAGATAGCATCTGAAAGGGAGTCAGGTGTGACTTCGGCATGTTGATAGTGAACCCCAGCAAAAGCAGGAGATTTGCCATAGTCTGGAGGTGGGAGAGGACAGTCTGGGGCAAGCTTGTCTTCAACGTCCAGTTGTTGAGATAGGGCAAGACTGGCACCCCTGATCTGCGCAGATGAGCTGCGACTACCGCCATCACCTTGGTGACACTCAAGGGGCACTGGTAAGGCCAAAGGGGAGCAATTAGAACTGAAAGTGCTTGTTGCCTACTGTGAACCGCACTTAGTACCAATCGGCAGGTAGGATGGGAATGTAAAAAGAGGTGTCCTGCAAGTCCAATGCTACCATCTAGTTACTGGGGTCTAGGACAAAACCTGAGCCATAGTGAGCTTTTTGAACTCTTGATTTTTGAGGAAGTAGTTGAGGGCTCACAGATCTAGAATATGACAAATGCCCTTGTCCTTTTTCAGGACCAGAAAGTAGCTGGAAAAGCAACCACAAGCTACTTCTGGTGCCAGAGCCCTCTCAATGGCACCATTGGCCAAGAGAGTCCTGACTTCCTCCTGATGAAAGTTCAGGTGGTCCCCCATCAGCCGGTCATAACTCAGAGGCATGGATGGAGGGATAGTTTCAAAGGGGAGGGAGTAACCCCTTCAGACTATCTGAAGAACCCACTTGTCTGATGTGATATTTTGCTTGTTGTGGAGGGGATGGCTGATCCTACCACCAACTGCCCACCCATGATCTTGAATGGGCCAGACTAAGAAAGTTCAGAGGCTTTCAGGGGAGGAGTGGACTGACTGGACCACTGGCCGCCTGGCCCATGGGGTTGAAAGGAGCAACACCCATGGCCGCACAGAGGTTACTTCACTTGCGCAGTCTTCTGGGTGGCATATATTTGGGGCAGCTGAAAGACCCTTCCGTGGCTACAAAAGGGGCGAAAAGCAGCCAGGGGAAGGTTGGAGACTGAGAGGCTCAAGTACTTGGCCATAGCCCGCAAGTCCTTCAAGCGATCCAGGGCCAGTTCTGCCTGGTCTCCAAAGAGACAGGTGCATCAAAGTTCTAAACCAGGTGTTTGGTTGAACAGCCACTGTTGATGACATTATTCTGCCCAGCGAGTCAGTGGTGTCAAGCGCACAATGAATGGTGAACTTTTCTGCATCTGTACAATCTGGAACTGCTTGGGAGAGAATTTCACCATGCCTCCTCCGGAGCCTGTGGCAGCACCTGCACAACAGTTTTCCACATAGAGTGGCCGTAAAGGCCCAATAGGCATGCAGTGTTCATTGACTGCAATGCAAGGCTAGTGAAAGAATAAATCGTCTTACCCCAACTATCCAGACTCTTGGATTCCCTGTCCGAGGGTGCAGAGGGAAACACATCCTGTGAGGTTGACGTCTGAACCACCAAACTCTCTAGGGTATGGTGGTTGGTGAGGAATTTCAGGTCGCCCAGAGCTGGGCAATGGTGGTGGGCAACTGTCCTATTCACAAGAACCCACGTGCTGACCTTTGACCATATTTCCAGAACGTGTGTTTTGCATATTTCCATAATAACATCAGTCAAGTCTTCGTTGAAAGGCAGGAGGGGTTCCTAGAAGGGGACATCTGGGTTCAGGACCTCTGTCAAGATGTTCGTCTTGACTCCACCAAAGGGAGCTGAAGGTCCAGGACCTTGGCTGCCCTTCTCACCACCATTGCACTTGAAGCACCCTCCTCCATAGCCATGGTAGGGGGAGAAAGCAGTCCAGAATCTGGGGAGACATCCAGGCCACTGGCCTCACATAATTCCTCATACCAGTACTTGTTGTGCTCAGGCTGGTCTTGTAAAGGGCCCAGCAACCCCTCCCTCCCATTCCTAGCCCCTCAAAAGAAGGTTGAAGAATTAACCTATAGCCCAAGGGTGCCTTCGGCACTGAATTTACATCAATAGGTGCCGATCCAGCTCCGGGTCAGCGGGGATGAGAATAGGGCTGGCGCAGCCGGGTGTGTGGGTGGTGCCTGATGTCTCGGCATGGGGCCTGGCGCCGGGGAAGGCCGCTGCGGAATGACTGGTGCCGGTCTGGATCTGCCACAGAATCCATTTTAGGGCTTCAGTGCCTGAAACTCCAGCACAAAGCCTGATGGAGTCCTTTTTGAGCCTCTGGGGCCCAAAGGCACGCTGGGTGGTTCAGGTCTCCCAAGTATGAGGGACATTGCATCACAGAAGTCTTTGAACTGGGTGGGAGTCACTCCGGCTTCTGGAAAGGCAAGGAAGTGCAGAGCTGACCCCGGCACAGGTTCCGCAGAACAAGGCCCAGAGCATCAAGGCTCCTCTGTCACGTTGGTTAATCGACAGGGAGAGGTTGAAGCACACTTCGACTTCTCCTGCTTCTTATGCCTCATACCTGACTGAATCTATAGCTTTGAGAGGTAGAACTAGGACTTAGGACTCCTGGAGCGGTGCCCGGAATCTGCTCCTTGGCCTGGACCAGGACTGGGAATGAGAGCTTGGGGGCGAATGGCATGGAGTTGGGTGCTGGGCCGCAAGCAGCTTTCGCGACCTCTCCATTAAAGCCTTTGGAGCCATGGCCCGACAGTCAGAGCATGATTTTGAGTTGTGGTCACTCTCTAGGCACCAGAGCCAAACCAAGGTTAGATCCGTCACCAACTTGGCATGATGGCAGACGCTGCACAGCTTGAATCCAGAAGTCTTCTCCGACATCAAGGGAAAAGCCTACACACCAAAATGTTTCGACAAAATGTCGATGAAAGCATGTTTAAAAGTGATGGAGGATAGCTCTCTTCACGGATCTGCGCTTGCTGGTGCAAAAAGAAAATAATTGAGACGACTACATAGGTGGTGCGGACAGCACTTCCGCTACGGACGATGTGATGACGCCACGTGGAGCCAAGTGATGCCACCTACCGGCAAGCAGGGATATTGCTCTAGCAAAAGTCTTCCAGATCCAGCCAGATGCCTGAGATATTATAAGGTAAGGAATCTGTAGCTAGATGTCTATCAGATAAGTCATTTTAGAGACAGATTTTATTTAAGGGCTATGGAATAGATCTCTTTGGATAGTAGACCAAATATAGCAAAATATGACATTTCAACTTCAGGTACAATATTGATATATGCACAAGGTCCTTAACGGAATGAGGATCTCATTATACATCTGAACTAAGCTAATAATACCAATGGTGACCTGAGGGCAAACTGATGTGGTTAGGTATCCCCACCAGAGGTGAGACGATAAAACTTTGAGGGGATGTAACTCTCAGTTATAAGAGTGACAACATTTTGGCATAACTCACTAAAAGCTGATCCCCACTAGCATTATGCACCACTGAAAAATACATCAATAAAATGCCAATGAGTGTTGTTTCAACTATAAATGTGTTCAAGCAGTAAGAACCAAACTTGGATAGAAGCCTCACCACACTCCACTGCCGACACATATTAGATTTTAAAAAATGAAGAAAGAATATCCTCAAACATTAATGCATAGTTCTATGTGCAGTGGAAAGAATATATTTGAGAATATTCACTTTCACCCCTTAGAAGAGAGAGTTGCACCTATGAATGAGATTGGAGAATTTGAATACAGCATCATGGAAAGTGAAAATGAACGCTTAAAATACAATGGATTAGATTATCCTGAACACTTTTGGTAGAATAAAACATGAGTGCGAGAATCAAGAGGGAGAGAGAGGACCAGATAGCTAGTCCAGATCCCCGGATTATATGTAAGCAAATCAAAAGGAGACTAGCTAGAAAAGGGGTTAGTCTGACATTATTTTGTTATTGTCATAGCGACTCAGTATTGTTGGCGGTGGCACCTGTTGGGTGTCTTTAGAAAGCCCTCACCCACCAACCTAGTTGGTGGCATGCTTCATCATTGGGCCCACCCAGTGACACCTAGCGTGTCCCGGGTGTGCTTCGACGCCTGATTACAGCGGAGCAGGTATGTCACTGTGTGTGCGGGTGCCACCGCCAACAATACTGAGTCGCTATGACAATAACAAAATAATGTCAGACTAACCCCTTTTCTAGCTAGAATAAAACATGAACCAGGAAGCAGTCCTGGCAAAGAAAATAGGGAATAGAGATTAATCCAGCGCTCTGGGCCAACCCTCTTACCATTTGTCATCCAATTAATCTTTTGTTTCCCACCTGAGAGCCGATGGGAATTTACATTATATCAATCAATTTCAAATAACAGTGTACTCTTTTGGCTACACAATAAGGACTAGGAATCAATGACTATAGTAAAGAAGGTTGGTACAAACTAGCAGTCAAGTTAAGGTACGCAAATCTTAGCACCATGCTAAAAGATACAGAATAACAACAGAGAAACTCAACCTCCTACAAGTTTTGGCATACAAGTATGAGACAAACAAGAAGTTCAGTCACAGCAATACAAAGATCAACAATAAGATTTGGTGCTCGGGGAAAAGTTTCTGGTTCTCTCTTCCACAGATGAGTAAAATCTTGAACCAACTAAGTTAAAGTCCAAACTAAGAGGATGGTTCAATAATCTGAGGAATCTTAAAGTTCAGGAAAATGCAGAAAAATAGGAAAATACAATAAAGTGGGGGAAGTGAGGGAATAATGGAAGGTGTCAGCATCCCAGAATCTCAGTCAAAAGTCTTCTTGGGTCAGGGGAAAAAGTTTTAGCCTAAGCCACACTCAGCAATAGTCAAAGAGAATAAGCATAGAGGTCTAAACCTTTCAAAGTTCAAGGAAAAGTGGCGGCAATCGTTCACATCATCAGGGGTTCCATTGTCCTTTTTCACTCTCATGTTGTAAGTTGCAACATTTAGGAAATGTCCCACACTGAACATGGGAACAACATCATCCTTTTTCGACCAAGCCATGTTGCAATAATGCTGAATAGGACTCTTCAGTTAATGCTTTGGCTCTCCGTGTTCCTTTGTCAAGGTCGTCTTCTCCGGCTGTCTCTCTATCGCTAGTACAATGTTGTTAAATTGATAACCTATGTGAACGCACCTATGAGGGAAAAGTCAAGCAAGCAGAAATTAAAAATAGTATTTTATGCAGAATGGAAATCTGGCCTAATCAGGATAACTTTTAAAGTACTAAATCAATTGTGCACATTTAATATGTATGTGCACTTTTAAACATAAATGAATATAACTGTCAATACATTAGATTCATATTACATGTGGCATACAGTAAAAAAAATATATATTTTTTATTTATTACATTTCTCAAGACATGGCATACAGTAAAATCTTTAATATACATGTGTAAGTATGGCTAAAAAATACATTTTAAATGAAATATATGAAACATTAGTGCACACATTACATAAACCCATTGTTGTTTCTAGAGCAAACACAATCTAAATAGGTGAAGATTGTGTATTCATCAAGATCTCCAAAGCATATCTCATTTAATATGACTAAGGCACACAGCGCATGTATGACCTCTCTAATTTTACAGTGATTGCACTTCAAAAACAAGCATTTACAATGCAACGGTTTCGCCTTTGCAAAAGTTAGAGCTATTGGCATTGTAAATGACAAAATTGTCATTTATGTGTTGGTTTTGAAAACAGATAAATAAATGGCATTGTCATTTACAATGCCAATAGCTTAATCTCTCGCAAATGCCACACACAAACACACAGACCCACACCTACACACACATAGAGCCCCCCACACACAGAGCCTCCCCCCACACACAGAGCCCTCCCCACACACACAGAGCCCCCATACACAGAGCCACACACACCCAGCCACACACACACACACACACATTCAGGGGAAGGACGAACACAGAAGAAGAAGGCAAGCTCAGACAAGCTAACGAATAAGAAGCAAGCAGATGGGTGACAATAAAGCCATCCAGTGGTAACTGATGGGCAGGTTATAAGCCCACTATAAGCACACACTGTGCCTCGCAGCTGTTAACAGTCGGTCCTTAGTAGCTTGGTCTGTCTTGTAGGTTAGACCTAAAAATAGGCGGGTATCTCCTTGGGAAGCAGCGTGAGTGTGAGCAGAACTCGCTTAGGACTAGTTACCATTCGTCAGCGTTTAGATTTGACTATTTATAGGTATCTTGCAGGACAAATACGACAGAGCCACCACGATTCTCTTTTCACTGCAGGTTACCCATTTGTACAGAAAGGAAGTATTTCCTTTATTCGCTTGAGTGGATTTGGGGGCAGCCACCAACTAAGTATTACAGCGTTTGGCAATCGGCAAAGCTTTACGTCTTCTGGAACACCGATTTCATACAGAGGTCTCCTCCCGGGGAATTCGTGTTTACCTGTATCAGAAAAGCGACCCTTTATAGGCTGGGTTAAGAGAGATCCTTTAGAGCTTGGTGCTGGTTCTCCTGTTGCCTTGCCCCCCTTCCCCCCTCCTTCCTGTTTGACAATCAGACTTTTTTCCCGAAACTACAGAAATAAAGTACACACTGTACTGTAGCAGCAGCAGTTAGGTAAACATGCCATTAGAACAGGATACAGAATTGACTACGAAGCTGGCACACTTTTGTAGAAGGGAGGTAACAGGTTTTGGAGCAACACAGTGGATGCGTATGCCGACTTCCAGATTAAATGTACAAATTGATTTCAAGTCGCGCCAAGTACAGTGAAAATGAATTCGCCCGTCTTTAATTTTCGCGAGGCCAGGTAAGTGGTGCCTGGTGACCGTCCACACTAGACTTCACGCTTACGCACAAAATAATGCAGCAAACGGGACGGGCGAAGAACCCTTCCCTTTCCCAACCACCTCCCAGGGATGCTGGCATGCCGGGACGAATGATAGCACGAAGTAGTTGACCTATTTCAAAGCAGGCACTCTGGCGAGCCGCCGCCGCCGGAAGGCCCCGTATTGTAATGAGCCTAAGACAAAACGCCATCTCACCAGCTTATCTACGCCCGAGCGGGCACACGCTCTGAAAGCCTCGTAGTAGTGAATTTGGCAAGGCACGACCGACAGACAGTCCCGTCACACTTTACAATGAAGACTTGCGTCTCACAGTTTATTTATTTGTTATCCATTATGCACAGCAACTACTTATTTATAATCCAAACCCCCCTCCCCACACAAACGCGCCCCCAAGGAACCGTCCTTCGAACTCGCGCCATCTCACCAGCTTATCTACGCCCGAGCGGGCACACGCTCTGAAAGCCTCGTAGTAGTAAATTTGGCAAGGCACGACCGACAGACAGTCCCGTCACACTTTACACCACAGACTTGCGTCGCACAAAATAATGCAGCAAACGGGACGGGTGGAGAACCCTTCCCTTCCCCAACCACCTCCCAGGGACGCTGGCATGCCGGGACGAATGATAGCACGAAGTAGTTCGACCTACTTCAAAGCAGGCACCCTGGCGAGCCGCCGCCACTGCCGGAATGCCCCGTATTGTAATGGGCCTAAGACAAAACGCCATCTCACCAGCTTATCTACGCCCGAGCGGGCACACGCTCTGAAAGCCTCGTAGTATTGAATTTGGCAAGGCACGACCAACAGACAGTCCCGTCACACTTTACAATAAAGACTCTGCAGCACCAAGGCGCGCTCTCGGCCGAGCTCTGCTTGCCGGACAGCGAGCAGCACTACTTGGAGACACGGTGGAAATGACCTAAACATGCAGAGAGAAAAAAAAAACATCCGCTCACCGCCGCATGACATTCAAAAAGGGGCGGGATGAGAAAAAATCTACGGAACGCCCACGAATCTGCTCCGAGAATTACGGACATATCTCTCTTCCAATGGCTAGCCTCCATTTATGGAGCTAGCCAATGGAAGAGAGAGGTGGGTGAAAGGCCCTTACTGAAAATCAAAAGATTTCGCCTGTGCGAACACTGCTGCGCAGTGGACGCCAGGCGAAATCTAAGTGCAATCATTCATATTAATGTTGTTAGGTCACAAAAGAAACATGTGCTAAGTGCATGTTTATATTAAGTATTTGTGATGTGCAAAGGTGGAACTAAAATTCAGCTGCTCCAAGATGGACTAAGTGATTGGCTTTAACTATGACTCGATGTAGTTGACACTAGTAGGTATCTTGTTTTGTTTTTGTGTATTTAAGGTGCCAATAAAATAAATACACTATCTGAAAGAGACACTTTAGTGATAGATTCCTTACCTTAGAATATCCTCAGACGTCAGACTGGATCTGGACATTTTTGCGTAGCAGGACCCTTGCGCGTCGGTAGGTGGCGTCTGCGGCTCCGCGTCCATCGTCGGCGTCGTGGGCGCCGTGATGACGTCGTCGGAGTACTTAGACAACACCTCCGGATGCTGACGTCGGTTCTTCTTTTTTCCGCACCAGCAAGCGCAGGTCTGGAAAAAGCAGTACTTTAGTCACTTTTTGACTAGACTTTTTGATCCCTTTTGTTCATTTTTCTTGGGTCTTGCGACTCCGGACGGTGCCGATAGGGATGCCAGGTTTCAAGCCTTGTGAGGATTGTGACCGACTGATGTCGGTCACCGACGGTGTCTCCACTGTCTCGGCGTCGACCACGACGACAAGACCTGCTCCGACTGCCGGGCCCTGACTTCGAAAGCTAGGCGGGAGCGGTCCCGCAAGCGACTCGAACTCCGGCAGTCGGCCCGCGCCGTGAGAGGTCCCGGTCCCACCGGAGGTCGAGGGACAGGTCGTGGGGTAGGAGCCATCACAGCTCCGAGAGTCGACATCACTCCTCCCGGTCGAAGTCGTTGTCAGGTAAGCACAAGAAGTCAAAGACACGTCATCGCTCTTCTGGCTCCCCCCGACGCGGCCGGGAGTTCGGGTGACACCACCCTTGCGGCTCCGTCAGAGTCGCGGGCGTCGCGGCCTGCTCCACACCATCCGGTCCCTGGGCAGAACGCGATGCGGAGGAGATCGAGCGCTTCCTCATGGCCATGAGGTCCCTCTCTTCCCCGACGGGCTCCGTGGCGCCTTCGGGCCCAGCGGACCCGTCTGGAGCCCCTAGCAGGTCAGGGGCTTCGGCCCGACGCCGTCGGGAGCTTCGGGGCGCCTTCGGGCCCGGCGCCACAGGGCCCCACTGGATCCGCTTCGGGATCCAGGTCGTCGCCGGTTGACCTGACGACCTCACCGGCGCCGATCCCCTAGGTGTCACCTCCGGCGCAGTCCTCGGGCGACGTCGCCCCCGATGCCTCCCTCGCTCCGGTTCCGGCGTCGGAACGGCGCCACTGGGCGCCGCTTTCGACACCGCTTGGGGAGTTTACCTTCTATGAACCGGCCCCATCGTTTGACAACCCTGATTATCAGGGGATGGGTGATGAGGAGTATTGGGAGGGGTCTGAGTACTGGACAGGTGGACTTGGGGATGCCAGTGGTCTGGACACCTCACCAGACACTGACTTTGTCTCGCATCCAACCGTGGCTACGGAGGAGGGGGCAAACTACAGTGTGGTGTTGATGAGGGTGGCCAAGGCCTTGGGCCTTGAGCTCCCCGTCGCGGCCGTGAGGACTAACCTCCTCACTGAGGTCCTTATACCGCAGTCAAGCTCGGCCGAGCCTCTGCTACCGTTCAATGAGGCCTTGACTGACGTTATTTTGGGCACTTGGTCCAGGCCCGCTACATGTTCGCCCATAGATAGGAACGTGGCCAGACGCCACCGCCCAGGCACGGGCGACCCGTGTTTCCTGTCCACCCACCCCACCCCCGAGAGCCTGGTCATTTAAAGGCTTCGAATTCCCAGACCGCATTCCCGTCGGCTCCGCCGGACAGGGAATCCAAGAGGTATGAGCAGTACGGCAAAAAGGTATTCTCATCCCTTAGTCTGGGACTGCGGTCTTCCAACAACGCATGCCTCTTGGGCCGCTACACCCACTCTCTGTGGGACACGGTCACGGAATTGCTGCCAGAGTGTCCGTTGGATGTACGGGCCAAACTCGGCAAAGCCCTTGTGGAAGGCCGGGATGCAGCAAAATATTCTATCCGGTGTGGGCTGGTTACCACCGACTCACTGGGCAGAGCGATGACAACGACAGTGGCGATTCGTCGCCACGCCTGGTTGTGGTCTGCCAACTTTTCGGCTGATGTCCAGAATACACTTACGGACATGCCGTTTGATGGGCGTCGCCTTTTTGGCGACAAGGCAGACCATGCGCTTGAGCGCTTTAAGTACTCCAGGGCTACGGCCAAGTCCTTGGGCCTCTCGGCCCCGCGCCAGCAAACGGATGCCTTTCGCTCTTTTCGTGGCCAAGGAAGGGGCACCCCCACACGTGCTGTCAGCCACGCACCGCAGACTAACATCCAACGCGGTGGCTGCCGTGGAAATCGCTGTGGAGGCGGTCGGGGACAATGGCGAGGCCATTGGACAAGAATCCAGAGCACACTTAGTGTATCAAATCAAATTTCAATCTTCAAATGGTCAAAGCAATGGGATAGATCAAACAAGCATAAGTTTTCAAAAGGTTTTATTGTTCAACAGTGTTCTTTCCTCAGAATCACTGTGCTTATCACTCTAGCCTACACGTGTTTCATCACAGCATGTGGCTGTGAATCTTCAGGGCTGATCTGAATGATCAAGGCGCGTTATCGGGAGACCGGTGATAATTCCGTCCCGGTCCTAATCGGGATGTTTCTGTTTACAGGAGAGCGGTACCGAAAGTAATCGGTTACCGTTCCGTCAGAATGGGGGTGGTGTGTAAAAGTTCACACAGTGTCGGTGATTTCGGGCTGTTTGCCCGTGGGTTGAGCCGAGTGCAGCTCCTGTTTCCGAGTGCGGGAACAGGAGCTGCACTCGGCTCCCGATAACGCGCCTTGATCATTCAGATCAGCCCTGAAGATTCACAGCCACATGCTGTGATGAAACACGTGTAGGCTAGAGTGATAAGCACAGTGGTTCTGAGGAAAGAACACTGTTGAACAATAAAACCTTTTGAAAACTTATGCTTGTTTGATCTATCCCATTGCTTTGACCATTTGACCATTTGAAGATTGAAATTTGATTTGATACACTAAGTGTGCTCTGGATTCTTGTCCAATTACATTGGAGAGAGGTCCCTGAACCTCTTCTCTTACAGAGGTTAAGGTTTTCCTCTGCCAAGAAGCACCTAATTCCATACCACGACATTTTTATACTTACCGTGATAAGCTGAGCGCCATATTTCTGAACACTTAAAAACCTGTTCACTGATTTTATAACAATGGCGAGGCCAGTCCACACCTTCCCTCGCAGCATCCGCCTCAAAACCCTCCTAGTCCGTGTTTTCCGGCCCATGTGACGTCAGTGGGGGGCAGGGTTCGCCATCAGCACTCCCACTGGTGCACTGTCACATTGGACAGGTGGGTGCTGCAAATCGTCCGAAGGGGCTACTCCCTCCCCTTCGAGGCGACCCCTCAAGCCATGCCACCGCAATACCACCGCGTATCGGGGGATTATTTGCGGCTTCTACAGGAGGAAGTTTCGGCCCTCTTGGCCAAGGGGGCCATCGAGAGCGTTCCTGGGCCAGAAGTAGGATGTGGTTGCTACTCCCACTACTTTCTGGTACCCAAGAAGGGCAAAGGGGGCCTATGCCCTATCTTGGACCTATGGAACGTCAACGGCTTCCTCCGGAAGGAGAAGTTAAAAATGCTGACTCTGGCTCAGGTCTTAGCTGACCTGGACCCAGGAGACCGGATGGTAGCATTGGACTTGCAGGACGCTTATTTCCACATCCCCGTCCTGCCGGCCCACCGGCGCTACCTGCGGTTCACGGTAGGCCACGAGCACTTTCAGTTTACCATGCTCCCCTTCGGCCTTACCAGCGCCCCATGGGTGTTCAGGAAAGTGATTGCGGTGGTCGCAGCTCATCTGCGCAGGCTAGGGGTTTCAGTCTTCCCCTACCTCGACGACTGGTTGTTGAAGGCGGTGCTCGCCCCAGACAGTCGTCAGCCACCTCCAGACGACGGCAGACCTCCTGCACCAGCTGGGGTTCTCCATCAATGTGCCGAAGTCACACCTGTGCCCCTATCAGAAGCTCCTTTTCATCGGAGCGGTTCTCGACTCAGCGCAGTTTCGGGTTTACCCACCCGAAAAGCGGGTTCGGGATATACAGGCTCTGATTCTGATCTTTCAGCCTTTATCCCGAGTCTCGTCAGGTTGACGCTGCGGCTTCTGGGGCTGATGGCTTTCTGCATCCTTCTGGTGCATCACGCCCGTTGGCGGATGCGGGCTCTACAGTGGGACCTGAAGTTTCAGTGGGCCCAGCATCAGGGCAACCTGTCAGACCATATCCTGATCTCGGAGGGCACTGCGAGACAGCTGCAGTGGTGGCTCACGGACCGCGATTGGGTCAGCGGCAGATCACTCTCCCTTCCCCAACCGGAGCACGTAGTTGTGACGGACGCGTCCCTCCAGGGCTGGGGAGGCCACATGGGAGAGGCGGAGATCAGAGGCCTCTGGTCTCCGGCGGAGTCCCGGCTCCATATCTATCTTTTGGAGCTGCGGGCGATTCGTGTGGCACTGAAGGCATTCCTCCATTCGCCATGTCGTACTGCAACAAACAGGGCGATGTGGGGTCATGGACCATCTGCCAGGAGGCTCTGTGCCTTTGGCAGTGGCTGGAACATCAGGGTGTGACCCTGGTGGTTCAACACCTGGCAGGTTCTCTGAACGCCAGGGCGGACAAACTCAGCCGCCGGTGCATGATGGATCACGAATGGCGTCTGAACTCGGACATGGCGCAAGGCCTCTTTCAGCAGTGGGTAGAGCCTTGGTTAGATCTATTCACCACCGAAGAGAACGCGCAATGTCATCAGTTCTGCGCGTTGGAATTTCCAAGGCGGCACTCCCTCGGAGACGCTTTTCGTCACTAGTGGAGTTGCGGTCTGTTGTATGCCTTTCCGCCTATACCACTTCTGCCCAGAGTGCTGAAGAAGATCAAGCACGACCGGGCACAAGTCATCCTTGTGGCTCCAGACTGGGCACAAAGGTACTGGTATCCAGAGCTACTCAGTATGTCAGTCGATCCCCCGGTTCGTCTGCCTCTTCAGGAGGACCTTCTGTCGGAGCATCAGGGGACGGTCCTCCACCCGAACCTGTCCAGTCTCCACCTCCATGCTTGGAGATTGAGCGGCGACAGTTGAGGCCATTTGACTTGCATCCTGAAGTCTTTAACATCATTCTGGCAGCCAGGCGTCCCTCCACAAAGTTGGTATACGCCTGCAGGTGGAACAGATTTGTGGCATGGTGCACAGCAAAGACTGGATCCTCTCTCTGCCCCTCTCTCTGAGGTTCTTCTCTTCCTTCTTTCTCTTTCCCAGCAGGGCTCTGCTCTGGGCACTATCAAGGGCTATCTTTCTGACTTTTCAGCCTTCCTAAGGCTGCTTGATCAAACATCTTTGTTCAAGTCCCCTATTGTAAATCGATTCCTGAGAGGCATCACACACACATTTCCACCTGTTCCCTTCGTGATGCCTCAGTGAGACTTGAACCTGGTTCTTACTTTGCTGATGTGCGCTCCCTTTGAGCCACTTCACAACTGTCCTATCGCCTTCTTACTCTGAAGACAGCTTTCCTGGTTGCCATCACCTCTGCCAGGAGAGTGAGTGAGCTCCAGGCTCTATCCTCTAAACCTCCTTTCCCTTCTGTCCATCCGGACAAGGTTGTGTTGCGGACAAAACCCTCTTTCCTGCCCAAGGTAGTCACAGCCTTCCACATCGGGCAGTCTATCACCTTACCCACCTTCTTTCCACCTCCGCATCCCTCAAAGGAGGAAGAGCGGCTCCACCGTCTAGACCCAAAACGTGCGCTTTCATTCTATTTGGATCGCACACGCCAGTTCCGGGTGGATGACCAACTCTTTGTTGGTTACGTGGGCGTTAAGAAAGGACGGGCGGTGCACAAACGAACCATCTCTCGGTGGATCGTGTTGTGCATCCAAGAGTGCTACTCTTTGGCTGAAAAGGAACCTCCTTTTGGGCTGAGGGCCCATTCCACTCGGGCCACGGTGACTTCTACTGCCCTGGGCAGAGGAGTCCCCTTGCAGGACATATGTCAGGCAGCTACGTGGGCCTCGCTGCACACGTTCGCAAGACACTACTGCCTGGACAGCCAGGACTTTGTGGTGTGATTATTGGTTCGCAGACCCACCACCGGGGTTGGTATTGCTGGGGTATCTATTCTAAGGTAAGGAATCTATTGCTAACGTGTCTCTTTCAGATACACAAGTTACTACTTGTGTAACGATATATCTGTAAGAGACATTAGTTAGTGATAGATTCCTTACCGACCCACCCATCCTCCCCGTTCTGCGAACCGATATCTAGGGTTAAGGTCATCCCCTTTCAGGGCCCTAGTTTCAATGACACCAGTGTTGGTTTTTAGCATGGCTCTGCGTTTCTGGCGCGGAAAAGCTGTGTCTAAGAACTGACGTCAGCACGCGGAGGCGGCGTCTAAGTGCTCCGACAACGTCATCACGATGCCGACGACGGACGCGGAGCCGCAGACGACGCCTACCGACGCGCAAGGGTACTGCTACGCAAAAATTTCCAGATCCAGTCTGACGCCTGGGGATATTCTAAGGTAAGGAATCTATCACTAACTAATGTCTCTTACAGATATATTGTTACACAAGTAGTAACTTGTGCTTTAACCAGTTGTCTGGAGTATTGTTACCCTACCTTCCTGTGAAAGAATAGCTCAAGAATATTTAAGGTTTTCCCTAGAGAACTGCTCCCATCAAAATACATTCTGCACAGCCAAACAGACCACATTGAAATGTATAGTTATTGTTACATCACACACAGAAACCCCTTTTTAAACAATTTTAATGCTTTTTGTGCTTAAGTGCACAAAATAATCATAAACGTTGACTCAATAACATAGCCTTGATAGTGAATCATTTTGGGAAGATCAGTAGAGGGATGGACATATATTTTCATCTGGCATCCTTCCACAAAACACTTGCACCAACAGTAGAAACAGTGAACAGATTTCCAGATTATTTGGATGAGGTCAAATTATTTAATCAAACATGTGATCCTTTTTTGGGCTCTTTAAAATCTCCTCAGCAGTTTTTACAAATAAAGCCCAAAACAAAGACCTTTGTTATGAGTGGCCTGTTAATTCTGATGTGCCTGTTAATATAGAGATGGGTGAGGCACGGAAAGCTCGAGCCAGGTTCAAGCCCAAGATCTTTAATACGAATCAAAATGGATGGAAGACACCAAGGATCGACTGGGTCTAGTGCAAAGAGCATAGAATACCCTTCAACTCTATCCAAAAATGCTGCCAAAAAATTCAAACACAATACTTTGAGAAAAAATCCGAACATACTGTTCTATGACCCATATTTTGACAGAGTCAAAGGCATCAAGTTGAACGATCTTATATTCTACACAGACAAAACAGCGAAATGGCGCAACGCCCTTACAAAAATGCTGTTCACTAAAACTATAAAAAACATACCATATGGCACTAAGATAACGACCACTTTAACTAAAAGAAGTAAGACAGAATTATGCATCACTATATATAAAACGGGAATAGTGCTGATTCAAGCAACCAACAGAGAACTCGAGAAATTTGAGTCAACTTTCCAAAACTTAAAGGAATACATAGAAGGACCAAACCTCCAACAAAACTTGACACTACCAGATATCACACCTGAAAACATCGACCCCAAGACTAGAGACACCAATCAATCGGACGGCCAGAATAACCAAACCTTTAACACCGCAGATTTAACCGAAAACGCGATGTTAACCCCAGAGACTGAGGGAGAAAGGATTGAAATGTCCACCAACCTAGGAAACAAAGAGAAGAATCAGGTCCCAAGGAAAGAGCCGTGGCCGCTAACGCACAACTTCATTGCACCAGAAGAGTGTACCCCAGCTCCAAGCGAATCCCTCTATGAAGCTAACGAAATGAGCAAGGTAGATCATACCGACCTTCCTTACCCTCCCCCGAACACGAGACCGGAATCCTACAGATCCCTATCCACAAAAACACCCCTTACCAAGAAAAGATGGGTGGTAACGAGATCAGATCAGTCGCAGAGAAGAGCAAACTGCAACGCTCAACCAGCCAGTTCTACCTCACACAAGAATTCATCCCGAACACAGAAAGAAGTCAAGGAGCTCCAGAAACTCGTAGGTAACCTGGTGCAAATGTCGATGAAAGTCTCACAGACAATTGGAAAAATCTGGGAGATGACGATAAGCACGCACACCAAGGTTTCTCACATCCAGAATCTGGTACTTAGACCCAACAGACCTAATAGGACCAAGCCCCTGTCAAATGAAGAAACTCTAGCCTTACTCAGGTCTTATGAACAACCTGCCCGTAGTAAAGAGGAGAATATCACAACAGTACCTATCGACTCTGGTAGAATGTCCAGAAAGAACGACAGGAAAGCAATACACCATAATCTACAACATATTCAGCTAATTGCATCCGAATCGGATAATGGAAAACTTGTTAAATCACAGAAACCCCTGAACTGCCTTCTACTTAACTGTCGTTCGGCAACTAAACATGCAGCAGACATAGCCGCCCTCATCATCAATAAGGAAATTGACCTGGCCATCCTCACGGAAACATGGCTCAATGATTCATCATCTCCTACCATGGATCTCTTAGTACCTCCACAATATAACATCGTCAGGCTAGACAGACCAAGGAATGCGGGAGGAGGCATAGCTTGCATTCACCGGTCAGAGATCGAGGTCTGCCAATTCCAATCTGACCCCTTAGAATCCTGTGAATACCTTGGTATTAATGTGAGAACACCAAAGAATCAAAGCTGCAAACTGCATGCATTCTACCACCCACCAGGAGAGAACGCAAAGTTCACAGAACAATTGATGGAGATCATAACGACCAACTCTAACTCGGACGCCCATAATATATTCCTAGGCGACTTTAACCTCCATTGGAATGACGGCAGTGATAAACTGGTCAACTCGCTTAAAGACTTCCTCAGTGAGCTAAAACTGGTACAAACTTGCAACCAACCCACTCACTCACAAGGAGCGACCTTAGACTGGATTATCTCAAGAAAGAATGAGGCATCTATCCTTGCCATAGACCCATGTGACTGGTCCGACCATCACACCATAACATTCACGATACCGACAATGACAAAGGGCAGGACCGTGCAACCACTCAAGCTCAAGAAACTGATCCGAGACACAAAAGAGGCTAATACTGAACTACTGGTTGAAAGGTGTGAGAAGGACCTGAAGCCACCCAACAATAAGCAAAATGTTAATGAGCTGACTGATCACTACATAACCTCGATCGGCAATATCGTCAATGACACCATGCCCCTAAAACTGAAAAAAGTATCAGAGAAACCAAAAAATCCTTGGTTTAATGAATCATTGAATGAGGACAGGCGCAAACTGAGAATGGCCGAAAGGAGGTGGAGACAACATCCCTCCTCACCGGAGCTGAAAACACTCAGGAAAACAAGAAAAGAATACAACAAAAAAATAATCAACACCAAAAAAGAATTTATCAGAGCTGAATTGGACAGTGCCATAAACAGACCACGAAAACTCTTCGAGATGTTAAAACAGCAATCAAATAAAATAGCCAAAACGGTTCTAGAGAATACAAAAACTCCCATAAGCTGCGAGGAATTCTCCTCATTTTTCACGGAAAAATCTAAATTGCTTGAAGTTGAACTCACAATTGCAGCAACTAACCTTAGGACACTGCCTCCACCTAAAAATGAGGCCAATATCTCACCAGACAGTCTCCAAACTAAAAACAAGGCAAAATGGGACACATTTGAATTATACGACCAAGAAAAGATCGCCAGAACGCTGGCGGAGATTAGACCGAACAACCACTATCAAGACCCTCTACCAGGAAAGTGTGTAAGAGAAATCAGCCACACTCTAGTGCCAATCTGGACCGAGATAATAAACGCCTCACTTGCACAAGGAACCCTCCCTGACTGCCTAAAAACAGGGCAGGTGATGCCCATCCTCAAAAAACCGACAGCTGATGCATCAGACCCGAACAACTATCGACCAGTGACCAACATCCCTCTACTGGCTAAACTCATTGAGAAATGCGTGCAGGGCCAACTAAGTCAACACATCGCTAAATTCTCGCTACTGGACGATTGCCAATCAGGATTCAGAACAGGGCACAGTACTGAAACTGCGATCCTGCATATTGTTGATGACGCCCTACAAGCCCTAGACCGAAATCAAACTTGCCTACTGATCCTACTAGACCTATCATCAGCATTTGACACGGTAAAGCACGAAGTGCTAATGACCAGACTACAAGACAGGATGGGTTTGTCTGGAAACGTGCTGAAATGGTTCAATTCTTTCCTACAAAACAGGACTCAGCGATTCCTGGTTAACCAAGCAATCTCTTCCCCGAGCCCCAACGCAATCGGGCTCCCACAAGGCTCAACGCTATCTCCAGATCTATTCAACTTGTATGTAGAACCTCTCACGGAGATCCTTCAAGAATCTCAGGTATCCTATCATATGTATGCAGACGACACGCAACTATACATAAAGATCGCCTCCCTTGAGGACATTGACTTAATGAACAAGACACTAAGGAGAGCTTTGCAATGGTTAACAATGAACCATCTGAAACTAAACGCCCAGAAAACAGAATTCCTGCTAATTTCACCGACAAGGAGCCAATCTGAAGTTAAAGAGTGGACTAAACTGGTGACAGCGCTAAACTGCACCCCGACTCTAGTTAACTCAGCCAAATCACTAGGAATTACACTAGATGAAAACCTCAACATGAAAAACCATATTAGCTCAATGGCCAAGAGCGCCCGCTTCCACTTGAATTACTTAAGAAAACTGAAACCCTTTATCTCTGAGACAGATCTAAAACTGGCTATCCAATCACTAGTCATCTCGAGGATCGAATACGGCTGCACCACATTAGCGGGCCTACCGAAAACATCCACAGCACCACTAAAAGCCTGCCTCAACGCAGCGGCGAGACTCATTACGGGAACGAAGAAATTCGATCACATATCTCCTCACCTGAAAGCACTAAACTGGCTACCTTACGAGGCGAGAATTCAAATGAAGATGGCCTGTATTACGCACAAAGCGGTTCACTACAACACGCCTAGATACCTAGCCAAGAAACTTAAGCTCTCAGGAGGTAATAGAACAACTAGAAGTGCAAAAGATTTGCTATTAAGACCAGCCTTTTTCCACAAGAGAAAGACCTACAACCGAGCATTCTCCGGAGCTGCCCCCAGAATCTGGAACTCACTACCTCCAAACATCAGGAAGATTCAAAATACAGTAACATTCAAACGAGAACTGAAGAGCCACTTGATGAGTAAATACCCTACTTAGAGAAACCTACGGATCACTGGGATGATCACTTTCGCTAACTGAGGGCTGTCCTCTCCATGGAAAATTGGAAGATCTGTATCTGAGAATGAACTGATGCCGGGCTCAAGCCGAGACTTGACACATTACTGCTACCTCATATACGTGTGAACTTTTAACTATATCTCACGGTCAGACTATATAACTTCTACCTCACTTGATTTATTTATCCATATAAGTGTGAATTTATAACTATAGCTCTTAGTCATTCTATATAACTTCTACCTCACTTGATTTATTTATACATATTATCCTTTGATATGCACTGGAACGCCTTATAACCCTACCTCAATGATCATGGTTTGTTAGCATGACACAAGCCAAGCCGTGCTCGCCATATAACGCTAATTGCACAGTCTTTATGAATATATATATCTAATTTCATCCATGCAGTATATTGCCTTCTACCTCATTATTCTTTTGTGGTTAGTACTGCTACTATAATGTCTATATGCAATTCTGTCCTGTTAAGCGCTCTGATACCCACGGGTCTTGTTCGCGCTATACAAAACACTATAAATAAATAAATAAATAAATAAGCCTGAGGCCTGGCTCAATCTAGCTCAGCTCGAGGTCCTGTTAGAACCTTGAGCCCCTAATGAGCTGAGCTTTCATGTGACTTCTGCCTGCCTCCTCTATATACCTTGGATGAGGCTAGCTGTCGGTTTTAAACCTGGGGAATCGGGTTTGTTATTCTGGGCAAATAAATTAATTTATCTATTCCTATAAACAATGAATGTTTATCTTGTGTAATGTAGCAGGGTGTTTATGTAAAGCACTGCAATATCTTCGTGTTGATTTCACACAATAAAAAGAGAGGTAAAAACAAAGACTTTAGATAAGGAATGTTACTATTTAATAATCTGGGCCAGTACAAGGTTTACATGATAATTGTCTTTGATCTTAGTTCACAAAAGGATCAGGTTTAAAAAATATAACTTTAAATATTTCACAGTGCTATACTGTGATGTTTTAATATCAAAGCTTCCACATGCAAAATAATTTTAAAAAATTAATTTTGAAGAGACTATCATATTTTACTGGTTTGGTCTTTGATATACATAGCAAATATTTTGCTTGGCTCGTGCATTGGTCTGGCTCAGCTCTTCCCGTTAATTTATTTATTTATTTGAATAGTTTTATAAAGCGCGAACGAGACCCATAGGGGTATCAGAGAGCTGTACGGAGTTTGGGCAAGAAGGGGTACAAACACATTGTGAAAGTAGGTGAGGTTACAACATAGGGGAAAACATTCAGGTTAAGAGTAGAGGGTCAAGCCCACAAAGCAGAGAAACCTATATCGCATCAATAACGGAACTCGTCTGTCTTTCAAGTAATACCAGATCAAGTTCCCCAAAAATACATAGACAATGACACACGAAACTCATTAGGAACACCAGAGGGAGGTCCGCAGGTGTCTTAAAACTGCCCTCACACACCTTGCGGTGTCATGCTTCATCATTGGGCCGCATCAGACACCTAGGCGCAGACCAACACTCTAGGTGGAGCGTAAGATTTTTTTGACGAAGACAGGTGGTGGGGGTAGTAAAAATAATAAAAAACGGGAGTGATAATACACACAAGACACCTGCAACAATAAGTGGAAAGGAAAACATAAAACATATATGGCGGGATTACTTCTTTCCCACACTCACAGGACCAAACTTAGCAGTAAAGTGTAAGATAAAACAGGCTAGAGATTTCCCAGTATCTACTTTATTCCAAAAGGAAAACTCTGGCTGGATTAAAATGTGAAAATGGTGGTCTGTATAGGGAAGTTATGAACCCGTGATCCCCTCTGCTTATACCTCACGGGTTCATAACTTCTCCGGCAGCGTATCAGTTTCAAAATATGCTACACGGTCCACAAATGCTTATATGGGGATGGCCCTAAATATCTCTCCCAATCTGTTGATCTGTACCAACCTAGCCGTTCACTTCGTTCAAGCAACCAAGCACTCCTGAAACCCCCTGCAACAAAAAGGGCGAGACAGGGAGACCGAGCATTTTCGTCGGTTGGGCCTGTCCTATGGAATAAACTTCCCACAGAAATGAGGCTGAACACCAATCATCTGGCCTTTAGAAAGGCCCTGAAAACACTCCTCTTTCAGGAAGCATTTCAGTCCCATTAATGCACCTGAAGATTACGACAACGTCTTGGCTGGCAAAGCGCGGAGATACCCTTATGGGATTGATTCCTGCGCGATATAAGAAATTAAAATAAAATAAATAAAATAAACACCACCCACCACCACCCTCCGCGCCTGGACCCCGGTCAACACCGAAGACACCGTCCACACGATGAACTCCGTCCACTCCGGATCTCCGACCGACTCCTGCCCTCACCACGTCTTCAACAAAGCCGACGCTGTCATCGCACCCCATTTGCGGGACATCATCAACACCTCATTCGACACCGCCACCTTCCCCGAGAGCTGGAAGCACGCCGAACTCAGCGCCCTACTGAAGAAACCTACAGCAGACCCCACCGAACTCAAGAATTACCGCCCCATCTCTCTACTCCCGTTTCCAGCCAAAGTCATCGAGAAGACCGTCAACAAACAGCTGGCCACCTTCCTCGAGACGAATGGATCCCTCGACCCATCGCAGTCCGGATTCCGTGCCAACCACAGCACCGAGACCGCCCTCATCGCCGCCACTGACGACATCCGAGCCCTGATGGACAACGGGGAAACAGCGGCCCTCATCCTCCTAGACCTCTCCGCGGCTTTCGACACGGTCTGCCACCGCACCCTAGTGCAGCGCCTCAGCAACGTTGGAATCCAGGAGAAGGCACTGGAATGGATCGTCTCCTTTCTCGACGGAAGAACTCAAAGAGTCCGCCTACCACCGTACAAGTCAGAGGCCACCAAAGTCATCTGCGGCGTCCCTCAAGGATCCTCACTGAGCCCGACTCTCTTCAATGTCTACATGAGCCCCCTCGCGGCCATCGCACGCCAACACAACCTCAACATAATCTCCTACGCCGACGACACCCAGCTGACCCTATCCCTGACCAACAACCCCGCCGCCGCCAGAGCCAACCTGCACGAAGGGATGAGAGAGGTAGCCGAGTGGATGACGTTGAGCCGCCTGAAGCTGAACTCGGACAAGACGGAAGTCCTCATCCTGGGCTCCTCGCCCTCCGCCTGGGACGACTCCTGGTGGCCCCCCGCCCTGGGCACCGCACCCAAACCGACGGACCACGCACGCAACCTGGGCTTCATCCTGGACTCCTCCCTCTCCATGACCAGGCAAGTCAACGCCGTCTCCTCGTCGTGCTTCAACATCCTGCGCATGCTTCGGAAGATCTTCTGGTGGATCCCCACAGAGACCAGGAAGACCGTCACCCAGGCCCTCGTCACCAGCCGACTGGACTACGGCAACGCACTCTACGCCGGAACCACCGCCAAGATCCAGAAGAGACTCCAGCGCATCCAGAACGCCTCAGCCAGACTCATCCTCGACATCCCACGATACAGCCACATCTCCGGACACCTAAGAGACCTGCACTGGCTCCCGGTCAACAAGAGAATCACCTTCCGCCTCCTTACCCACGCACACAAAGCTCTCCACGACCAAGGACCGAGCTACCTCAACAACCGCATCAACTTCTACGCTCCCAAACGCCACCTCCGATCCGCCAGCCACGCCCTCGCCGCCGTCCCATGCATCCGCAGAGCCACCTCAGGAGGAAGGTCCTTCTCCTACCTGGCCGCCAAGACCTGGAACTCCCTCCCGGCTGACCTGCGCCTGACCCAAGACCACCTCTCCTTCAGGAAGAAGCTCAAGACCTGGCTGTTCGAGCCCCAGCGCCTCGAGACCCTATGGGTAGGTAGTGCGCTCTATAAATGTCTTGATTTGATTTGATTTGATAGTTCTGGCTGGCGCCCGATAGTTCAAGCTTATTTGCTTGGTAGTACAGGGTGTTGTTGTGTATGGCTTTATGGGTCAGGCAAGCTATCTTGAGTCGGATTCTGGCTTCAATAGATAGCCAATTTAGCTGCAGAAGGTCGGGGGAAATGTGGTCATATTTTCTCAAGCCCGGTATAAGTCTAGCTAATGTATTCAGGGTAGCTCTGAGTGGAACCCAGCTAGCTTTGGGAAGTCCAGCAGGGGTCACCAGCCCATATTGCAATCTAGGGATAATCAAGGATTAAACCTCCGGCCTGAGAGCTAGGGGGGAGGAAAGGTTTGATTTTCTTAAGTGTGTTAAGTTGAAAATTGGCTCCCATAATAGTAGCACTGATGTGTTCTTGCATGTCCAAGTGCTTATTCAAGGTGATACCTAGAGATTTGGCAGAGTCTAAAATGTGAAGGGTGCAGTTCAGAGCAGTGAGGTGTTTAATCCAGTCAAGGGTAGAAGCCAAGTGATTAGGTGGGGAATCAAAAGAAATTCTGTTTTGAGGGTTTTTAGTAGGAGATGGTTCTGAGCTAACCATTGTTGGGTTTGTGCAAGTGCAGCATTTAATATTTTTATGTCGTCTTGAGAGGAGATCTTCAGGTACTTTTGCGTGTCATCTGCATACATGTGGTATTGAATGTTCGCTCGGTTCAGAATGACAGCAAGTGGCTCCATAAAAAGGTTGAATAGAGTGGGCGAGAGCGTAAATCCTTGGGGGACACCAATCATGACAGGGGTACTGGAAGCAAGGGAATGTTAAACTTTGATCATTTGCGTACGTTGTGCAGAAAGGAGGCAAACCGATTTAGGAACAGGCCCGAGAAACCCATCCTATGTTGAAGAAGATCAATCAGGTTTTTATGTTTGATGGTATCGAAGGCTGAGGACAAGTCCAGAAGGATCAGGAGACAAGGGACATTTTGGTCAAGGGCTCTCAAGGCCTCATCAACAATGTGCGTTAGTGCTGTTTCAGCACTACACCCTGATCTGAAACCTTACTGATGAGGGTCAAGGAGTTGATATTTCAGGTTGCAGAGCTTCGAATGGACGTATTTTTCAATCAATTTAGCTAGAGTCATACTGCTGATTATAGTTCGGGAGCTGTTTGGATCTGATAGGTCCGCATTGGGGTTATTAGGAATGGGAGTAACTTGCCCAACCTTTATGCAGTCCAGAATCTTTTCCTGTAAGAGGGATTCATTAAGGATCCTGGACCAAAGAGGGAGAATGGCTGAGTTTAAATCTTTATAGAGCTTAGAGGGTGAAGGATCACCAAAATGGTTGGAGGGTTTAAGGGATGCCATGTTGTGAAGGAGCTCAGTGCAATCTGGTAGTAGAAACCTGTTCCAAGAGGCGTTGTTTTTGAGAAAGCAGCCCAAAGGTGAGGATATTGTCAAGGATTCTGCCAGCTCCACTGATCCTGTGGAAGGTTTCTTAGGTAACAAAGTTGGGGTGACAGGCAATGTTCCCTCTAATTTTGTTCCTCTGTGTGCGGCAGTGGAGGGTCTATGTGCGCTGCAACCATGGCTATGTGCGCCAGGAACCAAACCGCGCGTGTCTGCGGTGCCAAATGGCACTCAAAACGTTTACTTTAAAAAGTGAAAGGATGGCGCATTTTCACACATACAGCGCCACAATAAGGGTCTTAAGGGCAGTTTGCAAATGTATTGTATTGCCTGTATTTTCATTGTTGTGTCTGTGACTGCTGTTGTCTGCCTTCCCCTCTGCCTGTACGTTGTCCGTGCCCCTTTTTAGGTCTCGTCCTATTAATCGCGCAAGCGATAATAGGACGATAGTATAGAGGCTCAACCAAGCTCTGAAACCATCGCAAATTACTTCGAGTGCATGTGTTCATGCACGCGCTTTTTACCATTTGCTCCCCGAGCCCTCCGATAGCTTCACTTCGAAGGGATCCGCTTCCCCGCCCACTGCTTCACACTTTTCACGGCCGCCAGGCCATGTCTCCCATTTCTCCTCCCCCCTAATTATTCACCCCTGCTGTTGCTGCCCACGGCCTCCCCACAGCAATGCCAAGAGCTTGTTTCTCTTTTTTTCACAAAAGGGGAGGGAGGATTGAATAAGATTAAGTTAATTTCACGCAATATTGCTCAGGCTGCGAAATAAGCTGAATGCCTTTTACATCCCTGCTGTTGCTGTCCACGGCCTCCCCACAGCAATGTCAAGAGCTTGTTTCTCTTTTTTTTCACAAAAGGGGAGGGAGGATTGAATAAGATTAAGTTAATTTCACACAATATTGCTCAGGCTGCGAAAGAAGCCGAATGCCTTTTACATAAGCAGAGCGAGGAAAGGCTAGCGGCCCAGCTGAAGGGTAGGAGGCAGTGGCTGTGTCTACGTGTGCTCTTGGGCGTCTGCCTGTATGCCACGGCTTGTCCCCCCGTCCTGTCTGCCTGCCTGTCTCGATCACATCCTGTGTGTGCCCCCGGTCTCTGGCACTCCCAGTCCACCTCACCTGCACCCCAAATCTCTGGCACTCCCCCCGCCCACCACTTGTATCCTGTCTGCCCCCCTCTATGCCACTCCCTCCCCTAATCTCCTGCACCCCAGCTCGGTGGCACTGCAACCCACCGCCAATCTCCCAGCGCGTCTACTCTCCGGCACTTCCGCCGACTACTCCTGCGCCCCGTGTGCTCTGCGGCACCCCCGCTGCTTCGTCTCGTGCGTCCTGTGTGCACCCCATCCCTGCCAGCCTCGTCGCCATTTCCTCCATCCACCCCCAACACTCTCCCCTCACACACTCCAATCTCCAGTCTGCACCCCTCTCTGTGGCATCTCCCACCCACCTCCAATCTCTCGGCCCCCCAAGTATCTGCCACTCTCTCTCACATACCATCTTATGCATCCTGTCTGTACCCACCCCGGGGGCATCTGCGCCCACTTCCGATCTCTCCGTGCCCGAATTTTGTATCTTGTCTGTACCCCAACATTTTGAGACTCTGCCACTCTCTTTGCCCATCCATCACCCCCATCCTGTCTTCGGCCCAACTCTCGGACATTTATGCCGTCCCCTAATATGTACCCCCCAAACTTTCCTCCGACCCCCCTCTGCCCTTAACCCCTCTGTCCCCCGCATCCCTAATCACGTCTAACTTCCCTGCACCAGTCCTCCTGCCTGGCACCCCCATACCCGGCACCCCCACCCGCTGCCCAGCCTCACTTCCGCTCTGCCTGTCACTGTAACCCAACCACCGGCAGTCCCCCACTTCCGCTTTGCCCAGTACTGTACCCTAACTACCCGCTGCCTCCACCTCCGCTTTGCCCATCACCACCCTCTCCCACCCGTCCACCGCTATTTATGCTGTCACACTACTGATCTACCCCTCCGACTTACCTGTATGCTGCCTGCCCCCTCCCCACCACCCTTTTACCTTAATTCTGCCTGCCCCCCCAACCCTACCCTCTGCCCTGCCCACCCCCATACACGACCCTGGCTTCTCCCCACTCTGTCTTTGACACTACTTGTCCACCCTACTGCCCTTCACCCCCAATTTGTCACACTATGCTTCCTTGCTTTCACCCCAGTGCACCCACCCTCATTCTGTCACATTACTCTAAAACTCCACTGCCCCCTACCCCTATTGCCAGATACTTCTTCCCTCCACTGCCCTCCACCCCTATTGCCAGATACCTCTTCCCTCCACTGCCCTCCACCCCTATTGCCAGATACCTCTTCCCTCCACTGCCCTTCGCCCCATTCTTTCTCTGACACCTCTCTTGCACCCCCACTGCCATCACATCTATTCTGCCGGTACCCGGTCCTCTTCTCACCTCCTCTCCTCCCTCCTCATGCCCCCGCTCCCGTGTCCAGCGGATCCTTCCCTTCCATGCCCCCGCTTCTTCTGCAGTCCCCTGTTTCCGCCTCTCCCTTGTGGCTTCCCTCCACCTGGGATCCGCGGTTTCTACCCCACAGATTCCTTCATGCATCCTGTGCCCTCTGTCCTTTTCTACCTCCCCTGGATGTTACCCCCCCCCCAAGGTCTCCCCCACTGCTCCATGCCCGCCCCTCCTCTCCACACCCCCACGGGGACCGCCTCAGCCCACCCTCTGTGTGTTCAGTTCCCCGATGAACGCTATTTTAATGCTGCTCCCTCCCCCCTCTTCTCTCTTTGACTCCCACGTGCTCTCTTTTCTCCCATTCTATCTTCCTCACTTCCGGCTTCCTGTTTCTTGGCGCGTCCTCCTCTGTCCCGCCCCTACAGTCTGTGCTCCCCCAGCCCCAAGCCTTCCTCGCTCACTTCCTCACGTTCCTCTCATCCTCTTAGCCCTCTTGCTCATCCCTCCACCCATTTCAAGAAGAGCTAGCAAGTGCCCCCCTCCTTCACTCCCACCCCTCCACCATGTGCGACGCCTCCATCCACTCCGGCTTCCCGTTTACAGCATTTGTGGGTCCATAATGTGGTGGGAAAAGCGACACTACAAGTCCCAGAATGCAATGCACTGCCGCCTGAAAAGATAGGACTGGCTGAAAGTGTCCCACATGGCATGGGCGATCTTTACGCTCTTGCCACCCTTGCATTTACTTCTCTCCCTTGGCAGCCCTTGCTTTCATTCTACCCTTCTATAATTGCATCATCTTATCCCCTACATCTCACATCCTCTTTTCTGATGTTTCAGTTCTCTTCTCTTCCTGCACTTTCTCCTTCTTAGATGACCCACTCTCCACCTGTTCCCTCTCCAGGTATTCCATCCTTCTCTCCCCATGCCCATCATCTCCTTATTCCATACATAGGTCGTTTTACTCCCCCTTTCTCTGCCCCATCCTCCCCTTCTCTCTCTGGGGTACCTGCACTCAGTTTCTTCTCTCTTCACCTTCTTGTTTCCCTCTCTCCTCTCATATTTTACACTGTCACTCGCATACGTTACCCCTCTCCTGTTCTCACCTTCCTTTCCATTTCAACTCTTCCCCTCTGCCATCTGCACTCCTTTCTGCCTTCTCCTACCTTTTATTGCTTCAATTTGCTTCCTTCCTTCCTCCCTCCACTCCTTACCCCTATATGCTGTCTCTACTCTCCTGTTCTATTTTCTCTTCTCTTCTATTTGTTCGTTACTGCCCTCTTCTTTTTCTTTGTGTCTCTCATGTCTCCTCCCATTTAACATACTTTTCTTCTCCCTTCCCTCCATGCTCCACTTTTCCGCGCCTCCCCTGCTCCCTCCTCCTCCTGGGTCTCTGATACCTCTTGATTCCCTCCACCCTTTACCCCATTCTCACCCCCACTACCCTCATGTCATTTCTCTCTGCTGCTCCTTATCCCCTCTCCTATCTCCTACCATCTCCTTCTCTCTTTATCTCCCCTACACTTCTCTGTCCTATTTTTAGGTCAATAAAAACATCCCTTTGCCTCTGTACTACTTCTCTTACAAGGCTCTCATTTTGAGTTGTCTGGACTTCGGATCTATGCTTTTTATTCCAAAATTTTGCATTTTCAGAATGTATGTATGTATGTATTGGCATTTATATAGCGCACTACTTACCCGTAGGGTCCCAAGGCGCTTCGACCGCTGCGAAACCCTTCCTGGCTTCCCTGAGAGATGGTCCCTTAATGGGTATCTCCAGGGTGAGACCAGGCATCCCCCGCGGTCTGGTGGGGCCGTTAGTGAAGATGAGGCAAGCTAATGCCCAGAGTTGCCGAGTGTGATCGCTGATCAGAGTGGGCACCGAGGCGAGAGAATTATCGAGTCCGCTGACCCTGGTCCAGAAACCTGCCGAGCCGGGAATCGAACCCTGGTCCCGGGCCGTCCTCTGCTCTCGGGTCTGCCGCCTCTAACCATAAACTGCCTTTTGAGTAGGTAAGGAAACGAACAAACTCTTTCCCATTTAATTTGCAGCCAAGTACAGTGTAGCACAAAGTGATATAAAAAGTGGCACTAGATATTGCACCACCCCAGCATCACTCAGCACCACCACACCACCACAGCACCACTCAGCATCACCACATCATCACTCAGCGCTACCCCAGCACCACTCAGCACCACCACAGCACCACCACAGCACCACCACAGCATCACTCAGCACCACCACAGCACCACTAAGCACCACCACAGCATCACTCAGCGCCACCCCAGCATCACTCAGCACCACCACAGCATCACTCAGCACCACCACATTATCACTCAGCACTACCACATTATCACTCAGCACCACTCAGCACCACCACAGCACCACTCAGCTCCACCACAGCACCAATCAGCACCACCACAGCATCACTCAGCACCAGCACAGCATCACTCAGCACCACCACAGCACCACTCAGCACCACCACATTATCACTCAGCACCACCAAATTATCACTCAGCACCAACACAGCACCACTCAGCACCACCATAGCATCACTCATCCTCAATGACTGGAACCCCATCTCCACTGAGGACACCATCCGCCTGATGAACTCCATTCACTCAGGATCCCCAACTGACCCATGCCCTCACCACATCTTCAACAAAGCAGACTCCATCATAGCACCCTATCTCCGAGACGTCATCAACTGCTCCCTCTACTCCGCCACCTTCCTGGAAAGCTGGAAACACGCAGAACTCAGCGCCCTTCTGAAAAAACCCACAGCTGACCCCACCGAACTCAAAAACTACCGCCCCATCTCGCTTCTTCCATTCCCGGCCAAAGTCATCGAGAAAGCTGTCAACAACCAGCTCACCGCCTTCCTCGAAACCAACAAATCCCTCGACCCCTCACAGTCCGGCTTCCGAGCCAAACACAGCACTGAGACCGCCCTCATCGCAGCAACAGACGACATTCGAACTCTCCTGGACAATGGAGACACAGTCGCCCTCATCCTCCTTGACCTCTCCGCAGCCTTCGACACAGTCTGCCATAGCACCCTTCTACAGCGCCTCAGAAACATCGGAATACAAGGAAAAGCACTGGAATGGATCACCGGAAGAACCCAGAGAGTCCGCCTCCCACCATTCAAGTCAGAGGCCTCTGAAGTCATCTGCGGCGTGCCACAAGGATCGTCACTCAGCCCCACCCTCTTCAACGTATACATGAGCCCCCTTGCGGCCATCGCTCGCCAACACAATCTCAACATCATCTCCTACGCAGATGACACTCAACTGATCCTATCACTCACCAAAGACCCTAACACCGCCAAAACCAACTTACACGAAGGAATGAAAGAAGTAGCCGAGTGGATGAAGCACAGCCGTCTGAAACTGAACTCAGACAAAACAGAAGTCCTCATCCTAGGCACCTCCCCCTCCGCCTGGGATAACTCTTGGTGGCCAGAAGCCCTTGGAAAAGCACCCATCTCGAAGGACCACGCACGGAACCTGGGCGTCATCTTGGACTCCTCACTCTCGATGACCAGACAAGTGAACGCCGTCTCATCATCTTGCTTCAACATTCTTCGCATGCTCAAAAAAACATTTTTCTGGATCCCCACCGAAACTAGAAAAACGGTCACCCACGCACTGGTCACGAGCCGACTGGACTACGGAAACACACTATACGCCGGTACCACCGCAAAACTCTAGAAAAAACTGCAACGCATCCAGAACGCTTCAGCCAGGCTCATATTAGACATCCCGCGTAAAGAACACATCTCTGGTCACCTGAAAAACCTCCACTGGCTCCCTGTAAATAAGAGGATTACCTTCCGCCTCCTAACCCACGCACAAAAAGCACTTTACGAACTTGGACCCGAATGCCTCAACACACGACTGTACTTCTACACCCCCTCTCGTCAGCTACGATCCTCCAACCAAGCCCTTGCCACTGTTCCTCGCATCAACAAAACCACCATGGGAGGTAGATCCTTCTCCTACCTGGCAGCTAAAACCTGGAACTCACTTCCCACTCACCCTCGCCTTACTCAGAACCACCTAGCATTCAGAAAACAACTTAAAACTTGGATATTCGACAAGTAATTCCCCACCCTTCCTCTAGCGCCTTGAGACCCTATGGGTATGTAGCGCGCTATATAAATCTCTTGACTTGACTTGACTTAACTCAGCACCACCACAGCACCACTCAGAACCACCACAGCACCACTCAGCACCACCACAGCACCACTCAGCACCACTACAGCATCACTCAGCACCACCACAGCACTACCACAGCATCACTCAGCACCACCACAGCACCACTCAGCACCACCACAGCATCACTCAGCGCCACCCCAGCATCACTCAGGACCACCACATTATCACTCAGCACCACCACATTATCACTCAGCACCGCCATAGTATTACTCAGCACCACCACAGCACCACCACAGCACCACTCAGCACCACCACAGCACCACTCAGCGCCACCCCAGCATCACTCAGCGCCACCCCAGCATCACTCAGCGCCACCCCAGCATCACTCAGCACCACCACAGCATCACTCAGCACCATCACAGCACCACTCAGCACCACCACAGCACCACTCAGCACCACCACAGCATCACTCAGCACCACCACAGCATCACTCAGCACACCACAGCACCACTCAACAACACCACAGCACCACTCAATTCCACCACAGCATCACTCAGCGCCACTCCAGCATCACTCAGCACCACCACAGCACCACTCAGCACCACCATATTATCACTCAGCACCACCACAGCACCACTCAGCACCACTACAGCATCACTCAGCACCAACACAGCACCACTCAGCACCACCACAGCATCACTCTGGAACACTACAGCATCACTCTGGAACACCACAGCATCACTATGCTCTACCACAGCATTATTATGCACCACCACAGCATCACTCAGGGCCTTCACAGCATCACTCAGGGCCTCCACAGCATCACTCAGGGCCACCACAACATCACTCAGGGGTACCACAACATCACAATGCGCTACCACAGCATCACTGAACGCCATAGCATCACTCGTCCCCACCACAACATCACTCTGCACTATTACAGCATCAATCTGTGCAACCATTCAACAACAACTGGTTCAAATATGTTCTCTCAATGTTTCAAGCTTTATTACAAATGTCGCAAAAAGATGTTAATATTTCACTTCTGTTCTTGGATTTTCGTCACAATAAAATACACTGAACATAATCTTCACAAAGTTTAAGCTATTGCCATTATAAATTACAATACATTTTATTTAAGTATTAATTATTAAAAAAAATTAAAAGCCACTGTTATTTGTAATATCAATACATCTAAGTCACGTAAATACAACACATATTGCATTACAAATGCTATAGGTGTCACATTTGCGAAAGGTATAACTATTGGCATTGTAAATGACAAAGCTATTAATTTAGCTATTTTCAAAACTAACACATAAATAAAAAAATGTGTCATTTACAATACCAATAGCTCAAACTTTCCTAATGCGAGACCTATTGCATTGCAAATGCTTGTCTTCCCTCTGTTCCCCTCGCTGTCCCTGTGCTCTCTCTGCCCGGTCTTTCCTTCTGTACCCCTCGCTCCCCGTGTCTCTGCCCAGTTTTCCCTTCTGTTCCCCTCGCTGCCTTGTGCCTCTCTGTCCGTTCTGCCTTCTGTTCTTAGCTGATCTTATATTTCTGTATTCTGCCTCTGTGCCATTAGTTTTTTGTGCCCGTCTGCCCTCTGTGCCACTCATTTTAGTGCCCCTTTGGCCTTCTGTTCCACTCGTTTTTTGTGCCTTACTGCCCTCTGTTCCACTCATTTTTTGTGCCTTTCTGCCCTCTGTTCCACTTGTTTTTCCCTCTTTTTTGTGCCTTTCTGCCCTCTGTTCCACTCGTTTTTCCCTAGTTTTTTGTGCCCTTCTGCCCTCTGTTCCACTCGTTTTTTGTGCCTTTCTGTCCTGTGTTCCACTCGTTTTTCCCTCGTTTTTTGTGCCCTTCTGCCCTCTGTTCTACTCGTTTTTTGTGCCTTTCTGCCCTCTGTGCCACTTTGTTTTCCCCTCGTTTCTTGTGCCCTTCTGCCCTCTGTTCCACTTGTTTTTTGTGCCTTTCTGTCCTGTGTTCCACTCGTTTTTCCCTCGTTTTTTGTGCCCTTCTGCCCTCTGTTCCACTCGTTGTTTGTGCCTTTCTGGCCTCTGTGCCACTTCGTTTTCCCCTCGTTTTTTGTGCCTTTCTGCCCTCTGTTCCACTCGTTTTTTGTTCTTTTCTGCCGTCTGTTCCACTCGTTTTTTGTGCCCTTCTGCCCTCAGTTCCTATCCTTTTTTGTGCCTTTTAGCCCTCTGTTCCATTCGTTTTCCCCTCGTTTTTTGTGTCCTTCAGCCCTCTGTTCTACTGTTTTTTTGTGCCTTTCTGCCCTCTGCCCCACTCGTTTTTCCCTTGTTTTTTGTGCCCTTCTGCCCTCTGTTCCACTCGTTTTGTGTTCCTTTCTGCCCTCTGTTCCACTCATTCTTTTTCTTGTTTTTGTGCCCCTTTTGCCTTCTGTTCCGCTTGTTTCCCCAGCCGCTGTGCCCCATGCAGCCCCTGACTGCCCACTGTGGCCTTTTGTTTAAGTATTGCTGTTAATCAGAGCCCCTTCACGGTCTCTGATTAACAACAATACTAAAACAAAAGGACACAGTCTGCCCCGCGCTTTACTAACAAAAGCGTAGAGACAGTTTCCAAACACAGTGTGTGCTAAAGTACACGCTTTGTTTGGAAACTGTCTCTACGCTTTGTTAGAAAAGCGCCGGGCAGACTGTGGCATTTTGTTTAAGTATTGTTGTTAATCAGAGCCCGTGATGGGGCTCTGATTAACAGCAATACTTAAACAAAAGGCCACAGTCTGCCCCACGCTCCCACATAGCCACAAGCCCCACCAGCCCCCCTCCTCCTTACCTGCACTCCTCGCGACCGCTCCGCCGCCACCCCATGGAAAAGGGCCTGATGTTCGCGCCGCTCGCTTCTTTAAAGCGGCCGGCGGCGCTACTCTCTTCTGCGACGTCCTGTGTGTGCGCTCCACGCGAGGGGGTGCACGCTGACGTCAGGGGAGGTGCGCGCGCGCACCCTAGAGGGAACGGTGGTGACTGGTAATAATAGCTCAAACTCTATTTTTCTTGTTTTTTCAGAGAAGTGAGCTGTGAAATCATCACCACTAGAGAGCAGGGGTGTCAGAGCGGAGATCTGGTTGGAAGACTGGTTTGATTGTTCCTTAATGATTTCAAAGAGTTTTTTGGGTCTATTTTTGGCTCCTTCCAATTGAGTTCTGAAGTGGTCTGTTTTCACCAGGCGGATGTGTTTGTTGTAGTAGCTTCTCACTTTTCTAAGTTGAGTGAGATTTGTGGTGGAGGACATGTTTCTCCAGAGTCTCTCAGAGAGTCTAAGATTGCGCCGTTCTTCATTTGGGGGACCATTAAACCATGGTTTGGAAAGTTTGACTGGAATCTTTTTGAGCTGCTTTGGTGCAATAGAGTCAAGAATGTTAGACAACGTGTTAATGTAATGATCAGAAAGATCATCAAGATTGGTCATATTAGGGGGGCTGTAGTCTATTTTTGGTGATTGAAGTTAGCATATTGATGTTGAGGTCTCTCATATTGCGAGTCAGTTGTTTGGCTTTAAGGGGTTGACCCTGCCTATCCAAGCCCTTATCTAAGACGAGGAAGGGAATTTGAAAATAGACCAGTCAGAGGGTAAGATGTTGCCTATTTCTATGATGTTGTCTTTGCCAATGATAAGGTCGAGAGTGGCGCCTTTATTGTGTGTAGGACGTTTACAGAGCTGTGAAAGGTTAAGGTCAGAGAGGAAAGTCTTAAAGGAACAGACAATAGGATCATTTGTGTCATTCCAATGAAGGTTATAGTCTCCAAGGAATATGTGGCAGAGTTGATCCGAGCTTGAGCTAATGATCACCATGATTTGCCCTATGAAGACCAGATTGTCACCAGGAGGGTGAAAGATCGAGTAGCACACAAATCTTTTTGCTTTTGTTCCAGATTTCAGTGACTTGTTGTTTGCAGGAGAATAGCACAGCATATGGAGATTGTTTTACTGTGAGGTTGGAGCGATGAATGCAAGCAATGCCCCCCCCCCCCATGTTTTACCAAGTTGATCACTTCTGAGAATGGAGTAGTCAGGGGGGTTTAGGATATCAAGAACTTAGGAAGAAGTATCATTGAAACATGTTTCAGTGATGATCAGAAGGTCCAGGTTTTACGTAGTGATGAGCTCTGAAATATCAGCTGCATGTTTCACAGCTGATCTACAGTTGAGTAGCATCGATTTGACGTGCAGATTGAAAGTGACCACTTCTTGAAGAGAGGTGGCTATTTGAAGTAGGTTTTCTTTGTTCACCTTTCTGAACTTAAGACTCTGTTCCCTGTCAGGGTCTGCAATGATGGAGGGGATGTTGAGAGTAGAGTTGGAGGAGGAGACCGTCCTCGAGTCAGTCTAAGACAAAAGAAGGGCGAGAATGTCCTCTTCAGATAGCTGAGGTAAGGCCCTGTGGGCCCAGATTGATTATTAGGTAAAGGCCTAGAGCTCCAGCTAGAACTAAGATAGGAGCAGAAAGTGGGATGGTTGTTAACTGAGTAGAACTGATTCTGTGAGTTGTAAGTAGCATTCCTCTGAGCGGGGGATGAGACCCAACGCATCTCCATCTTCAATGAGAACTGAAGTATGCTTTGCACCATCTCTTTGACAAGCAAGAGATCATGCAGAGGTCAGCAATCTTCTCCCCAAGGTAGGGAATGTTAATGCACTTATTCGCAGGACTAGAAAGCGAAGGTAGGACTGGTTCAGCCATGAGAGGGGTAATGGAGGGTTGCAAAGGACCATTAGCATAGTTACAGAGGGAGATAAAATCATGCTCGTTACAGGAATCAGGGCCTGGAGGGGTAATAGGGAAAGGCAGGGTGGCATTAGGAAAGGTAGAGGGTGAAGAATGTATTGAGTGTGTTAGTGAGTGTCTGTTATTTGTCAGCGGACAGGAGATAACAACCAGGTTCCGGGCCCAGTAGTTGGAAGGTCCAAGGCCTAAGGGAAGAATATTCGAGCCTACCTGCCTGTTAGAGTTGGTAGGGTGTCCATCACCCCCGTTGTTGGAGCGAGCAGTGGGTGACGCAGGGGACTGAGTATAAGATGGAAGGCAGGGTAAAGGAGGAACAGTGGTGGAGACAGCCGAAAGGTGGGTGATACTCAGGTCAGATAAAACCTTCATCTGCGCAAGACAAAAAGGGGTTGTTCGGGTTCGAGGTGTGGGGAGTAAAAATAACCTCTGTAAGTTGGGTAGATCTGTAGGGTGCGTGTTTACAGATTGGATCGCGGGATAAGGGGAGGAGGGCCCATCTATCACCTAGGGAGCAGAAAATATGGATGGCCCAGTCTGGCAGCGAGTGGAAGGGTTGGAGTCAGATAGTGTGTTCTTAATCCTCAAGAAGGCATAGTTTAATCGTTTGAGGTTCAGGTCCAAAGCTTGAATAAGGACATTACCATTATTGTAAAGGGGAACAGTCAGCTCAGCTTTAAAGGCCGGGAATGGAAGCATGGTTAAACGAAAGCAGTGCAGAGTTTTGGTCAGCAATTTGGAACAAAGCAAAGAAGTGAGGGCCTTTCTCCACTGCACTCTTCTGTTGGTGTAGAAGATGAGGTCTGTCACTATAGTGTCCTTACTGGAGATATATGTTTCCGATATTAGAGTTTCGGGCCAACGTTTGAGGAGGTTGTGGTTAAAGGTCTTCTTCGCATTTATCGACAGGTTGGGGGGGTAGATAATCTTAAAAGAGTTCATGCCTGATTGAACAAAAGGGTTACAGGCATGATAAGTATTTTGTACCATGATGAATGTGGTGCACAGGAGGAAGTATTTGAGGGAACAAAAAGGTTCAGGCTGTAGCTATTTGAGAGTGGGAGAGGAAAGGTAACTCAATTAGGAGGGGCCCTGGTAAAAGGAAGAGGAGCGATAGTTAGCTTGCCATTGCGTATTGACAACGCAAATGCAGGGGTGAAACAGTAAGCGGAGGAGCGGTAGACTGGGTATGGGGAGCACATTAAGCGATAGGGGAGTAAAGCTGAGGAGGGTAGGACCCCAAATAGGGTCATAGGGGGTAGCGTAGGAAGAGGAGTCAAGTACCTAGTTTTTCAGTGAGGCATCCAAAGAATGTGAATTCCCATCAGCCCACCCTTATGGCGGAATATCATCACGTGGGATACGGATGGTGGATCCAAATCTCGCCCAACCCATCTAGTGATGGTGCAGAGATGGATTTCCGAGATAGACCTCTAGCCACAGTGTATTTCAAATGGTGCTGATGGTGTGCAGTGATGTGAAAAAAGTGAGTGAGAATATATAGAATTGGCTACTGGGGCAAAAAATGTGTTTAATAGGGATTGTCCTAGTGTCAAAATTAAAATAACGCCTAATAGTCTGAAAATATGACTGTATAATGGCGCTGTGCAGTGAGGTCAACATGTTTCAGCTGTATGGAACAAACTGTCCAGCTTTCTTCAGGACCTAGTTCTAATAGTGACTGCAAAAGGTGCTAGTGAGATAAACGTGTAAATAATAATACTGTGCAATACTTATTCAATTACTCTTACCAGGAACTTGGATCCCCAATGTGAGCTGGTGGAAATTGAATTATTTGTCCTTTCCTACAAGAGAGGAAAACAGTGCACAGAATATATAATACTTTTGTCTACAATGATCCCTAAGTGCCACAGAAAACAGTACAGACAACACATAAATAGCGAAGAAGAGTCTCAACGCTTCACAGAAGGCTATAGTCCTCCTGGCTCTCATGATTTAATTCACAATGATGTTTTTAGAGTAGCAAACTCACCCAGCATTATGTGGGAAGTGACCTCACCTCACCCGGCACCCGCTCGGGAAAAAATGAGGCCCCGCTCTGTTAAATGGAAATGAAAAAATGATAGACCACCGTCAGAATGATATTTGCGGTGTGTAGCTAACTTGCTCCCTCAATTCCATGCAATATTAACAAACCCCAGTTGTTTGCAAAAAGACACTCCCTCCCCAAACTACATGGCCAGGACTCAGCGTGTTGTGAACATCGATTGAGCAGGAAACCAAAGGGAGGAATTATTAAAATGATGTAATAAACCAGACACAGTTCTGGATGTGAAATTTACTAAAAAGACTCTGTACCAGATCCTATTAAACTAAGATGTACAAAGTTCGTAGGGGTTCCCAGTATAACCAGCTTACTTGATATCAAGTACTACACCTCGAATATATTACCAGGAGTCTTCAGGAGCCTACCTGACCGTCGGTACCTCTCACCGGTGTCCGAGAGGGAGTGGAGGTACCGGAAGGTGCTTCAGCGCGCCTTTTTATACCTTGTTTAGGTTTGATTGGTTAACCTTGCTTAATTTGAAGAAATCACATTCACGTATTACTGTCCATGGACTAACAATGGCAGAGTACTTACGAGGGAAATGTGCCCCACAGGCTTAATTGTCACCAACGCACCCAGACTTTTCCTGACTGATAAAGACTTCCTGCGAGATTGGTCTCTGATAGCGTGGCGATGCACGCGAGACTGGCTCATTTTGATCATTAGTTCTGCAAAAAGGATAGCAGACACCATCTTAATCGAGATCCAGACACTAGAAGGCCAAATCAAGGCGACTTGTAGTACACCCTTCAAGAAACGCTTGGATGAGACTAACAAGACTAATAAAGATTATAAGGACAACATACTTGTCAATAAGATCGACAAATTTAAGAAAGATCTGGCCTGTTTTTCATTGGTTCAAATGTATCCCTATACCAGTGATAACTACGTGACCCCTGGATTTAATAGTAAAGGGAGACGATATGGGTCCAACTATTCGGCCTCAGGTTCTGATTCCAATTCCAGCGACTCAGATACCACTAACACTGCTGGAGCACAACCCAGGGGAGGTGGACAACAGCAGCGATTCTTTAAGAGAGGGAGTAGATAGAGAGGAGGTATGCAAGGTAGCTATCCAGGAAACTATCAGAACCCCGGTCCATGGTGGCCTCCAGAACCTTGGGGTTTCCAACCACCGCCCTTTGCACAACATATGAACCCGTACTCGCAACACCCTCAGTTTTTTGCAGACCCGTCTTTTTTAGGACGAGGCCGAGGACAAAATCGCTGGAAAAGAAGAGGACAACAAACTATCCAGTGGGAGACAGATCCCTCGTTCCCCAATACGCGGAGCAGGAGGGCAGCGCAACAGAGCACCAGCACGGAAGCGACCGGAACTTAACAGTTAATTTAAGCTCCCGCATTTTGACACCAATTGAGCAAGCTGTTCTAGAAAAAGGATTAGGCTTTGTCCCTACGAATAAAGGCAACCCATTCCAGATGAGGATAGAACTTGAAAAAATTTTCAGGAAGGTACGCCTTCATTTCTTTTTCAAAAACAAAGACGATCATGACAAGACAACAGACGAGAATCCTACCAACACAGGGTTACATCCAAAATCTACATTTAACCCCCTCAGTCACCAAGTTCCATCACAGGTGACTACCTTTGAGCAAGCTGGCACACATGACATTGTGGGCTTACACGATGCGAATTTCCAAAGCTTTCATAACCTTTCCACTAGAGAAAGGAATGCCCTCATCAGCCTATCGAAGGATCCGTCTATAATTATAAAACCGGCGGACAAAGGAGGAGCCACAGTTGTATTAGACATGGTCCAGTACCGTCAGGAGTGTCTTAGACAACTGAACAACCCCCAATTTTATTGTCGGTTGTCTGAAGATCCGAAACCACGATTGCTCACAGAAATTAAGGCTTTAGTAGACGAGGGAAGCACAGAAGGATGGATAACACCTCAAGAGGCCAGATTTTTGGTGACACACAATCCAGTCACACCTGGCTTCTACTACTTCCCCAAAATACACAAAGCCACTAGACCACCACCAGGACGCCCTATTATCTCAGGGATTGGATCCCTTTTGGAGCCTCTCTCCACATTCGTAGTTTTTTTTCTTAGACCTCTTGTGAAAGAAATGCCTACTTACTTACAGGACACAGCAGATGTCCTCAGACTCTTACCAGGTATATAGTTCAACGTCGAATCAGATCTATTGGTCAGTTTTGACGTAGAGTCTCTTTATACTTGTATACCGCAGGAAGAAACTCTAGAGACTATCAGGCAACTTCTTTCCTTGCGAGATCTGGACAGTATCACTCCTGTTAATTTCATTCTGGAATGTGCCAAGTTAGACATGATGGAGAAAAAAAAATCTAATTTGTAGACCAGTTCTTCCTCCAAATCTCCGGGACATCTATGGGGAGTATTTTTGCCCCGAGCCTCGCCAACCTATATGTCCGCCAATTCGAACAGGATCATGTTCTCAACCATAGCAACCCATATTTTCATCAAGTGGTGCTATGGAAGAGATACATTGATGATATCCTGGTGGTTTGGCGAGGCTCCCCTGCAGAGATTCAATCATTCCACAAATGGCTTAATGATCAAAACCAACACCTTAAGTGTACTGTTGAGTTCAGCCATGAGAGACTCCCTTTCCTGGATGTTTCAATCTTTCCAGAAGCAGGGGGACTACAATGTGAGCTTTATACCAAACCCATGGCCAGGAACTCCCTCCTCGTGTTTAACAGTCAACATCCACGGGCGTTACGGGAAAATATCCCCGTAGGTCAGTTCCGTCGGCTCAGAAGAAACTGTTCCTCCAGAGAATTGTTTGACAAACATGCAACTAAACTCTCTTTCCAATTACAGGAACGCCAATATCCCAAACATCTTGTTAAAAAAGCATGGAAACGCGCCTCGAATGACAACCGGGAGGCGCTATTGGAGAGGCGGCCTAAAAAAAAACACCATTGGACAGGCTTACATTTGTGAGTACATTTAGTGTTTTGTCCAACAAAATCCAAAAAACAGTACGTAAACATTGGGGTATATTGAATATAACAGACACAAACATTCCATTTCCCCTGTTCTCCTTCAAATGAGCACCTAGCTTGCGTGACAGCCTGGTCCATACAAGACCAAGAGTACATAATATGGACAGGACCACTACGCTTTGGGATCTACCACCGGTCCAGGGCCACTACCCTGTGGCTCTTGCAGCGCCGGCCCACAGACGTACAAAACTGATAAGGTGGATCTAGGAGCAGGCAAAATGTGGCTCCTCAGAAAGCATACAAATTGCAATACTGAGAGAGTCATTTACATGATAACTTGTCCCTGTTCCCTAAGGTATATTGGATACACCACCCGCAAAATAAAATTGAGGATTGGCGAACACAAAAGTACGATCCGGTGTCACAAACAATCCACAAGACTGACTAATCATTTTCTGACCCTCAAACATGCAGCAGAGGACATAAGGTGGGTGATTTTAGAACATCCTTTTATCCCACCCCACATCAGTGACATATCCAGGTTCTTATTTGTTAAGAAACAGAAATGGATTTTTCAACTTAAGAGTGACAGTAAGGGACTGAACGACGATATACCCTGGACATCACTGTAACCATGTTCTGAATACACATACGCCTGTTCACCATACTGATCTGCCCTTATCTGAATAACAGCAAGGGACTGCGTGACGGCGTTGCTTCATGCTGGTCACGCTCTGTCCTTGGGGCTGTATACTTCAGATTTATCTGTATCTGAAATTACATTCACATTGCTTTGTTAGTTTTATACACAGTTTCATTTATCATTCTGTTTTAACATGTCATCTTCCAATCGATTTGCTGTGCTCTGTGGTTCTCCGGCAGCAATATCAGTAGCTATATCAGTATAAACATCGGCAATAAGATCCATTCTCCAGTCCTGTTATCAGGAGAATGGCTGTGCCACCGTTTGACCACAAGACTGAGGCGCCGCTTCTTATTTCAACTCACCGCATTACGCGGTCGCACTCTTCCGCGCCTATGCGCATGCGCTAGTAACTAGTTGTTGAAAGCCCCACTATACTGCTGCGCATGCGCGGATAGATAGGTAATCTGCGCATGCGCGACTTGATCAGCGGTCTTACTATCACTCGACCGCAGTAAGCATTACCGGTCGGCAATTTACCACCTCATTAGTGCGCTTATTGTGGTGATTATTCAATTAAACAAGGTATAAAAAGGCGCGCTGAAGCACCTTCCGGTACCTCCACTCCCTCTCGGACGCCGGTGAGAGGTCCCAATGGTCAGGTAGGCTCCTGAAGACTCCTGGTAATATATTCGAGGTGTAGTACTTGATATCAAGTAAGCTGGTTATACTGGGAACCCCTACGAACTTTGTACATCTTAGTTTAATAGGATCTGGTACAGAGTCTTTTTAGTAAATTTCACATCCAGAACTGTGTCTGGTTTATTACATCATTTTAATAATTCCTCCCTTTGGTTTCCTGCTCAATCGATGTTCACAACACGCTGAGTCCTGGCCATGTACTTTGGGGAGGGAGTGTCTTTTTGCAAACAACTGGGGTTTGGTAATATTGCATGGAAATGAGGGAGCAAGTTAGCTACACACCGCAAATATCATTTTGACGGTGGTCTATCATTTTTTCATTTCCATTTAACAGAGCGGGGTCTCTTTTTTTCCCGAGCGGGTGTCGGGTGAGGTGAGGTTACTTCTCACATAATGCTGGGTGATTATGTTACTCTAAAAACATCATTGTGAATTAAATCATGAGAGCCAGGAAGACTGTAGCCTTCTGTGAAGCGTTGAGGCTCTTCTTCGCTATTTATGTGTTGTCTGTACTGTTTTCTTTGGCACTGAGGGATCATTGTAGACAAATGTATTATATATTCTGTGCACTGTTTTCCTCTCTTGTAGGAAAGGACAAATAATTCAATTTCCACCAGCTCACATTGGGGATCCAAGTTCCTGGTAGGAGTAATTGAATAAGTATTGCACAGTATTATTATTTACACGTTTATCTCACTAGCACCTTTTGCAGTCGCTATTAGAACTAGGTCCTGAGGAAAGCTGGACAGTTTGTTCAATACAGCTGAAACAAGTTGACCTCACTGCACAGCGCCATTATAAAGTCATATTTTCAGACTATTAGGCGTTACTTTAATTTTGACACTAGGACAATTCCTATTAAACACATTTTTTGCCCTAGTAGCCAATTTTATATATTCTCACTCACTTTTTTTACAGCACTGCACACCATCAGCACCATTTGAAATACACTGTGGCTAGAGGTCTATCTTGGAAATCCATCTCTGCACCATCACTAGATGGGTTGGGCGAGATTTCGATCCACCATCCGTATCCCACGTGATGATATTCCGCCATAAGGGTGGGCTGATGGAAATTTCTCAGCCCAGTGTCATTTCATGTTGTTGTTACATGATCCCTTTTTGTCTTTAGTTTCAGAACAGCACGCATCTGTTTTTGTGACCAGACATCTCCTGTTGTTTTCAATATATATGTGTTGGGGTTTTGAGATGTCGGGGTCGGTAAACTAACCCCTATAGACCCCCCTTACTTCCCCTTTTTCTAGCATCCAAAGAATGTCCTAGCAACCTAGGCAAAAGACAAGCAGAAAAGAAAAAGGAGGAAAAGGGTGCAAAAAGACAAGGACCCTAGAGCTGACTGAGGACATTCAGGTATTTAATAAAATTGTATAATTTATAATTTGTTGGGTCGCCCACCTTCACTGTAACAGGAGGTACTGGGCCCATCGGAAATCCAACTTATGGTGTCTCACATGGTGATTTTGATAACTGAGGGTACCTGACATCGCCTTATGAAAAAATAGGAGAATCGTGAGAATCAACCCTGAAAAACAAATTTTGTGTATCATTCCCCAATATCTTCTAATCTGTGAAATTTCCACCTCCATAACTAACCAGGCCCACGGTTATTCTAAATCCAATGGGAGAAATTAGGTAGATTTTAACAGGCCACTCATAATGAGGGTCTAATTGTCGAATGAGGTTAAAAGAACGGCTAGATATCTCGGCAATCGGGCCAAATCTGTTAATCAAATCATAAAAAATTAATTCACGGATTCAGTACAGAAAAGTGTTTTTCCATTGGTCAAATTCAAATTAGTGGACCCTAATTGGTTAATTATCAACCATCACAGGCTGAAAGGCACAGAAGTCTGCATCAATGATAAAAGAGTCAGGGAACACATAAGGAAGAAGGGGGGCACCCTGTGAGCCTAGGGAAGATGTGTGGTTGGCAACTGGTCAGATACTGTCCCGTAACTTTAAATAAAAAGCTCATTTTTATTGCATGATTTACATACTTGCGATTTTGGACTTGCAGATCCCATTGTAGCGTGCCCGTCTGGCATTGCAGCGCCAACCTGACGAGGAGCATACCCTATGATGAAGCATGCCACCCAGCCGGGTGTGTGAGGGCCTAGTTCCCAAAGTGGGAGACAGCCTCAACACTCTTTTGGACATTTACTTATACCAACTAGTCCTTCACTTTTCCATTCAACTTTATCTACTCACATTTTTCTCTGGTGGAAGACTTATCATCAACTACACATGACAGAGTCATCAAGAGGTTGGAGGCCTTTTTGGCAACATGGTGTATTCTGTCCATTCTCAAATCTGACAATGGTCTAACCTTCAATAGCAGAGAGTTCACAGACTGTCTTAATTGTTCAAACATCAAACATCAGAAAAGTACACCTCTCTAGCCAGAGGCAAATGTTGTTGTTGAACGATTTATGAGTACTTTAAAAATGATGGTTCAGCATGCTGCTCTGGAAGGAATTGACCTCATGTCATCTTTGCGCCTAGTCCTCCGTGTCTACCATTCCACTCCTCATTTCACGACAGGAGAAAGTCCTACCACCACGCTGTGCTACCACAATGGACCACCAGTCAGTCAATAGACCCTGACAAGATTCATGTTGTCTTTATCAGGGGATGGAAAGTTAAAGTGCCCAGATGAAAGTAGACTGAATTAGTTATTAGTTATGGATAGAGATGAAGAGGGAAAATACAAAACCTGTGTGAGATACCTTGAAAGTGACGCACTGTTGAACCATCTCATGACGAATGGAAGTGAGGTAATAGGGAGTGTAAAGGCAGTAAATAGGAATATTTGATTATCATTTGTGTAGAGATAGTTTCAGAAACCAAATGAGTAGATATTGTAAATGAGGGAGGTGGAAAGGGAGAGGCGGGTGATAACTGACGCCAAGGGACACCAAATGGGAGTAGGGTGTGCAGATAGCTTGGAACCCGAAGTGACCACCAAAAAGAGTGGTTAGAGAAGAAGGTGTTGAACCACTTATGGGCTAAGATGGTGCTGCCTGGAGAATACTGTAGTGGTCTGATCAACAATATGCAATGATTCACACAGACCCATCTGGGGATGGGCAGGAGCGTTTGATAGGCTGAGGAGGTAAGATTGAGTGGTCTGGATAGAGTTGCTGTATGCAAAACTGATGGGGAGGTCCTGAAGGTGATTGCATTTTGTAGAAAATGTTAGCTGGGACTATGCATGGTAAAGAGCACCACCCAATGCCCCTCGTATAAACATTTTCACCCTGAGATCTAGTAAGACACATGGCAGAAATGAATGGGCAAACAGCTTAACGGAGCATATGCCCCTTGTCCTACATGCCACGAAACATTCCTCAATTCTCGTCCCCTAATTTGAGACTTTCCCCGCCTTAAAGACATTGTACGATTTACAAGTGTCTCCAACTCCGCTCTTGTTTTTGTGGCTCAGTCTTCCCGCTGTATTTTGTACCAACCCTATTTAAGTTCTCATTTCGGGTAGCAAAAGGTGTGTGTGTGTTTCTAGCGATTACAATATGTTATATCTGTCCAGCTCCGTTTAAGTTAGACAGGAGGTTTATACAACATTTCTTGATATATCTCGAAAACGCAATGCGCACAGAGGCCAAAAGCCCACTTAGGACAGCATGCTTGTGTCCAGACGGAATGGGTGTGGCCCTTTAATGCTGCCACGGCGCCTTGTGCATACACGTTTATATCTTGCTGGCAAGGGGCTGGGGGTGTTCAGTTCTGCAGATCTACGATGCGCAGATTGTATTTTCATTAAGGCATTGGTTCGCGTTTAGTACACGTCAAGTCGTCAGTGTTTCGTCTGACTGTTCAGAAAAATGAGTGTGCTGTCGTCATATTGCTAAACCTCGAAACTTGGATTTAATTGTACTTTACACTCTAGTAAACGTCGAATTTTTCCGAATGCCTTGGTCCTTTGAATCTAGTAATACGAGAATCGTTTAAAAAAAAAAACTAAAAAACGCAATGCTAATACGCATTTCGCTGCAATAGTGTTTTTATTGATGTTGGATGTGTATTGAGAAACGAGTCGATGTGGTTTTAGAAAGAGTTCCTATGACGGCTTGAGGAAGTCAAGTCCGTAAAAAGAAATGTTGGACGTGTATCAAATGTAGTGCGTGTGGTCGAGCAGTGATCCCTAGTTTCTGTACATGTGCTGTGTAAACACCAGATCGCGCGGTTTACCATGGCTGCGTTCTTGTAAATATAAACAGGGGCTCTTTCGATACTGGGACAAATTATCAACAAAGTATGTGATGTTCTGCGCTGAATTTAGTAAACTGTACTTTCACTGCACTGGAATTCATATTTACTCGTCTAATGATTGCGAAAACAGAAAGCTACTAAAAACGCCATAAGGTTGCAAGGAGGAAAATGGCGCTTGTAAGCAGATTGTGGAAAAAAACCGCAAAGAATGCAGTAAATTCCTTTTTGTTTGAAGAAAATTTACAACTTAGTTATAGCCCTTTTTATGGGCTGCCTGGGCTCTGGATTGGCTGTTGCCGGTCATGTGCGCGCAGCGCTCGCCTCCGTGGCCTTTTCCCCGATTTCCCTGGCGGATTTTTCCCTGCATTCTGCCTTTAGAGAGACCCTTTCCTTCTTTTTCTAACCTTTGTCTCCGAAGAGGTGTACTAGAGTTAGTGTGCCGGCCGGCGGTTCGCAGATTCCCTTTATTTGCAGAATCTGAGAGCCTCTGGCTCCCGCTGACGGCGCCCTGCGAGCTCACGGAACCCTTCCCTGCTGAGCCTTACTAGGCAGTATTACTCCACCCTTGCCCCACTGCAGTCTGCGCCCCGACGGCTCCCGGTGGCGGAGATGGATTGGACGGCCAGTGTTGTGCCCGCACCTTTGCCCGGATGCACTCGGGGTAAGTATGTCTGGTCTACACATACGTGTGCGGTGGGGTTTGGAAAGAGCCACCAGGTCCTGCCGGCTGTGGGGGCGGTGGTGGGTGTAAGGGTGTGGGGTGTCAGGTAGGAAGCATTGTCGGGTTTGGCCCTCGGTTCACCGCAGCATTGCTTAGTCTTTCGCTGCAGCCCTTAGCGGGGGTCTCCTGAGAAACACAGTTGCCTTTGCAGATAGATGTGCTACTTGCAATCTGTTTTGTGCGCATGTTACCCGATTGCTGCCTTTTACACGAAACCCGAGCGCCTCACAGGCGAACACCATGGCTGCACATTGAGGGCAATCATTTAAAGGCTGCTGGAATGTTATCCCCGGATATACTGATGTTGTGGTTTTTGATCACAGGGTTGTTATTGCACGCCATTAAATATTAACAGGTGTTGCTCAGCTTCGAATTTTCGCTGTTAATAATTTGTGAAGCATAAAGTGGCCGATGGCTTCATGCGGTTTAAGACTAAATTGAAGATTAGGCATTCGGTGAGCTTCGATGCACAAGACAAGACTGACGTCACCAAAGTATGTCACCTGGAAAACCGACAACGAATACACGGTTGCATTGGGAATATACCATAGTCCGCGAATTTTTTACTGATACGTCACACAGATGTTGTGTAGTAACGGAATCCATTTCTATAAACTGAGCATGTTTGAGACCTCCCTCCCCCTTAGTCTCAGGTAATTAATTTCACAGAAACTGTGGGTCTATTCTATGTTACAAACTTTGCAACCCATATTATTGTCATATGACTCCTTCCAAACAGCTCACACCGTGAGATATACCGAGAACAGCACTCGACGGGTACAGAAAGCACGACTGTCCTTTGTTAGTGTTTTTTCAACCAGTGTTGTTGAAAAAATGAAAGTAACGTGCATTTCCGAACTGTTGGTTGTGACTTAAAGTTTCAACGTTTGACAGCACTGGATGGCTGTGACGCTGTAACATTTAATACAGTAAGGTTGGTTTTGTGACTCTTGTTTATAGAATTAGCAATGCGTGCATGTTCTGTTTGTGGTGCCAATGCTTGTTTATAACCTCTGCAGATATCTGTCCGTAATTGGGGACCTGCAGGAATGCCCGTCAGTCTTTCTATGCGTTTGCTTGTCTGTTTCGCCGATACAATGTAAGGAATCTGTGTGTTTTTGTGTCGTCTGCCTATTCTGAATATCTATCTATCTATCTATCTATCTATCTATCTATCTATCTATCTATCTATCTATCTATCTATCTATCCACCTACCCCCCTACCTTTCTTGCCACACATCATTATCAGCCTGTTTCAATGCTCACACGTTTTTGTCGCACACACAATAAATACTGGGGCAGACAGAAAATATCAATCTTGCCGCGTGTTTTAACGCAGTAGAAGTAACCGTGTGTTCTTTGTGCTCGGATAGTTTTAGTGACCTCATTTCATACTCCGACAGTATCAGAGCTCATCTCCCTCTCTGCAGTTTCAACAAACGAAACGCGGCTCTGCTTATGGTCTTCTTAGAATGTAAAATACGATGCTCAGCGCAACACTGAAAGACAACGGTAATAACGTCACTTGCGCTGCGTTTCTACATCTCCTACTTGCCCTAGCTGAGTGGCAGACCGTCTAGTCACAACTAGAATACCACCCGCCCCACACTGCAGAGTCTGGGGTAGTGCAGGTGAAAGAATGACGTCTGCGAGGGTGTGGGGCGAGTGCCACAGTCTGCAGCTGCGGATGTGACCTGCTTTTTAACCAGTGCCTCTTTGCCGCACTGCGGCTGCCTCCATTTTCAAAGTCACCGGGCGCTTTCTGAACGAGCAGGCCGGCTGGCTCCATTGCAAAGTATCAGGGCTGCTTGTGTAACGAAAGCAGTTAGCAGCGTAAATCAGCGCCAAGCACTGGGCATGACCTTTTCTAGGAGCAGATACTGCCTCGATTCCACCCAGACGCCGCTGCTGCAGTGTAATATTCCACAAACACTTCAAACAAAATGCCACTTCAAAGTGTATATTGTTTATTCTTGGAGGCAAAGAAAATACGAGTTTGCCAGTTCAAACCAAAAAAACACGGGGGCCAGAATCTTTAAATGACCTAAACTGGAAATAGTTTTAGTACAATAACTGGTAGTAGAAATCGTTTTAGCCAAAAGACCTGGTTTCAGCTTTGTTTTGTTAAACGGGGTGTGTTTTAAAGTGAGGCGTTGGGGCTGGAAAGTTTTACGATCGGCCTGAGAAGAGAAATGTCGAACAAAGACAGTATTTCACTGCAGGCTGGCAGACAGCTGCGGAAGGTATTTACAGCTTTACTGCAGTGCGGCACTGCGCGCTGCTGCGGCCAGGAAGTGAGGGGGCAGGGGGGCTGGAGCAATCCGCATACACATGTAAATTGGAAATGAGGTGCAATTTGTAAAAAGTACCAGATCCAAAGTGTTTCTTGAAAGAAAGGGAAGTGTTGATTTCGGATATGTTCTTGAGATGGGATGGTATCTGTGAGCGATGTCTTCCTGAATGAACATGGAGTACATTTTGAATTGTTGTCTTCTGTGTGGCTTCGAACCCCTACACAAAACAGGGCTCTTCCCCACTATGGATAGCTCACATTTTTGTGGATGTCTACCACATGTATGGCTAGTATAGCAACGTCCTAGCTCCAGACCTTTGCAGATTAAAAATAGCGAAATCTGTTTGCCAGCTGATTACCAATAATATGTTAAATGTTAAAATGCTGAATTGTAAACATTTTAATATGTCCACATTTCTGTGGAAACAAGAGCGCCCCGTTGTTTCTACATTCAGAGTCTCGGCGTGCATGCCTGTCACGTAGTCCTGCAGCAAACAAAAACCGCACCTACCACGCACACCTCTTTATTCTACAGAAAATAAAATGGCGTATTCCAACCAATCATCGGAAATACAATGCCTTGATGTTTCTGTTTCCAATGTCTTGCTCATCTCGCACATATTGCAAACGCGCACAATCGGGAATATTGATGCAACTGCATCTGCATACTTTTATATTCTAAATGCGTACGTCTTGTTTCTGAACAAAAGCAAAACACGCAACAAGCAAACACAATGCCCCACACTTACGAAAAACTAAATAGAAAGCACACATATCACACACATACAAAAAAAGGGAGCAGTCATACACCACACAAAGGCACATACATTACACAAATGCACATAGGCGTACTCGCAAAAAAGACATACATACGCTGAAGGGCCCACAAAACAACAGAGTTCGTAGCCAAGCACGGAATACAAACACACATACTTATCTATAAACACAGTCATTCCTATATAAAAATAATTAAAAAATTCACACCATGCAAAAGCGTTCGAGAAGCTTTTGTATACATGCACAAACGCACAGCTCAAAGTAACAGTCATACTTTACACAAAAGTAGCACTACTACAGAGCTATATACCAAGTACAAAGGCGCACACAATCTAGACAAACACACAGGCATGCACAAAGGCAGAAGCACAACATTCTCTCAGCACATACATTCCATAAAACGTGATACACACATCATTGTACACATGTATTGCACAAGCAAACACGCACGAGCGTTTACATACTCAAAGACTCGTGCACAAGCAACGTGCAGTGGGGTACACAGAAAAACATGCTCCTCTATGCAAGCACACATATAGAATACAAAGAAATACACATTTTACAGACGTAGACAGTCAAACACAGGCTCGCATACATTGTACATTTAGAAGCAATCTACACAGACACACACATTGCAGGTAAGCCCTCACACACCGATGCTCCCTTGTCTCTACTTTTAATGGCCACTCCTACATTCACCGGCAACACTGACGCACACAAATCTCATGTGCACTCACCAGTGTTTCTGACTCTTTAACACGGAGTTATAACCCAGCAACAAACAAGCAAACATACGCAATGCAAACGCCCTGCTCGGTACGGCATACTCCCTAAGTGACAAAAGTGCATGTGCCTGGTAAATAGATGTGCCTCGGTATAATATAGAAACATAGAGGAGAAGAGGCTGCAGAGGAAAAGCAAGAACATGAACGACTTAATAAGAGAGCAGGGAAGACGCCATACACAAAAGATGAAATATATAGGGGCAATGTGCACTACATTTAACTAAAGAATACCAGCGACAAACTGCACAGGGCCACAGTGTGTTGGAAGGAAGGTGGGGGCAGTGGAACAAGGAAACATAGCAAAGAGAGTGAACCGAGGAATTGATGCAGAAAAGTGCGAATGAAACGCTGCAGTGAGCCATGGGAAAAAAAGAAACTGCATGGGTACGGAAGGAAGCAAGCTGAACAGCAGGGGTGTAAAAGGAGGCGAGAAGGGAGGAGAGAGGAGAGAAGAAGAAGGGAGGGGAGGCAAAGTGGTGGGAAAAGGAGAGACGGCATGAAGGGATTGAAGGCAAGGGAAAGAAAGGGGAGATGGGCGAGATTAAGAGGAGCCACAGATGGACTGCAGAAAAAAGAAGGGAGGAAATGGTAGAGGAGAAGACTCGAAAACACTGGAAAGAATACTGAGAAAAAAAGGCTGCAGGAAAAGAAGGGCATTAGAAAACAAGAACAAACGGGGCCATCGTCAGGAAATAAAGAAGCAAGTAAGAGAAGAGCTATAAACAGAAGAAAAGAAGAGGGAAATAAAAAAAAGTGCAGGGCACGAGACAAGACCTCATAAGACCGAATGACTGAAAAAAAAAGATTGGCTAAGGCTGGATTGGTGCTACATATAGGAAGCAGCGGAGCTGACTGCGGGGGAGAAAGGGGTCTGGTCTACTGCAGGGACAGAATCAGAAAAGAGGCGTGGCCAAGGCGAGAACTCGGAAGAAACTGTGAGGGAAGTGGAAGGCATGCTGGAAAGGGAGTTGGGTGTAGGAGGGAGTTGGGTGTAGGAGAGAGTGGACGACATATATACATTGATGGACGACATATATACATTGAGGATATGCAGGGTGAGAGAAGGGAGCAGGAGAAAAAGAAAATATTGAGAAAGAGAATGCGAGGCAAGAAAGGAGACAGCTAGAGAAGGGTAGATAGGGAAAACTAACAAGAGTAGGGTTGCGAAGGAAAGATCATGGAGAAGAAAAGTCAGGAGGGAAGAGAGGGAGGGAAATGAAGAAAGAGTGTGAAAAGAAAGAGATGAGGCGCGAGAAAGAGAGGGATAAACTCAAGAAAAAACGGGGGAGTGCGAGAGATAGCGAGGACAACCAGAGAGAGGTCTAGAGTCAGCCAAAGAGAAGCAGAACTAGAGAGAAAGGAGAGAGTTCGAAGAGGATCAACCAAAGAGGCTGGGGAGAAAGAGATGGAGAGTGATAGAAAGACAAGCTAGACAGTTTGGAGACATGAATTCAGAGGCGAGAGGAAAAAACAGAGCACAATAGAGGAAAGGGAAGGCTTGGGCAAGAGAGATGAGGGAAGAAAGGAGAGATTTAAAGTGGTCGGAGAAGAAAGAGACCAGAAATACAGAGGGGAATAAAATAGAGCGAGAGTGACAGAACCACAAAATGTGGGGGTGGGAGGCGATGGAGAAACAGAAAGTGAATGAGCGAGAGAAGCGCAGAAACACCGAGAAAATAGAAAGTGGTAAGAGGGCAGATCCAGCTGACTGAGTGAGAAGGGACAGAAAAGAAGTCGGCTTTAGATGTAGGAAGAAAATAAGGGAGAGGAAGGAGATAGGAAGAAAGATGGAAGACAGGATGACAGGGGAGAAACAAAAAGCAGAAGGGCAAAATGGCTGGAGAAGGAAGCACGGAATGAATAAAAATGAAGGATGTTAAGGGTGGCGGCTTATCAGGGCGACGGAAGAGCGAGACATTATTAGAAATACTCTGACAGGCGAGTACATGATAACACTACCAGAATGAACACATACATGAAGGGAAAGAACAGTGACTGCAGCAGGCAGGATGGAAGGTCACGAATGCTGCTAAGGAAGCGGATGCAGTTAATATCTGTACGTGGGGAAGCACGGGAGGGAATATTGTTGATAGAAGAGAGAATGAGGTTAAGAATGATTATTAAACTGCGAGTTGGAAAGGAACCGTACTGCGAACTCAATCTTGATTTTTTGAGATCAGAAGAACGGAATGTGAGGGCAGACAAAATGGGACTGAATAGAGTGGAGGAGAATAACCCGACTGTGGCTGTGACATGCTGTAGTGGGAAAGAAGTGGACAAAGTGAGAGGTCCCACAGCTATTCATATTTGCAATTCAAATGAGAGAAAGGGCAGGAGAGGCGGGTGAGCAAATGAAGAAAGGCAGAGGGCTGCACTTAACCAATAGTGAAAATGAACAGAGATAGACTGAAAAAGAATGCAGGAGAACGTGTGACAGAGAGGAAAGGAGGAAGGCAGGAAGTCAGTGAGGAATATAACGTCAGTGAATCAAAGGGAGAGGAAGGGAAATGAAGTAAGGTAGAAATAATGGAGTTAGGAAAGAAGAAAGGCAGAGGGGATGGAAGAGACGGAGGGCGCAATGGAGTAGTGAATGGAGGGGATACATGGAGGAGAAGGGGGGAGTGAAACGAGGAAAGAGGTAAATAATTGATGTGCAGGGGCATAAAAGGAAGTGGGCGAGGAAATTAGCAAAAAAGGGAGGAAGGAAATGAGGAAAGAACGAATGGAGGAAGGAAGAGAGGTTATATAGGATGACATGGAGGGTTATAGGGAGCTGGTGGCAAAGGATGTGATGAAAAGAGGTTGTAGAGAGAAGTAATGAAGGAAAATGGGTGAAGAAAGGGAGAAGGTAAACAAGCACTGGCAAAGCCAGTAGGTCTCCTGACTAAGCCCTATTGTCCATGCATTGACACGTTATTTTATAAGTGCACGCCTACAAAAGGATTCAGGCTTTTCTTTCCCAATGAATCTGAGATGAATCAGTAAATTAAAAAAAGTAGTGCGAAAACGCTTTATGAAAATGTAGCGAGTAAGCAACTTTAGAATAAATAAATAAAAAAAGATGAGTGGGTTGAGAGAAAGGGTGAAGCAACACGGCAGGGAGGGTCAAGCAACACTGGGTGGGATAGAAGCAACGCAAGGGAGAAAACATAGGCAAATGAAAACAGCGTAGAGTGTGGATGGGAGAAGCACACGGGGTAGAATGAGCAACACGAGGACGGTGGGAAAAAAGCACAAGAGAAAGATAACTGGAAAACATTTACTCTCATTGAGTGCTTGAACAAACAGAAAATTGTAGTTTCCTAAAAACGGGCAGAGAAAGCATAGAAGTCAGCCATTAAAAGTGACTGCAAAGAGGGCGTGCTTCAATAGGGTAAAAACACAAGATGGACAGGCTGAAATAAGAAAAGTAATCCAATAGAAAGCAAGCGAATAAGACTAAATATAAAGTCAACCAACGGTAAGTAATGGGTGAGGTGCAAACCCCTATATGATCTTGGTAGGCCCACAGAATGTCTTTTGGGAGGGTATGAGAGGGAATGATGAAGGTAGATTTTGATAAAATGGCAGAATAAAGAAGGAAAGACAGAGAAAGAGAGGAAATGATGAAATATTACTTGTAGGGAGGGACAGAGGGGTGAACAAAAGTATGGGTATAAGTTACTAAGTAGAAAAAGAAGCAAGAAAACATACACAGGAATGGGAATGAAAGCTGGGAGTGCAGAAGAACAGAAGGAAGAGGTTATCGAGGGAGGGATAGGGGATTGTTACAAAGGAGAAATAATTAATGAAGGAATATTGAAGAGGAGGAAAATTGAAGAATGGAAGCAAGGAAGGCAGTATGAGATAGAGAGGTGAGGAGCGGCAGCTCCTCCATTAAGGCAGCAGAGCATCACCCCACTGCTTTCTCAGCAGTGCAAACATGAAAAATGAAATGATAATAAAATAATGTTATCATTTTATTTTTCCTCACTGAGCCGAGTCTAGGGCAGGGCCATCCTGACTGGCAGCAGCAGGGAGGAGGAGTGGTGGGCACTGTAAGTGCGCATGCCAGTTTGACCGGCTGTTTTAGGACGGGCAAACTGACATGCGCACTTAGATTTCTCCAACCCGAGCTGTGTTGCACAGTCAGGTGGAGAACTTGCACATGTTCCCAGGCCCTGACTGGGCCTCAAGCCAGCCCACTCAGATCAATCCCAGCGCTCCTCATGCTGGGTAATAGTATTACCAGCATGAGAGTAGCATTTGGATTGGTGTAGTGGAGTTTAGAAGCCTGGGTATAGACTTCTGGGAGTCGACAGGAGTAGAAAAGCACCAAGACAGTGACCGGCAGATAAGTTATATTTTGTTTTTTGCATTTTTCTCCCTTGCGCTGCCTACCACTATTCTTTCACAGCAGCTGCCACTAAAGGTGAGATGGAGACCAGATGGGGATCAGTGGAAAAAATGAATGCGAGATAGGAAGTGAGTACGGCCTTACACAGAAATGGAAGGATAAACGTTTGGAAGGAAGGAGGGAAGAGAAGAGGAAAATAAGGAAGGGAAGACAGAAAGGAAGGGAGGAATTTAATTTTGAAATTTTCAGTGCTGTAGTGAGTAAAAAATGTACTATGGAGCACCCAGTATAAGTCGCGGTGGGCATGGACGTTGGAATGCCGGGGCCGTCCGATCTGCGCACGCGTCAAATTCGCCCGCACCGTGGCGAAATGTGCTCCGGCTGAAGCGGTTAATGGAGGTGGGCGAGTCACTGAAAGCTCCAGCTAGGCTCAAGCTTGAAGCCTGGTTCTGGCTCATTACGAGGTCCTCTTGAAACCCTAACCCTGAGCTCATAATGAGCCAGGCTTTCATTTGGCTTTTGCATGCTTCTCACCCTCTACCCAGGTAGGGGTACTATTGCCAGAGGGGCCGACTTCGGAATTTGAGAACCATGTTTCAGTGAGTGTCAGCTCAACATCCTGTGAATCTGGCGGAATCACTTTAGCTCCCCTTGCTAATAAACAATGAATGTGACCTTGTGTAATGTAAAGTGTGCCAATACCTTCGGATGGAGATTGCACTATATCAAAACTGCAGGAAAATGCACAAAGAGCTAAAAACAAAGCCTAAACATGAGGAAAGACGAATAGATACCCAAGCACTAACTGATTTGTAACAAGTGAAACTAGAAAACATGGATAAATCATGGCTTCACAATTTAAATTGTGTGATCCTAGGCATATATTTTATTTATTCAAAACGCTTTTTTTGCTACATTATTGTGGATGAAAGCACTTTCAAATATGGGAGTTTAAAATGCCAGTTTTACCATAACCTAATGTGTTTGATTAAGTAGAATATAATGTTTATAATAATGTTGAATGGTTCATGTTTAAAAACTAATACTTTTTCTAAATATGTCGCAGTACAAATCTATAATGTGAGGTTTTCATGTCAAAGCTTCCACGTATTAAAGAAATTCACTTTTTTGAACTTTGAAGAGACTTTATCATATTTTACATGATGTTTGTTGTATGAATTAAATAGCAAACATTGTCAGCGTTCAACTCTGGCACATCCATACATGTTAATCTGTTGGCTCATCCACCTCAATTTCTTGAGACCCCTACACATCTTATGGAAGTGAAAAAACTGAAATGGAAGAAAGGAATGGGTGCTGAAGAAAACGGCTAAGAGAAACAGAACTACATTGGTGATGAGAAGGAAGGATGAAAAGATGGGTGAACGGAAATGACGAAACTGGGCTAGATGAGGAAGCAAATGGCGAGGAGCAGTATCACACAAGAGACATGTGCTGCGCAGTGCTTAATTTGTGCAGGTGCTTTCAGGTGCTGAGGACCGGCACCTATTTCTCAGGACCGGGTCTATTGAATTTTTCTCCCATGCACAGCCAGCACTGTGCACAGGCCATTAAAAAGCCCCAGCCTCGAGCGAGGCTTGTGCAGCTGTACATTCAGATTTGGTGCATGCTGCTAGTGTGCTTGTTTTTGCGCGCACTAGTGCCTGGTCTTCGGGGTGGGGAAGGGCAGGTGTGTTGTGTCATGCGCAGTATAAACTGCACAAACAATGAACTGGGAGCATAATTTCAGCTGCGCTAGTCAGCAGTCTGCGCTTTCCAGTGTAGCCAAAGCTGCAAGGTTAGGTGAGTTGTGTGTGCGTTATTTTACATACAACTGTTATACTACAGGTGAAAGAATAGTGCTTGGCTGTGGGACACCATTGATAAATTCCTGCATTGTGGCACCCGCATGAAACTGCCCAGTAGCAGCCTGCCTCAGAAGCTCAGACAAGGCCTTGCAGCGTAATAACAAAATACAGGAACAGCTGAGGGTGGTCCAAAAGTGAAAACATTTCTTCCTCACAGTCAAAGTATTAGTTCCACGCTCCTACCTGTACCAGTACCATCTTGTCTCGATCACATCCGTCCTCTCCCTTCTGCAATGGGCACCGTTGCAGTCACAAGCACATTGAAAAACACCTTCCATCCCTGCCACTGTGACAGTGCCCCTCTCTCCACAGTGGCCTTCTCCCACTATCCCAGTGCCCCTCTCTCCACAGTGCCTTTCTCACCTGTATCTCAGTGCCCCTCTGCTTACAGTCCCCTTCCCCTCTGTATCACAATGCCCCTCCTTGCAACAACACTCACTCACTACTGTTACAGTACCCCTTGGCCCCCTCCCTCACTCTTAGAGCACCCCTCCCCACCATTGCTTCGTAATAATGCATGCACTGGGCCCTGAGTATCTATACTTTAGTTCGCACGTGAGATCGCGAAGCCCTTCTCAGTCTTGGCCACTCGAACCAGGAGGCTTTCCCAATTACCCCCTAACCAGAGAGAGGATACACAGGGAATTTCTCAGCTTTGACCTGGGGAAAATAGCATTGATTCAAAACGTGCTATCAGAGGGGCTAGGCTGTGTTGGGCGCTCTGTACCACCCCCCACCCCCACAAGCCTGCATAGATCTATCGCCCCACACCTTCTCTTGCTCTATCTCAGTATCTGCCCCTTCACACCTTACTCCTTCACTTCTCTCCAATCTTACTTCACTTTCTGCCTAACATTTGCGTTTTCTCTAAATGGTCACCTCCCCTCGTTAAATGCTTTTCGTTGTTCAACTTTCCATCTTTCCCTTCCACTCTACTCTCACACGCTCCCCACTGTCCGCTTTTCTTTTCTTTCCTTGCCTTTCTCCTTCTTTTCACTTTTCCTTCTCATTACGTTCCACTCTAATCTTGCAGTCCCAATCTCTGCTTTCCACATTTCGCTTCACATTGTCTACTGCGTCTATCTTTGCCTGTAGACCTCTCCTCCTCCCTCACTCTCCCTTTTAATTTTTTCCTTCTTGCACATATGTTTATATCTATTCCAGGAATCTGTGTTCTATCTCAGGGTCATAAATTGAAATTTTGGTGTGGCCACTCAGTCTTTCATCTTTAGATAAAGTTAGTGCAATTGAGCTGGATAACAACATTTTTAATTTGGTGTTAGGGACTCTTCTAGTGAAAATGTGCTGTACAGACATACATGGTGTGTTTCTCCCTATATCGCTTCAATTTTTCCTTTCACATTCTTTTCTTATTTCCTCCTCCTTTCATCCATTACCTATTTATTTCCTTACTCCAGTGCTCCTCTTCATGCCTGCATTTGTTACTGCCTTCTTTAATGTATTCCTTCCTTCCTTCTTTTCTTTCTTGTAAGCAGTGCAAGCACATTTTCTTTTGTTTGCAAAGCTGCCTCAAGTCCTCAAATGACCTTTCTCTAATTTGAGTTCACTTTTAAGTTTTTGTCATAGGCTTCCAATATGTTATATTATGTTATATTGATTTGTATAGTGCACTAATCACCCAGGAGGGTGTCCAGGGATTTGGGCAGGTGTATATGTGTGAGGTGCCCGAGTTGCTTTTGTGAAGAGCGAGCCCTTCATCTTCTTGGGGAACTCAATAAGGGAGGAGGTGACTCCGATGTGTTGAGGCTTGAGGATGTGGGTGGGGCCAAAAAAGGGAAGTGGGTGGGGCCACTGGAAGGAGTGGGCGGAGCTGGGGAAGTGGATGTGGGCACGTTAAATACTGTGAGCACCTGCACTTCATATTTTACAAATTAAGCACTGGTGCTGCGAGGAGGCTATGATAATAAAGTGACTGAGGCACACAAAAAAGAACAACAGTGTTTGAGAAAAAGATAAAGACAGAACAGGATTAGTGTGTCGGTTGTGTGGGAGCGGGTATGAGAAGGGAGATAAGCTGGTACAATCGGTACATTAAAGCAAGCAGGATGGCTAGACGAAAAGAAAAGATGTGGACAAATGTGGCAAGTATGTAGAGAAGTGCTGTGGTGGGAGTATATGTGGATGGGTCCAGAGTAAGTAAGTGGGCGGTATGGGGAAGAGGGGTGATGAAAGCAAATAAGGAAAGAGGGGCGGGGTCATGGAAGCCTAGGAATGGCGAATTGTCCTCCAGTGGCTCCCACAGACTCATGAGAGGCGTGGAAAAGGATGCTGGTTCTGCAACTTGAAAACAAGACACAGATGGCTGTGGCATAACCTCATCTTGCAGTCGAAGAACCTCAAGACAATGGGAGGGATAAAGAGTTTTAGTAGAAGAGAGGCCACCGACGAGACTATCAGTAGGGGCAAAGGGTTTAATAGCTTAAAGCAAAATAGTCCAAAAATAAATCTGGATTGGAGAAGGAGAGAAAATGCAGGGAAAGGGAACCCTTCCTGTGATGAGAGGACACATGGTGTGAGTGGGTTAGAGTGGGATGCAAAGGGATGGGTTGGAGGGTTTGAGAGGTAAGGCAAGGGAATAGGGGCACGATGCAGGGCTGAGAGGGGCGGGGGGTAACAGGAAATCTTCTAGATTCTGTAGAGCTAGTTTACACCACGCTATCCTTATGTGAGACGTAAACCCACCACTTTAATATTCCGATATAGTGCTTCCTTCAGATATCAAAAAGTTTTTCCAAGCCACCCAACCCTAAATTAGGTCCTGGTATTAAAATTGCAATTGTAGTGAAAGTAAGTCAATGACACGTATGAAACCAAACTGAATGCTTGTTACGACAATGTTAGATCAGATGGTCTGGAGTAAGCCTCTCGAATCTTTATATCTGTTATTAGTTCAGCACGACTTTTACCTCCAGGGGTCTACAGAGGGACTGCAGCAGAGCTCTGTTATGTCATGTCATAAGCATTTGCAGTGTCACGGGTCTTAACTGAAGCATGGACAGCCCCCTCCCTCCCCACTCCCATGGCTGTAAAAGGCAGACATATTTAAGGTGCAGTGGACCCATCCCACACTGCCTCCTTGGAACCACAGCTTCCGTGCACTGATAATAGCCACCCATGTCTGTTCGTCACATACAGCTGAGGGAAAGTCCAAAGCAGGAGCACGAGTTAGGGAAGAGACTTCGCCTTGTAGACTGGCCCATATGCAAGAGGGGAGAAATACCTCCCCTTCTCCGATTAAGTACTTGTCAGAATTATTAAGACATTTCAATCTCATTTCTTAAGTGACTGACAGGCTTGTTGAATCACATTTGGATATATTAGTTAGCAGTAGTTATGGAGATATGGCAGACGTCATTTTGGAGACAGTGTGGCATTTAGGGACCATATTTCAAGTTTCTGAGGGCATGATTTGCAGTGTGTCAGGGGCTATTCGGTAAAGTCTTTAAGCATGTTTTCAGTTTTTTTTACATAGAGCATTTAGGGGCAATAAGGAGTACTCGCAATTTCACCATAAATCATTTTACTAGTATTTGGTGTTGTGTTTTATGACAACTACTATTTTTTTTTAATGTGGAGTAGAGTGGAAGAAAGAAAGGAAAAAGAGGATAGTTTGAATAGATCAAAGTTTACGATGAAGAGGAGGAAGGAAATGGTGACGAAAGAAAGAAGAAGAAAGGGGAGAGGGAAAAGTTTAAAGAGACCGATATTTGCAGGGAAGAGGAAGGAAAGGGGAGAAGAGAGAAAGAACGCGAAAGAAATGGGAATACAAAGTAATAAATAAATAAATAATTCGAGAGAAAAAGCAAAGCAGGAAGGCATGAGAGTGGTAAGACGGAATGAAGGATTCATTGAAATAGAACAAGTGAGGAGGGTGATAATGACGGCATAAAGAAACGACGTTTAGCATATATATACTCACTTCTGGTTGGTACCGAAATATATTTATGAAGCCAAAATTGTCATGGTGAAGAGTATAATTAAATCTTCCTTGTGTCTGTGGGCCAAATCTGCGCGAGAGACATCACACGAGTCGTTAAACAGCAGTTGGATACAATGTTCTATGGATTCATAGTCCAATATCCTAAATTGCATATAAGGATAAAAAAATACTTTACATGTAGGCAATTGTTAGAGTGTAAATTACATTGTGCGTCAAGTCTCCGGATTAAACACATGTATTAACATTATAAAAAACATCGCTGCTTTGATGTGTAAAGAAATGGGATTTACAGGAGATAATGCAGAGCCATCACGATTTATATAAACCGATGTAAAATTACAGATAGATTCGGAGTCTGACTATTAGACGAAGCAAAGCACTTGCTCGGAATTCCTTTCCTCTGGTCTAGTGAGCCTGATGCTGTACTGCCTCTTGTCCAGTAGAGGGCGCTCTAGGACAACCCTCCCCTCCCTCGCTAATTTAGCAATCGTTTCTTGTGGTCGGCCTCAGACGCCCACCTGCACAAGTGACCGCAGGAGAGAGCCATCTTTACTAGCGCGAAAACGTGGAAGAACGCTGTACATCCCAAAGCACTGTATGCCTTTCAAGATCAGGTAGCAATGAGCAGGCATGATAGGTGAGGGTTATTTAAAACATGGGGGACCGCACTAGAAGGCTTTGTAAACGGAAGCTCTCGCTGTGCCTGCCGAGGGTACACACCGCTCCTGGCGCCCTTCCCAGCAGTCCATGGAGAAAGTAAGGGGGTCGTAGATTTCAATTCATCAGTTGGTACTAGAGGCAGCTTGAATTCCTCCTGTTTTTCCATCTTCAACCCAGAAAGCTGATTGCACCTCGCATGTGAACATAAATTAAAAGTGTTGGGAACAGGAGGGCTTTAAGTGGAATGAAAAAAGTGTGGGGGGTTGTCTCTAAAAGGAGCGTGGCCTGTGGAGTTTATAGGCTTAGCTTAACCACACGAACATTTCTGTGAATATCATTGTGTGCTACCCAACCTGGATTTTGGTGTCTCCCTGGACTTTTGTTATTATGTCCGGATATAATAACATACCAACTGACCTACACCTAAAACCAGCGAGGACTATTGGCTTTGTCGGTGGTTGTTTGTGTATGCTCTGCAGAGAGGTCAAGCATTGAATGACCATGTGCTCTGGGCACCTTTTTGGCACTGCAAGAAACTCGCCCTGCCTTCATCTCAACTCCTGATCTCTTAATTGTGGCTGCTAAAAACACCTGGAGGCGACTTATTTCAGAGCTTGCTCTATACAAGAGCAGTATGCTGACCGAATACAAGTATACAAAAGCAGAACTTCTTGGAAATAGCTAACACTGTATTCGAGTGCAAGATTCGGTAAAGCACGTGAAATATAAAGCAGAACTAAATCACTGACAGGGATCACCTGAACATTTATTCTTTGTTCAGAAATCATCGTGTTTCCCCCTCCCAGTAAAGTTATGGACCTGAATATGGGACCCGTTTAAGAGGCCCACTTAAACCCTGGCTGTGAAGATACAATTGAGCAATAGTATATGGTGACCTTCTTTGAAAACCGAAAACGGGGACTCACAGAAAATATAGACTATGACTACAAATAAAGGTTTGCATCGAGAGCGAGCTACATAATGCCTAAATTGCCCGGCTTCTCCTACATAGAAAGAACAGACAGCCCAGCCTTAAGGGGAATCAATTGCAACTTTAACACACACTATCATCTGGAAGCACTAAATTGCTTTCCACAAGGCTGCTGACTGTGCACTGAACGCACGTAGAGCCTCCCTGAAAACCCAGACGTGTTCAATTTACCGAAATTAGCCGGGGCAGGTGATAAACCAGGATTGTCCCGAAAAATCACCCTAAAAAAGTACCACTTGCTGAGGGAATTAACCTGAAGATTTCCAAAGTTGACGCCTCCGTTAAGGTTGAGGTTCTAGAGGGTCAGATTTTACAGAGCTGTCGGTTTCTAGTGTCATGTATGAATACCATGTATTTTTCTGTGCATTACGGTAATTATAGCCGCGATTTAAAATATGATAAACAGGACTACAGATCCTAGAATCAATGCAAGCATATTGCCTGGACTGGTAGCCCTCCCCCCCATGGATCCATCTGAAGACTGGTTCTACAGGTATTGTGTGGTGGTGGGTGGCTTTGCCAGCCCCTAGCAGCCTTTTCGATGCTTCAGATTACCAGGACAATCCCACATTTCATTAAAAGCACTCTACTGCCGTTTTATGAGGAGTACGAACAATCTTTGAAAAAGCCATATTCTTGATTGGCAATAATTTGGACAGTTTGAGGCAGATTTACCACTTTTTCGTCCAGTGCAGCATCCACAAATGCTGCTCTGCTTGAAAAGGAGAGAGGAGGAGAACTCTAAATTTACTGAAATATGACACTCCCCTCCCCTTTCTCTAGCGCCAGCGCTGAAATGTTTTTCTTTCTCTGTTCTTTTCCTACTTTAAAATGGCGCCGTTTTCTGGCGCTAAAGCCGGTCTACTTTATTAGTAAATTGGGTTTAGCATCAGAAACCTTGGGTATATGTATGGGAACGCCCATGCTCCAATCATGGTTACGCCCCCTTGGGGCTAAGTAATGCAAATAAGCGCAATGCACTGCTATGCGCTACATTCACGTTATTTCCAGCACTAAGCAAGTTTTGCACTGGAAAGTAAATTGGAAAAAAAAGATTTTGCACCACGCAAACAGCACAAGATCTTAGTAAATCTCTCCCTTAGTTTGAAATGCCTTCAACCTAGATTCATGAGATTAATGGGTGGGGTGAAAACGGATTCACTTGGCTTGGTCGGTTAATTGACGAAAAAGATTACTAGAATAATGTCCAATCAATGCGTCCTGAAATAATATAAATAAAAAAAAACAACAAAATCTGCAGCCCATGGGAAAGCATCTCATTCCTATAAACAACAACTTGATCACACTAGGGTGTGTTGGGGTAAAACCGCCCTAATACACTATTATGAAAATCGTGTTCTCTGAGCTGATTCTAGTCATGACCCTAATTGTGTGAGAACTCTGCCCTCACCAATATTGTTACTTCTAATTATAAAACATGGTAAAGCATTAGAAGGACATTTCATAATGATAGTGTGCAAGCCGCAATGAGAGCGAAACGTGAAGCATGTCCGAATGTATTGTTACAATGTAAAATAATACATCTGCACTGACAAATTGCATTGTGTATGGGTTTATAGTCGTTTAAAGCAGGTTGTTGAGAGTGACAGATGTGGAAAGAGAGAATAACAAAGTATTAATGAGAGAAGAAGGGTGAATGTGTAGGTGTGGGAGAAAGTTCACATATGGCATGTGTGGGAGAGATTATGCTGTTATGTGAGTGAAAGCTAATGTGTGAGTCTGAGGAAGGGGATTTGTGAGATAGAGTCTTTGTGTATGTCTGATGGTGTGTTGGGGAGAGGAGAAAGAAGTGTGTGTAAGAAAGTGAGAGGCTGTGTATGAGTGAATGCATGTATGAGAGAAAACAAGGGTGCAGCGTGTCTGACATTCTGTGGAGAGGGAGAGTGTGAGTGAATGTGTATGTACATGTGAGAGTGTGACAAGTATAGAGAATGTATGTGATAGTGTTTTAATGTGATGCACGGAGAAAAAGTCAGAAATCAAGAAAGATGGACTAAGGGAATAGGAGAGATAGAGTGTGTAAGAGAGATAGTTGGAGTGTCTGTGTCGTTGGGATACAGAAATAATCTGTGTTGCATGTGAAAAGCATTTAGAGAGCCACGTGGCGTGTATGTAGGTGTGTGTGCATTTGTGTGTGTGTGCTGGCATGCGAGGTGGAGCTATTGGGAGTGTAGACAGTGAACAAATCTGAATGAGATACATATGTTCAGTCTAGAACTACAGTTCCTGGTTTATATTAGTATACGATGTGCTGTGATTTAAACAGACATGCCAAGGTAAGTTTTGATGCCACCTTTTCCCCTTGAAGGTACATATATAAATATACTTTGACCTGGTGAGGAGGGGTGTTGTGTGTGTGGGATTAGGTGTGCGAATGAGGTTTGTGGGAGGCATATTGAGCACAGAATTGTTCAGGTGACTTTTGTATTGATACTGTACGATTATATGATGATTAGAACTGGTCATATGACAGCGCTGGTATTAAGGTTTTCTGTATCCAGACAACGTGCTTGTGCACATATACATCTATATGCGTGCTGTGCTTTCTCTGCATTTTATACAAAATATCTGTGGGAGAGCCAAAAGCCAAAGAGAGCTGTCTCCCTTTTTCTGTTTCATCCTGTCTCTTTCTCTTTCTATCTCCCTCGCTCCCTCACACTCTCACATGCACCCATGTATATTGCCAACAAAGGTTCCTGGTGACATCATTAAAAAAAACAAGGCCAAAGGCTGAGTCGTTTGTAAAGGTCAATAGAACCCCAAGATGTCAATATGGAAACGTATTACAGTTACCCTTGTGTATTGTTTATATGACATGTTTACTTTGGGATAGTTATCTCGAAAAAGTGTTTTTCAAACAGTGGAATTTTATTGAAAACATTAAAATACGGGACAATACTGTTTGTAAAAACAAGCAATGGCAAAAATAGTATGCTTGACTGAAATGTGCAAATGTGTGCAAACAAAGGCATGCAGGAAAGCTGGATACTTGAATTGCTCATGCATATGCCGTTAAGATGCTAAAGGCCAAACCTCTTGACTCTATCAATGCTGGTGGAAAAAAGCAACAAAAACGGATTGCTTTCTGTAAAGCATGTATATAGGAGATAAAGAAGTTATTGTGACTATTTGATGATTGTACATTTCAGATAGAAAATATATGTCTGGTTCTAATGAATGCAAAAACCCCCCAGAGGATCGATAGCCTGTTGAACAAATCAAACATTCACCCCCAGTCACAGATCTGGGTTAAATCCATAGGTTTTTTTTGCACACCACTCCATTCCAGTTCAGACCTAGCCATATACAAATCAGTCTAGACCCTGCTCCCCATGGGAACAGTCCAACCCGAATTGCCAGGCCAGATCCTCCCTGGACAAGAAACAAGCATCCTGGGACAAGTTTCAGGATATCACCCCATATCAGCCAGGCTAGCTTGACTCTGGTAACATAGAAAACACTGAACCCACTTCTGGGCATACCCTTCCCACGTAGGGTGACAAATTAAAAAAGAACAGATGATGGACGGCATCACCCCCAGTCACCGATTGGGTTAAATCCATTGTTTTTTGCACTCCATGCCATTCCAATTTAGACCCAGCGATTTGCAAATCAGCCTTGACCCTGATCCCCATGAGAACAGTCCAGCCCAAACTGCCTAGCCAAGTCCTCCCTGGACCGGAAACAAGCATCCTGGGACTGGTTCCAGGGTTTCACCCCCTCCTCAGCCAGGCTCGCTTGAATCTGGTGGTGTAGCGAGCACTGGACCAACATCTGGGCATACCCTTCCCACTTAAAGCTATAAATGCGAGAAAAAAACAGATCATATGGGGTGATACCCCAAAACCGGTCCTACGATGCTTGTTACAGTCCAGGGAGGACCTGGTTTGGCAGTTTGGGCTGGACTGTTCCCGTGATGAGCAGGTTCAACACTGATTTGCATATGGCTGTCTCCAAACTAGGGTGGTGTATTGAGCAAAAGTACAATGGATTAAACATAGATCTCTTGACAGGGGGTGAATGTTTGATTTATTCAGCATTCCGTTCATCATTTGTTGCTGTAGCAATTTTCACTCTAAGTGGGTCCCTTGCTTGCAGTGCAGCTGGCTTCAAGCTAGCTTGGCTGATGATGTGTGATACCCCAAAACCGGTCCCAGGATGCTTGTTTCCAGGTCCAGGGAAGAACAGGCTTCGCAGTTCGGGTTGGAAAGTTCCCATGAGAAGCAGGGTCAACACTGATTTGCATATGGCTGGGTCCAAACTGGGGTGGTGGATTGAGCAAAAGAACAATTCATTTAACCCAGATCTTTCACCAAGGGTGAATGTTTGATTTATTCAACATTCTGTCCATCATTTGATGCTGCAGAATGGTTCTAATGGAAAGACTTCATAGGAGGCAGACTGATCAGGCGGGAGAGGAACACTCTCCTAGGAGAGCTAAAGCCCTACCTATTATATTTTAAATAATAACAGTACTGTTTGCAGACAGAAAAAATACTCAATTATGCAGTTAAGAATGTAGAAAGTTAGAAAATACACCCCTACTTTCTTAAAACACTTTTGGCTTGTAGAAGGGAGAGATTATTTAAGCTGCTCATTTCAATGTGCAGCTAACAATGGGTACTCATTCATCAAAATGAGAATGTTCAGGTTTTGTTCACTCTGCATGAATAAAATGTTCATCAGGCAGTGGACGAAGTAAAGCTGTGTAGCGGGATTTGGGGGTGTCATAATTAGGACTCCCGGTTTTATGGTATTTATTTTTTTGATATTTCCATCTGTATTTATCCATATTTATTTTTTGCTAATTTTATCTGTGTTTATCCATATTTATTTTGGGTTTTATGGAAAAATGAAGCTAAAATGAGTATATTTCCAAATTTATTTAACTAGTAAAATGCACTCATGCTGGAATGCCTACTAGGTTTCAATGCTGTAAACACATGCTCAAGATAAATCAATGCACTTATAATAAAATATGCACATTTCAATATCAGCCATGTGGATATCTACTGCTGTTAAAGTCTCTTTGCTAAAAGTCCTTTCTTTGTTATCCCCTTACCTATCAATCCACACAGCTATTGACTGACAGTCATGACAGACAGCATTTAGAATTACTCAAAAAGCAACCCAATTTTAGTTTTAATCCCTACAGACAAGAAAGTAACTGTTGGTCTGTATTTATCTATAAAAATCATTAAAAAACGGAAAACAGGGAGCCTTAGTCATAATGCAATTCGAGGAGAGACATGGTGTAACACACAACGAGAGAGTTGTATGAGTGAGGCATTCAGAGCGAGGGAAAGAGGAGATGGGAAGTCGACAAGTATGTATTTCTGGGTTCTGTAATGGTGCTCATGAGAAAGAAGCGTGTGCATACATTGAGAAGAAATACTGTATTCTGTGATTTAAACAGACAAAGCATGTGAGAAAGAGGATCTGTGTGTGTGCGATTTGTGTTTGTGAGATATTGTGTATCAGAGCAAAAGGTAGACAATAGAAAGAAAAATAGGTTTGGGTTGGGGATAATGTGTGATATAGAGTAGAGAGGGCATGAAGGAGAAAGGGTATTTGTGATGAGAGTGTGTGAGAGACAAAAAGTCTGTGTGAGGCTGATTGCAAGAGTATATTTGTGTTTGAAAGATAGCACATGTGAAAGAGATGTTTGGTGTGTGATATACTAAGTGTGAGACAGTGTGTGTGAGGGTGTTGTAAAAATAAGGCTGGATGAGAAATAGAGAAGCATTTCCTTCCATCTGTGGAAGTGCATGAAAATGTGTACAGGAAGGGAGTGAGAGATGTTTATAATGTATGGGTAACGGTGTGCAACAAAGCAATTGTATTAGTCAATATGAAAGAGTAAGAGACACAAAATAGAGCTGGTGTGTGTCACAGAGACAGTATTTGTCAAAGATGAAGAGGAAGAGGAACAGTGTATGAGAAACAGTTTGTGCATTTGACCTCACGAGAAATGCGATTTAGGGAGTGTGCGTGATAGAGACAATAAATATGTGAGTTTGGGAGATGGAACAAGAGGAGAAAAGTGGGTGAGTATGAGAAAGATAGTGTGTGTATGGGAAAGTTATGGCAGGAGAGAAGAAATCATTTCTGTCTGTAAGAAAGAAGTGAAATAGTGATTGTGAAAGTGTGTATGAGTGAGAGAGAGGAAGGAAAGGGAGAGGGGCAGTGAGTCAATGGTTGGGCTAGACTGACAGAGAGAAAGCGTATGAATGAGCCTATTTGCCTGTGAGCAAGAGTGTGAGGGACAGTGAGGGTCGCATCAGGGTTGGATTGGGATAAAAAATTGGCCCGGGCACATTAAAAAAAGTGGCACACATTTGCATATTGCCTTCCCGCAAAACGCTGCTTCGGGGAGCAGAAGCATGTTTTCTTAACTTCACTTAGATAAAAAAAAATGCACGGATTTATTCACACTGGTGAAACACACCTGAATACAAGTGAGGACACTTCCACTCAGGTCCCCTGCCCCAGTGCAATCTGCATACATTAATGGTTCGGCCCAGCGTGTGAAAGGGAGTGATATCCTTGCCCCCTTGGTAAAAGGGAGGCCCATCTGCCTCCCGAAAGGCCACGTAGGCAACCAGTGGGCTGCTGGCAGCATCTCAACAACATAGACGCTGCCCAAATCACCCCCCACCCTCTGGCTGCCCAAAAAAAGCAGCCTACAGCTGGAACTCATATACTGGTCCCTCTGCCATTGCCCGGGTGCCCGCCTTTCCAATCGGACCCTTAGTCTCCTAGTGAAAGACAATTTAAAAGGATCTGCGTTATGAGAGCATGAACGTATGAAAAGAAAAACAATTTGGAAAAAAACAGAGATAAAGAGCAGGTATGTAAGTTGTTTAAATATGTCTAGTTAGAGCATGAGTGTATAAGTAGTAGACATTGAATGTGCAAAAAAGCAGCAAGAGAGATAAGTAGTAGGAATGTGAGTGTTTGTGTATAAGTGAAGGGGATAGACACACAGAAACAAAGCTGTATACATAAACAGGCATACATATATATAAAAATATCTATCCTTTTTGTGCCATTATTGCTCAAAGTCCGGTGGTATAAAAAACATATTCACAGGGAACCATAAAATATGGAAGTGTTCCCTGTTACATATTGATTTTAGCATCATAATGTCAGCAACCAAACCACTCAGTAGTAGTAAAAATACTTTATTGCATTAATCATTTGATTACAATAATAGACCAGCAAAGCTTTACCATTGTCAGAGCTCGTGTGATTATGTGGCATAGAGGAACACATTGTGCACCAAGGATATCTAAATTGTGCAGCAAAATAGGCAAATTCTGTGGCATGTTCTACAGGAGTGTTATTTAAATCCATGTAATCTAAGCACAACACTTTGATCACAGTGAAATCTGCAAATTATGTAGTAAATGTGGAAAAAACATAATTATCTTGTAAACACTGCAGTTATAGAATCACTTAAATTTAACTTGCCCTCGCCATTGTCCATTGTCTTATCAACAATTGATTCATGAAAGATAAGTAAAACTTAGACATTAGACAAACTTAATGTAAACTTAAAGATTAATATTACAATCATTGGCCTAGCCTAGCTGCACTTGAAAGAAAACTCATTTTTCCAGGTAACTACCCCAAAATATACATGTCATATTAAAAATGCATAACAAGAACATATGTAATGTAGCCCTTTATTGCTATCTTGGATTCTGGTGACATTTACAAACCACTTGACATTGTTGGACCTCATGTCACCAGAACGCATTGATTGAAACCAGGGGTGGCTCCTCCATTAGGGCGGAGGAGCACCCCAATGCTTTCTTGCAGTGCGAGAAGCAGAAAATAAAATGGTATTTTAAATACTATTTTATTTTCTGCTTCTCGCGCTGCGAGAAAGTAGAATATTTACAACAAGGGGTGGTGAGGGACAGAGTCTCTGAATTAAGCAGAAAGCTCTCACCCAGTCAAGAGATCAGGGCTAGATCCAACACCGTTTTTTAGCTCACTGCACCATCCCAGTTTCAGAACCTGGCTGTATGCAAATTAGTCTGTTCCTGTCCCAGTGCATGATGGGAACAGGGCAAACCAAACTACAAAAGCTCCGGTTTGCTTGAATCCTGATGGTGCAATGAGCAAGGGTCTCACATCTGAGAATACCCTTCCACGCTTAGGGTGGACAAAAATATTTACAACAAGGGGTGGTGAGGGACAGAGTCTCTGAATTAAGCAGAAAGCTCTCACCCAGTCAAGAGATCAGGGCTAGATCCAACACCGTTTTTTAGCTCACTGCACCATCCCAGTTTCAGAACCTGGCTGTATGCAAATTAGTCTGCGAGAAAGTAGAAGGCAGGGGTATGCCTGGTTGGGGCGGCGGGTCGAGAGGAGTGGCTTGCACCACTCTGAGTACTCTGACTTTTTGGTCAGCCCTCCGGGGCTGACCAAAGCAGTCATGCGCATTCTAAATTTTCTCTATGTAGGCTGCATGCAGCCTACATAGAGAAATTGACCTCCCAACAGGTGCCCGGCTGGTCGCCGTCTGGGACTCCGCACCAATCACAACGCTGCCCCTGCAGCATTGTGATTGGCTTGCAGGAGGGGAGGGAGCATGCCTGTTCCTGTTCAGGAGCAGGAAAACGCGGACCCAGCCCAGGAGCAGAGGCGGCGCGGTACCAGTCAGGTAAGTTTTATTTTACCCTCCCTCTCGCTGTAACCCCGCGTGATAACCCCCGTGCCCCCCACCCGTGAGATTTGCAAGCCGTGACTTATTGCAACATTGGACCATATTACATTTTACCCTTTATGTATTATATCTACATGCACACTGGGAACATCATCAACACCCACCGTTCATGCACGCAATCTAGGATTCATCCTCAACTCCTCCCTCTCCATGTCTAAGCAGGTCAACGCCGTCTCCTCCTCCTGCTACAAAAACCACTGCATGCTCCTCAGGATCTACAAGTGGATCCTGACCGAAACAAGAAGAACAGTGACACAGGCCCTCGTCAGCAGCAGACTGGACTACGGCAACGCACTCTACGCAGATATCCCAGCCAAACACCTACGACGACTACAACCCATCCAAAACGCCTCCGCCCGATTGATCGTCAAAATCCCCCGCCGCTGCCACATCACCCCCCCCCCCCACCTGAGAGACCTACACGGGCTCCCCGTCAACCAGAGGATCACCTTAAGCTCCTCACCCACGCACACAAAGCACTTCACAGCGCCGGACCAGCCTACCGGAACAGCAGACTCAGCTTCCACACCCCCACCCGCCAGCTCCGCTCCGCCAGCCTCGCCCTCGCCGCTGTCCCCCACATCCAATGAACGACCTCCGGCGGCAGATCCTTCTCCTACCTCGCCAGCAAGACCTGGAACACCCTCCCTACCCACATACGGCAGACCCAAGACCTACTCGCCTTCAGAAGACTTCTCAAGACATGGCTCTTCGAGCAGTAGCAGCACCCCCCCTCCCCTCAGCGCCTTGAGACCCTCACGGGTGAGTAGCGCACTTTACAAGTACTCTGATTGATTTATCTATCTATATCCATATCACACACATTTGAGGTGTTGCAGATGCACTCCATATTAAGGAGCTGCTCTCCACCTACATGCTGGTAACAACCCAGGGCTCCCTATTTGTGTTTTGCATGTATAGCATATATATAATTGGAAGGCATGCAGTCCGGGAAAATGAGGTGATTCGTTCATTATATAACATTTATTGACTGGCACATTTCAGCTCAAAGCTGCCCACCTACTGAATAAAGAAATCACTTAATTTTCACTTCTGAAATGAATACCTCCGGATTCTTTATGAGAATACACACACATGTGTGTGTGTGTGTCTCTCTCTATATATATATGGTTAAGTCCAGTCCTGAGGTGGTTCCACATAAAAACTGGTTGGATAAAAGTAAGGGCTTTAGGAAATGTGCCAGCTGCAAGGCCTGTCTCCATGGGGTCAACAAATCGGAATATACAGTTCCCTTTGCTGCTACTGCACGCAAGATTAATAAACAACTAACTTGCAAAAGGGAATACGTGGTGTATGTGCTGGAGTGTCCTGGTAGCCTGCGGTATACTGGCAGTACCAAACTGCAGGTTCATAAAAGGATACTCCAGCACATACGGGCCATTAACACCAATGACTCCGTGTATCCGGTAGCACGCCACTTCAGAAAATGCCATAATAACAACAGTGCACTACTGAAACATTATGCCATAGATTCTGTAGGTCCCTTGAGAAGGGGAGGCGATAGGGAGGGGACACTGAGAAAACTAGAGACAAGATATATCTTGGAGATGGACAGCAGATCTCCGGGAGGTCTCAACTCCACAGAGGATTTTTACACCTGCCTCTAAATACCTCTATGTCCAATGGGTCCTTTTGAATAGCAATTACATCTTTGCTAGGGTTTAGTAGCTTACTGCTTGTCTGTGTTAAAAAGAAGAAAAGAATCCTGTGTACCTGTGGGGTTATATACTGTTTTAAGACCATAGGCCCCAGTTCTGATGTGCATTGTGGACAATACAGTTGTTTTTCATAGCCTAGGCTTAGGTTATGTGGTACATATAAATGAACGACAGAACTATATAAAAAAAGAGATAAAGAAAAAAATATTGTGACTCACTCATCACTTGTTCACTGTCACTAGTGTTGCAATATCACAAGCCCTATGGGTAGAATAGTTTAGTACATTCTACCATAGTATTCATGGGGGAGGCTGCGATAATGTATTTAAACAGATATTATCTCCTCCCTGTATTTGTTAACAATAGCAATAATAGACTTTCATCAAAGTGCAATATATTTATTTATATATATTTATATATCAGGGAGTATTTTCTACTGTTATATTAATTGCATTTATGCAGTTGTCTATCCTAAGATATTTTTTATCCAGTTTGTATATATTGATAGGAATTAACTGTAAATATATTTATAGTTGGTAGTATTATATATTTTTATAAATGGAATTTAAATCTTAGGTTGAAGAATATATATATTATTATTTAATGTAAATACAGTGTTATGTCTGGATAAAATTGTTTACACCCTGTTTCATGCACATGTACAGCTATTTAAATGGGGATTACCCCGCGATTTTCGAAGTAGCTGTGCAAGATGTTGTCTATGTCTATTACATATTGTGAATAGCATGATGTGACCTTTTGCAACCAACCACAATCTAAATTTAATTGCACTTGCACTTTAAATTCTGCCTTCCCTCTCCATGCGTCATGTGACCAAGGCATATGTGTAGGCCGAAACGTTATGCAGAGGGGTGCCTTCCACATAATTGAATAAATCACTGCTCACCTGCACTTGGGTCTCCTTCTCTTCTTCTGCGCCGCTGGTATCCGGAAATTGGGCTCCTGGTGAGAGAAGGCTGAGATTGTGCTTATATATATATATATATATATATATATATATATATATATATATATATATATATATATATATATATGTTACCTACTGGCGGTCGCCAGTAGGAATATATAGTTAGGACCTAGTTACCATAGGAAATCCCCAACATTCTATTGGGAATAACTTTAGCGCCGATTGAGGAATCTGCGTGTAATTTTCCTTAAAATTGCTTCGCTCCGCTCCTTCCCTGAAAGTTTCGGAGGGATTTGTCAAGCGGGGGCCGAAAGGGGGGTCCCAAAACGTGTTTTCCCCATGTTAATTTCCATAGGGACATTTAGACACGGCTACAGCCCGAACGGCTGAATGGAATTACACCAAACTTGGCACAATGGTAGCGCCTGGTATGCAGATGTGCCTTTGCTATGTTTGGTGAAAATCCCTCCAGTAGTTCTTGAGAAAATTGAATTTTAAATTTTTCAAATGGCATTTTCTATGGGACCTTTAGACACGGCTACAGCCCGAACGGCTGAACGGAATTACACCAAACTTGGCAAAATGGTAGGGACAGGTATGCAGTAGTGCCTTTTGTATATTTGGTGAAAAGCCCTTCAGTAGTTGTTGAGAAAATTCAATTTGAGCAAATGATATATCTATATGCGCTCAACATTCTATTGGGAATAACTTTGGCGCTGATTGAGGAATCTGTGTGTAATTTTCCAGAATTTTGGCCAGTTCTGCTCCGCTCCTTCCCTGAAAATTTCGGAGGGATTTGTCAAGCGGGGGCCGAAAGGGGGGTCCCAAAACGTGTTTTCCCCATGTTAATTTCCATAGGGACATTTAGACACGGCTACAGCCCGAACGGCTGAATGGAATTACACCAAACTTGGCACAATGGGTAGCGCCTGGTATGCAAATGTGCCTTTGCTATGTTTGGTGAAATCGCTCCAGTAGTTCTTGAGAAAATTGAATTTGAAATTTTTCAAATGGCATTTTCTATGGGACCTTTAGACACGGCTACAGCCCGAACGGCTGAACGGAATTACACCAAACTTGGCAAAATGGTAGGGACAGGTATGCAGTAGTGCCTTTTGTATATTTGGTGAAAAGCCCTTCAGTAGTTGTTGAGAAAATTCAATTTGAGCAAATGATATATCTATATGCGCTCAACATTCTATTGGGAATAACTTTGGCGCTGATTGAGGAATCTGTGTGTAATTTTCCAGAATTTTGGCCAGTTCTGCTCCGCTCCTTCCTTGAAAATTTCGGAGGGATTTGTCAAGCGGGGGCCGAAAGGGGGGTCCCAAAACGTGTTTTCCCCATGTTAATTTCCATAGGGACATTTAGACACGGCTACAGCCCGAACGGCTGAATGGAATTACACCAAACTTGGCACAATGGGTAGCGCCTGGTATGCAAATGTGCCTTTGCTATGTTTGGTGAAATCGCTCCAGTAGTTCTTGAGAAAATTGAATTTGAAATTTTTCAAATGGCATTTTCTATGGGACCTTTAGACACGGCTACAGCCCGAACGGCTGAACAGAATTACACCAAACTTGGCAAAATGGTAGGAACAGGTATGCAGTAGTGCCTTTTCTATATTTGGTGAAAATCCCTCCAGTAGTTGTTGAGAAAATTGAATTTGAGCAAATTATATATCTATATGCGCTTAACATTCTATTGGGAATAACTTTGGCGCGGATTGAGGAATCTGTGTGTAATTTTCCAGAATTTTGGCCCGCTCCGCTCCTTCCCTGAAAGTTTCGGGGGGATTCGTCAAGAAGGGGCCGAAAGGGGGGTCCCAAAACGTGTTTTCCCCATGTTAATTTCCATATGGACCTTTAGACACGGCTACAGCCCGAACGGCTGAATGGAATTACTCCAAACTTGGCAAAATGGTAGGGCCTGGTATGCAGATGTGCCTTTGCTATGTTTGGTGAAAATCCCTCCAGTAGTACGCGTACGTGCGCGTACCCTTACGTGCGCGAGCGAGTTTCTGATTGGCTGGCAGTCGACTGTCTACATTCCAAACTGTCCAAACCAGGAAGTGTTGGCCACCATCTTGTTTTTCAGGAGAACTGAGGCACAAGAGAGCCCAAAACAAGAGTGGAAAACACGAAAAGGGGACAGAGTAGAGACCCCCCAACCCTCTAGCCCTTCTCAGGGGGTCCCAAAAGGACCCCCAAGGGCAAAAAAAAAAATTCTAAAAAATTGTGGGGTACGCGCACCGTACGCGTACGGTACGCGTACCCCGCGATTTAAAAAATGTTTGCACTTGGTGGTCCTTCTGGGAACACCTGAGAAGGGCTAGGGGGTCAGGTGTTCTTAACCCTGCCCCCTTTTCGCGTTTTCCACTCTTGTTTTGTGCTCTCTTGTGCCTCACCTCTCCTGAGAAACAAGATGGCTGCTCAGGTGGTCCCAGAAGGATAATAACATATATAAACGTTATCCGCTAATAGAATTAGCATTTACAAAACCTTTGAAATTTATTGAAAAACAATATAGGTTTCACGCCTGATATAGTTAGGAATTAGCATTTAAAAAACCTTGCAAATTCACTTAAAAACCATAGGTTTCAGGCCTTTTATAGTTAGGAATTAGCATTTTAAAAACCTTGCAAATTCACTTAAAAAACCATAGGTTTCAGGCCTTATATAGTTAGGAATTAGCATTTAAAAAACCATTGAAATTGCTCCTATATAGTTAGTTGTACTAACTATATTTCGCGCACCCGCAATCCACTGCTGATGATGTCACATATTACATCATTCATGACATGGTCAGTGACATCACTGATGACATCACTTATGACATCTCAAATGACATCACTGATGACATCACTGATGACATCACTGATCACATCACTGATAATATCATTCATGTGATAATACGATGCACCTCCTCACACTCTAATATAACCTTTGACACACCCAGTGTTAAATACAGACTACCATTCTTGAAACCATTGACACACCAATACCAGTTACTACATACACACTCGCTGATTCCTAGGTCTACACACACATTCACTCATTCACCCACAGAATCACTCATACATACAGTCACTCATCAATACAACACTATCATATGCACTCATACACCTATACAGACACTCACACACTGCTACTCATCCATGGAGTTACTCACACACCTAGTCAGTCATGCAAAGAATCAATCACACTTCCATTTCCTCAACTAAACAGTTATACACACAACACCTTACTTATTCAATTATATACTAACACATACTTACTCTCTTTTATAAAATCACTGATACAAGTACACAATGATCCATACAGCCACTCGCACATTCACTGCCTCTCATGTAAAGTCATTTATATATGCCAATTCTCACATGCACTGTGTTTTACATATGTACTTACTTGGACATGTAGCACTGAGATATCCATTCACTCACCAACACACCCATGCACACAGTCAACCGCCCATATAGCTGTTTCCACATGCACTCTTGAACTCATACACCTAGTGAATCAACTGCTCACACATCTATGCACAGAGTCACACACCTCCCAGTCACCCACACACACACACTCAGTCTCCCATTCAAATACTTGGGCAACCAATCAATAACCCATTTAGCCACTCATAAAGCTACTGATCAACACTTGCAGCAGCTTACCCAACAACAGACATACTGATGCACACATTCAGACAGTTTAGTCACTAACCCATGCATTTAGTAAGACACATTTAATCACTCACTCATACAGTCAGTCACGCACCTACTAAATCCTTCATCCAGACACTTATACATCCACTCATTCTTCAATATGTAAAACATATTTGAACTTTACAGAAACACAGTCACTGGATGATGTCATCAGTGATGTCATCAGTGAAGTCAAATGAGATGTCATCAGTGATGTCATCAGTTATGTCATTTGAGATGTCATCAGTGATGTCATCAGTGATGTCACTGACCATGTCAATATGTGACATCATCAGCAGTGGATTGCGGGTGCGCAAAATATAGTTAGTACACCTAACTATATAGGAGCAATTTCAATGGTTTTTTAAATGCTAATTCCTAACTATATAAGGCCTGAAACCTATTGTTTTTTGAATGAATATATATATATATGTATATGTATATGTATATATATATATATATATATATATATATATATATATATATATATATATATATCCATCACAAAAGAACGCCCATGTGAGGAGCCACAACAGAAAGTTAACAGCCTTTAATGCAGGGCAAAAGCAGCACAGCACACAGCAGGATGGATCCTTCAAAACATAAAAGCCTTACGCGTTTCGAACAACATGCCCCGAGATACACATTCACGGAGGCGGAGCCCCGTTACACTTATCAAGGTGTTCTCCATCATGACTGCCATATCAGCTTTTTGGCCTGTGAACAAGAACACTCCGTTGTTCGGAGGGACCCGCACTGTGCTGAATAGATTTACCAGTGTGCATCTGCAGATATGGAAGTGATATTTCTGGACATTGGCTGTGAAAATAAACGCTATTAAGGCAGAATTGGAAATACATGCCATGTCGTGCTGCATAAATGAAAAAACTGATGCATTCTGGGGATAGTGGTTACAACATGAAACCACATGACCACTTGGACTACAGATTTATAAAGCTGCACTCACCTGTGAACAAGGCTTAAGGCTGAAACGCGTAAGGATTTAAAAGTGCATTTTAAAGCGGTGAGTGGGCAGTGGCAGGGCTCATAGCTGCTTGCGTGGTGCCAGCGCGCTGAGAATTTTAACTGCTGTTTCTGTGCAATTTGCATTTTTAAAAAAACGGATATCATAGTATCCATTTTATTTCATTTTTCTGCAGGGCATTTGTTTAGGACACCCTGGTGGGGCCAAACCCTTAGTGGTTGAGGCTTCTACCCCCCCTCATACTCCCCAGACTTACCTGACGCTTTGGGGCGGCTGTCTTGTCTATCCTTCCTCCACGCCTCGTTCCGACAGGGTGGCTAGCACCGTTGAGCGGAGGGCGTGGAGGTGAGAGGCAGTCACTTCCGCTGCGCGAGGGGCCGGTTAGCGGTCTAGTGGCTGGGAGGCAGACGGGCTGAGGGATACAAAAGGCACTGGAGGATTCGCCCGCGTGGCGGTGAGTGGGCAGTGGCAGGGCTCATAGCTGCTTGCGTGGTGCCAGCGCGCTGAGAATTTTAATTGCTGTTTCTGTGCAATTTGCATTTTTAAAAAACCGGATATCATAGTATCCATTTTATTTCATTTTTCTGCAGGGCATTTGTTTAGGACACCCTGGTGGGGCCAAACCCTTAGCGGTTGAGGCTTTTACCCCCCCTCGTACTCCCCAGACTTACCTGACGCTTTGGGGCGGCTGTCTTGTCCATCCTTCCTCCATGCCTCGTTCCGACAGGGTGGCTAGCACCGTTGAGCGGAGGGCGTGGAGGTGAGAGGCAGTCACTTCCGCTGCGGGAGGGGCCGGTTAGCGGTCTAGTGGCTGGGAGGCAGACGGGCTGAGGGATACAAAAGGCGGATGTACCCCCGGAAGCGCAGCGGACGAGCGCAGCGGGCGCGACAAAGGCACGCCGAAGTGTCGCCAAAGTCGAGCCCGTCTGCACCCGTCCGCAGCCGACTGCGGGCTAGGGCGACAACACCTGCTCCTGAGGGTAACATCAACTGGGACAGGGAGCAGCTCCTCAGCCTACGTCCGGTGACCACCTGTCCTTGTAAGCACAGCATGTCAAGTGAGGATACGGAATGTGGGCACTGTCGGTTTCGCTTCATCACCTTGCTGCAAGCTACTGGGGAACAAACCGCGTTACTATGCGATCTTCTCAACGTGAGATCTCTGCGCAAGCATAGACTTGATATATTCGAGCTGCTCACTGAGAGAAAATGTGATCTTCTGTTCCTCATGGAAACGTGGCTAGACCAGTTCTCCGACTCGGATGTCATCGAGGCTATGCCCGAGAACTACTCCATGGTCAGGCAGGATAGGCCAGTGGGGAAGGGAGGGGGGATAGCGATTATTTTTAAGAAGAGTCTGGGATGTTTACTGGAGTCTACCCCGGTCGCTGAGAGTGAGGCAGGAGCTTTTACCATACAAATAAATGGGGGGATGGCGATTAAAGGCTATCTGATATATAGACCCCCTGGGTCTAGTACCAAGTTCAGGGAGATTCTGTTAGAAAGTGTAACAGAGGCAGCGTTACGCAGGGACAAATTCCTCCTATTGGGAGATCTGAATTTGCATCTGAACAGCCCAGAGGACAAAGGAGCGGAGGAGTTATGCAGGGATATTCAAGCCCTCCAGCTTGAACTCAAGCTCTCAGGTCCAACGCACCGTCAGGGTCATCTCTTGGACCCGGTCTTTGCTAACTGGGGAGGGGTTGAGGTCTCCACAGCTGAGCCGATCCCCTGGACGGACCACTTTTTGGTGGTATTCTCCATAAATAGTACTAAACCCTTAAAACATAGTCAGGCACCCTTGAATTATTTAAGGAGGAAGTGGGCTAAATTCCCCTTGGAGGACTTTAATGAAGCACTGACAAGGGAAGGCCAGCCTGGAGGTGAGGACATAGAATCTGCTGTTTCTAACTTGAATAGGCGCATTATAGAGGCGCTAGATCAGACCGCACCACTCTGCCGAACATCCGTGGGCGGCCGCAAGGAAAGATCTGCTCCATGGTTTAACGGAGAGCTGCGGCAGACAAAGGTAGAATGTAAGCGAGCTGAAAGAGCCTGGAGGGTATCTTATGACACTCAGGCCAGGGAACTGTTCTTAGAGAAAAGGCGGCTGCATCATAGGCTGATTAAAAAGTCGAAGGCGGCCTTTTATGCAGGGCAAATTCTAGGGGCAAAAAACTCTGCTAAGGAGCTCTTCTGCATTTACAAGTCTCTGACTACGATAGACTCGTCTGCAGATCCGGAGAGTTGTTCGACGGAAACATGCGATTGCATCGCCGACTACTTCTCCACGAAAGTCGAGAAAATCTACTCGACCTTCCCTAACCCTCCCCCCACAGGGGTTGAGTTTGAGGTAACATCGGAGGGCACAGAGATTTCAGGGCTCCTCACAAATTTCATCACTCCCCCTCCTGAAGAGCTAGTGAGGGTATGTCTCTCAGTAAAATCTGGCTCCCCTCTGGACCCGGTGTCCCCTAAAAGGTTGGGGGACAGCTTGGAGGCCTTGGAGCCCTACATTAGGCATGTCCTGGATACCTCCTTTAAGTCTGGCATGTTACCCAAGGGGTGGAAACAGGCGGTGGTGCTCCCTCTCCGGAAGAAATCACACATTGGTTTTGAGGTGTTGGAAAATCTGAGGCCCATCTCACTCCTGCCTTTTCTGTCCAAAGTGGCAGAGAAGGTGGTAAACACCCAAATTATGGAACATGTGGAGGAGGTGGGTTTGCTCCACGCCACGCAGTTCGGTTTTAGACCGCGTCACTCCACAGAGTCCGCCCTTCTTATGGCAACTGAACATCTGAGACAGGGTGTAGATGAGGGGCAAACTATGGCCTTGATCCTGCTAGACCTCAGCGCGGCGTTCGACACTGTAGCACATTCCATCTTGCTACAGTGTCTGAGCAAAGGTGGCATCGCTAATACCGCGCTGAGGTGGATACAGGCCTTCCTACCAGGAAGAAGCTTCCAAGTGAGGCTGGGCGACTGCTACTCCAAAGGGGTACTTTTGGGCCAGGGCGTGCCGCAGGGCTCGTCCCTGAGCCCGACCCTTTTTAACTTGTATGTGGCGCCTGTTGCCTCTATTGTGGAGAGCCATGGCCTCCAAATGGTATCTTACGCTGATGACACGCAGCTGGTCATCTCCCTGTCGCACGCGCCCTGTCTTGCTGCAGGTGGCTTCCGATCATGCATGAAAGATCTTGCTGATTGGATGGCCATGAACTGTCTGAAGCTCAATGGCAGCAAGACAGAGGTGCTGGTGGTAGGGAGGGCCCAGTCTGCTTGGTCATCAGCCTGGTGGCCATCCTGCTTAGGACCGACCCCCACCCCTTGTCAGGAGGCAAAAAACTTAGGAGTATGGTTCGACGCGGGTCTTACTTTTGGGCCCCAGATCAACCGTGTGGTCGGTGTGTGTTTCGGGGTCTTGAAAAGGTTGAGGAAAGTCCTTGACCTACTGCCGATGGAAGCTCGTCAAACCCTGGTACATGCATTGGTGACCGCAAGGCTGGACTATGCGAACCTGCTGTATCTGGGGGTACCAAGTAAAAGTGTGGATCGCCTTCAAGTGCTGCAGAATGCGGCAGCACGTTTGATCCTTAGGCTGCCCAAAAGGGCGCCCTCGAAGGTGGCCTTGCAGAAGCTACATTGGCTCCCTGTGAGGAGCAGAGTCGAGTACAAGGCTCTCTGCACCTGTCATCGGATTCTGAATGGCAGGGCACCTCAACCACTGCAGAGACTGATTGAAGCATATGAACCAGCCCGAGCGTTTAGATCTACGGGTGGGGGACTGCTGAGGATCCCAAAGGTGAAGAAAGCTCGCATGGGAGGCAGATCCTTCAGGTATTTAGCGCCAAACCACTGGAACAAAGTCCCAGTAGACCTTCGCTTGGAACCAGCAGAAACAAGGTTCCGAGCAAAACTAAAAACCTACCTCTATGTTAGATAATGGCCTTCCTGGCAGCCTCATTTCCCTGTTTTCCACCTATCTCATCGTCAGCGCGGGGACACGCCGGTGCGCGTAACTCAGCGCTTTATAAATGCCCCTATTATTATTATTATTATTATTTCTACTCTGCATTGCATGACGAAATAAAAGTCAGCTTTCAGCAAGTCGGTGTTGGGCTCTTCATCTTTGGTGGCAAAACCGCAGTTTCCCAGGATCTCCATTCCTGGTCTTGGAGCTCGGCCTGCAGGATTGGGGGCCCCCGGCAAAATGGAGCCTCTTTTTTGACATAAAACGGAGGGGGCATGATCCGCTCTCAAATGCGCCAGCACGAAGGACTTCCGTAGCAATATGGCAGCATTCTGATTGAGAAAGGGAGAGGAGGGAGATGCTTCTTTCTCTGACGGCACCGCATGACAAGCAACAATTTAGCAATGCGGAGGGACCCGCACTGTGCTGAATAGATTTACCAGTGTGCATCTGCAGATATGGAAGTGATATTTCTGGACATTGCCTGTGAAAATAAACGCTATTAAGGCAGAATTGGAAATACATGCCATGTCGTGCTGCATAAATGAAAAAACTGATGCATTCTGGGGATAGTGGTTACAACATGAAACCACTTGGACTACAGATTTATAAAACTGCACTCACCTGTGAACAAGGCTTAAGGCTGAAACGCGTTAGGATTTAAAAGTGCATTTCTACTCTGCATTGCATGACAAAATAAAAGTCAGCTTTCAGCAAGTCGGTGTTGGGCTCTTTATCTTTGGTGGCAAAACCGCAGTGTCCCAGGATCTCCATTCCTGGTCTTAGAGCTCGCCCTGCAGGATTGGGGGCCCCCCGGCAAAATGGAGCCTCTTTTTTTACATATATAAATATATATATATATATATATATATATATATATCCATCACAAAAGAACGCCCATGTGAGGAGCCACAACAGAAAGTTAACAGCCTTTAATGCAGGGCACAAGCAGCACAGCACACAGCAGGATGGATCCTTCAAAACATAAAAGCCTTACGCGTGTCGAACAACATGCCCCGAGACACACATTCACGGAGGCGGAGCCCCGTTACACTTATCAAGGTGTTCTCCATCATGACTGCCATATCAGCTTTTTGGCCTGTGAACAAGAACACTCTGTTGTTCGAAACGCGAAAGATCTGTGGAGAGATTCTTCTCATAAAAAGAAGGAAAGGGGACTTTTTGTTTTTTGTCTAATACAAACCCATTCCCTTTTTTTCTTAAATGGGTTCCTCCCAAAAAATGTTTGATCTTTGTGAGAGAAAGGAGACAGAAGAATTGGGTAGTGTTTGTGTGAGTGTATGAGAGAGAGAGAGATAGAGAACGAAGCTAAAGAGTCTGGATACGGATGGGGATGGTGTATGTGTATATATGTGAGGCAGAGGGTCTGTGAGAGAGGAAGATAGAGATTAGTGTGTGTATAAGCGTTTGTGAATCTTTTTGAGAAACTGCATGTGTGTGTGAGGTAGTGTGTTTTTGTCAGAAACCAAATGTATTATTTGTGTGTAAGTCCGTAGTCAAGTGGAGGAGTGTGTGTGAAAGTGAAAGAATTTATGAGTGCAAGAGACCTAGCTTGAGGCAGTATATGTGTATGTGTGTTTGTGTGAAGGGGCAAAGGCAGTTTGTGTGTGCTTGAAAGACAGAAAGAAAGAATGCATGCGAGGCAGGTGGTGTGTGAAAGAGAAAGAGTGAACGTAGAGAGTAGTGCATCTTTATGCATCAGATAGTGAGAAAGACATGTGAAGGGTGCTGGTGAGAAGAAGAGAAAGTAGTGTGTGTGTGTATGAGAGACAAAATAATGTGGGTGTACCTTAGCATAAGAGTTAGTTTGTGAGAGATGGTGAGAGCACATGTGTGACAGAGAGTAAGATTTGTATGTCTGTGAAAGATAGTGAGTGTGTATTTATGTAAGAGGGAAATTGTGTCAGGGAAACAAAAAAGTGTGTCAGTAAGAAGTAGAGTATGGGTCTTTGAGAGTCAAAGAGGGTGTGTGCGCGTGAAAGATATGGTAGAATGTGTGTGAGATTGGGATGTTTGTGAGAAGGAACGTGCGTGCATGTATGTATGTGTTTGTGAGAGACAAAATAATGTGGGTGTACCTATCATAAGAGTGTGTGTTTGTGAGACATGGTGAGAGAACACATGTGTGAGAGAGAAGAAGATGTGTATGTCTGTGAAAGACAGTGAGTGTGTATTTATGTATGAGGGAAAACTTTTCGGAGACATAATAGTGTCAGTAAGAGGTAGAGTGTGGGTCTGTGAGAGTCAAAGAGGGTGTGTACGAGTGAAAGATATGGTGGAATGTGTGTAAGATTGGATTGAATGTGAGAATGAAAGTGCATGTGTATGTGTGTTTGAGAGAGACAAAATAATGTGGGTGTACCTTAGCATAAGAGTGTGAGTTTGTGAGAGATGGTGAGAGCACGTGTAAGAGAGAGGAAGATTTGTATGTCTCTGAAAGATAGTGAGTGTGTATTTATGTATGGGGAAATTGTGTCAGGGAGACAAAATAGTGTGTCAGTAAGAGGTAGAGTGGGTCTGTGCGAATCAAAGAGGGTGTGTGCGAGTGAAAGATATGGTAGAATGTGTGTGAGATTGGGATGTTTGTGAGAAGGAAAGTGCATGTGTTTGTGTGTGTGTGTATGTGAGTGGGAGAGAGTTAGGGGGTCTGTGTCAGTGGGATACAAAATCAACCTGGGTGTTTTTTAAAAAGCGTTGGGAGAGCGATGTGTAGTGTGTGCAGGCGTGCCAAAAAAGGACATAGAAAGGGGGAAGAGCATATGTGTGTGCGAGCGGCGGGGGTGGGGCTGTTGGGAGTGTAGGACCATGAAACAAAGTCAGTACCAATACATGTTTTCAGTCTAGAAATACAGTTCCTGCTTTATGCTAGTAGTGTGCTGTGATTCGGATAGACATGCTAAGTTTCGATGCCCGCCCTCCCCCTGAAGGTACCGATACATACTTCCAGGTCCAGGTGGTGAAGTATGAGAGAGGAGGGTGGGGGAGGGGGGGGGGCCGGGGGGCTGAGAGAGAGTATGTTTCGAATTAGGTTTTTGGAAGGCATATTGAGTACAGAATATTTAGATTACAACTTTTTATTGCTACTGTGGGATCATATGATGGGCAGAACCGTTCATGTGACAGCGCTGTGATAACGGCTTCGTATAGCCCGGCAACGTGCTCGTGCACATACACACCCACGTGTGCGTGCTTCTTGGCCATTTTATACAAAATTACTTGAGGTGGTAAAAAGAGTGTGTCACAATATTCAAAAACAAACGATGAGCGAAACTTCGTATGTTTACGAATACCTGTAATTATTTGTAAATTACGTCACATCTGAGTGCATGTAAATAAGTCTGTATTCGTGTGTAGCCGTGTATTTATTTAGCAGTGCCCTCACAGATCGATGCAGCGATGAACCGCACAGGGAACAGAGACTTCCGCCTTTCATTTACGAGTGGCGTAAAGTGGACGTTGGAGAAATCTATAGGGAAGGAAGTAAAAATGAGACGACCTATTAATGTAAAAGGTCATATACATTTTAAAAGTCTACGCTGTCACGTGTAAGGCGATGTCCACGCTTGTTATTGACAAACATGATGTATCCTCCGTCCTGGCTTCAGGCCGATTGAAGTTCTCATTTGCTGGCTGACACTTTGGTGCCTTCACACTCAGGATGTTTTTGTTGTTTACGCGCAGGTTTATGGCTTTTGCAGCTCAAACGATCAAAGTTCTCCATGGGGGCACGTTGTAATGATGTTGTTGCTTCACACGCCTCTGGTCTTTGGTGTTTAATTTAAACCGTTTGGTCAACTGCATCATATGTAAAAAAAAATGTAAAAACACATTGTTACACACGTGACCCTTGCCTGGCAATAAACATATTGAACAGAGTTTTTTTTTATTACGTGTTTTCATGAGACTCCAAGGGCAATAGTTGTAAAAAAATATGGTACACATGGTTTAGTAGTGAAATATATGTGCAAATGATTTTTCACACCTCGGTTTACCCCCCTCCCCATTCACCGCCCTCGATTCGTTTTCTCTCGTAAAATTAATGTATCAGACACAACATTTTCCCAGCATATACTCTCGAAGGACTTTCACACAATCCTATGCAAATCTGTTAGGCTGTTAAATGCAAGCGATCCCTAGTGCGCACACTCGCTTGTTTTTTTTATTTTTTATTTTAATACCATTCGGAGGCCATGGAGCCATTTCTGTGGCCTTTTATTTGGCGGATAAAAGTTTTAGAGATGAGGGTTATTTATGGGTCCGCAGAGATACGTCCTGAGTGGCTGCCCGCGAGCACGTGATTCCAATAAACTTTGTTTTATGGCTTCAGTTGACAAGCTAAAATATAATTCCCACCATAAATTAGTTTAAGAGCATACAAGTGCCGATGCCTCGCTTCCTGGGAGCAGAGCGTGGGGAGAGTGTGCAGGGAGCATGGTGCCGGGCCCGGCTCGCCGCGGAGGGGTCACTGGAGGCCGGCGCTGCGCTCCGTCCGCCGGGAGAGCTCCAAGTAAGTTCCTCGTCAGCCGACTATGTCCCGGGCCTGCACTCCCCGCGTCCGCCGGGGCCTCGCACATGGGAGGGGATGGTGGAGTTGAGGCTAAGGTTGCTGGGGCGGTGTGCATCGCAAGCCACCCACCGACTGTAACATCATTTGAAGAAATCTTTCCATGTTTCTTTTCAGAGTTTGTAACGGGAGCTCACTGTAGGCAGGTGTCATTAAGATGGAATGCACCGAGATAAAAAGAAATTACTCTCATGGCACCCTATTGGAAATCGTCTGTTGAAACGTGCGATGGTTTTGCAGAACCTCTTGTTGTAAATTATAGTTTGTTGTGACTTTAGATTGCTTCTCACCGTTAGCCAGCGTGCAGCTCTATGTACAATAAAACTTCAGCCTAGTCCCTTTCTGCAGGCCGTGCACGCGCAAGGTGTGATGCATTGTTAGTGTCAGCTCTGACAGGGGCCTGCAAGGCCCGAGGTGTGTTTGTTCTGTCTGAGGCCTGTGTGTAATGCAAATAATGCCATTTTGGAGAGCTGATAAGGGTCCGAGGACGGCACGGAGCCAGTTAGGCATCATATTTTCAACTGTTCCTTGTTTTCCTAAGCTCCTTTAAATGTATATAGTTACCTAATTACAGTAGAGTCTCGAATAGGGCTGTAAGTTTGCAAACCGCGCCACAACCCGGCGTTTCCAGGTACCATTGTTAACTATTATATTCCTGAAGCATCCCGTAGATGGCCACGCGCTCTCAATAGGGTCACCTTGGCAAACGTGGCTTCATGGGGAGCATAGAATGAAATGACGGCCTCATGATCGCTCCTCCTGTCATGCCCGAGACCTGTTCATGCTGACTTTTGAATTCAAGTGAACGACATAACGACCTCTACTTTTATTTCAACAGGTGGCTGGCCATGGACGGACGCCCGCGGTAAGTGAAGCTTGAATGCTCCCACAGAATGCTCCACTGCTTGATGATAAACAGTTCATTTCGCAACCTTTGGATGAATGGATTTGGTTCCACTGCCATGTTTTTTTTCCTGAAAGGGAAATGTGATGCATTAAAAAGTGTTATATTTCATATTTAGATCTAAAGAGAATTGGAGTGCAGACTGCCACCGTTACTTAGGGTATTTATACTGTGCATTGAAAGGGTCCAGTGAAGGAATTGGCGCAGTAACACAGCTCCTCCCCGCGCATGCTCACACCAACAGGCTTTATATTAAACATTTCAGTGGTTTAGGCGCCATCATTTAAACGCTTCGCTGTTTTTTTTTTTTATTCGGACATTGTGCACTGTAGTCACCCCAAGGAGGCCAACACAAAGGCACTGTTGCCAAAACAGGTCATTTGAGGCTGGCTTGGCTTCAGCCAAGATCCACATTGTTATTGGCTGGTGACGCCAGGTTCATGGCTGCATTAAATGAAAGATTGCGCTGTGTGTTATTTGTGCCAGGCTTGCATAGTAATGTGTAAAACCCTGCAAGTGAAATGTAACAATAGCCTGCAATGAAACATGACTTTATATTTGCGCCTGTTGAACTTGTAAAGGCAGGTTATTTTTTAAAGTGCCTGAAAGGACCCGAGTCTGATTTTTCTTAACAGATCTTAGAGAGTTTTAGGGATCACACGGCTGTGTCCAGGGACATCTCTGCCCCTGGCAGAGACCCAGCTTGCCCTGTCTGCTGCCCCCTGCCACCCACCGGCCCTTCACTATTTCTGGGCCATCTCTGCCTTAAAGTGCTTTATGTTTGTGTGTTTGTTGTGTACGTTTGCGGGGCCCCTGAGCGACGAGCCTTACCCTGGGCCCCGGTTATGAAGGAGACACAAAAAGAGATGACAGATCAAAGCGCCGGTATGGGCAGCGGAGGGAGCGGGTTCATCAATAACTCTGTGGCTTTGACCTGTCTGAGCGAGTCGAGCGCTGGGGTGAAATGCAGGTCACAGAGTCTCCCAGAGATGCAGCTCCACTCTTCGAAACAGGCAGCTCGGAAAACAGTCTAATAAGACACTGTTAAGGACAGATAATTGTTCGCCTGCCCGCCACACAAAATACACGTGAAGAGGTGTTCGAAAAGCCTGGAAAAAGCTTCAACTCCAAAGATAAGGTCACATTTCTTAGCCTCAAATTGGGAAAGAAGATCAAGAGAAAGTAGCATATTTTTGCGTCCATATAAGGGCTGTTATTTCATACATTAGCTAAAAATATAGAGAAGTAGGTAGATACGTGGGTTGATAAAATATGCGCTCGCTGGATAACATATCTACGAATTAAAAATAAAACATCAGACATGCAAAAGCCTTACTTTAGCGTCAGTGAGGGGTGAGAGGGGTGCTCGGGCGCGCAGTTCCTCGCCTATAGAGGGGGGACGGGGCCGGACACAGAGTAGCCGGGTCAGGCACAAGCCATGAACTTTTGTACTCCTCGCGGCTGTCGACCAAGTAAAAATAATGAAACTTGCTGATATCTTTGTAAATGATTTCGATGACCTTTCGCCCTGGCCTTCACCATAAACGCTACCACACTAAAACCCCCAGACAGTCGTGGAAGGAGGCTCTCGGCACCGCCTCGCCCTGAGCCGGCCGGAACCGCCATGCACACACCAGAGACTCAAGGTAACTCGGAGGTGGCATGAACTTTACAACCGCAAAGTCACTGGAGGGGTTCCCGATTATTGCGAATGATTGGCGAAATCATGGGCTCCATTTAAAGGGACGGCTCTTTAAAGTGAGGGGGTCGCCATGTGTATTTTTCAGGGATGGGCAACATAGTAAAATGTTTGTATTTCTCGCGTTACTTCAATTTGGTGAATGCGCACTTCCCTGAGGTTATTAAGAGCTTATTTCATATCAGGGCAACCGTTAATATTTTTTTGTACAAGATTGTACTCCTTTTCCTACATGAAGTGGCACTTAGAAAGAGGGGGTTACTGTCTTATTTGCCTATGTAGTTTGTAAATATTCTGCATGAACACACATATGTAATTGTTTTTTATACATCCAGTCTGTTGGTCCGAATTTTCACAGTTGCAAGATCTTAATTTCTCAAGAAAGTTCCTGGAGATGAGAAAAGCGACGCCGCTGAATGGCAAAGTCACGGAATGAGGTGTTATTCGGTTGTCTATATGTACCCTGTAGAACCGAATTTGTGTGGTGCTCACAGAGTCACAGATTCGATTCTAGGGGAATATATGGTCGATGCAAAAACTTCAGTTATTGTGCAGAAGGTTAGGATACCGAGCTTTCGAATAATGCGACTTGTACGGATGCATCTCTTATATTTTCTGTGAGGATGTATCTCTTATATTATTATGTGAGGATGCATCTCTTATATTTTCTGTGAGGATGTATCTTATATTATTCTGTGAGGATGTATCTCTTATATTATTCTGTGAGGATGTATCTCTTATATTTTTTGTGCGAATTTATCGCCTATATTTTCTGTGAGGATGCATGTCTTATATTATTCTGTGAGGATGTATCTCTTATGTTTTTTGTGCGGATGTATCGCCTATATTTTCTGTGAGGATGTATCTCTTATATTATTCTGTGTCGATGTATCTCTTATATTCTGTGAGGATGTATCTCTTATATTATTCCTTGAGGATGTATCTCTTATATTCTGTGAGGATGTATCTCTTATATTATTCTGTGAGGATGTATCTCTTTTATTGTTCTGTGGCGATGTATCTCATATTCTGAGAGGATGTATCTCTTATATTATTCTGTGAGGATGTATCTCTTATATTTTTTGTGCGGATGTATTGCCTATATTTTCTGTGAGGATGCATCTCTTATATTATTCTGTGAGGATGTATCTCTTATATTATTCTGTGAGGATGTATCTCTTATATTTTTGTGCGGATGTATCCCCTATATTTTCTGTGAGGATGTATCTCATATTATTCTGTGAGGATGTATTTCTTATATTATTCTGTGTGGATGTATCTCATATTTTCTGTCCGGGTGTATCTCCTTTATTTTCTGTGAGGATGCAGATCTTATATTTTCTTACACCCCATGTGTGAAGCCATTGCACCTCTGACGAATGTGTGTTTTCGGTTTCAAGTTAACATATTGCATTTGATTGTGCAAACAGCCCATCAGTTAAGTATCTTCATAATTGTATGTATTCAGAATTACTGTATGTGTTTTGTTATGAATTATGTAAACGAATGATCGACCCACAATGAAAACAGTCCCTGATTCCGCAGCAAGGCGCACCAAATCTTACAAAAATGTAAAGTTTTCTCCATACTAGGATTATTTTTGGTGTGAAAGAAAACACTATGTGAGTTGTTTTAAACGAAGTGTTAAAGAATGTAAAATATGAGTTTGTGTTAATGTTTTTTTTAATAGTTGAATACTTATACTCCCCATTTGCCTCAGAAGGTAATAATTAAAATCAAAGAGTAGCTTGTTAGTTATTGGCGCTTCTCTGCTCCATGTGAACGTGTGCGAGGTGTCAAGAAGTTACATATTAGCTGATGATGTTCACCCTGAGTAGATGCGAGTAACTTCTGGGTGACCCCTGGCGGGACAAAGGCTGGGCAGCTCTTTTGTACATCTTTTTCTACCCCCGCTGGTGTACTTTCACCCCTGCTGCACCCCTCCCCTCTCCTCTCCTTTTCGCGTTTATACACTGCTGTCCGTGTTCAACTTTATTAGATTTGGAATTCCTTATTGGAAAAAATCCCTAATTTACTTTTTTATCGAATCTAGAGCAAAGGTGTGATCTCTGGCAGCAAAGGTTACAGAGGGGTCGGGCGGGGGTATCCAAAGACATGTTTAATTACCTTTAGGGCACAGACATCACCTTTTCATAGCTGCCCTGAATACACCTTGTATTTTTTAAATGTAGATTTATTTTGTGTTCACTTTCAAATCCACTTATTTCCTATAGTTTAATTTGTGAGAATTATCTGATGCCTACAAATCCGGTGATAAAGTCCCTGCGCTCCCATTGGCTGGCCTGGTCACGTGGCTGCCTAACTTTATTCAGTTGACAGCGAGTAGGAGGGCTCTATGGAGGGAGAAAAAAAGACAACACGAGAAAAATTAGTATTTTGAACCTTCTGAAATTAATGGCCATGAGTTCGTATATGGTGAACTCTAAGTATGTGGATCCCAAGTTCCCGCCGTGCGAGGAGTACCTGCAGAACGGCTACCTCGCCGAGCAGAGCCCGGAGTACTTCGGCCCCTCGCCGGGCGCGGAGTACCAGCACCCGGGGCTCTACCCGCGCTCAGGTTACAGCAGCGGCGGCGGCGGCGAGCAGCCGCCCCCGCCGCCGCCGCCGCAGCAGCAAGCCTTCGGCTGCGCCCCGGGCCCCATCCTGCCCCCGCGGGGCCACGGCCAGGAGCCGCCCGCCCCCCAGAGCCTGTTCCCCGGCGCGGCCGAGCCCCCCGCCCTGGCCGGCCCCCGCTCCTGCGGCCAGCAGCTCGGCCTGAAGAGCCAGAACGGGCCGGCCACCAAGCAGCCGGCCATCGTCTACCCCTGGATGAAGAAAGTGCACGTCAACACGGGTAAGCACCGCGCGGCTCCTTCCCGCCACGAATAATTTATGAGGCAGCGGCAATTACACTCATCATAAATTTTTATTGCTGGGGAAGCAGGCCAGCGGCCATGTGCTGCTGCCGGTGCACCAGGCACGCCGGAGCAGCGGGGCGTAGAGGCAGCTTGATGGGGAGAGAAGTGAGTGTGGCATGCATACATATGGGTCGGTAATGCCACACCGTATGGAACATGGGCAGATAGTGCATGTGATGTGTGGGTACCTAACTCCAGATCATCACAGGCGTGTTCAATTTAACGTGGGTATAGGATTGTAATGTCTGGTGGCACATGGGTTTATAATTCCATGAGCACATGGATGTAAAATACCCTTCTATACATGCCCGTGTATTGTCTGGGGCATATGGGTACCTATTTCGTTACATTGTGTGTGGGCAGGGGGTCTGTCGGGGTTAGTGTGGATTTCGGAGGGTTATTTAGTTGGAATTTCGAGGCTACTGGCACGTGGTTCCTACTGTGTTGTATTTTGGGGTTTGCGGTCCGTTATTGCGGTGGCTGCGGGCGTTATTAATGCCAGGTTTGTGGAGTTGTGGGTGGACTTGGTTTGTTACTGTGGGCAGTGGGAGTGATGCTGGAGGTTTCTCCCCGTGCAGTGTGAAGGAGGTTTTAGGATTGGTAATGTGGTTTCTTGTGTTTTTACTTGACTCGCTTCCCCTGTTTTCAACTGTTTGCCTCTCCTTCTCCACAGTGAACCCGAACTACACAGGCGGGGAGCCGAAGCGGTCCCGGACGGCCTACACCCGGCAGCAGGTCCTGGAGCTGGAGAAGGAGTTCCACTTTAACAGGTACCTGACCCGGAGGCGCCGCATCGAGATCGCACACACGCTCTGCCTCTCCGAGCGCCAGATCAAGATCTGGTTCCAGAACCGAAGGATGAAGTGGAAAAAGGACCACAAACTGCCCAACACGAAGGGCAGGTCGTCGTCCTCGGGCGCCTCGAGCCAGCATCTACAGACTGTGTGCAAGGAGCACCAGACGGACCTCACCGCCCTCTAAGCCGGGCCGTGCCCTGCCTGCACCCCTCGACTCTGAACTGCCCCGTGCCCCCCAAACCAACCGCAGCCAGAGCCGGCATGCCACCAGCACAGACAGCGGGCCAGGTACTGATGCCAGCAGGACCAGACGTCACTCACACCTACCGATCCCTTTGCGTTTTGACAAGAGCACATCAACACAGCGCCTACATCTGCTTCGGAGAGCCCGAGGCGCAGACGAAGTACTGCCCGGTTATTGGTAACACTGACAATGAAATCACTTCTTGACTCGTATTCTTGCAGCGAAGGCAAAGGGAGGCTCGCCTCGTGCCAGCCCTTCCTAAAAACCCAAATAAAGCGACATTAAACCGGCTTAAAGGAGCACACAGACCAGGACATGCTCACACTTCACAGTGCAGGAAGTGCGCGGCTTCCGTTTCAGACGGATGGTGGGACTGCAGAGAGGATGGGCTCGGGGCCATTTTCATGTGATTCATTTCCTGGGTTTTTCCTTGGGTAATGTTCCACTTCTGTGCATTTCAGTTCATTTCGCGGTTAAATTTGATCGAAAATTGGACAGAGGGCTGCGTGTTTCCGCCTTTGTTTACTGCTCGAACCAATCGTGTCCGGGAAACTCCCGGCCCTGTTTTATTATTTTTTATCCTTGTTTTCCATCCACTTCGTCTCGATTAAGAGAAACCAAAAAAATATGAAAAATAGGCGATTTGTAGGCCTTGCTTCGGGCTGTGTAATGTTTAGGCTGTCCTTACGTATTTATTTATTTTTTACTACAAAGGTACGAAGCAGATTAAAACAGCCAAACCAAAATAATGTCGTGGACATTTTGAGGATTTTCCCACTAAGATTAGATGTAATTTTCATTTACCCACAACAGATCTTTTTCTCTATATAATGAAAGCATAAAAGATCTAGCCTTTTAGGAAAAAAATGTAGCATCAAAATAGCTTCTTAAAATTGTATTTAGATATGTAGGATTATACTGATCCACGATTTTATATGTTTTACATAATTGTTAAACTCAAGTGGACTCCACGCCCATTTTTATCCTATTCAATAGTTTAAAAAAAAAAGAGTATTCCACGTCAACTAAGGTTGTTTTTTTAAAAAGTACATTTTGGGATATTTTCTACTGGTCTGGTTGCAGATATTTAAATAATAGTAAGTATCATGTACAGAAGGTTGTGAGGTTTATATGGTTCAGCAAATTCAATGTTAAGATTTCTTCTCTTTATTAAGTTTGCATTTTATCAGCTGAAGCAATAGTGTGCCTCTGTGATGTAACAGTACGACGTGCGAAGTCCACTCTCTTGTTTGACTCGGGGTGATTTAAAAAGCATCCTTTTTAAAAATGATATGACCCCATTTAGAAATAGTACATTTATTTGTTAGGAGAGTAGGGAAGGAGGCGGATAGAGGCCAGTATATCTGCTTCAGGTACTCAAGTTTGCACTGGTGCCTGGTGCCGAAAGGTCATTTTGCACCAGGCTTGGAGCTTTGTCAGCTCAGGAGGGTGCGGAACCGCCCGGCACCGGGTCGGGTTTTTTTGTGGAGGAGCCGTATTTTGACAGTCCTTTAGCACAGGATTGCGGCTTGTTTTTACAGACCCTTCCAGTACAAATGGCCGGGCAGGCTACAGAGGGTGTCATGCCTTTGATTCCAGGGTCACTGGCTGATAACATTCCAGAAAGAGTGTTGAAAAGGAGGGAAGAGGGTAAGCTGGGCGCTGTGGAGGCTGTCTAGGCGCTGGTTCGAGGCAGAAGCCATCGCTCACGGCTGCAACCCAGCCCTTGTGCTGGGGGCCCAGTCTCTCTGAACAGGGCCGGCTCTTTGTGCGCCCGCCTCGGCGACCCTTTGTTCCCCCTGGCACGCCTGGCATTCTCAGGGCCCAGCCTGACTACCCACACGTCGAGATATTAAAGATGGATTTTCGGGCATTATGCGCAGCATTGTGGCGGCCACAAAAAGCGCCGAGTGCACACACAGTTGAGCCGGCCCCTGCCCTGACGCCTTCACGTCGAGAAGCTGAAAAGGTATGTTCGGAGCCCCGAGCGGCCGCAGGTTCACTCAGAGGACATGTTTTCAGTCCGACGAGCTGTATTTCAGCCGGGGGAGCTGACCTCTCAACTCTTGACCCGACAGACCCCTACTCCCTTGTCTTACACATAGACAGCATTCATATTCAGAGCCGGCAAAGGATTCTTCTGCTCCCAAAAGTTGTCCGGTGATTACATGTCACAGTTTTATAATGTTTAACCCTGGGCCGGGCAACAGATTGTGGCCTTTCAGAACATGAACACATGCCCCACTGTTACTAGAAACTAATTGGGGGGCATTCGATCCCACGAGTTGTGCTTTCATTTTACTATATAGGTTTATATATAGCGAGGGACGCGGCGAAATGTGTATTTTCGCAAGATACATAACTGAAAGAGGGAAGCCAGGAAAGGATAGGAAATGAAAGGAGGATGGGGCGATGGGAAGAACAGAAAGAAACAAAAGTAGGCGAAAAATAGCGAGCAGCGAAAAAGCTAAAACAAGAGAACAGAAAAAGGAGGAAAAATGAACCAAAGGTAGCAAAAATGCCAAGCAGGCTCTGGAAGGAAAATGAAAGCGATAGAACAAAAATAAAATCATCAAAGGGTGTGATAAATGAACTCCAAAAGAAACAAACGAAAGCAAGTAAAATAGAAAGAATGGAATAAAGACAATTTAAGAGAGAAATAAATAAAACTTAACAAAGAAAGAAAGTAAATCCATGTTTTTGCGCTTATGCAGTAGGAATACCCACAGAACGCGACCTTCGATTTATTACTATTTTTATGGTACTTTTCCGAATTTTAAATAATCGCATTTGTTTACAATGTTGTTAAAGCTCTCGGAGGAGTGAGTTCAAGTTGAGCCCTTTTGGCGGCTGAGAAAGTATAGGCGTCCTTAAAGGCACGCAGAAGTGCATTGAATCATCACAGACGGTCAACATTTACCTATGGTTTCTGCTCCGACTGTTCATACGAACCGATGCACGCCTGTCTCATTGTGCGCACAGTTATTTCTGTGCAGTGAAAGGGGACTCTTTTTAAAATAAATCTAGGTGTGTAAATGGACAGGATGTGTACTGCCCTATGGAAGAACACGCAGTGAGCACGCAGTGTACACACACGCACACGCGCACACCTTTTAAACAATCGATAGCTTTGCATACACCTTACCAATGTATTTTCTCCAACGGTTAAAATATTATTTATATGAATGGTTGCTTGTAGATTTATGTAATTCTTTCATATGACATTGAAATAATAAAATGCCTTGTATATACGAATGTGTACTGTTCTGTATGTTCTCTGCAGCAGTTCGCGAAGCCGCTGCTGTCACGGATGTTTTTGCGTGTTACCTTAAAAACCAACACATAAGGTGCGCATTTTCCGACAATGGAAGGGTTTCTGCGGGATAACAAAAGACAGGCTGGCGGTGTAATAATAAAGGGGGCAGGTCCAGCGAAGTGATGGTTTTTCTCATCGAAATATATATATTATTTGTGAATGGTTTAAGCTAAACCTGGACTTTGGAAACGATATGTATCTGAGAGATTTGCAGCGCGACTCCTAGCATACAGACAAGCCACCGGATATTTGCCTTTCCTTGGCGCATAATTTAGTCAACCCGGCCACATATTTTGGTGCTCCCCTGCCACATAATTCCAGTGGCCCTGCAGATAAATTCACGTGTACTGTGCACGCGAATCTACATCAGGTTTTGTACAAACTACTTTTACGTGTATGTAATGTGCTCCTGAAGACAGGCATGTGTAGTAGTCAAGGAAGGAGTGCAGTGGGGCTAGTGAACCGCCCCCCCCCCCCACCGCCGGATCCGTGTACGGATCTTTCAGCCACATCCTTTTGGGCAGACGCTTGTCACGCTACATGTACACACCACAAACAGACCACAGTCCCGTATATGCTTTTCCACGGAGCCGCTGTGCTCTCTGCTTCCCTGTGCTGCCCACAGGGGTTTATGCCGTGGAGATACGAGGCGACACATTTACATCCGTGTTTAGTGTTCACTTCTTTGTGTGTGCAGTGCTCGCCTGTTTGTGGATATATCCATGCACACAAACCTACATGCGTGTAACTTCTGCCTCACAAGTGCTGGGACGCGTCACCAATCTGCAGATCTGACCTCACCCTATTGGATGGTTGTACAACCGAGCATGAAATTCAAACTCTCCCTCTTCTCCAAGAGCCCAGAGCACCACAAAGGGGGGGGGGGGGGGGGGGGGGGGACACGTTTCCTCGCCATATGTGACTTTCATTCTCCCATGCACCCCTCACCATGTGTGCCGTTTGCTCTCCATTTGTGCCTTTGAAGCGCTTCTCGTGCTGCCTTTGCAATCCGCACATGTCCTTTCCGGGCCACACGAGCCTTCTTTGCCCGCATATGAGCCTTTTAAACGTTATGTTTGCCTTTTACACTTCACTCTCACATTGTGCCTTTGTTCACTATACAGGCTTTTCACGTTTCAAGCGTGCCCGTTACACTTCATATGTGGCTTTTATCATGGCCTATATTTCTGCTTCAGTGCGCGCTATTTTTTCACATCGTACTTTTTTCTTTCGTGCGATGTACTCTCCAGAAATACCCTTTTTGTACATTTGTATGTATTATACAACCCATTAGTGAATATTGGTCTCCATATGTGCCTCATCACTCGTGTGTGCCTTTTACAACTCACACATTCATCCTCTTCCGTACGTTCCGTTTACACCCATCCATATGTAATCCAATGTCCATATGTCTTTTGTATATTTTTTTACATTCCCCTCTATGTGCGCCTTTTACAGTCCAATCGTAGCGCCATTCACTGCCTATATGTACCATGTGCACTTAATGTAAGCCTTTTACAAGGGACAACATCTTCTTCACAACCCCTTAGAGCCCCCTCTCAATGTATGCCTTTCACAGCCCACTCGTACCGTATTCACCTATATGCGCCTCCCATTGTCTTCCTTAAGTGTGTTACTTTTACCCTTGTTTGTGCTTTTTACATTTAACGCGCCCACGTCCTGTTTTCTTTTTGATGTACCTTCACCAATAGATGCTTTCTGCTTCACCACCTGCCCCTTTCACTACTATGTATATTTTCACACCTGGACCATTTTAGTTATTCTGCGTGCACCTCACCCTCTTCCCACATGTCCTTCCCTCGTCACAAACTGAGATTCCTTCCATCTGTGCCTTTTACTTCCCACACGTCCTTCCCTCTTCATAAACTGAGCTCCTCTCCATCTGTGCCTTTTACTTCCCACATGTCCATGTCCTTCTCTCTTCATAAACTGAGCTCCCCTCCATGGGTGCCTTTTACTTCCCTCACGTCCTTCCCTCTTCATAAACTGAGCTGCCCTCCATGGGTGCCTTTTACTTCCCACATGTCCTTCCCTCTTCATAAACTCAGCTCTCCTCCATGGGTGCCTTTTACTTCCCACATCTCCTTCCCTCTTCATAAACTGAGCTCACCTCCATAGGTGCCTTTTACTTCACACATATCCTTCCCTCTTCATAAACTCAGCTCACCTCCATAGGTGCCTTTTACTTCCCACATGTCCTTCCCTATTCAGGAACTCAGATTACCTCCATGGGTACCTTTTACTTCCCACATGTACTCCCCTCTTCACCAACTCAGCTCACCTCCATGGGTGCCTTTTACTTCCCACATGTCCTTTCCGCTTCATAAACTCAGCTCACCTCCATGGGTGCATTTTACTTCCCTCGTGTCTGAACTGGGGTGGCGGAGTGAGCTAAAGAACGGCGATGGATTAAACCCAGATCAGTTGAAGGGAGGTGAGTGTTTGTATTGTCAACGCTCCGTCCATCACCACCTTTGGTTTTTCTTTGCCTTTTACTTTCCTTGTGTCCTTCCCTCTTCATAAACTGACCTCCCCTCATGGGTGCCTTTTACATCCCACATGTCCTCCCCTCTTCATAAACTGAACTTCCCTCATGGGTGCTTTTACTTCCCACATGTCCTCTCCTCTTCATAAACTGAACTTCCCTCATGGGTGCCTTTTACTTCCCACATGTCCTTCCCTCTTCATAAAACTGATCTCTCCTCCATGGGTGCCTTTTACTTCCCACATGTCCTTCCCTCTCCATAAACTGGGCGGCCCTCCATGGGTGCCTTTTACTTCCCTCATGTCCTTCCCTCTTCCTAAACTGATCTCTCCTCCATGGGTGCCTTTTACTTCCCACATGTCCTTCCCTCTCCATAAACTGGGCGGCCCTCCATGGGTGCCTTTTACTTCCCTCATGTCCTTCCCTCTTCCTAAACTGAGCTCACCTCCATGGGTGCCTTTTACTTCCCACGTGTCCTTCCCTCTTTATAAACTGAGCTCCCCTCCATGGGTGCCTTTTACTTCCCACGTGTCCTTCCCTCTTCATGAACTCAGCTCACCTCCATGGGTGCCTTTTACTTCCCACGTGTCCATCCCTCTTCATGAACTCAGCTCACCTCCATGGGTGCCTTTTACTTCCCACGTGTCCATCCCTCTTCATAAACTGAGCTCACCTCCATGGGTGCCTTTTACTTCCCACGTGTCCTTCCCTCTTCATAAACTGAGCTCTCCTCCATGGGTGCCTTTTACTCCCCATATGTCCTTCCTGACATGTCCTTCCCGCTTCATAAACTGAGCTCTCCTCCATGGGTGCCTTTTACTCCCCACATGTCCTTCCCTAACATGTCCTTCCTTCTTCATAAACTGAGCTCTCCTCCATGGGTGCCTTTTACTTCCCACATGTCCTTCCCTCTTCATAAACTGAGCTCTCCTCCATGGGTGCCTTTTACTCCCCACATGTCCTTCCCTGACATGTCCTTCCCTCTTCATAAACTCAGCTCTCCTCCATGGGTGCCTTTACTTCCCACATGTCCTTCCCTCTTCATAAACTGAGCTCTCCTCCATGGGTGCCTTTTACTTCCCACATGTCATTCCCTCACATGTCCTTCCCTCTTCATAAACTCAGCTCTCCTCCATGGGTGCCTTTTACTTCCCACATGTGCTTCCCTCTTCATAAACTGAGCTCTCCTCCATGGGTGCCTTTTACTTCCCACATGTCCTTCCCTCTTCATAAACTCAGCTCTCCTCCATGGGTGCCTTTACTTCCCACATGTCCTTCCCTCTTCATAAACTGAGCTCACCTCCATGGGTGCCTTTTACTCCCCACATGTCCTTCCCTCTTCATAAACTGAGCTCATCTCCATGGGTGCCTTTTACTTCCCACATGTCATTCCCTCACATGTCCTTCCCTCTTCATAAACTCAGATCTCCTCCATGGGTGCCTTTTACTTCCCACATGTCCTTCCCTCACGTGTCCTTCCCTCTTCATAAACTGAGCTCTCCTCCATGGGTGCCTTTTACTCCCCACATGTCCTTCCCTCTTCATAAACTGAGCTCTCCTCCACGAGTGCCTTTTACTTCTCACATGTCCTTCCCTCTTCATAAACTGAGTTCTCCTCCATGGGTGCCTTTTACTTCCCACATGTCCTCCCCTCTTCATAAACTGAGCACTCCTCCATGGGTGCTTTTTACTCCCCACATGTCCTCCCCTCTTCATAAACTGAACTCTCCTCCATGGGTGCCTTTTACTTCCCACATGTCCTTCCCTCTTCATAAACTGAGCTCTCCTCCATGGGTGCCTTTTACTTCCCACATGTCCTTCCCTCTTCATAAACTCAGCTCTCCTCCATGGGTGCCTTTACTTCCCACATGTCCTTCCCTCTTCATAAACTGAGCTCACCTCCATGGGTGCCTTTTACTCCCCACATGTCCTTCCCTCTTCATAAACTGAGCTCATCTCCATGGGTGCCTTTTACTTCCCACATGTCATTCCCTCACATGTCCTTCCCTCTTCATAAACTCAGATCTCCTCCATGGGTGCCTTTTACTTCCCACATGTCCTTCCCTCACGTGTCCTTCCCTCTTCATAAACTGAGCTCTCCTCCATGGGTGCCTTTTACTCCCCACATGTCCTTCCCTCTTCATAAACTGAGCTCTCCTCCACGAGTGCCTTTTACTTCTCACATGTCCTTCCCTCTTCATAAACTGAGTTCTCCTCCATGGGTGCCTTTTACTTCCCACATGTCCTCCCCTCTTCATAAACTGAGCTCTCCTCCATGGGTGCTTTTTACTCCCCACATGTCCTCCCCTCTTCATAAACTGAGCTCTCCTCCATGGGTGCCTTTTACTTCCCACATGTCCTTCCCTCTTCATAAACTGAGCTCTCCTCCATGGGTGCCTTTTACTTCCCACATGTCCTTCCCTCTTCATAAACTCAGCTCTCCTCCATGGATGCCTTTTACTTCCCCAATGTCCTTCCCTCTGCATAAACTCCGCTCCCCTCCAAGTTTTCCTGCTACTCCCCACATGTCCTTTCTTCTTCATAAACTCAGCTCGCCTCCATGGGTGTCTTTTACTTCCCACATGTCCTTCCCTCTTCATAAACTAAGCTCACCTCCATGGGTGCCTTTTACTTCCCACATGTCCTTCCCTCTTCATAAACTCAGCTCGCCTCCATGGGTGCCTTTTACTTCCCACATGTCCTTCACTCTGCATAAACTCCGCTCCCCTCCAGTTTGCCTGTTACTCCCCACATGTCCTTCCTTCTTCATAAACTCAGCTCACCTCCATGGGTGTCTTTTATTTTCCACATGTCCTTCCCTCTTCATAAACTTAGCTCACCTCCATAGGTGCCTTTTACTTCACACATATCCTTCCCTCTTCATAAACTGAGCTCTCCTCCATGGGTGCCTTTTACTCCCCACATGTCCTCCCCTCTTCATAAACTCAGCTCACCTCCATAGGTGCCTTTTACTTCCCACATGTCCTTCCCTATTCAGGAACTCAGATTACCTCCATGGGTACCTTTTACTTCCCACATGTACTCCCCTCTTCACCAACTCAGCTCACCTCCATGGGTGCCTTTTACTTCCCACATGTCCTTTCCGCTTCATAAACTCAGCTCACCTCCATGGGTGCATTTTACTTCCCTCGTGTCTGAACTGGGGTGGCGGAGTGAGCTAAAGAACGGCGATGGATTAAACCCAGATCAGTTGAAGGGAGGTGAGTGTTTGTATTGTCAACGCTCCGTCCATCACCACCTTTGGTTTTTCTTTGCCTTTTACTTTCCTTGTGTCCTTCCCTCTTCATAAACTGACCTCCCCTCATGGGTGCCTTTTACATCCCACATGTCCTCCCCTCTTCATAAACTGAACTTCCCTCATGGGTGCTTTTACTTCCCACATGTCCTCTCCTCTTCATAAACTGAACTTCCCTCATGGGTGCCTTTTACTTCCCACATGTCCTTCCCTCTTCATAAAACTGATCTCTCCTCCATGGGTGCCTTTTACTTCCCACATGTCCTTCCCTCTCCATAAACTGGGCGGCCCTCCATGGGTGCCTTTTACTTCCCTCATGTCCTTCCCTCTTCCTAAACTGATCTCTCCTCCATGGGTGCCTTTTACTTCCCACATGTCCTTCCCTCTCCATAAACTGGGCGGCCCTCCATGGGTGCCTTTTACTTCCCTCATGTCCTTCCCTCTTCCTAAACTGAGCTCACCTCCATGGGTGCCTTTTACTTCCCACGTGTCCTTCCCTCTTTATAAACTGAGCTCACCTCCATGGGTGCCTTTTACTTCCCACGTGTCCTTCCCTCTTCATGAACTCAGCTCACCTCCATGGGTGCCTTTTACTTCCCACGTGTCCATCCCTCTTCATGAACTCAGCTCACCTCCATGGGTGCCTTTTACTTCCCACGTGTCCATCCCTCTTCATAAACTGAGCTCACCTCCATGGGTGCCTTTTACTTCCCACGTGTCCTTCCCTCTTCATAAACTGAGCTCTCCTCCATGGGTGCCTTTTACTCCCCATATGTCCTTCCTGACATGTCCTTCCCGCTTCATAAACTGAGCTCTCCTCCATGGGTGCCTTTTACTCCCCACATGTCCTTCCCTAACATGTCCTTCCTTCTTCATAAACTGAGCTCTCCTCCATGGGTGCCTTTTACTTCCCACATGTCCTTCCCTCTTCATAAACTGAGCTCTCCTCCATGGGTGCCTTTTACTCCCCACATGTCCTTCCCTGACATGTCCTTCCCTCTTCATAAACTCAGCTCTCCTCCATGGGTGCCTTTACTTCCCACATGTCCTTCCCTCTTCATAAACTGAGCTCTCCTCCATGGGTGCCTTTTACTTCCCACATGTCATTCCCTCACATGTCCTTCCCTCTTCATAAACTCAGCTCTCCTCCATGGGTGCCTTTTACTTCCCACATGTGCTTCCCTCTTCATAAACTGAGCTCTCCTCCATGGGTGCCTTTTACTTCCCACATGTCCTTCCCTCTTCATAAACTCAGCTCTCCTCCATGGGTGCCTTTACTTCCCACATGTCCTTCCCTCTTCATAAACTGAGCTCACCTCCATGGGTGCCTTTTACTCCCCACATGTCCTTCCCTCTTCATAAACTGAGCTCATCTCCATGGGTGCCTTTTACTTCCCACATGTCATTCCCTCACATGTCCTTCCCTCTTCATAAACTCAGATCTCCTCCATGGGTGCCTTTTACTTCCCACATGTCCTTCCCTCACGTGTCCTTCCCTCTTCATAAACTGAGCTCTCCTCCATGGGTGCCTTTTACTCCCCACATGTCCTTCCCTCTTCATAAACTGAGCTCTCCTCCACGAGTGCCTTTTACTTCTCGCATGTCCTTCCCTCTTCATAAACTGAGTTCTCCTCCATGGGTGCCTTTTACTTCCCACATGTCCTCCCCTCTTCATAAACTGAGCTCTCCTCCATGGGTGCCTTTTACTCCCCACATGTCCTCCCCTCTTCATAAACTGAGCTCTCCTCCATGGGTGCCTTTTACTTCCCACATGTCCTTCCCTCTTCATAAACTGAGCTCTCCTCCATGGGTGCCTTTTACTTCCCACATGTCCTTCCCTCTTCATAAACTCAGCTCTCCTCCATGGGTGCCTTTACTTCCCACATGTCCTTCCCTCTTCATAAACTGAGCTCACCTCCATGGGTGCCTTTTACTCCCCACATGTCCTTCCCTCTTCATAAACTGAGCTCATCTCCATGGGTGCCTTTTACTTCCCACATGTCATTCCCTCACATGTCCTTCCCTCTTCATAAACCCAGATCTCCTCCATGGGTGCCTTTTACTTCCCACATGTCCTTCCCTCACGTGTCCTTCCCTCTTCATAAACTGAGCTCTCCTCCATGGGTGCCTTTTACTCCCCACATGTCCTTCCCTCTTCATAAACTGAGCTCTCCTCCATGGGTGCCTTTTACTCCCCACATGTCCTTCCCTCTTCATAAACTGAGCTCTCCTCCACGAGTGCCTTTTACTTCTCACATGTCCTTCCCTCTTCATAAACTGAGCTCTCCTCCATGGGTGCCTTTTACTTCCCACATGTCCTCCCCTCTTCATAAACTGAGATCTCCTCCATGGGTGCCTTTTACTCCCCACATGTCCTCCCCTCTTCATAAACTGAGCTCTCCTCCATGGGTGCCTTTTACTTCCCACATGTCCTTCCCTCTTCATAAACTGAGCTCTCCTCCATGGGTGCCTTTTCCTTCCCACATGTCCTTCCCTCTTCATAAACTGAGCTCACCTCCATGGGTGCCTTTTACTTCCCACATGTCCTTCCCTCTTCATAAACTGAGCTCTCCTCCATGGGTGCCTTTTACTCCCCACATGTCCTTCCCTCACATGTCCTTCCCTCTTCATAAACTCAGCTCTCCTCCATGGGTGCCTTTTACTCCCCACATGTCCTTTCCTCTTCATAAACTCAGCTCTCCTCCATAGGTGCCCTTTACTCCCCACATGTCCTTCCCTCACATGTTTTTCCCTCTTCATAAACTGAGCTCTCCTCCATGGGTGCCTTTTACTTCCCACATGTCCTTCCCTCTTCATAAACTGAGCTCTCTTCCATGAGTGCCTTTTACTCCCCACATGTCCTTCCCTCTTCATAAACTGAGTTCTCCTCCATGGGTGCCTTTTACTTCCCACGTGTCCTTCTCTCTTCATAAATTGAGCTCACCTCCATGGGTACCTTTTACTTCCCACATGTCCTTCCCTCTTCATAAACTGAGCTCTCCTCCATAGGTGCCTTTTACTTCCCACGTGTCCTTCCCTCTTCATAAACTGAGTTCTCCTCCATGGGTGCCTTTTACTTCCCACGTGTCCTTCCCTCTTCATAAACTGAGCTCACCTCCATGGGTGCCTTTTACTTCTCACGTGTCCTTCCCTCTTCATAAACTGAGCTCACCTCCATGGGTGCCTTTTACTTCTCACGTGTCCTTCCCTCTTCATAAACTGAGCTCTCCTCCATGGGTGCCTTTTACTTCCCACGTGTCCTTCCCTCTTCATAAACTGAGCTCTCCTCCATGGGTGCCTATTACTTCCCATATGTCCTTCCCTCTTCATAAACTGAGCTCTCCTCCATGGGTGCCTATTACTTCCCATATGTCCTTCCCTCTTCATAAACTGAGCTCTCCTCCATGGGTGCCTATTACTTCCCATATGTCCTTCCCTCTTCATAAACTGAGCTCTCCTCCATGGGTGCCTATTACTTCCCATATGTCCTTCCCTCTTCATAAACTGAGCTCTCCTTCATGGGTGCCTTTTACTCTCCACATGTCCTTCCCTCACATGTCCTTCCCTCTTCATAAACTGAGCTCTCCTCCATGGGTGCCTTTTACTTCCCACATGTCCTTCCCTCTTCATAAACTCAGCTCTCCTTCATGGGTGCCCTTTACTCTCCACATGTCCTTCCCTCACATGTCCTTCCCTCTTCATAAACTCAGCTCTCCTCCATGGGTGCCTTTTACTTCCATCATGTCCTTCCCTCTTCATAAACTGAGCTCTCCTCCATGGGTGCCTATTACTTCCCATATGTCCTTCCCTCTTCATAAACTGAGCTCTCCTCCATGGGTGCCTATTACTTCCCATATGTCCTCCCCTCTTCATAAACTGAGCTCTCCTTCATGGGTGCCTTTTACTCCCCACATGTCCTTCCCTCACATGTCCTTCCCTCTTCATAAACTCAGCTCTCCTCCATGGGTGCCTTTTACTCCCCACATGTCCTTTCCTCTTCATAAACTCAGCTCTCCTCCATAGGTGCCCTTTACTCCCCACATGTCCTTCCCTCACATGTTTTTCCCTCTTCATAAACTGAGCTCTCCTCCATGGGTGCCTTTTACTTCCCACATGTCCTTCCCTCTTCATAAACTGAGCTCTCTTCCATGAGTGCCTTTTACTCCCCACATGTCCTTCCCTCTTCATAAACTGAGTTCTCCTCCATGGGTGCCTTTTACTTCCCTCGTGTCCTTCTCTCTTCATAAATTGAGCTCACCTCCATGGGTACCTTTTACTTCCCACATGTCCTTCCCTCTTCATAAACTGAGCTCTCCTCCATAGGTGCCTTTTACTTCCCACGTGTCCTTCCCTCTTCATAAACTGAGTTCTCCTCCATGGGTGCCTTTTACTTCCCACGTGTCCTTCCCTCTTCATAAACTGAGCTCACCTCCATGGGTGCCTTTTACTTCCCACATGTCCTTCCCTCTTCATAAACTGAGCTCACCTCCATGGGTGCCTTTTACTTCTCACGTGTCCTTCCCTCTTCATAAACTGAGCTCTCCTCCATGGGTGCCTTTTACTTCCCACGTGTCCTTCCCTCTTCATAAACTGAGCTCTCCTCCATGGGTGCCTATTACTTCCCATATGTCCTTCCCTCTTCATAAACTGAGCTCTCCTCCATGGGTGCCTATTACTTCCCATATGTCCTTCCCTCTTCATAAACTGAGCTCTCCTTCATGGGTGCCTTTTACTCTCCACATGTCTTTCCCTCACATGTCCTTCCCTCTTCATAAACTGAGCTCTCCTCCATGGGTGACTTTTACTTCCCACATGTCCTTCCCTCTTCATAAACTCAGCTCTCCTTCATGGGTGCCTTTTACTCTCCACATGTCCTTCCCTCACATGTCCTTCCCTCTTCATAAACTCAGCTCTCCTCCATGGGTGCCTTTTACTTCCATCATGTCCTTCCCTCTTCATAAACTGAGCTCTCCTCCATGGGTGCCTATTACTTCCCATATGTCCTTCCCTCTTCATAAACTGAGCTCTCCTCCATGGGTGCCTATTACTTCCCATATGTCCTTCCCTCTTCATAAACTGAGCTCTCCTCCATGGGTGCCTATTACTTCCCATATGTCCTCCCCTCTTCATAAACTGAGCTCTCCTTCATGGGTGCCTTTTACTCTCCACATGTCCTTCCCTCACATATCCTTCCCTCTTCATAAACTCAGCTCTCCTCCATGGGTGCCTTTTACTTCCCACATGTCCTTCCCTCACATATCCTTCCCTCTTCATAAACTCGGCTCCCCTCCATGGGTGCCTTTTACTTCCCACATGTCCTTCCCTCTTCATAAACTGAGCTCTCCTCCGTGGGTGCCTTTTACTTCCCACATGTCCTTCCCTCTTCATAAACTCAGCTCACCTCCATGGGTGCCTTTTACTCCCCACATGTCCTTCCCTCTTCATAAACTGAGCTCTCCTCCGTGGGTGCCTTTTACTTCCCACATGTCCTTCCCTCTTCATAAACTCAGCTCCCCTCCATGGGTGCCTTTTACTTCCCACATGTCCTTCCCTCTTCATAAACTGAGCTCTCCTCCATGGGTGCCTTTTACTCCCCACATGTCCTTCCCTCTTCATAAACTGAGCTCCCCTCCATGGGTGCCTTTTACTCCCCACATGTCCTTCCCTCTTCATAAACTGAGCTCTCCTCCGTGGGTGCCTTTTACTTCCATCATGTCCTTCCCTCTTCATAAACTCAGTTCCCCTCCATGGGTGCCTTTTACTTCCCACATGTCCTTCCCTCTTCATAAACTGAGCTCTCCTCCATGGGTGCCTTTTACTTTCCACATGTTTCTGTCCATCTCTGGAGATTACGTTCACCTCCAAGCTGCACTCGGGTATTTCAGCCTGTTGTTAGGGTTCAGTTATTGGGTGCAGGCCAATCACTTCATTACTGCTACACGCATGTCTTTGATTGCAGATGTATCTTCGACTCGCAGTGGCGTTCTTTACTCTCCATGTGTTCCCTTACTCTCTTCATTTATGATACCATGTACATCTGCCTTTTACTCTCAGCTGTGCTGTTCACACAAGTTCATTTCTTAAATGATGCTTTCTTGCGACTCCCTTCGGGCGCCTACATTTCAGTATCGGGATATATGTCCCACCCTTTCAAGATGCCTTTGCTTTAAATTTGTGCCTGTTATGCCTCAGGTATGAGTTTGATCACTAAGGCCGGGTTACTCAGCCCATCTTTCCATTACCCCCAATATGCTCCTTTATTCCTCAGGAGGAAGCTTTGCCCCACACAGGCTCTTCTACTCCCGTAGGAGGGTTATGACAATATTCCCATATGTGCCCTTTTACTCCAATGTATGTCTTTTATTCGCCCCTTACGTCGAGCATTCTCCGTGGGCCTTGCACTGCCCATGTGCAACTTGTTCTTCGCACGGGTGCCATCTTCTCTCCATGGGCGCCTTCAGTATACTTACTTATGTACCCTTTCTACCATTTGAAACGTTTACTTCCTATGTGTGTCCTTTCCACTCATTGGAGGTCATCTAGCCGCGAATTTGTTTAGGTTTTACTCCCCATAAATCCCTTTCGGTCCTCACCATGGTCAGTCTGGTGGAAAAAAAATACTCGAACATGTGGCAAGTTCCAAATACACAAAGTTCAGATCAGGCAAGAGGGTATCCCAAGTGTAAAATTCTTACGTAACCCTCCCCCTCTTCAAAACGAATATCTTCGTTGAACACACATGGCCATTTCTTCTCCAGGCGTGGCCCTCGGTCCATCAATGCTGTGGTACAGTGAGGTTCTATAGCTGTGTTGCCGTAATTCATATTATAATAGCGTCAACTTAGTTAAAAATGTCTCATCCGTTTCCAAATACTACATGGCACAGAACAGATGTCAATCCAGTCATGTTCGGTTGTGTGTGTTTATCCCTCAGTTATATCTCTTAAGTCTGGGCGTGTGTGTGTGTGAGGCAGAGAGGTGTCATTGCGTGTCTGTGTGCACGAGTATACAAGTGTGTACCTGTGTATTTGTCTGGTGTCTCGTCTGTATTTCAGAATCTATGCCTGTGTACAGTGAGAGGTAGATGGCCAGTGTTCCTCCGATTGTGAATGTGGTGTGTCTTTTAGAGTGTGCGTGTGTGTGTGAGAGAGAGAGATGGAGAGAATGGGGGAGGGGCTATATATACATGTCACTCCGTGCTCATGCGAACATCTGTGTAGTATGTGCATAACGGCTTGTGTGTGTGTGTTTTGTCTGTTTTGGTAAGATCTAAGTGTGTGTCTGTCGCAAGTCTATGAGCCTGTGCACGTGCGTGTGTATTTTTCCAAAGGTGCTTGCTTGAGTGTGTGCAAGTGCATGAGTGATGAACCATGGTCGGGTGCGTCTGTGTGCCTACAGGTTTACCAATGTGTTCCGTTTAATCTATTTGGGGAATTTGTTTTTAATCTCAGGAGCTAGGGGGTTGTGCGGCTGCATCCAGCTAAATGTATGTGGTGTGTCTGTGGGTGTGTGTACGGGTGGATATATAAATGTGTCTTTATGTGCTTGTGTGTCGCGGCAGATGTATGGGAGCGTAGTTGTTTACGTGTATGTGCGTATTTCTATGGAAGAAGTTGTGTGTATGTGTATCATCTCTGCGTAAATACATATACCTGTCTGTCCATAGGTGCGCAGAGTGCATATGGGGTTATGTGACAGCATATGGAGGGGCGTTTACATTTGTTTCACTGTTTATGTACAGGAGACCTTTCTTGGGGGAGGGAGGGGGGGGCGGGCTGGGTCCTCATAAATCATGTTGTTGTGTCCTAAGGGTGTGTGTGTGCATTAGATCGATATACATGTTCGCGCTAGTGCATGTGTCTATATGCATGATGGCTCTTCTGTGGCTTAGTGTATTTGCATGGACGTGCAACAATGTGCGTGTATTCATATGTATGTTTGTGTTGGGTTCTGCGGTACACACTAGGGAGCCTGAAGTGTGTGTGTGTGGTGTGTGCGTGTGAAACTGTAGAAATGTGTTCATACAGTTCCTTGGTCAGCACAAATATTACACATGTGTTGTGTGGGGCGATATGATTTAAGGGACTAACTACTTGCCTGCTCAGTGTTCACACCGTCCAAAATGTGCGTTCACTTTGACACTATCACTTCATTCCATATTCCTCATGAAAAGTTGCATACAGAAAGGAAATAACTAATGTGTAGAAAGATGGTGTTCCTTTGCCACATTAGTGGGAATAAATAGGACTTATTGCTGTGACCATTTGTTTGTATGTAAGTACACTCTTGCAATTCAGACAACAGGGCCTAGAATAAGGAGGCACAGTAAACAGGGTGCAGCGCGGTCCTCCTCGCACCCGAGGGCGTGTGAAGGACGTGCACCCCTCACCCTCGAGCCTCAATGGATCTGTCCCGCTCAGACTCCCTCAGCATAGGCCCGGGCTCCCATGGCCCTGTCAGATGCGTTGTACATTCTAGGAATATCTCAGACAGAGGGCTGGAGCGACCGACGGACGGAAGCTGCGTGCATGAGGCGCGTCACTGGTGCTTATATATCATATACGAACAGTAGCGTCTCTGTTGAGATAGGAAACCATTAATAACGGATCGGTTATGTGCACTTATCTAGACAGTGTGTACACACAACCCATGATAGACGGGGACAGCTGACAGACATCTCTTTGTGTTGCTTCACTGTCTTTATGCATTTGTGCAGCATTTAGGTTTGAAGACTCCTATATTTGATCACACTCAGTACATTTTGATTTATTTTAAGGGCGAAACGTACATTACGTGACGGCTGATGTATAAATGTAAACAGTGGCGATTGTGGGAGAGGCGGGTGTGAACTTGCGTGGTGTGTGTCTGTATACGTGTGCTTGTCTGTTAGGGGCATGGTATAGAAATGTAAGAATGTGTGTGTGTGAGCGTGCGTGTCTGAGTGTGTATCTAAGTGCGTGTTTATATCTGTGTTTGAGTGTGTGAGGGCAATGTGTGTACGTCTGTGTTTTTGTGTGAGTGTATGTGTGTTTGTTAATAAGATCATCTGCGTTTGCGTGATTGTGTATCGATATATGTGTGTGTCAGTGTGAGGATGTTTGTGCGTATCTGCGTGTCGTAGAGGGTAGGTGTATGTATTCGTGTGTGAGTGTGTCTTTGGGTGTGTGTCTGGGTACTTGTTTGTTTATTTGTGTCTTTGGGGGCGTGATTAGGTATATATGTGTGTATTCGTTTTTGTGTATGTCTGAGTGTGTGCCGGTGTATATGTTTGTGTAATATCTACGTTAGCTTGATTGTGTATTAGTGTGTGAGAGAATGTCAGCGTTTGTTTGTGTGTGTATGTGAGAGAATATCAGGGTGTTTGATTGTGTATGTGTGTGTGTGTATGAGTGTGTGTGTGTGTCTCTCCAAGTCCTTTCTGCACCGGTTCGCCTGGGCTGACTCCTCCTATGCAACCGCCATACATCAATAAAAGGCTGTGTGTTATATCAGCGCTAGTGGCAAGGACTTACAGTGCGGGGCGGGTGAAGGGGCAGGGGGGGGGGGGGGGCAGCCAACAGCAGGCCGTGCACAGTGTGGCAAGTGTGGCGCTGCGCCTGCAGCAGAGAGCGCCTCCTGCACAGCACGGCCATGTTTGCGAGCCCTCGCCACCACCGATGTTGTAAGCACACAGCCCCCAAATAAGCCGCCCTAGAAATATTCATAACATGCAGCATCTCCGAGGGGCAGGAAGATGGTAGGAGTAGATTTCTACAAGTCCTGGCCCACGTGATTGGCGAAATAATTAATTCAGCACGTCCCTTAAGAAACACGGCGTCGTCATTAATCTGCCAAGCAAAAAGGACTCTATCAGACTTGAGACCTGAGGAGATCCCAAGAATATAATATACAAAGGGTTAGCAGTATATTCGCGGCGCTCCTGCCTCGCTGAGAGCAGCATCTCGGTACGTAAAGATTTTTTACTTTATTTCGTGAGTTCTATTCTTAATGAACTTAGCTGTCATATGCTTGATAAATCGCACCCTTTGCTTCCTGCTCTGCGGCCATACGCCAGCCAGGAGTCAGTATGGATGATATACCGACCTTCTCGCTATAAATGAAAAATTATGGGAGTGAGCGTGTGTGTGCCGCGCTCGCCGTGGTTTGCATGGAGGTGGCTGCCGTTGGGGGGGCTTTTGGGGGGAGATGCGCTGTGCTGTTTGTGTTTTACTGCGGACAATAGTCACTGTCAGGGCATCTGCCGTCTATTCTTGCAGCCGAGAAAGGGCCCGAGCCTCTTTTCATGCCAGGGTCGTAAATTTCGCTCCGCGTCATAATAGAAAGGCTATAAAACTGGCTTGAAATTTTACCCAAGGCAGGCTTTAAGCAGCAGATAATGGGTTCCGAGCGCGCTTTCCCCGCTCCCGTCTCTCATTATCGCCTCACCTACTCGGGCGCTTCCCACTCCAGGCACACACATTTATTTACAGCATTTGATTATTAAAAGGACATTTGTGGACGCTGCTTCCGCGCCTCCCAAGTCAAATAAAAGCGGCAAGCAAGACGCTCGGGTGGCAGGGCGGACGTCCGAAGCCAGCTCCGTTCCTCGCACGGCTTCTCTTCCCCAATTCAATCTTTATTTGCGCGAATTCATTTGTTAAATTCGTTTTTTTTAACGCTATGCTTTAATAGACTGGTTTGAAGTACTTTTATTGCTTCCGTTTTCAATAGCAGGATACTGTCAGCGTTTCCCGCGGAGTGAGTTATTGCTGAAATAATAAAAAAAACAGTCTGCGGACTCCTGGCCTGAGACATATTTCTGTTTTCGGTGGGTGTGGAGGCGCGTTCAGCACCACGGTGCCCACATTGGTGGGCACAAGGAACCAGAGCCCCGGAGCCGGGTATAAAGTAAAGCGCTTTGGGAGCCGGTTCTTCGCGGTATTTCATCAGCGTGACAATGGCCGGCCTGGCGCGATAAATCATTTCCAGTAATTCCTGGAAGGGTGCGAGGCTGTCGGGGGCCGGCCGGGGCTGTAAATCTCCCGTTTTATTGCCGTATGAACATATGCCGCGATTGAAGACGGCTCAGATCTTTTACCGAAGACACATTCCCACAACGCTGCCGGCCCGTCAGCGGCCAGCGTTCACACTCCGGCTTGTTTTCTTTCACTTACACCACAAAGTGCCTGCTTCAAACAGAAAACTTGCAATATTCACACCACGCAGAAATCGCGTTATTCAAATATATCTTTTTCATTCCTGGCTTGTTTTCTTTCATTACACCCCTTCCAACTCTGGTCGGAGCTGAGCACATTGTGTGACTGCTTCAAACAGAAAACTTGAGATATTCGCAGCAATCTGAAATCGATTTTTTTATAATATATATTTGTGAGAATCGGTTTTCATATAAGAGGAACCGTAATGTTTAAAAAAAAAAAAAAGGTTTTCTTGCAATAGTTCCTTGTTGTAATCGAGGTTTATGTGCCCTAACATTGAAATATTACTTATGTATCTCCTTATTTTATTTACACACACTATAGCTATACATATGACAGTCGGGACTGTTTATACTGTGATTATGACAGGTCCGCAGGTACAAGTTCTTGTTTGAGAGCTCTATCTCAGTTGATAAGGCAGTCAGTGACTGTCTGTCTGTCCTCGGGTCCCCTGCACAGCCCCAGTAATGTAGATGAATGCACCCGCACAGCGATCATTTACAGCTTTGACGGTATGTTAGCTGTCACATTTACATGTTCCGAAGTTCGGACTTGTTTTATTGTTTTACGTGTCGTCTGCTGGCGGGGCTGATTTATAGCAATATATGATGCGGGCGGGATCAGCAACTAGAAGCGGCTACAGAGGAGTGTGTCTGTGCTTGGTGGAAACCTCCACACAAGTCTGATTCGTTTACTTGCTACAGAAACAAACACCTACTCACTTCCAAAGAAAAGGGTGCCTGTATGTATGTATGTATGTATGTATATATATATATATATATATATATATATATATATATATATATATATATATATATATACACACACACACACATATATATATATATATATATATTACACAAATACTAATTAGATGCACATATTCGCACTATCCAATCTACATCAATGTGTGTGTGTGGAGTTGTATATAGTGGTGCATATACTTGTATTATATGAGACGATTACCAGAGATCAATAACCTGAATAAACAGATATGTCCGTATGTCTTCCCTACCCAGACGTGTATTTGAACACACGCTGACTTGCACATGCAAAGTAGTCCCAATAGCTCGGTGGCCCTATATTGCTCGGACAGGGGAGTCTGGTCTAGGTGCTCGGACTTCTGAAATGAATGCAGATCTGCAGAGATGCACATTTGTTTTTATTAAACATGTAAAGAACAAGGATCAAAGAACACAAGAAAGCAAAGAAAACAAGCGCACTGCCATAGGCTCGTCTGATCCTCTGTGCAGGAAAGGGCTTCATTCCTTCTGCAGGGGGCGAATGGCCTGACCTGAGTGGAGCCACAGAGCTTTGCGTGCAAGAGTACATGTACACTATCTGTGAGGGCTCTGGGCAAGATCTAAACCCCGAGCCCTCCTCTGCGCCGAGTAATGTATGGCCCTCTTACACAAGCCCATGTTGTGTGGCTGAAGTGTGTCCTGTGTGCGCTTTTGTGTCCTTAATGGTTGTATGTGCCGGCCATTTTCACCCAGGCCAACAATCCCCCAACACCAGGGCTCAGTTTATTGATAGGGAGGGAAATGCTTAATTAGAAGCAGTCGATGAAAAAAAGCGGCGAAGCAGGGCCAGTTACAAAATCCAATACTGCAAAAATAATGCCGAGCGCTGTGTGCGCAGCAAAGCCAACTTTTGTTGCTGAATAAGAAGGAAAGGGCATTAAATGGAAGGCGCTGGGGCTGCCGGCGGCGCGCGGGGCGCAGAGGCCTTCTCTCGCACGAAGATTGACACTGTGGGAGCCGCGCTCCGAAGACACTGTATTCAGATCACGTGAACAAATAAGGCCGGATTTGAAAGGCAGCAGCGCCTATATTTCCGATTATACAGGGGGTGCCGTGCACCACCCCTCCCCCTCTCCAAATTCATAAGTGATAAGGTTTAAAGAAAAACAGCAATAGCGGCGGCTGCCTCCCTGTAATTCTGCAGGACTCCGGTGATTGCAAAGGGCTGCCTGTTCAACACTTCGGCTTTTTTTCATTGGTCTTTGAGCCGAGACCGCACCGATCTACCGGGAATTGGCAGTGCGGTGCGTGGACGTGCGGGGTGTGGACGCGCCGGCCACCCCACGGCCAGGTGTGGGGCAGCGCTGCCGGCAGAGCAGGGGCGAGCGGTGGGGCTGCGGCTGGGCGCCCGGGAGTGTGCACAGGTAAGCGGCTGCGCCTCTCGCCGAGCCGGCTCCTAAAAATGATTTATTCTCTTTAATCCGCGACCTTAACGACTGTCATTGTGCGGCGCCCCTGATCACACACACATTAATGCATGCGTGAGCGGAGGTGTGCACATAAAAGAAGTGGTGTGGCCTTTGTGGGGATGGCTCTGTGGCACAGGTAGGGTGAGCGCTGACAGCAGCAGCGTCCATTGCCTGCCCCTGCTTCTCTGTGCACCTGGCGGCCCCGGCCGTCCGCGGTGGAGTCCAGCGCTGCCAGCAGCAGTGCGGACCAAGATTGCTTCGCCAGTTACTTCTTTGTTCTTAGAGGGAGGCTTTTACCCCAGCAGGAGCAACAACCAAAATGTGATAGAGCAGAATATTGAGAAATTGCGATTTCCTTAATAAGGGACGCAGAGCAGCAGCCCCTGTGCAGTCTACATGAAAAATACAACAAAAGCATGACCCAATTACTCTTTCAAATGGATAGTTTTATATATTGACTTGCAAATTCACACAGTAGATAATTAATCACGTGTTTTTGTTTCTAATTTATCTTATGTCTGTGACTACATATTATATGTCTCGTTTGTGGATATATATGTTCGTATATATATATATATATATATTTATCTAATGTATCTTATTTATGTGACTATATATTATATGTCTGTGTGTTGATATATGTGCGTGTGTATGTATGTGTATATGTATATATATATATATATATATATATTTGTATACATACATATCAAAGTGTCCGGGATAATGCATGCATACACTTGTATAGCTTTTGAAAGGCGCACAGAAGACGATAAAAGGTGTGCGTGTAAATTACCTTAGATTATTATAAACACAAAAAAGTGCCCACAGCGGGTTCTGAATACATATCTTATGTATGTGATTTGCGTGTATGGCGCAATGAACCCAGTTTCCTAGTAGTGAAGGCGGCTCCCTCGGACGATGAATGGCCTGGAGCCCCGTGCTGCCTTTCAATGCACGCCGGGCACAGTGTCTGTCGGCCACCGTTGCAAGTAGCAGCCAATGCTTAGTATGTTACTTTCACGACCATCACTTTAAGGGTTCCTGTTCAAGAATGAAGGCAGGCGAACTGCGGGCGCATCAATTGTTCTGGAGATTTTTTCATTTCACACACAAACACACACACACACATATATATATATATATGTAGATATATATGTATATGTAGATATATATGTATGTGTATATATATATACATATCTATATATTTATATATATATATGTGTGTGTGTGTATATATATATATATATTTATAAATATATGTATAAATATATACAGAATAAAAAAAAAGAATAATACGAGAAGTGGGCAAAAATAGTAAACGAATTTAGACCCCACCACAAGCTCGTGCACACACACACACGAGGAGAGCAGGGTATGCAGGCCAGAGGGTGTTGTGAGCCAGGCGCTGTGGCAGGGGCCGGCCGGCCGGCGTTGTGTGCTCAGGAGCAGAGGAGACAGAGCTGGGAGACAGCGCACATTTTTCTTCCGTGTGCCTTCAAGCTGCCGGCCTGCCAAGCCACTCAGCTGAATCCAATTACTGCAAGCAGCATTTCATTTGACTCCAGCGAATCAGTCACTTAGAGCTTCACCTAGATTGCAAAATTATCTAGATTGGGGCGAGCATTTCAATAATTCGCACCAGTTTCTTCGGCTGTCGCAGGAGAATGTGATGCATGCCGGGCCTCGAGCTCATCGTCCTCCTGGAAGGAGCAGCTCCAATTGTTCAATTATTTTATAGGCTTACAAACAAGCACACGTTAGAATATATATATATATATATATATATATATATATATATATATATATATATATATGTTTTATATCGTTTTAACTAAAAGGCCCCAGAATTGAAGATTCCGCAAAGATAGAATACTTAGATTTGTTATTGTCCTGCGGGGGCAACAAAGAAAGGGGGGGGGTGACCCGTCGTACTTATCAGGGTGGTGGACTCGCAGAGCCTGTGTTTAGTAAATGTGTTTGTCCATTAATGTCAAGTGTGCCTCCCCGAGCGCGGGCCGCAGGCCCCACCAACGCGGTTCTTTTGACTCTCGCCCACGCACCTTGTTAGTCTATTATGTGGGGTGTTGTAAGCTCGGCCCTGCCTTCCTGCTGCTGCCAGTGGAGGCCCCAGCAGCTCGTGCTGCTGGCAGGGCCATGGCTCAGGGGGGGCCGCTCCATGCCCGGCCCTGCCGAGGAGCGAGGGGGTCTCTGTCTCTGGTCTGTATGAGGACTCTTGTGCCAAGAACCAGGGACGGGTGCCGCGCCTCTGCTCCGCTTCGGGGAGGCCTGGGGACTCGGGGCTCGCCTCAGAGCGAGCGACCGGCTCCTGCACCTTTTGTGGGGTACAAGGGCCTAGTGCTTTGTGGGTTGAAGCGTCTGGCGCGGAACTTTGACACTTGGGAGGCCAGCTCCTTGGTCCCGGCTCTGCTCTGGCTAGAGGGCTCTGGGGCTCTCCTGGTCGGGCAGTGGAACACGTGGGAGGCCCGCTCCCTGCCCCCGACTCTAGCTAGAAGGGACTGGAGAAGGCCTGGGGTTCTTCTATCCGGGCAATGGGACACTTAGGAGGCTAGCTCCCCGGCCCCGGGTAGAGGTCCTTATGCTGTCCTGTCCGCGCTACAACGGACGGGCCACCCGCTCCCTGGCTCTTCTGTCTGTAGAAAGGCCGGGCGCGGTCCTGGTGTTCTCCGGTCCGCTCAGCGGTGGAAGGGCCTTGGGACAGGGGAGACCAATAGCCTGACGCGAGGCTGGGGCCCTCTCGTAAGCTCAATGGCGGAAGGCCTTACCACAAAGAACTGCTCCCCTGCACGGATCTGCTGTAGGCAAAAGGGCCTGGCGCAGACACGGGCCTCAGCCTCCAAGCAGTAGATGGGATTTGGCACAGGGGAGTCCAGTTGCCATGCCCGGCTAGGCTTAGGGGACCAGCTCCCTGGCTGCGCAGCCACTGTGGGTAGAAGTGCCTGGCGCGGGTCTGGGGCTCTCCTGTCCCGGCAGCGATGGAAGGACCTTGGCACAGCGGAGCCCAGCTTCCTGTCCCCGGCTCTGCTGTGGGTAGAATGGCCTGCAGGGCTTGGCTCTCCTGTCCAGGCAGCGATGGATGAACATTTGCACCGAGGGGCCATCTCACGGAGGCTCCGGCTCTGCTGTGGGTAGAAGGGCCGTCCATGCAGCGGTGGAGAGGCCTTGGCACAAGGGAGGCCATCTTAATGTTCCCGGCTTTGCTGTGGGTAGAAGAGCCTTGGCACAAAAGAGGCCCTCTTCCTCTCCCTGGCTCTGCTGTGGGTAGAAGGGCCATCCATGCAGCGGCGGAGAGGCCTTGGCACAAGGGAGGCCATCTTAATGTTCCCGGCTTTGCTGTGGGTAGAAGAGCCTTGGCACAAAAGAGGCCCTCTTCCTCTCCCTGGCTCTGCTGTGGGTAGAAGGGCCATCCATGCAGCGGCGGAGAGGCCTTGGCACAAGGGAGGCCAACTCCCTGGCCCCGGCTCTGTTGTGGGTAGAAGGCCTTGGCGATTGTCTGGTACCCACCTGTCCGGGCAGCGGTGAAACGGCCTTGGCACAGGGGAGGCCAGCTCCCTGTCCATGGCTCTGCTGCGGGTAGAAGGCCCTGGCGCTGGTCTGGTACCCTCCTGTCCGGGCAGCGGTGGAACGGCCTTGGCACAGGGGAGGCCAGCTCCCTGTCCCCGGCTCTGCTGTGGGGAGAAGGCCCTGGCGCTGGTCTGGGTTACTCTTGTCCATGCAGTGTCGGAAGGACCTTGGCATGGGGGAGTCAAGCTCCGTCTCCTCGGCTCTGCTGTGGGTAGAAGGCCCTGGCGCTGGTCTGGTTTCCTCTTGTCCATGCAGTTGAGGAACGGCCTTGGCACAGGGGAGGCCAGCTCCCTGTCCCCGGCTCTGCTGCGGGTAGAAGGCCCTGGTGCTGGTCTGGTTTCCTCTTGTCCATGCAGTTGAGGAACGACCTTGGCACAGGGGAGGCCAGCTCCCTGTCCCCGGCTCTGCTGCGGGTAGAAGGCCCTGGCGCTGGTCTGGTTTCCTCTTGTCCATGCAGTTGAGGAACGGCCTTGGCACAGGGGAGGCCAGCTCCCTGTCCCCGGCTCTGCTGCGGGTAGAAGGCCCTGGCGCTGGTCTGGTTTCCTCTTGTCCATGCAGTTGAGGAACGGCCTTGGCACAGGGGAGGCCAGCTCCCTGTCCCCGGCTCTGCTGCGGGTAGAAGGCCCTGGCGCTGGTCTGGTTTCCTCCTGTCCGGGCAGCGGTGGCACGGCCTTGGCACAGGGGAGGCCAGCTCCCTGTCCCTGGCTCTGCTGTGGGTAGAAGGCCCTGGCGCTGGTCTGGTTTCCTCCTGTCCGGGCAGCGGTGGAACGGCCTTGGCACAGGGGAGGCCAGCTCCCTGTCCCCGGCTCTGCTGCGGGGAGAAGGGCCTGGCGCAGCGCTGTAGCCCCGGAAGGCTCTCCCTCCGTTGTTCATTAAGCCCTGAGTTATGGCCCTGCGAGCCAAAGGTCGCCTCGATAGATAGTGTCTCTCAGTGCGACCCATTTTTTTTGCCATTTGCCGTCACTGTTTAAACTTTTCAAAAAGTACTTAGTCAACAGTTTCATGAATGAAGCGCTGAGGTGGGGGTGGGAGGAGAAGTCCTGGGATTAGTGCAAGAACTGCAAGTTTTCCAAACTCCTGGTTTTCCCTCAACTGAGTGACATATCGCGCCAGAGGCTCCGCATGGGGTTGCCCTAACAAGTTTACATATGTCTCCATAAACGCACGTAGTATGACAGAAGGAGAGCATAGCGTGCTCCGACGTCCCTTATTTCCCACCAAGGCGCTTGCCACATGGATGGTTTTTTTTCTTTCAAGGCTGTTGCAGTCGTGAAAAAAACTCCCCCGCCCCCCTATAGCGGTTGTTCGTTTTTAAATTACCAACATCTTGTCTTCGGGTTAGAAACTTTTACATACTTTGTTGTTTATTACACGTGTTCCCAAATGTGCACACGCGCAGTTACTTTCACAAAAATAAATACATACAAATGAATACACGCCAGCGCGCGATATGACACAATTCTTCAGATTGTTTTTTGTTATATGTCGTATTGTTTTTTGTTATATGTTCTGTGCAGAGCAATATACACAAGAATCGTCTTGGCACTAGTGATGGGTAAAACAATTTCCAAAAGTGAAACCAGTTCACACTGAATAAAAAAAGAAATAAGATGTCAGGCAAACAGCAATGTCAAACATGGATGCGTATCCTCATCCTAGGCCGGAAGGCACATTTCTGTGAGTTATTTTGACAACTTGAAATGTATTTTGACTTTTCATCAGGGCTTGTAGTGATGCCGCTTGCTCACCTTGTAAGTGAAACGCCACACACTTAGGAAGCATAGATATTGATTTATCGCCCCCACCTCACATGGCGTGAAGTACAATAAAACCCCCGTAGCGCTGTGCAGAGGCAGGCCAGGGCGCGTGATTTGTATTCTGTACACAACCCACTCCAATGTCTCCTTTCTTTTCAGACCCTCCCCGGTGGATTTTCAGGAGAAGCCCAAAGGCCCAACAAAGAGGGTTAAAAGGAAAACTCCACAGAGTGGTGAGTTTATTTTACATGTCATGTCGCCGAAAACGTCTCCTTACTTCACGCGTTGCCCCTCACACACAGTAATGTCGCCGACAACGACTCCTGGTTTTACACTGCCCTAGACTTCATGCACTGCCCCTCACACACAGTAATGTCGCCGACAACGACTCCTGGTTTCACATTGCCCCAGACTTCACGCACTGCTCCTCACACAACACATTGACCCTAGCAGCGAGGTACCGCACGGGTTAATGCGCATTGAGGCCGAGGGGCCGGCTCCGTTTATTTCAAATGCAGCGAAAATCCCTGAGACATGACTTGCTCGCGTGTTAGTAGTCTAGCCACACATTATTATTTACATATCACAGTATTGGATGGAAGTTTTAAGAAAATCACAAAGGTACAGGGCTGAAGGAAATACGCCTAAAGAGGACCCCCTGGAGGCCGGCGGAACCGGAAGAGGCTGGAAACAGTTGCTAAAGTTTCAGTGCGGGGACTGTGGATGCTCCGATCGTTTCAGAAACCTTAGCTTGTATGTTTGTCTATTGTTTTAGCAGTATTTTTTTGTAGTCGTTTCAAAATTGTTTGCGAATTAACTTCCGAAACACTCAGGCGAAAAGTTCGTTCTGTGGGCCTCTGTGAGGGCCCCGGACCACTGCTGCCCAAAAGCCGCAATTCCTGCTTCCCAGAGGCCTTTTGTGGATCAGCGAGAAACGCCGGACAGTAGTCGGAACTCCTTTTAACACATAATCGGGACCCTATCAAAAGCACCAGCCAGGTCCATCCTGGAAAGAATAAAAACGAACCAAGCGCGAGCAGTGAGCCCCGTAGATTGCATCCGTTCCTCGTGGGACCCCAGCCCCGTGCTGCTGCATAATCCTGTAGGGAAGCCGTACCCCCAAACCATCCACATATCCCGGGCGAGCGTCGGAGCGAAGTGCCGGCGTCCACCGCAGAAGCTAGCAACTAGTGGCGGCCGCGCTCCGAGGCACTTTATATCAACCGGGCCCGCGGGCTCTGAAAAGGCAGAAATGTGCGGAGTCGGGGATTCTTTCTTCCCGGCCTTCCTCCCACGCCTCGGCCTGTTTTACAAAGCCGAGAGTCCCAGGGCTTGGGAAGCGCCTTTCCTTTCACTCCCCGCCGAAGCGCTTACCGCCACAGCGCGGGCAGTCATAAATTTTGTGGCAAACCGCACTGACAGGTGCATTGATATGCACCGCGAGGGCCCGGGCTGCTTAATAACCAGCAGGCAGCGGGCAGCGCTCGGCGCTTTATTCGGGCGCCTCATATTGGCTATTGATTCTTAAGATGAATTAAGTGCGGCCAGCAAGTGTAAGTATAGAATGAATTCATCTGAATATGGCCCGCAATCAGAGCGCACACGCACGCTGCAGTGTTTGCAACATTCAAAAGAAATGCCCTAGTACTTTTCATTTTTTTTTTGTTATTTGTTGTTTGTTGCTGTTTTGCTGCGACATCTTGCCAGAGGCACACTCTGCTGGCAAGAGATTGGAGACAGCCCCGTGGCACAGGGTTTCCGTCTCCTCCTCGGGGTGTTTTAGGTATTTTCTCTTGATCTGGGATAAGGCTCTGAGTGAGCAGTTTATGGCCCTGCGTTTGTCGTACTGGGTGGAATTCTAATTGCAAACCAGTTGGCGGGGGAGAGCAAACGGCCTTTTTGCTTTGATGTGGCCACGTTTGGACAAACCAAGTGTGTGCCGTGTCCAGGCGGGTGTTACCTGCTCTTAGGCCCAGAAAGGACGCGCAAGGGGTAGACGGAGAGGATGAACCGGGAACAGTCCGCCATTGTCCTGTGATTTATGGCCGCTCGCCTTCTTCGAAAGGTTCAGGAAGAGTTCACAAGCATTTGGCATTTAGAGAAAAAAAGAACACGAAATTGTGTGTATTGGTTCAGCCGCAAATATTGTTTTTCCCCTCTAAACCCCCTTGTTTTCCTGAGGAAATTGCTCGCGTGTGGATGATTCAAGAGGATGTTTTGCCGACAAACGACTTTATTCCACATCTGAAATCCACATTATGAGGAGATAATTAATAATAAAGAGTCTGGCTGCAATAAATTCTTAATTAAACCAATCCGTTGGCAGGCAACGAGCGACACACGTAGAGGTCTCAGCAGGCTTGTCTTCGGTCTGAGGCCGGTGCAGTCTGGGCTTGGGTAGGGCCAGGCCCAAGACATGCACAGAAGCTGCCTTTGGAAAGGGCAGGGGTGGGAGATTGTGAAATTCAGAGAAACACTCCGATTTACAAGCATCGGCGAGGCATGGCAACCTACCCCGCCTCTGATTTATTAGAGCAAAGGGCCATGAACATCCAGGAGGTAGCCTTGTCTGAAAACTGCCTCTACCTCGCAAATAGCGCCTTCACGCCTGATATGAATCACCCAGCCATGGAAGCACGCGCGGGGCCCCTGTTTACTGAAGGGGCCTCTCCTTCATGTCTATTGTGTGTCGAGGCAGCGCGGTAAATAAGGCCGGGCAGGGGCCTATTTACCGAGGGCGGCGCTATTGAGAGGACAGACGCCGACCGTCGTCGTCGGAGGGGTCCACGTGTAACGACCTACAGTTTCCTCTGTAGACAGGCCTTGTTCTTTTTTTTTAATTTATTTCAATGTACTCTTTAATAATTTCAATAAAATAATCTAAGAATATTGTGTCAAGAATTAAAAAATAAATAAGTTGACGACTAACCACGCCCTTCTCTGGGTCAATCGTCACAATCGAGAATTACCCCCTTATGCCTGGATACAATATTTTTTTAAAAAAGAAACAAGGTGAAATAGCACGGAAGGAAGGTATAAAAACAAACAAAAAAATAAGGTACAGCCCAATTTTGTGGAGTTCCCAATTGAATCTGCCTCAACAGAGCCCCTCCCGCCTCCCGCAATCTGATCTGAAACCTGCTCTGGGACCACAGGCACAGGCATCCATCCTTCATGCCCCAAAATAAGGCCTAGAAGTGTTCCTGTGTCACAGCGGCCTGCTGCCGTTGTGCTTGGCTGTGGTTCGCTTTGTTTGCGGGTCAGTCGCGTTGGACAGTGGCCGGCTCGATTGGAACAGACCCGTGTATTGTTTAGTGATGGATGGTGCTGGATGGAAGCCAGATAGATCCCGTCGGAGCCCTGTGTGAAGCGCTCTTATCAAGACACCATGTTTCCAGCCCTCAGGTTTTCCGTTTTCAGTCAGCACTATGTATGGCACGTGCCAGTCTGAGATCTAGCCATTGGCACACCGTGCCACCCCCCCCTGTCCAAAGGACGCCGTTAATAGCAGAGGGGCAATAATGCTGCGAAATGGCAACCGCGTGACTAGCATCAGTGGAGGCCACGCAGTTCACATCTGTTCACAAAAAATCTGAGTCTCCAAAAAAGACCGTGCCAAGACTGTCACCGCTGGGGTCAACCTAGCCTCATCCACCATGACCCATGTGATGGCTCTCAGCTGTGATAGGTGCGCCAGGTGATAGCAGCGGCTGCCATGGCTTGCTGTGCGCATGCGCCGAGAGTCTCGAGGAGGGAGGACGCCATTTTAGGAGCTCGGGGTTCAAGTGGGTGACCAGACGACCCCGTGATGCGTAATAAACCGGATTTCAAAGAGTTCTCCCCGAGGAATTGTTGTGCAATTTCCATAAGCAACGACCTCAGAGAGCAGCATCTTGGGATGCTTGCAACAGAGAGGCCTGGCCAAGAAGACCCCCTCTACTCAAGTTTACCATCTGTCACCGCAGAGCCGAGTTCGCCTTTTTGTGGAGGAGTCAAGGATGGGCTTTTTTGTGTAATTTATAGCTTTACGATGCTTGCCTGGGAGAGCTGCTATCGAGAATAACATTTACATTAGTAAATAGACGGTTGCGCTCACACATTTCATGTATAGAGCCCTTTTTGAAGAAAGCCCAATGTCTATTACAAACCAAACAAACCATGCAACATATCAGAACACGGCAGCTGCTGTTCCCAAAGCACTATGTGCACATTGCCTCTGTCCAAAGTAGCCATTTTAGCCCAGTGAGCTGGTGGGGTGCAGGAATAGTCTCTAAAATTCACGTCACTGTGGTTCCAAAGGAAGCCATTTTAGGCGCAGGACTCTTTCTAGGTCTCGCTTGATAGAACTGTTGTTTGTGACCAATTCTTTAAAAAAATGCATAGGCTGAGCTTTGCCTAGCCCAGAGGACTATTTCTCTTACCTCATGCTATTGGCTGCCCACTGTATCATTTCGCCTCCTAGTGAGTGTTTTTGTTTTGTTTCAATGCATAAAAGACTATTTTACACTGATACAACACACATTTAATTCTTTGACTCCTAGGTGCTTTGTATATAAAAACAATTGTTTTTCGTTTTCTTTTATTCATTGCAGCAGGCTTTTTATTTTTTAGTTATGACTAGAAATGCAAACCTGATCAATTGGCTTTGCCAGTGCTTGCTTTACTGAGTGTTTTCTTTGTCTGGCTTGTGTATCATACCCATAATTTCCATGTCATCTAACATGTTCGGCCCACACAGTTTACGAAATAGAGGAGAACTAAAGATCCAAGTGCCATAAACCAGGCAGCCCTAAATAAGGTCAAATAGCAATCCTAAATTATGTTGAGTGCTTAGAGGTAAACCAGTTCTTGACGTGCTATAAAAGTAAACCCATTCACCCACTTTTAATTCAAGTCAAGTCATAAAGTCTTTATTTCGAATATTTCATCATAAAAGACATACTAAACAATTCATAATTATACAATATTTCACATCATCCATAAAGTGCAATGTGTACTTGAATTATACATAGTATGTACGAATTAAAACATATAAATAAATATTAAGCGAAGATCACATTTAAAAAAATATTAAATAACAGTTTACTAAGATTTGACTATTTAATGAATATTTTAAAACGATGGGACGCTCCACAGTGACCTCAAGCTTTACGGCCTTTCCCGTACATCTTTAAACCCGCCATTAGACTGTGGACCCATTTATTGGGAGCTACACTTCCGAGACCCAAGTTACATTTTTAATTCTTCTCCAGGTAGCACAGCGAGGAGATAATCAGTGTACCTTATTTCATTCTTCCTTAAAGTGTTCCCAAATCTGGTGTGTTCATTGTTGGTCCACATTGGTCAGATTTAGGCCCGATTTTCATGGGTGATACTGAGCAGGTAAATGATTCCCATTTAGATTGATGCTATTTACAGCTGTTCTATGTGCCTATCCTAGGACTATGGCATGGATCTCTTAGCATTAGTGGGTGCTTCCTATCCTCATTGCAGGAGTCCCTTCAAGTATCTTCTCACCCACAGAGGTTTTCAATGGACACACGGACAGACAGTGAGAGATGGTCACTGCTGTCTTCGAGGGCAGAGGCTCCAGGGACGTCCCACAAGTGCTAAAGGAAAAGTAACTTGAGGAAATACATTTCCCTGTGGGCGCTACATGAATACTAAGTCACACACAGTATCCCCTCCATTTGGTTCTAGATAACCAAGCTCTTCTTGTATAGGCCGCTGTATAAACCTACACCCTGTCAACCATCGCCACTCCGCAATGTCCCATCATTTAAAACACCTTCATGGGTTACCAGTTTATCAAGTTAAAGCGCTATTTCGGCCCCATATAGCATTTCGTGATATAGGTCCTAAATATGTTCTGGAAAGATTCCAACAATATCACCCAACTAGGAACCTAAGATCTGTAAATGCTAAGATTGTAAAGTTCCCAAATTCAAGCTAGTTAGGAAAGGAGGAAGGCCTTTTTCTTTTCGGGCAGCAAAAGGTGGAATGAATTCCCTCTCCCCTCTGATTTACCAGTAATGGAGTCATTGCAGGAAGCAACTGAAAACATGATTATTTTCCATTCTTTAATCTTGTTAGATGGTCAATACTTTTGATCTCAGGTTAGCGCCAGACGCCCCTTGGAGCAGCTGCTCTTTAAAAGGCCCAGTAATTTATTAACAGTCCATAGCAAAAGGAGCAGCTCTTCCAAGTCCATCCTCAAACGATTTGGGTCATGGTCTGGGATGTGCAAATGCTCTAATACAATGCAATAAAACACAGGGAAGTCTAGTACTAGTTTGGGTTGATATAGGTAAACATTAGTTATGAAGAATACATATTCTGCTGATTGATTTACTTTGGGCCTGCAACCTGCACATCTAGTTAATGTAATGCTGGTATCTTTTAAGGTTTGAGAGGGCGGCTACACTTGCCTCTAAAAGTAACAACCCTGAAAGATGACCTAGTAGTAGGAACCAGACGAGTGCAGCAGCATCATTATAGTCCTGGATTTACATACCATTGTCCCTAAATTAATTATATTGTAATTAAATCCTACAGACCAGTCACCTTGTAGTTGAAGAGGCAATGAAACCTCTCAATGAGCACATGGTGCTAAAATGCACTGTTTGCTCCCATGGTGCAGTTCCAGCAGCCTTTCCTATTCAAGCATTGGCCTTGCTGGTGGGAGTTTTGTCCTTCGTGGTGATGTTAGGCTTGCCAATGTCAACTAACACCTAAGTCAACATTGCATATGATGACAAGGTCACACATTGCGGGCCAGTTCACAAAGCTTGGGGGTTCCAGGTGAATGTCAGCTCCCAGTGGCCATTAAGTGTTGGTGCAAGCAGTTTTCACCCACTAGCTTCCAGGGTCTCGGTGAGACTCCCCCAGAAAGGTCAATGGTCAGATATGGCTCCTCATTGCCAACAGCTCAAGCTGGACATCACCAGTTAGGCCCAGGAGGGCTGAGATACATTTGACGATGCATGTGTTCCATTGTACATGGTCTGTTCAGTCACTTCCGTGGTACAGTAGAACAGCAGAATCATGTCGGATTGAATGCTACCACATGGATTTCCCAGTAGTTCGTATTGGCTCAAGAATGTTAATCCATGACTTTTCATTGTTATAGTGAGCCTTCCAAGGTGGGATGAGTTTGCCCACATGGACGTGCCAAGTTTGCATTGCCTGGTGCTTCAAGCAGCACATCATCGATGAGGCGCACAAAGTCAACAATTGTATTTGATTGCTCATGTTCTATTGCATGTAGACAGCTCCTGCTTCAGTTTGGTTTCTTCTTCTGTGATAGCTAGAAGAGACAAGGACAAGGAATATAGAATGGAATGCTACCTAGAGGAATTCCCAGAAGCTATGGCATGTTGGCTGGAACATCTTTGGGCGCATGGGTACCCATTGTGACTTGGAGCTCAAACATCACTTCACAAATAAGGTCCAATGTGGCTGACTGTGCCTATTTTACTTGTGTTGCTGTGCAGAGTTGGCACAGCCCAAGCATACATTGTGGACTGCTTCTCTCCAAGGCTCTTGTTATTACACTCGGTCCCCATCTGTAATGGTACAGAAGAGCTAACATAGAATGCCACCAGTCCTAAGAGCTTCAGCTAGCCGTAGGATTATTGCGCTGGCTAACGAAGGCTGATTTTAATGATAAAAGAAGGTAATGCCTCACAGGTTCAGTCTGAGAATCATTTCAAAAAGCATGTCTCTGTGCTTTTTTACCACTGGATTTCCAGAATAAAGATCACCCACGCTTTTTTAATAGACAGCTTCCAGCTATTGTGTGTACTACGGTCGTCCTTTGCGTTTGGCAACGCCATTTTCACGGTTCATGCCTGAGAGTGAGGAAAGAGCCCATGATGACACCGAGCTATCCCACCTTACCTAGTAAATGTGACAATTTAATTTTCAACTTTCAATTACTTTATTCGGAAGCAGAAGCACCCATGAAAGTGCACAGTCCAGAAATAAAAACATAGTTTATAAAAACAATACACTAACAACAATTTGAATCAACATAGCACGCAATCTCATAATAAAAAAGTATAGTGCAATACAGTAAGGCACTACATATATAGCCATTTCAGTATACAAAAAGATGATACATTACTCAGAGTGCATTGTGCTTCCTAACCGTACAGGCTCTCACAAAGGAGCCAACATAGGATCATGATTCATCATCCATCAATTGTTGTAAGAAATTAGAAAATGGACTGGAATGTCTAAAATTCCGTGGCTTCATAAAAGGCTCAAACAAATACTTTTTTTGCACTTTTATTAAAACTCACATACAAAAAGAAAAATGAGCATTGTTATCTGGATCTACCATCACAGGGACAAGGACTAGTGTTAAGATTCTTCTGATAGGCCAACGGGAATCATAAATACTTAACTGTATCCGCCCTAAAGCTGAATAACAAGCAATGTCCCCTGCATTCACTTGCACTGTGCAGATCATTAGTTGGTGGACTATCTAAGCCCAGGCTCAAATAAGCCACAACAGTGGGTTTTAGCTTTTCCATGTTAAGTCTAAAGAGTCAATCTTAGTTGTGCAATAACATCTGCACATGCGTTTTATTTATGCTGCTACTAAAACCGGGCTCAGAAAAAGCATGAGGCAACCTAACCTCATGAGACACTGTCTCAACGTATGCTATCCTTCGGATGGTGAGCCCTTTGTCGCATGCAAGGCAATCCTTAATAATATCTCCTCAGTTCTCCAGGTGGACAACCACAAGAATGGTGGGCGTGCTTGTATGCAATAACCCAAATAAGTCAGACCTAACTCCTCGTGACAAATGAAATGGGCGAAGGTTAGGGGGCATGCACTAGAGCGCCTTTTGCTTTTAGCAATGCCTTTTTCAGAGTCCATGACTGAGAGTGAGAAAAGAACCCAGTATGACTCCGAACTGTCCCAACTTACTTAACACATGTGACAACTAAAACGTCCATCGTCACTTTTTGTGATAGGTAGCACTTGTAGTGTCCCTCCTCTGGAAGCTGAAAGATAGGGGCACACTGAGGAGTGGATTGATACAGCCTGCAGGCTCCATATAAAACACTTAAAAAGTAGCTTGAGGGCCTCGTCTCCTCCCTGACACTCTCTCAATATTACTTTCCACCGTTGCCCCAAAACTCACTCTTAAGACAATTCGTGCAAAAAAGGTTGCATTTGGGGGACAAACCTTTGAGATCAATAGTCTTTGGTGAAGGCTTAGGGAACCGTAAATAGGAGGCAGTCTTGGAAACATTTTCTCCAGTGACCTTAATGTCCCCAAATGTATGCAGGAGAAAAATATGTTTGAAGCCATTGTATAAAAGTATCAGTGTGGGATAGGATGAAAATAAGTGCTGGAGGACACCCCCGAGAAAAAGGCAACAGGTTAGAGTTACTCTAGGGGACAGCTACCGAGGATGGGGACCTTATAGGTTTTAAGGTGCAAGGACTGAAATAAGTATAGCCGCACCAGACAAGTGGCAACATGGTACAGAGGCACGTAGGTAAATGCAGAGTGTGGGCAATGCGGAGACAGTGGGAATAATGCAACTGAGGTGTAATTCTGTAAAAATGAAAGTAAGATTTAACAGAAGGCTGGGGAGACATACCATTAAGTTCTTCACAGAGCAGTGTAGTTCAAACATGATATGCCTTCCAGCAGGGAGGGAGGGGGGTTAAGGAACATTAGTAACATATCTGTGACAACAGGGGAGGGCGAGAGTAAAGACAACTTATGAAGTAGGCCCAGTTCACAATGTATGCACTTAGTTTGGTATTAGATGTACAAATGTGCTGTCTGCAAGTGTAAATGGCTGGTTTTCAATAATATCAGCAAGAATTAAGGATGTAGACCAGGCCTAGGCTCAGGTGGGTGGGGGGGGGGAATTAAATGTTCTTCTGGGGAAAATACTCCTATGGTAGAAAGTGACAGAGGCTATTAGGAATGTTGGAAAAAAACAACAAATGCACTCCTTTAAGAGTATTTATGTATTATTTCAAATGGTTTTGAGACCGGATTAGTGAATTTAACGCTTGTGCCAAAAAATACTGAAGTAAACATGGAACTTTGTGAAGTAACCTAACACCCCATAATTTCTCTTTGTAGTTGAAGGAATTTTTTTTTAACTGGAAAACATTTTCAGGTGAAGAGAAAAAAGTTAGTGTACTTTGCATCTTTAATCACAACGACAGATTGGTGGGGTTCCTCATGCCCCTGGTTGCTCCGCCTTTATGGTTAGGTGCATCTAGAATGTTGAGAAGAGAACTGGAACTTTTCAGTCATTGTAGGTGCAGGTCCACCAAATCTGAAGCTATTTTTTTCCTTGATTCCATAATACATTGTGCTGCAAGTACAGCCTGTGTTATTGCAGCAGGCTGAAAAACGTGCCAAGCTCAAAATGGGATTCTGAATGCAAATATGGGTGAATATGGAATGCCACAGGGTGACACTTCTGTATATGAAGGGGCGAAGATTTACGAAAATGGAGAGAATCTGCCACCAGTATTAAGATATTCATTCTCCTAACAAGCGATTGGCCCTCCTTCAGTATAGACCCCCTCTCCCTACCACCCGGCGCACACACTGATATCTGGAAGAGTTTTAGCTGACATCTGCCAAATAAAATACTTTTTTATTCGTTTCAATATCCCACCCACTGTGCCTCTCCATGAAGTCTTCCAATTTTGTGTGTGCATTACAAGCAAAGATCATATCATATAACACCAGCTATTTCAGAAGAGCTCTCCCCATCACTGTCCAAAGATTTCACAGTAGGAGTGTGCAAAGTTTTTATTACTTGAGTCAAGTCTGCAGTAAATTCTGATTATTAGCTTCCCCTAGTTCACAGAGATTTCCGCTTTCCCAACATCTCTCCTACAGGCATATTTTTTCCAGGCAAACTGGAAAACTTTTTGAATGTAAGTGGGCGCTGAAGCTGGATGTGCCATTTTCTCAGAAGTAACTTTAAAACTGTTTTCCTCCTAATTAACTAGATGGTTTATGGCTTGTTTTTTCACTAAACAGATTAAGAAGCTCACAAAAGTCCTGATCTTAATGTGAAAACTTACAGGCAGAAGATATTGCAAACTATGGGTAGTAATCATTGCTTTTGTGAGAATGATAGGATAGGGTTATCAAGAGAGAAGAACTTTGCAGACATATTCAACCCTCCTCTCTGTCTCTGGGCCTACCTCACTGATGTCCGGGTAATGAACAGGGAGCACTTGATACTGCAGGAGAGTCTTATGCCAGAGAATATTCAACAAAACCCTTCCTGGTTTGTGATACCTCTGGCACGATAGAACAGAACCCTTTCCTCATACCACACCAACAAACAACCAGAAATCACCCCAAGATAGATCTGGGTTTGTGATGAGATAATGCAGGTAGTGTTAGAACGTTAGAGCAAGACTCATAGAAGGGAGTGTCAAAGTGGACAGGGAGGTATACAGTTGTGAAGTAGTCCATCATGCAGGTCAATGAAAGCACATGAGTGGAAGGATACAGGCTAGCACCCACTAGCACTGTGTGAGGGATGGATAGTCCACTGGGCTCAACCAAGATGTGACTTATGAAGTCTTAAACTGGTGGCTGGGAAAGACTGGTCTAAGGAAGACAGTGTTTTGAAATAGTTTTGGGAAGTCCCACTATAGGTATGTTGTTAGCAATAAGTCTGTTTGACAGCTAAGCTGTGGACACAAAAAACGGACAAGTATGTTGGCACAGCTATCCATAGTCATTACACACAACAAATATCTTACCAGGCTTTTCTCACTTTCACACTAAAGTAAACGGAGACCTTTTAAACTAAGCATTGAGCAAAATCTCGGCTAAGCTCTGACGACTAAACATCAAAACGTAAGGGACACAAAAGATTCATGGCACTTCCAGAATGGCACAACAGGGCACCCATATTGAGAAAACAGGGTGATGCCATAATACTGGTGATAAAAGACCTCAAAATGCCAGTAACATAATGTTTGTAGCACGTGTAAGTGATAATACCTTATTTTACACAGCAGTTGATACAATACGTGTGGTTTGTAAGTCCTCTTAATAACAGGTGTTGCCCTATTACGGTCCCTTTGGTGCTCAATTTACTAGCCGAGGAAGGATAAAAGGCTGAGTCTAGAAGGAAAAAAAAGATGAGTCACACTTGACTTGCAGATAGCCACAGTGAGCCCTTGCTCACTGAAACAGCTTCCCTTCATATATAAGTGCCAAATGAATACAATATGGCGTATTCCTCTCGACAGCTTGGTGCCTCTGTGTGTGTTTCTTGATGTGCTGCTTTCTTGAAGCACTAGGCAATGCAAAGTTGGCACTCCCCTCCCACCCAGGATGTCCCACTGTGATGACGAAAATTGGTGGATAAACACCCTTCAGCAAGTACTGCTACAACCTAAAATTCCACTGTCTAGCCATCCCATAGCGTCCCATAGGTCGCATCTCTTATGCTGTCTCAGCAGAGGCTCGCCAATGGCCAGTCCCTGTGCCTGTCGCGGGGCCAGCTTGCCCTGCCTCCATTTTAGGAGCCACGCTCTCTCTCATTCTGTCTTCATGGCAGCCTTAATTCCCCCAGTATCCAGCGTATGGGGCGGAGAGGGGGCTGTGGCGCACCGCTACCCTGCTCATTAAAGGCCCGTCCCTGCTTACAGTGGCCCCAGACGAACACCTTACACGCCTGAACCCCGAAAACCAGCAAGGTGACAATAAATCAACAGCAGGCCGGGTATAGATTGGGGACCTTTCGGTGTTCACACAAAACATCACATTTACAAACACGCACCACACCATGTAAGACCTCTCAATCTCAAGTACGCTTTACGTATAGAAGTATAGATTGATTGTCTAGGAGAAAGGCTTCCTCGTTAGAAGGCGGATTCTCGGCGGCGAGGTGTATGCAGCGGCAGGCACAGGCGCTATTTCTGCAGTATAAGATGGGTGACTCGGACTGGGGGGGGGGGGTGGTGCTGCAGTTCCACCCACGCAGGCTCTCGCCTCTAAAGACACAGCCCTCGAAGACAGCCAGGGCTTTACGACCGTCCTGCAGGCGAACTTCACCGGAGCCGCTCAGGCCAAACCTCGAGTCCAAGGCGTGCGAGTTGTGTGCGCCTGTGGCTGGATCAAACACCCTGTGAGGTACCCTCTTCCACCATGAAACAAGATAACAACATCTATAATTAATATATCCAAGATTACACGCACTCTCTCCAATCCACGCTATCGCTTTACATGTGTTTCTAACAGGGTGATATAGGAATTATCGTGAAAAAGCAGATAATTACTTTGTTTCGATAACGTTTGTTTGAAATATAGCCTTATAATAATGTTGATTTACCATTATTTGGACAGCTAGGGGGATCAAAGTATTAAAGAAAGAAACGCTGACCCGTTGACTTTCTTTGTGGGGCAAAGAGAAGTTGCTGAATGAGCGTAGTTATATTTTAACTACAAGAGACCTGGAAAAAAAAATCTGAGACAGGCCTTACAAAAGGGATGGAATTTTCTCCGGTTTTTCAGGTTCTGACTTCAGTTCAATCCATCATGCCCCTGCGCAGCTCACACACTGGAGGGGAGGGGATGTGGTTAATCTTTAAACAAAATTACAAAATGCCAGGGGTATGCAACCCCGAGAATCCGAACTGAGCGACTCTATTAGTGCCAGCCCGATCGCTTAAATTAAGCCAGATGCGTTAGTGTTCAATTCAAAATGGAAATTATTGTGGACGTATAGACGGCCATATTGTATTAGCACGTTCGTATCTGAAGAGGTGAACAGAACCGTGTGTACGGAGAAAGACAGAAATGACATGAAAGGGAGAATTAGATGAGCTATATTATGTAGAATGTATCTGGTGGAAATAGACATATCTTTCAACGATGCCTGGTTTCCTACCCGCAGTGTTGTCCAAAGTTTGCAGGCCTTACCTGTTTACTTGGCTAGTTCTAATCCAAGCCGTCTTTAAAACGCCCTTCCCCCCGGCCTGAAGTTAACGCTGACAAAACAGAGCTGTATAATAAAAACGAATGTGTCTGTAGAAAGCCGCAGAATAATCACCAATGTAAGAAGTCGCCCATATTTGAGCACATAAAACAACTCGTAGTTTTAAAATAATAAGGCCTACTAGCACAGTCAATAACTTAAAAAGAGAACTATAAGGAGCCGTGTTTAAGCTGTTCAGGTACAAAAGGGTCTATTTTGTTTTATTTATTAATTGTTTGCATTACAGCTGCCTCTGCCTTGTTGGGCAAGGAAAAGGTTGCCCTTGGTGTCCACGTCACGTGCTGCTTGTGTGAAACATGGTTTTTTTTGGCCCTTACTTTTTTGGGTTGTTTAATGTATGATGTTTTTGTCCATAGGTGAACTGTCCACCTGCACTCGGCCTGACGTGACGACGTGAGCCTGAGGCCCATGTTATTTGATAAGGGCCCGCAGGTCCTGCCGCTCCAAGAAAGCACAATGCAGAAAACGGCCTACTACGACAACTCGGGCCTGTTCGGCGGCTATGCCTACACCAAGGCCGACGCCTACAGCTACAGCGCCGGCCACCAGCCCTACGGGCAGCCCAGCCTGGACAATGATTACCAGAGCTCGGCCTGCTCCATACAGACTTCCGCGGTGCGGCCCCCCAGCCACAAATCCGGCGACATCAGCGGGAGCTGCATGAGGACCAGCGGCAGCCAGAGCAGCGGGCAGCCCCCCAGCCTGGGCGAGGCGCAGCCCCCATCGCTGTCCCCCTCGCCGCCACCCGTCAACAGTGTCCCCGCCCAGAAGAAGCCCAAGGCGGCCGGCGGCTCCTCGGGCCCGGCCTCGGCCACTATCAGCAAGCAGATCTTCCCCTGGATGAAAGAGTCGCGGCAGAACTCCAAGCAGAAGAGCAGCTGTGCCCCGGCAGGTATGCGGCACGGCGCCCGCGGTGTGTGTGCATCAAGAGGTGTGTGTGTGTGTGGCGAGGCCTCGAAAGGAATGGGCATGGACTAGAGATGCATCCCTGTGTAATGTGAAACATCACGAGTGTGCAGTGCAGACAAGCACCCCAGCTGTGTGCACGTCACGGTGTGTGTGCATCAAGAGGTGTGTGTGTGTGTGTGTGTGTGTGAGGCGAGGCCTCTAAAGGAATGGGCATGGACTACAGATGCATCCCTGTGTAATGTGAAACATCACTAGTGTGCAGGGCAGGCAAGCCCCCCAGCTGTGCCCGGGTAGGTATCCTGCACGTCACGTGTGTGTGCATCAGTGTGTGCATCAAGAGCATCAAGGCCTCTAAACGAGTGTGAGCGGAGAGAGGCATGCGTGTGTAATGTGAAACATCACAGACACCCTTTCGGTTGTGAAACATCACAATAGTGTACAGTGTAGACAAACACGTGCAAATGATGAGAAACTTTTAAAATGAGAAACTTAAAAAAAGTGAGCAGTATCTAACGTGAAACATCCATAGTCTTGTGCAGTATACACAAACACATGTAGGTAATGTGACACTTCAAACACATTAACGTGAAACCTCAAACAAGTGTTCAGTGTAAATAGACACCCCAATATAATACGAACCTTCTGCACACGTTTGCAATGTATACAAACAATACAATTTAATGTGAAACTTCGCAACACGGGTGCACTGTAGATCTCTCTTCCCTGCATAATTTGAAATGTGTAAACACTCTGTAATATGAAACTTCTAAAATGTAGGTAGTGTAAAGAAGAGGGTTGTGTAGAGAAGCTTCCTTATGCAATGTGAAACTTCTATAAAGGTATACAGTGCAGGGTAGCATCCTTGTGTAAAGGGAAGCTTCTAAAGGTCTGTATGTAATGTGAATCTCTAAACAAGTGTGCAATGTAGACAGACCGCATTGTGTATTGTGAAACCTTTTAACTAATGTGTAGCGTGGCCAAACACCAGTGTGTAAAGTGAAAACGCTACACAAGTGTGCAGTGTAAAAGCACCATCTTGTTCTCCGTGAAGCCTATCAACGAGTGTACAGTGCAGACAAACACCCGAATGTAGTGTAATCTTCGGAACAAGTGTGCAGCATTGTGTAATGTGAAACGCCTAAACCCTTGTGTAATATGAAACTAGTAAACACTCCTTCAGTGCAGACGAACACCCCCATGTGTGCTGTGAAACTTCTAAAGAGAGGCAGTGAGCCAACAGGTGAACAGGGCCAGCCAGCCAGCCAAAGTGAGCCAATGGGTTGGCATGTAAATCATACAACAAAGGTGAAGAAAGATAATAAAAGCTCTTCAAAGTTTAAAAAGGTGTACTTGTTTAACATGAAGAAGCAGTTAACCTTCGAAGTCATATTATATCCATTCATTGAGAGAATTTCTCTTAAAAAGTGATAATTTTAAACATAGCCTAAAAAACATTCCTTCCCTGATGTCAATATTAGTGAATTAACAGGCAAGTAGGGTGTCCACTGTATCCTAAATTTAGCCTAAATTGTTGTATATGGAGCAACATTATAGTTATTAAATCAAACACAAGGTTTTTGTACAGATAAGATACAGTGCATATTTGAAGATATCATAGAAGATAAGGAAAAAGGTTTGTGAAATAAAATATTTGTCAAGGCTGAAATAGTTTTCTAAAGTAGGGGACAAAGATTGATCCCAGGCTTTCTGGTTTCAAGTTACACTGCTCAACCACCACTAGACTCTCCCTTTCACTCCTTTTTAACAACACAGGCTTATGTTTTGTCTTTTAATTCTTGGCGCACAAGAGTATTGTGTGGGTAGCAGGCAGAAGCCACATAGCTCAGCTGGTGTGGGTTCGAGGGCTAAGAATACCCTGGGCTGAACCAAGCCCATAGCTCAAGCCTAGCTCGAGCCTTCAGTACTTGCGGAACTCGACTTCTAACTAAGTGTGCTATGCATACAAACGTGCCTGTGTGGGCAAAGCTTTGTAACAGATATGTAGCATAAACAAACACTGTGTGTAACAGACACCTCTGGGCAGGTGTTTAAGTGCTGACAAACACCCCTATTTCATGAAATTCCTAAAAAAGTATGTAGTGAAGACAGGCACTTTTGTGTAAAGTGAACATTCTATACTAGCGTGCAGTGTAGTCGTATGTTATGCGAAGTGTTAGTGTACTCTAAGACATCTATAACGTGACATTTCTACACTGACCTGGGGTGCACTAATTTGCCCGAATGTTGCCTATGAGGTATCTGAAGCTTCAAAAGAAGTGCGCAAGGAAGGCTAACTTTCATTTGTCGGGTGTAATCTCTTAACAAGGGTGCAGTGTATTCCAAAACAGAGTGTGGGGTGAAAGCTCTAAACAAGTGTGCAGTCTATGCAAGCACCCTTGTCTAAATGTACCTATAAAAAAAAATGTGTTGGCAAATGCTCCTCCTTACATAAGGCGAAATTTCTAGACAAGTGTACAGTTTACACAAACATCCACGTGTAAGATGAAAGTTCCAGACAAATCGGCAGTGTACACAAACATCCATGGGTGAGGTGAAACTTCTAAACAAGTGTACAGTATAGACAGTCATCCATGTGCAAGGTAAAACTCCTAGACAAATCTGCAGTATACAAAAACATCCATTTGTAAGGTGAAAGTTCTAGGCAAGTCTGCAGTATACTCAAACGGCCATGTGTAAGGTAAAACTTCTAGACAAGTCTGCAGTATACACAAACATCTATGTATACACACACATCCATGTGTAAGGTGAAACTTCTAGACAAGTCTGAAGTATACACAAACATCCATGCGTAAATTGAAAGTTCTAGACAAGTCTGTAGTATACACAAACATCCATGTGTAAGGTGAAACTTCCAGACAAATGTACAGTTTTCCCAAACATCAATGGTTAAGGTGAAAGTTCTAGACCAGTCTACAGTATACGTGTAAGGTGTAAGATGAAAGTTCTACAAAAGTTAACAGTATACATAAACACCCATGTGTAAGGTGAGAGTTCTAGACATTCTAGACAAGTCTGCAGTATTCACAAACACCCATTTGTACGGTGAAACTTCTAGACAAGTGTACAGTATTCACAAACACCCGTGTAAGGATGACACTTCTAGACAAGTCTGCAGTATACTCAGAAACCCATGTGTAAGGTGAAAGTTCTAGACAAGTCTGCAGTATACTCAGACACAAATGTTTAAGGGGAAAGTTCTAGACAAGTCTGCAGTATAGACAAACACCCATGTGTAAGGTGAAAGTTCTAGACAAGTTTACAGTATATAGAAAACATCCATGTGTGAGGTGAAACTTCTAGACAAGTGTACAGTACACACAAACACCCATGTGTAAGGGGAAAGTTATAAACAAGTCTGCAGTATACGCAAAGACCCATGTGTGTGGTGGAACTTCTAGACAAGTCTGCAGTATACACAAACGTATGTGTACGGTGAAAGTTTTAGACAAGTATACACAAGCATCCATGTGTAAGGTGACACTTCTAGACAAATGCACAGTATACACAAACATCCATGTGTAAGGCGACACTTCCAGACAAGTGTACAGTATACACAAGCATCCATGTGTAAGGTGAAAGTTCTAGACAAGGGTACAGTATACACAAGCACCCATGTGTAAGGCGAAACTTCTAGACAAGTTCACAGTATACACAAATACCCATGTGTAAGGTGAAAGTTCTAGACAAGTCTGCAGTATACACAAACACGTATGTGTAAGGTGAAACTTCTAGACAAGTTTACAGTATACACAAACATTCATGTGTAAGGTTAAAGTTCTAGACAAGTCTGCAGTATACACAAACACCCATGTGTGAGGCGAAACATCTAGACAAGTGCACAGTATACACAAACATACATGTGCAAGTTGAAAGTTCTAGACAAGTGTAGGAGGAGGTTTCTAACAGCAGCCATGGGTATGTATTTATTTATAAAGTTTTATGTAGAGCGCAAACTTGACCCAAGAGGGTATCAGAGCGCTTTCCATTTAGTATTGTTGCGTTAGAAGTTACATCAGTTACAAGAGCATAGTAAGGTACAGTACACAAAAACAATGTTGCAAGAACTCGTAGCGCAAATTCGTAGGAGGGAGGGGATATAGTTCAGGAATTAGAAAACCACAGACAATCTGAGGGCCAACAATAGTTTAATGCATGAACGTGGAGACATCAAAAATTTAATCCACCAATAGACGAAAGGGAGAACGAGAAGGAGAAAATCACATGGGGTCATTAAATCAGTCCTCTGGAGTTCCAGCCTTCGAAGGAGTAGTGGAGCGACATTTTCTGGCTGGACTTGCTAGGGTTTTTGGTGTGGATCCAGAGGATTGAACATGGAGTCTCGATGCCCCAATCCCGAAACACTGTGGGCATGTAGGAGTGTTTACCATTAAGCAGTCATTTTCTGTCAAATACAATTGGTGCTCGTTGATATGTATCTGAATGACGTATTCTTCTGCAAAACATTTAAAGCTGTAGTCCACCAAACTTCCCCATACAACACAACTGTACTATACAAAGCATAGGCTCCATGCCATAGCCACAGAAGTATTTCCCCCTGAGGAGGTAACAGACCACAGGAACCTAAACCTCGCCCAATCTTTGTGAGTCAATCAGTTTCTAGTAAATAACAAAATGAGGTACCCGCCTATTTCATGTGCTCACTGTAACCCCCCAACCTCTATGTATGAAAGCAGTTGGCACCCATGAAGCGCAGTCTCACTCGCCTTGATTTGTAGCACCACACAGGAAGGCCACACCATTAAATGTACAAGCTGCCCACTTTATTACATAAAGGCGGCCAGGAAACAGTTAAGAATGCCACCCCAGCTACACCCTGACAAGGTAGAAATAAAGCCAATAGTTCAAACACCCCACGACCAGCAATTGTGACTGGGATAGTATTTTAGAATACATATTAGCCGGGTTAATTTCAATGAAGGCTGCTTTTAATACATGACTGCTCCATGGAAGATAGTACATTTTCGTTTAACTCTGTAGCTTGTTAAAAGAAAGCAACGTTTTGCTCTTTTGGGTGGTTGCATCTGTGGCATCCTTTTTAGGGCTCCAAGTGTGTCTAATTGAGCTGAGGCGAGACCTGCAGCACGTGTATTTACGTGAAGTCACGTGTATTCAGGGTGATGCATGCCAATAAGTAGACTGCAGGGGTATTGATTAAATAAATAAGTGCACATGTCCAACATGCAGGACATAACTGCAGAGCCATCACACTACCCTAAACTCTGGGTAAAGATGGTGTGCCTGAGCGGTGCAGCCAGCCAGCAACACACAGGGAAGTCAATGAAACACGTTAGCAAAGAGCACATACCTCAAAGTGTCACCTGGCAGGTCTAAGCAGCTCATCTGATGGGTTCGGCCTTTTCCTCAGGAGCTTCGAGGATTGAATTGCCCCATTAAACCCAGGCTGCAAGAAAAGACACGCCTAGCTGGGCTACTAATACCTGATGTGGTGCAAGTCACAGTAGGCCTGTTTCAAGTGTGCGATGTATGGGTCTGTTTTGCATAAATGCAATGTGTCTGTGTGACTGGAAGTACGTTTAGCGTGGCCCTTCTTTACAAAACATGTTTAGAATATGTTCACTTTACAATTACCAATTGTCAGGTGCGAATAAACCACCCATTCTGTTTTTCTGTGCATGCTGGATACTGTTGTTTCCATTTAGAGAAAGAACATTTAGAGAAAGAACATTTGAAAGCACCAGGTTGCAAAGGAAAGAAACGTGCCTAGTGTGCCCATTACTGGCACGCACAAGAAGCTCTGTAACCTCCAAAGGCAGCTTGAGTGCAAGATAGTATTAGTGTACCTTAGACCGAGCAGAGCATATCTGAGAGTGCCACCAACCCTCTTATGCAGCAGTGCGCACAGTCCTCAAAGCCAATGTGCATTCTGGGACTTGTAGTCCCAAATTTAGTCAGTAAGTTAAGCTACAAGACACAGAATGCAAAAGAAAATGGTATGGCTGAGTTAATCACTCACACCTGCCGTGGGTCAGCTGCAGGGGTGCGGGGAGCAGGCAGCCTGTGGTGTCCTCAGCTCAGAAGTAAGTACAGCTGCAGGGGTGCGGGTGGGGAGCAGGCAGCCTGTGGTGTCCTCGGCTCTGAAGTACGCGCAGCTGCAGGCATGAGGGGTGGGGAGCAGGCAACCTGTAGTGTCCTAAGCACGGAAGTAAATGCAGCTGCAGGCATGAGGGGTGGGGAACAGGCAGCCTGTGGTGTCCTAAGCACGGAAGTAAGTGCAGCTGCAAGGATGAGGGGTAGAGAGCAGGCAATCTGTGATGTCGCCAGCTCTGAAGCAAGTGTAGCTGCAGGGAGCAGGCAGTCTGCGGATTCCTCAGCTGAGAAGAAAGTAAAGCTGCAGTGAGCAGGCAGCCTGGGTGTCCTCGGCTCTGAAGTAAGTGTAGCTGCAGGCATGTGGGGTAGGAGTAGGCAGCCTGAGTGTCCTCGGCTCGGAAGTAAGTGTAGGTGCAGGGATGATGGGTGGAGAGCAGATAGTCTGTGATGTCGCCAGCTCTGAAGCAAGTGTAGCTGCAGGGAGCAGGCAGCCTGTGGTGTCCTCAGCCTTGAAGTAGGTGTAGCTGCAGGCATGTGGGGTGGGAGCAGGCAGCTGTGGTTTCCTCAGCTCTGAAGTAGGTGTAGCTGCAGGCATATGAGGTGGGAGCAGGCAGCCTGTTATGTCCTCAGCTCTAATGTAAGTGTAGCTGCAGGCATGTGGGGTGGGAGCAGGCAACCGGTGGTGTCCTCGTCTCTGAAGTAAGTGTGTACTGTCTTGCCTCCTCAGGGGATACCTGCGAGGAGAAGAGCCCCCCGGGCCCGGCCTCCAAGCGAGTGCGCACGGCCTACACCAGCGCGCAGCTGGTGGAGCTGGAGAAGGAGTTCCACTTCAACCGCTACCTGTGCCGGCCGCGCCGCGTCGAGATGGCCAACCTGCTGAACCTGACGGAGCGCCAGATCAAGATCTGGTTCCAGAACCGGCGCATGAAGTACAAGAAGGACCAGAAGGCCAAGGGCATCATGCACTCCCCGGCTGGCCAGTCCCCCGAGCGCAGCCCGCCACTGAGCGGCCACATGGCTTACCCGGGCCAGCTGTCGGCCGTGGGCGCCCTGGGCTACGACGCGCCCTCGCCCACCTCTTTCGCCAAGTCGCAGCAGAGCATGTACGGCCTGGCCGCATACACGGCGCCGCTCAGCCTGCCCCAGCAGAAGCGCTACCCAGGCGAGTACGAGCACCACGGCCTGCAGCAGGGGGGCGGGGGCGGCGCCTTCGGCAGCCCCGGCCTGCAGGGCAGCCCCGTCTACGTGGGGGCCGGTAACTTTGTGGACTCCATGCCGGCCTCGGGCCCCATGTTCAACCTAAGCCACCTCTCGCACCCGTCGTCGGCCAGCGCGGACTACAGCTGCGCGGCTCAGATCCCGGGCAGCCACCACCACGGACCGTGCGACCCGCACCCAACCTACACGGACCTCAGCTCGCACCACCCGTCGCAGGGGCGCATCCAGGAGGCGCCCAAGCTCACGCACCTGTAGTGGGCTCGGCCCAAGGACTCACATCGAATTACCTCACTTTGTTGCTGACCTACAGTGTTACTTATTCTGAGTGCCAAGGGTATTAGGGTTGAGGGTCCTCGCTTTGCGCCAGGGAGAGGACCCTCCCAGCTGTAAAAAGCATGACAGTGCAATATACACTGCAAACCACGACTGCTGAACTGCTACCTAATCGGAGGCAAGTCTCGGAGGCCTCAGCAGGCGTCTTTGTGGACCAGGACTGCGCGATCGGATCTTTGTAACCTGCATATGAACTTATTTCAAAAGCAGTTAATTTATGGTTCCCTCAGTAATGTGCGAATTGCATTGACCGACACGGTACGTATTTATTATTTGAGCAAGGCATTTTGTATCACCAATTATTTATCCAGGTCTTGTTGTATTTATGTGGCTAATTGTAGCATTTATTCCGCATAACTTTTTGAGGGGAGGGGGGATTTGATTCAGGCCCACGGGGACTTCAGTTCCACCTATTTAGTATACTTTGTCCCACATAGTTTGAGTAGTTTTTTTGCACAATTGTGACAGTTGCTGGTATTTGTATTTCATGTAAGGGGTTATTTAAAACGACACGTTGTACGTCATCCGCGGAGTAATTGAACATGTGGCATTACAGACATTACACAGTCGAAAAGTGTGTTATTTTTCAAGTTGTCTGGTATTTGAAGAAACCGCTATTTAGAATAAAATATATTATGCTAAAGTGCATCTGTTGTAATAATGCAAATTAGAAGCAGACCACTCGGCCATTTTGTTTTCTTGTGCCAAGCAGCTACCCGCACAGATGCCAGAAGCACAGGGCCATATTTATTTTATTGACTTTGTATACTTGTAAATATATGTCACAAATACTTTTGAACTATTTTTTACTGACCCCGGATATGGGCGAATGAATATTTCGAATGCAAACCTAGGAAAGCGTGTCAAATGAACTGTTTTAATTGTGCTCTGTATATTAATTCACAGTTTAGATTGCATGTCGCTTTTGTTATTTATATTGTCACATCTAATTCTATACACTGATCCATTTTGTACACTTTTCTTCAATTTTGGAAGGCAGGGTTACTTTTTAGATACATATTTTGAAAGACATTTGACAATCAAGTGAATCCAATGGGTACACTTTGTTAAACATAATTTAACTGTTAGCTGAGGTCGGGAGACACAATTATTCGATATTCGTACACATATAAACACGACCTACTATATTAAAAATGTGTTTTATGGTTTGCAGTCCACGTCAAAGCTTCTCGGACTGCAATTGTGGTATTTTTCAGAAGTGGGGGCAGCCCCGCTCCACAGCTAGCTATTTGATGCGTTCACGCACAGTGCGTGGCCAGGAGCCGGCATGGCTGACTTTTACGGCGGCACAGAGTTTTGAAATGAGCGAGGAGGGGTGTTCACAACATAGATATGGTTCATTCCTTTGTGTTCGAAGCAGGGCCCTCCTACGCATCCGTGTTGGACTTCGAGAAGTAACATCCCTCCTACACACGGCGATGAAAAGAGCCCGGATTCCTGCGAGCCAAAAATGTGACCCCGAATGGTCCCGGGAAACGAAAAGCGCCCGAGTCTAATGCGCCTGAATGCCTGTAACATGCACACTGATTCCAGCCTGTTTTACCCGTCTGAATCTAGGAATATTAACATTTCCTCTTTTACAGAAGCTCCAGATGAGCTGTTTATGTTTCGTTCTGATCATACAACAATAAATTACATTTGTTTCTAAATATTATGTTTTTTGTATGGAGACCAGCGCAAATAGTACGTGTTGTTGTCAACGCATTGGAACTTAGCCGCCTATTACTGCATTTTATATAAGTTGTTTCTTGTACAACCCTGACTTTTTTAGGTGCGCGTCACTTCTCTTCGTTGGACAATATGTAAAAGGACATGCACAGACCATTGATTCCTATGCACTAGACATTGGGTTCAAATGCTGCGGGTTGTGCCCCAGTTTTTTGTATTTATCCATGAGAAAGGGTGCATTAAAATGGTGTAGTGTGCACGGCGCTTGGAAATGTGAAAGGCATTGCAGCAACACAACCATTGTTTACAAAACATACTTAAAATACGCGTGCGCACGCGCGTAGCATGCATTGGAAATGCAGGGTACGCAAACACGATCTGAGGCAGGCACACCAAGACAACAACACACGAACGCTAACTCGACACAGGCACACCCCACCAACACTTGAACTGCACAGAAGCGCAGGCACGCTTACGGACACATAATCGGCAACAAAGACACCAGCGCTCCTCACACAAACACACACACTAACATCACACACGTCAGCATCTCACGACACGGCAGTCACGCAGTCCTACACCACAGAACAGCGCGCACACTCCACACAACCAAACACAAACTCACTAGCACAAAAAAAACTACACGCGCCCATGTGTATATACAAATAAAATAAGTGGCAAGCCACATGAAGACGAAAAAGGGAGCGAAAACTAGACAAAGAACTGTAGGAGGGCGTATGAAGGAGGCCCCGCACAGATCCCGGGTTTCTTGCCCTCCTCAGCTGGTAAGGACACAAGAGGCCGAGGGTTGACATGTATTCTTCACTCTTTAAGTGGTGTAATCTCTTTTAAAGTGTATCCTATCCCCGGAAGAGAAAGGGTAGGAGAGGGATGGGAGAAGACACCAGAAAAGGGGAGGGGAGCGGCGGGGAGTAGGAGAAATACTGCGAGACCACAGATGCAACCGTTTCTGGTACCTTCTATTCCTCTCTCACCCAGAAAAAAAATGCAGCTATTCTACAATCGCAGACGTCTGGGCAGTGCATGTCTTTTAAAGCAGACTGCTTGGACAGGCTAACATTAGCACGTTCCGTTTCACAGCCCGTCACAACAGTATCTCCATTACAGTACTCTGCACCCAGTGTCAGAGGCCCAGGTAACACGTTCAGCCATGGGGCCCTTCACAAATCAGATTGTTTTCATTGTGTTTTATTGTTTGTGGGGCTTGGGCACATATACGATGCCTAATGGGTTATCGGCTAAGTACAAAAAAGGACCAACCTATGTCTGCAGGGTCTTAGGGTACCAGCCTATTGTGTAAGACCTTTGGGCCCTTCACCTGGCAGTCCCTGTGTGGCGATCACCACAGAAGATTCGTGAGCCTCTGTTGGGTCAAGTAAGCCTTCTAAAATGGAGCCAGCTGGAGATGTGTATTCAAACCCCCCTGTTTCGCTACTGGGCCGGCTTCTTTGTTTTCAAGGGTTTTTGTGCACCCATGTGTATGTAAGTGTGTATTTGTGTCTGCTGTCGCCTATGTGCGCTTTTGCATGAGCATCCACATAATTGTCACGACCTGAACCCGTGTGTATGCGCGCATCTATGTGTTTGTGACTGCATGCTCCCATGTGCGTTTCTATTATTGCGTTAACCCGTATGTGTGTGGGTCTCAAGTCTTTCCATATGCGTGTGACTGTTTGCATCCATGTGGTGTTTGTGACTGCGTGAACCCATGAATGTGCCTGCACGCCTTTGTATGTTTGTGACTGCGTGAACCCATGGACCTCGAGTATGCCTGTGCGTGTCTATGCCTTCTTGGCCCCAGCCCCTTGAAGCAGACGGAAGACAAAGACTCTTGTGCCTGCCTCGGCTCCGCCGCCATTTTGTCCGCGCGGCCTATTGTCCTTCTGCCTCTCGTGTTCCGCGGTGGATGAATCCCAGCGGCCCAGTGTTTGTGCAGCGATAAGGAAAGAGGGGAGGGGCTTTATCCTAACCTTGGTGCTTGCGAGGAAAGAGGCAATGTGTGGGTAAGCAGCGAATGGGGCCGAATATGCTAACGAGCCGTTTCCCTCCATTCCCTCTGCCCTACCCGCAGGCTCCCTCCGCCTTTAGTGATAGATCTGGGCTGTAGTGTCGAGCGCAGCCGTGGGTTCTTGGCACACGGTCACACTCTCCACAGAGCGCAGAGCCGTGATTTTAACGGGGCAGTCACTGTAGTTCGATGTACTCCACTGCACCGAGGAGCCGTGGTTGGATCTAATGCACACGGGACAAACATTTAAAGGACACCTACTGCATGCAATTAAAACGAAATACAAATGGAATTATTCCTGAGCAGTGCTAATGAGTCTTTCGGCCCATTAGTGCTTTGCCTGGTGTTAGATAGATGAGTACTTGAAGTTAGATAGATGGACGGCTAAATGGATGACTTGGTGAGTGAGTACCTGGATGGTTGAATGTGTGTGTAAGAGACTGGGGGATGGTCGTGAGATTAGATCGAGGGATGGATGTTGAGAGATATGGATGAATCGGCTGGGTTGTGTATGGATGTATAGCTGGATGTGTGAGTGCTTACATAAAATGAGTGCACGAATGTGTGGTGGTCCAAGAGTGGTTTGGCTGGATGGATCAATGAGTGGATGGATGCATCCTTGATTATATGGCTAGATGGATAAATGCAGATGTGCTGAATGAATGAATTGATGGATGGAGGAGCATGCACGAGTTATTGGAGGTACGAGTGGATTGATATGTGAGAAGAATGATTGAGAGACAGAAGGGGAGAGACATCACCATCTCTTCATGCAAATAGTTTTGTTGGGTAACGCTGGGGTGAAACCCTCTACAGCGACACTGCACACGTACCACAAGCGCGATATAATTTGCATTTATACATTTTTAATATTGTTACAACGTCACGCTTCCATGTCTTATGCTTATGTGTGTGCCTGTTTTTGAGGAAATGGAGTAGGTGAATCTGCTGAACAAAGCTGTCACTTCATAATTTTGTTTCCAAATATCGTTATTGAACTTATATGAGCACACCACATTTAACCTCCCTAGAAATGTGCACTGATTACATCACATAAAGACAGACCGGTGCATAAAGGCAAGGAGTAATTCTGGTCATTAAAGCAGCATGAACTGCTGAAACCTCAATTAATATTGACCGGTGTCGGTGGTTTAATATTTGCAGAAAATTACTGAATTTCACGGGAAGGGCTAAGTAAAATCAGGAAAAGCATGAATGAAGTCACATTTTCTAAACCAATAATAAGGCTTACAGAATTCCAAACAACTATCAATTGCATTTATTTGACGCAATAATATACAGTGTACCTGAAATACGTTATCCTCCAAAGCTATCTTACCATTACTATTATTGCCTGAGATTTAGCTGGCGTACAAAGATCTCTGCAGCAGGTGCCTTAACCCTAGAAGATTTTTTAAAATACAGACATGGCTACCAATTAAGCTGAACAGATTCACTGCCACATTTCTCCTTGTTGCCAATTTCTTTGTGGCAGGGATTAAAATAAATAAATGTATACGTTGAGCCCCATATTTTGCTTCTAGGTTGCATCACTATTTTGGCACAACCCCAATGCAAAAAATCTAATTTATTAATTATTGTAATGCACTCAAATATACTCATGATAGACCTGCTAAACATATGTGCAGTCTTAAGATCTGATGTCACTTCCTGTGAGGTTATGGGTTGTGATGCCACTTCCTGTGATGATATGTGTGATGGCACGTGATGTCACTTCCCCCCCCCCCCCCCCCCGCGCCTTGAGACCCTACGGGTATGTAGCGCGCTATATAAGTGTCACTGATTGATTGATTGATTGATGTCACATGCTGTGCTGTCACTTCCTGTGATGTCACACCCATTTTACCTAACTTTGTGAGTCCCTCCACTTCCTTTTTTTTCCTTTAGGACTTGAGCCCTTGCTCTGGTGTAGATAAGAATCTGGAGCTGTGCCGGTGAGGGTGTTCTGTTGAATGTGTTTTTTTTTCTTTACAGTACTGTCTAGTGCCTCTATTGGTTTTGTTCCGTACTAATATTTATTTCTTGTCCATGCCTCCATTTTAGTTTGATATTGTGCAATAATATTTGCTCCTTGTTACTCTCTAGTTCGTTCCAACCTGCACCTTTATATGTTTTTTTCCCGGTGCCTTTATGGTGGGTTCTCTATAGGCCTCTATGTTGGTCCCATGCTGTCTTCATAGCGGTTTCACTTGATGCCTTCATATCGGATTCACCTCATGCTTCTCCTGGCCTCCTTGACGGTTCTACGCAGTACCTCCATTTTGGTTCCAATTTGCACCTTCATGTAAATTTCACTCTGTGCCTCCATATTGATTGTATTCTGTGTGTTCATTGTAAGTCCCTGGCATGCTCCCGTGTGGCTGGGACCCTGTGCCTCCATGTCATTTTTGCACTGTGCCTGCACGCTCGATCCGTGCTGTGTCTCCATGTTGGTTCCAGGCTGTGGCCTTTTTTTTGTTTCATTCTTTGGCTCCATGTCGGCTTACTGCACTCTATGTCTCCATCTTGGTTCTACCCTGTGCCTCCATGTAGTTTTTGCACTGTGCCCCGCTGGATCCTGCTGTGCCGCCATGTTGGTTCCAGGCTGTGGCTCTTTGTTGGTTTCAGTCTTTGCCGTCATGTTGGCTCATCGCTGCTCCTCCTTGCCTGGGCTCCGAGGAGGCCTGCCTGGCGTTAAGTGTCTCTGAATTAATTTCTGTCGACCCAGAAGCCCCCGCGAGCCTGGCGCTGGACTCAGCCATAAACCAGAGGAAGCCTTGTACAGAGACCAGCAGCAGGCCATGTACACAGCAGCATCTCTCTGGAAACAACGAGCACGGCTTGGAATGGAAATGGGCCGCTCAGCCGAGCCAACACAGTCACAGTGTGCCGTGCCAGCTGCTAGGGGGCAACGACAATTATTGTCTTAAGGTTTTGAGCAACGACGCGCGGAAAATGATGGTAGACACGCGAGTTAAAAGAAAAACCTTGCGCTGGTACACTTCAGTGGCAGCAAGGCTATGTATGATGGGGACTGAGAAGTAAACAGCTCTCCGTGGTGTAAACAACAACCGTGCAAAAAACGACAAATAAAAACAGCTGCAAGAGCTCAAGACAACACAATGGGTTGAGAGGTTGTTCTTTTGTACTCCCCTCGTTTCTTACCGCGTGAAAAACAATGCATGATTCAGATCGCTTGTGTGATGTGAAGGAACGCTGTATACACACAACTTATACTTTTTTCCGGTTTTTAATAGGCACGCATATAAAGACACAAGCTGGAGAGCTTGGATAATATGTTAGTGTGTGTCGATGTGTGGCCTTCTGCTTGGGGAATGTGAAGACAGGCTGCTAACCCGCTCAAAGAACTAAAAACACTCCACTACTCTCGTGTAGCGCCAAGAAGGCCTCATGGCACACCCTGAAGTGAGCAAGGGAGGTAACATACCCTGGAAAGTTCGAATGGGTAGAACAGCTTCTCTTATACCGGCCATAAATCCGGCAATATTTCAGCGGCTGCAGTGAAGACTGTGTGGCCCTTGCAGGGAGCAGGGCTGTCGGTGCGATCTGTTGGTAGTTCATTAATCACACAACGTACACTCCACGGCGAGCCCCTCCTCCCGCCCAGAGCCGGGCCAGCTGGGAGCCGGCCAGAGACCACAGGCTGAAACCGAAGTTTACCTCGGCACAGCGGAGCATAGCGGGGAGGCCGTGAGTCCAGCAGAGCGCTGGCGGGCACCCAGGGCCCTCTGGAGGGGCACGCCTCCCACCAGAAAACGCGGGGGCTCTTAATCTCTGGTAGACGCCCCCGACACTCTGGTCATCGCTGGGCCGGTAGAGCGCTGGCAGACATCAAGGGAAATCCGAGGGAGAACCCCTATACGTACCCGCTGACTGCCAGACAGTGGCTGCTGGAAAGTACCACGCCAAGGTATATTACAGGGTATAGACCTCTCGTGAGCCCTGCAGAGCGCTGGCAGACTCCCACGTGTTCTGAGAGGAGGTACGCATGGCCCCTCACTACACAAGCACACGCATGACACCATATTACACAAGCACACGCATGATCTCCTTCCCCTACCGCACACTCTGTGCTTGTGTAGTACGGTGTCTTTCTTACCTTTAGTAAGGTGTTATGCGTGTCTCTTACCAGAGTCTGCCAGCAAGCGCTCTCTTGTGCTCAGGTGTATTTATGTAGTTTGGTGTGATGTGTACCCCATGGCTTTAAGTGGGCCGGGTCTTGCCAGGGCTCAGCACCCGCAGTTATGAAAAGAAGGTGCCTCAGGACTATAGGGCTCCCCATTTTTGCCCTCACCCTCAGGATGAAAAGAATCTTAGCTCTGCAGCAGTACCACCCTTCACTGCCTTTGATGGAACTTTAAAGACTCGTTATATAGTTCTTTCACATTCCCCCCCTTTCAGAACTGAGGATTTTCAGCATTCTATTCTTCAAAGCCATGGTTATGTTTATTCATGTGATGCAACTAACGCACATTGACAAAAGCAATAGTACTGGCTTGTTGTAAGTGAAATGTTACTTTCTGTATTTTATATCTGGATGTAATGACAGAAGTAGCAACATACCATTCGGGTGGCACACTAATCTAAGCATAGATTTTCAGTTTAGGTGCTTTCAAGCCACGCTCTTAATTACATCGGACCTTTGGGAGACACCCCAGTTTTGTCATCCCACTTAAAGCTCTGGATACCACTGTCCCCTGGAACGGGCTACACCTAGTTGTAACAGAGAACACTGGCTATTGGACTGAAGTCCAGACAGCAATGGGGGCCTCTGAGCCGGGAGAGCCCAGCATCCCGCTGGCAGACACCCCAGCTCTCTAGCAGGTAGTATACATCACAGCACCATTGATTGTGGTGACTGCTGTTCCTAGAAAAGCTATGGCAGACATTTGGTAGAAAGGGGGGATAGAAGGGGGCACCCTTCACACTAGACGATTACAGGCTCTCCTGAGTCCAACAGAGCACCGCATAGACGTCACAGGCTCTCCTGAGTCCCACAGAGCACCGCATAGACGTCACAGGCTCTCCTGAGTCCCACAGAGCACTGCATAGACGTCACGGGCTCTCCTGAGTCCCACAGAGCACCACATAGACGTCACAGGCTCTCCTGAGTCCAACAGAGCACCGCAGACACTCATGGCCCTGTAGGCCAAGGGACACTTCGTTATACCAGATGGCACTGACTCTTCTGTTCCCAGTAGAGCCTGGTAAACATGCCCACCACCCCAGCCGGGAGAGAGTTGGCATTAGGTTTCTCTCTGAGCCCAACAGAGCACTTAGCAGACAACTAGGGCCTGGGGTGCATCTGGTTAATACCAGAGAGTACTGAACATTCCTAAGGTCTCAAAGGTCTGGCAGACACCAGGGCTTCTGAGAGAGGAAACATCTAGTAATACCAGGCTGACAGTGGCTACTCCTGAGCCTAGCACAGCTCTGGCAGACAATGCTTCATTTCTAAAAGAACAAGGCCCAGATTTATTACGCCTTTGCATTGCCATTGCTTCACACAAGATTACGGAAGGGCTTACGTGATATTTACTAAGCCACACAAAGCCACCTTGCGTGGCTTAGCCCATCCAGAGTAACGCAAATCGCTGCCTTGCCTTACTCTGCTTTGGAAAGGTGTTCCATGGGTGGAGTCTGGGTGTCCCCATGCATCTAATGAAGAATTTTAGCACATTCCCAGATTTACTAAGGGGAGTAAACCTGGGAATGCGTGAAAATGGTACCCAACCCAACCGAGAAGTAATAAGAAGAAATATGCTTATTCCTTTTCGTTATTTCCTCTTTCTATGTGTGCTGCATCCTGCAGTACACGCAGAATGAGGAACATGCCTCAGAGGATTATTTTTGTGCAGTAAGGTGTTGATGCACAAATCAATCTTAAATTCTATCTCATTGGGTGCACCGATTGCTAGGACTGGGAGTGGCGTAGTCCAGATACAGACTTTGGTGCTCCCAACGGGAATCGTCACTCACTTTTGTTAGGGAAGTACATCTGGTCAAGCTGAAACATTCTCATAAGAATGATAGATGAGGAGTCTAGTTTCAATGCTTTATATAGAGAATTATTAGGCAGATTACAATGAAGATGCCATGAGCAAGTTAAGCATCAAAGCGTATAAATCATAAGTACAAAGAACTCAGTACAGTTCTAAATAAAATACAGCATAGATTCTACTTCTAAGGTCGGGAGAAGGGGGTATCCCTAGTCACAGAAATCCCCATACTTTTATAGGGCTGTGAACAAAGACTTATATACATTCTTTTGGAATACGTAGTTTTCAGGGTTTGACCAACAGGACACAAGCTAGAAGAAACATTTTACTATTGAGTACATTTAAAGTTTCTCTCAGGACAGCAATACATTGAGATTCAGGCATTCTCGCAGTCTCTTAGCTTTACAGGTAAGCCAATACATTGTTTTAGCATGAGCCTGGGATGACAAGAAGCATCCTTTATTAAGTAAAATGAGAACATTTTCCTTAGAACACTGTCTGCTTCGTTATGTAAACACTAACAATACTTTATTTAGCACAGAAGATGATGTTAGTTATAAGGCAAACTGGAAAACAGTGTAAACATAGTCTAATGTTAGCTAAGCTCAGTTCATAATGTTCTTTATTGACAGAAAATCAATTCTCACTAGGGCGTCTGTTCCTGCACAAAAATAATTCGGCCTGTAACGCAGGAACCCTTGCACCATGGCTCAAGGGTGCCTGCATTGCTGCTTGGCAGCACTTCAGTCACCAGCGCAGAGAGAGAGGAAGAATGTGCCATATGTTAGTAAATATGGTGCATTCCTGTCCGGTTCATTTGATGCATTACAGTAGGTTTTCTAGCTTCATTGCGTCAAATGTTAGTAAATCTGGTCGCAAGTTCTGAAACCTGAGATTAGATAGCAGTGTTTCTGAACAAATCTTTGGGCCTAGCAATTGCGACCTGATTTACTAACATTTGACACTAAGGCTGCAGAGTCTTGATTTTACCTCATGCCTCTTTCATCCTCCGACAGACACTACTTGCCCCTTTACATCACTCTTGCAGGCTTTTCATCTCTGCTTGCTTTCTTCATCTCTAGTTTTCCATCTTCCTCTTCCTCCTTTTAATCTCAGCTGATATGTTTCTTGCTCTTGCTCAAGATCAAAGTCTGATGATGAGAAAGTGAATGCCAGTCTCCAAAAATGAGTGTTGGTGGGCCTCACCTGTAAGCACTGGTACACATGTAGCACTGTTGGAGATACTCACCTACAACCATCGGCTACAATGAAACTGCTGGCTGATAATCATGGCCCTCGGAGGAGCGCACAAACCAAATGCTACCGACAGCGGTCACACCTGAGTGGAGCACAGCACTGTCAGATACCTGTGGGGCATCCAAGAGTCAGTGCACTTCATTATACCACTGGTAACCTCCTGCCACAGGACAATTCCAACATCTGGGACGTTCACAAGGACAATTACTTTGCAGACAGGGGGCATTTTATTCTTGCATTGCTTGAATTGAAGGAAGAGATGTTTTAGGAGCAAGAAAGTAAAGGAGTTTAAGAAAAGAATAGTCCCACCTTCCGCCATTGCTTCTCCGGTGTCATCCCTTGATTGAAAAATATATTTTATTGTGTTTTAAAATGCTCCGCATGTAGGAAAGAAAACTGATATGAAAATCATGTATTTTTACTCACGAGAGAGAAAAGTCCACCCAATAGAATATTTTAAAGCTGTTTGGCAGCAGCAACTCTTCCAAGATTCGAATACAAAATACCTCCAAATTATAACAACAGAGGCGTGGTTTCACACGCCGTATCGTGCAATAACCCACACTCCAAGCCATATAGAGCGTAAAAGGCCATTTATTAGAGCTAGGTTGCAACATACTAAATGAACTTTATTAATCTGAACAAAAATTCAACTCTACATCTTAACATAAACCTGTACAATCTCACTCTCCCCGCACCATTCGCAACTCACCATCTCAGTTGCTTCACTCCTCCCTATTTCACACTCTGACCTTATTCCATATACCCATTTTCTCCTTCACCCTTCAACCAATCATCCTCCCTTGAAGTTCCTCTGCAATCTGTCACCTGTGCACACTTCCCCAGAGGGGTGGATCTGCCCATCTGTGACTCACCACTCCTCCAAAGTGCTGCCAACCAGAAAACCCCCGGAGGGCGGTTGCCTGCCCCACCCAGTAAAATGTATGCACCATTTGCCCCATCAATCAGAATTCTGGCACCATATGGATTCATTCCACAGCTTGCTCACCACATCCCGCATTTCCATCATATAATATGCATTTCCCATCCACGAAAGGTGTACCTCATCGTCCCCGAACAGACATGACTCCTCCTCTTTCAGTCCCACGTGAGCAATCACTTTCACATCTTGCGTCTGGCAGGAAACCCTCATTACCCTGTTCAATTTTCTAAGGGCCTTATCAATTGCTGCATGTTTGACAGCCCCCCTCCAAATTCTATGTGGACGAGCTCTGTCCACATGATACGCGCTTGAGAAATTCCTCCTTATCGCTGGCAGATCCCTTTGCATATCCTGGAGCAATGTAAGTCCAGACAGTCGCACAAGATCATTTTCTCCCAGATGTATCAATAACATGTCTGGGCAACCTCTCTCAGGTACCAACTTTGTCAATCATGGTAGCAGCGCTCCGTAATACATGTCCCCTTCACTAATAACCCTTGTGGTGGCTGCTCCTCAATCCCAGGTTACGTCCTTACACCTATTGGTCCGCGTACTTTGCTGCCCAGTGCACAAAGGAGTGTCCCACGATCCAGGTAACTGTCTTGGTTCCTGGCCAACTCACGCATCCTGCGGCAGAAAATAAAACCATTAGATCATGACCACATTCCCCCCCTTCATTCCCCCATCACTAGTCACCCCTTTTTCCTTTACTTGTGCACATAGCGTTCACAGCAACTGAACCTTCATCTCCCAATCTGCCAGATTCTACCCCCGGACCACCCCAGGCGTGCTGCCGCAACAATTCTAAAAGAGTGTGTACCAAAACAAGCCGGGTCCCGGCCCAGCTTGGGCAGTGCCATTCGTAAAACCACCAGTAACTGATAAGCAGTCACTCTGTTGCGTGACAAAAAACTCGTTGCGCACCTCCTTGGCAATGAAATTAAACTTTGCTGCTCCTTTACCGGACAGACCTCACTACAACCATTCTTGGCCAGCCATACCCAGTGACCCTTCCCTGTCTGATCTGTCTTGGATCGACTGAACCTCATCCCCAGTCGCCGTTAGTCCAAACGCACCTCCTTCTACAGAAGCCCTTGCTGTCGAGCTGTCCCGACCAGCTCTAAGACTCAGAAAGCCCCAAAAAGCATCCAACTCATACCCAGTCTAAACAGTGTGACCTCAAACGGGTCATAACAACACAACAGCAACACTCCCGACAATTCCTGCAGTAGTTTAAATATGATTGCTTCCCGCGGCGCAACCCCCCACTCACTACCCCGTCCCTTCAATATTCTGTTCAAAATAGCGTCCTTGGTGGGGTCAAAACCCAAGTACAGCTTACCATAGAACAAGATCCTGGCTAACTTGCCCGCAATAGTCATGTCCCGCTGTTTAAGGATCATCCCCTCCAGCGAAATGCCAATTAATTCCCCAAACTCGTCCATGACAGCCTGTAGCTCTTCCTGGTAGACTCAGCCACAGATGTTTCGATCAAACAAATCACTCTCATTCACCCCAGGCCCAGATATCCTCTGGCAGCTCTGTCTTGCATTCTTCTGCTCCGGGCACCAGGCTCCGGAAGCGGTGCCACTGCAAACGAGATAAGGAATCAGTGATATAATAGCTGGCTCCTGGTACATGCCTGACCCTAAAAACCACATTGAGACACAAACAGACCCTAAAAACCACATTGAGATACAAACACACCAGCATGAATCTTCACAGCAACTTCAACACTCTCAGATCCCTTTCTCTCTGCCTGTTCACCAGCTCTACCACAGTCATTTTGTCAACATGGGAAAGCACTGTCCTGTTCTTCAGCTCATCTCCCCAAACAGCCAACGCTCCGCCCCTGCCTCGGCGAGTGAGCTGGCCACTTCTCCGCGTATAATCTCCCATCACCTATCCCAGAAAAGCCCAAAACCCTTGGCCCCAGCTGCATCTGAAAATATGAACTTGCCACACTATTCTCCCCAAAAATTCCAATGGCACCCCATTGAATGTGTCAAGAAATGTCTGCCACACCCCTAAATCTGTCATGACTCCCAGAGAAATTTGCACGCTGTAGTGTGGCTGTACTGCTCCGGACATGGCCATGCTGAGCCTTCTGCATAAAGTCCTCCTTGCTCTTACCACTCTAGATGCAAAGTTCAGAAATCCCAGCAACTTCTGTACCACTCTCAATTCAATCCTACATTCGCCCATCACTTGTAACTAGAACTTCTGTATTTCTTCCACCTTTGCCCTTGACCAACAGGCCACCCAACGCACAAGTCCAATTCGATGCCCAAGAAAGTCAGCACAGAGCTGTGCCCAGCGTTTTCTTCTGGTGCCAATTGCACCCCAAATTCCTGCATCAGTTCCTGAAATTGGTGTAGGGCTTTCCCACACTCGCCTGTCCCTTTGGACCCCACAAACAAGAAATCATCCAGGTAATGTGATACTCCCCAGTGACCAGAACTCTTGGTGAACACCTATTGCAGAAATGTACAGAACAGCTCAAATAGAGCATAGGAGCTGGCACACCCCATTGGCAAGACTTTGTCCATGTAAATGGCAACCCCAAATTGCATCTAGAGTTGAGGGTAATCCATCGGGTGAATAGGCAGCAACCAAAATGGCGATTTAACATCACATTTTGCCATTTCCACCCATACCCTTGCACCATGCAGATGGCATCATCCACCGAGGCATACAATACCCTAGAATGAGAATTTGCCTAGCCTTAGTGCTGGTAAGTTCCAATTCTATTAAGGACTCAGAGGCGAGGATTATGCCATACTTTCTTCACCTTATTTTCCACAGCAGCAAGAAAAAACACATAAAACTACTTTTCCCATGAACACTTGAAAAAACAGGAACTCAAAACATAAGTCCTTTGTCAGTCTCAGTAACCATTGTAGCTCCCATCATGCTCCTCTGCTGCCTCCTCTTCCTCTTTCTTCGCGCGAAGCCCACGTTCCGGCATTCTCACGCATCCTGTTTGGAAGCATCATTTCCTGAAAAAAATCACATCATCAGATTCCGAACATCTCTTCAGAGTATCTCAGGTAACAAATACCGAATACCGTGCAGCAGCATTAATGTTAACAGCATACAATTCCCATGAATGATTTACTTACATTGCATACGGTGAGGGTCCACTTCTTGGAAGTCATTGGGGGGATAATCCTCGCCTCCGAGTCCTTAATAGAATTGGAACTTACCAGCACTAAGGCTAGGCAAATTCTCATTCTATGGCAGGACCGGAGGCTTCGGATTATGCCAGTTCAAAGCTTGTCGATAACCAGCCGAGCCACTTCCAACACTGGCTTAAAATAGAACCTCTTGAACGTTGAATCTGAGGACCAATCGGCCGCTCTCATCAGATCCTCAAGCCGAGCCCCAAGGGCAAATGCTTTAGAGGCCATAGCATCTCGTGCTGAATGAGCGCCGAATTGTTTGGTATCAATCCCCGCCTCCTGCAGCACCCAACGCACCCATCTGGCGATCGTCGGGGAAGAAACAGCCTTGTACGGTTTACGTAGAGCAATGAGAATTTGTCGTTCGCCCAGAGAGCGAGTATCATCAGTCATATCCTCATAGGCACAGAGGCATTGTACTACACACCATTTAGGAGAGTCTGGAATGGAAATGCTGGGTATGAAATAACCCATGTAAGGGTCTTGGTTTGACTTGTTACCGTAAAGGACACCCCATCTGGGGAAAAAACTCTAGCCGTAATGTCAACAGCTCGTACATCCGAGACTCGCCTGCAGGACACCAGGCACAGGCCAGCTTAGCCATAAGCTCTTTACGGGAGAGAAACCTATTCAGATGCCACGAAAGAAACAAATTCAGAACCCTGTTCACGTCCCACAGGACGGAGTAACGTGGCTCAGGTGGCAGCGAAAGACGGTTACCTCGCAACAATCTGCACACCATAGGGTGCTCCCCAATCGGGGAACCCTGCACCAAATCATGGCCAGCCAAGATCGCGGAACTGAAAGCATTGATGGAGCGATAGGCGAAGCCCTCTTCCGCCAGATCAGCAAGGAAGTTAAGGACCTGCACCACATCTGCCCCCACAGGATAGAGACTCCGTCTCATACATCAGCGACACCACCTATGCCATGCTGATCAGTATCTCTTGGTTGTGCTATCTGCCCAAGCCTTAGTGAGCAAGACCTCTGCTTTTCCTGAAAGGCCAGGGAGCGTCCAGCGACGCAGGAGATCCTCCAAGCCATCAGCCTCAACGATCCTTCTTGAACCAACCAGTGGGGAGTCCCTTCCGGACTGAGCAGAATGTGAGGAGAGAGGGGGAGTAGGATTGGAAAATCCCAAGAAAGTTCCAGAAGAACCGGAAACCAAACTTGAGACCTCCACCAAGGCGTGATCAACACTACCTCCGCCAACTGACGACGCCGCAGCGCCGACACTCGTGTTATCATTGAAAACGGAGGAAATGCGTAACCCTTCTCGCTCGACCAATCCTGGAGGAACGCGTCCGTTGCTTCCGCCAACGGGTCCGGACGCCAACTGAAGTACCTCGGAAGTTGGTGGTCTAGGCGCGACGCAAACAGGTCCACCGTGAAGGGACCCCACTTGTCCGCCAACCGAGCAAAGACCTGAGAATGCAACTTCCAGACGCTGGCCTCCAGCAGGTGCCGGGATTGCCAATCTGCTACCTCGTTCTGCCGGCCCGGCAAGTACTCCGCCGTGACCGACACCTGATGGTCGAGGCAGAAGTGCCAAAAATCTCGTGCGAGGTCTGCCAGCAACTTGGATCTGGTCCCACCCAGATAATTGATAATCGGACCGCAGACACGTTGTCCATGCGCAACAGGACACACGATTTCACTCTGTCCCTCGTCCAACATTGGACTGCAAAGCATCCCACGAGCAATTCCAAACAATTGGTATGCAAAGATTGCTCTTGGGCAGACCAGGCGCCACCCGTGGAAAAATCGCCGCACCTGGCCCCCCAGCCTGATCGACTGGCGTCTGACTCGATGACTATATCCGGGGCCGACCCAAAGATGGCACGGCCATTCCAGGTTTCCATGTGCGACAGCCACCACTGCATTTCGCTTCTCACCTCCCCCGAAAGGGAAATAAGCTGAGAGTACATCAGGCCCCTCCGAAGGTGGTACGTCTTTAGACGCTGCATCGCCCGATAATGGAGGGGGCCCAGAAAAATGGCCTGGATTGAGGACGACAGGAGGCCCACTAAACGCACCAAGTGCCGTAGAGATATGAGCGGCCTCGCCAGGGAGTGTCGCAGCTCGTGTCTGATCTTCAACATCTTCTTGGCAGGAAGGCTCAACGTGGCCGACACCGAGTCTATGTTGAACCCCAAAAAGATGGCACACTGGACGGGAACCAGAAGCGACTTCTTCTCGTTGATAACAAAACCCAGACTTTGAAGCAGGTTGACTGCCACCTGCAGCTGGGACACCAACCGTTGTGGACATTGATCCATGAACAACATGTCGTCAAAGTACACAATCATTCTGACATCCCGAGCCCTCAAGGCCTCCACTGCTGGGCATAACACCTTTGTGAAGCACCACGGCGCCGAGGAGAGCCCGAAGGGCAGCGTGGTGAACTCGTAGACCTGACCGTCCCACCTGAACTGAAGGAACCGGCGGTGGGGAGGGAAAACCGGGACTGCCAAATAGGCGTCTTTTAAGTCGAGCCTGACCATCCAGTCGGATGTCCGTAAAACATCCTGCAAGAGGTGAATCCCCTCCATTTTGAAATGGCGGTACACCAACCACTCGTTGAAGTCTTTCAAATTGATGACCGGACGACGGCCGCCGTCGATCTTGTCGACCAAAAAGAGGTTGCTGATGAACCCCCCGGGATGCTGTTGCGCGTAACAGATCGCCCCTTTGTGGAGGAGGGCGGAAACCTCTGCGCGCACGAAGTCTGCATCGCGCTGCGAGAAAGTAATGGGACGGGGACGCTGTAGCTGACGTGTACGACCAAGGAACTCCATCTGAAAGCCCTGGACCGTCTGCAGCACCCAAGCGTCGCTTGTCAGGGAAACCCAGGCTGGGAAAAACTGCGCCAAGCGTCCCCCTACCCCCAAATTTGCTGAGGGCAGCACACTCACCTCTTCCAACACTCTGTTGCTGACCTCTCTGGCCTCCCCGGCCGCGGAATCGCTGTCCCCTCGTGGGGTAGAAGTTGTTGAAGCGGTCGTTGGACTGAAACTGACCGCGGCCGGAGCCTTGTCCCCGATCGGAGCTGTTTCCGCGGCCAAACGAGTGGCCCCTGCCACGTCCGGCCCGGTCAAAAACCCGAGGGGCAAAGACCTTCTTTATATTCGACTGAGCCCTGTCTAAGGAGGTAAAGGTGGCCAAAAAATTTGCCAAGCTCCTTGATGAACGGGTCTCCGAAGAGCCCGCCCTGCGCCACCGCGCCAGCCTCAGACGAGGCGAGGTCACCCAACTTGGGATCTATCTTAATCAAGAGCGACCTCCGTCTCTCGGTAGAGAGCCCGCAATTCGCATTCCCAAGAAAAACAATGGCTCGCTGTGCCCAATTCGAAAGGACCTCAGAGGATATGAGGTCCCCTGTCACCTTGGCCTCCTCAGTCATGTCTAGAATCTTAGTCATGGGAACGATCGCGTCCAGCAACTTGTCTTGGCAGGTGCGCCATGACCTGTCTATACCCTTCCGAGGGTCCTTAACAAACTTGGCTAAAAATGTTGCCATTTTGGGGTCGATATCCGGGGTCAACGCCACCTTACCTTCTAAGGTGGGGCGAGGGCACTCCGCCCTAAGGCGACTGCGGGCATCTTTATCCACAGGCTTACGCAACTGGTTAGCCACATAGAGAGCCACCTTCTCCCCAGGAACCCACTCCGAAGAGCGGGGATGGATAATATCGTCCGGGTCTAACATATCTGAAGGGCCAGAAGAGGTAGGCGCCTGCAACGGAAGCCATGACCTGGAGGAACAAGCCTCCTCGTCCGTCTCAGGCGAATCTCCATCCTCCTGCGGGTCTGGGGATATCGTCGGAGTAGGAGGAGGAAGCTCAACCGGGGGCACAGAAGCAGGTTGGGGAATCTCATGCTCCGTAAAGGCACGCTTCACCCTCACGAAAGCCTCAGAATCCACCCCCTCGGTACACTGTCTCTTAGGAGGTGGGGGAGGGTGACGGGACCGAGACCGGTGTCGTGGCCGGCGCAGGAATCAGGGCCGCAAGCTTTGCGTATGCCTCATCCATGCGCGCAGTGATCCGCTGCTCTAGGGGGACTATCGCCTGGTCAACCGCCCTGTATAATATACTATCATCAACAGCCTGATAGAAATCGTCATCCCAGGGGACATAGTTCAGAGGGTCCTCCTCGGGGTATCCGCCTTGGTCCCCCTGCATAATGAGTTAAGTCAGGCTCTGCAGGAACCTAAGAAAAAGGCGCAAAATTTGCAATGGGCCGTCACCGGCACCAACTTTAAACTGGGAGGAAGCCCAGAAAATGTGGGAGCCCCAACGGAGCACACAATTCTAGGGGGAACCAACCCCAGGGGACGCCAAACACCCTTTTAGATATATAGGGCACCACCCGGACAAAAGCGTCCCACAGCACCACTTATATGGAATTGGTGCCAAAATTACGGCCCACACGGTGTCCATTTTAAACAATACAACCCACACAGGGCGTAAAACAATAGCACAGTGAAGTTTGCGACCCCCAGAGGTGTTAATCCGGGTGGTAGGGGCAAAAACGGCAATCTCCTGTGGTAAACACGGGCAAAAACGCAGAGAAACGCGACTTTCTCTCGCGCTGACCACAGAGTTGGTATTGCGCCCCCTAGCGGTGGGAGGACCACACCGCACTGGTCACTGAGCTCAAAATCGCGTTAGGATCGCGCTAAGCGTCCCGCGATTTGCAGGGGACTCTGTCAGGGCACAAAACGCTAGCGCTAGCCAGGCAGGACAATAAACGCCCCTTAAACAGCCCCCAAACCCAGGAGAGAGAGAAAAAAGCACTTAACTTGCTGCTGAGCAGCGAAGAAAGAGGAAGAGGAGGCAGCAGAGGAGCATGATGAGAGCTACAATGGTTACAGAGACTGACGAAGGACTTATGTTTTGAGTTCCTGTTTTCCCAAGTGTTCATCGGAAAAGTAGTTTTATGTGTTTTTTCTTGCTGCTGTGGAAAATAAAGTGAAGAAAGTATGACATAATCCGAAGCCTCCGGTCCTGCCATAGAATCTTCCTCTGCAATGAAATCATTTACTGAAATGCCTTCAGGCCAGGATAGGTGGTGAATCATCCTATATTCTCCTGCCTCCTTTTTCGGCCCCACCCCCAAGGGAGAAATGATTAAATCCGCCAAAGGCCAATCGAAAAATGGTCCTGCAGTCCTTCCCGTCGCCACTTCTTTCGCTAGCTTTGCCTCTACCACCTGCAGGAACTGTTTTGCTGACTTCAAATTGTCGGCCCATCTGCACCCCCTTGGACCTTGGTAAAACCGCACTGTAACCTCAACGCAGCTTCCTTCTCTGGGTAAACCAAGAGCAATGGGACCATGGCCACAATTCCAACTGGAATAGGGGCCTTTTTGTCCAGACTGCCCAACCTCTATAGGCCTTCCACTGTTCCGGCGGGGTAGCCAATGTAAAAAACTGCGGGATGGGGTGTTGTCCATGTTCTTCTGGTGGCCTAGGCCCCCCACAAATCACCCCACCCCACCCCCACCCCCTACTGGGGTTGTACGTTCAGTCTCCCAGCATCTCATAGGGGTCCCCCCATCCCATGGACCTTGCACACTGGGCCCAGCCTTGGCCCATTTCAACTTTTTACAGGCTGGCCCAAAGGACTCACACCCACCTGACTTTAACTGCCTTGTTTCCATTACCTGTGGACTTTCCGATTGCTCTATCAGCCCGTGTCCTTGAGCGTGCGGCTCCTGTGCCGCTTCATCCCCTGCTGAGGCATTGGCCTGCTCGGCTGTAGACTGCACCTGCTCCTCACGTGCAGACCCCACCGCCTGGCAGTCCTCTGACCTCGTCGGAGACTGGAGCAACACGGGGAGGCTTTTCCTCCTACCTCCTCATTTGGCTCCTCCAGTCTCCTTCTTTGTGCCCCCGCCGTCGGTCTGCAACAGTTTATCCTTGGGCCAGCAGATTGGGCCTACATGCCGCCACTGCAGCATAGCGCATTGGGGAGGCGCCTCCTGACACAGGCCTGTTCGGGACACCCAGTCAAGGCAAAATGGCCCCACCTGCTTCGCCAAGGATCATCAGCGCCGCATGGACTGCATCGCTGTCCGGCCCAACTCTTCCAGCATCTGTTCCCGTGGACATGGAGGTAGGCCTCACTTTTCCATGGCTACTGCAGTAAACCTGTTGCAGCTCGCTGGGCTAAGTGATTATGAAACTGATATATATTTAAACCAGATATTAATAGCCCATGGTACTTTTCAAGACTAATCGATGGAACTAACTTTGTTCGAATACACAGCCCCTCCCAGTGGTGTTCGTTGTCAGGAAGAGGCCGGATCCTTCTCTCCTGACACCTATATTAACTACCCCTATCCCTGCCTTGTCCCGCTGGTCCCTGCACGAAGTACCCCGAGAGAAGACTAATCTAGGACCCTCACTTTCCCAGGGGGCCAACATTATCACAGTAATTGCTATATTGCATTAATTAAGTCATGACTAGATAGACGCGGAATCTCTTAAGGAGAGAGGACTGATTAGACTGCATAGGAAGTGAAATGACAGACATACCATGACAAGGTCTGATGTTGGTACTTGCTATTAAGAGTCCAACAAATACAAGACCTATTGCAAAGTACAAAACATTGCCATTTACAATGCCAATAGCTCCAGCTCCAAAAAGTGTGAGACCTATTGCATTTCCAATGCTTGTTATGAGTGGCACAGGGGAGGTTCCAAGACACTGATACAATTTTCCATGTGCTAATTAGCACTTGGCTCCCATGTGAGAAGTTCACTCACAGCTCTTAACGCCTTCGCAACTGGGCAAATTCCCATGCTGTGCAGGGGGACGGGGGGGCGCACAGCGCCCCTGTGCTCATGACGAGGTCAGCTCGTCATGAGCCACGGTGGCCGTGTGCTCATGACGAGCTGAGCTCGTCATGACCACACCCGTTTCTTTAGAACATTCGCACAGCAGGGGAATTAGCTCAGTGTGCGAGCGTTCTAAAGGTCGTGACGAGCTGAGCTCGTCATGAGCACACGAGCACCGTGGCTCATGACGAGCTGAGCTCGTCATGAGATTCGAAGGGGTTAAGAAGAGGTTGGAATACTTATCGCCATTTCTGGCTCTACGTCTTTCTCCCTAGTTTCACTTAATTATCTCATACTGCACCGATTACAACTTACTGGGAACCAACTCATTCATCAATGAACCTTCTAGTGAAGTCAAATGGTGTATTGAATGAAGCTCACTCTTTTCTGTCTGTGAAACCACCCTAAGGGGCAAAATAATCCAGTATTGAGGCCAAATGTGAAAGAGGTCTACCATTCTACCTTTCACTACTTCCTTTTCCAGGGCTTGTCTCACTATGTCCATATTCACCTTTGCTAATTTCAAATTGCCTGCCCATCCCTGACTTTGAGGCCCCTACTATGCCACCCATGCCTGATAAATATACTCCAGTATGAAAGAATGAATGTAAAGATTTTATAAAGCACACAGATGCTCCTAGGAGTGTCCTGGGCTAATGACTAACTAAGAGGACAAGTAAACCATGCAAATAACCAGGCTTTAAGTTTGTTCCTGAAAATAACCTAAGAGTAAAGGGAACCAAGTTGCATCCCTGCCAGGATAAAAGTGCAACCCAAAGTTCACCCTTTCCCCCAGAAGTGGTATGCAAGTCAGTTCCCACAGCTCCCTGTGAACTTCTGCTCTTCTCTTCTGCCCCTATCAATCTCTGACATGTCTGAATCAATCTGTAAGGGGTAATGGCACATACATGTTTGCGCCTCACACTCAGGCTGCTGTCCCTGCATTACCTCAACAGTCCCTGTCTGCTTACCTTTGCTCCTTGCTGTTCTTGTGGCCAGCACCAGTTCCCAGACTCGAGGCACCGACTCCGCCACTCTCAGTATCCCCACCAAACACCACCTTACTCACATTATTACATTTTGCTGTCCCTCTACTGTCGGATGAAAGGATATACAAGCCTAAGCGTGTGCTACAACACACCAGCTGAAAGTTGATGGGACATGTCACGCAGCATCTCCATACCTGTGGTAAGAGGTCTGGAACAAGCAGATCTTCTGTGCCCTCATCCCATAATACCACAATAGCTGCACTCATCCTATCAAAAATCTTACTTCTATGCTACCTAAATGCGCCTTTCTCATTAGCCTAAACACTTCTCAATGGAACTGCTATGCTTCAGGCAAGACAGCGCATACTAAATTACCACTGACACCGTAAGTGTGTGAAAAAGTCCGCTTTTATGAGCACATTACAATATTCGCAACATTGACAATAGCCATACTCACTAGATTTAAGAACCACACTGATATATAATATTAATGAACATCCCTGTCCCTCTCCCCACCTTAAAATCTCTCCCTCTCGTTATGACAACTACCCTCCCAGGGACAATTTTCTCTTTTACTTACTCAAAATTCGGCCAGCGTGACCTCTGTATGTAAAAATAACTGTAAACTCCCTGATACCCCCACTCCAGGAGCTGATCCACCTACACGGCTGCAAAACTAACCCGGTTATATCTTTACCTACAGGGGACAACCTGCCGGCACCTACTCATTAGTGCCAACCGCCCATTTCAAACTATGACATGACCACAACCAAAGCACCTGGTCCATTACAGCTACACCCCTTCCATTTCTCAGAATGCCTGATGTCATGATCCCCCCTAAAGCCCTTCTTATAGGAAGGGTGGTTGGGCTATTTTTTCCCCAAATCACCCACTGAAAGCTCATAGCACCAAACATCTTCCCGTAAAAGGAGACTTCAGATAGTTTTCTAAGTATGGGTAACGGTGATAGCCCTTTTTCTATTATGTTCATAATGAATTTAACAACACCATTGACTCTATCCACTCTCCTTTCCCCACTATCAACTTTCCTATGTGTACCGGAACTCCAACCAATTCTGTTGATATGTGCGTCTCGTGGACAGTGACAATGACCCTTCAACCAAATTCAGCAACCTGCATCTCTGAATTCCGGAAGCTCTTCCAGCATGGGCATATATTCGACTTTGGTGAGAGCCCCTGTAATTTCCTCCACTGCGAGCAAGATAAGACATTTGCAATGTCATTGTTGACTCCGGTAACATGCCTCACACAAAAAGTCACATTGTAAGTCAAGCAACGAGGCACAAACACCTTCAACACCTTCAACAGCTTTAACACTCTAGTATCTCTGACGGACTGCTTTTCACAATGTCTACCACTGCAATAATACACACATAAATGGCAGCAGTGACTCTCAAAGACTGCACTTACCTTTGTGAACAATCCCGCAGTTTTGACTGCCAATAAACCTAATCAAACTGTAGAAAACTAATTGTAAGGAAGAGCAAAACTCATCCCCACAGTTACATTCTTACATCTGCTAACATACATGGAATTAAAGCTGTAATCACTTGTATCAGATGGTCATAAACCAAAGTCTATTTCTGTTGGAAAGAATTTATTCTCCAAGCGCTGGAATTTTCATAGTCTTTATTTCCAAATCAGTTTTCCAATTTTGGGCAGACCCAGCCAACGTGTTTCGTCCTAATGAAGGGACTTCATCAGGGGATAAAAAAATACATATATACAATAATCAACATGTAAAGCCATTTAATTTTGTTTTACTTGTTGTTCCCAATACTTAAGGTTTTAAAAAAACTTTTTTTGTTTTTTTATATGAAATTAAGTATATGCCTCCACAATATACATTTTCTAAATCAAATTTCATCTAGCACCCCAAATCTAGCACAAATGCACTCTGTGACCATAATTTAGTGGCCATCCTTGCACCCAACAGTTTAGCAACAGTGATTACAACTCATACAATACACCAATAATCCATTCTTTATATACAGTTTGGTAGGTAGTAGTGGTCTTCCGGTCACACCACTTACAGCAAATATAAGTGGAATTATCTATCAATTAAACAATGACAAGTTCAATAATGTTGGTGCTATTATGGTACCCAGCACCCCACTACTAGGGATGCCAACACACATTGGTCCAAAAGTTCCTCTGCGTAAAGAATGTAGACAAAGATACCAAAGCATTCAATAGAGATCCCAAAAAGTCAGTCCATTAAATGATAATTCCTATAGCTACATTAAGTCTGTGATTTATTTAAGAAAAAAGCCAGGTAACTGTGGTCTGTACATGCATGAACAGCAGAAAACAGCCGGCAAGTGTTTTGGCACAAAGTGACTTCTTCAAGACTGTGGATGTGTACAATCATACAGTCATTCACATATATCTATAATATATAAACATTTCCGAAAATATCAACTTTGCAACCGTGTTCAGATGCCATAAGAAGGAAGAATTCATGTGCGCATGCTCCAAAAAGATGAGAAGTGTAGGAAATTTAATGTATTCGGTAATTAATATCCGCATCAGAAATGTGTCAAGAAACTAAGATATAAGGCGGCCCTATAGATAACCATAAGTGAAGTGAAAAACTTGATGTCATAAATTTTAAGACCCATGATCCTAAGAAATAGTAAACACAGATAGAAATCCCTATCTAGTGCACTGGTAAGAGTAAAAGATGACCAATTACCCGCAAATGAAAAATGAAGAACACAAGATGAAGGTAATGGCATCGATAAGTAATAATATTCTGGTAAGGATAAGCAAGTGGAAAAGTGTGAGGAGCAAAAACCTGATTGTCAGACAAAACCTGAAGAATAATAAAAAAGGTAACTCCACCGCACGAGAGAAACAGAAAAGACATTATCGAATCGTTGCCAGACTTAGTTCAAGAAAGTGTCCCCGTCTGTCAGAAATCAATAGATGGGTTCTTGTGTTTAAATGTTGACGATTCATCAAGACAAAGTGTCTGCCGCGAGTGTAGTTTAATGTAATATGAGGTCAAAGAAGAATTATTCTGGTAGTGAAAGTGAGTGATAACAAGAAATTAGAGTCCTTCTAAACAATCCTGTAAATTGACATGCAGCAGAATTTTTGATGTATCGTGGAACCAATCTGCGGTCCAGGAATGCAGAAATGGAACAACCTCTGTAGTGATTGAGCACCGTACAGTCATGTAGCAAGGGTTCAAAGGCAAAATGTTAGAAAAGAGAAAGAAGGAGGGTGAAATATATGTGCATATGCGAAATTATCACATATTGGGCCAGATGTAGGTGGCCCAAACTGTTGAGGGCAAGGATGCTCACTAAATTATGGCCACAGAGTGTATTTGTGCTGGAATAGGGGCAATGAGCGAAATTTAATTTAGAAAATATATCTACTGAAGGCATATACTTAATTTATACAAAAAAACTTTTTTTAAAACCTAAAGAATTGGGAACAACAAGTTAAAACATTATTAAATGTCTGTTTATATGTTGTTTGTTGTATATATGTATTTTCCAGATCCTGTTGAAGTCCCTTCATTGAGACAAAATGCTTTGGCTGCGTTTGTCCAAAATTGGGAAAAAGTGTATGAAAATAAAGAATATTTGAAAAATCCAGCGGCTGGAGAATAAATTCTTTCCAACGGAAATAGACTTTGGTTTATGACTATCTGATTATAAGTAATTACAGCTCTAACACCATGGACATTTGCAGAAATTACGTGATGGGGGTTGCCCTTCCCTACAGTAAGTTTTCCACAATGCCTACCACTGCCTTTTTATCCAATTAAAAGAAACTTTCTTATTCTGAAAATGGCCACTCCACAATGCAACCGCTGCCATCAGAGGAAAAAACTCGAGAAATATTACATGGAGCCCACCATGCTTCCAGCCATTCCTCCGCACACCACATTCCTTTCCAATATAGGCAGAAAACATGCCCTCATGCTGGGGCCTAGAAAATCTGAATGGATCATTCAATCTTTTCTTCAATGCCAGATAATACTATACTATTAAACCTGTCCAGGAATACCTTCCAAACTCACAAATCAGCCTTTACTCCTGCAGAGAGCTGCTTCCTGTGGTGAGGCAACCTACAAAATGTGCACCCCACCTTTACAACCTGACAGCCAAAATTCAAGAGACTAAACAGCACCTGTATCTCCCTCACCACAGGGTTCCTTCTTACAAACATGATCCTACAGTTGAAGCAGAGCCCTCCTTTTTTTCTTCCGGCAACCTGGCCTCTATAGCCTCTGAGTCAACCTCAATGCCCAAATATGACAAAACCTTTTCCGGCCCCACTCTCTCCTCTGGTGCTAAAGGAATTCCAATGTCTGTCATTATCTCCTGAAAATCACATAGCATTTTGGCACATATCTCTGGATTCTGGAGCACTACCAACAGAAAATCCTCCAAATAGTGAGTCACATTCCTATGCTGCGTATATCTTTCAAATGCCCATCGTAAAAAGAAGCTACATTTCTCAAGCAGTGCACATGAAATGGAATACCTCATAGGCAGCACCATATCCACATAACACTGCACCTGGAATTCGAATCCCCAGTAGTTGAGCTGAAAGTCCTCTGGTTGTACCAGTAGTAACAAAAAGGCTGATTTGATGTTAGACTTAGCCATGTAAGCACCGGCCCCTGCCTCCACCACTAATTGGAAGGCCATATCAATAGGTGCATAAGACAACTTTGTCAGCTCCTGCGCAATGTGATCTTTGACAAAGCTACCTTTTGGCCATGACAGATGATGAATTAACCAGTACTCGACTCTTTCTTTCTGGGAACAACTTTGATTAGGGAGAGAATCATGTTTTGGAAAGGCCATTCTTGAATGGTCCCTCCATGTGCCTGTCCCTCACCTCCTTCATCAGCTTGGAACAAACCCCATCAAGTAATGCCTTAAAAGAGCACAAGTACTCCACCCACCTAACTTCCGAGGGACCTCTGTAACTCAATTTAAAACCACTTAAAAAACTCTGCCAAAGCAATTCCGCATCACCTTTATTGTCATGGTCCTGCAATCAATATCGCAGTCTCTCCAACTTAATTGGAGTGTGCATCTTTCACCACTGCAGAAAGGGTCCTCCTGACTCCCCTGGTACTCAAACTTGGTAGAGGACTATCCCTGGGCCATCTCCCTGCCCACTTTGTGAAGGAGCATTATGAACCTGCAAGTGGGTAAGTGGCTGTCCAATATTGGGAAACAACCTTTACAACGCAGTCATCACATCGCACTACATGTACAACGCAGTCATTACATTGCATGCCACTACAATGTATGACACCACAACGCATGTCACTACAACGCAGGCATTACATTGCATGTCACTACAACGTATGACACCACAACGCATGTCACTACAACGCAGGCATTACATTGCATGTCATTACAACGCATACCATTACAACGCATAGTACCCCTACACTATCCAACACTTACCCTACTGTTACACCCCCTGGAGTTAGAATAGTAATTTTTACCCCTACACTATCCAACACTTACCCTACTGTTGCACCCCTCTGGAGTTAGAATAGTAAGTTTTACCCCTACACTATCCAACACTTACCTTAAATGCAATGTAATGGTATACGTTGTAAAGGTATAATGCGATGTCATGGAATGCGTTGTAAATGTGGTTTAAAATAATTTGTTGTAATGGCATGCGATGTAAATGTATGCGTTGTAAGGTATGTTGCGGTGTAAAAACTGTGTTGTAAAGGCATGCGTTGTAAATGTATGTGTTGTAACGTCATACAGTCTCTAATATTACATCTGGAACATAGTTGTTGGAAGCTGCAGTACTCTCTAATACAGTACCCTCTGTTATAACTCCCAACACACTCCCTGTCACTCTGTTGCCCTGACTGCTCTGTTTGATACACCTACCCCTGCCTGAATAGGGCATCTCTGAAAGGGCAGGTATATCAAAGGTAATCTGCTGGCTGTATAAGTTGTGGAGGCTGGCCTGCTAGGAGCCATGGTATGCAGCCATAAATCATTGTCTAACTCCCCCAATTTACCTCCAGCATCCGCTGATATCCTGGCGCTAAATTCCTCATCATATCATACCCAAGCTAACACTTAAAATATGATTTGTGCTTTACATATCACATCCATATATTTGAAACTGGCATTACAGTGTTTCGGATATTATTCACAGTACACAGTGACATAAAAAAGAAAAACAGCTATCCAGTTCTCTTTAGTTACTGACACCCTCGGCCTCCTTGCCAGCTCATATTTTTCATTCATTCACACCCCAGTAAGCAAAATCTTAAAAACGTCCATGTACTCCCCTTCCACATCCTTTCCTTTGTGATAGTCATCAAATGGGTCCCAAAGATTTGAAAATACCCATATAGGGAAAAATCTTATATTTTATCTGTTTACTCTCCGGCTTATCCTTCCATGCCTCTCGGTCCTTCACACCACCCGCTGTACCTTTCTCATCCTCACCTTTTTTCTCTACCAATGTACCTGTTACTCCTACCTTGGTGTTCTTTGTGTCCTTCATCGTTGTCCATTGATCCTCAATATACTCTCTTTCCACAAATGTGCAGTGCCCTGCTCTCGTATCAGGAGAGCAGGGCACTTCAGCCACCTTCACCAAAACCCCACTGAAAGTACCGATCTGTAGTCTTTTCCCAGCACCCTCTTACCTGGCCGTAGGATTGGGACCCGCTCCAAATCCCTCCTTCCATCCATGTTTTTTCTGCTACCATAGTTGTTTCTACTGTACCAGTGTATCCTGGGAAATACCTACCCTCCGCATGTTAGAATCATACCACCATTCTTGCTCTCTCCATCTCCCTCCCTTGTCTTAATACACAATTTTCCCCTCCTTCTGTTCTTTCGTATCCTCTCCGTAATTCAATGCAGTCTCATCTAGAACATGCACTATTGACCCAACCACACTAGTGTTGGGCCTCTCCCCATCTCCGACTCCGTCATCACCCCTTACGTCAAATTCCTGTTCATCCAAATATATAAGTTGCTGCTTGGGGACTTGTGAAGTTCCCAAATGAATACAGACAAGCATAGTAGTTTGGCTTCTGTTTAATTAGTACAGCCTCAGCAAAGACCTCATTTACATCCAAGTCCCAGCAACTGACTGAGCTTGAAGCATAACACATTCTAACACAGAAACACTGCACATTCTAGATTCCTACATGTATGTAATGTATGTGGTCTTGTAAAGCGCACTGCTGCCCTGAGGCGTCGTGGCGCTTTAGACCACTGGTGAACTCGTCCTGGCTATCCCTGTGAGATGGTCCCTACTGGGTATCTCCAAGGTGAAACCCGGCATCCCCGGCGAATGTGGGGGGCCGTTGTAGAGATGAGGCAAGCTAATGCCCTGAGTTGCTGAGTGTGATCCCTGGTTAGAGTAGGCACAGAGGCGAGAATTATCGAGTCCCCTGACCCTGGTCCACGACCATGCCGCGTCGGGAATTGAACCCTGGTCCCGGGCCGTTCTCTGCTTCCGGGTCTGCCGCCTCTAACCAGTGAGCCACACCACATCACCCCTTAGATACAGAACACCACATCACCTCCCTCCCCCAACACCACAAAAGAAGAAAAGACCACAGAGGAGAAAGTAAAGGAAAGAAAACATAGAAAATAAAGAATAAACAAAAATCAACTACTACCCTAAAATAGAGTGCATTCTTTAACAAAGAATACTGTTACAAATTCCAAGCAAATAAGAGAAGAAGCAGTGAAGGTAAGAACTCTTCTTTATTCCAATCATCCAGTCTCCACAAACACTTAGGAATGAACATTCTAAGGTGAGCTCTCAGTGGAACGTACCAAGAGGGAAGGTGAGGGAGGGGAAGTCGGAATGTGCTAAGGAGGAACTCAATGGAAAAGAGGAGAAAATTACAACACATCTCCCTTCCACAGGGAAGAAGATACACAAAAGCCTGAGATGCAAAACAATGGATATAGTGCGATTAAATAACATTGACCAGCCTATCACCACTCCAAGTCTGTCCATTGTCAAGATGAACCACATTTTTGCTGGATCTGATCACCCTTTGTAAGGGTAGGTAAGCGCAACTAGATGCTGCACAAAATTAACTCTTTACATAGTGTTTTTTCTTAAATTTGGAGAAACAGTGAACCCCGAGATATCGTTATTCCTGTTGTAGTCAGGTCCTCTTAGTCCACTTTAAATCTTCATCTCCATGGACCTAGGTAGAATAACGCAAGGAAATGACATTGAAAATTATGAAAAATAAGAAATAAAAATGCTAACTGGCCGCAAAAGTTTGAATGTATAGTATTAGGATTTTAATCTGTATATAACCAGTACTTTCAAAATGTATAATTATGTATTCTGTATATACTTTCATTTTATAGAATTTGCGTGGCTGCTCCAGGAAGAAGGCGCTGGCCGCCGAAACGCGCGTAGAGACTCATTGTGCCACCTATCTATTAGAGATAATTTTTTAACTTGTGTTTACATTTAACTTGTGTATAATGTTTTTTACAAAAATGTGTTCTATGAACTTTTAACCGGATGATTGTGTTATGTGACTAAATTGTTAAACTTTTTTTACTGTATAATAAAATACCATGTTTTGTAGCCAGTTGTAGCCAATTGTTCATTTCTACTGTTATTGTGTTTTAAATATTAGTTGCCTAGGTTGTTGTTTTTCAAATATATTACTTTCCCTGACCTAGGAACTACAAAATCCATGTACTCAGGGGGTCCTCGTTAAATATACATAAAACTACCAAGGACTTAGTCAACTCCTCTAATACCAAGGAGGGAGATAAAACGTCCAAAGAGGACAAAAGCATAAATGGTTTAAAAACTTCTACTACACTACCATCTTCAGCTACCCTGAGGTCAGCTAACAAAGTTCCTGCTGCCCCACCTAAATTGCCTCTAAATTCACGGGCTCAGTCTGCTCAAATAAATTCCCTCATGGAATCAGCAAGAATGGGGAATACAAAATCCACATTGGACACGAATAAGGTTGATTCCAAATATAAAAGACCTCCACGTGATAGAAATGTGGACTTACCCCCAGCTGCTTCACACAATGTCATTGTTTTAACGGGGGTCTCGCCATTACCATCAACAGGATCATATGAAAATCATACTAGCCTTAAAAATAAGGTCATTTATTGGCTAAAAAACAACAGGCCACTGCCACCCCACTTAAATGGTGAGATCATCACGGTGAGAAGAACTAACTGGGTTGGCCTACGCCCCAAAGACATAGAGGGGGACGTAATAATTATCACCTTTAAAGACCCTAGAGTCACCGCACATATAAGGGACTGGTTTACAGACTTTAACAGAGGCCCGATCATACCTAAAGCATTATCATACTTTTTTCCCGAAGCACTAATGCACACAAAAACATCGCCCTAAACCTCATTATGACAACTTTCATTTCCAACAGCACCAAAGACTACCTCAAAATTTGTACCCTCCTAGGCATGGAATGATGGAAAATATACTTCCTCCCTACAACCCTTATCCCGCTAGGCACAAAATGTGGGAAAACATATTTCCCCCACTTCCTAGATATGACTCTGCTGGTTATGGTCAATGTTTTCCACCAACAACTCCCTCTTGGAATCTTCCCTGCTATAATCACTACGAGCCACTATGTGGTCTGGACGATATTGAATGACTCTCCCCAGCGAAAGTAGACAACTTGGTGGGGGAGAAGATACCTGGTATACCTTCTAATGCACCATCTACAAAGGGCCATCAGGGCTGTAGAAAGCCAGCAGAAAAGGGACTGGTAAACGGGGCAAATAAAACGGATTTAGCAACTATACTGCCCCCTGCCCACCAGCGAAATATTACAGATATTTCCTCTTCTCATTTGGAAAATCGAAAACCATCTTCCAATCTACAGATTCTTAGCTGGAACCTGGCTGGCATTTCGTCAAAAATTGTTCAACCAGCATGGCTGGTTGTGGTAAATCCCTACTCAGTTCTGTGCTTCCAGGAGACCTGGGTGTTAACCCCGATACATTTATTGGGTTTCCAGACCTTTCACTCACCAGCGAAAGCGAGCAAGCAGGGCAGACATAGGGGGGGGGTCTATGCATATATGTTAGTGTTGGCATAGGATTTAGGATACGGAAACAGGTCCTCAGGGATTCCTACCAAATAATTGTCATGGAATTAGGTCTATCCCTGTGCCTATTAATTATCAACTTTTATAACAATATGCCTTTAGAGGGTTTGGAGAAAGTCTTACAAGACTTGTTCCATGTTGTTGTCTCGATTAAAGAAACCTGTGGGGGCGAGTGTGTGACAGCGTTCATGGGCGATTTTAATTGCTATATCTGCCAAAACGCCTCAAAGGGTCTGTGTGACTTTTCTCCCATACATGAAAAAGAATTTGATGATGATATTTTAAACCATTTTCTACATACAAAAACAGGGGAGGTATTAAATAACTTCATGGCTTCCTTCAACCTAGCCTTTGCAAACGATATATCCTCTCCACCGAGACCATTCAAACCCTCCTATCATGGTAGAGCAGTAAATTCCACTATTGATTTTATTCTTTTTTCAAGGATGCATGCCTCATTAATATCCTGCTGGGATACTCTTGATCACCCATATGGTGATCATTATCCTCTGACTCTATCTATTGTGGTACCGCTTTCTACCAACTAGCATGACAACCCCAAAACAATCTATGAACAACCTATTAAACTGGGGGCACTAAATGGCTATACCCTTAAATGGGAAAAAATCAATCCAGCCAGTCTTCTTAAAAATCTATTAAAACTGAGGTGGGAGGAGGTACACACATGTTTGTCTTTGACTGAACACCCTCAAACTGTCCTTGAAGCTTTTTTGAAAATACAGGACAGTTTAAAAAAGCTACTTACACGTCAGGTCAGGCCAGGCCCTATTACCCCTAGAGAGTGGTTCGATAAAGTCTGCACTAGAGCTCTAAAATCGCTGAAGAAAGCCTTACATGCAACGCCAAAGCTAACTATGGAGATACGTCAGGCTAGACTCCGATATCGTCTAGCTATTAAAAACAGGAAAAAATCTCTGAAGGTGGAAGCCTGGCAGACTTTGTTGTCAACCTGTGAAAGTCGTGACTCCTCAGCTTTTTGGAAATTCATAAATACCCCACTTCCATGGGTAAAAATGCCTGAGAGGAGTCTGGACCTTGCAATTGATGGAGACACATGGGCCGCTTACTTTCAAGAACTATATAGTAAACCCAATTCATCTAATATCATCACATCGGATTCCATCCTCCCCTCAAATATTACCACAGGGGTTTCGAGAAAATGTCCTTCTAACATTGTTTTTTCGTGTGAGGAGGTTGTGCTTGCTATAAGAGAGAGCCCGTCCGGGAAGGCACCTGGCCCGGACGCCATCCCAGCAGATGTATTCAAGGCGGAAATAGACTTCTGGGCCCCAGTTTTAACCTCAGCCTTGAACTCTGCGAATGTGTATGGCCAAATTCCAACTTGGGCAGAGGCCATTGTAGTACCCATATTTAAAAAAGGAGATAGGCATTTACCATCTTGCTATCGGCCTATCTCTTTGCTAGATTCTCTAATGAAGATTGCGGGTCGTATCATTTTAAAACGTTTACATAAATGGACTGAGGAGGAGGACGTACTTTCAAAACTTCAATATGGTTTTCGAACTGGAAAGGGCACAGTTGAACAGAGCTTAAATTTACATCTCCTTATGTCTAAATACGTGGAGGTAAAGAAAGGTAAACTTTATGTAACATATATAGATTTAAGATCAGCTTTCGACTGTGTGGTTCATGAACAATTATGGAAAGTTCTTGAGCACCTAGGGATGGATCCATCTATCCTCAATTTTATCATAAATCTCTATAGAGATGCGGGTGCCAGGGTGCGGTTTGGTCCGAGGGGGGAGTGTTCTCCAAGGTTCACCATTACCAGAGGGGTTAGGCAGGGGTGCATTTTAGCCCCCCTGCTTTTTTCCCTCTATATAAATGCCATCGGTGCACATTTGAAAAACATTGAATGTGACTATCCGAAAGTGGGAGGCCAAGCCATCCCAATCTTGTTGTATGCCGATGATGCGGCTATTCTTTCTCAAACAAGATTGGGGTTGCAAAGAGCAGTCACTGCATTTACTTATTTTATGCACGAAAGGGGCCTGAAAGTGAATATTGGGAAGACATTTTCTATGGCATGCAGTAAGGGTACAAAGAAAATCCCATGTCCCATATTCATTGAATATCAAAAACTAGACACAGTTGATCATTTCCCGTATCTGGGTATATGTGTCCATAGGAAGGTGGCATGGCAGTCTGCCGTCAAAGCTAGGAAACTTGCTTTTGTCAGAGCAATTGGGGCGCTTCGAGATTTTGCCAGAAAAATAGGGTGGAGGCCAGTAAAACAGCTTATTATTATATATAAAGCTAAATGTGTCTCAACAGCAATTTATGGGGCCGGTCTTTGGGGAATTGATAATATTTCATCTATCCAAATAGTGGAAAATAACTTCCTAAGGTATCTGCTAGCGACACCAAAATCAACATCTGTCTATATGATTCACATAGAGCTAGGCCTATCATTTATCTCAGACTTAATTAAAGTTGAGCCGCTTCTTTTGTGGCATAAGATCTGGACCACCCCTGAGACTGTTTTAAATCGAGAAGTAATTTTGAATATACTTAAACTGGAGGGGGTAAAACACACGAAATGGCTGGCATATGTTAAAAAGGTGTTTGATGATATTGGTCGTCCAGAATTTTATACCGATCCTATGACTTTGGAGCACATTTCAAGGAAAACCCTGAGAAAGATTCTATTGGATCACCTGGAAGCCAAGAGGTGGGCTATTCAAAAATTAAATAAAACAATCCAGGCCTATCAAAAGATTACCTTGATTAAGGGGCTTCAACTGTATCTCTCCACTGACTTTTCTTGTTTTACTAGAATGCTGCTTTCTAGATTTAGACTGGGCTCCTTCTTCCGCCTAATAACATTTCCTTCATGCAATGATTGGTCTCGAAATTTGTGCCCTTGTCCATGTGATGACATTTCCATTCAATCGAACATTCATTCCATTTTATTTTGTACTTACTACGTGATTCCCAGGAAATCTTTATTAAGACATTTATTGAAGAATTGGGGCTTGAGGTCTTGTAAAGATGCCTTTGAACGCTTACAAGGGTTGGAGGATAGGGATGTCATATGCATTATGGAACAGTTTTTAAAATTGCTGCTCAAATTCAGGAACTCGCTACGATAACCTATGTGAAATTGCTGTTTGTTAAGATACTTATGTATATTAGTGTTCTGGTTGAAACTAGGTTCTCCTAACCTTTTTTGAAAGTGGCTTTTTATTCTTTACTTTTTATGATGATTATGTCTTTGACTGTATAGCTACCTTTTTTAACAAATGTAATTAATGCTTTTATGATATCTTTTTTTGAATATCGAATAAAGCTTATTTTGATTTGATTTGATTTGAGTAAAGGATATTGTCAAGTTCTTCCATAGATGACCCATACATTAAAATGTCATCTTGGAAGCATAACGTGTTCTTAACACCTCCTAGTATTTGTTGCATCATTTTTTGGAAGATTGCTGCCGCGGAGGCTAGACCGAACAGCATTCTGATAAACATGTAAGCTCCAAAAGGTGAAGTGAATGCCGTTAAGGTCTAGACTCCCGGTGCAATTCCACTTGATGGTAGGCCATTGAGAGATCAATCACTGAGAAGAACTTGGCTCTGCCCCGGGTGCTTAACATTTCATTTATGTTGGGTAAGAGGAACCTCTCCACCCAAATATTTTCATTTAGGCTGCGCAAATCTACACAAAGGCGAATGCCTTGTCCATTGGCTCTGGAAACTAAAACTAGGGGTGCCAGTCATTCTGAAGACTCAATCGGTTGTATGACTCCTAATTCACATAATTTGTCTAATTCAGCTTTGAGGGTCTCTCAACAACAAGGGTACTTGTCGGGTCTTGTGAACAATAGGTTTGGCTCCTTGTCATACTTTTATTTTATGTTGATAATCCTTCAATTTTCCTAATTTGTCTGCAAACAGTTCAGGGAAATCTTGGCACCAGGAATTTTTGGTATTGGGATTGTCCACCAGAATGACTTGATCCTTATTGTTGGGATCCACAATGATCCCAAGCTCTTTCTGGTGTTGCCAACCAAAAAGATTAGCCCCTTTTTCCACTACATACACTTTCACAACCGTGGATCTCCCTTTAAAAACAATGAGGGCAGTTACCATGCCGACAAGAGGGATGGGGTCTTTTGTGTAACCTTCAGGAGAAATGTCAGGTGGATTTAGTTACAATTCCCTACCACTCATGGAATTCTTAAAGTCTAAGATATCAAGGAGGGTAAAAGGGGAACAGGAGTCCGCAAACATTTCCTTAGGCATATTGTCAATAAAAACAGTGCATTTTGGATAATTGGATTTGGCAGTTTCAACAATGTCTTTCAATTGGAATACAAATTTAGCTGGAGCTTCATCTTTCTTAGTGACTAATTTTACAGCAGTGTTAATTTCTCCTTCTCTACACACTCTGGCTAAGTGACCTCTCTTATTACATTTATTGCATGTGACACCACATGCAGAACAATAAAGGTGTTTGCCAAGTGGTTGTTGCTACTGCACCTAAAACATTTAAGACTAGGACTATCTTTGGTAGACCTTTCAGCAGACGTAAATTTGGTAGCTTCTTTGTTTTTCATTTTAAGAACTTCGTTGTTAGGGGATTCTGCTTGAAAGGCTGCTACAACTTCTTTTGTTTTCATTTCTTTTATGCAATTGGCGGTATGTTCTATAGATTGAGCAATTGCTACAGCTTCTCTCAACAAAGGATTTTTTGTAAGTAGTTTCTCTTGAATTCTTGAGTTGTTCGTACATCTAACTAATTGATCTCTTATAAGGGTATCATTTATGTCACCAAATTCACACAGTTGGGTTAAACCTCTGAGTGCTGCAATATAATTATTTATAGACTCATTTTTTCCCTGCACTCTGCTAAAAAACCTATGACGTTCAGTACAACATTGACTTTATCCCCAAAGTGAGTCTCTAATTTGATAAGAGTTATTTCATAAACATCAGAATCATCATTATCTTCTAAATCAGGTTCGGAAGGCATTTCATACACTTTACGACCATGGGCACCGAAGTTATGTAAAAGAGTGTGCTGTTTCCACACTGCAGAGAATTTCTCACCTCCCATTTCGATGAGCTATGACTCAAATAACTTTATCCAGTCTTTCCAATGGATTTCTGGGGCACCACATTCATTGAGGAAGGATGGTGGTTGGTTTATGCCTGGTGTACCCATGGAGACAAGGATGAAGTTGATGCAAAGAAATGAGAAAATGCGTGTGATCACAACTAGGATACAAAGGATAGTGAGGTGAAAGTTAAATTTATCACCGGAAGTGCCAGAAGAGGTCAGAGTAGCAGAGCAAAAATGTGCACAATAGCAGGAGATTAATTGCAGAAAAGATTTGTACAATATCACTGTAATAAGGGTAGTGGTACACAGAGATGAGTAAGTCACAGTGAAAATAAAATTCTCCAGTATTAGGGGTGTCTTTCATAGATTCACATGCCTGAATCATTCCCCGTCGTCAAAGTGGGAGCCCACGGTACATAAAAAAGCAGTAAAATATACCATGTGTACATAACAAATAACCATATACCCAACCAGGAAGTAAAGTAGCCCCAGCTACAGTATATAAAACTTCCACATTAGAGACTATCCAGGTCATTATGTATAGACCAAACTGCAGCCAATCAGGCCACAGCTCCCACCAGAATGCTCTCCCCAGAGACCCAGGCTCTCAGATTTTTTACCGCACGTCGTGTGATAGGGAGTCCCTCTGAGCTCTGCTCAGTTCTTTCTCTACTTGTAAGGATTTACTTTTTACAATGTCTACTTCAAAGTCCCTGTTCAGGGCCTGTGACTCTTGCGGAAAAGCGAGGCTGTTTAAAGAGGATCCACATACTCGCTGCATCTACTGTTTGTACCCTGATCATCAGGCTAAGGAGTGTAAGATCTGTCGCAAATTTCCTCCTAAGACCCTCAGGGATAGAGAGGGTCACCTGCTGCTGTGGCTTCAGCGAATTAAGGATAAAGATGCGCCACTTTCTGAGGTAGGAAGTTTTGCCTCAGGGTCTTCTAAGGGATCAAAGAAGAGGAGGGCTGAGAGTGCTGTGCCTACTCCTAAAGCTAAAGTGGCGAAGCAGACCCAGCTCGCTTCAGATGCTGGTGAGCCTTCTACTTCTAAAAGTAAGAAATCCTCTGAGAAGTCTGTGAAGCTTACGGACTCTAAAAGGACAGCGACTTTAGTGTCTCCTCAGAGACCTGTGACTAAGGCACCAACAGCTCTGCCAATTTCCAGTCAGGCTGCCTCTGCTATGACTTCTACTATGACTTTCTCCTCACCTAAAACGTCTATGGTGATGTCCTCAGCCTCCTCTCCAACTTATGTTCATGTCCAAATTCGTCCCATCTCGTCGACGAAGATTGTCACACCCCTCGTCGACGATCAGACGTCGACGAAAATGAAACCATTGTCGAAAAAACCCTTGTCATCGTCGACAGCCTTACCGTCGACGAAGAAGACCTTGCCGACGTCGACGTCGTCGTCGACGAAGATGCCGTCGACGGACTCTTCGACGACGAAAAATACCCCGTCGACGGACGCGTCGACGAAATCGTCGTCGACGAAGATGAAGATTGTCTCGTCGACGGCCCCGTCGACGATGAAGGTAACTCCGTCGACGGTTCCCTCGTCGACGACGAAATCCACCACGTCGACGAAAATAACACCGCTTCTGACGTCGACGGAACTATTGTCTTCAACGGCGAAGTCAACATCACAAGGCTCGGATTTAACCCTACTACAAGACAATCCAACCACACCAAAGCTGTCGTCTTGTACAGACCTGCAGGTATGGTCAGCAAGAAGCACTGCCATACCCCTACCATCTCCAGCCACAACTGCGGCTCTGTTGCAGAAACGGGCATCTCAGTCCACATCTATGTCGCCACTTCAAATGCCTGACAGGCTCTTAGATTCTGAAGAGGGATCTGGTGATGACATGTTTCAAGCAGCTGAAAGCCCTTCTGACTTACTTATACGGGTTAAGGATCAGGAGGATGAGGAACAGCAAATTCAAGCGCCTACATTGGTGAATACACCAGCGGCAGGGATGCAAATGCCAATAGAATTTTTTGAAAATTTGCAGTATATGTTAAGCGATTATTATCGCCGTTTCCCGCCTTCGGAGTCGGGCGATTCTCGTATCACTTCCCCACAGCCTCAGATAACTCAAAATGCAGGGGCTGCGATGACGGAAGGGGCAGAGCATGCCCGGCCTTCAACACCAGTCTCCTACCACCAACAGGAGGATGGCAATTCTGATGAGGAAACCCATGAGGAAGGGGAATTGGATAAATCGGACTCGTCGGAGTATGAAGATTATCAAGCGGACACACCATCCCCTGATGAACAACCGAAAGCTGAGTCACCACCGGTGGATATAGCGAACTTCCATAGGATTATGGACAAGGCTACTAAAAGATTTCTTATTTCCATGGAAGCAAAACAAGATGAATGTTTTCTGTACGATTTTAAGACTCTATCTCAGAAACAAAGTTGGTCTATTCCCATTATAGACTTTATTTGGAAAGAAGGTCTTAAGATCATGGCCACGCCAAACTCTTCTCCTGCGGTATTGCCGCGAGTAGATAAAAAATATAGGGCGCCCGCCTCTTCACCGGCTTGTCTCATCGGTCAGGCAAAGACGGACTCAGTTATTGCGCAGGCAGCTCAGAAGAGGGCAAGGAACCCGTCAACTCAGATCTCGATTCCTACGGACAGGGACGGGAGGCGTCTCGATACCATTGGAAAAAAGGTATCTACTATTGCGGAAACCACAGTTAGAGCTGCAAATTCGTTAGCAATTCTCGGCAGGTATGATAGGCAAATGTGGTCTGACATATCGCCATACATCCAGAAACTGCCTGAACCAGACCGCTCCAAGGCCACAAAAATTTTGCAAGAAGGCGAATGTGCTTCGTCTGAAATCATCGATGCGGCAGTGGACGTGGCGGCCACAGGATTCAGACAGTTAGCGGGTGCTGCAGTACTTAGAAGAGAGGGATGGTTAAAATCTACATCCTTTAGACAAGAGGTACAAGCCAAGGTTCTACATATGGCTTATGATGGCGAGTTCCTTTTTGGCTCACATGTGGACGAAGCTTTGCAATCCATTAAGAAAGATACGGAAACAGCACGGTCGTTAGGTACTCTGCAGTACCGTAAATCTTCCTTTCGTGGTGCTAAAGGAAGGGGTAACTTCTCCAGTAGAGGAGGATATTACCAGCAACGCCCATATACTAACAACCAAAGCAACCAAAGGTACCAACCTTATAAACAACAACCTTATGGCCAAAGACGAAGTAATTATACACAGCCCCGGGGGAAAACAACCTATCGGGGCAGGGACAACGCCAACAAGAAGTGAGAAAAGCATCCTGCCACCACTTTGCCCCAGCCAGAAACAAATTGGAGGAAGAATATCCCTACATTGCTCACAATGGTCAAATATTACCACAGACAGATGGGTCTTGGATGTAATCTCAAAAGGTCACATATTGGAATTTGTAAAGACCCCTCCAAATTCACCCCCAAAAGGACCGCCCCCCAGCAAGTCTCAGGGAGCTGTTCATCCAAATCAATGCAATGATTCGAAAAGGGGCAATCGAGAAAGTGCCTCAACATCAGAGAGGAAAAGGATTTTACTCTCGTTTATTCTTGATACGCAAGAAATCGGGGGAATGGCGCCCCATCCTCGATTTGCGTGCCCTCAACAAATATATCAAGAAGTTAACGTTCAGAATGTTGTCACTCCAAGAGATCCTCCAGTTTCTGACGGTAGGGGACCACATGGCAACAATGGACCTTCAGGATGCTTACTTCCACGTACCCATCTTCCCCAGGCACAGGAAGTTCCTAAGGCTCAGAGTGGCTGGCAGGGACTTCCAGTTCAAGGTCCTTCCCTTCGAGCTACGTTCAGCCCCGAGGGTATTCACAAAAATGTTGGCACCTGTGGCGGCCCACTTACGGTTGCAGGGTGTTCAGATATACCCATATCTGGACGACTGCCTTATCAAGGCCAATTCCTACGCCACCGCAAGCAAACATATCCAGACATGCCTTTGCCTGTTTCAAAGTCTAGGTTTCTCAATAAACTTCAAGAAATCGGACCTGGTACCATCTCAAAGGAAGTCTTTCCTAGGAGCAACTCTGGATTCCAAACTCGCTCAAGTCTTCATTTCAAACGAAAGACAAGAAAAGATTCAGGAAATGGCGATTGCACTCCTCAGAAGAAAGTGCGTTTCAGTTCGGAGATTCAAGTCTTTCCTAGGGATGTTGTCATCGTGCATCCTCCTATCTCCAAACTGTCGTCTGAGGATGAGACCACTACAAGAGGAACTCAGCCACCAATGGGTGCAGGTTAAGCGTGGGCGGAAAATCCGTTCCGCTCGCGGATTTTGCGGATTTTCGGGAAATCCGCAATCCGCGAGATTTGCGGATTTCCCGCAAAATCCGCAAATTCGCACGCAGCGGATTTTTTTGGCGGCGCGCGGCGTTGGTGATACAATTTTTGCGGCGCGCGGCGTTTATCATCGTTTGCCGAGTTGTTTTTTTCGATAGTTTGCGAGTGCTGCGCCATTTTGGATCTTGCTGTGTGATCCCGCAGGAATTGGCGAGCGCGATTACGTCATCGCGGCTTGCCAGCGAGAGTTTGTCAACGCGAGTACGGCGAGATCACGTCTCGCGGTACTTCGCAAATTGCGAGATTTGAGATGCGGCGCGCGAAAATATAAATTTGCAATTCTGCACAAGAAATCCACCAGCAAGCAGCATAAACCTTCTAGAAATGATGATTTTTATGTGAATAACTCCTTAGTTTGACATTTGCCTGCACTTTTTTAGCGAGGAGTCCATTTTGGGGAGGGGGGCAGGGGGGTGGGAGGAAGGAAGTGCCCCATAGTCTTCAACTTCCTGTTCCTGTTCAGCAGGCTCCTCCCAGTGCTTTGTCCATCTCCTGGTCACTTTTCATTCGGATGTGGACCTGGAAGGATTACCTTTTGTGGATGCTGCTGGATCTTTGGATTTGAGGCCTTTTTGACTTTCTTTGGATCACTGTTGGATTAGAAATTTTACAAGTAAGTTTGTTTGGGGCATTACAGTTGCTGCAACTAAAATTTTGGGATTTTCGATTTTTTTGCTGTTTTGGGGCCTTTTCCCAGGGGTACTCAGTGGTGGGTGGACTGATTCTTTCTGTGGGTTGTCTTGAATTTAAACATCATGGAGGCCATAGATGAATTGGGATTGTGCTGATTTTTCTGTGTTTTTCGATTTTTTTTTTTTGTAAAATTTTGTGTTTTTCGATTTTTGACCTGTTGTTGGGGCCTTGACCAGGGGTAGTGAGTGGTGCATGGGGCCTAGTCTTTCTGTGGGCTGTCTTGAATTTAAACATCATGGATGGAATGGGATTGTGCTGATTTTGCAGTGTTTTTCGATTTTTGGGGGTGTTCATGGGGAGGGACATGCCATGTGGCTGGTGGCCATTTTGAGTGCAGCTACAGGCACTGGCCATGTGCTGGCAGGCAAGTGGCCATTTTGAATGCAGGCTTTGTTGTTAGGCCTCCAACCATTTTGCCTACTTTTCAACCTTTATTTATGCCAGGGGTAGTGAGTCTTGCATGGGCCTAGTATTTCTGTGGGTTGTCTTGAATTTAAACATCATGGAGGCCATAGATGAATTGGGATTGTGCTGATTTTTCTGTGTTTTTCGATTTTTTTTTTTTGTAAAATTTTGTGTTTTTCGATTTTTGACCTGTTGTTGGGGCCTTGACCAGGGGTAGTGAGTGGTGCATGGGGCCTAGTCTTTCTGTGGGCTGTCTTGAATTTAAACATCATGGATGGAATGGGATTGTGCTGATTTTGCAGTGTTTTTCGATTTTTGGGGGTGTTCATGGGGAGGGACATGCCATGTGGCTGGTGGCCATTTTGAGTGCAGCTACAGGCACTTGCCATGTGCTGGCAGGCAAGTGGCCATTTTGAATGCAGGCTTTGTTGTTAGGCCTCCAACCATTTTGCCTACTTTTCAACCTTTATTTATGCCAGGGGTAGTGAGTCTTGCATGGGCCTAGTATTTCTGTGGGTTGTCTTGAATTTAAACATCATGGAGGCCATAGATGAATTGGGATTGTGCTGATTTTTCTGTGTTTTTCGATTTTTTTTTTTTGTACAATTTTGTGTTTTTCGATTTTTGACCTGTTGTTGGGGCCTTGACCAGGGGTAGTGAGTGGTGCATGGGGCCTAGTCTTTCTGTGGGCTGTCTTGAATTTAAACATCATGGATGGAATGGGATTGTGCTGATTTTGCAGTGTTTTTCGATTTTTGGGGGTGTTCATGGGGAGGGACATGCCATGTGGCTGGTGGCCATTTTGAGTGCAGCTACAGGCACTGGCCATGTGCTGGCAGGCAAGTGGCCATTTTGAATGCAGGCTTTGTTGTTAGGCCTCCAACCATTTTGCCTACTTTTCAACCTTTATTTATGCCAGGGTAGTGAGTCTTGCATGGGCCTAGTATTTCTGTGGGTTGTCTTGAATTTAAACATCATGGAGGCCATAGATGAATTGGGATTGTGCTGATTTTTCTGTGTTTTTCGATTTTTTTTTGTGTAAAATTTTGTGTTTTTCGATTTTTGACCTGTTGTTGGGGCCTTGACCAGGGGTAGTGAGTGGTGCATGGGGCCTAGTCTTTCTGTGGGCTGTCTTGAATTTAAACATCATGGATGGAATGGGATTGTGCTGATTTTGCAGTGTTTTTTCGATTTTTGGGGGTGTTCATGGGGAGGGACATGCCATGTGGCTGGTGGCCATTTTGAGTGCAGCTACAGGCACTGGCCATGTGCTGGCAGGCAAGTGGCCATTTTGAATGCAGGCTTTGTTGTTAGGCCTCCAACCATTTTGCCTACTTTTCAACCTTTATTTATGCCAGGGGTAGTGAGTCTTGCATGGGCCTAGTATTTCTGTGGGTTGTCTTGAATTTAAACATCATGGAGGCCATAGATGAATTGGGATTGTGCTGATTTTTCTGTGTTTTTCGATTTTTTTTTGTGTAAAATTTTGTGTTTTTCGATTTTTGACCTGTTGTTGGGGCCTTGACCAGGGGTAGTGAGTGGTGCATGGGGCCTAGTCTTTCTGTGGGCTGTCTTGAATTTAAACATCATGGATGGAATGGGATTGTGCTGATTTTGCAGTGTTTTTCGATTTTTGGGGGTGTTCATGGGGAGGGACATGCCATGTGGCTGGTGGCCATTTTGAGTGCAGCTACAGGCACTGGCCATGTGCTGGCAGGCAAGTGGCCATTTTGAATGCAGGCTTTGTTGTTAGGCCTCCAACCATTTTGCCTACTTTTCAACCTTTATTTATGCCAGGGGTAGTGAGTCTTGCATGGGCCTAGTATTTCTGTGGGTTGTCTTGAATTTAAACATCATGGAGGCCATAGATGAATTGGGATTGTGCTGATTTTTCTGTGTTTTTCGAATTTTTTTTTTTGTACAATTTTGTGTTTTTCGATTTTTGACCTGTTGTTGGGGCCTTTTCACCAGGGGTATTTGAGTCTAGCATGGGCCTAGTCTTTCTGTGGGCTGTCTTGAATTTAAACATCATGGAGGCCATGGATGGAATAGGATTGTGCTGATTTAGCAGTGTTTTTCGATTTTTGGGGGTGTTCATGGGGAGGGACATGCCATGTGGCTGGTGGCCATTTTGAGTGCAGCTACAGGCACTGGCCATGTGCTTGGCAGGCAAGTGGCCATTTTGAATGCAGGCTTTGTTGTTAGGCCTCCAACCATTTTGCCTACTTTTCAACCTTTATTTATGCCCAGGGGTAGTGAGTCTTGCATGGGCCTAGTCTTTCTGTGGGTTGTCTTGAATTTAAACATTATGGAGGGCATGGATGGATTGGGATTGTGCTGATTTTGCAGTGTTTTTCGATTTTTTTGTGCTCTATAACTGAACTGATGTTCCTCTGTCTTCCATTTTTTTTAGGTGCACAAGACTCAAGAGAACCACCAGTGCCAGGAAGAAGTCCTGCAGCGGTGTGTGTGTGCAGCATAACGTCACGCGACGTCACGTCTGGCCTCAGACAACTCTACAATTCGTGCAACTGCGGCCTGCTGTCTGACCTGCTCTGAAGAAGATGGCCCCGCCCCCAAAGAAAGTTCTCCGTAGCTCCTCTAGCAAGAAAGTTGCTAGTAAGGAGCAGAAGAAGCAAGTTACCAAGGAGGCTGGTGTGTCACCCGCCACTTTTTTTGGGAGCAAAAGAAAAAGTACGCCTGCAGCAGCAGGATCTGCTGGGGACCAACCTGAGAGCAGCACCCCTGCTCCATTGGGTTCAGTGCCTCCACCACCACGCCAACTTAAGTCAAAGCCCTTGAGTGCTTCAGAGGCAGTCAGTGTACTTCTCCAATCACCATCGACCAGTGATGTTGGCTCATCGCAAGAAAGTAGCAGCAATGTCCCTGAATCAACACAGGTTGTTGTAACTCATCTGACAAGTGTTGAACAACCACAGCCGCAACAACAACACCATGTGCAAGTACACGCCCAAGTACATGTGGAAGGAGAGGCAGCAAAAGGAGATGCGCAAGCAAAGGTGCATGGACGTTCACAAGTGCCCACAATAGTTGTTCCTCCCGAAGTAGGGGCACATTTGGAAATCGACAATGAAGCTGAGGTATCATTGGAAGCCACTCCTCCTGATGATCATTCATTGTCTTCCACATCCCTAGCAAGGAAAAGATCAAGGGGGGTGTCTACATCTTCTTCAAGCCCACCTCGTTCTGGTGCAAGTGATCTGTCTTGGGAACCACGACAACTGCGGTCTGACAGTGAGGCAGAGGCACACCATGATCTGCCACCGGTACCTAAGCGTAAAAGGAAGGTCGTCCAAAAACTCAAACCTATGGAGTGTGATGAGGCTCAACAAGAAGTGACAGATACTGCTGGTGATGAAGCCTCTCACGATGACGACGAGGCAGTCATCACAAAGGTCACTGCAGCCCCACCGGGCATGCAGCAAAGAGACATTTTGACCCTATCCCGAGAAGCTGCTGAGCGTGATGATGATGTCGGCGAGGAGGCAATGGAAATGGAATCATTAGATTTGGAGTTAAGTAGTACACCAAAACCTACCGCTTCCATATTTCTTCCTCGCAAGAAGGTACCCACCTCGTCCTCGACCTCAATTCGTGGTGGTGAAAGTGCAAAACGTACTGAAGTTCGGCAATCCACATCCTCCACTTCATCTGTCATTAGCAGCAGGACCACCACCACCAGTATCGACGCCTCCTCCGGCGGCGGCCCCCGAAGACATTTCAAGTCTCCAGTTTGGGACTTCTTTAGTGTTTGCCCAAAAAAGGCAAACGTAGCCATTTGTAGCCTTTGTAAGCTTCGATATAGTCGTGGTAAGCTTGGTTCTAACTATGGTACCGGAGGCCAGAGAGGTCATCTTGAGAGAAGGCACCCTCTCGAATGGTTTCCGCACCTAGAGGCGGTCAAGAAAGCCGGAATTGCACGTAATGAAAACGTTGATTTGTCATCTGCTGATGACGAGGAGGTAGAAGAAGACGATCCAAACACTTCACTTACACCCAGTTCCCATGTCAGCAGCACACCCCATGGGAGCCACACTAAGAGTGTGGGAGAGAGTGAGACATCAATGCGGAAAAGTTCATCAGCGAGCGTAACTGGGTCGAAGAGATCATCATCCCGTAAATCATTGGTCCAGGGCAACATTAAAAAGATGTTGTTTACAGAAGCGCAATATGAACGCAACCACCCAATGACCCGTCTGTATAACACTAAGCTGGCTAAAATGCTAGCTCTGGACCTTCTCCCTTTTTCTTTTGTCGAAGGGGTTGGTTTTCTAGAATTAGTGGCAGTGCTCTGCCCTAAATGGAAGGTTCCTAGCCGGTTCTATTTTGCCCGAGTTGCGGTTCCAGCACTACATGAAGATGTTCTGAAGGCGATTGGGGCAGCTTTGCAGAAGAGTGCTGTTCACACTATACATCTGACAACAGACATGTGGACCAGTGGCGCAGGCGCTGATTACATGTGCATCACTGCACACTGGGTCTCTTTTTCAGGGGCTAAAGCAAAGCTAAACTCAGGTGTTGACACTAACACTGTTTTTAAAGGTGCTCGGAAACATGCAACACTAGCCATGTTTGGTTTGGAGAAACGTCACACAGCAGAAAACATTTTGGATGTCTTTAACACAAAGGTCCTTAACTGTCTGTCCCCACTAAAACGCAAGGTTGGTTATGTTTCCACGGACAATGGCTCCAATATAGTTAAGGCCATGAGGGACGGTTACTATTTCAGAGTGCCGTGTTTGGCGCACTGTATAAACCTGGTTGTCCAAAAATTCTTGGGTAATAAAGACAGTGCAGCGTGCAGTGTATTGGAGAACTGCCGAAAAATTTGCAAGCATTTCAGGCATTCTTTTAAGGCCCGCAAGCAGCTGAGGAGCATGCTATATCAATGTCAAATGCCAGTGAAAGCACTCATCCAGGAGGTGGTAACACGTTGGAACTCAACCTTCTACATGCTTGAGCGTCTGTATGAGCAGTATACGCAACTCGATCAATATTTCTTGAAAGAGGGTATAGAGGAGCTGAGGATGGGTGGGCCGCAATGGAACATAGTTGAAAGCCTAACACGCATGCTTCGTCCTTTTGAGGTCTTCACGCGTGCAGTCAGCAAGGAGGACTCTAATTTGGGAAAAGCTATCCCATTGTTGTACATGCTGGAGGACCAACTGAAGGAGGTGTGTTCTGTGTTTCGAAAAGATGACAAAAAGAAAGGCTCTTCTTTGCTTCTGGCTGAGCAATTATTAGAGCTCCTACAAGGTGATGAACGTCTTCAAAAGATCCACTCAGAACAGCATTACATTTGTGCTACTATTCTGGATCCACGCTACAAAAAGGCGCTGGCAGGCAGAGCATTCTTTGCTTTTGCTGATGAAGATGTTACAAAGTACAAACGTTGGCTAGCCTTGTCAGCCAAGAAGTTTGAAACAGAACGGCTGGAAATTGAAGGAAATGGCAGTACATCAGCAGGCCATCCCCAGTCAAAACAATCCACTTCTGCACCTGTGGCTGTGGCACAAGTGACCTCTCAGCCGTTAAAGACACCGGCAACCGCATCATCTGCACGAAAGACAGCAGAAACATTGGAGGCTGAAGAGGATTGGCTAGCTCTGCGTGGGTTTGGTTCTCAAAAGGCCAGAGGCACAGCAAGAGCTACGCAAAGTGGAGGAACCTTGGAGGAGGACCTTGAGTCGATGGTGAAGGACTATCTGAATGACTCCACAGAGGTCTATGTTAATTCTGACCCATTGGCGTATTGGCATGGGAAAAAAGAATTGTGGCCACAGCTCACCAACCTGGCTTTAAACTACTTGTCTTGCCCACTCGCAAGTGTGTCTTCTGAACGGGTTTTCAGTGCGGCTGGTGGGATTGTAACTCCCAAACGGAGCCGCCTCTCGCCCAAAAATGTGGAGAGGTTAACAATGATCAAGATGAATCAGCACCTCATACCACCAGATATAAGAGTACGAGAGAGCGTGCCGGATGAAGAGGAGGTGGCCAGCACCATAGATGAGGGAATTTCTACTCTGTCAGGTGGCACTGACCTCACCCGGGCTGAATTCGCAGAGTATGATGACGAAGCCTTATTCTTATTCCTGGACCGTGATTCCGACTTCGAGCCCTGAAAATGAGACAACGAATCAATAACTTTCTTTTTCATCCTTATTCACTTTTATTCCTGTGTGTCTGTCTTTCTTTGTTGTGCACAGTTAATATAATTCAAACTTTAATCAGATTATCACAAAGACAAGCCCATCAGCAGAACTGTCTTCACTTGTTTGCTAATTTATTTGAAGGTGCCGCAGTCTGCATTCCTCAGGTTCACAAGTTCAGAAGAACATGCTCCTCTATCCTCCTCCTCCAGACTCCTATTTCCATCAAAGCAGAGGGCTGGTTTACGCCCAATGAAGAAAGACTCAGCACTTGTGGGGGTGTTGTTCTACCTCTTTGCAGGTGAGTTGACGGGTCTGGGGCCATTGCTGGGAAGCACTAAAAGTGGTTTGTGCCAAATCCGAGGCGGAAATTTTTTTGTGTTTTTGATGACTTGCTTGCCTTTGAGGTGCTCTTAGGGGGGGTTCCGTCTGTTTGTGGGTGAGTTTCATGGTCTGAGAGCATTGCTGGGACACTCTAATCTTGATTGCATTTGCTTTTCAGGAAATCCGTCGTGCCAACCCCGACTTATGGCCTAGCTACGCAGCGCGTTTGGACCGAAGGCCCAGAAATATTGCAAGTATGAGATTTTGCTTTTGGCCTGTTTGGGGGTGTTATGCTTCTTGGCGGGTGGGTTGCCGGGTCTTGGGGCATTCCTGGGAAGGTCTAATACCGGGTAGAAGTGGTTGGGACAAAATCCAGGCCGATTTTTTTTTGGGCTATTTCAGACATTTTGCTCTATGTAGCGTTTTCGGGGGCCTGTTTGGGGGGCTTGCTGGTGTTTGCGGGTGAGTTTCGTGGTCTGGGAGCACTGCTGGGACACTCTAATCTTGATTGCATTTGCTTTTCAGGAAATCCGTCGTGCCAACCCCGACTTATGGCCTAGCTACGCAGCGCGTTTGGACCGAAGGCCCAGAAATATTGCAAGTATGAGATTTTGCTTTTGGCCTGTTTGGGGGTGTTATGCTTCTTGGCGGGTGGGTTGCCGGGTCTTGGGGCATTCCTGGGAAGGTCTAATACCGGGTAGAAGTGGTTGGGACAAAATCCAGGCCGATTTTTTTTTGGGCTATTTCAGACATTTTGCTCTATGTAGCGTTTTCGGGGGCCTGTTTGGGGGGCTTGCTGGTGTTTGCGGGTGAGTTTCGTGGTCTGGGAGCACTGCTGGGACACTCTAATCTTGATTGCATTTGCTTTTCAGGAAATCCGTCGTGCCAACCCCGACTTATGGCCTAGCTACGCAGCGCGTTTGGACCGAAGGCCCAGAAATATTGCAAGTATGAGATTTTGCTTTTGGCCTGTTTGGGGGTGTTATGCTTCTTGGCGGGTGGGTTGCCGGGTCTTGGGGCATTCCTGGGAAGGTCTAATACCGGGTAGAAGTGGTTGGGACAAAATCCAGGCCGATTTTTTTTTGGGCTATTTCAGACATTTTGCTCTATGTAGCGTTTTCGGGGGCCTGTTTGGGGGGCTTGCTGGTGTTTGCGGGTGAGTTTCGTGGTCTGGGAGCACTGCTGGCTATATATACTTTACTTTGCAAGAGGTTTGAAGCAAATCCATGGTGGCTGAGGGGACTTAGGGCCTAGCTGCAGAGCGCGCGCGGAGTGATTTGGGAAATTTGTGAAAAAGTGACTAAGTCCCCATTTTTGTACTTTTGCTCTTTGGCTGTTTGGGGGTCTTCTACTCGTTTTCTCCTGGGTTGACGGCTCTGGGGCCATTGCTGGGAAGCTCTAATACCGGATAAAAGTGTTTTGGACCAAATCCCAGGCGGAATTTTTTTTGTGTTTTTGATGACTTGCTTGCCTTTGAGGTGCTCTTAGGGGGGGTTCCGTCTGTTTGCGGGTGAGTTTCGTGGTCTGGGAGCACTGCTGGGACACTCTAATCTTGATTGCATTTGCTTTTCAGGAAATCCGTCGTGCCAACCCCGACTTATGGCCTAGCTACGCAGCGCGTTTGGACCGAAGGCCCAGAAATATTGCAAGTATGAGATTTTTCTTTTGGCCTGTTTGGGGGTGTTATGCTTCTTGGCGGGTGGGTTGCCGGGTCTTGGGGCATTCCTGGGAAGGTCTAATACCGGGTAGAAGTGGTTGGGACAAAATCCGCGCGGAAAAGCCTTTAGTTTTGGCACTTTTTGTAACTTAGGGTTCGTTAGGGTTAGCCCTAGCACCAGGATTGCATGTGTATCGGGGTGTTCTAGATTTTTCAAACTGAGTTCTGGGGTCTTAGAGCACTCGTGAGAATGTGTAATTTTGGTTGCAAGTCATTTGAAGAAAATCCATGGTGGGAAAGGGGGGATTTGGCATAGTTAAAGAAAGCCTTTGCCACTATTCTTAACTTAGGGTTCGTTAGGGTTAGCAGTATTTCTATTGCATGTGTTTGAGTGGGGGGGATTTCGAGTCTTGGAGCGATGCTGGCTATGGCTACTTTTGCTTGGTTGCTTGCAAGTGGTTTGAATACAATCCACGGGGGGTAATGGGTAATTAGGGTACTTCGGCCTACTTTTACTTTCAAAGTAAGTTTTGTCTCCAGTTTTCTGCTAGGCCTCGTTTTTTGGGTGGGAGCACTGCTAGGAAGATCTATTTTTGTTCTAAAACACAGTTTACAGTACACCTAGCTTGAGGGGCAAGATCCGCTACATTAATTTGCCCATACTTACTTATCCTTCAAAAGGTGACTCAGAGTACGCACTTTCAAAAACATTGTACTGTCTGTCTACTAGGAAAAACAAATTGTGACTTTTTGCACTCCACAGCCTACATACCTTATATTTATTTATCAGTGGTGTTGTAATATTATATCACTTCCTGTTTTTCGTTGAATAATTACAGGCCGGGTTTCAGTCTCTGCAATGGGGAAAAAAGGATGGAGTCAGGCTTCACAGTAGCGAGCCACAATTCAGCATCAGGCAGGCAGTGGACAGGGTGTCTTCTGGTGACCAACATCGGTGGACGAAGCGTCGGCTGCAATGGAGGAGTGCCGCTAATAGGAGGATTTTTTTTCTGCGGGCAACTTACTTACCACTTCCAACAGGACCACTACAACCACACATAGATACAGTATCCCTTGCCTTTTTCTCTGACTGTGACTGCATTTCTTTGCTCTCTCTCGGCTTCTACATTGATCCCTTAACACATCACTTAGTCCACTCCACTATCTGCACCACACATAGTCATTTGTAAGTGCTCCTACGTAATTCGCAAGTCGCAGCACGCCCCAGGCCGTAGAGGACTGGGATGGCCCCAATGATGAAGCATGTCACCAAGGGGCAACCCTGGTGAGTGAGGGGACACCTAGAAAAAAAGCAATTTCTCCTTTTCTATCTACTATACCTTCTGTCAGGTTACGCAGCCCCTAAGCGCCTACCGTACTATGAAACTACATTTCCCATGAGTAGGCGGGAGACTTGCAGACTATTTAGTGAGACTATATGAGAGTACCCTTGTATGTTAGGACATCACTTCACTGATGCCTGTCTTGTCTTCTCTTACAGGTATCCTTTCCCTGCTGACCCTACCTTTACCCATCCCACATTTTTTATTTTAGTTTGTTATTTTTCTCCCTCGCCTAATGCCTCGAACACCCTGTGTTTACACTTCTGGGTGTTGGTGACATTTGGAGGTGGAACCATATTTGCATCGACTGGATCACGGGGAGTAAACGTGACACCTTCCAGACCAACCCCATTGAGTGTTGTTGTGAATGGATTTATAGTGACCAGCAAGGCTCTCGGGTATCTGGCTACAGAGACCTTATGTTGAATATAGTTATCAATAATTCCACACAGGCCCTGTACTGTCGCATTCTTTCTTTCCACAGTTGTCGATGATATATTCTTACTCTGCTTGACAAAGAACCATTGCTAATGTGAAAGAACTTCAACCGAATTAGTAGTTATACTTTACCATTTGTTAGGCTACAATGTGGCACTGCTCTACTGTACTTCTGTCACCTGCTATATTCTCAGTTGTACCGTTGAATTGCTCAGGAGGACAAACCAGATTTCATTTTCTTTTTTTTCATAGGCATGCAACTGCCACTGTGGCACACCACTACTACCACCGCTATGAGGAAATTTTATCCGACCAAGATTGCCAACGTTATTCGGTGTTTCCCGTGGAGCCAGCCCTGGGCCTAGCCCTACTTTCAAACACAAATTACAGGTAAGATAAGCGTTTGGTGGTTTGGGGGTATAATGGAGTATTAGTACGAGAGACGAGAGCCTGAAGGTAGTACTACTAAAGTCCTAGGACTCTTGGATTCACTTCACTTAGTCTGTGAGAGGCACTTAGTGTTGAAAACATTTGGGCATTTACACTTAAAGGAAGAAAATGGAACTAAACTTTCAGGAAAACAGTCAACGTTAAACCCCCACCCACCAGGCAAGCAGTAAAAAACAGGTATGCTCAGATAAAGTTTGAAAAAGTATATTTATATCCCTAACAAAATAATCTCCCGCAAGACCCTCCCTAACCCCAACGATTGTCCTTCAAAAGTCCCCAAAAACCCAACTCCCAATTCCCACCCCCCAAAAGTCTCTAAAAAAGGGGCAAGGGACACTAGGGGTGGATGCTGTTCACTTTTTGGGCCAGGGCATCATGCTCCTCGCGGAGCAAGGCGAGCTCCTGCTGAAGGCGGGACACCATCAGGGTGGTGCGGCGCAGGCGTGCCTTCACTGCCTTGCAGGTGCAAGGCCTGTGAGAAGCAGCTGTTGGCCTTGCTGCTCGGCGGTGGCGTTTGCCTTTGGCAGCCCGGCTCAGTCTCGGTGGACCACTGTGCTGGGTCACGGTGGCAGCCGGTGAGGCCACGGAGGACGACGTTGTCGTTGTTGTCGACCGCACACTTTCCACGTCCTCCAGGGCCACCAGCCGCCGATATTCCGCAACAGTGGCCTCGATTCTCCGTTGCCGGGCCGCTCTAGCCAGCTCCTTCCTCCTTGTTCGTTTGGAAGGAGAACCTATATGAAGAAAGAAAGACATAGTCTGTAACCAATGCTCTTTAAGATTAACTCAATCATTCAGCAGAAATGTGTGCTGCAGTACAACTAGCAACTTGCAAGCGCATTACATAACTATTGAGGCCAGTATCTATCTAACCTCACACTTCTTCATCCTTGCTCTAACATTAGTGGGAGTTTAAGGAACAAATTCTATGAGCACTGTGGACTTCCATTGGAGTCGACTATGAAAGTACACCAGTCTTATTCTTCTTCTTGTCTCTTGTTTTGGAAAATTGGTACGTTATTTTCTGCAAGCCGGCATAATGCCAGCGCGGTAAACTTGCACCCGAGAAAAAGAGACGCACGCCATGAGGAGTGACCTAGACTTGCGTTGCCGTTGCGTTACTGTACCCGTCCAGTACATGCAGGTGGTGAATCTCTTACTTTTCTATTACGGGTGGCACTGAGAATACTCTGTTACAACTCAAGGGCTACTGCTTAATTAATTTAACTTTCACCCTACAGTGGAAATGAGTACTAGAAATGGAAAATTGAAGAAGATAAATAATCTGATTATCTATCACTTCACATGGGATGTTTTTGCTTATATATGGGATGACTTTAGGTGCTTTGCTTTTTATTGAGTGACAGGCAGTGATACATCCACACATGAATGACTGAGTACTACTAAACTTATTAAGAGAGGTAGGGAGTGGCCACCATAATAACCGGATCTATGCAGTGCTTGCAATACAAACTACTGCTACTATTTATGGTAGTATTTGGACAAAATTAAAAGTTCTTTTCCTTGCCTTTCCTACACTGGAACGGACGTGCGGGTGCAGTGTTAGTGTTACATGCTCTTCAAAGTTACACTTACTTCATCCACTGACCGTCTACTCTCTCTAGATCATGGGTACTCACAAACTTTCTCTCAGGGGCTACATTTACAGTGTAGTTTGGGGCCGAGGGCCGCACTGGTGGGGGCGGAGTCAGAGGGGGCGGGGCTAAAGCAAAACGATAACTTGTGACCATGAGGTTGCACACAGGTCCCTGCAGCAGATGCCCTCATCCACTGAGCCACCAGACCCAGCATTTACATACATCTCTCTCCCTCCTGCTGTCCCTCCTGCCCTCCCTCCATCTCTCTCTCCCTCCTGCCCTCCCTCTCCCTCTGTCATCTCACTGTGTGTGTGTCTATCTGTGTCAGCCTTCAGCCCGGGTTGAGACCGCTTCCTCAACGCGCACACACAGACAACAACACCAAAGTACTTAACAGGTCTTTAAAAGACCATTAACATATTATTGAGGCTTTGTTTGTTTTAGCGCCCCTGCTTCTCCACCCTGACAATCACTGCTTGCCCGGCCCCACAGAGCAGAGGCTTAGTTCTATTTCACCTCTTTGTGGCCTTGCATCTCCACTCTGCTCTGTGGGGGCCGGGGGAGCAGTGATTGTCAGAGTGGAGATGCAGGGGCGCTAACAGGTGAAATACAAAAAAGCCTCTGCTCTGTGGGGGCCGGGGGAGCAGTGATTGTCTGCAAGGTCAGCGCACCGCCAACGAAGGCTTGCCGGGCCACCACCGGCCCGCGGGCCGTACTAGGAGTACCCCTGCTCTAGATACACATATGCTATCTAAGAGTCAGATAGTAGCATGATCCAGGTATATGGACACATACAGTTTCTGTGTCACCCACCCAGGCTGTTGTCCTTCCACCCATCATTGCTTCATCATTCACCCAGCCATGCATCTCATATTCTTGCCTTCCCAGCTAGTCTTCAATCTCAATAAGTAAGGAATATATAAGAGCTTACCTCTGGCCGCCACCACCACCGTCTCAACTCTCACAGCTGCCGCCGCCGCCTCCTCCCCTGAAGCATCGCCCGATTCGCCCTCCGCCTCGGTGTCGAGCACCACCACCTCCACACTGGCCCCGCCACCAGATGTTCCACCTACAAAGTACATTTAAGAATGTTAGAATAAAGCAGTCACTAGTATTTGGTCTAGGAATGAAGACATGTGAAAACAATGTAATTTGTGACTGTCGTTAAAGTTAAAAAAAAAATGTCCCTTTTTCCAGGGAAGGTTGTCTTGCTGCACTTTTTGGCACAACTGATGAAGGCTGTTTTTTTAACACGCACCATTTTTCTCCACACAGACAGAAGATGGACTTCTAACAACAAGATCAAGTTGAAACCAGGTGAGAGCTCGGCTCGACCACAAGAAATGTCTTCAATTAATCGTCAGCACTAACCACTTTTCCATTATCAGTTAAACGTTTAGTTTTATTATGACTTCATTTTAATAAATGTGTTTACTTTTAATAAAGCTTTTAAACTTAAATACAATCTGTGTTTTTTGGTCCAGACTAGAGTGACTGAGCGAAAGGTTTTGCAATTTTTGCAAGCATGAGTCCAGATAGAACACTTCAAAAGACATTATGGACAATCCCAGAGGACTGCACTAAGTTGATAGAGCTATTGCTGACTAGAATCATGGGAGTTTCGCCAACCGTGCAATCTTAGTTAGCTACACAGACAGACTAATAAGAATAATCTAGTAATACCACAGGGAGTCATAGTAGAGGCAGGATAAGAATTTAGATACAGTCTACAAGAAGAGCAAAGACAATTTTGAAAAAAGTCAAATGAGGAACGCTAGGAAAAATAGGTACTAGTCTAAAATGAAAACTTACTGGGGCCAGCAGAGGAGCCCTCGCCTGCCCGATCCTGGCCCTGTTGATGAACAGCATCCGCCGCCTGCTGCTCCTGTGTCCTCCTCTCGCCCCTGGGGGGAGCTGACGTACAACATGAAAGAAAGAACAGAAAACATGGATGATTGTTGCTTGTCAATGTCAACCAAATCAAACATTTCAAAAGAACAATAACAAAATATTTCTGCGAAATTATATTGATTATGGTTACTTTTCATTTATATGCGGACCTGTGACTTCGAAAGTCACGTAACTCACTAAACAAAGTACTGAAACGTTCACCTAGGACTGGCAGGCAGCAGTCCGCAGGCAAGACGCAAAGTGACAGACAAACTCCATTGTGATTTCAGTCAGATCAGTGACAACACTAACAGTTGCCTGCTACATTACCAGTCATTTAAATAGTCAAACTATCAATCCACCGCCACTATTTTTCTTATTGTCAGGGTTACAAAGGAAGGGGCAGATTTAAGCCCTTGCGGCTCTTTTGCGCCGTTCTTGCGTGACTTTTGTGACGCAGCAGCTAAACAAAAAAGGGCGCCATGGTGCGGCGTATAATATTATAACAACGTGACGCATTTGGGAGATGCATCCCGTTATAAAGCCCTGCGCCATCAGGGGGCGTTCCGGCGCAAGGGAGGGCATTCCTGCGCTGGAACACATCCTAATAGTGGCTGAGGGAAATCTACAAAATATCAATCAGTCACCTTTAGGACAATGATGCGTCACACAAACCCTGCACCTGCTTGAAGCAGACGTACGGCTTGACCCAGCATTGGGGAGATAGGGTACCCCAGAGCATTGATGGAGCTGCGCCATCGTTGCGACGCAACTCCAGCAGTAAAGCTTCGGTGACGTTTTGGGCCCATGGGGCGCCGCCGCCGCATTGCAAATACGGCGCACCATGTTTGGTGGTGGTAGCGGGCCGCACAATTAATGGCGCATCCCTGCTACTTTGCAGGGATGCGACGGTAATTGCAATTCTGCCCCTTAGGGGCATACTTACTTACGCGTTCTGGCGCATCTCCAGAGATGCGCCAGATCAAATGCGTCACGCAAAACTACCCTTGCGACACGGCAGATGTGCCTCATTTACAATGCGGCGCGCCCTGGCGCAAGGGTAGGCACTTGCGTGACGCATCTCGTCACGTAAGAGCGGCGCATCGCTGGAGTCACGTCGCCAACGCAATGCAACTCCAGTAATGCTCAGGGCCACCCAATACTTTACATGCTGTGTCAGTCCTTTCGCCTGCTTCGAGCAGACATAAGGAATTGAATTGACGTAGCAGCGTCGCAGAAGTGCCTGCGTTAAATCTTGTAGATTTCACGCAGGCAATTTTGCGAGGCGCACAGCCGCTGGACCGCCCACCCTGCGTACTAGGAACGCACCCATTGTGGTGCAGGCCCATGGCTTTATAACGTGACGCATCTCCCTAGATGCGTCATGCTGTAAATGACTTGCAGGGATGCGGCACGTTTACGCCGCTGTTGCGTCACGCAAGGCAACGTAAACGTGGCGCAAGGGGCTTGTAAATGTAATCTGCCCCCTAGTGTCTAGCATTACGCAGTTCTGTTAAGTACACTCATACATAATAGTTACTCAGGCCAATGAGACCACGAAATAGAAAACAAATAAGCATAGTAGCAACCCCACTGAGAAGGAGAGCAGTGCACCTGAAATGCACAGAAGATTTTGAAATATAATTTAACTACAATGTAATCGTCATCAGCGGCATTATTGGCTTGCTCCATGTAAAAAACAAATATTTGCAATACAACAACACAGAGCAGGAGAAAACATCATAGTAGTGAGTGATTAAATGCCAATGGCTACTACTACTCACCAAGGCCGGGGATCTCCAAGCCGAGCTGGTCCAGCAGGTCGCGCTCGCGGTCCAGGAGGTCCGTCCAGCGATGGGTGACCTGGCTGTAGGTGCGCTGGACCCCGTAGAGGTGGGATATGGCCCAGCACACCTTCTCCCACCGCTTCCGGCGCTCCCGCATGTTATAGCCGCCGGCCGCGATCCTGCCGCCTCCCGCGATGGTCCTGGGCAGGCGGCGCTGGACAAAGTACACCAGCGCGCCCACTTCCTCCGGGCTGAATATCTCCCGGCGCGTCACCTGCTCCCCCCTCGATCTCACGCCTGCTGTCCTGCCACTGGGTCCAGCACTACTCCCCGCCGCCGCTGCGGCCCTCAAGTGCCTGGGCAGCTTCACGGCGCCTGGCTTGACCATGGTCTGGGCAGGTAAGGTAGGAAGAAGTAGAAAATTAAGAAAGAATAGGATAGGGAAGAAGAAAAGAAAAGAGTTTACAAAAGTAGTTTAAAAGTAAAGAAAAATAGCAGAAAAGACAAAAATATACAGCTAGGAAAAGAGAGGGATAGATAAGAAGCAAAATCGTAAAAAAAAAACTGAAAACAAGCAAAGGATGGGAAAGATATCAAGAGGATTAAACACCATGCCCAGACACAGGAAATGAATGAAAAACAAGATGGCCGGCGCCCGTTTCCGAGCGCGAAAGTCAGTTCGCGCGAGATTTTCCTCGCGATCTCGTGCGAACCTCTAGATTTCCCGCGCGATCTCGTGCGAACCTCTACTCGCAATGCGCTTACTGCGCGAGATTATACATAGCGGGCGGAAACGGAAATACGTCACGCAAACAAAATGGCCGCGCCCGTACTCGACCTTGGGGTAAATTCGCGTGTTGCGCTGCAAGCGGCTCGCGAATACTGCAAAAAAACTCGCGAAACAACAAGCCGCAAAAAAATAAAATGCTCATTCGCACGAATTGGCGGCTTCCGCGGTCGGTTTCGCACGACGCCGCGCCCCGCGAATAGCGCGAAAAAAACCGCAAAACGATTTCAGCAAAAGCAAAAGCAATGAGCAGGTGCAAAAGGTCAACCTCATGATTTGTAACGATTCTTTGTATTGCTTCCTGAGGGGGCCCTCCAGAATTCGGTTGCCTGCTTGCAACTATTGTGTGACCCTGCTCTGACCTTAACTGTATGCCACAAAGGTCCTGATTTACAGCTAAAGGAGCAGACAAGCAGGTGCCAGGCTGGAACTTTAAATTCTTTCAGTGACACATTAATTAGCCCCTAATTCATTATTGTCAGTTGGGGCAGGGCAGGTGTTGTAACTAATTTTGCAACAATGAAAGCACTTAGCAAGTGCAAAAGATCACTAATCAGGGCGCACTAAGGAAGCAGGTGCCAGCTAAAAAAATATTCTGTGACACATTAATCAGCCCCAAATTAATTCAGGTCACTTGAGGCAGGGAAGGTGTGCTTTGCTTTGCCGAAAATAATGTACACTGGACAACCAGAGGGTGTGGTGATGAAACAGAGGGTGGCATGGGTGGGCCAGAGGGTGGCATGAGTAGTCAGAGAGTGGCAGTGGTGACAGAGAGTGGCAGTGATGAAGAAGAGTGTCCCAAACAGGCTGGACATGTAGAAACAACAAGTTCGCAAAACTTGCGACCCGACAGGTAAGTTCGCAAATTGCGAAATTGTAAAAACCCTCGCGAACTGGCAGAAACACGGGCGAACACAAAAAAAAAAAAAAATCCGCAAATTCGCGGGAATTCGCGGATTTTGCGGATTGCGAATCCGCAAATCCGCAAAATTCGCGAACGCGAGATCCGCAAAATTCGCCCATGCTTAGTGCAGGTGTCCGGTTCTTTCGAGGATGTCATCGTCTTAACACCTCGAATGAAGAATGCAATCCTGTGGTGGACTCAAGAACGCAACCTGCAAGTGGGCTGTGCTTTTCTCGCAGAAGCCCCCAGATTCATCGTAACCACGGATGCCTCGCTAGAAGGTTGGGGCGCTCACCTTCAAGGGATGACGATCAGTGGCAAGTGGAACATACAGCAAAAGAAATGGCACATCAATTTGTTGGAATTGAGGGCCATTTTCCTCGCCCTCAAATCCTTTCAGGCGACTCTGTCAAACTCGTCCGTGTTGATCCGAACAGACAACACGACGAGCATGCATTACCTGAACAAGCAGGGGGGCACAAGATCAGCCCGGTTGTCCCAGCAAGCTCAGGAAATCTGGAATTGGGCTCTGGAACACAACATCAACTTGACAGCAGTGCATGTCCCAGGAGTAGCCAATGTGCTAGCAGATTCCCTAAGCAGATCCAAATGCAGCACTCACGAGTGGGAACTGCATCAACCAGCACTGGATCAAATTTTCCAAAGATGGGGTCGCCCCAATCTCGATCTGTTCGCGACCTACCACAACAAGAAATGTACTCATTTTGCGAGCTGGATTCCCCACAAGGAGTCTTGCGGGGACGCTCTGTCAATGAACTGGGAACGGCTCTTTGCCTACGCCTTCCCTCCAATTCCATTAATTCCCAAAGTCATCAAGAAAATGAGGAGGCAACCGTGTCGTATGATTCTAATAGCTCCACGGTGGCCCCGGCAATATTGGTTCACACAGCTTCTTCTCCTCTCAGAGTGCGAACCTGTTCAGCTGCCTCAAATTCCGGATCTTCTGACACTTCAAGAAGGCAAGGTATATCATCCGGACCCTCATTCTCTGAAATTATCAGCTTGGCTCCTCAACACCATGAGTTTGCACACTTGAACATTCCACAAGACTGTCAAGAAGTCCTGAACAATGCTAGAGCACCTTCAACGAACAGAACTTACAGGCTTAAATGGAAGCGTTTTTGTGCTTGGTGCAACACTATGAATTTACATCCTATGCATGCTGAACCGGACAGGATTTTGCCCTTCTTTTTACATCTGGCTAAATCAGGCTTGGCACACTCAACACTTAAAGTGTTTCTAGCGGCTATATCCAGATACCATCAAGATGGTACGAATTCGCTATACTCCTCAAGAATAATCCAGCAATTCTTTAAAGGTTTATTTCGTATGTTTCCACCAGTACGTCGGCCACCTCCATCCTTGCACTTGAATATAGTATTAGCTCAACTCATGCGCCATCCTTTTGAGCCGATTCATAAAGTAGATCTAAAGTTCATCACTTGGAAAGTTTAATTACTGCTGGCGTTAACTTCAGCCAGAAGGGTGAGTGACATGCAGGCGTTCACATCTAAGCCACCTTTCTTGCAATTCACGAATGACTCGGTGGTACTGCGCACCAACCCGAAGTACATGCCCAAAGTACCATCGGATTTCCATCTGAATGAGCCAGTCATACTTAAGACGTTTTTTCCAAATCCGCTGACACCAGCTGAACGAACTTTACACTCGCTAGATATCAAAAGATGTCTTAAGTTCTATCTTTCAAGGACAGCTGCCATCAGGAAGACGGATCAGCTATTTGTTGCGCATGGCAGACCGAGACAAGGCTGTGCAGTGACAAAACAGACTATCGCTAGGTGGGTCTCTTCAGCGATAGGGCTCTGCCATCAACAGGCAGGTAAACCCTTACAGACCTTACCCAGAGCTCATTCTACGAGAGCAGTCTCTTCTTCAACTGCTTTGTTTGCTGGTGTGCCTCTCCTGCAAATCTGTAGAGCTGCAACTTGGTCCAGCAGGCACACATTCACGAGGCATTACTGTCTGGATTCTTCAAGCGATACCGATGCCTCGGTGGGAAGAGCAGTCCTGCGTAATATTTTTCAATAAGGTGAGCCTCTGCTATTTCTCTCCCACCTCCTCTTGCTCTTTTGACGCCTATTATGTTATTGCTTTTCATTATGTTCTTGCATTTCTGCTATGTGCTTTGGCGTCCAAGAGCTAGGTATGATATTATTGCTACTATTACTGCTAACTACTCTGATTCAGGCATGTGAATCTATGAAAGACACCCCTAATACTGGAGAAGAACAATAGTTACTTACCTGTAATCTGTGGTTCTCCAGTATTGGTGTCTTTCATAGATTCACATGCACCCACCCACCTCCCCTCAGAGTCTCACTCAGGCTGTTTTATCTATACGTTACTCAGGTACACTCCGGTGCTACAAAATCTGAGAGCCTGGGTCTCTGGGGAGAGCATTCTGGTGGGAGCTGTGGCCTGATTGGCTGCAGTTTGGTCTATACATAATGACCTGGGTAGTCTCTAATGTGGAAGTTTTATATACTGTAGCTGGGGCTACTTTACTTCCTGGTTGGGTATACGGTTATTTGTTATGTACACATGGTATATTTTACTGCTTTTTTATGTACCGTGGGCTCCCACTCCGACGACGGGGAATGATTCAGGCATGTGAATCTATGAAAGACACCAATACTGGAGAACCACAGATTACAGGTAAGTAACTATTGTTCTTATTCAATGGTAGGAGAAGGTGTGTGTGTCACCTTAGTAAACATAAGGACACACAGGTGAGTGTGTCACCGTGGAAATAGAGAAAGAACATTTTATTGGTGTGTGATTCACCGTGGTGGATGCAGTGACACAGAGGGTGAGTGTGTCACCATGGAATAGATGACAGAAAAGCTTCAACGATAGTGTGGTATCACCTTAGAACATGCAGGGTGAAGCATAATGCAAAATTGTAGATGCTGAGAGTAATGAGATCAACCCCAGGAAAGCAAAAAGGAGTAGTCTTACTTGTGAGCTTGAAGGTGGCCAAGGATATGTGGAGCCACATACAGGTTTGCTGCAAAGGTAAACCGGCTTTGGGGTTGCGCAATAAAACTGGGGAAACTCTTGTATTGAGGACAGTTGTGAGGTGGCTGAAGCGCTGTCAAGAAACTGAGGAGGTGCAGGCGGATGGCTGAAACTGAAGCGCCGTCACAAAACTGACGAGGTGCAGGCAGACGGCTGAAGCTGAGGCGCCGTCACGAAACTGATGAGGTGCAGGCGGGCGGCTGAGGAGAGGAAGATGCGTCACACGAATAGGGAGTCCGGCCCTGTGTGGGTGGCGCGCCGGAACAGAACAGAGGTAAAAAGACCAGCTGTCCTGGGGCTAGTGCGCCAGCTGCAGAACCCAATGTGGACCCAGCGAAGATAGGAAGCAACTTCGGTTGCTGTGGTGGAGAGGAGTCACAATTCAGCTGTCCCGTACCACAGCACTACGAATGGTGCTGTGTAGGTTAAGGGTCGCTCCACAAAGATCATCACACAGGAATGGCGTAGAGCTGGCAGCCGGACGGCAAACTCCACAGGATCGGCACAAAGCAATGACGGCAGCCAGGCGGTAACTCTACAAGTATCGGCACACAAGAAGCTAAACTGCAAGGGGTCACTGGTACCACACCTCAGCAGGGTGAGGGTACCGACAATGCTGTCAGGTGAATCCGATCTTGAGGTGCTTGCAGAGTGTGAAGATCAGGGAAAACAGAGGATCAATTCAGCAAGAAGATCCAGACAGCAACTGCATGTAGCACATAACAGAGGAATAGCAGATGCTTCTTGTGCTACACTGCACAGCGGGATGAACGTCTTGGATGACTCACTTCAGGCGAGATGAACGAATGTGTGGTGGTCCGTAGGTATCAGAATCAAAGCAGGAGGTGGACTCACACAGCAAGTCGACTACAGACGACAATTACAAGAGACAGCAGGCTCCACCTTAGTAAATACTTTCACTGGAAACAAGGCTCTTTAATGCCTTCAAGGCTCTTCAATGTGTGGAAGGAATACAGAGGGGAGATGATTGGCTGCCCTCTGCGCAGTATCGTCGCCAGTGTTACAATTTCCAAGCAAATAAGAGAAGAAGCTGTGAAGGTAAGAACTCTTCTTTATTCTAATCATCCAGTCTCCACAAACACTGAGACGTGAACATTCTAAGGTGAGCTCTTAGTGGAACGTACCAAAAGGGAATGTGAGGGAGGGGAGGGAGGAACTTAATGGAAAAGAGGAGGAAATTCCAACACATATTAATTCACTTAATCTTGTAACAGGAGTGGTACCCTTTTTAAACGTTGAGGCCTTAATCCGCCTACATGGTTGTTTTGAGATTTCTTAAGGGTTGGCACATTTTCTAAAGCAGGGAAGTACTAAAGCCATTCTGTTCAAGTTCCATACATGGTGATAATTATTTTTTATTGCATTCCTGAACGCTTTGAAGGGTTGGCTAAATTTAGAAGCTCCATCCCTTTCTTAGGAGATTTTATCTTTACCCAGTCACCCACCTGCACCACTGCCTTCTTAACTGCCTTTCCCGCATCATGCCACATTTTCCTCTTCGTCATTTTCTCATTTTCTCTTCACTCCTCAGTATTTACACTCGGATCATCCAATCCCAAGCATTTTCCTGAAACCCACCTGGGAATAAGCTCTGTATTAGCCACCCTACCTTTGGACAACTGAAAAGGGGGTACACCTGTAGAGGAATTCAGGGTGAAATACTCTTGCACCTTTTTTTATCACTTCTTCCCAATTCAACCCTGACACCACAGTTTGCTTTAACGTTTCTTTCAAAACCTTGATAAATCTCTCCACTACACTATTACTTTCTTGGTGATATAATGCCGCCTTCTTATGTTTTATCCATCTTACACTCAGAAACTCTTCTACTGCACCTGAGGTGAACTGAACACCATCATTAAAGAGTAATGACGTGGGAAATCCCTCTCTACCAAACAGGTCTTAAAAAAAATCAGTTAACATCAGATTCCACCAAACTCAGAATCTTTATCTCAGGCCAGCATGAAAACATGTCAATGCACGCTAACACATACCGATCATAAGACTTAATTTTTATGGGACCCATGATATCCACAGCAATGTCAGACCAAGGACAACTCGCCTGCTCCTTCAACCCCAAGGGTTAAGTCCTACACTTTAACACCTTATCACTGCAAGAGCACTCAATACCGTTCTTAACCATCTTCTCAATGCTTACGTCCATCGCAGGCCACAAATACCCTACTTTGTCCCTCTCTTTAGTCTTGGAAATACCCATATGACTAGCATGCGCACAAATAAGCAGTCACAAGTGTAGTTAACTTACAGGAACTAGGTCATGATTTCAAAGGTGTAGCAGGTGCTGTAAACTCCAAAAATCTTAACAAATTTTTCCTTTTGTGCTCACACTTTTTCTACCACAAATCAGCAAATCATTCAGAATGTACTGAGCCAGTCTCCTTTTTTTTAAATAAATCAGTGATTGGCAATTAAACCACTCATTTTAGCTGTTTCCTGTTATGAAAATATATACTTTTTTTATTGTAATAAATATCATTCTATAGGGACAATTTGTTAAGATTTTTAGAGTTGATCTCTCTACCCAGTCCCATTTGGCTTTAAAAGGGTGACTCTATGTTTCTTTTCAGAGAAGCAGGTGCAGTGACACCGGGGCCCAAAGCTCATGAAACCATTCAGGCAGTCACAAATGCAATCATCTTGCAGGCACTAGGGGCATGATCTGGATGGTGCAACAGGTGTAGTGGCACCAGGCCCAAAAGTCATCAAAACTCCTCTAAACTCATGATATGGTTATTACATCAATTAATTATATTCGTTCCCTCTTTCATTTCATTTTTAAAAATGTTGCTATTACTTTTCCCCAATATACCACTAGTGACAGCACAATATAATGACTTTTTATACATAAAGAAGTCATAAAACTTTAACAGACTTTCTGTAACTTACATTGTACAGTGACTCAGCAAGCTACAACTTACAACGAAAAACAGCTTATTATTATTATTCATATAGCCGAAACCTAATGCATTAAAAAATGCTTGTTAAAAAGCAGAAATTACACCAGCTTGCGAAGGCCCCCACCTATTAGCTTTGCCGGTGCTTGTTTTCTTCTTATAGCACACCTTCCTAGCAATAGTTTGGCTGTTCCAGCTTCAAGTGCTCTCAGGACCACACCAGAATTGTACGTCCCTTCAATGCTACATCACTAGATATTCACTTCAGGTAGATAATTTTTTTTTTGATAATCAATTTTATTGGCATATATGAAATGAGCAACAAAATGACAGCACACAGGTATCATTGTAATCTGTTTTCACTGCACAGCAGTCAGGAAGACCTATTGTTACTGGCCCTACAAAATATTCATAGAGTGGGCCATGGCTCTACCCAGCTGAGTATTTCTCACTTCAAGCTATTGGCAGTTTGGTGCATCATTGGTGAGATTGTACTATACAGTGCTATGTAAGCTCTTTACAAAGCCCTACTAGCAGTGGCTATAAATATACAGAAGCAAACAATTTAAAAAAGGCAATTTTACAATTAAAAACACAATTATAGACAGTGTTGGCAATAGCAACCCAGGTCATTGATCGTCACTGCCTATGTGCAAGAAGACATAGGAGAATTTCCTTACCTGCTCATTTATCAACAGCACTGGAGCACCAAATCCAGGATTTCTACACTGCAAGCAGAGCTGTAACCTGATATGTAAGGATGGATTATGTGTTTCCATGTTAGCTGCCCATTTTTGGGGAAAGCAAAGATTTTCAGATGGATTAAGATCCAACTGTTGAGTCCTTTGCCTATTGAGTATATACTGAAATGTATTGAGATGTTTACGTATAATTAAATACTTAAAATGCAGCTCACATATTAAAAGCTCATTACAGGAACTGTAAACATTTTATACTAAATGAAAATTTGACTGCGTGTTAGAGTTTTGTAAAATCAAGGAACTATTCCGTAGGACGAGCATAAACATTGAGATGAGTTGTGTTGTGCTTTGTAATTCGCATGACTAAAGCTGATGAAACTACGGGCCCGATGTACGATCCTTACATTTTGCGACTCGCAAATTGCGTCGCTTTGCAACTCGCAATTGGCTCTTGCAAAATAGCGTTTGTACATGCCAGGACCCTTATTTGCGATTGCAAACGGGCCGATTCCCCATTTGCCACCGCCAAAAAAACGGTCGTACATCTGGCCTTACATCATTTGGTTTGTGGTAGCCGGGGCATCAATTGGAGCTTTGCTGGATAACACTTTACACAGGCCTTCACTCTGTCTCATTACACACTGAAGTTGAGAGGCGGCTTCACAAAGGCCACATTGAGGTGAATGAATGTGTTAGTTGTTGTGCCGTGGAACAGTGCATTTGTGAAGAGTAAGTGCTACATGTTCCCAACTTACACGATGCCAGGGAAATATAATTATTATTTGGAATGGGATTAAATCAGCCGTGTGCTGTCGGAAAGGAGAGTGTCCTTGGATTATTGATGGAACATGGGTCTACGTGTGAATCTATGAGAAAAATGAAGTGTGGCCTATCTGCAAGGGAGTGGAGAGGAACACAAACAAGCATTGGTAAAGCCAATAAGTCTCAACGAATGGGGTCGGGTGGCTAACGGGTCTTGTGAAGAAACAGAAATGAGGTGGTTGGGAGGAGGGAGAGGAAACAGGATTGAAAAAACAGGGAGCGGGTGGGGATAGGCGCAGAACCACATTTGTGATGTAATAAAAGGAAGACCACTGGATGTTGACGGGCATGGCAATAAAAGCGGCCTTCTCCTCTTGTTCGTTTTCTGCTGTCCGAGGCTTAAATTTAGGGATAGATTAATGGGGTGAGCTGAGGGGTAGACATTTAAATCCAGCGGGATTCTTATAAGTAAATGTTGTGCAGATCCTTATGAGGAAATAGGAGTCTGATGGGTAAGCAGAAGGACTTCGAGCAGGAGAAGTGGTAGAGTGGAGAGAAGATGCGTGAATGGAAAATTTGGGGGGAAAACGTTGAAGGCACCAGGTGAGGAAAGTAGATGGAGCCAGAATGAGAGAATGCAGAGAGCCAGAGAAGGGCAAAGGGTAAGAAGTGAGTGACAAGTGAAAAATGGCAGGGATAAAGTAGTACAAAATGAGTAAAGAAGGAGATAGAAGAGAGAAGGACAGACATGAGAGACCATGCTTACCAGCAGAGATGAGGAACTCCTGGTATTAAGAGGCTGCCAGAGGGGAAGGGGCGTTGAGGCACGAGGTGTCCAAAATTAAAAGAAAAAGATGCTGGCTGCGGCGGGGCGGTTGGTGGGAGGGCTGGTGAACAATCTGCAGTTTCAGAGCACTTATTGGGGAAGCTGCAGAGCGGCACTGCCACCTACCAAACAGGAAGTGCCGTGCCACTTCCCCAAGCAACACACAGCATACATTCAAAGCACCAACAGAAGCTGCAACAGTAGCCATTCATGAAGGAGATAAGAAGTAAGAGGACCAGTGCTAGGGGAGAAAATATGGCCTATATGACAGATCTAAATAACCACACATTCATAAAAAAATTCAATATGTTATGATTGAAATAGATGTAAACTAATCCCTTTTGTGTTGGAATGCCAATACTCCCTTGTAAGTGGAATGATACATCAAACAGCCAATAGCATGAGGTGAGGTGAGGTGAGATGGGATTTAAATGAAATCTCTTTGCTGACGGTTCTTTACTTCTCCTATTTTGAGGATCTTCAGTTCTCTCGTATCTGTTTTTCTTCTGTAGGGCTTACCATAAATCCTTCTGGTGAAGAATTTCTATTTCCCACCCATAGTCCAGTACTACCTCATAAAATTCCTACTTCCGCTTCTTTTCCTCCTCATGCTCTGCTCTTTATACTTATCTCCCAACACATCCATTAAAAAAAACAGTGCATCATCTTCAATTACATTCATGACCGCACTCAAGTTTATCTTCACGCTTACTCTACGTCTTCACTTACTTTCACTCTCCTGTGCATTTTAACTTTTATGCATTCATCCTTACCTCCTCTCATTTCTGTTGCTTCGCTCTTTAGGTCCTCTCCCATAAGATATCCCACCCAAATTCATCTTTGAACTTTCCCTGTAAGAAACGCTGGAGCCTATTCGCAAAGGTATTTTAGAGATTATAACATCGTATTCTGGTAGTACTCTTTTACATACTCTTACATTCCTTTTTCAATTATCCCCAAAACATCTAAAGTTGGAAAATATTCTGGATATTTATGGAATATTTACATACTGTTATTATAATCAGAAAGTACTGTGATCTCTTTTCATTTATACTTTTACTAATAAGGAACTGTACCTTTTGTTATGTTATGTTAATTGTTTATTTATTCAGCGCACGTACGCCCATGGGCTTCATGGCGCTATTGAACAGTGGGTTTGAAGACATAACACAGCAAGGCATTTTCGGCAGTCATCTATTTAGAGTATGCCTGTTTAAAAAGTCAGGTCTTGAAAGCATGTATAAAAGAAAGAAAGTTTTCAGTTTGTCGCAAGGATTGTGGCAAGGAGTTCCAAAGGGAGGCTGCAAGGTAGTGAAAGCTGCTGCCTCCCTGACGTTTTTTCTTATACTGGGGTACCAAAAGTAAATCTTTATGGGCTGAGCAAAGGCTGCATGGAGGGATATATTTAGATATCAGCTGCCTTATAAATTTCTGACCCTTATTTTGCAAAGCTTTAAAAATAATACATCCGGCCTTGAATGCTGCTCTCTGTGCCACAGGCCTTTCGGGCCCAACCACAGTAAGGGCACATAAAACAGTATTACAGGATTAACTTTTTACTGCTCCAAAACTCCTTGTAAATATGCCTTTTAAATTCCACTTCTTTCCACCTCAGTCTGTCATCTAACGAGGCTCAATCTCCTCCCATTTACATATCATTGCTATACAGTGTCTACATTTGGTAACTTAAATATAATTGTTTATTTATGCAGTTTTCATTATGCACTCTGGATATAGTTAACAGGTAAAAGAGATAAATACAAAATTCTTAGAAAAAAAGGAAAGAGATCTTCGTGTTGCTATTTTGGCCACAAATGCCCTTGAATTAAAAGAAGCACATGGAATCTCCCAGCACTACATAGAATTTATACCAAGGGCTTCACTAAGCATTCCTGCGAAGCCAGGCAGTAAAACAGCAAGGGGCAAATTGCCACAGTATTAAATATGTTTTTTTACGAGCCAATTCAAAGTGTTGCACTAATAATTGTAGATGTCAGGCACAAACGAGTGTTACTAATATTGCATCTGTTTCGTACTCTGGTATACTGCCTGCTTATAGTTGGTGATATATCAACGCACAAAAAACGAGCCTCAACTCACAAAAGTTATAAATGTAACAAAGCAGGTGCAAAAAGGGTTTGCACCAGTTTTTTACACTGTGCACTTCTCAATGAGGCAAAAATCACAATATAAATATCTCAATGCTCTCTGAAATGTTAATAATCGGAATAATTCACTGTGAAATGTGCAAACAGTGAGAATGAAAAATGCTTTCTAGAATGAATACATCATGTACACGAGGAATTAACCTTTCTTTGCTAGTTTCTGCGAAATTCATTTCACAAACTTAAGCCGTCAGCCATAGAGATCGGGGTATCATTTATTAAGGTAGTTTGTTGAAGTCTACACCACCTTTCAGTAGATATTTGGATAAAGATTGTAGGACTGTATAAAGCCCCCCTCACCCACCCCTACAACACATACACTAACTCTGGCTCTCCCCCATTAACCATGCAGACCCAATCACTAAGCAAACCTATTCTTTAAACTTACTATAGGGATCTCTAGTTGGCAGTGGTATACGCCCTGTCCAAGTACGGACCCTTCCTTCTAGTCAGGGTAAGGAAATTACACAGCTAAGATAACCCCTGCTCAACCCCTTGGTAGGTTGGCAGGAGCAGTCAGGCTTATCTAGGAGGCAATGTGTAAAGTATTTGTACAAAACACACAGAGTAACACAGGGAAAAAGCTACAAAACGGACACCACACCAGTTTAGAAAAATAGCCAATATTTATGTAATCGGAACAAGACCAAAACGACAAAAATCCAACATACAAAAGCAAAGATATGAATTTCTTAAGAATAAAGGAAAAATAGTTCTTTGAAGTGGATACCGCCAACTGGAGCTATTGTGGCATCATGATCTACAAATCCAACGGGCAGGCAGTGGAGTCGGTAATGGAGCAAAGCATCATCATCAGTGAGACTAGGGCTGCGGTTTTGTCGAAGTCGGTGTCCATGGCCACGGGGCAGGCAGCGGTGTCGATGTCAATGTGAAACGTCGGTTAGACCAGAGCTGAAGTGTTGTCGACCCAGCAAGCGGTGCTCACAGGGTTGTTGCAGGCAGCGGCATCAGTGATGCCATCAGGAATCCTTTTCTTGAAGTTACAGCCCAAAAAACAACCACAGTGACCCAGAGCTGGAATGGGCACCACTTTGCAGGTTCAGAACTCCCAGCAATGGAGTCCAGGTGCAGTAGGTGAAGTCTTTGATGACTCTGAGACTTCCAACAGGAGGCAAGCACACACAAGCCTTTGGAGAGACTTCACAAGAAGGATACAAAGCCAAGTCCAGTCTTTCTCGTCTCCAAAGCAGAAGCAGCAACTACAGACCATCCCAGCAAAGCAACACAAAGCAAAGGAGCAGAACTCTGCCTTACAGCTCATCAGCTCTTCCCTTTGACATAGTCTCCTCTTGTTCCAGAAGTGTTCTAACAGTCTGGGGTTCTTTGGTCCAATACTTATACCCCTTTTGGCCTTTGAAGTAGGTATTCTTCTAAGGATTGTACTTGTAGTGCACAAGTTCTTTTCTATCTGGTCTTGGCTCCAGACACACTCCGGGGAGGTGGAGACAGCATTATAAGAGGCCAGGCACAGCCCTATTCAGGTGTAGTTGTCAGCCCCTCCCACCACTCAAGCCCGAGAAGGCCCATCAGCCTGGCGATGGGCAATGAAGATATGCAGGGCACACCTTAACTTTCTTTGTGACTGTCTAGAGTGAATGAACAAAACAGGCCCGTCAGTCTAAACAAGACATTGATTCCACAGGCAGGGACACAGGATGGCAAAGCAAGAAAAAGCCCCTTTCTAAAAGTGGCATTTCCAAACACACAATTTAAAAACCACCTTTACTGAAAGATGTGTTTTCAGATTTTGAGGTCAGAGAGCACAAACTCCAAATCTTTACCTGTTCTCAAATGAAACTTAAACTTGTAAAATGTTACAAGGTAGCTCCAAGTATAGCCTATGGGAAAGCTAGTCCTTGCAATAGTGAAAAACGAAATTGGCAGTATTTCACTATCAAGACATGTAAAACACGGCAGTACATGTCCTACCTTTCACATATACTGCACCCTACCCATAGTGGTACCTTGGGGCTACCTTAGGGGTGCATTACATGTAGTAGACAGAAAGGTTAGGGCCTTTCAAGTAGGTTCACTTGCCAGTACGACCTGGCAGTTTAAAACTGTGCTCGCAGACACTGCAATGGCAGACCTGAGACACGTTTACAGGGCTACTCATGTGGGTGGCACAACCAGTGCTGAAGGCCCACTAGTCGAATTTGATTTACAGGACCTGGGCACACACAGTGCTCTTTACTAAGAACTTACCAGTAAATCAAATATGCCAATCATGGCTAACCATTCAGAATTTCAATTTACACAGAGAGCAAATGCACTTTAGCACTGGTTAGTAGTGGTAAAGTGCACAGAGTCCTAAAGCCATCAAAACAGGACAGAAAAGTAGGAGGCAAAAGGCAAAAAGTTTGGGTCTAAACTCCAAAAAGGGCCAGGTCCAACACTTACATATTTTATATAAAGCACTCGCAGTCCTGTGAGTTATGGCAAATATGAGTTACATAAAATATATTTTTACTCTGTGAAACTACAATACCTCTAACTTTTCTAATTTAATTCAATGGGAAATGTACACACCACCATCATTTTCATCAACATTGACAAGTTTAGAAATATAAAGCAGCGATCCGTTCATGAAGCTCGCAATCATGACTGCATTATCTCCAGAAAGATGATACCCGACCCTGCACACTCAGAGTTACTAAAGCAGCTCAATCTGACTCACCAAGAACCTTGTTGTGTAACATTTTTATGGTCCGCCTTAAAAACGCAGCTGTTGTCAGACCATTATGTGATCGCCAGTAGAGAGGGGCTTGGCTCTGCCAACACGTTGCAAGCCTGGAGTACTTGGTTTAATTGGGCAGAAACTGTGTGTGCCCACAAAAATAGTGCCTGCTCTACATCCAGATGTGATCATCTTGTTTATTTATCCAGCTGTAAACTTGAACTTTGAAGGGCACACAAATGCCATAGGAATGTTACTGAAGTGCCTTAGATAACTAGATCATGTATGCGCTTTTCTCGTGCAGCAGGACAAATGGGAGGAGGGCAGTCAAGCTACATGGAAATTTTAGGTCTGGCTTGATGGTGCAATTCTCACCTGATCTTTTAACTTACACCAATATTATTTTACAGTTCTTTGTTTCCACACAAATACATATCTATTCCCTGCTATTTAATACCTCACATTACCAAACACAATTCATTTAAAGCCAGACCTATTGGCCTTGCCAATGCTAGTTAGTATCACAGACGTAGCCGTCATTAAAACCTGATTTTGAAACATGCCCCTACCAAGCACTGTATTTGTCCTCAACTTAACAGACAAAAACTCACAACAATTTCTCAAAAATGTATGTAAAACCCTAGTAATATGTGTCAATGAAGAAGTCTCCATTTCACATGTTTTCTTGTTCACCTTGCATTCCCTAAGAGTATTTGCTTGTTCCAAATGACTCTGACTGCCCATGCGATTGAAGAACAGATGGGCTCTTGACCAACCATGGTATTATAATAATAACAAGCACTTAGAATTTAGACAGTAATTAATTCTGCAGCTCTTTCTAAGCACTATAGCTAAAAGGTGTTACTGCTACAGCCTTGTGCTTTAGATGGGAAGAAAAAGATGGGGGTCTCTGAAAGGGGAGTGGACGAAAAAGGTGGTGCCTTTGTACTTAATGGAGTGGCTTAAAACATGAACAATCATGTGCTTCTCATAACCACCACCTGACCAACATAGGCTACCTTGCTGTGAGCTTCTTATAATTACATATAAAACAACAAAGAAAAGTGCCTAAAACATGCCAGAACTATTTGCTTTGCCAATGCTTGCTAGCTGTATAAGGTAAATGAGGATCAACAATAATTTTGTTGTGAATACTTAGAATTGAAAATGTTTCTTTTCTGAAAATTTTGATTGTGAATTATACATTACTATGGTCTGTATAAGGAGTACTAATCTTCAGTGTATCTTTATCACTCCTGTTCTCCTTTCTCACTACTTTTTTCTGCAGTCTCTCACTTTTTTCGAACCGTACCCCCTTTTTCTGCCAACATCTTAATGAAAGCCTCCATATCCATAACTAAAACATCATCTCCTTCCTCTTCATCACTGTTTTTTTTACTCTGTCCGTATGCATGTACTTTTCTTTCTCACTCTCTTCCCCATTATACAAAGTATTGTCTTTCCCTTTGCCTCTGCCCACATGTCCATATTTCACAGCTATGTATATCTCTGTTACACGCATTCACATATAATGGTAAGTACAATTGGCACATATGTGGCCACCGCTCGTTGGCTGTGCAGCGAGGCCAAGGATTGAATGACCATTTAGTCTGAACATGTTTATGACCCAATGGGAGGTAATTTTAGACCCTCTCACAGCCTTCAGCCTCAACTCCAGAGCTTCCGTCATGAACACGCACCCACAGCCTGAACCCACCCATACACCTAGAGACAACTCAGTTCACAGAATGTAATTAAAAAATATAAAAACAACATCTGGAACAAATAAGTTCTCTTATTGATGACATGTATTACCAGGGTTTTTACAAGCAGTTTTGAGAAATTGATCTGCGTTTTTGTTGAGAACATGAATAAAGGGCCTGTTAGGGCCCATTTTATAGTTTAAATTATTGCTATGTCTGAGACGTGACAGGACGTGCTCCACTTCACTGCTGTTGCCCATTTAATGGTACTTCTGTATCTGCTTAAGAATGTTGAAATAGTGAGTTTGCCTGGCTGGAATACAAACTTGTGATCACTGATATCCGCAGCCAGAGCTGAACTCACTGGGACATTTTGCTCCCATTTGATAGCATACAATGCTCAGACTGCATTCACATTTATACAGTATTTTACACCTCAGACGGGTACTTAAGTACTTTTGGTAGACAGGTGGCCCTTCTCATTAGGTATTTCATTAAATGTTTAAGGAGGTAAAGAACATTGACCTCAGAGAATTGTTGTGACAGCAAATCACAGTCTATCTATATATAGGAGGAGTGATCGAGAGAAGACACTGAAAAAATTGGAATCCAGTCACATATGATTCAGCAACGAGACTTCGATGGGGTTAAATATGGATGAAGAAATGTATTCTCACTTTTGAAATCAAGATCAGGGCACCATGTACATAGACCAGCACTACAGATTTCAAATACGAAGTTTCATGATATACATTTTAAGTTCAACTTGCCTTAGTGAACAATACATTCGTTTATCTCTCATTTCCGCTTTGATTATTGCTATTTTTTGAGTCAGCCTAAAGTTTAGAATGAATGTCAAGATATGTCTCAGAGAACAGTAATTTATATCTCTGTAACCAAAGCAACTGAAAATTGAATAATTGCATCTGCATTGTTAGGTAAATATTTTTAGAGAAAACCCTTCTTCCTAAGCCCACTTGGGCACAAAGTTTGAGTCATAAAGACAAACAATATGGCGTTGAACATAATCAATGGTTTACACTAGCTATGAATTAATAGCTAGATGGCATACTGGCTTAGCCCACTGGGGAACATTTGTATTTTAAAGAAATATATTTTCTTCACAACTGATGAACTTAATTGGTGACATAATTTGACTAGGCAAAGTAGATGCAATTAAGCATCAAAATAACAGAGGGAAAAGCAAAAAAAGAAAAACAAGAAATAGAATTGAAAACAATGTGTACAATATCTTTAAACTACACCGTATGTTTAATCTTTCAATGGTGACATGTAATCACATGATGATGACAAACCGTGTATATGTTTTCTAATGGCAGCTGCTGATATGTGAACAAGGCTTTTCTAATGCCGAAAGACATTAGAAGGACGAAATAAAGAAAATTGCAGCAAACATACATGTGCATGGAGTCTAACTGAGATCAGCAGTTTGTTCGCAGTCTGTAAAGATATATATGTAGTGAGCAAGGCGGTCCGCCACCGAAATACGTCTAGGTCTTGTGGAATAAAGCAATCTTTCTTTGGTAATACGCCCACGGAGACAGCGCCTTCTTGATTGAAGCTTTGGACTGGTTATATCTATATATATATAGAATCCTCCCCCTGTAAATGGTACTGTGATTTGTAACTTAACTGGCAAAGTCCGATTCGGGAAGCCTAATGGAGGGCTTGAAAAATATTTATCTTGCAAATAATCGTGGGCATGTTACCCACTGGAGGGGATAAATAGTGCTTAAATGGACTACGCTGCCCAAAATGCAACAATATCGGCACACCGGTAGCCAATTAAGGTACTGCGTACTTAAAAATGCAAGGTGTGGCGAGTCATGCACGTTAATTTTTCCTGCTCACGAGGCCTCTGAGGAGATGGTGAAAGTCCATCGAAACGCGTCAGGCCACAGGATGTATCACGGAATCGGAAGTTGCCTGTTTCTTTTGAATAAGGATGTTTCCTTCATCGCAGTGTTGTGCGGCCTCAAATGCTGGGCATTTTTTGGTACATATATATATATATATATATCTATATATATATATATATATATATATATATATATATATATATATATATATATATATATATATATATATATATGAAACGCGTCATGCTGCTGCCCATTGAGGAATAAAGCACTTCATTACACTGTCTACTTTGGTGGTCCGTACCTGATTTCTGTTAGTCTCTTCGTGCCACAGGACTGTGGATTTTATATATATATATATATATATATATATATAAACTGGCGATCGCCAGTAGGTAGTTATAGTTAGGATTTTTTTCAATGTTAAATCTCAAAATTCTATTTGGAATAACTTTGGCGCCGGTTGACGAATCTGCCTGAAAATTTCCTCAAAATGGCCTCGCGGCGCCCTGGTCCTTCCCTGAAAGTTTGGGGGGGATTTGTGAAGCGGGGGCCAAGATAAAAGGGGGTCCCAGAACGTGTTTTCCCCATGTTAATTTCCATAGGGTGGTCGACCTCACTTTTAGCCCGAACGGCTGAATGGATTTCCACCAAACTTGGCAAAATTGTAGGGACTGGTAGCCCGATGTGTCTTTGCTATGTCTCAAGATATGTGCTTCAGTGGATTTTGAGTAATTTAAGTTAAAAAAAATATATATATCTCTGACAGCGCCCCGGTACGCGCTCCGGGGAGCGCTCCGGGCGTGCCACGAGACTTGCGCACAGAAAGCTGATTGGTTCACAGGTGTCTGTAAACATTCTAAACAGTCCGGAGCGGCCGCCATCTTGTGTCTCAGTAGGATCGAGACACAAGAGGTGGCCAAAACAAAGAGGGAAATGACCATAAGGGGGCAGGGTAGACCCCCCCTGATCCCCTAAGTTTGATGTGGGGGCTATAAAATGGCCTCGAGGGGCAAAAAAAAGAAAAAAAAAAATTTGATTTGCGCGGGGGGGGAGCGCCCGGGACACGCACGAGGAGTGCACCGGGAAGCGCACAACAGAGAAAAAAGAATGCCAGTTTAAACATTTTTGGCAATATTTTATAAATGGGAGGTAGTTCTGAAAAGAACTTTTTTTAAAATTATTTTTGTTGTTTTATATTTTTTTTATTATTTTTCTGAACATTTTTTAATTTTTTTGTGTTTTTGAACAATTTTATATTTTTGGTTTTTTTTTTAAGGGAACAAACAAAAAACCGGGAATTGGAAATAGCTCAACAGGAGCAAAAAAATGAAAAGAATTACTTTTTTCTTTCCTTGCTGCATTTGTGGTTGTCTATAGCATTATTTATTAAGGTGACGCTAAGTTCACCATAGCATAACGTTTTGCCACAGAAAATACAAAGAAATTTGACCTTGCCAAATTTTGGCTGAATATTTGGCACCATTTGCCGTTCTTCAGGACCAGAAAGTGAGGGTACTGAAGAGGAAGTGCTGGCCACAGGGGGTGGGTTGGTACGAAGTTCTTGGACTTCTGCCTGAGCTAAATTATTGGGATGCCACCTCTCCATGTGGCGGATCATGGTATAATTCCCAAAAGAATATTTCTTTGAGGGATTGCCCCTGGAGAGAACTTTGTCACATATAAGACAGGTGACTTTGGGGGCGTTCACCTTTTTTTGGTCATCTGGAAAAGAAAAAAATTGCCAAATGAAGTGCACTTTAACGTGCCTTTGTCTGGGTTCTTCTGGGAGGAAGTACCTTCGTTTTTGATCCTCCTCTTCTTCCTCCTCTTCTTCTTGTCCTCCAAAAAACTGTGGTGGTAGACCTTCTTTTCTTGGTGGTGGAGGTGGACCAGCTGCAGCAACAAGTGAAGCCATTGTCTCCTCCAAAATAGCTCTTGCTCTCTCAATGAAGAAAGTAAGAATGAGGAAAAAAGGAGGGGGCTTTCATTATTTGGAGAAAAAAATGATGAGAATCAATGAAAAGTGTTATTTTCAAGTCACATGACCCGATGCGCTTACGTTACGTGCTCCGCGCCGCGGAGCGCTTCCGGGTGCGTTTACGCAGCCCGTCATAAGACGCGTCACGCGGCTACGCGATACGTCACGCTTACGCGACGCGTCACGATGTTGTTTTCAATCGTGACATTGGCGTTAATGGGACGCTTCCCGGTTCGCGCACCGGGATGCTTCAAAATACTAAGCTTTCCGGTGAGCTCACCGGGGCGCGCACCGGGAGCGCTCCAAGACAAAAAAAAAAATTGGAAAAATTGTAAGGACTGGTAGCCCGATGTGCGTTTGCTATGTCACAAGATATATGCTCCAGTTGTTTTTAAGAAAATTAACTTTAAAAAAATATATATTGGCCTACTTTGGGCTTTATATATGTTAGAGCCCAAATGTAGCCCAAATGTAGCCCAATGTAGCCCAATGTCGCCCAAAGATGGCCACCAGAGACAAAAAATACAAATGTAGCCCAAATATCAGCCTGATGTAGAGCAAGTATAGCCCAATGATAGTATGTACCAGAGTGTTCTAAAGAACAACTAGAGCGCTAACAGTCTTACTTATAAAGTGAGACTTTTAGTTAGGAATTAGCATTAAAAAAACCTTTGAAATTCACTGAAAAAACCATAGGTTTCACACCAGTTATAGTTAACTGGAAATTTTACTGACATTAAACCAATGAAATTCCCACGTTATAGTTAGTTGGACTCACTATAACTTGCACGTGTAATGCACTGCTGATGACATCACATATTACATCACTCATGACATGGTCAGTGACATCACTCATGACATCACTAATGACACCATCCTTGTGACAGAGTGACTGACCTCCTTTCACTGTAAAGCAACCCTTGAAACACATATTCAAAAATAGAAACTAACATTTGCAAAAAAGTGGAGATACCTATACCAGTTAAAACAACCAATTCAGTAATTCCACCATTTATATAGACATCCACTCATTCACCAACAGTTCTATATAGTTATTCATACATATACTCACTTATCATATGTAGTGAGACACCTTTACATCCGTTAACACACCGACAGTCTTCCAAAACTTGCTCACACACATATTCACACATGCAAATAAATTATTGAACATCCATTTTTTGCATATACAGCTATACACACACTACCACCTTACTTCTAAGGAAACTTACACATACTTACTCTCTTAAACAATCACTTATAGAAACACATACTTATTTAAACAAGAACTCTTTCAATCTCTGACTCTCACATATACTCACTTATATACACTAATACTCACATACCTAGATTAAAACATATGTAGTTACTGATAAAGACACTAGTGAGACAGTCATTCACTCCCTAACACACACATATACACACTCATCCACCCATACAGTCCTGCACATATGCTGTCTTCAAAACACATACAGTGAGTCAGTCATTAATGCATCTATGTGCTAAGTAACACCCCCACCAAACCATGCAGACACTCATACTGATACTAAAAAAACATCTAATAACCAATATACACACACATGTAACTACTCACCAACCCATGCAGCCACTTATACACAAAGTGAAACACTGATACATATATTTAAATATTTAAACATTACTCGCTAATATATGTATTCACTAAGATACACTGAATAAGCCAGTTAGCCAATCAATTTTTTAAAAAACATCCATATAGACACTTATTTAAACATTTATTCTTCCATCGACCTTTACATATACATAAATAAAACATATTTATTTTTCATAAAGACACACATTCACTGGATGGTGTCATCAGTGATGTCATGAGTGATGTCACTGACCATGTCATGAGTGATGTAATATGTGATGTCATCAGCAGTGCATTACACGCGCAAGTTATAGTGAGTCCAACTAACTATAACGTGGGAATTTCATTGGTTTTATGTCAGTACAATTTCCAGTTAAATAGGTTTTTTAAATGCTAATTCCTAACTATAACTAGTGTGAAACCTATGTTTTTTTCAGTGAATATATATATATATATACATATATATATATATATTCAAACAAAGAAGATCACCGCACTCCAGAGGTCGTATTGAGTTCAGGACACCATGACAAAGACCATTTCTTGGTCAAAACGTTGGTGGGTGGTGGACATGGTGGTGGGATTTATGCTTTACTAAAAAGATTTTTTAACTCAATACGACCTCTGGAGTGCGGTGACCTTCTTTGAAAAAATTACTGCAAGGTATGGTCTTACCTCGACACCGGCAATTTCCAGACATCACATGGGAGCTACACAAAGACCGGAGGGTCGGGTTGCTGCGGTCAAGCCCTCCTGAAGCACTTGCGACCTTTGCTCTTGATATTTTGACGGTCCGCCATGACCGTGGGAGGGGCTCCACTTCAGAGACAGAACAAGCACCTCTATCTTTGAAGACTGGGACGAGTGGCAAGACGCTCGCCTAACAGCGCAACAACCCCATGTAAATGCAGCGATGTCTAAAGATTCCCTCCCTTCCTACTTAAGGAGTTAACGGACAAGAATCATGCTGAGAAACACCACCCTACTTAAGGCCAAAAGAACTACTCACCTTGCACGGACTTCAAATCCCACAAGTCCTGGTGTTGTGACTCCACCCACACAGGGCGGACGACGCCCAATGTGCAAATAAAACGTGTTTGTTCATTAAGAGGTGAGCTTGGTGGTTTGTCAACCTAGTCCATGAAGAAGGGGCGTTTTCTGGCCCCGAAACGCGTCGGACTTACTTTTAACCAAGAGGCAATTTCCAGACATCGCATGGGAGCCACACAAAGACCGGAGGGTCGGGTTGCTGCGGTCGCGCACTCCTGAAGCGCTTGCGCCCTTTGCTCTTGATATTTTGACGGTCCTCCATGACCGTGGGAGGGGCTCCACTTCAGAGGCAGAACAAGCACCTCTATCTTTGAAGACTGGGACGAGTGGCAAGACGCTCGCCTAACAACCCAACAACCCCATGTAAATGCAGCGATGTCTAAAGATTCCCTCCCTTCCTACTTAAGGAGTTAACGGACAAGAATCATGCTGAGAAGCACCACCCTAATTAAGGGCAAAAGAATTACTCACCTTGCACAGACTTCAAATCCCACAAGTCCCGGTGTTGTGACTCCGCCCACTCAGGGCGGACGACGCCGAATGTGCAAATAAAACGTGTTTGTTCATTACAAGGTGAGATTTGTGGTTTGTCAACCTAGTCCATGAAGAAGGAGCGTTTTCTGGCCCCCGAAACGCGTCGGACTTACTTTTAACCAAGAGGCAATTTCAAGACATCACATTGGAGCCACACAAAGACTGGAGGGTCGGGTTGCTGCGGTCGAGCCCTCCTGAAGCGCTTGCGCCCTTTGCTCTTGATATATATATATATATATATATATATATTTTTTTTCAAACAAAGAAGATCACCGCACTCCAGAGGTCGTATTGAGTTCAGGACACCATGACAAAGACCATTTCTTGGTCGAAACGTTGGTGGGTGGTGGACATGGTGGTGGGATTTATGCTTTATTAAAAAGCTTTTTTAACTCAATACGACCTCTGGAGTGCGGTGACCTTCTTTGAAAAAATTACTGCAAGGTATGGTCTGCCTTCGACACCGGCACCCACGGATAGAGCGCATTGATCACAGACTGTTTGCTTTAAAAACAAAACAAAACAAAAAATATATATATATATATATATATATATATATAACTTACTTGGGTGTGCGATGGAAGGCACATCGTTCAGCGCCGAATATGAGGGGCTTCTTTGGATGCTTGGTGGACCAATCACTGTATGTGGCACCACGAGGAACTTTGTTAACCACCATGCAGTTCACCCAGAGCTAACGGCAATCAGTACACACCTGCAGCTGGGAGGAGTCGTCGTGGGACTACTTCATTGGGAGTGGCCACCGATCCGAATCCAGGAGATGTGCAGCAGCCTGTGAGACCGGCACTGAAGACGGCCACACTTGGCCAGAAACGCGTCTGTCCACACTAACAGTGTTTCACGGACTTGAAAGGACTGTGTATTTGCCACGTTTAATCAATCCTTTGTCTGTCCTGGAGCATGTGTCCCGCTTGCTTTATACTAAGGCGAGCAGTGGAGGTGGATATATATATATATATATATATATATATATATATATATATATATATATATATATATATATATATATATATATATATATATATATATATATATATATAAAGAAAGGGTTGCCCCATGGTGGGAATGCACTTACGGGTAGGAACTGATGCCACCGCAAGGGCGCGAGCCGCGAACAAAGTCCTTTTCCTGCCAGACGCGTTTCGGGCCAACGCCCTCTTCAGTGGCAGACCATGTGACATGACGGCAAGCGGCAAACACCAGTAAATACCCACAGTAATTATACGCAGGTGTAACACCTGAAGCAATGCTTTCTGGGACTGGTAGTTTATAAGTAGAACCCAAGTGGGTCGCCGCCGCCATTCACATGTAAAAAAGTATTAAAAGGATTGCCAATGTCCCCGCAAGCACCCCGCAAGTAAAAGGCACCTCCCATACCACAATACGCTGCCCAAATGAGGCAGCTGTGGACCCGCAGTTGGCCCGAAACGCGTCTGGCAGGAAAAGGACTTTGTTCGCGGCTCGCGCCCTTGCGGTGGCATTGATTCCTACCCGTAAGTGCATTCCCACCATGGGGCAACCCTTTCTTTCATTTGTTAGCGGCCGGCCCGGTCGCGGGTTTGCACTACCGCGTACAAACTGCGGGTCCACAGCTACCTCATTTGGGTAGCGTATTGTGGTACGGGAGGTGCCCTTTACTTGCGGGGTGCTTGCGGGGACATTGGCAATCCTTTTAATACTTTTTTACATGTGAATGGCGGCGGCGACCCACTTGGGTTCTACTTATAAACTACCAGTCCCAGAAAGCATTGCTTCAGGTATTACACCTGCGTATAATTACTGTGGGTATTTACTGGTGTTTGCCGCTTGCCGTCATGTCACATGGTCTGCCACTGAAGAGGGCGTTGGCCCGAAACGCGTCTGGCAGGAAAAGGACTTTGTTCGCGGCTCGCGCCCTTGCGGTGGCATTGATTCCTACCCGTAAGTGCATTCCCACCATGGGGCAACCCTTTCTTTCATATATATATATATATATACATATATATATAAAACTAAACCTCCATTCGGAAATTCGGAAAAGAGCAACTTGGTCTAAGGTTTTTTTATTTTATGTAGCCTCCAACGACCGAGTAGACAAGAGAGATGCGTTTCGGTTGTCACAACAGCCTTTCTCAATCGCAAAAGCGCCATTTTGAATTTGACTTAAGTACATGGTTTCAATCATGGACATAGAAAAGTTTATAGAATGCAGATAGTCAAGCATTGCATTTCCTTAAAATCGTATAACATGTAAATGCAATCATTTCACATACTAAATGTGCTGCGTGAAAATTGTTATACATGTCTTGAAAAATTCATAATGCATCTTAATGTCCCTATTATATATATATATATTCACTGAAAAAACAAAGGTTACAGGGGCGTTTTAGTTAGGAAAAATAATTATTAAAAAGCTACAAAATTCACCTTTGTTTTTTTCAGTGAATTTCTAAGGTTTTTAAAATTCTATTACCTAACTAAAATGTCCCTGTAACCTTTGTTTTTTCAGTGAATTTCACCTTTTTTTTTACTTGAAGTAAGATGCCCATCACAATGCACAGTAGGGGAGGGGTTAAACGTAGGCCCTGACCTGGCCATTGTGCTGCCCCCACCCAAGCTTGCTGCTCCTGCCCCTCCTCCTTGCTGCACATTGTCCATGTTCAAGACCCTGCTCCCTCATTACAGCCGTGTGTGCCCGTTCTGCCACTTTCTTCCCTAAACAGTTAGCTTGCTGCCCCATCCACCTCCTCCATACCTCTGTTGTCCAAGTCCATGCACCAGCTCTCCTTCCTGCCCTGCATGGTCCGATGTGCTGCCACTGCATTCAATTTAGCTCGATGTCCCTCCCTACTCCTCCTGCCCTCCTTTACCCAATTCTATGCAGCAGCATTGTCCTCCTGCTTATCCTCTGTGCTTAGTTTGCTGTCCCTACTCTCCTTCACCATGCCCTCCGATGTCTGTGTGAATGCCCTTGCTCCCTCCTTTCTGCCCACCATATTCCAAGGGACTGCCACCCTCCTATCTACTCTGAGTGTTCTATTGAGCTGCCACTGCCCCTCACACCTGCCTAGCATGGTTAGATGGCTGCTACCTTTCCCTACCACCACCACCCTGCCAGTCCAAGCTCCACACCCCTATCCCCTCCCAATTATCCTCCAGGGTCCATTTTGTTGCCACTCCCATTCTGTCCTCCATGCTCTGTTGTGCTGCAACTGCTCCTCCGGTCTGCCCTGCATGGTCTGTTGTGAAGTCCCTTCCCCTACCTGCTTTTGTCTTTGTCCAGCCCCTACCCCTCCCTTCTGTCCTCCATCGTCTTTTGTGCATGCCCCTGCACCCCTCTTGCCCAACGTGGCCGTTGTGCTGCCACTAACCCTCCCATTGCCATGCATGGTCTCCTGTACTGCCACACCTCTCCCACCTGCCCTGTTTGGCCAGCTTGCTGCCCCTAACCCCCTCCCACTTTTCCTCCATTGTCTCTGTGTATGCCATTACTGTTTTCCTCAATGGTGTGTTGTCCTTCCGGTGCCCCATGCCCTCTGTTTTCCATGTGCAGACCCCAATCCCCTCCCTCCTGCCTTGTTTGGTCGGCAGTCATTTCCCTGCCCCCTCCCTCCTTCCCTTCATGGTCAGTTATGCTGCACCTGTACCTCCTGTCTGTCCGCTATGGTCAGCTTGCTGCCCTTGCCTCTTGCTCTATGTTGTCCATGACCTCATAAACACAACAGGGAGAATAGGGTCACAGGGATACTTTAACGACCAGCCACAGTTCCAATCCCCACTTTACACAATCACAATAACTAACTGAACTGGGGGTTCACTACCTCTAAAGCCAGCAAGTGCTTTAAGCTACTACAAACAGAGTTAGAAACGCAAAGAAAAAAGGAAAAAAGTAATGTCATAAGCGGTAGGAAGATTTTGAGCGAAACTTGGATTCCCATCAATTATCTGTGTGATCAGTCTTATCATCTGGTTATCCAACCAAAAGGATGATATGCCCCTTTCCAGAGAGGAATACGCTCAATGGAAACAGGATGATACCACAAAAGAAGAAAAAGACAGATTATCCATTCTTTGGGTCCATGACCACTTAGGAATTAAGAGCAGTGCAACAAAACAATAATGAGTGATGTTAAAATAGAGTCATGAGGAGAAAATACAGAACTTTATTGAAGATATCATCTCACCCTCTATGTTAAAAACAGAACAGTGCAAAGAGCAGTACTAAGGTGGCCAAGATGGCGGCGTGAGCAGACGTGTTGCTCCAAAGCTCCCGCCGACTGCCCATGTTCAGCACCGGCAAGTAGCCGTTTCGGGTCCGCTGACCCCAGCATCGGAGTCGCATTGGGCACAGTAGTGGGCTGGCGACCCTCAGTGAGCCAGAGAGACCCCGACGGGGGCAGGAGAGAGAAGGACTGCAGTGAGCGCTCTCCTTCCCAGGTGCTGCGAGGCGAAGTCCCGGACGGCGAGGGGTCTCTTCCCAGGCAGCGGGTTGCCGATCCCGAGATAACATGGTGGCTCGGCAGCGACAACGGTGTGTCCCGGCACATCGCGAGACTGCGGGAGACAACCTAAGCCTGAGAGAACGCCGGTGGGGATCCCGCGACTGCTGGAACTGGAGTGACGGGCCGCCATTTTGGGCCTAGCAGAGTGCGCTCGCGGTTGAGGGCCCGGTCAGTTTTGGGCCCTCCCGGGGGCGACGCGACGACAGAGGAGGCCGAGTGTGATGGCTTGGGGGCTTGAGAGACCGCGAACGCTGGAAACCTTGGTGCCTGAAAGTCTGGGGTGCATTATCGCCGAGGCCTGACCGACCGAACTGGCTGACTGGGGTCTGATCCAGGCCTTGAGCATACCTGGTGGTCCTGCGGAGTAGAGACGCCGGGGAACATACCCATTGCGATCCCGCAGGGGTCACTTGATAGCAATTGTGCTGGGCTCCGCTATGCAGAATATACTCGCACACTGGCGAACCGCACGCGTTCTCACATTTTATGGGTGGCTCCAGCGCCTTTGGCTAGTGCTTGGTAAGGAAAAGCTTTTGCTGACGATGGCTGGGGAAGGAACCAAATACTTAGAGCTATGGCAACCCTTCTTGTCCTTACTGGCCTCGGAATTCCATGAGGTCAACTGACCTAGATATCTCCAATTATTACGCCTCTCAGACACAGAGTAGCCGAAGCCCAGATGAGGATAGTGTGGGTTTGGTTGAGGATCAGCGGTGGACATTGAACATGGGTGGGCAGGGATAGGGCGGTGGAAGGGGGGGGGGTTCTGGTTATATGTTTCTCCGTTTGCGTTCCAACTGCAGGATTGAGCATACTAGCCCTTCGCTAGATTAAATTTACACCAGTACTGATTGATGGACTCATTGGCCTTCTGATCCTTCGCTTTTGTTGCACCTACGACTGTGGGAACTGGAGTGACGGGCCGCCATTTTGGGCCTAGCAGAGTGCGCTCGCGGTTGAGGGCCCGGTCAGTTTTGGGCCCTCCCGGGGGCGACGCGACGACAGAGGAGGCCGAGTGTGATGGCTTGGGGGCTTGAGAGACCGCGAACGCTGGAAACCTTGGTGCGTGAAAAATGGGTTGGCCAGGGTCAATACACGTTCTTGCTCAAAAGAGTGCACTTACAGGTTCGCCAAACTTGTTGCAAAAACACTGCCCATGCTGGTTCCAGAAGTTTGCAAATAGATAGTATCTTCATATGGCCAGACGGGTTAATGCCATGATGAAGTGAACTGGAGTAATTGAATCAAGGTCAGCTCCTTCCAGGATAGATAATACTGTCTCCAATGTCTCATCCTGTGGAATGGAAGTATAGAGAGATTCGACATCGAAGGAGATTAGAAAGTCTCTCTCTGTGTAGTATTCAATTTCCGGTATTATGCGTAGCACGTCTTTAGTATCCTGTAGATACGTTGGCATCTTCTGGACAATAGGCCGTAAAAAGTAATCAACGAAGGTGGACAAAGGTTCTAAAACAGAGCCTAGGCCTGAAATAATAGGCCTACCCGGTGGTGGTCTTTGGAGTTTGTACACCTTCGGTAAGATGTAAAAATATGGCATAGTAGGATGTTTTGTCTGCAGGAACTAAGCTTCAAGGGCATTTACCCATCCCTCGTTCAAGGCCTCATCCACCATGCAAGTAATGATCTTACTTAGTCGTTCAGTCGGGTCTTCCGGCAGAGGCTGATAAGATCTCCTGTCGCCCAATTGGCGGAGTTATTCTTTTCTGTAGTCCTCTGTATCCAGAATCACAATGGAACCTAGAGCGGGCCTCTTAATCCTGAGCTAGGTCCAGGTGAGGTGAGGTCCAGTCCCCGGTCAAGACAGTTGAGAAATTAATTTTTATATAATTTACTGCGCTGATACACGCTACGCTATGGCGGTTTTGCAGTACATAGCTGGTTATAGTACAGAGTTTGTAAGAGTGAACTAATTAGGAATGTGTTTGAAATGTTTTATAGATGCCATCTGCATCCCTTGAAGCGGAGGATTTTTGAAAGCAGGTTGTATTAATTTCAACCATTTCGTGTGATTATAATTATTTCACAGTTTTTCTTCTTTTTTTTTTTTCTTCTTTTCACACTTGGTTTTTGAAAGATTTATGCAGTAGCAAATTTGAAGAACAGAGGTCCTGATGAAAGCCTGGGGCACTCTTACCCTATTGGCTGAAACATGTTGGCCTTGATAATTTATCAGTTATTTGTTAGTACTGCTCTTTGCACTGTTCTGTTTTTAACGTAGAGGGTGAGGTGATATCTTCAATAAAAATCTGTATTTTCTCCTCATGACTCTATTTTAACATCACTCATTATTGTTTTGTTGCACTGCTCTTAATTCCCAAGTGGTCATGGACCCAAAGAATGGATAATCTGTCTTTTTCTTCTTTTGTGGTCTCATCCTGTTTTCATTGAGCGAATTCCTCTCTGGAAGGTTGTCCCTATGATCAAGGGACATATCATCCTTTTGGTTGGATTACCAGATGATAAGACTGATCACTTGGCTAATTGATGGGAATCCAAGTTTCACTCAGAATCTTCCTACCGCTTTTGACATTACTTTTTTCTTTTTTTCTTTGCTTTTCTAACTCTGCTTGTAGTAGCTTAAAGCACTTGCTGGCTTTAGAGGTGGTGGACCCCCAGTTCAGTTAGTTATTGTGACTATGTTGTCCATGTACATGGTCCTGTTCCCTCCCTATTGCTTTCCATGGTCCATTTGCTGCACGGCCGTCCCGCTTGATCTGTGTGATGTATTGTGCTGCTGCCACCCCTGACTCCTGCCCTCTAAGGTCAGTTTGGTGCTCCTGCCCATCTCCCTCCTGCCCTCTCTTATCCAAGTCTCAGTGCTTACCCCATTCCTCCTGTCCTCTATGATCCAATGTACCAAACTTTCCTACATTTTGAACTTGGTAAGAAGGACATTTTTAAAACAAAATCTGGGGAATTGATTTTCCCCATTGACTTACATTGAAAACAGGAGATTTTAGGCAGGAGACAAATAAAATAAAGGCCTTTTGGGCTTAAAAACATTGGGAGTCTCCTGCCTGAATCGGGTCTGTTGGCAAGCGTGTTTGTACTGCCACTGCCTCTTCCTTCTACCCTCAATTTTCTTTTATATTTTCCCAGCCTCTCTTGACTGTACTGCATGGTTGGTTTATTGACCCTGCCCCCTTTCCCCCTGGTCTCCATGGTCCGTTGTGCTGCCAATCGCCCACCTGCCTGCATAGCATAGTCAGCTTGTTGCCTCTACACCCTCCTCAAGCGAGGGTCTTATTCCCATAGAAATGATGGTTAGTGCTCTAAACAAATAAAATGAGGACACATTTTCTAAGTTCTGAATAGCAACAAAGCACTTTTAAATAATTTGCTATCTTTATGTTTTTTTTATCCAGTTGATCACATGATTATATGTTACACTTAAGAGAGAGGATGTGGCGTTACAGCCAGAGCTGCAGACTTTGCAACTGGAGAACCAGGTTTGAGATTCGCCATTAGTTCGACATACTGTGATTCTGGGCAAATCAATTAATCTCCACATGCCTAAAACCAAAATGAATGGGTCCTTGTGTACTGTAACTGATGCTCATGTAAAGCACTCCTATATCTTTGGGTTAAGTCTGTGCTACATAAATCTGCAAAACAAAAAAATAATAATTAAGGGGCACATGCATCAAAGTTGCATTTTGCGATAACTAAATAGCGATTTTTAAGAAATCGCTATTTGGTAAGCGCAAAATGCAATGCAACAGAACAGGCAGAAAATAGCGATTCTCTAATTGTGATTGCTCAAGAATCGCAAACGCAATTAGGGAATCGCTATTTGCTATTGCAACTCTATTCTTTCCCATGGACCTCAAGGCCCATAGGTGGGAATGGTCTTCCATTGCCTAAATTGCGATCACCTACTTGGTAATGGCAAATTAGGGGATGTACGTCACTACCATGCACACTTTTACAACGCGTACCATTACAACGCGGTTGTAACAACGCAAGTCGTTACAACGACTTGCGTTGGGGGGGCGCAAATTTAAAAAATTTAATTTACTATTCCAACACCAGTCCCCGTAGATAGTAGGGAAGGTGTTGGGATAGTAAATTAAATGATTTACTATCCTTGAGCGCCACCCAGCGCAATTCGTTGTAACAACTTTCGTTGTTATAACCGCGTGGTAATGGTACAATGTTGTAACGCTCGCGTTGTAAACGTCGTATACCCAAATTAGGAAATGCAAAGGCAATGGTGCCCAGGGGACCAAGGCCCCACTGAGGCGCCCCTAACAAAAAAAGATGCACATGTAAGGCACACGTGCGCCACATGGCACTTTGAAAAATACAGTTTTGTGCATTTTCCAAAGTGTGCACATATTACCATCAACTTGAAGTTGATGCTAATTAGCGTTTCCTAAATGCACAGTCCACATTTCGGAAAGGCTTCTTGCATATGCATTATTTGCATTCGCAATTTAGGTAATTGCAAGAAATTGCGATTACCTAAATTGGGAATCCCAAAAACTTTCATGCATTGCAAAAGTCCATTTTGCGATTGCAAACGGCAGATGTTTGCAAATTTCACTGTTTGAGATCACAAAATACCTTGATGTATATGCCCCTAAGTGTTTTGCACACTTCTGCCATTGGGCTACATTTGGGTGATATTTGTGCTATATTTGGGCTCTTTTTTCTCCGGTGGCCATTTTGGGAGACTTATCTGTTATGAAGCTCCCTTTTCATCATTTACTGCAGTATCCTGAGTAGAAAATTAACAGCGCTGAAAGATGTTGATTTCAAGAACAAGAAGAGTGCAAATTAGTGTCTCTTCATTCTTATCATGTAGAAAAAAGATGATAATAACGTTTATTTTGCCTACCCTGATACATTATCAGTTTCACACAAGTGGTTACGCCTATGCAAAGCCAGCCCTCCCACAGCAGACAGTAAGAAAAGAACATTACACAGTCGCCTCACCCCCCATACTGTTTGACAAATGATTCACATTGCAATGAGTGCCTTTTCCCAGTGCAAGAGGGGAAGCCTTATGGCAGAGTATGCCACTCTGTGGGTAGGAACATTAAGCACCTCAGCTATGATGACACCTGGACTGCACCATAATTGCCTGTTATTTCTCCTATTAATACATCCTATAACCTGCTATGTGAAGGAGCTGTTCCTCTTCAAAGTGTGTATGAAAGACTGATCCAGTCATCTTGGACACAATGAGGCTGGGCAAGTTCCCACAATGGTGACCTTTATAAATGGACTACTCCAGAGGACATGCTTAAGAACATGTGACACTCTAGTGCCAAGATAAAGTTCGATAAGAAACAGACTAAAAGGAATATACAACTCAGACACTTTGTGAGGGTAAAAAAAATGATTCCCTAAGTTTCCCACTGAAATGCTTCATTGTCTATTATAATGTGACCCATTGGGTGACAGGAAAGGGTAGCTATGTGTTGTAGTTAAATTCAAGGAAAGACAAAGTATTGCAGGATAAATAAGAAGGTTTATTCTCTTAAGAAATCCTGAGTAAGAAAAGCGTGGCTCTCCCCTGGCCAGTCAGACAGCAACTGCCAAGGTAGAGAACATCCACACATAACTAGAACTTAGAATACAACAACGCAGAGCTCCATGCTCCGTAATAGAAATAGAAGATCATAACATATCCGCTTCTCTTATATAAATAAATGAATAAGGAAAGAAACAAAGAAATAAGATAAATAAAAATATAACAGTGGTATGAAATTGGTAAAAGAAAAGAGTACACATCCTATTTACAAATGTAATCTTTCAGATAACCTGGAGGATGACAATTTCTATACAGCCTCACTTGACGAACGCAAGGAGGACGAGAGGGAAGAGAAGCAGGAGCATCACCCCCTCATTGTACCGCATTTTGGGAAACACCCATGCTCTGAGGATTTTGAAAGAAATCATCATCTGACATGGATAAGAAAGTGTTGCTGACAGGAACATCATGACGTATGGGTTTGGCACTAACACTTACAAGACCATTACTTTTCTGGTACAGAGCGACCCTCCTATAATTCCATTTCTCACCATTATCCAATATTACACCATACGGTAAAGTGACCTTGACCCTAAAAGGTCCAAGAAACTTTGTAGAGGAACTAGGTCTACTAGAACGTATTTTGACCCAATCTCCAGGACAACTTTTCTTGTTAAGATTTTTCTTGCAATTCACAGGTTCTTGAGAAGCAACTGAAGGTGAATCAATAGAAACACTTTTGCCAGACATAATGTCTCTCATCCAAGTAGGTACAAGCTTGGTATTTGGTTGTCTGCCACGCATCATTTCAAATGGTGTCTTACCTGTGACACCATGCACACTTGAGCGATGAGCCCACAGCATCTCTGATACCATTGATTCAACATCTTGCCCACTGGAGATTGCCATCTGTATGGCACCTTTAATTAAACGGTTAGCCCTCTCAACAATGCCATTACCCTGTGGGTTATATAAAGAGGTATGGCTGTGTCTGATTCCACAAGTGGAAAGGAATTTCTGCATTTCATCAGATGTCAATTGTGTACCATTGTCCGTTAGGAGGACCAAAGGTATGCCCTCTTCTCTCAAAATGCACCTCATGGCACGAATAGTAGTGGAAGTGGTGATATCTTTAGTGAATTTAACAATCAACCATCTCGTGTGCACATCAACAACTACAATGCCAAAACATAAACTCTCTTCCAAACTATTCATTGGCCCAATGAAGTCCAAACATATGGTGTGCCAAGGCTGACCTGGATCAGAGATGTGTCCAGAGGAAGCTTGAACACCAACCTTCAGGCGTTTATCACTCTCTCTGCAAGCTTCACACTTGGTAATCCAAACATTCACCTCCGAATCCATACCTGGCCACCACCAATTCGTTCTCAATCTTTGTTTAGTTCTCGTTTGACCCAAATGTCCTTCATGGGCTAGCATAATCAAACTATTCCTCAAGGAAATCGGAGGAACAAACAAATCACCCCGCATGATCACAGTATCATCATAGACAGACAGCTCATCCAAAATTTTAACAAATAGCCTATTGGTAAGTGAAACAATGCTCTCTCTCTTGCATCCTGTTTGTATTAGTTTCTTAAGCTCAGTCATAGAACTGTCTGTAGACATAGCATTAACCCACTCACTCTTGGTTAAGGCCTGAGGTTCGCATATACTCAAAACATCCTGTACAAAAGCTACTGCACCCTCATTCTGTTTCCTTAAAACAGCTACTTCATCAACTGTCTTCCAATCCAGTGGCAGTCTCGATAAACAATCCGCTTGTGTGTTTTTCCACCCTTGAATGTACTCTATGTTGTAACAGTACTCTTGAAGGCGAGAAGCTAATCTAGCCAACCTAGCTGAACATTTGCCATCCCCACCTGGCAACAATACTTTAACAAGAGGTTTATGATCAGATTTCAATGTAAACGTTGATCCCCACAAATAAGTCCTAAAGTATTCACAAGCCCAAGCAGCAGCTAAGGTCTCAGGTTCTATAACGGAATAATTTTTCTCTGAACAAGTCAAGCTTCTTGATGCAAATGCCACGGTTCTCTTGACCATTATGAATTTGTGCTAAGACAGCACCTAGACCTGTGGCACTCGCATCAACAGTGAGTACCGTCTGACATTTAGTGTCAAATGGTGTGAGAATCCCTGCCTCACAAATGTCTTTTTTTATGTTTTCAAAACAAGTTTGCTGTGAAGCACCCCAAGAGAAACCAACACCCTTCTTCATCAAACACCTTAAATCAGCTGTCTTGGACGAGAAATCTTTAACAAACTTGGAATAGTATTCTACTAAGCCTAAGAAAGACCTGCGTTTGTCTTTATCTGAAGGAACAGGAGCTAACCTAATGGCATCTATTAAATTTTTTTTAGGTTTTACTCCCAAATCAGAAATCTCGTACCCCAAATAGTCTACTTTGTCAACTAGAAACTTACATTTGTCACGCCTAAGTGTTAACCCTGAATCTTTAATCTTTGACAAAGTCTCACGAAGTGTGTAGTTGTGTTGGACAACTGTGTTACCAAATATTTAAATGTCGTCTTGAAAGAAAACGATATTTCTCACTCCCTTGAAAAGTACATTCATCATCCTTTGAAAAATGCTAGCCGCAGAGCAAAGTCCAAAAGGCATCCTGGTGCATTGGTATATACCTTCCGTGGTGATAAAGGCTGTGAGGGGTTTAGAGTCTGCATGTAGTTTGATCTGGTGGTAAGCATTCTTCAAGTCTAACTTTGAAAAGAATTTACCACCACTCAACGCTAAGATTAGTTCGTTAATATTTGGGAGTGGAAAAGTGTTAACAACTACATTCTGATTGAGGGACCTGAGGTCAATGCAAAATCTAAATTTGCCATCCGATTTCTCTGTAATCACTACTGGAGAAACCCATGATGAGCTTTCAACCGGCTCAATCACTCCAGAGGTAAGCATCTCTTGAAGCATCTCCTTAACTGCTTCTCTAGCTACCAAAGGTGTCCTTCTCACTTCATGCTGTATAGGAACAACATTGGGTTTCAACACTATCTTGTGTACATACCCTTTGAAACACCCTAATTCATCTTTAAACACCTCTTTGTTCTCTTCCAAAATCTTCTCTAAGGGCAAATCATCCACCACCAGAACCTGAGTTGGAGCTCTGGGATCAATAATGATCGATAGATCAAATTGGTGCACCCAACCTAAGATAGGTGGACCATCACTTGCCACATAAACCTTGCCTACAACGGATCTGCCTTTGAACTCAATGACAGACTTCATATAACCAATAATATTTATCGTTTCACCTTGATATCCTCATGGATTTATATCTTTAGGTAATAAAGCACAATTAGGCCACGAGAATAAATACAGGATAAAATTACTCACAACGAGTCCGTTTTACAGAAGGAAAGTGCCGGTAAGAATCAAATCGAAGACTTCCACTTCTGTTAATATTTCCTTCGCGTAGGTCCTCTCGCCACTCCTACTCAGGATAGTGCAAAAGCTGCCAAAGCATCGCCAAAAATGTTGTTGTTAAATTCAAGGAAAGACAAAGTATTGCAGGAGAAATAAGACGGTTTATTCTCTTAAGAAATCCTGAGTAAGAAAACCGTGGCTCTCCCCTGGCCAGTCAGACAGCAACTGCCAAGGTAGAGAACATCCACACATAACTAGAACTTAGAATACAACAACGCAGAGCTCCATGCTCCATAATAGAAATAGAAGATCATAACACTATGCTACACACCACAGTGAGAAATGTAGCTCATAGGTCTCTGAGGAATCTACTCAGAGGCCATGACAAACAGAATTTAGGTTTAGGTAATGCCATGCTAAACTTCAATTGGAACGCCAATGAATTTTCGTTTTACCTTTTTGTGTGGCTCTTTCTTTGATATTAAGGACATGTAAAATGAACAGGAACCATAAAAATCGTATTATTTGTTAATAATCTTGTTCCTGTTTCAGCAGGCAATAGTAAGTATTTTGTAGCTGATTATGTAGCTAGATATTATGCAATTCTTCACCTTGATGAAAGTTAATTACACGTTTGTACTGATGATCGAAGCACATGTTTTGGAATATTAAAGTCAAGTGCTGGTTTCAAGCCACACCTTGTCAAGAAGGAGCAATGGTGAACCTCTTCATGCTGACAATGGGCAAAATCAGGTGTAAGCACATCTGCCACACGGACAGGGTGGAATAGATGCCAAAAAACACCAGGCTTGGGACCTGAGGAGAGGATAAAAAATGTATGTTAGTTATAACAAACACCTATTACTTCACTTAATAAGAAACAGGAAAGAGAAAAGAGCTTATTTAAAGGGATATCATGAATTGAGTCGACTTCTAGGGAAAGTAAATGTAAGCTTCCGAATGAGGGACTATTATGAAGAAGCACAGAATATTTCCTCACAGAACCTGGTGTCGTGTCGCTATGCCCGACCATGGTATCCAGACAGGGCAGGCAGGACAGGAAAAGGCGGGGTCAGGGAGGAGGAAGAGGCAAGTGTTAGCGAGACGCGATAAAAATAAAGGCGCATTAAAAGAGCTCCGGCGTCCGCGTCTTCCTTAGGGGTCCAAATCATGAAACTAGCGACAAAGGTGGGATAACATTGACCCACTGCATCTGCCACCCCCCCCCCCCATGACTGCCGCGGAGCAAGAAGAGCGCGCGGCTGAAGACGCGCTGAGAAAGTAAAAGCACTCGGGCAGCTGAATGTCTGGCTGACTCGTTGAAGCAGCCTACAACCTGGACTACGCGACCCCAGATGCCTGTCACAACAACTAAAGGGTGAGTCCAGCTGAATAACTTACCCTGCAAAGGAATCAACAGCCAAATCAGTTAATGGGAGTGAAACATTCATGTCCCTCCGGCGGCCATTTTGGAACCAGGCACCGTGCATAGGATAACATTGGAACCTATCATGGCAGCCATCTTGGGATCAGGCAACCTAAAAAAACACCTTAAAAACCTGCAAGTTTTGCGGACTGGAAGCCCCTGCGGCCTGCCGGAGTCACACTCTTGCTCACTATGTCAGCGGAGGCCAATTCCACACAGCCAGCAGCCACTGGGTCCACCCAAAATGCCCTACAACTTGGGCCGGTGTTCATGGAAGTACCTTTCCTGCATCCTCCTGAGCCCCTGACGTTGACGTCTGGGAACAGCATGGGGTCCAAGTAGAAAAGCTGGGCTGAAGATTTTGAAGATTTCATGACGGGGTCGCAAGTTTGTGATCACAATCAGAAACTCATAGCCCTTTCGAAATCTAGTGGGAAAAGACATTGCGCAAATCATCAAAGTATTCCCGACCCCTAATACCGCATCCTAAGAAGATGTGAAGGAAGCTCTAGACAGGAAGTTTCTCCACAAACGGAACCTAGACTATGAACGGTATACATGGTCAATCTCGCCTCGCAAGAAATGTAGGAGCCAATGAGTGATTTCATGACCCGCATCAGGCGTCTTGCCCGGTATTGTGAATTCGACAAATTCAACACTGAAGATGCACTCCGTCTGCGCATCAATGAGGGATGCCAATCAGAATCACTACGTCGTCGACTACTAAAAAAGCACTACACCCTCGAGGAGATAGAAGAACTCACCTGCATCAATGTTCAAGCGGAAGAACACGCAAAAAAGATGGAGGCTAGCAAAACTGAGAAAAGAGAACAAGCTCTTTGAGTACAGTCACATGCCAACTTGAGGCGCTGCCCTGACCATCACTCATCTGGAAGACACCTGAGGACACACCGCATGAACTCTCCTCGCAGCAGGACCGAAACAGCCAACAGAGGAGAAAATCATTGAAATGTTATCGGTGTGGCCACGATTACCCTCACATGGGCCAATTCCCTGCAGTTGGTCAACAGTGCCATTGATGCGGAAGAGAGAATCACTTTGAAGCCGTCTGCCAAACTCGCCGCTCGGTGGTAAAACAGACCAGACAGAATACAGAATCACGCCACCACGCCAGAGCTGTACAAGGATGGAGAGACCGCTCCTCCAGTTCATCAAGGTCAAGCGCTCAATCAGTAAAATCCTACAGATCTCAGCGGTCAACGTCCAGAAAATCAGCTTCCCTCACTCCTATGTCACAAGACAGTGATGAATACGTGTGCATGATGGCAGACCCAGATAGACAAAAAAAATATCCACGGCTAGATATTCAAATAGTAAACCACTCTGCCAAGTTTGTACTAGATACGGGAGCATCACTTAACTACATTTGTACCACGGAATATCGAAGCATGATTCCCATACCGAAACTAGAGCCAGCAGCAGTGAGAGTCTACACGTGGATGTCCAAGAAACCACTACCATGTCTAAGACGGTTCGGTACCACCCTGACGTACAAAGACCGACAAATCCAAGCGCATATTCATGTGATTGAAGGCCCTGAATCAGCAGACTGCCTCCTCAGCCTGCCAACAGCAGACGTCTGAAGCTAGTCGAAATCCTATACAAGGTGGATGACTCGCCGGACATTGTCAACAAATTCCCGAAACTATTCGGTAGACTAGGAAAACAAACTCACTTCAAAGTGAAGCTCCATATCAAAGAACAGATAACACCAATAGCACAACATCACAGGAAGGTACCATTCCATTTGTAATCGGCAGTAGATGCTGAGCTGCAAGACTTACTGAGAGCGGACATCATAGAGCGATCAACAGGACCCACCCCATGGGTGTCACCAGTCGTGGTTGTGCCTAAGATAGGTCAAGACAACAAGGTATGCCTGTGTGTGGACATGCGAGCCCCGAATACGGCTATCAAGAGAGAGCGGCACCAGGACCCCACGTCAGTGATATGATCACGTGTCTAAACGGAGCGACAGTTTTCTCGAAATTGGATCTTAACAAAGGATATCATCAATTAGAATTACATGAGAAGTCAAGATACATTACTACCTTCACCACTCACCAAGGCCTCTTCAGATACAAACGTCTCAACTTCGGAATCTCCTCGGCTGCCGAGATTTTCCAGGAGGCTATCTGGTGAGTGATTCAAGACATCCCAAACGCATTTAACTACAGCGGCGACATTTTGGTTTTCGGGGAGAACAAGAAAGAACATGACAAAGCACTTGATCGAGTATGTCATGCCCTCCTAAATGCCATCCTCACACTCAACCAAGACAAGTGCGAGCTTCACAAGTCAAAGCTCAAATTCTATGGCCACATCTTCGCAAAGGACGGTATGAGACCTGACCCGGAGAAAGTCTCTGCCCTTTCGGACACTCCACAACCACGTGATGTCAGTGACCTCCGTTCATTCCTAGGGTTGGCCAGCTACTGCGCGGGCTGTATCAAGGACTATGCCACCATCAGCTACCCACTCAGAGAACTAACACGTCAAGGACAGCAATTCCTGTGGTCAGCCACGTGCAAACACACCTTCAACAAGATCAAAGAGGTGATGAGCACTGCAATCAATCTAGCCTACTTTAACACCAAACGGAAGACTGAAATCACTGTGGACGCCAGCCCAGTTGGGTTAGGTGCAATCCTGGCACAATATGATGATGAAGCTGACCAACGCCACATTGTAGCATACGCCAGTGGCAGCCTCACCGACACAGAAAAAGCCTACTGCCTACCGGAGAAAGAAAGTCTTGCGGTTGTGTGGGCGTGTAAACATTTCAATCTCTTCATCTACGGGAAACACTTCATGCTCATCACGGATCACCAGGCGCTAACAACCATCTTTGGTAACCCGGTGGCCAAGATGCCTCAATGAATTGAACGGTGGGGAATTCACCTACAAGACTACACCTACACCATCATTCACAAACCGGGGAAGGCGGCAAACCCGGCGGACTACATGTCGCGACATCCACAAAACCGAACACAAGTGCGACGCTCTGTGGCAGAGGAATACCTCCATTTCGTCATCGACCATGCCTTTCCACCGACGGTCACGCTAGAAGCCATCCGAGAAGCATCCGCCCAAGATGTCACGATTCAAAACATCATGCACTGAATCTTCACCAACTCATGGAGACACTTAGAAGATGCCCCCCGAAATGAAGCTGTCAACACTCAAGAACTTGCAGCGTTCAAACACATCCAAGAAGAACTATCTATCAGCACTGAAGGACTACTACTGAGAGACAGAAGAATCGTGATCCCTCAACGGTTAAGACAAGGCATCGTCAACCTGGCACACGAAGGACACAGAGGAGTAGTCGGCCCGAAAAAGGCGTTACGAGAACGCGTCTGGTTCCCGTCCCTCGACCAGATGGTGGAAGCCACACTCCAAGACTGCACATCCTGCCAACTGGTGAGAGGAGATGAGCCGCCGGCACCACTACAGATGTCGGACCTCCCGGACAGTGTATGGCAACAAGTAGCCATTGACTTACTTCTTCCGACCGCTGAAATCAGAGAAATACATTGTCGTCATCATGGATGAGTACTCTTGCTTTCCCATTGCTCATCAAATCTCCTCTACCAAAGCGACAGCCGTCATACCTGTCATCGACGAAGCAGTTGTAGCATGGGGAATACCCACAGTGGTAAAGACAGACAATGGACCACCATTCAATGGACAAGAATTTGCAGAGTTTGCAAAACATCTGAACTTCAAACATCGGAAGATCACTCCCTTGTGGCCCCAGGTCAACGGGATGGTAGAACGCTTCATGGGAACAATAAAAAAGACCATAGAACAAGTTGAGCTGGTTCGCCTCAACATTCAACCGGCACTAAATGAAGTAATGCGAGCTTATCGGACCACGCCACACAGCACCACGAACCAATGCCCTGCCACTCTAATGCTTGGGCGAATTCAATGCACCCGGCTCCCAACTACAGAGGCCGTCCCACAATCTCTAGTCATAACCACAGACCATGACACTCTAGCAGAACGTGATCACGCCAAGAAATCCAGAATGAAGGAATATGCTGATCACCGAATACATGCAAAGACGTCAGATATCCGTGAAGGAGACTGGGTGCTGGTGAAACAGGACAAGAGAACCAAAGCCGACAGTCGCTACCTTGCACATCCCCTGCAGGTCACAAGCAGAAAAGGGACCATGATCACTGCCGAATCTGAGGGCAAGCGAACGACCAGAAACATATCACACTTCAAAAGGTGCAACCCCTCTGCCTACACTCGAGCTCGAGAGCCTAACCGTGACACGGACTCATCAAGTCAAAAAAGGAACAGGGACCATGAGTATCGTCACACACTGGAGTCCGACAACACAAGAGACAGGAGCCCACCTGACCAGATACAAGCCAGCCGACCTCGAAGGACAATCCGAAGACCTGTTCGACTCATTGAAGAACTCTGAAGTAATGCAAACACTTAAAATACAAAGGGGGGGCTGTTGTGTCGCTATGCCTGACCCTGGTATCCAGACAGGGCAGGTAGGACAGCAAAAGGCGGGGTCAGGGAGGAGGAAGAGGCAAGTGTTAGTGAGACGCTGTAAAAATAAAGACGCATGAAAAGAGCTCCTGCATCCCGCGTCTTCCTTGGGGGTCCAATTCATGAAACCTATCAAGCAGGATCTTCAGGAAACAACTAAAGCCTGGTGAGGTTGTGTGACACGGATCTCTTGCACCGTGGTCACGCTATTTTAACTGTTTTTAAATACAGCTGCACTCTATATTTCTCAGTGAACTGTAATTGAATTTGCCTAAATCTGTTGTTGATCGCATTCATCTGCACTTTGCATTTTAATTCTGGCTCAGACCACTACCACCACTTCCCTTCCTCTTGCCTTCTGGGGTAGACCACTAGAGACACCATTTTAGCTAGTGCATGCTCTAGTTGTTCTTGGGGATTCCCTACAAATATGCACACTGTGAGGACGCCAATGCCTGATGGGGTTGTGTGACACTGATCTCTTGTACCATGGTCACGCTATTTTAACTGTTTTTAAATACAGCTGCACTCTGTATTTTATTGTTATTTTAGCATCGCTCAGAGAACTGTAATTGAATTTGCCTAAATCTGTTGTTGCTCGCATTCATCGGCACTTTGCACTTTATTCTGGCTCAGACCACTACCACCACTTCCCTTCTGGGCTAGACAACTAGAGACGCCATTTTAGCTAGTGTGTGCTCCAGTTGTTTTAGGGAAATCTTTACAAATATGCATGCTGCGTGGATGCGCAGTGGACGCATGCAGCAGGCGCGCCTAAGGCAAGCCCGTCTGCACCCGTCAGCATCCCGGAAGCAGCCAGCACCAACAACGCTGCCCGTTTTGCCTCCTCTCCTTGAACCTGTACCCAGACCTAAAGTCGTGTCGAGTCGCTACTGCTACGCCCTCAACGTTGCATGCACTCCAGCCATTGGGAGGGCTTAGATAACATGTCCATGGTCTGCGAGAGATGCAATTTCTGTCTACGCCCGGAACTGGTAGTTTCTCCCCCCATCATCTCTCCTCGCAAAAAACAGAAGGAGCCATGCATCTAAGCAGCCATGATTAATGCTCGCTTATTAGCTAAGCACTCACATGACATCTTCGAGCTCTTCTCTGATGAGTCTATTGACTTATTGTTCATAACAGAGACCTGGCTCAATGAGTTCTCCAATACAGTAATAGAGTTGGCCATTCCTGGGGGATATAAGGTTTCCCGCGTGGACCACAAAACTGGGAGAGGCGGTGGTATTTAGGGACAAGTGGATCTTCCATCTCTGATAGACCCTGGGAATAGGAGAGGGTGAGGCGTTGGAATTTCATATCACCATCTCACCCCACTTCACGTTGGGCGGCACACTGATCTATAGACCTCCTGGGCCTGCGGGTGCCTTTATTAAAGCCCTGGATGAGGTAATTATTCCCTGTGCGCTTCACTTTTCCCATTTTTTGCTTCTGGGGGACTTTACCATCCATTTGGATTGTGTGGAGATGGGGAAACTCGAAAATTCCTTGACTCTTTGAGCCTTGCTCAGTTCTCCCTATGGGTCAGCTCCCCCAAGCATAGTGGAGGACACATCCTAGACCCAATATGTTCTAATTTCCCCATTATTGTCAAAGAACCCCTCCAGATAGCCTGGACTGATCACTTCTTGATAAATTTCTCTTGGACTATAGACAGTTATCTCCTACCTAACCCGCCTTGTCAAGCGAGACCTTCCCATAAAATTGATCCCGCAACCTTTAGCCTGGCATTAGCTGAAACTCGGCCAGCCCTTACTAAAGATTTGGGAGGTGCACTGGAGAGTTTTGCAACTGGATATCACAGGCAGTTGAGCATTAATCTTTTCCCCACCCACAAACGAACCAGAGACTTTCCTTCAAAACCATGGTTCTCCCTTGAGCTTAAAACGCTGAAATACCAGTGCAAAAAACTTGAGCATATCTTGAGATTGGCCTACTGCCCTTTGGCTAAGCAGGCATTAAGGAAAGCTCAGAAATCGTAATATGTGGCCATATGGCATGGCAAGAGCCTCTTTTACGCCCAGTGTATTGCTCTTTCCAAAAACAATGCAAAGGAAATCTTTGACACCAAGGGCGGAGACCATCACTCTTCCCACATCGGTTGCCTGGTGTGAGATACTTTCCAGTTTCTTTATTGATAAGATTCAAGCGCTACAGGCATGTTTTAATATTGATACTAACTCTATGGCAGGGATTTCATTCTGCAAAGGGCCTACACCTGTCCCTTCTCCATCTCCTTCTCTGACGGCCTTTGCACGCATTGACTTGCATAACTCGCTGATGATTCTTAAATCTTTGAAATCAGGCTCCCCATCGGATCCCTGTCTAGCCAGGCTTCTGGCGTCAGTTGCAGAAGTAGTAAATCTGGAAGTTAATAGTCTGATTAACATGTCCTTACAGGCAGCTACTGTTCCTCTCATTTGGAAACAGGCTAAACATTTGCCTCTGATGAAAAACTCCTCCTTGGACCAATTTATGCCGGCCAGCTACCGCCCTATCTCTATCCTTCTGGCAGTGGCAAAAGTCTGTGAGAAAGCTGTCAATAAACAGCTTACCAACTTTGTTGAAGGTTCTGGTTTGCTCCATCCAGCCCAATCGGGCTTCAGAGCTTCATATAGTACTAGAAAGCCCTGGTTGAAATCACTGAAGCAATTCGTGATTGCTTGGATGCTGGTGGCACAGCAGCCCTAATTTTGTTGCACCTCTCTGCTGTGTTCAATACTGTGCTCACTCTTTGCTATTGGCCCGCCTTTCGGATGTTGGCATTGCTGGGTCTGCATGGAGCTGGCTAAAATCATTCCTGGCGGGCAGATCGCAGCAAGTTTGGCTCCCCCTGTCCTCATCCGCTCCTCAAAAAGTGACCACAGGAGTGCCTCAGGGCTCCACCTTGAGTCCCCTTCTTTTTAATATTTATGTCACTCCACTAGTGGAGGAGCTGGGTGCTAAGGTCATCGCATACGCTGACGATACTCAGCTCCGCTTCTCTTGGAACAAGAATGACTCACCCACTCTTCAAGCTAGAACATGCCTTACGGCTGTCTTTGAATGGCTCCTCTCCACACAGCTTAGCTGTAATGAGGACAAATCAGAGATCCTCCTGTTTGGGACTTTTCCACCCGAGTTTAGGTACTCACTCTGGCCGGTGGACTATTCACTGTCCAATTCTGAGGGGCAGCCTACGAAAAACCTTCGAATTTGGTTCAACGGAAATCTCCGGTTTGCCACACAGATTAAAAGGCTAGCGGGGCAATGCTTTGGCACTCTTAAATCACTCAGGAAATTTCTCCTCCTCCTCCCTAGGGCAGCCAAGGAAATGGTTACCCTTGCCTTGATTCTCACGCATCGATTATGCGAATGCTGTGTACATTGGCCTGCTGAGCTCATGGCAGGTGGTGCAGAATGCTGCAGCAAGGTCTCTTCTTAACATCCCTGTAAGATCTAGCATAAAGCAACACCTCCATGATCTTCACTGGCTTCCGGTGGTTGAAGGAGTTACATTTAAAGCCCTCACCCTGTCCCATTCAGCCGTGTACGAACTTGGCCCTGTATACCTCAGGAATCACGTCAAGTTCTATGTTCCCATGAGACAGCTGTGTTCAGCCACGCAGCTTCTGGCAGTCATGCCTCGTTTTCACCTCATGCGAATGGGTGGCAGCTCTTTGGCCTACAAGGCTGCGGTGGCCTGGAATTCTCTTCCTTTGAACCTTCGCGGTATCCAGGACCCGAGGCTTTTCAGGAAACGGTTGAAAACCTTTCTCTTCATATAACGATTTGTTTACTGCCACCCCTACCTGGTTCGTGCCGGGACACTCTTTGAGTAGCTGTGCGTGCTATAAATGTCAATAACATAACAACATAACATAACAACACCACTTTAAAACAGTGCAAAAAGCATTGATAGCAATGCAGTTTTGCCTCAGTTTAGGCAACCCAGCATACTCCAGTCATGTGCCATGCACGTGTTTTATGCCAGAGCACCTGAACTCTGATGCTTAAATTCCTACCATTTTGTAAGATGTTTGCTGACGCACCAGCATACAGAGAACCTGAAGCATCCACATCAACCTGTCGAACTAAGACCTCGGACCATGTTGCCGTGCTACCTGCATCAGGGCATCAACACCTTTGCCACAAAGTACCACTGACACGTAAGAACCAGGCGCCCCCAAACCTTGCAAACTCTCCTAGGTAGCTACAAAATCCATCCACCAAAAAGTCCACATCCTGTGCCTGTATAACAGGGTGGTGACAGGAATTTCTCCAGTATTGAACCTTTCATAGATTCAAATTCTTGAATCTTCCCCGTTGTCATGGGGGGAGCCCCACGGTATTTAAAACAAGGAGTCTCATGTAAATCCATCAAAAGACATAGAGAATGCAATTCACATTGTTAACTAATTCACATTGTTTCAATAGACCCAAACTGCAGGCAATCAGAGGCAAGACCCTGGACCACTTTTCCCCTGCAGAGCCACAATACCTCAGATTTCTAACCGCACTTCGTGTGTAAGAGAGTCTCCCTGAGCTCTGCTCAGTTTGTTATAGTTGTGAACTGTAGACCCTGCCTTCTCTTCTCAAGGCAGGAAATATTCATCAGATGCAACTCTGAGGTACTGCATTTTCAATATTTTCTCAAATATGTCTAAAGGATCCCCCAAAAAACTTTTCAGGACATGGAAGTCCTGGGGAAAACCTAGACTTTGTTTTGAAGATCTTCATGAAGAGTATGTATACTGTCATACACCAAAGGATTGCAAGAACTGCAGAACATTTTCTTCCAAGACACTTAAGGACAGAGAAGCCAGTCTTCTACTATGACTTCAGAGAAAAAAGTCCAGATCAAGGTCTGGCTCTGATGAAGAGGAAAGTCCAAAACACTCTCCACCTGAGCGAAGCGCATAAATAAGGGGCTGTACCTCATAGGCGAAAGACTCAAAGACTTTTAAGACTGCTGAAAAAAACATGTGATTCATCAGTATCTACAGATGTTTCTAATCAGTCACAGAAAAGGCCTTCTGCTTCTTCAGTTCCAGTCACACTCCAGAAGGATTCATCTTTGACTAAAATCTGACCGTCGACGGCGGTACAAGCGTCAACAAGAACATTGTCAATGATACGTTCATTGACCGTACCTTCATTGACGATGGTCACCTCTACCACACCGATGACGATGACGACTTCATCGTTGACAAGTCGGATGACAACATCGACAACAGTTTTCAAAACCCTGTCGATGACGTTAGTGGTGCTGGCCGTTTCCCCCCAGAAGAAGGTTTTTCCACCATCAACAGCATCGTTGACAAGCTGGCACTCTTGCCAGAAGGTGCATCAACACAATTAAGACCAGACATCACCTTTTCAAGTAAGGTCTCCCCTCTGTTTCACCTGCTAGACACAGAAGAGTCTGGTGATGAAGGACTTTTTGGCCTGGCTTAGAGCCCTTCTCGATTGCAGGTAAAATGACAAGACTCAGAGGATGACGAAGATCATGGCGTACACTTCGACTTACCCAGAAGATAATTAATTCACTACTCCAGCCACTGATGTCCCACAGATATGATCATTTCCAGGAGAAGTAGCCCTATGAAGACCTAGATAATGAACATCAGAGTTCGAGGATAGACACTATTTCTGTGACCATATCCTTGGTCATTGATCTATGGCACATATCAATGACTATAATAGGGGCTTCCCCGAGTCAACGGCGCCAGTTCCTCTTCCTCCGGAACCAAGCAGATATGCAGGAGGTGATGCCTCGACCTAAATGTCCTGTGCCTGTAGGCACACAAGAGTACAGGGTAGTGCTTCCTCCCATTACCATCAGAGACAATTACATTGAGAGTGATCCAGATGACCAACCTGGAGTGGATGAACTTCTTTGTGATCAAGGATCAGTGGGTCTGAATGGGATGATTAAGTAGCTCCATCTTCACCATCAACAGTGCCTTCTTCAGCAAATTCCCCCATCTGAGGACATCGGAGGATTTCATGAGCTACTAGAGCGTGCATCAAAGAGGTTCAATCTGTCTCTCCCGGTAAACCAAACAGATCGTTTTCTGTATGATTTTAAAGGCTCTTCAAGAAAGTCAGTCAGATCCATACCCATTTTCATAAAACATATGGGAAGAAGGCCTGAAGTTAATGGAAAATCCAGCTACGGTCACTGCTGGAGTCCCACGTATGGACAAAATGCATAAAGCACCGGACTTATCACCAGTGTGCTTGATAGGGCTCCAAATCCCAGATTCAGTGAAAATACAAGCTGCACAAAAGTGCTCCAGCAATCTATCTGCCCCTTATTCAGTGCCTCCAGACAAGGAAATAAAGAGGCTTGACAATATTAGCATGCGCTTTGCAGCTATGGCAGCCACTTCCATCAGGAATTCAAATATTTGAACCTTTCCTGGTTGTTACAACCGCCAAATGTGGTCCGATCTTGCTCTTCTTTTGGATCATCTCTCAGAGGATGAGAAAAAAGAGGCAAGAGAAGTCTTGGAAGAGGGTGCCAAAGTGTCCTCTGAGATTATTGGCATGTCATTGACATCTCATCCTTTGCTTTCAGGCAGATGGCTAGAGCTGCAGTTCTGCGTCGTCAGGGCCGGTTGAAGGCCACCACGTTCTACCCTGAGGATTAAGCCATCATTTTGAACATGCCCTTTGATGGGGAAAATTTATTTGGCAAACAAATGGATGACGCTCTTCAGACCATCAAGGAGGACACGGAAACAGCTCATCCCCTGGAATGTTGCAACAGAGGCGCTTTCAGGCTTTTCATGGAGGAAGAGGGCAATATGTTCAAAGACCTTCATATCAATCTTACCGATACCAGCCATATGCTCAGCACGGGTATCCAGACCAGTACAACAACAACAGCAGTACAGGTCTTCCTCTTTGGTTTACTCAAGACAGGCAGCGCATAGGGGACCCCCAAATGGGGCAAAATCCCAAGACTTTGCAAGGAGACAGTGGCATTGCCCAAGCATCTGTCACCTCGTACCTTTATCAGACCTCGAACCACAATCTCTCCCTTTATTATTATCAATGGGAGAGAATTACCACAGATAAATGGGTGTTAGATATTATACATCAGAGTTACACTCTGAAATTTGCTCAAAACCCCCCCTACCATCCATCTCCAAAAAGGAAGCATCAACCCTCCTCGCTCTCCTGAAACATGAAGTGTCTCTGCTTCTCTTAAAGGGGGTACAGAAGAATTTCCTTTCCGACAGTGCTGCAATGGTTTCTATTCAAACTTCATCCTCATGAAAAAGATCTGGGAAATGGAGACGGGTCATTGACCTAATGCAGCTAAACAAATATATAATGAAGCAACCTTTCAGAATGCTGTCACTTCGGGAAATTCTGTTGCACTCAACAAAGGGGATTTCATGACGTCTCTCGATCTCTTGGATGCAAATTTTTACATTCCCATTCATGTGAAGCTTTGACGTACCTGAGGTTCAAGGTGACAGGGTGTCACTACCAGTTCAAAGTACTTCCTTTTGGCCTATGGTCGCCTCCCAGGGTTTTCTCAAAGTGCATGGCTTCAGTAGCTGATTTCCTGAGAAAAAACGGGCATCGGGTATTCCCCTACCTGGACGATTGATTCGTCAAAGGATGCCTGTTCTGCTTTGAAAAAGAATCTAACTTGGCTTGTCAGCAGTTATTCAACTTTCTGGGGCTGAAACGGAACGCAGAAAAGTCTTCTCTCATACCAACATGATTGCTGGTGTTTCTAGGGGCAATTCTGGACACCAAGGTTGCCAAAGCCTTCTTGTCTGCAGAAAGGGTCCACAAGATAATGGACACAGCTACTTCTCTGATAAAAAGAAAGCCCACTACAGTAAGAACTTTCAAATCTATACTGTGTGTGCTAAATTCATGTATCCCATTAATTCAGGACTGTCACCGACAGATGAGGCCAGCAACAGCTGGATGTGCAATGGGTTCAAATCCATGGTTCGTACAAGGATATCATTGCCATCACCCCTGAAATGAAGCAAGCATTATCTTGTTGGGGAAAAGAGGTAAACATCTCTCCAGGTGTCTCTTCCGAAGTGGCATGACTGCTTTGTAATGACAACAGACGCCTCTCTGGAAGATTGGGGAGCACATCTCCAGGAGCTAGAAATCCATGGAACATGGTCTCTCAAAAAATGCCTGATGCACATAAATCTTTTGGAACTAAAGGCTCTATTCAGGGAGCTCCAAGCGTTTCTACCTAGAATTCACAATTCTTCTGTTTTAGTGAGAATGGTCAATACCACCACCATGGTCTACCTAGCCAAGCAGGGGGGAACAAGATCAAAAAGCCTCCCGTCTCAAGCCCAACAAATATGAAAAGGGCTGCTGCACTATAAGTCGAGCATGTTCCAGGCATAGAAAAGTAATGGATGGACTCTCTCAGCAGAACCAGTCAAGGCAACAAATGGGAAATGAACCAGAAACAGTGATCTCAAACCTTCAAGAAGTGGCGTAGCATGGATCTAGACTTTTTTGCAACACTTTTAAACAAAAAATGCAAAATGTTTACATGTAGATTCCCTCAAAAATGGTCTTGGGTTGATACCCTTCAGAGACTATGGACAGGAATTTTCGCTAATGCATTTCCACCCTTTTCTCTCAATCCCAGGATGATATGCAAAGTGAAGAGAGAACTATGCTATCTAATTCTCATAGCCGCGGCATGACCTAGACAATACTGGTACATGGAACTTCTCCTGATGTTTGTGACTCCGCTCATTTAGTTGCAACCAATGGAGAACCTGATTTCCATGAACAACAGCTAAATATTGCACCCTCAGATAAAGGCTCTCAATTTATGGGCATGGCACTTCATGAAAATGACTATAGCTCTCTAACTATTCCAGCAGAATGCATATCTATCCTAGAACAGTCCTCTGCTGTTTTAACTAACAAGTAATTCGTGGCAAAAAGGAAAAGATTATGTTGCTGGTGTTTAAAAAAAAAGATATCCCTTTCGCTATTCTCCAGAGTAGCTGTTGTCGTATCTCCTTCACTTGGCGAAGTCAGGCTTGGAGCAACCTTCAATGAAGGTGCATTTAGCTGCAATTTCCAGTTTCAGAAGACAAACTGGTGAAATTTCACTATGGTCCACCAGACTGATAGAGGAATTTATGAAGGGCCTATTCAGGGCTTACCCACCGATAAAGCCTATTGCAATATCCTGGTAGCTAAACACGGTCCTTTCCCAACTCGTGAAACCGCCTTTTGAGCCAATACACAAAGCGGATATGAAATATGTTTCATATAAACAACCCTTCTATTGGCTCTCACATCTCCCAGAAGGATCAGTGAGATTCAAACTTTTACTGTCACTGAACCTTTTCTACAGTTCAGAGAAGATAAGGTGTTGTTAAGAAACAACCCGAAATCTATCCAAAAGGTTCTGACTTCTTTTCATCTGCAGGAGCGCATTATTCTGTTAACATACTTTGAGAACACTTCTAAAGGTGTAAAGAGGGCTCTCCATTCTCTGGATATCAAATGGTGCTTGAATTTTTACATTTACAGAACTAAGACTTTCAGAAACTCAGATCAGTTTTTCATCTCCTTTGTGCCTCCCAGGAAGGGTGTTGCACTCTCAGGAAGCTGCATAGCCCGCTGGGTGAAGTCGGGGATTGATTTTTGCCAAGACAAGGCAGGAAGACCGCTAACCAGCAAAGTTGCTGCACATTCTACAAGAAGATGGCAACTTCTACAGCCTCGTGTTTTGTAGTATCGCTTCTAGGCATCTATAGTGTAGCAACGTGGTCGACAGCTCAGACCGCCATCAAAGACTACTGTTTGGATTCAGCATGGAAAGCAGATACTGTGGTCGGACAGGCAGCTTTGCGTAACCTTTTCCATTAAGGTACAGACTGTTATTGTCTTTATTTCACTGCAATACCTTTCCGGAGGAACTGTTATTCATGGTTATATCTCCATTATTTGCGCCTACATTGTTTTTGCTTCACAAGGTATTGTGTATGTAGAGAGTTGTTTTCGCTTAATCCTCCTCCATGTGTTCTTTGCTGACTGCTAGCTACTCTGATTCAAGCATGTGACTAAATCTATGAACGATTCAATACTGGAGAAAAAACAAGTCACTTACCTGTACACTGTGGTTCTCTACTATTGATATCTTTCATAGATTCACATATGACCCGCCCTCCTCTCCATTTAGGCACACCACTTAGATACCTCATGGATATGTATTTACACTGGTGCTCGAAATCTGAGGTATGGTGGCTCTGCAGGGGAAGAGTTGTCCAAGGCCTTGCCTCTGATTGGCTGAAGTTTAGATCTATTAACCCTTTAAGTGCTGCGAACGTTCGGCGGACGTCGCATGCACTACCTCGCTAGTGCTGCGCACGTCCGCTGAACGTTCCGATCCGGCCCGGGCAATGGAGCGTCCGCACTGGGGCGGAATTTGCGGCGCGCTTAACGGGTTAAAACAATGTGATTTTATTAACAATGTCAATTGCTTTCGCTATGTTTTTTAATGTATTTACAAGAGACTGCTTCTTTTAAATACCGTGAGGCTACCACCATGACAAGGGGGAGATTCAAGCATGTGAATCTATAAAAGATGGCAATACTGGAGAACCACAGTGGTAAGGTAAGTAACTTGTTTTTTATCTGCAATTATGCAGAATCAAATGTATGGTAATTACAAAATGTGCAGAGAGGTGTGAACATGTGAAACTTCAGAGGTTTGGGGTATGCATTTTTATACTCTAACCCGTATACATGGGGTAGTTCCTAAATGTGTATGAATATATTAGTCTTGGATAAAATAATGTAGTAAATGTATATTCAGTTAAAATCGCTGAAATTACAGAGCAGCTTCAAGTTCACTCTAGTCACAGTCTATGCCTTCCTCGATGACTAAGGAATTACAATATCACAAATTCTCATGAGTATTAAGTAACCTGCCCCCTGGTGGCCATTGCTATTAACTGCTCAAGGGTGCACAACTATCATTTGTCACCCGTTCATGCAACAGTGCCATCCTTCGTGTTAAGCATGAGTTTTTTTATATCATAAATGTAGTAAGTGTACTTTGAAAGCAATTGTGCTCAATTTACAAATCCCCATTTTCACAATATTAGCTTGTTTACACTTCACGTTAACGTGGATGATAACAGATACATGCCCTCTTCTAATATTTCTCAGTATTTTCTATGCACTATAAATTGACTACTCTTTTGCAGGATTTACTAATCAAGCAGGTCACTAATTCCACACAACAACATATGAACACAGGCACTTGCAAAATATTAAATTCAAAGAAAATACATTCTGAACACACATGCACCCGGCCCGCCAAGAAAAACCGATAATGCGATTTAAAAAGAAACTGGTACAATACACAACGGGACGCGGTACAACACCTGCTTCATTGTGAGTCCAACAGAAAGCTACATTATGGCAAAAAACAACCCTAATTGCAAGTTAGACAGAGTATAGATCAATAGGAAAAATAACCTGCAATTTGACACATCTGCCGCATAACCATGAGCGCACAACAGATCACAGGATGGCGTGCACATGGGAACACTACACCTGTGCAAAAACTACGAAAGTAAACCACGCTATCCAACCACTACAGATGCCGAAGGGTGTCCTTTCTGCCTGGTATACATGTTCTTGCGAAACCTCAAGAGGAGGAAAGCACACAGCAAAAGAACAACATCGACTACACCAAACAAAAGTGCATTCACAGTATCAACTCGACAGGGACACCATCAACGACCTTGTACACTTCTTTAAACGTCATTGCGGCGGATGCGGTGGACATGTGCAAGGGCAAGGGAGGCGGAGCGGAGTTGATTGGCAGGATGGTGGAAGGTCAGGCGGTAGTTGATGTTGGTGGGTGCGATATTGTGAGGGCTTTGTAGGCATGGTTCAACAGCTTAGCTTGAACTGGCATCTCTTCTGGACGGGGAGCCAGTGGAGACTTCTGAGGTGGGGTGATGTTGGTTCATTTGGGAAGGTGGAGGATGAGTCTGGCTGCGTTGTTCTGTATAGGCTGGAATCGGTTGAGGAGCTGTGATGTTGTTCAAGCATGGAGTTTGTTTCCGTATTCTACTCAGCTGGAGATGAGGGCTTGAGTGACTGTTTTGCTGGTGTTGACACAGATCCATCTGAAGATCTTTCGGCGCATTCGGAGGGTGTGGAAGCAGGATGATGCCACTGTGTTGATCTGTCGTTTTACGGTGAATTGGCTGTCTAGGAGGATGCGAAGGTTGTGGGCGTGGTCAGTGGGGGTTGGCATTGGTCAGAGTGTGATGGGCCACCAGGTGTCATCTCAGGATGAGGTGTTCTTTCTGATGATGTGTTCAGCTTCAGGCAGTTAGATCTCATCCAGTTGGCGACGCTAGCCATGGCATTGTGGAAGTTGGATCCTGTGGTTGCTGGGTCTTCTGTGAGAGAGAGGATGAGTTGGTGTCATCGGCGCATGAGATGATACTGAGTCCGTGAGTGTGGATGATGTGGGCCAGCGGCGTCACGTAGGTGTTGAAGAGGGTGGGGCTGAAGGAGGAGCCTTGAGTGATGCTGCATATGATGTTTTTCCTCTGTGTGTGTCTGGTGAGGCACAAAGGCGATCCATTTGAGAGTGTTGCCCCAGATGCCAGTGTGGTGTAGTCTGGTGATGAGGGTGTGGTAGGATACATGTCAAAAGCCGCCAAGAGGTCGAGGCGGATCAGGGCTGCCATTTCTCCTCGGTTGAGGAGGTTTCTGATGTCATCGGTTGCAGCGATCAGGGTGATCTCGGTGCTGTGATTGGATCGGAAACCAGTTTGGGAAGTTTCAAGCAGGTTGTTTTCTTCCAGATATTCGTGAGCTGGTGATTAATGGCTTTCTCCTGCACCTTGGCGGGGAAGGGGAGCAGCAAAATGGGGCGGTAATTCTTGAGTTCATTGGAGTCGGTGGAGGGTTTCTTCAGGAGTGGTTTGACCTCCACGTGCTTCCATGCAGTGGGAATGGTGGCTGTGGTGAAGGACGCGTTGAGGATGTTGGTGAGGACACTGCTGGTTTCCTTTTTTCCCAGGTTGAAAAAGTGGTGGGGGCAGGGCTCTGTTGGTGCTCTGGAATGGCTCGAGTTCATGATGGTCGTAGTGTCCTGCATGGTGAGCTGCTTCCAATTACTGAACAGGTGGCTGTGGGTGACATTGGTGGGTTGCAGAAGGTGGTCGGGGACAGTGGGTTGAGGGTCAAAATTGCTGTAGATGTCAGCTTTCTTGTTCTGGACGTACTCTGCCAAAGTGTCAAAACGGGCCTGGGAGGGCCAAATCATGTTTTAGATGTCTGACGGGCAGGAGAACTCTCTGATGATGATGAAGAGTTCCATAGTGTGGTTGGCACTTATCTCGATGTGGTTGGTTAGGATGTCTATCTTAGTTGACCAGGGGTATTTGCTGAGGGCTGACTCGAAAGTAGTGAGGTCTGAGGGATTACCTGATGGAGCGCCAGCGTCTCTCAAGTCACTTGCATTCTCACTTGTGGAGTTTGAACTCGGGTGGGAATGAGCTGCTGTGTTTGCTTGATCTGCTGGAGCTGGCTTTCCTTACAGGGCTGACTGTTGGCAGATTTGGATTTTCAGAGAAGTTCTGTACAGCAAGTATGAGATTGGTGATGGGGTCCGGTCTGGTGGAGTTGAGGGCAGTGGTTCATTGGGCCTCGGTGACTCTGCTCCGATTACGATGAGGGTGGATGGCGGGTTTGGTGAAGGGTGTTAGTGAGCCTTAGATGGTGAAGAGTCCAATGTTGCTCAAGCACTCCAGGAATCGGTGGAGTTGGTGTTGTTAGGGTCATCGAGGTGGAAGTTGAGGTCTCCAAATTAGATATAATGTTTGAAGTCAACTGTCAGGGGGATGATGAAGTCGGCGATGGCGTTGCAGAAACTGGGCCAGGTGACCAGGGGCCTGAAGTCAAGGGTTCCTCTGATGGTAGTTTTGGAATCTATGATTTGGAAGCTAAGATGCTCCATGATGGGTGAGGTGTTGTCTTCGGAGGTGGTACATTGAAGGGAAGATAGAAGGTCTGATCTTAGCAAGCATGGGTAACAGTTACTTTTGTGCTTTATTTTTTATTGCAAGGATACGCCTCAAAAATTTAAAAAAGAGAAAAAAAAGGAAATATGCTCCTGCTTAAACAAGGTGGGCGCATTCTTGCAGTAAACATTTTAAATTAAAGAACAGTATGTGAGCTTCCTTGCAGGCATGTGCACTTAGAACAGGAATAGAAACCTTTCTTATTTTTAGTACACTTGTAAGAAACTATAATTGTTATTGGTGCAAAGAAAAGTTGCTATTGGCTTTGAAGTACTGTAACATGAAGACGCAGCATGAATTCTCCACAATAATTACACAAGCATCGGCAATGCCAATAGGACAGGCTTTAACCTCATAGCTGCCATTAAACATTCCTCCCCAGTGCTGCGCTGTCCATTAGAACTAGTGCTGAATGGACGTTCAATGGTCGTGCGCAGCACTGGGGAGGTAGTGCTGCCGTCGGCCAATGCACAGAGGCAGCACTTAAGGGGTTAAAAAAAATGCTGTACCGCAATGTGACAAGTTACAATTAGATAACATGCAAAAGCATATGTATTTATGTGGAATCAAAGAACTGTAGAATATTACTAGTGTAGTGACAGTGTCATTGACAGTTGAACTGTCAAGCCAGACCTAAAAATTCATGTAGGTTAATGACTGTATTCCTTCCATCAGTGCTGCTGTCTGTGAAAAACACCATAAATTATCAATTACCTAAGACATTTTAATAGCATTACAATGTTGTGTGCACCCCTGAAAGTTCGAGATCAGTTAGCTGGATAAATAAACAAAATGATCACATTTGTGTGGAGGGGGAGCACTTTGTCGTGGAAGCATACAACTTCTGCCCAATCAAAATGTTCTCATGGGGTGGAGCTACAGCCCCTTTTCTGGTGGTAGTCGCATACTTTCTGTGCTGCCAATCAAGACCATAAAAAGTAATAAATATAAAAAATGGAAAGAAAAAAAGCATTGCAAAGTAAAGTATTTTTGTCCAATGCACTTATTTTTAGGCAGACGTGCATAAGTGACCTTGAAAAATCTCATCACTCACAATGCCAGAGAGCTAATAACGGAAGTGGAATGAGTCACTGCTCCGTGATGCATGCTTTGGTGGACTGAAACAAAATGTGAATGACAGCTGAATAGATCAATGGATGACTCTGTAAATGACAGAGCAGAGAACCTAACCAAAGGGAAGGACTTCCGCTAAATGTGCAAAACAACGCCCCAAATCTAAGAAGAGAAAATTCTCTTATTGAGTCCCCTCATTCACCAAGGGTTGCCCCTAGGTGACATGCTTCATAATTTGGGCCATCCCAGAGCTTGTTGCAACTTGCGGAACTACGCAGGAGCACTTTTTGTGAAAAAATGTGTAGTGCAGTGTTTGGGGGAGTGGTGATGGTAATGCTTAAAATACCTAGCTAGTGAGCGATTAATTTATTCCTGCTCCTAGTTGGTATGGATAAAAAGGGGTTAAAAGTAGGGAGGAAGTGTAACTGTTATGTGTATACTATCCATAGTATTTAGTCAACATGTTTCGAGAAGTCCCCTAAACCTTTTCTTCTGACCACATGGGGACCAGCCCAATGTGTACCACTCCGTGAGAAAAAATATATCCTATACTAAAGAAATAATATAATAAAGAACAGATGCACACCTAATGTGTGAGCACCAAAATTAAATACATACGGTTGAAATCAGACTCATAGTATTTCTGTTTTGGCAACACATACTCGGGCGGTGCGGACTGCCCAGGTATGAGTAGGTGTCATTGACGGAGGAGTGGTGAGCCAAGGTTACTACAAGCCCCTCCACCCTGGCAGTCCATGAGGCACAGCGTTGCCAAAACAGAAATACTGCGGGCCTCATTTGGCCTCATTTATGAGAAATGACGCAGTGCTGCGTGAAAGCAGCGATGTATCACTTCTCAGTGCGCCCTCCTTGCGACATACCTGATGCGTCATATTTAATGTATGATGCATCATGTTGCAAGGAGTAACAGATACGTCAGTATTTCTGATGTATCTGTAAGCGCAAAAGTGATGCATTGCTGGAGTGTGTCACAAAAGTGACGCAACTACAGGAATGGGTCATTTCACATGTGAAAGGTCCTGCGTCCGTTTTACGCCTGCTGTGAGGCAGGCGCAAGATTTTGACGCAACAGCGCCCTAGAAGTGACGCAGTGAAATCTCATAGATTTCACTGCATCTCTTCCACGAGGCTTTCTGCGGGAGAACACCCCCGCATACATTATACCTGACGCAGGTATAATGTAGCACAGGGGTTTACAAAGTGACGCATCTGCTTGGATGCGTCACTTTGTAAATAGTGCGCAACCGGAGGCATGTTTTACGCAGCCGATGAGTCACAAAAAGTGACGCAGTGCGTCACTTTGTAACTAGTGCACAACAGGAGGCATGTTTTACGCCGCCGATGCGTCACAAAAAGTGACGCATCGGAAGCGCAACACTGACGCAAGGCCTCATAAATGAGTCCCTATGAGTCTGATTTCAACCGTTTTATGTATTTAATTTTGGTGCTAACACATTAGGGGTGCATCTGTTCTTTATTATATTATTTCTGTGGTCCTGAAGTAGAGGTTTAGGGGACACTTCAGAACATGTCGACTAAATATTAGGGATAGTATACACATAACAGTTACGTTTCCTCCCTACTATTAACCCCTTTTTATCCATACCAAATAGGAACAGGAATAAATTATTCTCCCACTAGCTAGGTATTTTTAGCATCACCACCCCCATTCACAAAAAGTACTCTGTCTTGGATGGCCCCAACGATGAAGCATGTCACCTAGGGTCAACCCTTGGTGAGTGAGGGGACTCAAGAAGAGAACTTCTCTTCTTAGATTCGGGGCGTTGTTTCACACATTTAGCGGAAGCCCTTCCCTTTGGTTAGGTTCTCTGATCTGTCATTTACAGAGCCATTTACAGATTTGTTAATAACTATACACAGTCTGGAGGATGAACCTAACGTCTACTTCCATCTCCCCCCATTTTTGTTTATAGATGAATGGTTGAACAGGACTAACCCAAGACCATTTATCTAGGTAAATATGTGTATTTGTACGTCTAGCATTAGCAAAGACCTTTTGATTTTACTTAAATTATATGCAAGATTATAGAGGATTTCAAACAACCCTTTTTTTATACACTGGTCTGTTCTTATGTTATTCACATGTTTCGTTTGCTCGCTATAGCATACAGCATGGAGTAATAGGACAGACCACTTCAGCCACTGGCTAACTTCTCTGTGGGTGATGGCATTCTGCCCTTTCACAAGGAGGACATCCACAATCAAAGTAGTTTCTTTTAGTGCCTTGGATTATTGCATTGTGTACTTTTTGAGACCAAATATATTTTTGCTTTTAGCGACTATGTTTTTTGTTAACATTGGCATGGGTCCAGTTACCAGTAGCTCACCTCATTATAAAGTTTTATTAAAAAAAAAAGCATTGTTAAAATTAAAAATCTGGCAACCACCACTAGACTGATTGGCTTTGCCAATACTTGTTAATTTGTTTATTTTTATTACATAATACTGGTGAGACAGTTGAAGCTGTCTCTAGGCCAAACGTAAGAATTCTTCACACCATGCCTGGCGAGAACAAATTGCCATGCGTACTACACAAAAGACATCGGGTCTCTGTGAGCTTGTGAGGGCTACTAGAGCTATGTTTAAGAATGTATCTTACGATGAATGATTGTGAAAGTTTTATGTGTAGATTAATTATCTCTTTGTGAGGCAGCCTTGAGGTATCCCTCAGCAGAATCATTGCTAATGTTGTAAGTAAAGAACAGAAAAGCCAACCCCTGTTTGCTACCCTACATGTCATATTCTGTGCTCCCTCACCAAAGAGCTGTCCGAAGGGTAAGCCCTTCTGTCTACTGCACATGTGCCTGACGCATAGTTACTGCCAAAGTAATATAACCCTTTTTAAAGAAGATTCCTCATTAAACGTCGGCATATGGAACAATATGTAACATTTTATCATCGGTCTCTGCACATACATCAAGGGAAGATAATCCTTCTCTCCTCCAGAGCGTAGGCTACAATGTGAGCGGATCCCTTATCAATTTTGAATCAGAATATCCATTATGTATTTTTCATCATAAGTTATATAAATAATATATTATTCCTTTACGTGATGAGTAGAGGTATAAAAAGGCCCACTCTCTCCATTCTGCATGTAAAATACCCTGTGAAGATACCATCTCATCTTCGCTGTATGGAGTTTGCCTGTTTGCATTTGCAAAACATGAAAGGAGGTTGCACTTCACTTTTAATATGGCATTTTAGTTGTTGTGATTCCATATTACCCTCTGAATATCTAATATTTTGTGGACCCATTTCTTAACCAACAGACATAAAATATCAAACCCATTCATATCCTCTCACCTGTATGTGGGGATGGATGTTGAAATGATTCTCAGCCATCTTGGTATGGGATAAAAAGAGAGAATAATCTAGTTCCTGCATAAAGAATTGCTTTAAAAAGGGACGCCCCACCTCCTGCCTATGAGGTATAATGTAACTGCTTGGCTCTCAGCTTCTGCAGATGGGATGTCTCGATTTTTCCTAAGTTTTATTTAGTGACTGGATATTTATTTTGTTTCGTCATGGGATATTATTACCTTTTTACACTTTGTTGTAAAGTGCTTTGTCTCTCTTCGGAGTCTAAGAGTACGTATCCAATACTTTAAAATAAATAAAAAATATACAAAATGCTAAACATTTGAGAAAGCTTAGCTAGCCTTTCCTCCGCAATATTATGACACTGACCACATCTAACCTGTGCAACTTTGCACCACAGTCATGCACAATTATTTCAAACGAGTAGTGTTATGCTGCTTTACCTTTCATGTATATGCCACACAGCCATGCCTCTCGCAAAATGTATTTCCTTTCGATTTGCAACCCAAGTGAACTGAACTGCACTATATAACCCTGCCAGTTATACCGCTCTGCTGTCCTGTAGGGTTTGATGCACGCTCTAAAAATATCTAATAATAAATAGCATCTATAAAATGGCTTCATGACACTAGCAAATTGTTAAGCAGACTGGAAATACTGAAAATAGGTCAAAGTAGTCAGAAAATAAGAGAAAGATTCAACGTAAATCACACCTCAGGGCTGAGGTATTTCCACAGTGAACTTCATTTAACTCTTCTGCTCAAACTTCAAGATCTATGTTGTCCAGTCTTGGTACCCGGAAAGAACCAGAAAAATCTGATTTGAAAGACGGTGACACATAATAGTTAGGTGCAATCTGTTTGAGCCACTCAGAAATAGTATCTCTTATGCAGTTAGTACAACATTTAATTGTTTTTTTAGGTCTCGCCTATTAATCCCGCAAGGGTTAATAGACATGAGAATAGAGGCTCATTCAAGGTCTGAAACCATCGCACGGATTACGTCGAGTGCATGTGCACATGCACGCGCTTTTTAGGTTTCACCTGGCGATCCGCTGCGCAGCGTTCGGCAGGCCAAATCTTTTGAGAACAGTATGTGGCTTTGTCCCGCCTCTCTTTTCCATTGGCTAGCTCCATAAATGGAGGCTAGCAATTGGAAGAGAGAGGCGTCCGTCATTGTCCGAGGCGATTCGTGGGCGTTCCGGCGATTTTTTTCCCTCTCCGCCCCTTTTAAAACGTCATGCGGCGGTGGGCGGATGTTTTTTTTTTGTCAAGGTTTGTTTTGGTCATTTCGCCGAAGATGGCGCCCAGCAGTAGCTTCATATTCGAACAGCTACCGACTGATCCCGCAACTGGGGTTCTGCACTTTCATCGTTTATGTCCATTTACCTCCTCCCGCTGTCCGTGTGCCCGTACCCACCCCCCCTCCCTCTGTCCGTGTACCCGTTCCCGCCCCCGCCCCCCCTCCCGCTGTCCGTGTATATATTAGAAAACAATAAAGGTACCCTTGCAGGTTCTACTGCACGTGTAGCAGGTCATGGAGACATCGCAATCTGGCTTGGGGACAACTTCCTAGAAGAGCGCCGCAGCCTTGGGGGTGCTTGGAATACGGAATAGAGCCCGCGAGAGAGCCCTGGAAGAAGCGACCTCGAGAGAATGCGGAAACCATGCGCAGCCGGGGAGACGGATGAGCACGAGCTTGTCCTGTCACCAGGCGTGCTCAGGGGTCAGGTCAGGCACGCTTTAGGCCCATGGGCCTTTCACCGGGGCAGGGCTTCCTGCTGTGATTCTCTTTCGATCAATTTCGATCAATTTTCGAGGTGCTTTGGCTATCGAGCGAAGCAAAGGGTTGCAGCTAAACTATGCAATCCAGGGAAGTGCAGGCTCGACTGTTCCTCGTAGCGCCGGCCGGATCCCAGCTTATGTTTATTCAGTGAGCGTCGCCCCCATGTTAATGACCACATGATCACCCCTCTCTAAACCTTTCCTGGTAGATGTTCTTCTGCAGTGCCGCGGGGGACCTCTCTGCAACCTACACAACATTTAAACCGGAAAAGAAGAATGGGTGTATGTGAGGGTGAGCGAGGGGTGATAGTTTTCTTTGTGCGCTGAAATGCCTTGTTGATAAGTGTGTCATGAAGGTGTTAAATGCGCGATATAGCACATACATGATAGTCAAGCTTCTAGCAGAAAAAGCACATCTCTGTTTTCATCCCAGACTTCTCCATCACGACTACCGTATTTCCACACTTCCAGCACAAATAGCTTTGCCTTTTTTCTATCACCTTAGAAGGGTCCCGGAGGTTGAGGTTACTTAGCACGAAGCATTATAAGCAAGAGACTTCCAATCACAGTTCATGTTTTTGGGCAGTGCACGAGGTGTCACCAAGAATCACCTGGTTCATGAAAGTCACGAGAAGCCTGGGAGAAGGTGTTTCAACTGAAGGGCTGCAGGGCAGGATCCGTCCCCGGGCCCTGATGAAAGGCAGAGCGGGTCCGTGGGTGAAAGGAGGAGCCCCGCCGCCCCCGGGGGGTGGCAGAGCAGAACAGGGCACCTCACCTCCGCAGGGTCCGTCCCCGCCATGACAGTCCAGTTGTCTCCGGTGACTGGGCTGAGGTCCAGTGGATGAAAGGGGGAGCCGGGGAGAGATGCGAGACAATGAAAGAGCCTCCGAGGGGCAGCGGCAGCCGGCACTGTGCATGCGCAGAGCGCAGGATCCGACCGGGGGGCAAAGCCAGCGCAGCGCGGGGGACAGACACTGATCCCCACACACCACATACAGCTCACCCCACACAGCTCACAACACACTGATGGATCACGAGACACAGCTCATCACACACAGCTCACCACACACTGCTCACGAGACACACTCACCACACACAGCTCACTACCATTCATGCCAACATTTCAGAAGAGCAAAGTAGGTGTTTGTGGCTCTGGGTGGGTGTGTGTGGCTCTGGGTGGGTGTGTGTGGCTCTGGGTGGGTGTGTGTGGCTCTGGGTGTGTGTGTGTGTGTGGCTCTGGGTGTGTGTGTGGCTCTGGGTGTGTGTGTGGCTCTGGGTGTGTGTGGCTCTGGGGTTGTGTGTGTGTGTGTGGCTCTGGGTGTGTTTGTGTGTGGCTCTGGGTGTGTTTGTGTGTGGCTCTGGGTGTGTGTGTGTGTGGCTCTGGGTGTGTGTGTGTGTGGCTCTGGGTGTGTGTGTGTGTGTGTGGCTGTGTGTGTGTGTGTGTGGCTCTGGGTGTGTGTGTGTGGCTCTGGGTGTGTGTGTGGCTCTGAGTGTCTGTGTGTGTGTGTGTGGCTCTGGGTGTGTGTGTGTGTGGCTCTGGGTGTGTGTGTGTGGCTCTGGGTGTGTGTGTGTGTGTGCTCTGGGTGTGTGTGTTTGTGTGGCTATGGGTGTGTGTGGCTGGCTCTGGGTGTGTGTGTGGGTGGCTCTGGGTGTGTGTGTGTGGCTCTGGGTGTGTGTGTGTGATAGTAATTGCTGTCTGCTGAGCTCATCCGTAGGGTACAATAGGTCTCACATTTGCGAGAGAATGGCAATGTAAATGACAATGCCTATTATTTATCTGTTTTCAAAACCAACACATAAATACAAAATTTGTCATTTATAATGCCAATAGCTCTAACTTTTCCAAAGGCGAAACCATTGCATTGTAAATGCTTGTTACCATTTGCTCCTGAGCCTCACTACAAAGGCATCCAGTCCCCCGCCCCCCCGCTTCACACTTCACGGCCGCCAGGCCGTGTCTTGCATTTCTCCTCCCCCCTCCCCACAGCAATGCCAAGAGCTTGTTTTTTTTCAGCTCGCCTCTGTCCTGTCATCTCCCAGCACTGCTGGAAGTTACCTCTCTGTGCTGACAAACATCAGTACCACACTTTCGTTTGCTACACCTCCCCGATACTCAATTGTCACCTTTGCCTCATATAATGTAACGTTTGCTTTTAGAGCATGCCCACTTGTAATTTTTCCCTCATGTAACGCTACCGTTCCTATGGTGAAGCGCTCTGACGCCTTCGTGTAAAGTCTGCGCTATATAAAAACGCATAAAATGAAAAAATAAATAAATAAAATAAACACAGGACTCCCCGCCTCGCTCCACTTTCGATGCTATCTTCACACCTCTCAGGAACATTTCTCTTGTCACCCCAACCCCGCAGCTCCATTCTTGACATTTTTTTCTTTTAGACAGCGCAGCACGCTTTAACTTCAGTGGCCACGCGCCTTCCTTGCTTTGACAGTGTGCCTTTCTTTCCATCAGAGTACCAGGCAATGGCAGACGCCTGCCTTTATTTGCCCTTTTCAGTTTCACTAATCAGCGGCACGCCTTTTAGGCGGGACTTGCCACCTATGCTTCCTCTTTGGCCCATGGGACTGCTGAGACGATGGCTGCAGCGTCAGTTCCTCCGTCTGTAGGATGCCAAACTTCACAAACTGTTTGTTCCCGCCGAGGGTGGAGGAGGATCTAGGGGTGCTGCTCTACCTACCTCACAGCCACCAGTCCCTCCTACACAAGGCGCCTTCACTCTCCGGGCATCCCAAATGCCACTGCGGGGAATGAGATTTTGATACCCTTTTTAATCACTTAGATATTAATCTCATTCATCAATTTGGATCGGTTATTTTCTGTCATTGAGTAAAAGACAAACCCCACATAGGTTAGATCAACCCCATAAACTGACGCAACTCTGAAGAACCACTTACAACTGATAAAGTTTAAAAGATTTAATATAAAATCAAGAAAAGTTGCAAATACAATCCTCTCAGGATAAGATTCAATAAGTATACAGGAACTAGAAGGAACATAAATTCCCTAAAGAACCTCAGTCTACAAACGAATACAATTAAAGTCAGTTCCAGAATCAACAAATTAAAAAACATAGATATAATGTGGTTCTGTTGCATCATCTAAAAAGAAAAGAATACAAGTTATCTCTGTCCCTACTCTATGCTAGGTGACATCCCTACTTCGCAAGTTTCTAGTACCCTAAAAAAGGTGTCAGCAGTTTGACTTCCTAAGAAGTTCAAACTCTCTTAGCCTCTAAAGGTAATCTAAGTTTAAGAAGCAGTACCCTTTCTGCCTACCCATCCGCTCTCTAAGGGTCCTCGGCCTACTGCTCTCTTGCGCTCTGATCTCTCTCAGCGCTTGCTCCTAACTTGCTTGCCATCTGCTCTGAGCTTGTGCTCCTTTTCTCCCCTGGGTGCTGTCCCTAAATACACAATCACCGTATGGATGGAACGCCCCTTGACGCCCACCACATACTCATACATATGATGTCATTTTCTAGGTCTTTCCATAGCTTCGTCTCTTCGCGTCGTCCGTTAAGTTGACCCTTCTCCTTAGACGCCATCTTCGTCTTCTTGCTGGTGACTTCATTGACATTACATTTGACACTTTCGGAGCAAAGTCTATCACCTCATCAGAACTTCATTCTTTATGGCTGTATACGTAACCTCATTTGGTCCTGTGAATGGTCATTTCAAAACAAGACCCAAATTCCAAATGTCTCCTCTCACGTTAAGGCCATAAACTTCGTCCGACATTGTCACCTTAAATCTAGCAAGAACTTAGACTCCTTGGCTCGCACATTCAAATGAAGGCTATTCACGACTCCTGTGAGCCCACTAAATTACATACAGCGGACTACACTCCTGCGAACCCTTGGTCAGTCAGGTTAAAATCACACATGACCCAACTCTTCTAACATCCCTACAAACCCTTCTATATAGTATAACCTTTAACACACATTTATATATAATCGCATTTAGCAAATCCTTTGCGTATAAGTGAATACATTTTACATAGAATATGAACCATATACATAGAACGTAAAGTTATATTCTCCTGTTACATCGTTTATATATATGCTCCCTGCACATTTCTTCATTTTACATTTCTCGCCGCTTCTCCATTTAGAATTATACACGTACATGAATTCTGTTTACACGTTCTGCTGTTCGTAAGCATTTCTATACATTTCTATATTAGCCCACTACGTATACGGGCCTTCTAATCTAAAGCATTTTCTAAAGTGAATACAAATACATTTCCTATTACATTGGTTACATCGGCTAACTTTACACTATAAGTGCTATTTCATGGTACAGTTTCTACGTTTATGCGATATGCTCATGATTATGGTCCGGATATACTTTTTATTCAAATTGCGCTCGCTCAGTTCCCCCCTTTGATGACCTCTAGTGGTCATCACTAAAATGCAATTTGAATAACACCTTACACAGAACTAGTTACAAGATTCCCTCTTTTTATCGTTTCGAGAGCTCTTAAACTTTTATACTGTTGATCTTGTAAAGCAGCTAATCTCCTTTCTTGCTCTCTCATGGATCTTTGTAACCGGTTTGTCCTATACCATTTATACAATTTCACTAACCCTAACAATGTAATTATGCAAATTAATACTATTAAAACAGGTTTCAATATATACCATATAATGCTTTTACCAAGATTGGCAAACCAACTTCCAACCTTTCCTACTCCACGACCTACTTTTCCCCAAACATTTACTCTTGTTAAATCTTCGATTTCTTGATGTATCTCTGTAATATTATGTATGACTTTCTCAAGTGGTTTTGAATTATCAGGAATATAAGTACAACATTCCTGAACCTTCAGAGCCTTGCAGACTCCGCCCTCTTTTGCTAGCAGAACATCTAAAGCAAGTTGGTTCTGAAGAACCATTGCTCTAATCGACTGCATCTCTCCTTCTACTAGCATCAATGACCTTGCAGTACTTGCAGATAATCTATCTACAACTGTAGCTAGTCTCCTGATCTTAACATCGTTAAGTATTAAACCTAACATAGGAAACATTGCTCCAAATATGTCTCCAACTACTTCTGCATCTCCTACTTCTCTTTTCGTTCTTATCGAAGCCTTTCCTTCTATGATCGCTAAATCCTTTGCATGATATATTTTGGGGAAGACAATTGCCAAGTAACACGAACCATACCAATTGTCAGGCAGTTTTACATAGGCATTTCTTCCACATACAAAATATACATTAGGAATAGCTTGCATCTCTTTCATAAAATCTTTCGTATAGTATTCCAACCTAAAAGCATGTTCGCAATTTACTTCACCTACAAATACATTCTCATAATATGTCTTGCTTCGAGTTAAACATAACTTTCCCTTCTGCGTTCTATCCAAAGCTATTGGACCATTGCTCCCTTTCTTCTTATGTGCCTTTTCTTCTTCGGTCCAATCAGTTTTCCACTGTCCTGACATTTTTAGAATCTTCTGCCTTCTGTATCTGTCATCTACTTGTCCTATGAATTTCTTCTCTATCTCAGACACTTTGCAAGTCAGATTATTTCTACGTGCATATGAAGTATCTAGTGTATCCCAAGGAAGAAAGAATTTGGCTAATCTATCCTCCTTTTTATAATAGTCCCACTTATTCATTTGTTTATAATTCGGAACTTCAGGCAGTACCGAATCATAATTTGAAAAGTAGTACTCGAACCCGTCTCTACCATAAAATATACTGAGCAATAAACTACATGTTATCCCATATGTCAGTGGGAGATGATGATATCTGATGCCTTCATCTACAGAAGCCGGCAATTGCATACATACATAGCAATCCTTGGCCTCCATAGCATCGATATACTCGTACAATAGTTTGGCATATGCATTTGACCTAAAGTTTCCCTGTGACTCGTCTACGTGTAACCTACGAGCTTCATTTGCCAGTAACGCCTTTTCACGAATTTCATTGCTCTCCTCCTTCTTCCCAACAAGAGCAGGTTTCAAAGTCGTTACAGGTTTTACATCTGTTATTTCTTTATCAGTTTCATGTCCTACTATGTATGATATGGTCACTACTGTAATAATAAGAAAGATTACTACTGCTATTAGTGTACCTATTATGCATTTAGCTTTTCGGTTTGGGTTGCCGTTCTCCATGTTATCAAACAGCGTAACTCCTTCCTTTTCGAAGAAAAAGTTTTCTTTGCAAGTCTTTATTTGCTTCGTTTTCTTTCTCAGTCTGTAAAGTGCTCTTTATCAACAAAGTCTCTTTTCGCACAACAATGTCTCTTTATCTTTAGCAACAGACAACCCTAACCCTTCTCCGTCCTCTGAATGTAATCCCTAAATTTATTCTTCTTTCCACTCGGCGCTAGGTTATCTTCTTCTTTATAGCTTAAACACAAAAGTCTTTATGCATCTATAATGATTCTCGTACCTGTAGCTTTAATAACAAGTTCCAATAATTCAAAACGAATGACTTTCTCTTCTTGTTCTGGAATTTGATGACCAAAAGTTGGAAACTGTAATCGATTTAGCACTAGATCTTTGATCCGACTTAGGTAAGGGGGTATGGGAAGTGTGAAAGTCAGTAGCCCCTCAGTCTCGAGTCCAGGCGTCAACATCCATATCTCCACTGCCACAAATGGATCAAGATCGATTACTTTCACTTCTCTCACTCTCCCAGATTTCTGTCCCCAAGACATCTGCTAGATAAGTCCACTCTGGGGTGGCGTACCTTCTGCAGGGCACACGTACCCTTCTTGCTCTCCTTGGACTTTCTGTGCCTGAGTCTGTAGTTTCTTCTTCTTGATCCGATTCTTCAGCGATCGGGACAAGGGTACTTTCTTGTGGTGCTTTTAAGCTTGGCCTTCTCCTTCGTTCTGGCCAACCGGCTTCGTCACTCCGTGTCCTCCTGCTCCTTGTTCTTGGACCCGTCTCTTGGTCACTTACATCTTGTTCGGTCTCTGACTCGAATTCCCGGCTACTTCCTTCTTCTGAGACAGCTTCGGTTTCACTGGTGTCTTGACCATCATTAACCTGTTCCGACACAGGCTCAGCCTCTTCAATCACCTCTACAGCTTGACTTTCCCTCTCTGTGGCTTCTCCGTTTTCTGCTGGATTCTCATCCGAGAGAGGAGCTGTTTCTTCTAGAGGTGTTGGCACTCTTCGGGTGTGTGAGGCGTGTATCCAGTTGGGCAGGCCTCCACACTTTACTGCAGTGTTCGTAACAAGTATGACTTGAAATGGTCCTCGCCAGCGCACGTCTAGACAGTTCTTCCTTACGTGCTTCTTCACCAGGACCCAGTCTCCTGGACACAGGTCATGGCACAAGTCTTGTGCTGATGGAACCTCTGCAGCCTGGACCTGAAGGGACACAGAATTAATGGCATCAGATAGTCCCTTGCAGTAGTCCAAGATCAAATCGTCTGTGATGTTCAACAACGCTGCAGTCGGAACCGATGGCAATCTCATAGCTCTCCCCATTAGCACCTCGTGTGGAGAGAGACCTGTTTTTCTATCTGGTGTGCTATGTATGCTCATAAGAACCAAAGGAAGTGCGTCTGGCCAACTCAGGGACGTCGATGAACAAACTTTGGCAAGTCTGGACTTGATTGTACTGTTGATTTGTTCTACAATCCCTGAAGCTTCTGGTCGATAACTGCAATGGAGCTTCTGATCAATACTCAAAGCTGAACATAGCATCTTCACTATTTCGCTGTTGAAATGAGTTCCTCTGTCTGATTCCAAAGAGGATGGCACCCCAAACCTCGGTATTAGCTCTCTAAGCAACAGCTTTGCTACTGTAAGTGTATCGCATCTACGTGTAGGATAAGCTTCGACCCATCTAGAAAATATACAGACAATCACTAAAACGTATCTGAGTCGATTGCACTTGGGCATTTCAATAAAATCGAGCTGCATTCTGTTGAAAGGCCCCCCAGACCTCCCAATGTGACTCAACGTGACTGGTGTTCTCTTTCCTACGTTTAGTTGCTGACAGATCGCACATCGCTGACATACTGCTTCTGCCGCTACTCTAAATTTCGGATTAAACCACGTTTGTCTGAATACTCTCACCATAGCATCTCTACCTATGTGTGCTGATCCATGCAATTTCCTTGCCATTGGACTAACAAGTTCATTCGGTAAAACTGCTCTCCCATCTGCAGAAATCCAAAAGTTCATTTCGCTTTTCGTACACCCAGCTGTTTCCCAGCCCTTTTTCTCATCATCTGGTGCATTTTCCTGAACACATTTCAGTTCATCCCACGTATCTACAGTGTCTAACAACATTGTTAAATCAGTTCTTTCCTGTATTCCCCCCACTTCTACATTAGTGTGAGAATATCCATGTTCTGCGCAGTAACGCGCTACTTCATCAGCATAACGATTGCCTTGCGACACAAAATCTACGTTTTTCGTGTGCGCGGCACATTTAACAACTGCGATAGCTGATGGTCCTTGCAATGCTTCTAACAGTAGTCTCACGAATTCTCCATTCCTAATGGGAGAACCCGAGGAGGTCATGTAACCTCTTTGAGACCATAACTGCCCGTAATCGTGAAATACCCCGAAACCATACTGGCTATCGGTGTATATGGTGACTCGAATTTTGTTACCTGCTAAACAGGCACGCGTCAAAGCAATAATTTCAGCTACCTGAGCGGAATGTACTCCTTCCAGGCAGGCGGCTTCTACAACTCTGGTGATTGTACAAACTGCATAAGCTGCTCTCAGCTGACCAATATCGTCTCTTACGCATGAACCATCAACAAAGAAAATTTCATCGGGGTCAGTCAATGGCTCATCTACGATATCTGGTCTCGGTTTGGTGCATAGTTCAGTCACATCAAGGCAGTCATGATCTGTACAAATTTCATCATCCACCTCATTTGGAAGTGGCATCAACGTAGCAGGATTTAAGACGGAGCATCTCTTTAGGGTCACATTCTCGGCAGCCAATATGATTTGCTAGTAGCGTGTGAGCCTGCTATTCGTCAGATGCTGAGTCTTAGTCCTGGTCATTAACAATTCCACAGAATGCGGTACGTACACCACTAACTGATGTCCCATCACCACACTCTCACATCGTTCAATGCTGACACCCGTTGCAGCTACGGATTTGAGACATCCGGGCAACGCTGCGGCTACTGGATCTAATGTAGCCGAAAAATACGCAACTGGCCTACGCGCATCTCCGTGTATCTGGGCCAAAACTGCTAAAGCGCAACCCTCTCTCTCGCAGCAGTAAAGCAAGAATGATTTTGTGTAATCAGGCATTCCTAAAGCCGGGGCACGACACAAGTCCTCCCTCAGCTGCAAAAATGCCATCAAACAATCTTTGTCCCATGGTACCGGATCACTCACTCCTTTGTGCGTCAGTTGTAATAACGGTTTGGCCTTCAGTGAAAAGTTGGCTATCCACTGCCGACAATAACCGACCATGCCTAGAAACATCCTGACTTCTCTTTGTGTCTTAGGCGCGTTCATTTTCATGATCGCCTCTATTCTGTCTGGAGACACCTTCCGTTTTCCTTTTTCAATCCTATGGCCCAAGTATTGCACTTCGGTCAGACAATACTGCAATTTACTTGGAGACACCTTGTGTCCATTCTCGGCCAAGTGATTTAGTAAGGTAATGGTGTCTACCTTGCAAGCTTCCTCAGTTTCTGACGCAACTAGGAGGTCGTCTATGTACTGGACCAGAACCGAGTTCTTGGGCAGCACTAGACTTTCAAGATTTTTCTTCAGCAGCTGGTTAAATATCGATGGGCTTTCTGTATACCCCTGAGGGATACGACACCATGTTAAAACGCGATTCTCCAGCTTAAAAGCGAAAAGATACTGGCTATCTTCATCTAAAGGAATCGAAAAGAAAGCCTGGCACAAGTCTATTACTGTAAACCATTCAGCTTGGAACGGTATCTGAAACAATATCACTGATGGATTCGGTACCACTGGACAACATGAGACAACAATATTATTAATCTTTCGAAGGTCCTGCACTATTCTGTATTTTCCACTAGGCTTCTGCAAACCCATAATCGGGGAGTTACATGGACTACCCACGATCTCCTTCAGTATTCCCTGTTTAATCATGGATTCGATCACAGGCTTTATTCCTGCAATCGTCTCCGGTGTCAACTTATATTGTGGTGTTCTTGGATACTCGGCATTGGGTCTTACTATGATCTTTACTGGTTCTACCCCTTTGATCAGTCCTATTTCTTCTCCAGTAAAATCCCACACCTCAGCTGACACTTTCTCCCTCAAGTCCTGTGGAAGCTCCTCCACTGTTAAGGTAGGATATAGTTCCACGCATTCCTGCGAGTTTACAACCTTGAAATCGGCATCCTCATCGTTGGTCTGCACTTCTACTCCTTCAGGTGTGCAATGTATTGTGCAATTCAGTTTACACAACAGATCTCTTCCTAACAAACACACCGGGCTAGAATCACAGATCACAAACTGATGTTCGTCACTGTAATTCCCTATCTTCACTGACACTGGTTCTGTCAGAGGATTCGTCATCCTCCTGTTTGCGACTCCTACCACCTGAATCGTCTCTCCCGACATTGGCAGACCTGGGACTACCGCTGATCTCAAAGTGGATCGAGTGGCCCCTGTATCCACCAAAAATGTCGTAGGACATCCAGCTACTTCGGCTTCTACGTATGGTCCTCTCTGATCTACCTCCAGGGCTGCTCCTAGAGTACAGTCTTCTTCCCTATTCACTCGTTGCCCTGTAAGAGGATCAACGTAGTAGCATTCTTCTCCTCCTACGAACAATGGCATTTGTCTATAGGTTTTCCCTCCGTTTGTGATACGAGGCGGTTGAGGCAACGGGGCTCGAGGAGTCTGAGCCCCCCCTTTGACAAACTTTCCCTTCGGGACTGCAGCTCCCTTAACCACGTTGTTCTGAACCTCATCCTCCTCCTGTTCTAATTCGCCCGTCTCGACATTATAAGGACACTCGCGTCTCCAATGTCCCACCTCGTTACACTGATGACACCTCGTTGTCTTTTTCAGTGTCGCGATATCTATTCTCGGTCTCGGTCTTTCTTCCTCATCTCTGCTTTGATTATTCTGTTTCTTTCCTGGCATTCCTGTTCCCTGTTGTCGCTGTCCACCCTTTCCAGCTGATTGCATCTGTACTAGCATTAGCTTTTCCTTAAGTTTCTTTGCCTTCGAATCTATGTCATCGCTACAGTACCTCGCATACCTTAGAATCTCGTCTAAAGGTTTGTTTTGCCAACAGATCAAATGCTGTTGAATCATCAGGCTTATGTCTGGTCTTAATCCTAAAACGAACTTAGACACAAACTGTCCTATGTCTTTAGGATCCATTACGTCTAACCCACTGTACTGTTTGAATGCTTTCAGTAACCTCTCATAGAACTCGTGAACGGTCTCTTTGGGTTCCTGAGTTGTTCGATCTATCTTAACCCAGTCTATGTCTTGCACCGGCACTTTCTCTTTTAACCAAGCAATTACTCTCTCGTATTTTTCCATGACTCTATCTGATGGACCATTCGTCTGTGCATCCCTCGGAGGCTCACAAGTGGGCCATTCGATACTAAGTTTACATGCCGTCCACAAATGTCCGGGTACTACGATATCAAACAGAGTGTTCAAATCGATCCACAGTACCTTAGAGATCTTCACAAACCTCTCTACCTGCTTATACCACTCCACGGGGTTCTCTCTCAACTTGGGGAAAGAATTAGTAAATGCCGCTAAATCCCCCCTACTCCAGGGCACATGGACGTAGTTTCCGTTCGCGATCTCTCGCAAAGGGAAAGCTTCCATTCGCATTAGCTCTCCATCCTGGGACTTCGCAAGTGTACTCCTTCTGACGGATCCCCTCTTAGACCATCTTTCCTCCCATCTATCCAGATCCCTCCATATTCTGATACACATGATTAGTTCCCTTATGTGTACTCTTAGGCCAATCGTCCTACGCTCATCTAGATCCCGATCCGTGCAATTTAGTCTATGGTTGGCCTGTAAAGCTATAGTTCGCGACATGTCTATCATATACCTATCTGCCAATTCAGATAATTTTTCATGAGCTGACCTTGCTTTCCGAGTAACATCCTTAGATAAAAACAGTATTTCATCTGGTTCGTACAGATCTAACCTTTCTATTGCCACTGTGCCATCTATGATTTCATCCAAGTCTGATTTCAAGCTCATTACATCAATCCGCTTTGCTTTTATTTCAGCCTTCAATACGTCAGTCCTAGGTTGTTCTCTTACATCTCTCTCTCCTCCACTACGCGCCCTACGTCTAAGTATAGGTGAGTTGTGAGGAGTTCTTCTTGTATCTCTTTGTTCCCACCTCTCTAGATCCCAAGCTTTTCCATCCTCCCTTGGGGTATGGTGGAACAATGCTCCATTCCTCATCACTACATTCTGTTTTTTCGGCTCGGTCTCTCTAGATACAATGTAGGATCCTCCGTCCTGTTCTGTATCACTGCACCTCCCTTGCTGTCTGGTGTCGCTCAATAAACGGTAAGGTCCTTCACGGTCCTCCATGTTCCCGCGATCTCTTTCGTGATCGCCGGATGCATGGCGAGACGTTTCGCGACTCCCTATATTCTCATGACTTCGTCCGTGGTCACCGGATGCATGGCGAGACCCTTCGCGACTCTCCATGTTCCCGTGATTCCAATGTCGCACATTTTCGTCCGGGGCATAGTGAGTGCACCTGAAACTATCTCGATACTCCTGCGTCTTTCGTTCTCCCTCACTAAGGATGACGCGGGGCACTCCCCCACACCCTGCATTTTTGTTGTCGCACATTAGCCTATTGCCATTGGTAGTATGGCAAGTATCTCTTCTGCTTCCTTGACTCCCTCTCTCCCACTCCGGGCTGCTTTCGCCAGCTCCACAATGAGAGAGGATCTTGTTATCCTGGTCACTCCATTCTGCTCCTGTTTCAAACCTTTTATTCTGAGTCTCTTCGGCAGCATCCCATTCTTTCAAATACTCCCTTAGCTCCTTATAGGACTTCGGTTTCGGTCCCCTCAAATCCATCTGTCCTCTTTGGCCCCCCTGTTCTATCCAGGGACCCGTTGCGGAATCTAATGGGGTACTCCGACTTTTTGGTGCTAGCAACTGCCTTTGGGAATTGATCGTATTATTCCTACTCTCCATCTCTGCCCTTTCCCTGTCCCACCGTGCCTGTTCCTCCTGCTGGACCCCCTCTGGGTTGTAGATTGACACTATAGGGCCTATGGTAACAGGTACTTGTAAAGCATCTGGCATTTGATACGACCTTGCATGCTGTGTTTCTGGCACCTTCTGGACCACGAATCGTCCCACTACTCTCTGTTCGGGACTAGATTGAGGTACTTCCTCACCTTTCCTGGTATCCCACTCTGATGTGGGGAGCGATTTATATTCCCCCCACCTAGCTCCGTCCCCTTGCTGTAGTACGGGACTTTCGGCTTCACTGTTGTACGGAGGTGGTCTATCTGTTAATAGTCTCTCTATTAGATCCTCATCTGGTTCGCTATCCTCATCTTCTTCTAGCGGTTTCTTTTCTCCCGTAGCTTCTAGCATTGTGAACAGTTTGTCTGCTTCTATCTTTTGCACTCTCCACTTTTTAGCTTCGTCATCCCATTTAGCATCCTGCACTGCTTTTACCGATCGTCTCACTCTTTCTTGGCGTCTCTTTAAGCTTTTTTCGTGTGCTGCTCTAAACCATGCACTAAGTGCTTCGAACTGTGTTGGCCTCGGTAGAGGTCTTGTTGCAAGCATTACTGCTTTCAGTTGGTTCAATACTTCTAGCTTAAACGTCCCGTATCTCGGGAACGTCAGTTCTTTATTCCCTTCTGTTAGCTTATTCCACTCAGAGATCCATAGTATCGAGTGTAAGCCTACATTTACTGCCATATGGTAAGCTGGTGTACCTTCTGGTGGAGCTTCTTCTCCTGCATATAAGTTTCTTCTGTCTCTCCTAAAGATCGCCCTTAAACTCTTAAAACACTTCATTTTCAGTAATCTACGATTTTCCTTAATTCTCTTCCTTATTTACGTCCCGATGACAAGACCACCAATCCCTGTGCGACTCTCGCTAATCAGCCTATCCCAGCGCGGTTCTATGCTAACCGGCCAATCTCAGCGCGGCTCTACGCTGACGTCACTCGTCCCCTCTGCAGCAGTTCCCCTCCTTTCTCAGCTTGCCTCGCGGTCTTACATACGTCTCATTCATACGCCGAAAAAAATGACTACTTCCATCCAAGCGATCACTTTTCTCTGACTGTACGGCCACAGTCTAACTGTAATTGTCACCTCAACTGACGAGACGTCTTCCTCTCACTTCGGACGTTCGCCTTAACTGATAGGTTACTTACACACAGTAAACGTACGACCAGCGTCCGTTACTCATACACTCACTCAAACGCTCCCCCTATCATCGGTCTGCGGGCGATCAATGGTACCTCATGACCCCCTTTAAATGGTAGACAAATTACTCTGGGTGTTCGATACACCCGAACCACTTAAGCCCTCTCTGGACATAAGATTTTATCCGGTTGCGCGCGCTCACAACCTTCCCTCAATCACACTACAGGCATTCAACTCCGCTTGACATTACAACACAGGTACAACATAAAACACCGCAATCTGGCAAAGCATGACCCTTATACTCACTCTCGACCGACTCTGCTGCTTTTCTCTCGACGCACCGTCAGCACCGTCTTCGGCAGGGGTTCTTCTTCTGGTCGTCGATGACTAGGGACCTTGGGGTAATCTAGACCTGACCTAGGTTGTCTTTCTCAAGAAGAAAACCATCTTTCTCTGCTACCAACTGCGGGGAATGAGATTTTGATACCCTTTTTAATCACTTAGATATTAATCTCATTCATCAATTTGGATCGGTTATTTTCTGTCATTGAGTAAAAGACAAACCCCACATAGGTTAGATCAACCCCATAAACTGACGCAACTCTGAAGAACCACTTACAACTGATAAAGTTTAAAAGATTTAATATAAAATCAAGAAAAGTTGCAAATACAATCCTCTCAGGATAAGATTCAATAAGTATACAGGAACTAGAAGGAACATAAATTCCCTAAAGAACCTCAGTCTACAAACGAATACAATTAAAGTCAGTTCCAGAATCAACAAATTAAAAAACATAGATATAATGTGGTTCTGTTGCATCATCTAAAAAGAAAAGAATACAAGTTATCTCTGTCCCCACTCTATGCTAGGTGACATCCCTACTTCGCAAGTTTCTAGTACCCTAAAAAAGGTGTCAGCAGTTTGACTTCCTAAGAAGTTCAAACTCTCTTAGCCTCTAAAGGTAATCTAAGTTTAAGAAGCAGTACCCTTTCTGCCTACCCATCCGCTCTCTAAGGGTCCTCGGCCTACTGCTCTCTTGCGCTCTGATCTCTCTCAGCGCTTGCTCCTAACTTGCTTGCCATCTGCTCTGAGCTTGTGCTCCTTTTCTCCCCTGGGTGCTGTCCCTAAATACACAATCACCGTATGGATGGAACGCCCCTTGACGCCCACCACATACTCATACATATGATGTCATTTTCTAGGTCTTTCCATAGCTTCGTCTCTTCGCGTCGTCCGTTAAGTTGACCCTTCTCCTTAGACGCCATCTTCGTCTTCTTGCTGGTGACTACATTGACATTACATTTGACACTTTCTGAGCAAAGTCTATCACCTCATCAGAACTTCATTCTTTATGGCTGTATACGTAACCTCATTTGGTCCTGTGAATGGTCATTTCAAAACAAGACCCAAATTCCAAATGTCTCCTCTCACGTTAAGGCCATAAACTTCGTCCGACATTGTCACCTTAAATCTAGCAAGAACTTAGACTCCTTGGCTCGCACATTCAAATGAAGGCTATTCACGACTCCTGTGAGCCCACTAAATTACATACAGCGGACTACACTCCTGCGAACCCTTGGTCAGTCAGGTTAAAATCACACATGACCCAACTCTTCTAACATCCCTACAAACCCTTCTATATAGTATAACCTTTAACACACATTTATATATAATCGCATTTAGCAAATCCTTTGCGTATAAGTGAATACATTTTACATAGAATATGAACCATATACATAGAACGTAAAGTTATATTCTCCTGTTACATCGTTTATATATATGCTCCCTGCACATTTCTTCGTTTTACATTTCTCGCCGCTTCTCCATTTAGAATTATACACGTACATGAATTCTGTTTACACGTTCTGCTGTTCGTAAGCATTTCTATACATTTCTATATTAGCCCACTACGTATACGGGCCTTCTAATCTAAAGCATTTTCTAAAGTGAATACAAATACATTTCCTATTACATTGGTTACATCGGCTAACTTTACACTATAAGTGCTATTTCATGGTACAGTTTCTACGTTTATGCGATATGCTCATGATTATGGTCCGGATATACTTTTTATTCAAATTGCGCTCTCTCACCACCTCGGATGAATGGGTACAACATCCCCAGGTTAAATGGCTCTCTTGACAGCCTTGGAACAAACAAAGGAGCTGCTGATTTAGGAACGAATTCCAACACCTTGTCTTTATCTGCCACACTGCTCCCCTCTTGCATTAATTAGCCCCTTCGGTGACATGCCCTCTCGTGCTTTCAGGGTCCTTCACATATTTCCCATCATGTCATTTATAGATATTATCCTATCCAGTGCATGGTCCGGGCACTGATAGAAGCAGACACAGCAGCGGGCTTGCAATCAATATGGGACATGCAATCCATTCATATTTTTTAATAGTAGTGCTGTAAAAACTCTACTGTAGTGCATCTTTAAGAATCCTATGTGAGCCCGAACACTTCGCACGGCACCCCAGCTCTCCTCAGCTCGCACTTCGTCAACTGGTGAGTGAAATTATATCAATAGCGGATTTGTGTGATGTCCTTTATTTTTTAATAAATGCACCTCTTACTAGCTATTGAAGCCTGCTAAAAGCTTGGACTTCTCTTTACCATGCTAGTTTCTGAAGGCTGCACAGGACGGATGTCTGATCCCACAACTGCTCCCCTCCACCCTGTTCCGCCACAGACTAGTTTTTAGTTGCAGCACACTTTCACTTTGAATAATAGCAGGCTTCTCCATACCGCCCGGTCCCGCCCTCCAAACCTTCCATGTTGTTGTTCCGGAGATGTGGCTATTTATCAACCAGGGGCCGTATTATGGAAAGTGCCCTGGGGGCACAACAGACATATGCGCCCACTTTGCTCGTCCGGGCACTTTCGTATTACAGAAGGCATGTTTATGAGGTCCGTTCTGTAATACAGATAGCTCTAGCTCACATACAGCTCCAGCGCTATCACCTGAGGGTCTTCCCTCATTTGCATGGGGACGTGGCCCATGCAAATGAGGAAATCCCTTTGCCTCTGTGCCGGCACCGTATTATAGATGTGGGCACAGAGGCAAAGAAGCTGTCAGGAGACGCACTGATAGTGCGCCACCGAAAAGGTGGTGCACTGTCAGTGCTGTCAGTGCACCCCAATGAAAGCCTTTTGGAGTGGGGTTAGGGGGTCTATTGACCCTAACAGACTTGCCCTTGCAGGCAGATGTAGTTACTCACTGCACCTGCCTGCAAGGGGATTTCTAATTCCCCTTAAAAGTGCAGCTGCTCTGTATTTCACTTGAATGCGCTGCCCCCATTGCAGCACAAGTTTGCGGCTGAACTTGGGGCAGTGCATTCAATCCAATACAGAGCACTCTCCATGCTTGCGCTGAGCGCACCTTTTGAAAGGTGTGCCAGGGCTAAAATGGAAAATGAGCTGCACTGCATAATACGGCCACAGTTCTCTACATAGTATGATTACATCCTTTTCTGTGATTAAACAAAGGGGACTAGCTTAAGTTGACCAAAGTGTTGCAATACTCAAATTAGTTCTGTCACAGGCACCTTGTTGGTGTATTCATGAATACACCAACAAGGTGCCCGTGACAGAACTAATTTGAGTACTGCAACACTTTGGTCAACTTAAGCTAGTCCTCTTTGTTTAATCACATATAAACCCTGGGGGACTCGGACTAGCTAACTAGTCCTCTCTCTCCCTCTTGTTACACACATACATCCTCTTCTGACCTTCGGGTTTCTCTTATTCTCTGATCAGCACTGAGATACCTCTCCGAGCCACTGCACGATTTAGAAATCTAGAAATTAATGGATCAATCAAGACAAGGACAAATCATACAGAGCGATTTACCACTGTTACTCTTCCTCATGTAAGGGTAATAAGGCTATCAGCCCGCCTCATCAGTTCACAAAAAACCAGAGGAAGGCACAATGCAGATGTGGAAAACAGTGCCTCACCCAAAACCACAAAATAGTGGATCCATTGCTCAGTGCTAACAGAAAGCAGCTTTTCACTTGCTTGTGGTACCTCTAGTCTTTACTCCTGGGGCCATATTATGGAAAGTGCCCCAGGGGTGCAACAGGCGTGTGTGCCCACTTTGGCTTGACAGAAAGGGACACAGACACTTCTACAACCCTTTCTGTAATACAGATCACACTGGCGCACATATAGCGCCAGTGCTAAAACTAGAGGGTGATCTCTCATTGCATCGGGGCGTGGCCCCATGTAAATGAGGGAATCCCCTTGCCTATGGGCATTATTATAGACGGGGGCATAGAGGCAAAGAAGCTGTTAGGAGGCACACTGACGGTGCGCTGTCAGTGCACCCCCTGATGGCAGCCTTCTGGAGGGGGACAAGGGGGTCCTATGGTCACCATTCAAATTCACTGTACCTGCCTGCAAGGGGATCGCTCTCCCTTTTTAAAAGTGCAGGCACGTTGCTGCCTGCACAGTGAAACATGGAGTTTTATTTTATTTTTATTTTAGCAACTTATAAAGCGCCTGGTGACCCGAAGGCATCCCCGCGCTATAAAGATTAAATCCTGCTGAGGGGGATAGGGGCGAAGGGTTTATTTAGGAAACAGGAGGGTTTTGAGTTTTTTCCTGAACGTCAGGTAACTGGGCTCCAGTCTGAGGGAGCGTGGGAGGGAATTCCATCCGGTGGACGCTTTCACAGAGAAACGTCGACCTCCGGTGCGTGTCCTCTTAAATTTGGGAATATTGGCCAGGTGCTCGTTCTCGGACCGTAGAGCTCTGGGTGCTTTATAAGGGGTAACCATGCCGCTGAGGATCGCAGGTCCCGAGCCATTGATCAGTTTATAGGCCGTGCACAAGGCTTTAAATTCCACCCTTTGGCGGACTGGGAGCCAGTGCAGGGCCTTAATGGCGGGTTTAGCGGATACTCTTGGGGGTACGCTCATGATTAGGCGAGCTGCTGCATTCTGGGCTCTTTGCAGTCTCGCTAGGGTAGCTTCCGGCGCACCCAGGTAGACCATGTTGCTATAGTCTAGCCGTGACATTATAAGGCCCTGAACTAATAGTTTCCTGGACACGAGCGGAAGAAGGGGGAAAATTCTGCGGATGGTCCGCAAGAGCCCAAGACAGGTCCCTGCCGTTTTGGCCGCTTGAGTCTTCATTGAGAGGTCGGGTTCTAGCCAGACTCCGAGGGCCTTGATTTCGTGTTTCGGGGTGGGGATTTCCCCGAACACGTCTGGCCAGATCGCGGGGGGGGATGGTCGCCCATTGTTTACCCATGAGCATCACTTCGGTTTTGGAACCGTTGAGTTTTAATGACGATTCGCACATCCACCCGTGAATTTCGGTGAGACAGTTAGGTAATTTGTCTGGGTGGTCGTCTAGTTGTGATAGGGAGACGACCAGTTGTGTGTCGTCAGCGTAACTCACGATTTTTATCCCGAATGGTGTTACCACATCTTCCAAAGGGGCCATATACACGTTGAAAAGCGTGGGGCTCAGGGAGGAGCCCTGAGGCACCCCGCTGGTGAGTGGAAGTGTGGACGAGTGGTATTCTCCGTCCCAGACCTGGAACGTGCGTCCGGTGAGAAAGGACTCTATCCAGCTGAGTGCCATCCCGGTGAGCCCTGCTGTCGCCAACCGATGGAGGAGGACACGATGGTTGACCGTGTCGAAGGCGGCACTCAGATCCAGGAGGATCACTGCCACTGATCCTCCTGAGTCTAGAATGCGCCTTGCCTCTTCGATGACGGCAAGCAGGGCGGTGTCTGTACCGTGTCCCGGGCGGAACCCGGTTTGGGATTGCCGTAGGATGTTATTTGTCTCGAGGAATCGGGAGAGTTGACCATTCACCAGTTTCTCGGTGATCTTGCTAATCCCCGGGAGGAGGGATATGGGTCGGTAGTTTGCCATATCAGTTCGGTCAAGCTGAGGCTTTTTAAGAAGTGCCTTTACCACTGCACTTTTCCCGCTGTCGGGGACTGATCCTCGTGCAAGTGAGCAGTTGATGAGCTCCGTGAGTGTGGGGGTGATAGCGGGGGCCACGTTTTTGAGAAATCTCATAGGTGCAGGGTCTAAAGGGGATCCGCTTTTTATTTTATGCAGGGTTGCTTCCACCTCGTTAGGCGTTACTAGCCTGAATGTCTCAAGTTGGGGACGTGTTGCCGTCTGACAGGGGAGCTGAGTATTGTTCCTGTGGGTAGGGGAATTAGGAGGGGGGAGGGACGTAAGGATACGGGCAATTTTGTTGTTAAAATATGTGGCTAGGTCGTTGCTTCTGTCTACCTGGGGGGTGGTGGAAGAGGGAGAGATGGGAACTTTCAGTAGCTCCTTCACGATGAGGTAGGATTCTCTAGAGGAGTTTGAGGCTTCCTTTATCCGGGTGTCATAGTGGGAGGCTTTGGAGGACTTAATTGCAGTTTTATAGATTTTGACTGAGGAGTGGTAGGCCTCTTTGCTGGCATTTTGCCAGTCTTTTCTCCAAAGCCGTTCGGCTCTTTTACAGTTCTTGCGAAGCTGACGAAGTTCTGGGGTGTACCACGGTGCAGAGCCCGTGTTGTTGGTTTTGTCCTCTCGCATTCTGAGTGGGAGCACGGAATCGAGGGAGGTCGTGATCCAATTTCTGAAATTGCTATCGGCGTTGTCCGGGGTATCTTCATGCGCCGGGGTGGTCGATATCAGGGTCTTGGCCCATTCTTCAATGGGAAGTTTGGACCAGGTCCTACCTCTGGTATAGGTGGGCAATTTCTGAGGTTTTCTAAGGGTTCCCGGGAGATGGAATGGGACCATGAAGTGGTCCGTCCATGGAAGAGGGATCGGGTTTAATGCTTGCATCGTGGGGGTGCTGGTGAACACTGGGTCCAGCAGGTGGCCTTTGATGTGGGTGGCTCCTGAGTTAAGGAGACGGAGGTCCAGGGCCGCTAGTTCAGTGATCAGGTCGACTGCTCCAGAATCTGAGGTGTCTTCGAAGTGAATGTTCAAGTCTCCCACTAATATGAAATTCATGACGGAGTGGACCTGAGTTGCTACAGTATCTAAGAGGGCATTGGGAAAAAGACCAGGGTGGCCGGGGGGACGGTAGACTAGAATCCCTGAGAGGGAATTCGTAGGGTCTAGTTTGATTGTGAATTGAAGGCTTTCAGAGTCTGGAATTTGTGCATCGCTAGAATTGCAGATGAAGGAGTCTCGGTAAATGATGGCAATGCCTCCACCTCTACCTAGTGGGCGAGGGAGAGACTGGATGAGAAAGCCCGATGGTGTGGCTAGCACTATGTCCGAGTCAGAGTATGGGGTGAGCCAAGTTTCCGTCAGGAAGAGGATGTCAATCTCGTAGTCTTCTATTAAGTGGTGGATTAGTGTCGCATGTTTAGGGAGGGAGCGGCAGTTCAGCGAGGCAAATTTGAGGGTTGCGGGCTTCACCACTCGAGTAGGGAGTTTAAGCTGGACTGGCCGGCAGTTAGTACAGTTGATAAAGGGTCCATTCATATCGTGGATGTATCTGCATGAAGGGGCGATGGAAGGTCTGAGGCTTAAAAGGTCCTGACGGGAGTAGGTAGTCTTGATGGGAGCTCCATGTGCCAGGGGGTCTGGCCCTAGGCCCGGTCGTGCGCGGACGGGCGCAGATGGGCTTGCCTTAGGCGCGCCTTCGGCGCGCAAACGGCGCTCCCGCTGCGCTCGTCCGCTGCGCTGGTATGGCCGACACATTTATATTGAGTACTATGGGCGTGGCCTCGCAGTGGGCGTGGCTTCGCCTTTGACCGCGCTGGCGGTGTGGGCGTTTTCCCCTCTGACAGCGTGGACTCGCTGTGTCTAGAGGGTCTGGGAGGGCAGGCTGAGCGCGTGAATGCGGCGCTTTTGCTCAGGTGAGCTTCGTGGTGTCGAATACAAGTTTTTAAAATCAACAACAGGTGAAAACAGTGACAGGTTTAAAATTCAATCAGGTGCAGCGTGCTAACCTCCGGCTTTCCGCCTCAGAGGGAAATTAATCAAGAATGAGTCGTTGCGCTTTCCAAGCGTTTATGTAGTCCGGTGGGCGTGGCCTCGCAGTGGGCGTGGCTTCGCCTTTGACCGCGCTGGCGGTGTGGGCGTTTTCCCCTCTGACAGCGTGGACTCGCTGTGTCTAGAGGGTCTGGGAGGGCAGGCTGAGCGCGTGAATGCGGCGCTTTTGCTCAGGTGAGCTTCGTGGTGTCGAATACAAGTTTTTAAAATCAACAACAGGTGAAAACAGTGACAGGTTTAAAATTCAATCAGGTGCAGCGTGCTAACCTCCGGCTTTCCGCCTCAGAGGGAAATTAATCAAGAATGAGTCGTTGCGCTTTCCAAGCGTTTATGTAGTCCGGTCGGCGTGGCCTCGCAGTGGGCGTGGCTTCACCTTTGACCGCGCTGGCGGTGTGGGCGTTTTCCCCTCTGACAGCGTGGACTCGCTGTGTCTAGAGGGTCTGGGAGGGCAGGCTGAGCGCGTGAATGTGGCGCTTTTGCTCAGGTGAGCTTCGTGGTGTCGAATACAAGTTTTTAAAATCAACAACAGGTGAAAACAGTGACAGGTTTAAAATTCAATCAGGTGCAGCGTGCTAACCTCCGGCTTTCCGCCTCAGAGGGAAAGTAATCAAGAATGAGTCGTTGCGCTTTCCAAGCGTTTATGTAGTCCGGTGGGCGTGGCCTCGCAGTGGGCGTGGCTTCGCCTTTGACCGCGCTGGCGGTGTGGGCGTTTTCCCCTCTGACAGCGTGGACTCGCTGTGTCTAGAGGGTCTGGGAGGGCAGGCTGAGCGCGTGAATGCGGCGCTTTTGCTCAGGTGAGCTTCGTGGTGTCGAATACAAGTTTTTAAAATCAACAACAGGTGAAAACAGTGACAGGTTTAAAATTCAATCAGGTGCAGCGTGCTAACCTCCGGCTTTCCGCCTCAGAGGGAAATTAATCAAGAATGAGTCGTTGCGCTTTCCAAGCGTTTATGTAGTTCGGTGGGCGTGGCCTCGCAGTGGGCGTGGCTTCGCCTTTGACCGAGTTGCTGCTTTAAAGCCGCTCGGTTTTTCACTTGAATGTGCTGCCCCTAGGGATGCACGAATTTGCGGCTGCCCTAGGTGCAGGACCTTTAATGTGCCTTGTTTGTGCCCTGCGCACCTGTTTTAGCAAGCAGGGAAAGTGCGCCCTATATGTAATAGGGCCTCTGGTGTAACTGGTAAAAAAAATGATCTCTACCATTAAGCTTAGAGCATGCAGTCTACACCTCTGGATTTGCTGGTGGGGAAAGGAATCCCACATGCCACAGAGTAGTTTGGTTATTTGGGTATTTAAATGTGAACCAAACCCAGGCTCCTCAAACTCAGAGAATTCAGGGTGCTCTGACAGATCCTACAGACTGGTAATCATCCATCACATTGTTGTTACCGTTGATGCCCTAACTGCGATGGGTAAGCCCAGGTGTGGTTCCTGTGCTCACTGTGCAATAGGAGACATGCTATACCTCACTGATGAAAACTCAGTAGGGCAAAATAGTCTGAGATTTGTTTGTGATTCCTGCTGGAGGGGGGGTCGCATGATTTGGAAGGGATTATTCTCATAGGGGGCAAGGTCAGTGTAGTTGCACGGTGGGTGAAAAATGATGGGATGGAATGAAGCCTTGAGTGATTGCCAGTTGCTGCGAGTGATTTAAGCATTCCATTCATCACCTTGTTGTTGTTGCTGTTGGATAAGCTGCAGTTGGATACAAATAAAACAAAAGTACTGATGACATGTTTTATTTGAAGTCTATGGGATTTGTTCTTATTGTAAAGAAGTATATTCCTGGCTTCAACAGCCATTATGGTAAGGGCTGGGCATGGACTGGGACTGACAGGATTACCTCTGCCAAGCGATGAGCACTTTCACTGAACGTGGCCTGCAACGGTCCCATGTTGTGGTGTCCCTCAGAGGTTGGTTCATAGCCCTACCCTTTTTAATCTGCATGTGATCCCTCTGGCAGCCATTATACAGTAATTTGGCTTCCTATAGTTTGGCTATTCTAATGACACTCAACTAATAATCGGCTTCAAGAGGTGTCTGCCACATTAAAAATAAGATTCAGGGAGTGCATGATTACATTGCAGAGGAGATGGTGTTTAATTCTGTCACACTGATCACAATCAAACCTGAAGTTCTGGTTTTTGGTGAGATCTCGATATGGGACATGAACTGTTAGTCTCCTCTGCTGGGCCTACCTCCTATATCTTCCAGTACGGTGAGCAATCTTGGTGTCATATTTGACACACATCTTCCTTTCCAGGAACACAGCTCTAAAATGATTTCCCTCTTAATGTTCTTTCTTAAGGTCCTTAGGAAATCTTTGCCTCTTATAACCATTGAGTGTTGGAAGACCACAACTTAAGCTTCCATTATGCTGAGGCTATCCTATTGTAACTCGATCATTCTAGGACTCTCTGGGAAACAATTGGCTAAGGAGAGCCGTATATGCAAAGCATTTCAAGGCCTTGATTGACCAAGGTCCAAAGAATATTGTTAACATGTTTACCAGTAATGCTCCTCAGCTAAATTGATAAATACCTCTCAGGTTAATAGGATCATACTGGGGGGAAGTGGGAGGGGAGATGAACGCTCAAGTACATTTTTAACTCCTCCAATATGAAACAAGATCCCTTTCCGATTAGGACTCTCCCTCATACTTGGTTTTCAGGAAACCTCTTAAGGCCTATGCCGCCTATCTATTTTCTCTTTAATTGTATTGATTCGGTTGTATTAGTTTCTTTTTCAGTTCAACATCAGGATACACGATATTGGGCAGCAGCGAGTTCTAGAAAAATTGAAAAAAGCACCCAGCCAGCCAATCAATCAATCACATTTATTGGAGACCAGAGGACCAACACAAAAACCAAATAACAAATAGCTAGAACTACTAACTCTACTTCTGAGATGGAGTCTGGGGAAGCAGAAGCTAAAAGCGCAATGCCCACTGGTAAAGTGCCCATGAATGTGCTTCTGAATAATCTCTGGTAAGGCAAATAAAGAAAGACTTACTGAGCAAAACAAACAGAAAACGATGAAGCGCTCAAATACTTGAGGACGCCATGTATAATTGTACTTCATGCTACATGCTTTCTGATGTTAGAATTGAAAATGTTATCGTCCCCTCGCTCATGTTTTATTCTGTGTTAAGTTAGCATTCATGGCGCCATTTCATTAGTAACCACCATTCTGTTTCATGATTGAAGCTAAGCTCCTGCCTCGTATTGCTTGCCTCAGCAGAAAGCTGTTTCAATGCCCATTTGCTTGTGTGTTCCAAGGCCGATTTCAGCTGCACTAATGAATAGACTCTCTATTGTTGCATACCTTAGCTGTTAGATAAGCCCATTCCCACCTTCACTCAGTCAGGAGAGCATGAGTGAGGTGGCCTTGGAGTGAAGATAACATGTAGCCGGTCCCAGGACTATAGCTAATCCTTCTGTTCCCCTTTTGTTTGCTAGTGCCTGGACTGGAAAGTTCCAATTTGGGCATGTTCTCATTGTGTTTGAAAATGGATAATATCTTATGTTTCGTTGGAGGGAGCAAGTCCCTCGGAAGACATCTCAAGAGGCTGGTCAGACTGGGCTCCGCTGCAGCGCTATACTAATAACTTGGTTTGCATTCTCTACTGTCTGACTGACTCTTCATTGTCACCCTAATTGGGCCACTTTCTTTGTTTGGCGCCGGAACCGGGACCCACCGGGTGGCCCATCCTCACCCGCAGAAGGGTGGGTAGGACGGGGCCTCGTCAGGTCGGATGGGCAGATCGGGGATCCCCATATTACAGAGTTTACTTCTCGCAGCTGCCCCGCCTGTCTGATTGGGCTGTACCTTGCCCAGGGGTCATCCCCGGCTGGGGTCCTGAAAGGCGAAACCCTTGGAGTTGACGATTTGGTCCGAAGAGTCGGCAGTGAAGAGTAAATTTGTTCGACCTGTGTGCACCAGGTGAGCTTGTTTTAATTCTTTGTGAATGTGGCGCCATTTTGAGTAGTATTTGGGTATGGTCTGTGAACCGTTTGATTGCACTTGGTAGGTCTGTGGACCGCTTTGGGTACAGAGTGTCTGCGGACACTCTTCTAGGAAACATAATTGGGTTTGATTAGTCTTTGGCTTTTGGTCCTGGTTTGTAATTTTGGTGCAATCTGAGAACTGACCCTTGGTTTGTCTTTGCTTTGTATGGTCCGAGGACCAATTTTCTGAAAAATATTTGATTGGTGAGTTTGTCGTCTGGTACGAATAGTGAATTTGTTTCCTCTTTTAAGATGCCATGTTTAAGTAAGTTGTGTTGTTCGAGATGTCGTTGCTCTTCTGCTGATGCTCGATAGGAGGAGAGGCAACCTACGCCTCCGGAAGGCACTGCAAACTATGACATATACCTTAAGCATGGCCTTGGCCCTAATATATTTAGTACAATTGTGGCACAAATATACAAGGGACAATGAGGAGTTACAGTGGTCGTTGACAGGTACCTTTGATGAACAGAAATTGAATTTCTTGCATGATAAATTGTTTGCAAAACGGAGTAGGCAGGAGGGAGCATGGTCTCTCTATGCATGGAGTAAGATGCACGCCAAAGGAGCTCCGGCCAGCCGCTGACTTCAGAAGCCTTTATCACAGCTCCTGGGCATTGCTGGTGACTCTGCTTGCAGTGTACGGGCATCGGAGGTGACTAGGAGTCCTCTGCCCGCTCAGCGCATCTCTTCGATCACGGGTGGTGGAGTTTTTAGCTGCTTTGGTGCCGGAGCCCGACCCGGGTGCTCGCGGCTGCCATCTTGGATCCGGCCGGCCCCATAGAGCACACGGCAAGCGAAGGTCCTTCTCCAGCTCACATCGGCTCACTGGGGAGGTACGCCCACACGTCTGGAGAACGGTCGAAGGTGCGTCACCTTGCTCTTGCTGCTTTGGCACATGGAAGTTATGCCGAGCTGAGGAGGCCACAACTTCCGCCATCTTGTGTCTCCCTGCGTGGTGCCACGGAGCCCCTGGCAGACTCCGCACTACATCATCGGTGGCCTGGAGGTTCGGCGAGACTGCACCACCTATTGAGTAGTGAGGCAGAGCGAGGTGAGTTGCAGTCCACGCTGGGCTTCTCCCTTGTGTCTACTACCTCTTCCTGCTGCAGGTGCATGCTGGATGTGGGCCCTGCCATGGCCTTGATGTCTTCCTGGCCCGCATCCCTGGGGAATTTGCAAAGGGGGCATCCTCTATGGGATGCGTACACCTGTGACCCTGAGACTCTGTTGGGCCCTCACCTCCTGGCTGGGAGTCGACAGCTGCGGTCCCTCCTGACTCTACTTTCCTGGTCCCTGCTGCTGGGGTGCCCTGGGGCCCCTGGGAGACCTTCGGTACAGGCCTGCTACAGCGTGGGCTCCCTACGTGCGCTTTGTGGTGCTGTCCTCTCCTGCACTCCTCCATCGGTAGGTGCTTGAGGGGTCATGCAACGTTCTAAGGCTGGGAAGGACATCGCTGCAGCTCAAAGGATAATCCTGTGACGGCTCTGTGGAACAAACCTGGTTCTACACCCTCTGTGGCTATGCGTCTTCGATGGAGGGCTCCTCCGATCCCCTTACCCAATCCTTCATAGCCAATTTTTTGCAGGAGCTCAAGTCCGAAATTGGATCTCTTCACACCAAAGTTCAAACCTGCAACAAGAAACTCAGGAGGGATGTCACAGAAATCGGAGGGTGAGTGGATGACCTCAAGAAGATGGTTGATGCCTGCACCGAGGACCAGGAGCAACTTTGGCAATGGTTGGTTCTCTTGGAGGAACAACACATAGAGCTCCAAATCCAGCAGGAGGACTTGGAAAACCGGAGCCACTGCAATAACATACGCCTGAGGGGTGTTCCAATGGGGGCAGAGGGTGCTGCCATTGTAACTTTTGTTGCGGAGCTGCTTCATGAAATCAGAGGGGATGATGATGCCTCCCCACCTGTGCTTGACTGGGCTCACCGTGTGGGTGGACCCTCCGGCCACTCTGGCCTGGTTCCCGACATTTTGGTTAAGGTCCATTTTTTATGGAGAAGGAGGCTATCTTAAATGCAGCGCGTTCCAAGTCGGATTTGACATACCAGGTTTCCCCCATCCAGCTCTTCCAGGACCTGGCTCCTACCACACTTCAAACCTGTAGCCGATAAGCTTCGTTAGTTGGGCATCTAGTATCAGTGGGGCCATCCCTTTGCGCTCATTTTTCAATGGGAATTCAAACGCTGTGTGCTGGGATTCTTCCAGGAGGCCACTCAATTGCTTCACCTCCCGATCTCCTCTCCTATATCTAGCCCTTCACGGTTACCGTATCTTGAGCGAGACCTGCAAAGCCACAGTGGGCTAAAGCATTCAGACCGCAGCGGCTGTCTCAGCGTGGGGGACGGTGTTCCTCTCAGGCCAAAGAGGACATTATTCACCATCTTCGCTCTCTGGACGGAGGGCGATCTTCCACCCATTCCCAGCCGAAGGAGAACTAATCGACATGCCACGTGTTAGAGGGCCATTGTTCTTTCCACCAGTGGCTCCCTGCGGAGACGCGGGTGGACTCTCATGCACTCTGTTTACTCCTTCATCGCCCTGACCATAGCGTGGCAGCTGTGCCCGTGTGCGCCTCCTGACAGCGGTGCTGATTTTTTGAGACTCACCTCCCCTCTATTCCTAAGAGAGTGACATCTCTGGGATGGCTTGTGCCACTGAGCCTAGCCTGCTCCTGGACTGGAATAGGTCTTGTTGGCCACGTTGGCCATTGTTCCATTTTCACACTTTTCTCTCCTTTTTTTTCATTTCTTTTCTTTTTTTCCTCCTGCTCTCTCTTGCTCTTCCTGTCCAGAGGGAGGGAGGGCTTCTCTATTGGGAGTGTAACGTTTCTCGACCAAGTGCTGTTCATTGGCGCATTACCTCTCTCTTGTCTCATGCTGAGCACTGAGATGCATTCTGGCTGTGTTTGCTTTCCATGGAGATCTGTTGGGGGTGGATGGTAGGCTCTGATTGCACCTTGATCTCACCACATTTGATGGCGGATGCCTGTAATCAGTGTTTACCATGACCTCTGTACCCTGTTTAAAACTCTTATCTCTTAATGTCAAGGGCCTTAATTCCCCTAACAAGCGTCGCCAAGTTTGGCGCTATTTATTGCACCAGAATCCAGACATTATCTTCTTACAGGAGACTCATTTGGTAAAGGCGGACACTACCTGTATGGCCCACCCCAAGTATCCCTTTCAATGCTGGGCATCTGCACCTACTAAAATGGCTCGGGTGGCTATTCTCTGCAGGGCGCAACAGCAGGGGGCTGCTAGGGTGATACATGGCAACGAGTGTATATTTCTCAAGGTGGAGGTCCGAGTTGGGGTACAGACACTGACTCTTTGCAATGTCTATGCTCCCAATCATGCACAGGACCTATTCATTAGGGAACTCCTCCGGGAACAGATAACACATGACGACCATCAGCTTATTTTAGGGGGTGACTTCAATTTGGTGTGGGATGCGTGATTGGACCGTAGTGCTGGTACGTTCCATGGGGCGGGCCATGTCTGCTGCCTTAAAGAAACAGTTTACGGTATTAGGATTTCTGGATAAATAGCGCTATCACTCCCCAGCTACTCAAGATTATTCTTATTATTCTCATGTTCATCGCTCTTACTCCCACATTGACTATTCGTTTCCCACCCCTTGGTGCGTGACATCTTTTCGGCCTCTATGTCCGATATTTCCATTTTGGACCATGCTCACGTGGAGCTTCTGCTACATGACCGCTCGCCTCACACACGCCACCCTCCTCGCTGGAGACTATCCCCTCCCATTCTCCAGGACCCCGTGGACGTGACCGAGATCCGTGATGCTATCCTATCCTACTTCTCGTCCAATAACATACCTGAAACTCCTTTCCCTGTGGTTTGGGATGCCTTTAAGGCCACGATTCGGGGTCACATAACTTCTATAGCAATAGCTTGAGCTCAGGAAACTCGCTTATTTGAGGACAACCTGTCCCAGAACATCAAAGCGCTGGGAAACTAGACCAGGAACACCCTATGGCCCTTACTAAGCTGCGTCTGGCCATGCTTCGTGGGCAGCCACGGACTCATAGGACCAATAAGGTGGAGAATGCTCTTTTAGCATTAAAGCAACGATACTATGCAAGGTGGGCAAGGTCCTAGCGCGTTGTCTCTGGAAGCGGGCAGCAAAGGCTCACATTGGAAAAATAAAGTTGGACAATGGCACGCGGGCTACCAATGAAACAGCCAAGCTAAAAGCCTTCCATGACTATTACAATTCTCTTTATGCGCAGGAACTGCCTAATTCAGAGCGGATCCAGGCAGTAATGGGGGAGTGCAGCAGGACTCCAATTGATGGGTATTATGCTTAACTCCTTGAGGACCCGCTTACATTAAATGAACTTACTGGTGCGCTAAAAGACCTCCCCCTTGGTAAGAATATATGCTTTGCCTCTTTAACTCTTTTTCGGATACTGGAGGACCCTCCGCCTCTATGGCATTGGCCGAGATTGCACTTCTTCCTAAACCAGGGAAGGGCCCCACGTTGTGCTCCTCTTTTCGCCCTATTGCGCTTTTAAACACGTATCTCAAACTCTTCAATAAAATTCTGGCTAAACGTCTTGATCCGCATCTACTCGGGATTATCAAGCCTGATCAGGTGGGCTTCATTCGCCTCCGGCAGGGCACAGATAATGTGCAGCGCATTGCTCATCTAGGCGGGAAGGCTCACCACTGGAACATACCTGCATGCCTGTTGTCACTCGATGCTGAGAAAGCATTTGACCGTGTGGGCCGGGTCTTCTTGCGTGCTGTTTTACATAAGATAGGACTGGGGCCCCTAATGATTGCTAGGATCATGGCGCCTTACCTCTTGCCTCAAGCCTAGGTCCGGGTCAATGGCCAACTCACAGGTCCTATTCATGTTTACAGGGGTGCCCTTTATCCCCCCTGTTGTTTGCACTTGTCGTGGAACCCCTTGCCATCCTGATCCGCCAGTCTCCTGACATCACTGGCATTGTTCTTGGAGGGGTGGACCACAAAATCGCTTTGTTTGCGGATGACTTTCTTTTTACGTTGTCTCTGCCACACTCCTCTTTACCTGCCCTTTATGTGTTGCTACAGGCTTTTGAACTAGCCTCTGGCCTTAAAATCAACCATGCAAAATCGTGGGCCTTGAATCTTAAAATTCCGGCATTGGAGATCCCCATGCTCCAGTCTCTTGTCCCATATCAATGGGCCTCTCATTCCATCCGATACTTAGGCACCTCAACTTGACTTCTAACCTTAACACGTGGTCACAAGCTAATTGCCAAGAATGTAAAAGGGCCGTGCTTGAAGATCTACGGACGTGGAAATCTCTGCCAATTTCCTGGTTGGGCCGCCTGAACGCTGTGAAATGTCAGTGCTGCCGAAAATTTTATTCTTATTCCAAACTTTGCCAAAACCTTTTCCGCTGCACCAGATCCAGAACCTTCAGCGCAAGCTTACTAACTTCATCTGGGGGGGCAAAGGCCACGCTTTTCCAATAAAATACTGCTGCCTCAAGACAGGGGGGGTTGGCTTGCCCCTATTTAATGTAGTATTATTGAGCCTTACATCTTTGTTTCATTTCAGAATGGGTTGCGAGAGAGAGAGAGAAGGTTTGGTTCCATATGGATAGGGCGGTGGCTTGCAGACCTATACGGGACCTCGCCTGGTTCTCACGGGAGGGTCGGCCGCACATGGCCATACCTACAAAAACTGTACTGGACATCTGGGACAAGCTGGCGGTATCCAGAGGTCTCACTTCATTCCCATCACTACGCACTCCCATTGTTCGCAATCATATTTTCCACCTGCCCTGCAGCCACACTCTTCAAGCCTGGTCCGAGGGGGGGTGTCGGACTCTCTGGGACCTTTTCGAGGGGGACACCTTTAAATTATTTGACCAATGCAAACGGGCTTTCCAGCTCTCTGAGGTGGCTTGATTACTGTCTCTCCAGCTCCAGCACTGGGTACAGGCATCGTCTTCCACCCCGGGAGCAACTTGTCCTTTCACCCCCTTTGAACGGCTGGTTCGCTCCTTTGACGAATCTAGGAGTCTGATATCTTGCACATATCAAGTCCTTCAACATGCTCCCTGTCTTCCTTATACATATCAGTCACAATTGCAGTCTGGCACCTCTGTTGACATCCCGCCCAAAAAATGGGAGCAACTGTAGCGTGACATCCTGAGGTTCCGTGACAATTGTAAGTGGTGTTTTCGACTCGCACGAATATGGTCGAGTCTGGTATCTATGAACCGCAAATGACGAGTTTAGTGGGTGTACGCGTTTACGCTGTGCTAACCTGAACCGTTCGTTTGTTTCGTGGGTTTCTTCATCTGAGCCCACGGGTTCCATCTTAGATACGGCATCCATTTTGTTTCTTGCCCTCAAGTAGCCAGCGAACGGACGCTGTCCGCTTCGCGACCCTGGGATTCCCAAACTCTTGCGGAAGACACGTTTTCCTTTGAAGGTGTCTTTATGATGAGGGGGATGACACTGTAAGGCAGATGGCCCTGCTCGAGGCTCATCTTGCCGTGCCGCTCTATTGTCTCAGTTGTGCATTCATTAAGCACGTCCCCTTTGATGCCTGCAACTCGTGTTTCTTGACGCCACCCCTTTTACACCCTTTTCGATCTGTTCGCTGTTTCCGTCTTCCTCTGCACCTGTTTCTGTCTCTTCCTTGATTCGTTTATTGCCGATTGGAATGTACTAATGGTGGGAAGATGTACTTTTACAGTTGGGAACCGCCAAATGTTACTGTAGTTATGTTCGGGACCCTGAATACATGAAAGCGACCCCTTATGACTTTTACGATGGGAACCAAGTTGTAAACCTTTGTGCACCATGTTATCCTATGCTCGAAAACTGTATAAGAGGAGCGATCCACAGATGCAATTTGAAGCAGTCTCCTCGAACCTACACATGTTGTACTTCTTGTGACTTCTGTGTTCCCTGCAGTAATAAACCTCGAATCTTTGACGCCGAAGGAAGTGTCCCGTGTCTCTGTCATTTGTACGCCGGAACAGGTTACCCACGAAGGTTTTAGGTGTTATCCCTGGCACCGCTGGGTCTTAGCAAAAACCCAGTCCTTCAGTTGGCGCCCAACGTTGGGCTGCATCAGTGGTACCGGTCCAAGCCCGACGATCGTGAGAACCTTCGTGTGAAATCTCTGAGGGAAGGTGCACCCCGCTTCATCGATCCTGTTGTCGAAACAAGTGGCCCGACGACTTTTCCCGCGAAGATCCCCGCCTCCTGACGGCTGCGACGGACTGCTGCCCTGACTGTAGACCTGTTTTGGCGCCTGGCGTAGACCTTGGTACAGCGAGACGATTGACGGGCCTTCCTGGTGACGCCATTGATCTTTGAGTTAAGTATTTGTGGGTCGCTATTGTAATCCTATAACCCTTGACGTTTGTGAAACTCGGTTAGTGTGCACGATGCCTGGCCGTAGTACTTTGTTCAGTTGCTTTAGAAGTTGTGGTACGGATTCCCGATTGGAGGACTCGTGTCCGATACCTCCGATTGGAACTCCAACTTATGAGTTGTACAGCCGACACGGTTTAGGTCCAATTACGTTCAATGAGTGTTGGGTTCGATACACTAAGAAAGACGGTGTCCTTAGTTGGCCACCTCATGGTAGTTTTGAGACTCCGATTTTAGATAATCTTGAAGCTAAATTGTTCCAAAGAAAAGCAAGGCCGGCCATGTTTGATTCCTTTCGGTTGTGGCGTAAAGAAGCCAAGCAGAAAGAAATCAAACAGATCAAACGTAATAAGAGAGAAGGTATTGTTACTACGGTAAGAAACGCAGAGCAGTTCCAGCGAGATAAGGAGGATAAGGAAAAGGAAGTTTTCGATAGATTGCAGCGCATGACTATAGATAAGTGTTACCCCGCTTTACCGACGGGTACGGATAAGAAGGAGGAAGTAGCAGAGGACCCCTTGTTGTCCTATCTCTTGAAATCGCCACCTCCGTATGCGCAGGGTACCGCAGTTCCTGTGGTTCCCCCTGTTCCTGTTCCTGTACCTGTTCCCCAACCTGCTCCTGTTCCTGTACCTCCAACTGTCCCTGCTCCTCTGCCTACTTCTGTCCCTACTGCTGCTACACTTGTACTCCCTCATACTCCTGTTCCCGCTACCCCTACCGTTCTGGTTACTCCTGCTGTTCCTTCTGTTTCTGATACTTCTCTTGTAACCCCGTTGTGTTACCCTAATACCCCATCTACTGGACGTCGTGTTCCTTCTGTTGCTGCTAACTTTTTCAATTCTCTTGGACCGATTCTTGAGTCCGCTGGTTCTGATGGTCCCCAAAGACGAAGTCAGCTTCCCGGTAGTAGGGAACGTGACTGTCTATATGATATGGCAATGGCTTGGATGAAATATCCCCTTAGGAATCCTCCACGTGTGGTGCTTGATACGTTCTCTCAGTTCAACGTACCGACACAGAGGTTTGTCTTTGAGGAGATGTGCAAGCTTTTGCGTGATCAAATATCGGTGGATGCGTCTGACGATACATTGACTGCTCTAACTAATCTTCAGCTTCAGTTTGCGAGCGGAATGATAGTGGGTAGCAATGTTCGACGTGCTGTCGAGCAGTTGCTATCTTTCCGTCCTTGTATAATGCCTCGAGCATTGTTTGTAGAAGATATTGAGGGATCGCCAGCAGCGCCTGGTCAGTATCCCATGCGCGAAGTTCCACCAGTGTGGATGCCGGGTGATGCTGCTCAAGTTCCACCGATCTTGCCACATTTCCAGAGAGTGTGGATACATCTTCAGTGGAAACGATCGGAAGTTTTACAGGTAAAGCAATCTTTGCCTGACCCGCGCAAAAATCCTGCAGGGTACTATAAAGAATTGTCGCAGCTTGTGGATGCTACGATAATGAATCTTGCCGACATTGATATGTTGTTTGGCAATGTCGTACCGCAACCGGTATGGGCAAAGATTCGTCAGCAAGACCATGCAGCAGAATTAGGCGGTGACTGGGCTGCACTTCTTGCCGCAGATGCTTTGCAAGTTGGTGGGGCTAAGCCCGAACAGCTGATTGCTAATCTCCTTCAGAGAATAATCACTCTTATGAAAACGCTTATGCCAGCTATGAAGGTGAATTGGGACAAGTTGTCCGCTTGCAAACAGAAGAAGGACGAGAGTGTCTCTGATTTCTTTACGAGATTTGAGGAGGCATTCATTGATCATAGTGGTCAGGATATGGGCACTGAAGGAGGTCAGAGGTTGTTTGTGGACAAGTTTGTATCAAATTTGTTGCCGGACTTAAGCAACAAATTACGGAATTCGGAAAGTGCGTGGGCTGTTTCCACCTCTGCTCAGATATTGGCTACGGCCCAATATTATGAGAGAAAGAGGAGAATGATCGTGCCGATAAAAAGACGAAAGAGCTCAAAACGAAGGTGTTGTTGCAACAAGCATATCCTCCACGGTCGAATCAGAATGATTCGCAACAGCGGAATCGATCGCAGCCTCAGCCGAATAGGTCACAAACACGAAATGACTCCTCTTCGCAGAGATCTACGTTGGGGTACAATCAGTGCGCCTATTGTAGGAACGAGGGTCATTTGAAATTCGATTGTCCAGTTTAGAGTGAGCGTAATAGTGGTAATTCATCTAGAGGAGGTCGTAGTGGTCCCCAACAAGCATCACGTAGTAGAGGTCGCGGTGCTCAAAATGATCGTTCCAATAATTCTTCCGATTCTAATAATTGTTTTGATCAGCGTGGGTCATCGCAAAATAGATCTGCTCAGTACAATGTTGGCGATTATTACGTCGATCAGAACACTGACGACGGTAATTACTAGGACAGCCATAGACAAGGAGAGGGAGTAGTATCAGTTCCGGTTGATCAGAGAGGGCCTTACGTCGCAGTTGCCACCTCGGGCGTCGTTGAGCCTTTTCTGTTGGACACTTGTGCAGCGAAAAGTTCCATCATGCATTCGAAACTCCCTGGCGCACCTTTGTCTGGCTTAACAAATGTTTCCGTTGGATTCTCTGGCGCCCCTGTTAGCAATCCGGTTTCGTGCCCTTTGCCCCTTGCAATTGGGCCGCGTGAGCTGAAAGCTCCTTTGATTTTAACTACTGGTTGTGGTGAGAATCTTTTTGGCCTGGATTTGCTGAAACGTCTGTATGCGACTTTGTATTGTTCTCCTGCGGGAGTTAAGCTTACATTGGGTGAGAAAGTTATCTCTCCTATTTATTTGTCCATCGACAAGCTCCCACCGGAATTGAGTTCTCTTCCTGCATCTTTGTGGGCAACAGGTCCCAATGACGTGGGCCTGCTTGATATCTCCCCTTATGTTGTTCATCTGAAATCTAATGTGCGTTTGCCACGTATTCCCCAGTATCGTATTTCTCTTGATGGTGAGCGAGCGCTGTTAGCCATCATCTATGATTTGATTGAGAAAGATGTTATCGAAGAGACTCGGGGAAACGTGTGCAATAGCCCTGTGCTGCCCATTCTGAAACGCACTGACCCATCGAAACCCCCTGTTTATCGTTTTGTCATCGATTTACGGGAAGTGAATAAAATTGTGATTCCTCAGTTCCCTGTGGTGCCTGACATTACGGCTCTACTGACTCTGATTCCAGCCTCTGCATCTTGGTTCTCAGTGATTGATCTGAAGAATGCTTTCTTTAGCATTCCGATTGCTGAAGAGAGTAGGGACCTTTTCGGTTTCTCTCTTGGTGGTCGCAGCTTTAGGTTTAAACGCGCTCCTCAGGGCTACTGTGAGAGTCCATCGATATACAGCCAAGCCTTGAAGAGCCAACTTGATGCGTTTATGTTGCCGGCTGGTGCGGCCTTGATCCAATACGTCGATGACTTATTGGTGGCTGCAGATACTCCGGACATTTGCAGAATTGCTACGGTGTCATTGTTGCAGCATCTCTGTGACTTGCATCACAAGGTGTCACCTTCTAAACTGCAATATTGTTGTCAAGAAGTAACCTATCTAGGTCACTTATTGTCAAAGGAGGGAAGAAGGTTGACCCCAGAGAGAATTGCAGCGATTGTTCGTATGACTGTGCCAACAACTCAGAGAGATGTGCGTGCCTTTTTAGGTATCAAGTCATACTGCAGGCAATGGATTCCAAATTTTTCATTGCTAGCGAAACCATTGGTAGCTCTTACGTGCAAGGATGTTCCAACTCCTTTACCATGGACGGAAGAATGTCACAAAAGTTTTTCTGAACTGCGTGACGCGTTGTGTTCGGCCGCTGTGTTAGGTACCCCTGACTACAGTAAGCCGTTTACACTATACGTTCACGAGAGGGAAGGTTGTGCGTTGAGTGTTTTGACGCAACAATTCGGCGGTAAGCTACGTCCATGTGCATATTTTTCCTCAACCTTGGACCCAGTAGCTAGAGCATTGCCGAGTTGTTTGAGAGCAACAGCAGCAGCTGCGGTGTCCATCCGACAAGCTGCAGGATTGGTCATGGATAATATGCTTACGGTGATGGTTCCGCATGCAGTTGACACTCTCTTGAATCGTACGAAAACCCAACACCTGACGAGTGCAAGGTTGTCTGGGTACGAGATGACGCTTTTGGCAAGTCACATTCAGATAAAGCGCTGTAATGTCCTGAATCCGGTGACGTTGTTGCCGATTAGTATGGAGTCAGACGAAGTAGCGCCTCACGACTGCTACTTACGAACTGAGGAGGAAACAAAAGGTCGTGTTGATTTGAAAAATACTCCATTGGAAGATCCCGATGGGACCCTGTATGTGGATGGGTCGTGTTTTAAGTTGCCGAATGGTGATGTGACGACTGCATATGCTGTGGTGACGTTGAGTACGGTTGTGGAGACTGCGAGATTGAATCAGAATTCTGCACAGGCGGCAGAGCTGATTGCTTTGACTAGAGCGTGCGTGTTGTCGAAAGGGAAACGGGTGAATGTGTTTACTGATAGTCAATATGCGTTTGGTGTTGAGCATAGTTTTGGACGTTTGTGGAGAGAGAGAGGTTTCATGACATCGCATGGTACAAAGATTCAGCACGGACAGCTCGTGAATGATCTTTTGGATGCACTTACATTGCCCAAGCAGGTGGCGATTATTAAATGTAGTGCACACCGTAAGGTGACGGATGACGTTGGTCGTGGCAATGCGTTTGCGGATGAGATTGCTAAGGAGACTGGCCGGAACCTTAGCACTAGAATGTATGTGACGAGTTCGGTAAGGTGGCCTGCAGAAACTGGTATGTGTGAGGACACTATTGAGAGTGTGAAAGCGATTCAGAACGAGGCCACCGAGACTGAAAAGACGAAGTGGAAAGAGAGTACGGGAAAGTTGGATGCAAATGGCTGCTGGATTGATTTGTCGGAACATAAGAGGTGGATGTTGCCGGATGCGTATGTGCTGGCTGTTGTGACGATGGCACACGGCTTGGCACATATTAGTGCGAAAGGTATCTGCAAGTTGTTGTCCCCTGTGTGGAAGAATGATGATATTACTAAGTGTGCTGAGAGATTGGTTAAGAATTGTATGATATGTATGCTGTACAATCCTGGTAAGGGAACTCCTACACCCCCTGGCCATTTTGCTCCCCCTTCATGTCCTTTTGAGGTGATTCAGTTAGACTTCATCCATATGGAGCGATGCAATAACCTGAAGTACGTTTTAGTGGTGGTTAGCGCATTCTCCCGATGGATCGAAGCCTACCCTCTCAAAGACAACACTGCTCTGTCCACTGCAAAAATCCTACTGAAGGAATACTTTCCTCGGTATGGAATGCCACGAATTGTATGGTCTGATAACGGAAGTGAGTTTGTAGGGATTGTGATGAAGAATGTGTGTAAGGGCCTTGGAATTACACAAAAATTCCACAGCGCCAATCATCCCCAGTCAGCAGGTTTGGTTGAAGGGTATAATGGCACCCTTAAACTGAAATTGGCGAAGATTCAGGCTACGACTGGTCTGTCGTGGCCTGACGCTTTGCCCTTAGCTCTTCTGTCAACCAGGGCGACTGTACACTCCCGAGTAGGGCTCAGTCCCTATGAGATTGTGTTCGGCCGCCCTGCAAATGTTTGGGGGGTCCCTAGACCCAGTGTGTTCTCTGATCTTGAGTACCCAATGTTGATCGATTATCTTCATGATCTGACTGCTAAACTGAGGTTAATTCACCAACAGGTCTTTGAAGCACTGCCGACGCAGACGGAGGGTCCAGGCCACCAGCTCCAGCCAGGAGACTGGGTTGTGACGAGGAATTTCAGCCGGAAGCACAGCCTTGAGCCTCGTTTTACTGGACCCTACCAAGTTCTCCTTGCCACGAGGACTGCTGTTCGTTTGGAAGGGCACAAGAATTGGGTGCATGCCACCCATACTAAAAAGGTACCTATACCTTTGCCAGCAGACTCGTGGGTGAAGAAGGGCATTGCATCGTCTGAAACCGAAGCTGCTCCGAACTTCGTCCCTTTTAGCGACGCTCAGCCTGTCAAGATACCTCAGTGCAGCAGAACGATATTGTTGAACATTTGTCATCACAAAACTCAAGATCTGAACAATTGACTGGTCAACAGAACTCTGTCTCATAATCGGACTAATTGTTTGACGAGCAGACACGTCCTGGGAAAAGCCGATATTTTCTTTGATCCAGTATTAGAGACTAATAAAACAAGAATATTTGCTTTCTCCCCTGACATTCACGTTGCCCCATTGCCACTGTCTAGTTTTGAACACACTTGCTAAAATTGTAAATTTTGAAAATTTTTAGTCTTTTTCCATATATGTGTTTTTGCCTCCACAGCTAGCAGATTTTGTATATATTATTGATTAAAGATACCTTACATCCGGGTGGACCGTAAGGCCGCGCGGGTACTTCCTTCTGGTTAGTAGGTCTTGACACTAGGTCAGAGACCGTCGATTCCTAGGAACTCCTGGGGATTGACTATTGCTACACAGAACGAAGTGCGTCAAGAACGTAGCGGACGGTTTTAGAGGATGGCTTTCTCGAAGCTGTCGGACATGGAAAAAGCTCAGGCTAAAAGACTCGAGTTGCGCAGAATCACACACACAAAATGCTTCATGTTTCAGGTGTTCCTTCTATTCTTAACTGTTTCTTCGTTATTGGTGGGTGGGGTGTATTATATGATACAGTCATTGTTGCCTTCTGCCTCACCTACCCCTTCTCCTGAACCTAAACTTACTACCACTGTTTCTCCTCATTCCTTCCACATCTTACCCCAACACGAGCAGGCTAGACGTGCGGAATTTATGAATAATTCCTTCATCCAACTCCTTCATCAACATCAGTTGGTGATGAATACTACCAATTGTTGGGTGTGTGGGTTAATGCCACATACCACCGATAAGGGAATTCCGTACTTGGTCCTTCCTTATAGTTCCCAGGGTTCAGTTCGAGCATTGCAAACAATGTTTCGAAGTGCACTAGATTCTTACCCCAATCGAGAGCCACGTTCTCCACACTTTGGTCCTGGTCCGTACCATAAGCCTTTGGCAATAGCAATTGCAGATTTAGATAGGGATATCTATGAGCCGTCGCTCATCCCAGAGGAAGAGGTGCGAGCCTATAGGGATCTCAGTGAGGTTGTATAGTGCGCTCGTGGGCGAAAGACAGCTTAGGAGCTCGTCTCCAATATGGGTCGTACCCCACCTTGGTAATTTCTGTCTGAAAGGCCGTGGTCAAAATCAGAGGGCTCACCTTGGAGAGAGTGCTTGCTCTGAGACGTATATCTTACCAATGCTCTCTTCCCCTGTTCTCCTGACTGCCAAGGGTACGTACTTTGTCTGTTACGACCGTGCATATACATGGTTGCCCCTTGACTTTGCGGGCACCTGTTATATTGCGAATTTGTTGCCACCGACTTTTACAGTCGCCTCCGATTACCACAAGACCAGAGTTGTGAGGGGCGTGATTAGCAAAGAGGACACCGCCGGTCAAGAGGCAGGAGACTTTTTCAAGGGTTTCTTCCCGTTTTGGGGGCCTATGATCAATAGTAGGAACCTGAGACAGTTGACTCGAGTGGTGGAATCAACAGTTAACATCACTGCCAGTGCCCTTGGTAATATCACAGCAGAGCTTCAGGCGGATAGGTTGATGACGTTGCAAAATCGTATGGTTTTAGACGTTGTCTTAGCAGATCGAGGTGGAGTATGTAGAGTGATCCATTCGAGTTGTTGTGTATTCATTCCAGACAACGCTCCGACTGTCTATCAAGCCATCTCGAAGTTGCATAAGATCTCCGAGTCCATACACGTGGACGTAGGGGATTGGACGCTACTCGGGTGGTTTTGGGGTCTGATGTCGACTTGGGGTTGGAAGATTCTGATGATCATGTGGGTTGTTGAAGCATTCCTGTTCACGTGTTGCCTTTGTGTGCAGTGTGGTCCTGCTTTATGTGGCCTCTGTGCTACGACGTGTATAAGGCAGCCGCCTGTTACCAAAGGAACTCTGATGGATAGAATTATGTTGCAGCAGCATCTAGATGGTCTGATGAATATTGAGATCGATTATGATTCCGACTAGTGCTTGCCTACATGAGGGCAAAAGGAGCGTCTGAGGTGCCGTGACAATTGTAAGTGGTGTTTTCGACTCGCACGAATATGGTCGAGTCTGGTATCTATGAACCGCAAATGACGAGTTTAGTGGGTGTACGCGTTTACGCTGTGCTAACCTGAACCGTTCGTTTGTTTCGTGGGTTTCTTCATCTAAGCCCACGGGTTCCATCTTAGATACGGCATCCATTTTGTTTCTTGCCCTCAAGTAGCCAGCGAACGGACGCTGTCCGCTTCGCGACCCTGGGATTCCCAAACTCTTGCGGAAGACACGTTTTCCTTTGAAGGTGTCTTTATGATGAGGGGGATGACACTGTAAGGCAGATGGCCCCGCTCGAGGCTCATCTTGCCGTGCCGCTCTATTGTCTCAGTTGTGCATTCATTAAGCACGTCCCCTTTGATGCCTGCAACTCGTGTTTCTTGACGCCACCCCTTTTACACCCTTTTCGATCTGTTCGCTGTTTCCGTCTTCCTCTGCACCTGTTTCTGTCTCTTCCTTGATTCGTTTATTGCCGATTGGAATGTACTAATGGTGGGAAGATGTACTTTTACAGTTGGGAACCGCCAAATGTTACTGTAGTTATGTTCCGGACCCTGAATATATGAAAGCGACCCCTTATGACTTTTACGATGGTAACCAAGTTGTAAACCTTTGTGCACCATGTTATCCTATGCTCGAAAACTGTATAAAAGGAGCGATCCACAGATGCAATTTGAAGCAGTCTCCTCGAACCTACACATGTTGTACTTCTTGTAACTTCTGTGTTCCCTGCAGTAATAAACCTCGAATCTTTGACGCCGAAGGAAGTGTCCCGTGTCTCTGTCATTTGTACGCCGGAACAGGTTACCCACGAAGGTTTTAGGTGTTATCCCTGGCACCGCTGGGTCTTAGCAAAAACCCAGTCCTTCAATCCCGAGGGTTTTTCGTAGCATCTCTCGGAGGGAAACCGCATACAAAGTCATGACACAATGGTATTGCAATCCCCATAAGATGCACAAGATGTTCCCCAATTCCTCCCCTGTCTGCTGGCGCTGTACAAGTTTTGATGGAGACTTTCTCCACATTTGGTGGCATTGCACGCTTTTGCCTGCTTACCCGAAAGAGGTCCTCAGTCACATTATGCAAGTGATTGGCTACCCACTTCCCAAAACACCGGCCACACTCATTTTAGGCCTCAAACCCACAAACCTCCTCGCCATGATACACAGGGACTGGCACCTAATTTTACATATGCTTGGTGCAGCTAAACAAATAGTAGCATTATATTGGAAGAAGGCTGACACACCTTCAGTGACAGTACGGTTCACCCGCTTAAGGCATACCATGGCAATGGAGTTACTCCCAGCAAGCCTACAGTTCTGCGACACTAAATTTATGAAAATTTGGCAATCATTGATAGATTATAATAGCAAGCTTGATCACGCCCACTTTCAGGCTTCGAGCTTTGCACCTCTTCAAGGATAACGTGTCTCCCCCTGACGCGGACAGACTCTGGGGGCCCAATAGAGAAGCTGAATAAATTCTCCCCTGTTGGGTTCTGTTCTTGTGAATTCTCATGACTTTGCTTGGGTCCTCCCTCCCTATGGATGTCTTCCCTACAGGTGCTCTATTCCTTGTTGTGGGGTATCTCGCGCACTTTGTCTGCACTTCACATAGCCCCACCCCCCTCACAGGACTTGTCACCATCTAGCTCCTCCTCACAGTTTTGATGCCTTTTCTCTCCTGGAGTACTGTCCTTTATAAATTACAGCTTTGTAATGCACTATGGCTTTCTCTTTTGTGTTCTCATTTGCCGACTGTTTTGGAATTGTTTATGTTGCGCCCCCTCTCCTTCCTCTCCCTCTTCCCACTCCTCTCCTCTTCTTCTCGTCTTTCACTTTCTCCTTCTTCATGACTGCTTGATTGTTGCATTGTTTTTCTGATTTGTTCTTTCCATAAAACAGATTTGAAACAAAAACGGAGTAGGCAGTTGATGTTTGATTATCTTCAGGTTTGGCGAAAAGAAGTTAAACAGGTGGATGAAAGCGGATGTATGACGTTACAACGCATACTTTTACTCCGCATACCATTACAACGCGGTATTTACAACGCATACCGTTACAACGCATAGCGCTTTGGGGTGCTGGATAGTGGTAAGTATAATTTACTATTCTAACTCCAGTCCCCGTGGACCCTAGGGAAGGTGTTGGATAGTAAATTAAACTTACCTCTTATCCTAAGCGCCCCCCAGCGCAATGCGTTGTAATGGTATGCGTTGTAATGCCTGCGTTGTAGTGGTAGTGCGTTGTAAAAATTGCGTTGTAACAGGTGCATACCGATGAAAGCAGAGAAGGAGGCTCATTGGGGGAAGATGCAGATGGTACCGCAAAGGTAATAGCGTATGATAGAGAGAAAATAGAGAAGGGCGTAGAGTGTGCTGACCGGAAGTTTAGGTTGCAATGAGATAAATCCTATGTGGCCCGAGAGAATGGTGATGTCTTTGTAGAGGACCTGTTAGATTCTCGACCTCCGCCTCCGTATGCCCCGCAGAAAGAATATCCTGCTGTCCTACAACACCAGCCCTCTGCCTCGCCTGCCCCTGTCTCGGATTCTCCTGCTAATGATCTGGCTGCCTCGGCTACAGCGCCTCCTTCTTCTTCAGCCTAATCTGTTGCGCCTACAGCGACTGCAGGTCTTTCTGCTATGCCTGTTGCTCCAGCTTCTTCCCTCTCCCCATCACTTATACCTATGACACAGTCATTGATAACACTGGTGCCTGCCCCTTGGATTATTGCGCCTGCCTCACATTTCCTCTCCCCGACCTCGTTGAGCATGAGGAAGCCTGTGGGTGGACTGGATGAAGGGGTTTGGGTGACTGCACAGGAGCGAATGGAGCGGGTTTTGATTTGGTCTGATGTGGTAGAAGCAGAGAACAATATAGTAGCTAACCAGGCTGCCCAGTGGGTCCGGAATCCGATTTACAGTGTGGAAGAGGTGTGAAGTGTGTTGAGTACGAGCCGTTTGTACAGCAGAATGCACTCATAGGTTGGATACCCTGATTGGGTTGTGGGAGTATTGTTTCAATGGCGCTGCGCCCCACATTATTTATGACATCCGGGACCGTGTGTATGCTGCTGATATGGCCCCTAACAATGTTTTTAGTAATGTTGCAACGTTGATTGTATTCCGAGGTAGATTGCACCAGAAGAGTCCGACAACAGTGTCCCGGTTTCCAATGAGGGAGGTACACCCTATTTTTCATCCTAAGATACCAGAGCTGCAAGATCAGCATGATGCTGTTGTCAGACAGTGAGTAGAGGCCCATTTCCAGGAGCAATGTGTTTATACTCTTTGGAAAAGGAGTGAGATTTTGTCTCTTAAGATCAATCTACCTGACCCCAGGAAAAATCCCAATGCATATTATAAAGAATTAACAGAAGCTGCGTCGTTGCCAGTGATGACGTGATGACGAGTGAATACGTTGATTGTATTCCGAGGTAGATTGCACCAGAAGAGTCCGACAACAGTGTCCCCAGTTTCCAATGAGGGAGGTACACCCTATTTTTCATCCTAAGATACCAGAGCTGCAAGATCAGCATGATGCTGTTGTCAGACAGTGAGTAGAGGCCCATTTCCAGGAGCAGTGCGTTTATACTCTTTGGGAAAGGAGTGCGGTTTTGTCTCTTAAGATCAAGCTACCTGACCCCAGGAAAAATCCCAATGCATATTATAAAGAATTAACAGAGGCTGCGTTGTTGACAGTGATGACGTTGGCAGACATTGAGATGTTTTTTGGGTTGTTGGTGCCCATGGATATTTGGCGACAGGTGCATATGCAGAACCATGTCATGGAGTTGGGTGGCACTTGGGTCGAGATCAAGACATGGGACAAAGAGAGGAAGCCTGGTGAGAAACCCAAGGCTAAGATACTAGTTTTACCAGGACGTATTATTACCTACATGCACTATCTTATTCCGCCTAGAAGAGTAGATTGGGTCAAGTTAATAGCATGTCGTCAGATAAATGATGAAAGTGTGTCTGATTTTTTTACTAGGTTCAAAGGAGTATTTTGGGATTTCAGTGGGCAGGTCTTGTCACTGGAAGGGGTTGTCTGATTGTTCGAACCTGCTTCCTGTACTCGGTTGCAGGCTGCGGAGAGCACTTGGACTACCTTCTCCCCATCAGTGATCTTAAGTATGGCACAGTACTGAGCATAGGGAGAATAAAGAGAAGTAGAATGTGGAGAAGAAAAATAAGTAGTTGAAGACAAAGGTGTTGATGCAGCAGGCATCCAGGGTGAACAGCAGGGGACGAGGCATTGGCCCAGCTCGGCAGTTGCCTCGCACCAGCAGAAATGCTGAGACTCTGGGGCCAAACCAGTGTGCATACTATAAGGAGGAGGGACACTGGCGCAGTGAGTGTCTGGCATTGTTACAGAAAGTTGCTATCCCTAGAGGACAGGGTTCTCGTGGACGGAGTTGTGGGGCAGGTAGCCATGACCGAGGCCAGGGAGGTGAGGAACAGACAGGTCACTCAAATGAGAACTATTTCGATGACCCTAGGGGGTGGCAGTATTACCATGATGATTACGATCTGGATGAAGTGACAGGGCTAACGCATGGCTAGGACAGCACAGGGGCAGGGTGAGGGTTCAGTTCAGATTCCTGTGGATCAGCGCGGACCTTATGATACAGCTGATTTGCAGTACTCAGATAAGAAATTCTTGGTGGATACCGGTGCAATGAATTGCTCTGCTTCTCGTTCACTGGTCCCCAGGGCAATCCTGTCTGGCCACAATAATGTTTCGGTAGGCCTTTCAGGTATACCGGTTGTGAGCCCCATTTCTGAGACACTTGCCCTGACTATTGGTCCTTTTACTCCAGATTCGCCTTTCCTATTAACATTTAGTAGTGGAAAAAATATGATGGGTTTGGATTTGTAGTAGAAGTTGCATGTGACTATTTCTTGTTCTCCGGGTGGTGTCTATATGACAATAGGACCCAATATAGTGAATTCTAAGTAATGTTTATCGAAGGATGAGCCCCTTTCCGCTGAGTTCAAGGATGTGCCAATAACGTAATGAGCTACAGGTGATAGGGACGTGGGGCTCTTGCAGATACCACCGGTCTCTATCAGAGTTAAAGATAACGTTGCTCTTCCCCATATCCCTCAGTACAAAATGTCGCAACCAGGTGAGTGAGCGCTTTTGCAGATTATACAGGGCTTGATTAAGTCAGGGGTTGTTGAAGAAACGTCTGCGGATGTGTGTAATAGCCCTATTCTTCCTATCCTTAAGAGGACACCCTCGGGATCATCTGATGACCATCCAACTGTCTATCGTTTCGTGATTTATTTGCATGAGGTTAATAAGATTGTGGTCCCTTAGTTCCCAGATGTCCCCGACACCACTGCCCTCTGACTATGATTCCTTCCTCTGACAAATACTTTTCTGTCATCGATTTAAAAAATGCATTCTTTAGTTTTCCAATACATTCAGATAGTAGGCATCTGTTTGGATTTGCCCTCACCAGCACAAGCTTTAGATTCTGTTGAGCTCCTCAGGGCTATACTGAAAGCCCCAGTATCTATAGTCAAGCTTTAAATGGCCAATTGGACTCCCTCATACTTCCCACCGGAAATTTGATATTGCAGTTTGTAGACGATCTCTTGATCACTTCTGACACTGAAGACGGTTGCAAGGATGCAACTGTTAAATTGTTGCTACATTTGGCCTACCACGGACACACAGTGTCACTCTCAAAATTTCAGTATTGTCGACAGGAGGTCACCTACCTAGGTCACCTACTGTCGAAGGAGGAAAATAGACTAACACCTGAACGCATTGGCACCATTGTTAAAATGCCCATCCATAGCACTCAAAGGGATGTACGTGCTTTTATAGATATTACCTCATAATGTCGCCACTGGATTCCCAACTACTCCCTACTAATGAAGCCATTGTTGTAACTAACCACTAAAGATGTGCATGAACCCTTGCCCTGGACGCATGAATGTCAACAAGCTTTTGAACAACTAAAAGTCGTGCTTTACTCTGTGCCTGTGCTTGGCACGACCGATTACCAGAAGCCGTTCATGTTGTATGTACACAAGATGCTGGCTACGCGCTCTCTGTCTTAACACAGGCCTTTGGCGGTAAGAAGAGGTCATGTGCTTATTTTTCTGCACTTCTTGACAACGTCGCAAGAGCCCTCCTGAGCTTTCTAAGAGCGGTCTCGGCAGTGGCTGTCTCTATCCGACAATTGTCAGGGCCCGTCCTTGATACTGACATCACAGTCATGGTACCGCATGCTGTGGTCACACGTTTGAACTGAACAAAGACGCAGCACCTTACCAGTGCGCATCTGACTGGCTATGAGCTGACCCTGTTTGCACCACACGTCACCATCAAAAGATGTGCCACTCTAAATTCAGCCACGTTGCTGCCCTTTCCTTCTGAGAGTGAGGACACAGACGGGCATGATTGCATTTTCCGTACAGAGGAGGAGACGAAGGGACAGGTAGACCTGACTGATGTTCCCCTATCTGATCCCCAAGGGGAACTATATGTCGATGGCTCGTGTTTCAAGTTACCAGATGGCACCATAACATCAGCGTATGCCATAACAACTTTACACACTGTAGTAGAGATATCCCGGGTTCCTGATCAATCAGCCCAACTTGCAGAGTTAGTTGCTCTTCTTCGAGCCTGTGAGTTGAGTGAGGGACTGCCTGTCAATATTTATACTGACAGCCAGTACGCCTCTGGAGTCGCTTATAATTTCGGCCAGCTCTGGGCAGAGAGAGGATTCCTGACTTCACATGGGTCAAAAATCCAGATTGGCCCATTGATACACAGGCTCTTGTCAGCCTTGACTCTTCCCAAGAAGTTGGCAATAGTAAAGTGTAGTGCCCACAAGGCAATTACTGATGATTTGCTGAAGAGAAATGTATTTGCAGACCTAACAGCTAAAGAGACAGCCCGAACATGAATAAAAAGAATGTTTGTGGCAGGCCCTGATAGGTGAGTACCTGAAGTCACTATGTTTGAGGGCACCTTGGACAATGTCAAGGAGATTCAGAGTGAGACAACGATTGAGGAGTTAGCAGTATGGCAGGAAAATATGACCTGTTTGGATGAGGATGGGTGCTGGACTGACAAGTCAGAAAAGCTAAGATGGTTTCTAGCTCATGCATATGTCCTTCCTGTGGTTACTATGGCGCATTGTCCAGCCCACATTAGTGCGAAAGGGATATGTAAATTGTTAGATCCCTTGTGGTGGAACGACAACATCCCTAAAGTCGTTGATCATTTGGTTAAGTTCTGCATTGTATGCATGATGCACAATCCTGGGAAAGGTACCCCCACACTTTCAGGCAGTTTGGCACCGCCTTCCTTCCCTTTCGAGGTTCTCCAGATGGATTTCATCAAAATGGAACAAGTTAACAATCTGAACTATGTGTTGTGGTTGTCTGTGCATTTAGCAAATGGATTGAGGTTTACCCCACTAGAGAGAATACAGCCATGGCAATGGCAAAGACACTATTGAAAGAGTTCTTCCTACGCTTCTGCCTGCCTCGTTTGATTTGGAGTAACAATGGAAGTCATTTTAATTCAAAGGTTATAAAGCTGGTCTGTGATGGGTTGCACATTAAGCCAAAGTTTCATGCAGCGAACCACCCCCAATCAACAGGTTTAGTTGAGAAGTACAATAGAACTAAAATTGGCAAAGCTCAATGAGAGTACAGGATTGCAGTGGCCAGATGCTTTACCTCTGGCGTTGTTATCCACAAGAAAAACTGCTCACTCTAGACCAGGACTGTCATCGTATGAGGTCATGTTCGGCCGCCCGGCAAATGTCTGGGGCGCCACACGACCTTGTCGTTTTTCTGACATGGAATACCCTTTGCTTGTGGATTACCTCTATGATTTGACTAAAAGTTTGCGTTCTATCCACCAATATCCGAAGCCTTACCACAAACTCCCGAGGGGCTAGGCCATCAGATACAACCCGTGGACCGGGTCCTCATTCGGAATTTCCAGAGGAAAAGCTGCTTGGAGCTGCGCTGGAGGGGACCGCTTCAGGTCCTTCTAGCCACATGAACAGCGATAAAGGTCGACGGCCGGAAGAAATGGTTCCACAGTACCCACTGCAGGAGAGTACCCATGTCATTGCCTTACGACCAATGGGTGCTGGAAGGGATTGGAAACAATGAGAGGGAGCAGGTACAGTGCTTCATTCCCTTTTCGGATGAACAGCTGATGTGGGCACCAACTGAGGAAGAGAGCCACGTCGTGCTGAATGAGGCGGTGCCACCTGAGATTAGGGCCATCAAGGGGCCCGAGCTTGTTGGTCCACCTGTACCTGAGTTCCAGCCTGCTGGCTCGTCAGTATTGGAGCCTCAGCCCCTTGATCCCTTTAAGCCTGACCCCCTTTTTCCTAACCCCTCTGTGCCTGGAGTGACAAGTGACAAGGTACAATTTACGCCCGACGGAGGAACAGTGCACCAAAGGAAAAGTCAGACTAGAGGGATGGACTGCAAGGCTGAAGAATAGGGCGAACATACGGTGCCTGTGGTACCAACTGTAGCTTAGGGAAAGGGAGATTGGTGCATTGTTCGGACAGTGAACGATCAGGGATAAAGGCTCAAGACAGAAAGACCTTGCCCTGGAATGTAGGATTTGGATCTGAGCTAGACGAAGAGCTCCACCGTCGGTGCTCAACAGCGCCTATGCCTGATGAACAATAGGAGTCCATCACCCGGGACTCAAATGGACGTTGAGAACACTGTCTTTTTTTCCCTTTTTCACCTCCAGTTGGCTCCACTCATAAGACTTTTCCTCTGGTGGTAGTAACAGTAAAAAAAAAAAAAATTACCCCTTTTGCCGCCCCATTCAGGCGGAAGAACCGCTCTTTGCAGCTCCGAGTTCTGAACGGAACGGGCCTATTTGGTCCACTTGGTCTGTGAAAAGCAAAATAGTGTTTGTATCTATTATTTTTATTTCTTTAGTAATAATACTTGGAATAGCATATTTTCTTGAGGAGTAATTTCCTGTGCATTCTTTGATTGGTACTACACCTGTTCCAAGGAAAGCAAAAAGTGTTCCCCTGGACTCTAGACTATAGGTCAATATTCACATCCAATCCTACTTCTCACTCACAGATATGTCAGCATAAAACATTTACCCTCCCCTTAATTTACAAGACTGCCCCCATGCTTATAACATAACAAAATGCTGGGTATGTGGGTTGCTGCCCTCTGTGACTCATAGGAGTGAGAACTTGTTGTCCATGCCATTGTCATATGTCAATAGCTGTGAGGGGTGGTTTGGATTGCTTAGTATGATACATTCTTTTCCCCAGGCTGCTACATTAGAACGAAAGAGTATTGATTCTCGCACCCTAAAACAAAACCTACGTTTCCAGCATAGAGCACCTCCTGGTGCTCCTGTAAGCCAAGAGCTGTTTGGCAGATTGTTCCTAAACTCCTGCATGCAGGGATATAGGGGACTGAGAAATGGAACATGGTCCCAGGCAGAAATGGATGATTTCTTGCAGTTCAATACTTCAGAATACTTCCAGTCCTTTCAGGCCCGTAACGTTACTGAAGATAAGCCGATACCCCTGTCAGTGACTAATGCTACAGCTGCTTTCTGTATCTAGGGGACTGGGAAGCTAGAGTTTGGGGAGAGCAGATGCAACACCACTTGTATTTTGAGAGTAGCAGAAAGCCCGCCCCTAATACCGCCACCAATGTCTTCTTCGTTTGTGGGACTCACGGTTATGTCTGGCTTCCTGAGGGATGGTGGGGTAAGAATTATCTTTCTTACTCCCGGTATATAGCCCGACTACCATAAAGACCATTGATTACAGCGTAGAAATGCCCATATGCTTCGGTTTAGAAGAATGACTAGCACAGACGACATAGATCAGACAGACATCACCTTGCAGCAGTTTACTGATGCCTTGAAAGGTATAATACATTTCTGGGGACCATGGCCAATAGTCTTAATATTCGGTGACTCACTAGGGTTGTGGAAGGGGTCATTCATACCACTGCAGGGATCTTGACCAATATAACAGTAGAGATCCAGGCTATGAGACTTGTGCCCTTCAAAACTAGATGGTGTTAGACGTCATTCTTGCCGATTGGAGTGGGGCCTGCCATGTCATCTGAAGTAGTTCCTGTGTATACATACCGGACCACGCTCCACATGTATATGCCGCCATACAGAAGCTCTATTAGCTTGCCTCTGACATACACCAGGAGAATGGCACATGGTCTCTCACGGGGTGGTTTTGTGGCCTCTTCGCATCTTGGGGGTGGAAGTTTATCATCTTTCTTGGTGGCCATAGCTGGTATCATTTTGACTTGTATGTGCATCCACTACCTCCCTTCTGTTGTGCCTGCTGTGTATCAATGTTGAGTCCTCGCCCAAAGTCTCCAGTACGTGAGTCTCAAAGCGCAGCCATGATGATGCAGGGCATCCAAGATTTGTTGAATATTGAAGACTGCATTTTTGAATATTGTTATTGTAAAGGAATTTATAGAGCGCCAAAATCACCCCTGAAGGGGTATCTCCGAGCGGCAGAGATGACAATGTACAGGTTCAGCTCAAATTGATTATATGTGCTTAGCCTTGCAGAGTACTTGGTATCGATAATAGTCTTTCAGGTAGCAATAATTGCCTCTGATTGAATGTCCTGCTAATCTTTAGAATTATAAAGACACTTACCTGACGGCAATTATAACATTTAGCATGAATGCTATAAGAAGGGTCTTTTAGAATTAAAAATGTTATCGTCCCCTCGCTCATGTTTTATTCTGTGTTAAGTTAGCATTCATGGTGTCATTTTATTAGTAACCGCCATTCTGTTTCAAGATCGAAGATAAGCTCCTGCTTAGTACTGCTTGCCTCAGCAGAAAATTATCCCCATGCCCAATTACTTGTGTTTCTCCAAGGCCGATTTCAGCTGCACTAATGAATGCACTCTCTATTGTTGCATACCGTAGCTATTGGATAGGCCTGTTCCCACGTTCACTCAGTCAGGAGAGCATGAGTGAGATGGCCTTGGAGTGAAGATAACATATACCCAGTTTCAGGACTGTAGCTCATCCTTCTGTGCCCCCTTTGTTTGCCAGTCCCTGGACTGGAAATTTCCAGTTCAGGCGTGTTCTCATCGTGTTTGGAAATGTATAATATCTTATGTCATGTTGGGGGAAGTGAGTCATTCGGCAGCCATCTCAAGAGGCTGTTCAGACTGGGCTCCGCTGCAGCGCTATACTAATAAATAACTTGGGTTGCATTCTCTAGTCTAGTGTCTGACCAACTCTTCATTATTTGTAAGGCTGAAAGGTGGTTGCGTTAAAAGTGAACTATGTTTATGATATAAAAGTGATATACTAAGCAGGAATATATTCCAGACACAATATGAAAAAATCACAGTGTATCAGACACTGGTATAAGCAGCCGCCTTAAAAGGTGCACTCTGCCGAAGAAATAAGGGGAAAATGATAGAGAACTAGAGCAGAGTGGATGAGGTCACGGCTCCTTCTCAGCAGTCAGCGGAATAGAGGACTGCTGTAAGTCGGGCAGAACCTATTGTTTCAAGGTAGCAGGACTGAATTAGACATCTGCATGCATGGTTTATTAATAACGTGCTATGGGCTACAAGGAGCTTATGCTTGAAAGTAAATAAGCGTTCGACACAGGGTTGAAAATTGGCATCCATTCTTATTATTTTTGTAAATGCCTTAGAAGTAGGTCGACCCAATGAAGGCAAGTTCCAGATGGTAAATGTGGGAAAGAAAAACACATTGAAGAGATCTTTTGAAATTAATGAGACACGACTACAAGAGGGGTGTGGCCAAGATGGCGACGGGAAGGGACACAGCTTAGTGGAGCTCCGCGCCCGCCCACAACAAAATCCTTCATTATCCTGTGTATCCGTCCCCACGAGACTGGCATAAATATCGCCTTGTTGCAGGGGAAGCAGCGGTTGTCGGCCGGTTGGTTTTTGGGGGACCGGCACCAGTCCGGGAAGCAAATCGGCAGATTTATGCTCATGTGCTGAGTTGAGGAGGCTCCTTTGAGAGGGGGATAGCAACGCCACCTGTATTGGTCATATCTGTACTGGAGCACAGTAAGAGACCCCGATGCTAGACCTGTCCTAGGGGGTGATGAACAGTTGAGGGAGCACTGCAGGAGCCACAGAAATACCCCTCACCCCGGTGGATTGGCAGGAGGTGCCTGATAGGCAACACTCGGGGGGGGTCGCAAGTAATGTCTGGAAAGCCTGGGAGAGGGCCCATTCTCTGGGTGAACGGACCTTCTGGGCAGCCGTCAGTGCCCCAGCAAGAGTGTAATACCTGACCCACAAGCTGTGTGCTGGTGGGAGTGGGACTCCGGGGCTGAGGATCGGGGGGCACGCAGAGTGTAGCAGTTGGCAATGGGTAAAGATTGATTGCCCAGAGCTGTCTAACAAACAAAGATGGATCAATATACAGCCCCAAATGGGGCCTTGAGGATGGCTGAGACATCTGGTACCGCAGTAGGGGGAGCAATGGGGTGAACTGAGCCTACGGGATCGCAGATCTTGGTGGCCATCAAAGTTTCGAGTCTGACGATGCAAGAAAAAATCAACGCAGTCTACCAGGATGTGGGGCTGGTCAGGGCAAATCTGCGCACTGTGGCAGAGCGCTCCCTGGCCACGGAGCAAACGGTCTGTGAGTTACAGCAGGAGAAGGTGTCGGCTCTGAAGGTGACTCTCACTGAACTCTCACACAAAAGGTGACCCTGGAACGTTGTTTGGAGGATGCGGAGGAGAGGTCCCGCAGATGTAACCTGCGTTTTGTGGGTTTCTCAGAGAAAGTGGAAGGGAAGGATCCAGAACTTCAAGGCTTTGAAGGTGGATAGGGGCTCGTACTCAGACATGGCTAGGCCATGTTGGGAAGAGGACCTCTCAACCACTTAGACAGATAGCGAGTGGGGGAGAGCATTAGCACAGGTTGCTGAAGCTACCAGTAATGCACGATTTAGGTACATTGAATGTTATTACCTTCATCACACATACCTGATCCCCCAGCGCCGAGTCGGATTCACGCCAGGGGTATCTTCTGCCCTCGATGTGGTACAGAACCATCTTCATTTCTACATATGGTCTGGAGCTGCCCCCGTCTGCAGAGGTACTGGCACCAAGTGGTGCAGCCTCTTGGCACAGTCGCTGCAGTGCTCAAAGAGGTCTCCATAAAGCACTGCCTACTGGGGGTACTTCTGATGTCTAAGAAAGGGACGAAGATACGCTATAGGATGCTTTCTTGGGACTGACCTTGGCAAAACGACGAATAGCTATTCACTGGGTACAACCAAGTCCACCTGTATGGAAAAAATGGAGGGAAGACTTACGGGAATGGGGGGTAGACAAGGAGTGTTGTCTTAAGATAGTGCGGACATATGACAATTAAGCATGGGCGAATTTTGCGAATCTCGCGTTCGCGAATTTTGCGGATTTGCGAACTCGCAATCCGCAAAATCCGCGAATTCTCGCGAATTTGCGGATTTTTTTTTGTGTTTGCGCGGGTTTCTGCCAGTTCGCGAGGGTTTTGTACAATTTCGCAAATTGCGAACTTACCTGTCGGGTCGCAAGTTTCGCGAACTTGTTGTTTCTACGTGTCCAGCCTGTTTGGGACACTCTTCTTCATCACTGCCACTCTCTGTCACCACTGCCACTCTCTGACTACTCATGCCACCCTCTGGCCCACCCATGCCACCCTCTGTTTCATCACAGCACCCTCTGGTTGTCCAGTCAGTGTACATTATTGTGGCAACGCAAGCACACCTTCCCTGCCTCAAGTGACCTGAATTAATTTGGGGCTGATTAATGTGTCACAGAATATTTTTTTAGCTGGCACCTGCTTCCTTAGTGCTTCCTGATTAGTGATCTTTTGCACTTGCTAAGTGCTTTCATTGTTGCAAAATTAGTTACAACACCTGCCCTGCCCCAACTGACAATAATGAATTAGGGGCTGATTAATGGATTTGAACTTCCAGCCTGGCTCCTGCTTGTCTCCCTTAGCTGTAATTCAGGACCTTTGTGGCATATGTGTAACTATTCTGAGGTTCAGAGCAGGGTCACATAATAGTTGCAACTGGCAACTGAACTCTGGAGGGGCCCCTCAGGAAGCACTACAGGAAATGGCTACTAATGATGAGCCTGAACTTTTGAACCTGGTAAGTAGTTTCAGTTTTGCTAAGATCGTATTTCTGCAATTTTGCACTTATTCGCGGGGCGCGAAGTTGTACTGGGAAGCCGCGAACTCACGCGAACAGTGCGAGCAAAATCCGCTGCTCGCGGATTTGCGGATTTTGCGGGAGATTCGCGAATCTCGCGGATTGCGAATTTACCGAAAATCTGCAAAATCCGCAAGCGAAACGGATTTTCCGCCCATGCTTAATGACAATGCGGAGAGTGATCTCCTGGAATGGGGGCAAATGTTAATCGCAATGTCCACAACAACAAATGAGAGTGAGACGGACAGCGCACATGGCACACAAAGCACCATACTCATCTCATCACACCCTGAAGAGTTTCCGTACCCTACACCTTCTCACAACATAAACACACTATTCACATGCTATTTATGAGTGCACCACCAGCTTTCTACTAAGGTTAACCAGGTTGGGCCACCTGTCTGCCGTTGTCACGAGGGTGGGGGAGGTGGGTAGGAGTTGGATTGGGGAGGGAACTTAATTCCCTAGTTGGAATGATCATTATTGTTGTTTATTTGTTATGTAGAGTATAGGTCCTACGAACATGAAAATATAAACTGAATTTGCACTGTTATAATAGACAAATAGTACGCTCATGTAATGATGAGAATGTCTGTGAACAGGATATGATATGTGGACACCACAGACTGTATACTGCTTACAAGATCCTAAATTGTATATGCATGTCCTTTGTAACTGATACAGTGGAAGTGTTTTTTAATAAAAACAGTAAAAAAAAGACTACAAGAGGTAGATAATTTCCTTTTGCAGGGACTGGCTTTGACTAACAACCTTCTGTCTTGTCACTGATTTTTACCAGTAAGATTATGCTTTTAAATATTTCTAAGGTTTAATCTCTAAACAACCCAAAACTTGGTGATGACCATCTATTTTCCACTCTAGAAAATTTTCAGGTGAAGGTAGACACTGTGGTTCTGGTATACAAAGCAATGTTGCAGTTGCAAAGCCTGCAATTGCACAAATCACTGTTTGGAAAGGGTAGCGCTTGTGGAATCCTTTCTGAATAGCGATCCTTTAAGATATACATCAGCGTTTTGCAACTGGATTCCAGTAGCAAAACATTGACATTTTACTGACACCTCAAAAGAGGGGGTAACCCATTCCCAAACAGCAAAAGGTTTCTTTGTTACCCAGGATTCACTTGAGGGCTTATCTCCCACATATATAAGGCTTTGAAGGTGGATAGGGTCTCCTAATCAGACATGGCTAGGCCATGTTGGGAAGAGGACTTCCCAACCACTTTGACAGATAGCGAGTGGGGAGAGCATTAACACAGGTAGCTGAAGCTACCAGTAATGCACGATTTAGGTAAATTGAATGCTATTACCTTCATCACACATACCTGATCCCCCAGCGCCGAGTCCGATTAACGCCAGGGGTATCTTCTGTCCGCGATGTGGCACAGAACCAGCTTCATTTCTACATATGGTCTGGAGCTGCCCCCGTCTGCAGAGGTACTGGCACCAAGTGGTGCAGCCTCTTGGCACAGTCGCTGCAGTGCTCATAGAGGTCTCCATAAAGCACTGCCTACTGGGGGTACTTCTGATACCGAAGAAAGGGACGAGGTTGCTTTCTTGGGACTGACCCTGGCAAAATGACGAATAGCTATTCACTGGGTACAACCAAGTCCACCTGCATGGAAAAAATGGAGGAAGACTTACGGGAATGGGGGGTAGACAAGGAGTGTTGTCTTAAGAAAGTGCGGACAGATAACAATGCGGAGAGTGATCTCCTGGAATGGGGGCAAATGTTAATCGCAATGTCCACAACAACAAATGAGAGTGAGACGGACAGAGCACATGGCACACAAAGCACCATACTCGTCTCATCACACCCTGAAGAGTTTCCGTATCCTACACCTTCTCACAACATAAACACACGATTCACATGCTATTTATGAGTGCACCACCAGCTTTCTACTAAGGTTAACCAGGTTGTTCCACCTGTCTGCCGCTGTCACGAGGGTGGGGGAGGTGGGTAGGAGTTGGATTAGGGACTTAATTCCCTAGTTGGAATGATCATTATTGTTGTTTATTTGTTATGTAGAGTATAGGTCCTACGAACATAAAAATATAAACTGCATTTGCACTGTTATAATAGACAAATAGTACGCTCATGTGATGGTGAGACTGTCTGTGAACAGGATATGATATGTGGACACCACAGACTGTATACTGCTTACAAGATCCTAAATTGTATATGCATGTCCTTTGTAACTGATACAGTGGAGGTGTTTTTTAATAAAAACTGTAAAAAAAAAAGACTACAAGAGGTAGATAATTTCCTTTGCAGGGACTGGCTTTAACTAACAACCTTCTGTCTCATCACAGATTTTTACCAGTAAGATTATGCTTTTAAATATTTCTAAGGTTTAATCTCTAAACAACCCAAAACTTGATGATGACCATCTATTTTCCACTCTAGACATTTTTCAGGTGAAGGTAGACACTGTGGTTCTGGTATACAAAGCATTTTTGCAGTTGCACAAATCACTGTTTGGAAAGGGTAGCGCTTGCGGAATCCTTTCTGAATAGAGATCCTTTAAGATATACAATAGCGTTTTGCAACTGGATTCCAGTAGCAAAACATTGACATTTTACTGACACCTCAAAAGAGGGTGTAACCCATTCCCAAACAGGAAAGGGTCTGTTTATTACCCATTCGTCTTTGTGAATGTTATAAAAAAGTTTGTTTGAGAGTGTAGGAAAGTAGGATCTGCTTTCATGGTTACCCCCACTTTTTGCTGGTGTCATTATGTTTTTCAGACTGGTCTGACAGGGATCCTGCTAATCAGGACCCCAGTCTCTGTGCTTCCTCCCTAAATTGGACCTGGGTGAGTATTTAGCTACCCCCAGATTGGCTATTGGTGTAACCTTAGAAGTCACTAGTACATGGAACTAAGGTACTCAGGGCATAGGTACAACAGCATGTATTATGCTACCCATAGGAGACCACGTAAATTGTGACTATAGGTCTGCCATTGCAGCCTGTGTAAGCTGGTGCTAGCACCACTTACAACAGATATACGTTTCTTATATCTGAGGTCGCTACACTTAAAACATATAAGTCACCCCTAAGGTAGGCCTTTCAATCCTGATGGCAGGGTGCTTGTTATATGTGTGCGGGTTCCCCTGCATGAGCAGGGCATGCCTACAATCCTCAGAGTCCATTGTCCCGGGTTGTAAGTGCATCAGCCATTACAATACATAGAGTGGCTATGCTTTATTACGCAATGGCTAACTCTCAACTGGCTGTAACAAACCCTGACATGTTTGGTATCAAATATGTTGGAGGTATGATTTCATGCACTGTAGGGCTTCTCTGGGAAGCGCTCAGTGCTCCTGGTACCAGTCTTCCGGACCTAGACAGAAAGTTATGGCTGCTGCCCACCAGAGACGCGATTTTGCTCTCCTGCTGCTGAGCCAAGCTCAAGCAGGGGAAGGTAGGACAATAGGTTTCCTGTCACAAGGAGGTTTTACCACCTCCCAGACAGGACTTAGTGTATTGGACCAGAGTGGGGGCAATTGCCAGCACCATTAGACTGCTTTGAAGGGTACATTTGGTGCCCTCCTTCCATACTCCAGTTGGAACCAATTCAGGAGCCGTTGGCTCCCGCTCTGCCGTGAAATTGGACAAAGAAAATGGTAGTATCCTTTCTACTGTCCTGCCCCTTCTCTGGGAGGGACCCCTGAATCATTCCTAATACTCCTTTTAGGATACTTAAGGGCTTACTCATGGGTGGTTCTTTAAATCCATTGTGGGACAAGAATCAGATTCAAAACCACTTCATCGTCAACCGTCTGGGCACTTTGGACTTTGTTGGACTTCGCTTTGGGAGTCGAGACTACGCTGGGAAGACTCCTGATGCTCCTGGTCTCGTTGTCCTGCAAATCTTCTGTGTCGTCTGTGCCAGTGCTCCATACAGGTTCCTCTAAAGGCCTGTGAACATCCAAGATTCCTAAAGGAATCTCCCTTGGAGTGAAGGAGTCACGCCCCTGCATCTGCAGGTACTGTAATGAAGCTAACTGGTCTGCTGTTCCTGAGCTCCCACGGACTCCGAAAGGTTCAGCAACACAGGTGGTGGTTCTGCAACTCCTTCGAGGCCTGCACTGTCTTTACAGCAAGTTTGAAGCCAGTATCCCTTGTCGTAACCGCTGGAGCAGTACCCCTGAGCACTGCATCAACTTGCCATTGACAAGGCTTGTTGACTCTCTTCTCCAGAGATCTTTGGGCTCCATTAAGCTCCAGCTTCCAGCATCTTTTGCTTCCAAGATCCTTGTCCTCACCACATCCTCTGCACCGTAGGCCTGCATTATTGGTGAGCTGATCGAGGTCCTCTTGCGACTCCTGTGCCTATGGCCTGTGGGTCACCTTGAGGGTCTTCTTTGGTTCCTGTTGACACCACTGTTTGCTTGGGCCTAATCTGCCTCACATACACTTGGTAAGTCCCTTGGACCTTCCTGGTCCCAGCACTAGACCCTTTTCGTCTGCCACAGTTGTGGCCGCTGCCTAGGCTTGTTGGTGCTCCCGCCAGACACGGACCCCCTGGCTCTTGACATTCAATGTGAGACAGCTCATCAAGGGCTCCTGGTACTCCACTACATTGCCTGGTTTGCACAGCTAGAACACCAAGGTCACCGTCGACTCTCCTGCATCTTATGACATCAGTGGGCATTTGCCTTCCATGCCTCCTGGTCCCTCCTGAGTGGCATAGACTCTGTCCCCTCTGCTTGCAGGGACCTCTCATCCTTAATCCACCCTTGGGTTCCACTGACTCTTTCTGCTTCTTTGCCAGTGGCATCTTTACTGAAGTCCTCCATTGCATTGTGATCTACGGCGGTTTCCGACATTACTTAGCACCTATGCACCCGACATCCCTGGTGTAAGTATCCTGGTTCCCGGGGTATCCACAGGTGGGGTGACTATGGAACCTCCCATCTTCCACAGGGTTTCTTCAGGGTCCTCTGGGAAGGGTCCTTCTTTAAAAATGCAACCGCAATTTCCCAATTGACTTTTGTTGATCACGTGGTCGTGTTCCCACTCTGCACAAGGCCTCCGTGGGGTTCCTGGGTATTTACCTTGGGTGGTTCCTTGGGTCCCCAACCCTTCTACATCTCCTGGGTCCAGTCTCGACTTAGGTCGTGGGTCGCATTCCACTTTCTTAGTATATGGTTTAAGTCTCCACCTGAGACCAATCTCTGTATTTGTGCTACTTATGTGTTCTATTACAAAGTATTGTGTGTATTGTGATTATATCTATTGGGAGGAGATATTGCAATGTGTTAGTGAGCGTTTATAATAAATACATATTTTTATAACTCCACTGTGTGATTATTTTTCACTTAACCTACACTATATGATTAGTACTGGTAAAACAAGCTGATTCACACTTTTTCTGGACTAACGCAGGAGTGGAGAGTTAAAGGATGATGGTGCTCCAAAGAAATCAACAATTTTTTTTATCTAGAATCAAGATTAATGTGGTGCTAATGAGGTATGGAGAATCACCCTATTCCCCAACATGTGGTCATAGACAACATAATAATGCACAAGTCAACCTCAAGAACACGCTCAAGTATATATTATCAAATTAAATCAATTTAAATAAACAATCGTCTTCTTCTTTTTGTTCTTTATTGATTCTTTATCCAGTGAGTTGTGTCCCTCTCTAGCCAGTTGTATCACTTTCTAGCCAACACGTGTTGCGTAGCCTTAATAGGAAGATATCTCATGACTTCCTGAGGGCTAATCTTTTGTTTTGAATTCTCTTCAATCCGGTTGTAATTCGGATCCGAAAGTCATCCGCAATTTATCGTTCCAAAATCAGTGTTGTGTGATTTGCATCTAAAATGTTTTTCTCGGTGGGGTGCTCCAAATGCCAATCCTGCTTGTCCCGGTACCCAATCCGGTACGTCAAGTCTTCATTCAACTCAGTTCAACCGGATTGAAGGGAATTCAAAAGAGAAGATTAGCCCTGAGGAAGTCGCTGGATATCTTCCCATTAAGGCGACAAAACACGTGTTGGCTAGAAAGTGATACAACTGACTACAGAGTGACCCAACTCACTAATTCCAGATCAACCGTTTCATCAGTTACCTTTTACACAAGTCTATTTGGATTCAGTGTTAATCGTCTTTTTGAGTAACATACTCTTTAGTTTTAGGCTTTGCTTTTTTCCTATATGATTAAAAATGGCATAAAAAGAGAGCGAGATTACCTTCAACCGTGTCTGTGATTTAAAGTTCTTGGCAGATAAAATTAATTTTCTCTTCTCATGCGCCTTCTATTACTGGGTATGTAAAAATTGCCTGAAGTCTATGCTAACGAATACGGGACGTGTGCGTGCGTTTTTGAGAGAGAAAGCAGTCAAATTATTAAAGTTAATTTGTGTGGATGCAATTCTCTATGACAGGCTTTGAGATTAAACAAAATCAAATGTCTCAAATTGTGCATGGCCTGGCTCACAGCCATAGAAATAGCAAGCTCCTGAGACAATGTTCCATCACACCAGACACCTTTCATTATGGGTGTAATAAAGTAGGACCCTTGGCAGCACTGAATAATGTATGGTGATTAAGCTAGGGAGGCAGTGGACATGTAGATCAGTAACCTAATTTGCCTCAGGAGATCGAGGAGAGCAGAAATATGGGCCCAGGGTGGAATTGTGAACGATATTGCCAATCCAGACTGTACAAAAAATAAGATTCTTCCCACACCAGATCTTTGTGACAGACTAGCAACCTTCTTTGAGGATAAGATTAGTAAAATCATTGATGGTCTGAAAATGGGCAATATGGTTAATGAAGAAGATCATAGTGGTATGGCCTGGAGGTCACTACCAAATCGGAAGGAGAGGCGGGTAGATTCGGTCAATCTGGGCCTTCTAGATCACTTTGAGATACCTTCTGCGGAGGATTTTAACAAAGTAGCTCTAAGTTCTCCTCAGGCTCACCTAAGGATCTACCACCTCATAAAATATGGAAAGAACGAGGTTCAGAACTCTTCCCGGTACTCCGGCTGATTTGCAGTAAATCCCTAAGCAGTGGGCTGGTACCGACCTGGTGGAAACAAACAATAATAACACCACTTTTGACAAAAGCTACGCTTGATCCCGCATGTCCAAAAAGCTAAAGACCCATTTCTCATCTACCCCATCCGGTGAAGATCATAGAGCATCTGGTTAGCAAGACACTCTCCCAGTTCTTAGAGGTCAATAATAAGTTAGAGGATGTGCAATTTGGCTTCGGTCCAGGACATGGGATGAGACTGCTTTACTGACCGTTCTGGATGATCTTCGAATGCGAGCAGACAGGGGACAATCAGCTATACTGATTCTGTTGGACCTGTCTGCCGCATTTGATTCGATTAACCACAATGTCCTTTTGGCAAGGCTTGAAGGAGTTGGGGTGGGGGCTTGGCATTGAAGTGGTTTCAATCTTATCTGGACAATAGACCACAGGCAGTAGCTCTTCCCCCTACCAATCAGATTTTACCAACATCCAGCATGGCGTCCCTCAGGGGTCCGTGACTAGCCCGATATTGTTCAATGTCTACATAAGCCCTTTGATTGCTGTCATTAAGTCGCACAATGTAAATCTTGTGAATTATGCAGACGATACACAACTTATCCTGTCGCTGGAGGGAAATCAGTCCATATCTTTGGAAAATGACCATGCTTGTATGCAGGATACTGCACAATGGTTAAAAAACTATCCTTGCAATTTAATGGCGACAAGACGCAGATCTTATGCTGTGCAGTTGGAAAAGTTCCACTTTTACTCACAACTGGTTTTTGGCCTATTCCTACGGTCACACCACTGATACCTTCTGAGACGGTGCGTAACCTGGGAGTTAGTTTTAATGACAAGTTGAGTCTAGAAACTCAAGTGAATAAAACTGTTGGGAGCAGCTTCTCACTTATTAGAGTGCTTCGGGAGATTCTTCCGATGTTACAAACACATGGCAGAGCACTGATAGTAAGGAGTGTCATCTTGAGCCGGCTGGATTATTGCAATGCTTTGCTGCTGGAGTCCCCAACGTATTTGATTGGGAGACTCCAGAGAATCCAGATAATGGCAGCCAAGCTAGCCCTAATGAGAACACGACGTTCATCAGCCTCTCAAGCTCTTATGGAGCTCCATTGGCTTCCAGTATTACAGAGGATACAATTGTAGTCGGTCTGTCGTGTTTTTAAAGCTCTGCACAGCCTTGGGCCTAAACCGTTGCAGAACAAATTTGAATGGTATATCCCCATCCGTAGTCTTCACTCTTCCTCAGCTAAATTGGTGAAGGTGCCCAGGTTTAGAAGAACAAAATCAGGAGGAAGAGCCTTTAGCATTGCAATGGCGCAGCTCTGGAATAAACTTCCAATTGACCTCAGACAGATGGAAGACCTGCTGCAGTTCAGGAAGAAAATAAAGACCTGGCTTTATCCCAGAGCATGATTCTAGTCCTCTTTACTCCTTCTGGAATACGAACCTATGTTCGGCAGGGCATGCGTTTCCCAGCACCAGGATACCCGCAGGGTTATAGTGCGCTTTATAAGTTTTGATAACATTAAAATGATAACAAGGGAGGTCAAAAACATGTGTGATAGCTATCCTGATAAGTAATAACTCACGCTTTACATTGATGGAGTCACAGATAGGGAGGTGAGGCAATGGTAGGTCATTGGTAATTTTGGGCCAGACATTGTGGAAGTAATATCTCTATACACACTTCAACATGGCTAGGATCAACTTCTGACAAAGCATATGCAGAATAATTTAGAATTCACAGAAGGTGGGCTTCTGGTGGTTGGGAATTTTAACGAGATGATGCTCCACGGTATGGTATTGATCAGGGGTCGATGAGTGTGTTTTTTGGGAGATCTCTAATGAGCCGAGAAAGGCTTTATCAGATATCGCTTTGGTGGCCCATAAAGGACCATGCACCTGTCTGAGAGAGGTTACACATTTCACTCTCATGTCCTCCACATCTACTAAGTTTCAGGCACTAAGACAGAATGTTCTTTTTAATTACTATTTTATTTATTCATTTTTGTATTCATTTCAGCACACCTCAATGACAAAATATCTATAAGGTTTTACGTGTAGTGCAGTTATAGGATGACAGAAATCGCATAGTAAAGTAACAAATAAGCTAACAATGAAACAAAAAAGGGGCAAGAGGGTCCATCAGGTACCAGAAAATAAGATTTACATAAACAGTACCAGTACTTGACCACAACAGGGAACCATGCTTTACCAACAATTTCAGTGCTTAACTAACCCTCATAAGCACCATAGGTAATGGGAATAATTTCTATATTATTCAGTTCCCAAACACGGTCGATACGTTATTCTGTTCTTTAGTCACAGAATCCCCTAATGGGCTGCAGACAACCTGCAGCAAGGCTCCCCCTGGTTGAAAAGAGGCATATTGTAATTGTAATTGTATTTATATCGCGCTTACTAGCCCTGACGAGGTGTTGAAGCATTTTTCAGCGAGTAGCACGCTACTCCGGAACCCAAAAAGGATTATTGGTGAATTATCATAGGTAAATATGAGTTTATTTGAGCTGTAAACCTGTGAGTCTGTTAGTTGGATTGAAAAGGGTAACAGAGGTATAGAAGAGGGAAGAGTATAGAAAATGTTTATTGGAAGATCATAGTAGTAGGAGGAGGTTTGGGATGAGTAAAGGAGAGACGGAGGATGAAGGATTCTCTAGAAATGTATTAGGGTGATCATAGTATTAAAATGAGTTTTCAGATGAGTCTAAGGAGGGAAACATAACAGAAGAATTTTGAAAGAGTTGTTAGGGAGATCATAGTAGTAAAATGAAGTTTGGGTGATCAAGGAGGAATAGAGGAGGGAAGAATCTAGAGAGGTTTATTTTGGAGATCTTAGTAGTAGAATGAGGTTTGGGATTAGTCAGACCGCGGAGTGAGAGTAGATATTGAGAGAGAAATAGGGTGAAACATAGGGTAGTGTAATAGAGAGGCTAAAACTTTTTTATTTCCATTATTTTACAGTAAGAGTAAAGTAATAAATAAATAGCTACATAAGTACATGAAGGCTAGACATGTATAAGGAAGGTAATATATCAAGATTTAAGTTGTATTTAATAAACTCAGACTTTCAAGTGTTGCTGTACTTTAAGCTAATTTATTTGTGTATTTTTCTAAACTTTTTTATTAAATATTTTTTTATTATTTCAACAGTGAAGCAGTTGTAGAAAAATAGTTATGATAGAGATCATTATCCATGGATCTTATGCTTGGGGGTAATGAGTCCCATAGTTTGACTGCTTGAACAAAGAAGGATGTGCACCTATTGTTTTTTTCTTGTATGGTGGGACTTTGAGGTGAGGTGCCAATCTGGACAGGAGGTTCCTTTTGGTGAATGTATTAGGTAGTTTTATTCCTGATAAAAAGCGGTCCTGTCCCATGTACTGCTTTGTGGGTGATACAAAGCAACATGAATGTGGATCTTCTGGCAACCAGTAGCCAACGTAGGGAACTCACAGGAGCGGAGATGTGGGCTTGTGGCTTTACATGTAGGAGTAGTTTTGCAGCGGAGTTCTGAATCCGTTTAAGTCTTTTTTCATAGTTGATAAAGATAATCCTTGGTAGAGGCCATTGCCGTAAGCAAATTTAGACAGTACAAGAGAGATAGCAGCCTGGACCTTGTGTGGAACTCCCAGGTGGTGGGAGATGAATTGCAGAGTTTTCATAGTACTGAAGCTTGATCTTGCTAACTTGTCCACTTGGGCATTCCTTAACAGTTTGGAGTCCATGGTAATTCCTTTAGGAGGCGGTCCTAAATCTTTAGGGCAGACGGTGAGTGGGTCATAATTTTCACCACATGTGAGTATTTCTGTTTTGGAAGCATTCAATTTGAAATGGCTCCATGTCGTCCACTGATCAATGGCTCTGAGGCAACTGAAGTTTTGTGAGTTTCCAATGTCTTTGGGGCTTTCCAGTTTAAGGAGTTTTGTGTGTCATCTGCATAGTTAGAGCAAGTGAGCTGAAATCTATTGATCATTACCGGTAATTACTTCATATAATGTTGAAAAGCATGTGTGAGATGATAGAGCCTTGAAGGACCCCTACGTTTGTGGAGTATGTTTGGATGAGAAAGGGAGAGAATAGATGACATTTGTTCTGTTTTGAAGGTAGTATGTGATCCAGTCATGAGCAGTCCCCACTATGCCCGCTTCGTAGGGTTTTTGTATTAGTGTCATGGTAAACAGTGTCAAAGGCAGCTGAGAGGTCCAAGAGAAGAAGTGCAGCAACCCCATTCCAGTCAACTGTGTTTTCAAGGTCATCCCCAGATGGCGATGAGGGCAGATTCTATGCCTCTTCCTGGACGGAATCCTGTTTGGAAGTCAAAAAGTATGGAGTGACATCTGTGCGAATCATACTTTTTTAATCAGTTTTCTCAGGAAAGGTCAATTTATAATTGGTCTGTAGTTGTCGGGGTCAAGCGGGTCCAGGTTAGTTTTCTTTAATAATGGACATATGTATGCCTTGTGTAGGTTTTCTGGAAAGATTCTGTAGGTAAAGAATTATTGATGATTCGTCTCACTGGTGTGGCGGCAGAGGTAGTTAAAAGAATGTTCTTTAAGATTTGTGGTGGAAAGGGGTCAAAAGGGCTGCCGGCTGGCCTGCTTGCTTTGACCAGATCCATAAATTAACTTTGTGATATTTGTTTGAAGGAATGCAGATCCTGTGTATCTTGTATTCTGATTCTGTGTATCATGTATTTTAAAAATTATTCTTTGAGCAATTTGCTAACTTTTTAATACCGTGTGTTTAAACATTAGAATTGGAAACGCGCAGCTCACCAGTCCTAGTTACTCCTGAGGCGGTTGCCGGGAGCTCTGTAGTGCAGTTGATTTAATAATTGCATTTAGAAACTGTATACTGTGCATTTTTAAAACTTATTATTTGTGCAATTTGCTACCTCTTAAAATTCTGTGTTCTTCGCCGCATTTCACCCCTCAGCCGATCAGGCGCTGAGTTACCACTTGTACCAGGAGGTTGCCGCACTAACATAGCGCCCATCTTAGGTCAGGTACGCTGGGTGGTGGTCTAGTTGGGGGAATCACGATCGGCAATTCCTACATAAGCAGACGGGCATGGGTCTGTGCAGCGGACGTGCCGTACTAGCGCCGAAGGAGCGCCAAAGGAAAGCCCGTCTGCGCCCGTCCACGACCGGATGAGGCTAGAGGCGCAGATCCCTGATTGACCCAAGGTAAAAACTGGCTAAATACCTCGTTTAACCTACACAGCAGATGACCTGCTTGCCATTAGAGAGAAACTGACTCTTTGCCAACTCTATTCCCCTAGCTGTCATAACATTTTTCCACAGGCTTTGAAGGGACCCGCTGCATGTAGACTTTGTGCCTTTCAAAGTAACTTATATCTACCCCCGCGGCTAGACTTCAAAGATTTATCCCCGTAGAAGGGCGTGCACACATTTTATGCAATGTACTCTCACTGGTAAAGCACCCATATGAAATCTGGGATATGATCACCACACATGCACCAGAAATCTGTTTCTTGACGAAAACGTGGTTGAACCCGGGAAATCATCCGGCCATTAACATTGCCATACCCGAGAACTATAAATGTATTCATTTAGATCGCTTTGGGAAAACAGGAGGCGGAATAGCTATCGCCTTCAAAAACCACTTAAATATCTCGTGGATTGCCACTAAGATGCAGGAAAACCTTGAGATAGGTATTTTTAGGCTGACTGTTTCTCCCACAGAGAGCTGCTTGGGAGCCCTGGTATACCGTCCTCCGGGCTCCTCTACTGATTCGATTGATACACTAATTGAATTTATAGCTATCCACGCCCTAGCTTCTAAACAATTCCTTATGGTAGGGGATTTAAATCTTCACTGTGAGATGAAATCTAACACAGAAGCCACCAGGTTTCTAAACGAGTTAGAACACCTTGGACTCACCCAAAGGGTGTCAGGTCCCACTCATCAGGCAGGGCATACTTTGGACCTTGTCCTTTCAAATGTGGAACAGCTCAAATGTGACCCACCTTGGCCACTCACATGGTCTGACCACCATATGGGTAATTTGAAATCACGAACACCCCATCTCACCCCCCCCCCGACCCCCAAAAGTCAAAAAGGAAGTCGGAACTTCGTAGACCCTGGCATAAATTGTCACTTCCAAGTTTTACTCCCATATTCCACACGGAGGTACTAGCCCTGCCGGCTGACCCAGACCCTGAGGTGAATAAAATGCTGGTCATCTTCAATAAAGTCCTAACAAAAGCACTTGATGAAACCATCCCAGTTAGTAGAGATTTGAGGCCCCCTAAGAATCGCGCATCGGCCCCTTGGTATACGCCGGAATTACGCCAGGAAAAAACTACCTGTAAGCAAATGGAGAGACTTTGGCGAGCAAATAAGTGCTCTGCAAGCAAACAAAAATTCTAAACTGTACTTTCAAACTACCATCGTAGCCTTAAAACCACCAGGCGACAGTTCATCTTTAATCAAATTGAGAGTGCTGATAATTCAACCAAAACCCTTTTTAACATAGTTAAAGACTTTATCTCCCCCGAAGTCTGTAAGAAATCCCCGGTTGAATCACAGGAACTGTGTGATGATTTGTCCACCTTTTTTCAAGAATTTTTTTTGGCTATCTACTCCAAGTTCCCTCAGATTAATGTCCCTGACACCCGAGCTGTCTTAACCCCCCCAAAACAACTAGTCCCTTGGAGCCTACGGCACGCCTTGCCCGTTGTTTGGACCACTGCGCCCCGATTACACTGAGCGAAGTGACCCAGGCGCTAAAAAAGGCCAAATCGGGTTCTCCAGCGGACCCTTGCCCTCCAAAATACATGTCAGCTCTGGCCCAATGCTGTGCCCCGATAATTCAGAACATCTTTAATCTCTCCCTACTAACAGGAGAGATTCCCGGGCCATGGAAGGAAGCTTTTGTTAGACCCATCCTGAAGAAACCTGCGGCAGACCCCAATGAGTTGGGCAACTACAGGCCAATCCCTCTTCTGCCACTGCTGGCTAAAATTCTGGAGTCCAACGTTAACAAACAACTGAGTAGCTATCTGGAAGCTAATGACATTCTGGCCTCCAGCCAGTCAGGCTTTCGTGGGTGTTTCAGTACTGAAACCGCCCTCCTGGCAGTTACAGACTCCCTCAGATTGACAGTGGATGCTGGAGGCTCGGCCATTCTGGTCCTTCTTGACCTCTCCGCGGCATTTGACATGATGTCGCATGCCAGGCTAGCGGAGAGGTTAAGATCCTATGGCATTCAAGACCTTGCCCTGAAGAGGCATATACATTTTCTAACAGATAGAACCCAGACAGTCACTCTCAGCCCTTTTAAATCAAAGAAAACAACGCTGGATAAGGGTGTCCCCCAGGGCTCCTGCCTCAGTCCAACGCTTTTTAATGTTTATCTCGCCCCCTTGGCTGAGGTAGTGGAAGCCCACGGCATTGAGACAGTCTCTTACGCTGACGACACCCAGCTGTTGTTCTAGATTGGCCCTAATCCAGAAGTGGACAGGCTCTGCTTCATATCAGGAATGCTTGCTATATCCAAATGGATGTCCCTAAATTTCCTCCAATTGAATCCGGGAAAAATGGAGGTAATGCTGCTGGGAAAAGCAACCAACAGCTGGAACAACGAATGGTGGCCACAGATATTGGGAGTGCCCCCGGTACCCAAGGAACATGTAAGGAATTTAGGAGGGCAGTTGGATCACGCACTCTCCATGCGTGATCTTGTGTCTGCCACAGTGAGCTGCTGTTATTATAATCTTCACCTCCTCAGGAAAATCTTCCCATACATTCCCACTAACCAAAGCAGAACACATGCAATGGTTACCAGTCGCATGGATTATGGGAATGCACTTCTTACGGAGGTGGGTTCCACCCTCCTGAAAAAATTACAGGTTATACAAAACACTGCAGCAAGAATGATTCTCAACATGCCGGCAGGCACCCCTTCTTTGCCGCTGTTAAAATCACTTCTCTGGCTGCCAGTTAAGAAACGCTCTTTCTTAAAAATTTGCTGCCTATCCTTTAAAGCACTGAAGGGTCAAGGCCCTCTGTACTTACAATTAAAGATAATAAGGTACTCGCCAGGTCTTCAGCTTAGATCCTCAACGGCCGGGCTTCTCAAGGTCCCTCGCATTCGACTACAAAGAACTGGAGGAATGGCGTTCTCCTTCCTGGCCCCAAAGTACTGGAATACTTTACCCCAATCCATAAGGGAACTCCGCAGTTACTCCGCTTTCAGGAAGCATCTTAAAGCCTTTCTTTTTTAATCTGGGTAGCCTCTGCTTCTGGAATAGTTAGGGTTGTATCATTGGGACTGCGCCGAGATGCCCCAGGGTGAGTTGTGCGCATTACAAATGTATATAATAGAGGCTGGGTTAGCCTATTCTTGGGGGGGGGGAGGGGTGTTGGAAATGGGTTGCTTCTGGTGGTTTTCCTTTGTTTTAAATTGGAGTCCAACATGTATTTTTGCTTGTGTGATGATTTGCCAGCTTGTCTGTGAATTCTTGAGCAATGGGATGAGTTCCTTCTGTGCATTTACGTCTTCGAAATTCGGGGTGAGAATTGCATGAAATTATTTACCTGCACTTTTAGCATTTTTAATTCTGTTTGAATAGTACCTTTTTCTGATGGATACATCTGCCTGTGGATTCCTCACCTTTTAAATTACCCATGCGCCAGCATTCCACAGACATTTTTTTCTTAGTTCTCCCACGTAGACGAGCACGTCATAGAAGCATGGCTCCGCTCGCGACACCGTATGACGTCACTGGAGCCATTAGAAGACCTTGTTAGCGTGCTGACATCAGTTCCCTTTTTCCGTGCCATCAACGCGTAGTGGTTTTTTCAGGGACTCTCCATTTCTCTTTGACTACTTTGTTTCTTACATCTTCTGTGTGTTTCTGTAGGAATGGCTAATTTGAAGAAGTCAGGTTTTATGCCCTGCAGGGTGTGTGGGGGCCATATGTCTATGACAGACACTCACGACTACTGCCTTTGGTGTCTTTCTTTGGACCACGACGTCGAAGGGTGTTCATGCTGTTGGAAGATGAACCCAAAGACGCTTAAGGAACGTGAAGCCAAACTCTTCATGGCAATGGCGAAAAAGAAGAAAAGGTGTTGTAAGCGCTCGAAGTCGTCTGCCTCGCATACTTCGAAGTCAAAGAAGCATAAGGAGTCGAAGAGGAAACACGGTTTCAGACATCATTCTTCGAAGGACAAGGCTTCGAGATCAGCCTCGCCTGTTCAGTGGCGCTGAGAAAAAGCATTTTTCTTTCCGTTGCCTTCTCCATCTCAGTAAAGGTTCTTTGACGCTCAAAGGTGATCCGGCGCCAGGAATTCTCCGGCTCCCAGGGAGTCTTCTCCTGTTCCTGCGGCTTCGCCTGTGTGGGCGCTGATGTCACAGGCTCCGCAGCACAGTCTCCTGTACTGCCTCGGATGGTTCCACAACAAGAGGGTTCGAATCCTTACCCTTCTTTCCCAAGACCTGGAGCGGATCCTTCGCATTTCCTGAATGCAATGTTTGGCATGTTTGCCAGGGCATCCGACCCTACTGGTGCAACTTTTGGCCCGTGGGTTCACTTGCCTTTAACTTGGGCATCCCCCAGCAGTATGCCCAGGCACCTTTCAAGCCTTTTATGCCAACGGCTCCATCTTGGCAGTGTCCAGTGCCGAGGTTTTCAACTCCAATACCTCAATCACTGTCTGGTGTCGCACCAGCACCATCCCGGATTTGATCGATGCTGCTGCCTGTTTCGTAAGGTCCTCCTTCGACGCCGCGCCATTGTTACCGGCGCCGCCGATCCCAAAGCAGCGTTCTAGGAGAGAATCACAAAGGCTGCTAGAAGAAGATGAGTATCAGCAGAAGCAAGAAGAAGGGGAGATTCTCTACTCCATAGACAAATTCGAAGGTCTACATGAGGCTAGTGGCTTAGACACTTCCCCAGAGTGGTAACTTTCTTCACCAAAGGCTCTGTCCCCTCCGGATGTCGCCCCTTATCATGTGGTGATCAAAAAAGCTGCTGAATTGTTGGACATTCAGTTGCCTTCAGCTGAAGTAAAGTAAAATATTTTGACTGAAGTGCTTAATTCTGCTTCTTCTTCTAGTGAGCCTCTACTGCCTTTCAATGAGGCGTTGACGGAGCCAATTATGGAGGTATGGCAGACGCTCTTGTCTGCTCCTGCAGTTTCCAGAGCAGTCGCAGGGAGATATAGACCTGCTCCTTGTGATCCAGCTTTCCTTTCTGCCCATCCATCTCCAGAAAGTTTGGTGGTTCAAGCTTCTTGCTCCAAGCAGTCGTCTGGGTCCTTTCCTACCACCCCGGGGGATAGAGGTTCAAAAAAGTTGGACCAGTCGGCCAAAAAGGTGTTTTCCTCAGCAAGTATGGCTCTGAAGTCTACAAACCCTACATGCTTGCTTGGGAGGTACATCCATGCCCTTATTGACTTTGTTAAGCAATTGGCCCCTAAACTTCCTGAGGATGATTGAGTACATTTTCTTGAGGCACTTTCAGATTCACAAGCAGCTGCCCGTCTGGGCATACAGTTGGGTCTGGACACTGTAGACTCGGTTGCCCGGGTAAAGGGTTCTTCGGTTGCTACGAGAAGACATGCCTGGCTCAGGTCTTCAGGTTTTTCTTCAGATGTTCAGGCTACTCTACTGGATCTACCTTTCAATGGCTCGAGATTTTTTGGTGATAAGGCGGACTCTGCTTTGCAGTGTTTTAAAGATTTTAAAGACAGTAGGGCTACTGCAAGATCTTTGGGCCTGCAGTCTCAGCCTAGGGGCTAGGACTACAAGAGGTATCGAGGTTTTGGGAACGCAACTTCCTTTCAAGGCAATCAGCAGCCTCAGCAACAACAACAGCAGAATCCTCTGTACAGGTCGTACAGGGGAAAATGTAGAGGCCTTCTTCCAGAAGCCTCTCGGCAGCAGTCTTCCTCCTTCTTCTCTTCTCCGGTCCCCCCCACTGGTACCAGGGGAAAGCAGCTCTAGATCCCCCATCATGGAGCATGCTGGTCCTGTAGGGGGTCAGATGTCCCATTTTCTACAAGATTGGAAATCGGTTACCTCAGGCCGTTGGGTTTCGCCTTACCCTCCTCGCCAGGATTGATGTTCAGAGGACCATCTACTGCTCTTACAACATGAGGTTCTCACCTTATTGCAGAAAGGGGCGATAGAGGTGGTTCCAGAGCAGGAAAGGTGTCAGGGATGTTACTCCCGTTATTTCCTGATTCCTAAAAAGGACGGCCGAACGAGGCCGGTCCTGGACCTCAGGGCTTTGAATTTTTACCTCAGGCAGGAAAAGTTCAAAATGTTGACCTTGGCCAGGTTCTTCTGGCGCTGCAACAGGAAAACTGGATGGTGTTGATCGATTTGCAGGATGCGTATTTTCATCTTCCTATCCTGAAGTCACATATAAAGTATCTCCAGTTTATGGTAGGGTCGCAACACTACCAGTTTGTGGTCCTTGCGTTCGGTCTCACTTCTGCACCTCGGGTCTTCACAAAGGTGAAGGCCGGTGGTGGCAGCATATCTCAGACAGTCAGGGGTTCGTGTTTCCCCTTCTCTGGACGACTGGTTGCTAAAAGTCAAGTGTCCAGAGATGGTGTTGTGCCACTTGCATGCAACAACGCAATTGTTGTTCAACTTGGGTTTCTCGATAAATTCACCCAAATCTCACATGGTGCCCTCTCTGCGCAGCCTGTTCATAGGGGCAGTACTGGACACTACTGTGTGTTGAGCTTTCCCACCTCCACAGAGGATTCTCCACATACAGGAGATGATTCCTTTATTTCACGATGGAGCGGTTGTTCCAGTCCTGAAGGTTCTACGTGTGCTTGATCTGTTTGTTTCCTGCATACTGTTGGTCAACCATGTACGCTGGCACAAGAGGGCACTCCAGTGGTACCTCCGCAGGCAGTGGTATCAGCACAATGGAAATCTCAGGGAGAAGATCAGAATCTCCAGAGCCACTGCAGTGAAGTTGTCTTGGTGGAGTGTGCAGGGAAACCTGTCTCAGGGAAAGCCCTTTCAGCCTCCTCCACCCGTGGCCATGGTGATCACGGATGCCTCCAATCTAGGGTGGGGTGCTCATCTGGGGGATCTGGAGATCAATCGTCTTTGGCCTTCTGAGGAGAGGTTGCTTCACATCAACCTGCTGGAATTGTGGGCAATTCGTTTGGCACTCAAGGCCTTCCTTCCCTCCCTCCGCAGTCAGTCAATTCAAGTCCTGACGGACAAAACTACCGCAATGTGGTACATAAACAAACAGGGATGGGTAGGGTCTTATCATCTCTGCAGAGAGGCCCTGCGACTCTGGTCCTGGGCTCAGGACTATCAGATTTGTTTGTTTTCAAATCATCTGGCCGGGGTGCTGAATGTACGTGCGGACAGTCTCAGTTGCCATTACTTGGCCGATCACGAGTGGCGTCTTCATCCAGAGGTGATCCATCACATCTTCAAGATGTGGGGGTTTCCTCGGGTAGACCTTTTTGCCACTGCCCATCGTTCTGCAGCCTTCATTATCCGATGCAGGGGGCGTTGGGGGACACGTTTCAATTGGATTGGAGCTCGCAAATCCTTTATGCGTTTCCTCCCATACCCTTAATTCCTCGAGCTCTGAAGAAGGTTTGCCAAGACCGGGCCCAAGTCATTATGATCACCCTGAATTGGCCAAGAAGGGTGTGGTACACAGATCTACTTTACCTCTCATCGTACCCTACGCTCCGTCTCCCTCTCAAGGCAGACCTCCTCTCACAGTCGCAGTGGCAGGTTCTTCATCCCCACCTCCAGAGCCTGCACCTTCATACCTGGAGATTGAACGGGGCAACCTGAGTTCTTTCTCTCTCCCACCGGATGTGGTGGATGTTATTTTATCATTCAGGAGACACTCAACCAAATCTATTTATTCATATAAGTGGTCAAAATTTGTGAAAAGGTGTGGAGAGAAGTCCATTGATCCTTTGATGGCCCATTTGTCTGAGATTTTGGGATTTTCACTTTAGCCCAGCAGGGTTGTGCTGTGGCTACAGTTAAGGGATATTTGAAGACTTTGTCGGCTTTTCTCTGTTTACCGGATCAGCCATCTTTATTTAAGTCCCCCATTGTTATGAGATTCATTATTGGCCTAACCAACAAGTTTCCTCCCACTTTCTTCATTATGCCTTAGTGGGATTTGAATCTAGTTCTTACTTTTCTGATGGGGTCTCCTTTGGGCCTCTTCATAGTTGTCCGTTGAGGCTTCTTTCTTTCAAGATGGTCTTTTTGATCGCTATTACATTGGCAAGGAGGGAAAGTGAGCTTCATGCTCTTAGTTCAAAGCCCCCCTGTTTAACCCTTCATGCAGAAAAGATGGTTCTAAGAGCCAGGGCTGCTTTCCTACCTACGGTGGTTACTACTTTCCATTTAGGACAGTCTATTACTTTACCTAACTTCTATCCTCTCCCTCACCCTCCAAAGGAGGAGGATAGACTTCATCTACCTGGACAGAACCAGGGAACTAAGACTGGATGATCAGCTCTTCGTGGGCTACATTGGACAAATGAAAGGAAAAGCTGTCCACAAACTAACACTCTCCAGGTGGGTCATCTTGTGTATCAAGATCTGCTACACCCTGGCCAAGAAGGAGCAGTCTGAAGGTATTCGAGCTCATTCCACCAGAGCCAAGACATTGTCTTCTGCTTTGGCTAGAGGTGTTCTTGCTGTGGACATCTGTAATGCGGCAACTTGGGCTTCCCTCCACACCTTTGCGAAGCACTTATGCTTGGATTCTGAGGTTAGGAGGGACGGCCATTTTGCACACTCTGTTCTGCAAGTTTTTTGGTATAGACAGATGGACACCCTCCTCCGGGAGGTACGGCTTGGGAATTCATTTCAAAAGATGAGGAATACACAGGCAGATGTATCCATCAGAAGAACAGGTTATTTAACTTCGGTAACACGTTTTCTGTTGGATACAGTATCTGCTTGTGGATTCCTCACTGTCCCAACCGCCTCCCCGTTGTCCTCCTGTTTTGGACGGAAAAAGCTATAACTGTTTGACATGGTTATTTTTTATATGTTACTTTCATACATACAGTTTGCTGCTAGGAAGGGCTTTGTTTATTGGCTTTTCCGTTCTACTTATGCATATACTATATGTGTTTGTAATCATATATTATGTATACTGGGTATCCTTGTGTTATGTTGTCAGTCCACCCGTTCGCCTCGAAGGCATGGAAAAAATAGGTGGAACTGACGTCAGCACGCCAACGAGGTCTTATGGCTCCGGTGAGGTCATACGGTGTCGCGAGCAGAGCCCGTGCTTCTATTACATCCTCATCGACGGGGGAGAGCTAAAAAAAGAATTTCCATGGAATGCTGGTGCCCGGGGTAATTCAAAAGGTGAGGAATCCACAGGCAGATACTCTATCCCCCAGAGAAAGCATTACCGAAGGTAAGTAACTTGTTCATTTTAAGCTTTTTTGATTGTTGACTTGTATATTCTGTTAAATTTCTGTAGGTGAAGTTTGTCCTGATTGCAGTTTGTTTTGAGCCAGGTGCGTGGCAGCTGTTTTATCTCTTTTAGTTCTGTATTTCTCCAAGGTACCTGTTTTATGTTGTCCTGTTTTGTTGTTCTGAGTGGTATTGGGATATCAAAAGCTGTATGTAGCCATTCATATAGTTTATGAATGGAATTTACTATGTCTAGATCTGTGTTGGGTGTTAGTTGTGTTTCCAAGTATTCAAAATTGAGTTTGTTCTATGGTAGATAGGTGGATGCATGTAAGGTGTTTTTAGGTGTGTTTTTTTGTGGTGTTTCATGTTGGAAAGATGTGAAATGGTGGTCTGACCATGTGACTGGAGTAATCGTTTGAAAGGTAACTAATTCTTGATTTTCAAAAATGACATCTAGGATGTGTCCAGCGATGAGTATTGGATTGTGGACAATCTGATGTAGGTTCAGTGTGTCTAGGTCAATGATGTTTAGGTCACTAGCAATGCATATTTTACAGTGCAGTGTTATCAGGTTTGAAACTGTGTCTAGAAATGTCTCTTGGGATGTTGCATAGCTAGGGGGAAGTCTGAAAAGGAGAAGGAAGTTACAAATGGAACTTGGTGTAGGGTTGCATCTGGTGAAGAGGACCTCACAACCTTGTCTGGAAATATCGTCAGCTTTAATGAGATTTATTCTTTGCTTGAATATAACAGCTAGCCCACCTCCACTTTTGCCTACATGATTTTGTGTGATAGTTTGCTAGCTTAGAGGTAATTGATTCATGCAACACTGGAGCCATGTCATCTCCCAACCATGATTCAGTTATGAAGAGTAAGTCAGGCTGTGTGTCAGCAAGTAGGTAGTAGATGTGGAGCTTGTTTATAGAGAGTAAACAAGCATTTATTAGTAGGCAATTGAGAAACTGTGTTTTGTTGGTGGTGTGACTTTGTTTTTTAGAAGAGTGATCACAATTTTTTTAACTTGTAGTAGGTGTGTCATTAGTGCCGATATTAGCGGTGTAAGGATAGCAATAGTGTTTTTTTCTATATTGTAGTCGTCGCCTAGCAGGCTTAAAAGGCATTTTGATGGGTCTGTGTGTGTAGGTGGTGGAGACGGTGGTTGAGAGTAAGTTGGTGAGTTGTGTTGTTTTTGTAGAGTAGACATGGAGATGCAAACTTGTGAAGAGTAGTATGTTGTCAATTTTGTTTGAGTCTGTTTAAAGTGAAAGGTGTATAAAGTAGGGGTGGTGGGGGAACATGTGGGTCATGTTGTAAGGCTCTGAATTGTGCAATGGATGAGAGGCGGTTGAATGAGAATGATAGTGTCGGTGTACTTGTGTTAGGTGTGGGGAAAAAGAGACAACTTGGGAGTAAAGATGGTTTCGGATGTGCATTATCTGTGTAGTCAGAAGGGTGGAAGTGGGTGTATGTTTCTAGTTTGTAGGTACTCAAATAATGTTCATGAAGAAAAATAAACATACACTTTTAGGAGTACAATGTTCTTTAATCACAGAGTACTCATTCTTATTATTAGACCAACAATTTCACATAGAAATTCTTCATTAATTCAGTTATAATTGTGCCCAAGAGAAAGGGAGGGTTGGGAGGCTAGGGGTGCCATGAGGGAAAAAGTGTTGGATGAGAAGAGAAAATATTAACTTCAGTGCAAAGAAAAAACATTCACAGTAAAAACATCACTTTGTGGCTCTCCAAGGGGGCCAAACATAATTGCCGTACAAGGTCAAACTATGGTTCAAATAACCATGCTCCAAAAAAGGGGGAACAATCCTGCCAGGGATGGGAGCCGGTTCGATAAGGTGTTGGTAGTCTACGTTTTGACCCTAATAAGCGTAGGAAGTTTTCCCTTACAATGCGGGTCTTCTTCAGGACAGAAAGTGGGGGGTAAAAAAGATGGGCTAGGACTGTTTACCTTGCAAAGCTGCAGATTGTGCGTCAAGTTACACAATAAAGTTGACTGTCCATTCACTGTTCAATGGGACGACTGGAGCTCGCCTTTAAATATTCATGAACATTATTTGAGTACCTTTGTCTTTTGAAGTCCGGGACCCCTTTTCCCATATAATATTGTATACCCAGGTCCCTGTGACTACAATTTGGGTTAACTCTGTTACCATAACGTGTGAGAGGGGATGGACAAGAATTATGAGTGTTTGTATAGAGTTTCATAGCTGGAAGAGGTAATATGTGTGGTGGAGTGGAATGTAAGGATTGTTTAGTTGTGTGTTTTTGGTAAAAGAAGCAGGAAGGTCCTGGTGGATGAAATGATGGAGGATTGAGTGTAGGCTTGGTGGTGACAAAAAGGGGTATTTTAGGAGTTCGTAGGGAGAAGAGCTGGAACAGGGATTGTGTGTCTGGATGCATAAAAGCTATGTATAGTTTGGCTTTGTGTTGTGTCAGTGGTGTGTGGATTTGTTAGTGGTATAGAACAAAGTGGTGTTTGTGTGAGAGTGATGATGCTATTGTGTGTGGTTTGTGAGCAGAAAGATGTATAGGTGTGGTTTGGGGGGTTTTATAGTGGCAGTTGAGACATTGAAATGTGGTTAGGGGTGTTTGTAGTAATGAGTGGAGTGCTTTTGCTGTGAGTGTGTTAATATGTTTGTGGATGTGGATGGGTTAAGGTGGTTGCTGTTGAATGGGAAAAGGAAAAGATAAGAACAGCTCGGTAGTTTCAATCCCTGCACCACCTAATAGAGTCACACATACATTTCTTAGCACCAGTATTGCCCTCCTCAAATGACTCTCTGCTAAAAGGTCACAAATCATACATGAAGAAACACAAAAGATGAGAGGCAACATATAGGCAAGAAAGGTCAATTTAACGCCAAATTAACTAATTAAGCCAATTCCAAGATTATTTGAAGAGTCTAATATTGCTTGAATATTTCTTTTTTATTCCTATCTTTCAGTCTTGAAAGTATAACAAACAGATGCAACCAACGCGCTTCGACCCCAAACAAGGACTTCTTCAGGGCTGCGAGCACAATTAAAAAGAATAACCATAAATACAAACAATACAACACATTCCATGTAAAACACATAAAAACATAGATACAGTTAAGTAAAATACTGATACAACCCGTATACATAAAAAGACTTAGGTTAAAAACCATAAATGCTACACACCCGCATTGAACCCAACAGTGAAATTCAATTACTAATTATATATCATTCTTCTTGAGATTTCTTTAATAAGAAGCCAACATTCACAACAATGTCTATGGTACATAAGTTTCATATACACACCCAAGATAAACATATACAAAGGAAAACACAAAGTGATAGCTGGCAAGGCCAATGAGCACAGAATTTGAACATCTGTAACAGAACATTACTAGACTGTAAATTTATATACATCCTTACACCCAGGCTTCCTGATGCTCATTCTGAAGAAGCCCTTGTTTGGGGGTGAAATGCGTTGGTTGCGTCTGTTTGTTATACTGTCAAAAAGACTGAAAGAGAGGAAATAAAAAAGAAATATTCAAGCAACATTGGACTCTTCAAATAATCTTGGAATTTACTTAATTAGTTAATTTGATGTTAATTGACCTTCCTTTCTTATGTGTGGCCTTTCATCTTTTGTGTTTCTTCATGAATGGGAAAAGGGCAGCATTTCTGGCTTTGGCCGACCTGTCCCGAAAAGGTGCAAATAGGCAACTGCCCTTACCTCTCACACTCACCCTCGATGCCCGGGCTGAATCGCCCTTAGCTTAAATACCCCTAGTGATAAGGTGACACATTTGGCCAATGGGAACCCTAACACTCACCCGTCAGAACACTAGCCCTAAGCCCTAGGACCAATAGGAGACCAGGTCATACAACCAATCACAGCCCTAGACCTATCAACCAATCAGACACCAAACCCTAAGTACAACAGAAACCCAAGCCCCAGGAATCAATTCGACCCTAAGCCTATCAGCCAATCAGAACCCTAACCCTAAGGCCTAAGTCCAATAAAAATCCGGGATATAGGAAACAATCACAGCACAGATGTAATAACCTGTATGGAACTTATATAAGGGCCAGGGGACCGTAACCATAGGCTGATGACCAGTGGACAGAGAGCTGCTATGAATTAGAATACTCACTTTGCAGGTCCTATTTTACCCTGTAGGCAAGGCCCAAAACCATACCACTTAAAGTACTGATTTTTGCACACCTAGACAAACCACTTTTTCTAGTGAAAATTAGTGCTACATATATTTCCCAGCAAAAGACACACAGATGATGGATGGAATGCAGACATCTGGGTTAAATCCATTGTTCATTTGCTCACCGTGCCACCCCAGTTTAGATCCAGCCATATAAAAAATCAGTCTTGACACTGTGCCTCATGGGAATAGTCCAGCCCGAACTGCTAAGCCAGGTCCTCCCTTGACTGGAAACAAGCCTTTTGGACCAGTTTCAGGTCATCACCCCTCATCAGCCAGTCTATCTTGAATCCAGTGACACAGTGACCCTGGGACCCACGTCTGGGCATACCCGGCGCACTTAGAGCGAGAAAGCAAAAGACACACAGATGATGGACAGAATGCAGAGCAAAGCAAACATTCACCCCAGTCAAGAGTTAAATCCATCGTTCTTTTGCTCACCATGACCTGGCTTGGCAGTTCGGTCTGGACTGTTCCCATGAGGCACAGGGTGATTGAATATGGCTGGGTCAAACTGGGATGGTATGGTAAGCAAAATTAAGAGGGTTTTAAATTACAATTCCTCAGACACCAACCCTGACTTTCCTAGCTGCTCCCAATCAAACGTTATCACATACTAAATGTAATAAGGTAACCCAATGTTATCTTATGGGAGCGGTAAGCCTTGCAATAGTGGAAAATGAACTTGAGACTTTTTCACTGCCAGGACATGTAAAGTTATAAGTACATGTCCAGGTTTTACATACAAAGCACATGGTCCTGTAGGGAGTTTAGGGCCTACCCGAGAGGTGACTTTTATGTATTAAAAAGGAAGATTTAGGCCTGGCAAAAGTTTATTTTGTCAGTTTGAAATGACATTTTAAAGCTGCACACACAGGTAGCAATGGCAGGCCTCAGACATGTTTAAAGGGCTACTTAAGTGAGTGGCACAATAAGAGCTACAGGCCCACTAATAGCATTTAATTTACAGGCCATGGGTATATGTAGTGCCAACTTACTAGGAACTTATAAGTTATTATGTACCAATTGTTTCTAAGCCAATTTCACCATGTTGAAAGGATGGGGCATGCAAACCTTTGCATTTTCTAGCACTGGTAAAGTACACAGAGTCTTAAAAACCAACATAAACAGGTTCAGAAAACAGGAGGGGTGAAGTTTGGGGGTGACCTGCAGAGAGGGCCAGTCCAACAATAATAAAATAATATCTCAGCCGTATACACAATTCAAATGCAAATGCCCTGGTATATAATAACAGCACGTATCATAAACAAATTATATCAAAAATAAATAGCAATGGGGAAATCATGTCGAAGTTTGCATAATATAGCAATAACTCACATATTATCTTATTGGTCAGGATCATGCACCTTAACCTCGTATAGTAAAATCAACCCAGAAGCCATAAGGTCAACATGTTTATGTTTCAGAGCGTGTCATGCTTTTTCCCTGTCTTTGTGGGTTTGCAGAGATGTGTGCTGACTGTGAAAAGTGTGGCTGGTGTGCTGACTGTGAAGAGGGCGAATGGGAGAGATAGAGCGCCACCCACTTTCTCCTACCTTATTCAGATCTGTGAAGACCTGAAGGGGTGTGACAAGGCTGGCGAGACAGAAGACCATCGCCTACTATTTCCCAGCTCTGCCTGGATCTCTGGAAACCTGGATGAGGAGGGGAAAGCACCAGGGCGGCTAGCACATTCCTTTTATGACATCACAGCAGTGGAAAATAACTTCTGTTATTCACTGCTGTGAACTAGGAACAGTGAATCACCAGATTTTGAATCCCGCTATTCATGCTAGTGGAGCTCAGTACCAGCCATATATAACAAGTTAATACACAGCAGTCCATGTTTGAGTACTCCAAAATAATATTTCTTTACAAAAATGTCCTTAAAAAATTGTCCAACTATCCATGAAATTCAGGAATGCCAAATCCTACCAGTGAAGTAACTACCCGGTTTCTGGTGGGAAGCACTGTGCAACATCAACGTTTCCTTTCAGTGTGTAATATCAGATCCAACCAATGCCCTGTAATCAGTTTTGATCATTTTAAGCTTCCTGTACAGGTTTCAGTGATCACAGCTCACAGAAACTGCGGACTCACAGTTAGTCATTACTGTTGTAAATCACCATTTTTGTTTATAAAGTAGGTACCCATGCTTTTCCTTTTTCCAGCATACTTATAACCAGTCAGGAATTGTACACCTTTTGTCGCTTACTATCACATCAATGATCTGACAGACCTGAGGCAATACCACTCCTTTTATTTTCAGAAACCTGCAAGTCTTTCATACAACTGCACTTACAGAAACATATTTTGCTATACAGGAAGGGAGTATCGAGTAGAAACATTCTCTGGTTTTATCCATTAAAATGTGCACTCGTGCTGTACATTGACATTTGTATGCATTAAATTGTATAGAACACATAGGGCGTTCTACAGTGACCTTTCCTGATTTTTTGAAGTTTCGCAGATAAGATCATTGCGGCAATTACGTTTTTATCCTTTTGTCGTAGTAAAAGGGGCAATGCAGTAAATTATTATGTAAGGTTATTTACATTGTGGTGAACTTTTCTGCATGCATAATGTTTATTACATAAACAAAAATACATCCATGAAATTAAAATGAAACCGTTAGAGGCATTTCATCAAATCGGATGGGTCCACACACACACACACATACACACAAACAGATGTATACATCTCACATTTTAATCTGATTACATAAACACCACAGATGTGGTCAATATGAAGAGATGCATACCACGCTTTGCAGTCTCTTCATAATTATGGAAGTGTTGTGCCTGTGCACAGAACAAGCTGAAGGCTCTGTGCATGGCAGGTCTTAGTGTGTTTACACAGCCCGCCAAGTAGGTCATTGGTGGTATAAGTGGACTGTTTATGAATTATACCGATATAGGGTTATGGATCATTGTGACAATTTCACCACTCTGATGGAAGCATTTGACATGTATACGTTTTATTTGCTGCTAACACACCATACATTTTAGCAACTCTTTATCTTAATAATTTATCAACACGTTGAAATGTCTTTTAAAGGCTTTACTCAAAGTACTTTGAAGACTAAGGCGGAAATCTCACAGCCTAAGGGTAAGACCGACTCTCTCTTGAGATTTCAACTCTTTTTCAAAAGCCTGCACTAATGAACTGTAAATGCCCGGCTTACGATGGTTGTAGAGTAAAAGCAACATACATATTTCTATCGCGATTGCTTGTGCAATATGCGTAGTGTGCTTGCATGAACATACATAGGTATTGTTAGAGGAATATGTGGACTCCATTGTCATACACATTCTGCGCTCAGCATGTTTGCGATCACCACCCCAGGGATCTTTCTGGTACACAATCCCTCTGTTAAACTAATCAGTTGATAAACTGATACTGCAAAGTGTCTGGTTCGTGAAGACCCACCTTACTTGTACGTCAGGACATCCACGAAGTGATGCACTGGACAAGACAATCCGAGTTAACTGAGATTAGTTTGTAACATATGTTTAGGCCCCAAAGTTTTTCTTAGGAGCCCATCCTCAGCTCTGCTGAATGCCAGGATTCCCAACGAATACAATCTGCCTAGCCATGGTTTCAACCGATGTCCCTTTCTTCCACCAGCCTACAATTCTTGTCTCGATATTATACTTGGAATTTTTCTTTTCCATCCAAACTTTCTCCATTTGTTCCTGTTTTCCTCTTCCTCCACTTTCTCCCTTGTACGCCTTTCTCTCTCTTGTCTGGGTCTATTGATGGCAAATCTCCCCTGCAAAGAACTAGAATACATGCCAAAAAGCCCTTCATATCTGAGGTCACAAAGGGTTTTCACAAAATAATGCCATCATCTAGAAAGAACCCTGAGGCGTGTAAAGGAGTAGTAAACATCAACCTCAAGCAATCAGGAGAGCTGCGAATACTGCCCCTAATTCCCTGCAGGAAGAGAGGTGGTGATGCAAGCACAATTCTGGATAGGGGAGAGGGAAGAAGAGCGGATCCCAGGATGCCATAGACCAATAGGAGTGGGTGTCCTAAGAAGGAGGGAACCGATAAGTAGCAAGTTCTCAAGCATTTTAGGATTACCCCAAATGGGTCGTGTCTGTGGTAATTCATAGCAGTTCTGCCAGCCAGATCAATAATAATCACACATTGGAAGTCAAAGAAGAATCCAGGCGCCGGCGCCCCGAAGGCTGGAAGACACAAAGGCGAAGGCAGTGGCAAGAGAGCTGAAGTGTAGAGCTCAGGAACACACACCAACTCCTATATCCGAACTACAAGCTTATACGCTGTTGCATCACACATTCTATTAGCACCAAACAACAAAAAATATTTCAGCTTCATAATATCCCCATGGTTCGTGTGGAAACGCCATAATGGGCAATATGTAGTGAATTATCCCCTCAAAAGCTACAGAGATGGGAAAGCTGAGTAAAACTGGAGATTGATTTATTAATAAGAAACGTATCTCTTGGTAATACACAAGAGACAATAAATTACACACCGGTTGGTAGGAATGTTCCTATCCACAGCTATGTAGGTTATTGGGTAAATACCATCACAGGAGATCGACAATTCGAGACCAAGGGATGCTCATCAGGACATTCCAGAGAGGTGTATGAAAGAGATCCGCATCGGTCCGAAGTCTGCACCGAAAGGACAGATGAACATAAAAGCTTATTACACATGAGAACAGGCAGTCACACAAGCACCAACCCTAAAATTGGATATGGTTGGCTAAGCATGCCAATCCCGAAAGACAACCTCAAAGAAATGGTCGAGAGCCTAAGAGAAGACTGCAAAGCAGACGTGAATCAGAAGAAGGATAATATACACCAAAGCCATGGAGAACCCCTGTGCTCTGATTTGGACCAAATATTTGAGCAACTAGAGGAAATTGAAGGAACAAAGATGAGCCTCAAAGCAAAAAAAGAGATACTGGAAGAAGAAATGATGCAAGACTATGCCCAGATAGAGGTCCAGCGCCATAAATGGAAAGGCCTGGAGAATTGTGTGTGTTGCTACAACATAAGGGTGCTCAATGGCAAATAAATCTGGGAAAAACGATATCCAAGACTCTGCTAAAATACTAGGTCTGAAAGAAGGAGAGAAATAGTTCATAGAAAGGGTCACAGAATGGGCCCCAAATTTGCTGGCCCCGCCTAAAAACCTCATGAGATACTGGTCAGGTTGTCCTTCTTCCCGCAAAAGGAATTGAGCAGGAAAGTTAAACAGCAGAGACAGGTATGTTTCAAGCGAGATCGAACATTGCTTTTGCACGACCTGTTGAAAGTTAAACTCCTTAAGAGAAGAACCTTACATCGAGGGGAGTAGGCTCTGACCAAGAGGAAGTAAGATTTCAGTGGACTCTTCTGTGTTGTGTTCAATTTCAACAGGAAGAAGTAAATCATCAAGCCACAAGTCACAAACCTGGCTAGTGGCCTAAAATGATTAAGAATAAATAAAACTGCTGGAGGTGCTAACCACTTGCCTTGAACACAAAGTCAAAGCAGCAAAGTAAAAACCTCGAGAAGGCTGAGACAAAGAGCTAGGAAATGAAAAGAACAAGCAGCAGAAGAGATCTGATTGTTCTGCAACCCCGGTGGAGTAACAACCTGGGAGAAAAATAGACTTTTGAAGATCAAAAACATGCTCCAGTAAGGCAAATAGGATATGAGGCCAGGTGGAGGGAATGAGGACAAGAATTAAAGCCCAAATGTGGCGCATATTATCTGCGAATTTAGTGCTCCATTAGGCAGCCATGGAACCAGATTATTTACATTATATTTGCTTTTTGGAGGCTGTCCGTAGGATTGGAGGGGTGTGAAGGGAGGCAAGTTCCGGGAGAACCAGCTCAATAAGGGGAAAAATATCAAAAATTAGTTCACGAAAAGCTCAAGGTCTTATCACTTATAGTTAGGGGTTCAAACAATCCATCCAAAAGATCAAGTCTTTACAGTCTTCTGGAAAGATAGAAAGAGCTGTTGTAAGAAACCCCACCTGCTGAAGGGTGACATGAGGAGATGCTCCTCAGAGCATTACTCTACAGAAACTGGTGCCACAGTCCTCATTAAAACCTATGGGAAGCAATTGTATTGCACACCACTTTAGGATTTGTGATCCTAGAGACACTTATCAACAAGAACGGGAGGTATGCCCACGTGAAAGGAAGGGTGGGAAACAAGATACTAATCATGGGAACACTGCATCCACCAAATCAAGTCTAAATGTATTCATACAAGCAAGTCTGTGTAATGTAAAAGAGTTCACAGAAGAAGGTATTATATTTGCCTGGGACTTTAATCAAACATTGGAGAGAGGAGTAGACAAAGCAATGCTGGGACTCAGCCTCCAATAATGTCAGAGGACCTGAAACACCTATGGCTGGAACACACATGGAGGACTCTCCATCCAAAAGGCAGATTACACCTACTACCTGCCGCATGTACACCAGCCTTAGTCTAGAATAGACAGAATATAAGAATCCAAAACGCTTCGTCCTGGTGTAGGGACAACAGACAATTTTAAGATCCCCGTAGCTACACAAAACGCAAGCCCCGATCAAGTTAAAGGTTTATACTTACTGTGATGAAACATGCGTTGGCTGGTTTGCTCCTTACTACTTGAAGGATCAATCAATAGAAGAACTGTTGTGAGACCATTTTATTGGAAGTGCAGCGACCCCTGTATCAAATATTTTGGGCTTCTTTCCTGACTTGGAAAGTGTGGAAGTGGCTGCTTAGTTCAACTGCTGAGCATCCAATTAAAGACTAACATACACATTTCTAAGTTCTGTTACTTACTACTCATATTATGGGTGAGCACCAGTGTCTCTCTTTTCACTCCATAATTGGAATATTCAGTACTGTGATCTCAGGTCATGCCCCAGTAATACTAGTCCTACTAGAACATTGCATCCCTCTAGAAAGGCAGATGGTGGCATCCGAGTCGACATCTCTTACGAGATGTGACTAACAGGGAAGAAATCAGGAAGGACATTAAAGAATACATGGACCAGGGGCAGCTCCTCCACTAAGGGGGAAGAGTATCGCCTCACTGCTTCCAGAGCAGGAAAAATAAAATTATAATAACATTGTTATGATTATTTTATTTTTCGTAGGTTCTGGGCTGCATTAGGGCAGGGCGGGGCTGGTGCACAGGGGGAGGAGTGGTTTGCACACTCTGATTGTGCATGACTGTTTGACTGGCCGTCATGGGCCAGCCAAACAGCCATGGCCACTTTGCATGTTCCCCTCCAGGCAGCCTTACACATCATGGTGAATACATGCCCAGGCTCCCATTCCCCATCTGAGCGTCGAACCACTGCGCTCATACCAATCACAATGCTGCATTGCAGCGTTGTGATTGGCCTACGGGAGGGAGCCTGTTTGCTTCCTGGTTCTGGACGCGGAGAGACGATGAGGGACTACAGAGGAAAGATGACAGAGGAGAGACCCGGCGAGGAAGTTTTTGTTTGCCCCTCTTCCACTTTCATTTCCTGCCAGCCGCTGGACTTTTATAATCCAGGCAAATCAAAACAAGTTTTTTGGGCCTTCCTGAAGCTATGATAAGTGGTAAATTGATATCCCTGGCGCTGAGGCCCATAGAAACAGGGATTTGACCTAGATCAAACTAGAGTCAGACCATAAGCAATTGAATCCGCACACAGGGAGGCACGCACAGGGAAACTTAAGGGCTAAGTCCGCATAATGCTATCAAAAAGATTAAAAGGCATAACTAGCACTGAAACCCAGGGCATTCACATCTGTCAATAAAGAACACACAGTTACAGCTAATTCGCAGAATGTAAGGGTTAAGACTTACAAAAGTAATTTCACAAAAGTATCTATGAGTGTGTAAAATCATATTCTTGTAGAACTACCGAACATACTCCTAAATACGTTTGGGAATTGGTCCTATGGAAGTGGGTGCCCTCATGAACTGGAGACTTGTTTACTCTAACAGTTTATAATGAGGCATAACTCAGTAGCTGATCTACAAGCCCAATGTTGCTCAAAATGTCTGTGGTAGATTGGAAACTGGTTTGGGAAGGTGTGGCCTTGTCTGCAAGGCTTTTTGGGAGCTTAACTGACTAAAGGTAGAGGAGCAAATAAAAATGGGCCCAGGCAGTATAATAAAGTGGTACACTTCACTCAAAGCGATTTAAATTTTTTACGATGCACCACTGTAGTACCAGGCCCAGGGCGCCAATTTTCTGAGGGGCGCATGGAACTTTGTGCATTGAGGTTATGACAACAGCAGTACCCTTCTCATCTTGCTCCAGCCTTGTCCTTGTCCCAGCCTGTTTGTTTCTGTCTGATTTAGCAGTTTAACAGAGTTTTAGTCCTTCATTATCATAAGTGGAGATGTTTTGAACATCCCTTCAGCCCCCTATCTTGCCCATCCTCAGATCGGTGCTGGCATACTTCAACAAAGCCATCATCTGCGTGAGGCATCTAAGCTATTGGTGATTTAGGTGAGCTGGGGGAGTCCGGGTTGTTTGTGTTCAGGGGCCAGTCCCTGCTCATCCTGGTACTGGCCAGTGAACACAAAAGGGACCCCCTGATGCCTCATTTAATTCACTAGAAATGCGTGACCCTTAATTGAGTAACGTCCCCTGGTCACAGCCTAAGCCCCATGGTGAGGGTTGTAGTTATTCACAAAAGGTTTCAAAAACGGATTCCAGATATATCAATATCTTTATTTTCATTTAATTTCTCAAAGTTCATTCTTCATGTTAAATCATCCGGACTTCTAAATACATTGATGTTTTGTCCAATGCATTTCGGCTAGGTCATAGCCTTCGTCAGGGACGTGTTCTACAAATTAAATAATCACAATTAGGAATCCATCAGAGGCTACATAAATCATACATTGTCTATGTCTCATTAGGCAACAACATTATGGGGCTCGTATTACCTCATGGTTAAACTAACACATCCAAAAACAAGTGTAAATGAACTCATTGTAAACATATGCAGATGTCCCTTCACCCTCATGTAAGCGATAAACTAAACGTTAGACATTGCAGAATAGTCACATCATAATCACTTCAAAAAAAGGGGTTTTAGAGCACCACAACTAAACCGTTATGATAGCAAGTTGTCAAACAAATTTGTCATTAACGTTTATAGCAACCAGTGCGTCTAACCAAGAAGCTAAAAAGATTAAACCGCGTTCCAAACCCGGTAGTGCAGGGCTTGGCAACCGCTTACCAGTTCAAGGTAACTCATGTTTCCCAAACGCCATTCCCCAAGAAGATTCTGTCTCCCGACCGAGGTCGGGCGTGTGTGTTAAATCGCAGTGTGGTTCAGCGGGTATCGAAAACGGACTAAGTCCGGAAGGGTTTCATTAAGGCGGCCATGTTACGTTGGGAAGTGAAACATAAACATCGGTTTCTGGCAAAAGGTCGGGCGTGTGTGTTAAATCGCAGTGTGGTTCAGCGGGTATCGAAAACGGACTAAGTCCGGAAGGGTTTCATTAAGGCGGCCATATTACATTGGGAAGTGAAACATAAACATCGGTTTCTGGCAAAAGATAACCAAATGTGCTGCAATGCGTGACAATTTTAGATGGTATTACTTGCATGGGAAAATGCCTCCATAAAATAAAGACATAAAGGTGAAATCGATATCCTGTCTGAAGTATCAGCCAAAACGTTTCTGATATTACACAGTGACATGAAAAAACGTATGCATTCATGAAAACCTAAAATTATAAAAAATAATAATGAAACCATCACAGTGAGGTAACGGGTAAACATTAATGGCAATTAATCGAAATCATGCACATACTGTTTAGAAAACGAACAGTCATCAAAGATAACAACTGAATTCAGTCCGATTATTCATACCAACTGGTTTCAAGGTTTCCAGTTTGAAAATCCAGAAGTTTTCTCTTTGTAAAAGAGTTTTGTGGTTGTCAACCCCTTCTCGTTTTTTCACCACTTCCGGGATAGTGTATCTGAGTTGGCTGATGTTATGTGAAGCTTCGCAAAAATGATTGGCTACTGTCGATTTTGTGTGTCTATTGCGAATGTTTGATTTGTGCTCATTGAGCCTGATCTTTATCTTCCTCTCAGTTTTGCCCACATATCCTTGTCCGCATGGACATTTCAATAGATAGACAACATTCATTGAATCACATGTTGCAGATACCCGTAATTTTATTTTCATTTAATTCACTACCTTCGGCAAGGGCGCCAAATTTCTCTCTCCACACCCTTCAAGCTATCTTGGCAAAGGTTCTGACCAGGAGGACACAGGTTTTTAAGCATCTTTAACAAATTGTGAATTTTAGAGGTAGCTTAGGGGGTTGTGGCAAACATTTAATTTTTCTATGGACGTTGGCCCGGTAATGTTGAACAAAACTAGAAAAGTTTTTTAAGACAGTTTGTACTGCTACTTTTTGTGGTCTCCCCAAGTAGCTTTAAGCAATTCAAATGGTGCCTTTTGCAGCACACTGGGTCAATAAACTGTTCAAAAACGACTATGATTTAAATAGAATTTACAAGGAGGGGCTGGAGCAACAAGGACATTTTAGTAATAGTTACAGAAAATAGTCTACTTAAAATCCCACTGAAGCAGTGAAACTGACTGTAAAGGCTAGTAATGTAAACAGAAGTGAATGTCAAAAAAAGCTCCACACACATTTTTCGAAGTATAAGTGGCAACGGGGCCATTTAGAAGCACATTTCACAAAAGCATCAAAGACGTTATGATACAGTTATACGGCAATTGTGAAGAGGGCCTAACCCTGCTAGTCAAATAAAGTTTGTAAATGGTACTCATGGGAGCCATAACCCTATAGCAACCCCGCCATCGCCAGTTCCTGTGCCAAACACCCCACCAAGGATTAACAATGATGGCCTCCAGTGATCCAAAATAGCATCAGTGTTGTAAAAAACCACATAATTGACTTAAAACTCGCCAATTTCTACCATGCACATAACAGTCCTGGAGCTGTGTCAAATAAAGTGAGCATTGGCGGTATTTTACCACCTTCATCACCGGTAAAAGATTATCAGTGGAACTCTAAAGGAATGTGCAGCTTTTGTATGGAAATGTAGCAGCGTTCATTGGCATGCCTACTTAAAGAGCAAAACAGGACACAGCAACAATACACAAAGCAAATACAGCAAACCGAAACAAGGTTGAACATGTCAAAACAGATCACAACTGAACAACTGCCTCAGACAAGCCCATCGGCACCCGTCAGTGACCTGACTGCAGCCCACGCCACTCAATATGCTGGCTTGGACTTTGAGGGCTAGCCTTAAAGGGCCATACCAGAATTGTGTACACATCATCCGACCTACAAGGTGTGGGATTGTGGGTTTCAAGACTTGCATCCCATTCTTATTAAACTCCGAAGGTCCAGTTTCCTGCCTACACTGAAAATGCTGGTTACAACCTTTGAACAGCAAGGCCAGAAGTTCAGCAGACTTGGCTTCTAACCAGGGCAAATGTAAGGCCACCTTGATTGGCATATGTTGATTACACAAAGAGGCTCTAAACATCTACAATCTTTTAACACATTAGACACATTTTTCTTAACAGAAACTTGGATGAGGGAGAATGTGTGTCCCGATTTACAATAGGCACTCCCTGACAACTGCACGTGTGTTCAAGCGGACAGGGTGGGCAAACGAGGGGGAGAGAAGCCATTGTGTACAGGAACTATTTAAAATGCCGCACTTTTGAAATGGATGAGCTGAAGAGGGCAGAAGCCCTCGACTTTGGTATATCACATTGTGCTGTCGTATGGCTTGTACCTTCCTCAGTAAAACTGTGCATTTGTCAAACAACATACATGTCAGGGTTGTGCCAGACTGATTCCGTGCACACCCTCAGGATATGTTGGTATGTTGGGCTGTGTCCCTGTTAGCCACAGTGTACCATCTGTACACCTAACTTTACATGGCAACACATGTGTGTGCAACCTTAGAACATGACAACACTAATCCCCCAATTGCATATCCAAAGAAGCACACAAGAACTACTCAGCAAGGCTTTTCAATATTTATTGAAGCATGGTGATTCTTGCATAAAATGTGTGCACTGAAATGATTAGTAAAATGAAACATATTAGCATCAGAAGAACAGTGAAAAGGATGAACATTTTGACCATTGTTCTGACAGTGAATATATGCAGGCATATAAGTACTGTGTATAGTTGTACCCCTACCTAGCGCTCCCTAACCTAGTTTTTCCAAGGGTGGGTGATCTGCCAAATCCTTGCCAGGGTGGACTAACTCCCCATTGCCTGTGGGTAAGTGTCATCAGGGCATCTGTCTTGGTGTAGAGCTGGATATCCCTCATGTTGGTACGCTGGAATTTTGACATGTGGTAACCCCACAGTGTCAGCTGAGCGCTCCTCTGCCTAAAGAAGGAAGTGGTTCTGTATATATTAGCATGAATCAAAAAGAGAGAGAGGGTAGGAGGCACTCTTAGTCCCCCGGGTTGAGTATGTAAAACAAAGGAAGAGTGTCATGCGCAAAAGAGTCTGTGTGCAAACACAGAGGCAAAGACTGTAAAGAAGTACCCTTTCAAGGACACAATGGAAACCATTAAGGGATTTATTGGAAGCCCTCACTCACCAACATGATTGGTGACATGCTTCATCATCGGGCCCACCAGGAGAAGCCGAATGCCTCCCTGGTGTGCTACAACGCCAGATTACTGCCGAGCTGGATTTTGTGACAGTGATGTGAAAAGTGATGTTAAAAATGTCTGAAACTGTACCAGCCAAAAAGATTTTATTCAATGGTCAGTTTAGACATAGTTAAAAGGTATGTGTGTGAACTACCACAAATTATGATGGGAGTTTCCACTTAAAGTGGGGTCAACATGTTTCTGCCCTTAAGTGTTGGGATTACATGCTGAGAGACCTCTGCACACAAATTAAAAAGTGCCCGCAGGGCCCTGACACTGGAACCGAAACAGACAAGTACTCTTTGGAAAGTCATACTGGGAATTAAATAGATAATCCGATAAATACAGAATGAACTAAATCCATTAAAAATGTATGCCCTAGGACAAAGAATCTACAGACTCACACGAACGAGAAAGAAGAGGCCAAAGTAACCGAAACAGTAGATGATCAGCCGCCTGCAGTCTCAGGGGAAGTAAAGGTAGACAAAGAAATGAACGCAAAACAAAGGCGAGCAAAAAAAATGGAAAGGCAGGAACCAAAAAATTAATTTAAATCAAGAAGGTTTCAAGCGTCTTTTTGGGTCGTCATCGCCATCAGAACAAGGCAAACTCAAGCCCGAAAAAGACATCAATAAGAATGAAGAAACAGAAGCCCTACATCAGAAAGGGACCAGCTTGTTTCCACTACCAACTAAAAAAGAAAACACAATAATTGAGCCAGTCCAGAAACAACGAAAAACGACAAAAGTGTATCAATAAAACAACAAACACTGCACACTCTATGGCAGTAAGGCATGAGAGTGAAAGCGACCAGCGTACACTACCTAAACTAGGAAATACAACACGATGCAACTTTAATGTTACATATGACAGTGAACTGGCTCCCATCAGACAATTGACTATATCTACACACAGGCGTATTGGATCTGGGAACCACGTTAGTTGCCCCCGGGCATGAAGAGGAGAGCCAAAAGTCAAACACAAGAGGTCATCAAACATTTTGTCAGAAAGTGTGCGACGAAGCAGCTTCCTCCTCATATCAATCAACACTGACAGCAACACAAGGTCATGAACTCATGCAAGGAAGAAATGGCAATAAAGAGATCAGGAGCCCCGAAGATTCAAGTAATGTAACAAACACATATGGCTTAATCCGGACTATATCTCAAAAGGTAGGCACGATATACTGAATAGAGCAATATTTTACGACTGCTGTCTCATATTTTCTCTCTGGCAGGTGTAACAACTTTGGACTTGGCTTCAATCGAATTCATAGCTAACGATGGAACAAGTGGTGAAAAAACAAAAGCAACTTGGACAACATCTCTAGTTGCACATAAAATACTGGCAGAGGCCCAAACCTTCAAAAATTGGGGATAACAATAGCTCCTTATATAAAACCAAGATATCCGGAACTACTAATTCCAGCACGATCAGACAGAGAACAGAACTCTGCCAACAGACCCGGAATATCAGTACTTAGAGGAGCAATAAGGGGAGACGGTGCAGGAAATGTGGAACATCTTCTAATCACTGGAAGAACTCACGATTGCGCATCAACCCCATTTGGACTAACCAATCTAACAAACAAGTACACTCTCAAGATCGAGTGGGGGTAACCATTTTAGTATATGCTCATGGAACAATAACATGTAAAAATGGGACCCTCTCTATATTTAAATTAATGACCAGGGAAAAGAGAGAGAAACAACAACATGAACATACAAAGATTCCCCCTTGGTCAATTACTACTTACATTCATTACATTGAATTAGTCTATTTACCTTCTTCGTAACATAGGTAAGGCAACAACAATACTTTCATTTTATATATTTTATTTATTTTCTTTTTTGTAATGTATCAAAAGATATATATATTTTTTTCTTTACTTATTTTTAAATCATTTCTTGTATATACAAAAAGTTCATAAATATAGTTTGCAATTCAGTTCATTTAAAATTTAAGTGCAAAATTCCATGAGCTTCACAGTGTTACTAAAGTTTCAACTATATATACAAAACAAGAAAAATACAACCCTGCTTATCACACATCAACCAACAAACACACTTACACATTCATACATACTCCACATTTATTCAAATCCCAACAAAAACACAGATTCTAAGGTTAAAGTGACACCGATGTCATTAGTGTCTTGTCCACGCCAGGTCTACGCGCGTTTCGGTGGGTTGACTTTTTTGACTATGATGGTGCCCTCTACAAACAAGTGAAGGGCACCAGCATGGGAGCTTCTTGCGCTCCCAGCATAGCGAATGCCTACATGGGCGAGTGGGAATTAAGAAACGTATATAATGAGGTCGCCCCCTTTTTTGAAAATGTCCATCAATGGCGTCGATTTATCGATGATATTTTTTTTGTTTGGCACGGCAGTGAGGCCCTCCTGCAAGAATACATAATGTGGCTAAACTCAAATGACCCAAATCTCAGATTTACCTCTAACTATCATACAGACAAGGTAGAATTCTTGGATATAGAGATTAGGGCAAATAATGGAAAATTAGAGGTGAGCCTCTTTCGAAAACCAACTGCAAAAAATACAATTCTCCAATTCGGCAGTTTCCACCCACACTGTCAGAAGGACTCAATACCGTTTGGCGAATTCTTAAGAATACGCCGCAATTGTACGAATTTAATGGAATACCATCGCCACGGAGAAGAACTAAAAGCTAGACTTATCAGTAGAGGCTATCCTCATCGACTGCTTAGGCACGCTTTCAAAAGAGCGAAATATTATGACCGTGACTCTCTACTGAGTGGTACCAAACGGAAACCCACAGAGAGATTAACTTGTGTCATTAATCATTCATCGCTAAATTACAAGATTAAGAACATAATCAATAGAAATTGGGGGATACTGGAAACAGAAGAGAGCGAGACCTTTAACTCTAAACCGTTAGTGGCCTACAGAAGAAATAAAAACTTAAAGGACCATTTAGTCCACACCAGGAATAAACAGAGGACAGGCGGTACACAGACGTCTATAACAGGACAGAATCCAGTACTGGGCAACCACAGATGTGGATCATGCCATGCCTGCGATGCCGCAATCACAACTGACTCTATTGATTACAACAATTATAAAGTCACTTTAAGATCACTGACAAATTGCAGGAGTAGCAATGTCATTTATGCTATCCTATGCCCATGTGGCCTCGCCTACATTGGGGAGACAGGGAGAGAATTTCGCATTAGATTCAGTGAACATAAGTCGGCAGTGAGACTAAGGAAATTATCAGCTCCCTTAGTTCAACACTGCATAGACCTGAATCATAATGAAACAGAATTGCGGTGGTGTATACTGGAAAAGGTACAACATAAAATAGGACAACTTATGGAACATACCCGAAGAAAACGAGAGAGCTTCTGGATTTTCCACTTTGACAGTGTTCGTCGAGGTCTAAATGAAAATATAGCATGGTTTGTTACGAAACATTCGTAAAATGGTTATCCCTGAGTACACAGTATGTAGGAATCTGTACCTCACTGTATATATATCGTTTTGGATTGTTTTGTGCCTCCTCTGAAACACTGTATTCTCCTGGGTCTCTGATAGGTGACATATGCTGTCCCATAAGAATCCAGTCTCCCTCCTATTTTCCCTTTATTTACTTGTCTTTGTAGGCATGAGTAGACTTCCACTCCACTCAAAGATGGCGTCCATGTATAAACAAATAATTAACAAACGATAGTCTTTGGGTTGATATCCAGGCTAATTTCATCAATTTCCGTATTGAGCCACTAGCAAACTTATACACCGCTATATTTAGAACTTTCATCACCTCTAGATTTCGTCTAGAATATTACCAACACTTCATTGCAAACAACATACACGTCATGCAATGGTATTATTTTGACACTGTTCAAACATGGCGCACGCAATTTGAGATCGACAATGTAAAACCATTGGCTGTCACAATCACTTCCGGTTCTTTAGAGTGCCTCATTTGCATATCGCGCGCATTCTAAATAACTATTTAAACGCGGAGATTTTAGGAACACCGGTAGGGATAAGTCGGAATCAGTGACAGGAGGCAAGACGACCATATGGACTGGGAGAAATTGACAAAGCAAGGTATGTCTGAGAGGGAGCTAACATTGTAAGGAGGCAGTCCTGTGCACGATGCGTAATCGTTATGTGCCCGGGTATACATTGTCAGCCAGTAGCTAGATTTCATTACTGGAGTGGGAAAATATTGCCACAGTACTGCGAAAGAAAAAATATGCACAAACTCGAAGATTCCTTTAAAGGGGCAGGGACAGCGGGCTCCAGGTAGATCGAGAATGACATCATGGTTATGACCCGACAACCAGTATGGGACGTGCGCAAAGAGGGGGTGTATGACAACTTTGTAATCACCACCTTTTATATGCCTGTGGTTACCCACATAACAATCTACACTGAAATACAGAGGGGTAATACCATATAAGTGTCAGTTGGGGATGATTGATATTATATATATATCCTGAAAATCGGCATGGATGGGATACTGTTACACACATGTTAGATAACAAGGATAGAATTAGAGACAGAATGGTACGTGGGAAAGAGACCATAACCATGGGACTGAATAATGATTTGGCATGTAGAGCCCCCTGTGATTTTATACCAACATATAGCTTTTCCTTTATAGATTATCTTCCATTAGGAAAGAAAAGAATGGAATCGACTCGAAAAAAGGCATCATTTGTACTAATATGGACTAAAATCAACATCCTACTGTTTTAATTAACAGGTCAGTCTATAGATGCAATTTTGGGTATATGTAAAAGTTTAATAACAGTAGTATAGGGCAATATGACTCAGTCTGAACCTATTTTGTTTAGGACGTGCCCCTAGGAAACCTAGAACACGAAACGCTTGCCTCCGTCCTACAAACGAAAATAAAGAACACCCCCTTGGTGATGCACCTATGAGATAATTTTGGGGTAAGAATGTTCCTTATACCAATGTCTAGACCTGTCAGACAATCAAAATTATGAAAAGGTTACCATAAATCTTAAAGTCTCCTTCTCCCTTCTAGGCCCTGTTTCCTTATTCAACTTACTTTGAAGATAAACCTATGTTCAGATATAAGAGAATCCAGACACTTCAGGTCACTATTTCAAGTTAAGGTGAGACTAAAACTGTGAATTACCCCTGGACCTAGCTAAACTTGAGATTTCTTGGACATGTCATAAGTCACCCTAATAATGTTAACGCCATGTCCCCTTTTTTGTCATCAGTGCCCATGTCTGTAGACTATCAGGTTCTGAGCATTAGTACTACATTACATCTAATTCAAAGGGGCCTATAATCATGACAAGCCTCATAAAAAACTCCAGAATATAATACTCCATCCCAGTCAGCTATCTTTGGTGTAAGGTGGTGTTTCACAGCTTTTTCATTCAATGCAACTGTGTAAATTAATGTTGGTGATTTAATCACATTTCCTTATTTTTTAGATTAAGGCATAGATACACTATATTCTGTTTGTAATTTCAGGTACCCTGCTCACACATTTGGAAGAGATATTACAACTCTTCCTTATCTGGTCCTGAGGAAGGTGGTCTCAACCCACCGAAACGCGCGTAGACCTGGCGTGGACAAGACACTAATGACATCTGTGTCACTTTAACCTTAGAATCTGTGTTTTTGTTGGGATTGGAATAAATGTGGAGTATGTATGAATGTGTAAGTGTGTTTGTTGGTTGATGTGTGATAAGCAGGGTTGTATTTTTCTTGTTTTGTATATATAGTTGAAACTTTAGTAACACTGTGAAGCTCATGGAATTTTGCACTTAAATTTTAAATGAACTGAATTGCAAACTATATTTATGAACTTTTTGTATATACAAGAAATGATTTAAAAATAAGTAAAGAAAAAAATATATATATCTTTTGATACACTACAAAAAAGAAAATAAATAAAATATATAAAATGAAAGTATTGTTGTTGCCTTACCTATGTTACGAAGAAGGTAAATAGACTAATTCAATGTAATGAATGTAAGTAGTAATTGACCAAGGGGGAATCTTTGTATGTTTATGCTCATGGAACATCAATGGCCTGGCCTCCAAAATGTCCGATTCAGGCGTTGTCAGTTACATAAAATCTTTTGATATTGTGGCACTACGAGAAACATGGCAAGCAGAGCCTCCGCACCTTCACAGATTTTTGCATTTCGTTACCAGTGCTACAAGGACATCAAAATATGGACACCCTCAAGGTGGTCTAGTGACCTACGTTTCAGCTACAAGTGCCCATGTGGTCAAAGAAGTTGGGCCAACTTCTGCGTAGTCAATGGCAGTAAACCTCTCCATTATGCAACCAGGCATGGGAGGAATAAATCTTACACTGATCAATGTCTACATTTATCCAAAGAGAAAATCAAAGGCTTGGAAAGAACTATGCAGGTTCCTAGAGGAGTGTATAAGGGAAACGCTGTCAACAGACCTTATGATCACCGGGGACTTTAATCTTAATCTCATGGGAAACTTGACAGACAAAGAGAATCTATTTCAAAGTTTAGCCTGAGATATACCACTCCAAGAGAGGCCGCAACTATCCAAATACTCCAAGCTAGACAGACAGATATTAAAGAATCTCAAAACTTTCAACATCAGAGCATTAAACGGGAGAATTATTGGAGATAACCCCCCAGCGACTACATTCCATTCAACAAGAACCGATAATATACTGGATTACACCATTATTTCATTATCCTTATTCCATCAAATGGCCTCATTTCAGATAGGGGAAAAAGCTGACAGTGACCACTGCCCCCAAGAAATCGCTCTCAATATTAGCGAACCAAAATTTGAGAATTCTTAGTACCCAAAGATTCAGTTTACACCATCAACTATAAAAGGGATCAAGTACTCGGCAGCGAGCGATGAAAGCATGCTTGAAAAGGCTAAGCAGCACTTTGAGGATAGAACTGTATCTAGCGAAGTCGAGAAATGGGAGAATTTTTTAACAACTATGGCAGCTTACCTTACAAGTCCTAAATTGCAAAGGGGACTGATCCGCAGCAACATGAAACAATTTACAAGTGAACATAAAGAGAAGATCAGGTATACAAAAAAATCAATCTATCACACAATGCGACAACTTAGGCGTAACCCAATGGATATCGTGAAATACGATCTTCTACGGGAATTAAAGGCTTCACTGAAAAAAACTAAATGGGAAGCGAACAGATCTGTGGAGGATAACATGTGGGCAAAACTAAACGTTGATATAAAACAGAATGATGGGGCTAAATTTTGAAAAAACATAAATTCCTTCATAAAACCTAGGCATGATGGAGTCTCCTCAAATATCACAGAAGACGAATGGGCAAACCATCTTAAAAATCACTTTAATCAAGACGGAGATTTCCACTGGGCGACAGAAACTGACAACAACAACTCACAGTTACTGCACAGGAGCGAGTGTAAACAAGAAGGCCACATACCACCCACGATTGAAGGAGTAACAAATTTACAAAAAATATTTAAACGCCAAATTAAAAAAGGAAGAAAAGAGGGGGTGCCAGGCCCGAACGGAATTCCGCCTATTCTTTACAAACAGGAGGAAAATTAATGGGCTGCAGCACTCGAGCCACTTTTTTGGAAATTAAGCTCTTCAATAGATTGCCCGGCTCCTGAAAGGGCTCTATCATTTCTCCGATTTTTAAATCTGGGGACAAGACTCTACCACAAAACTATAGATTGGTCGCCCTTATGGACAACGAGGCAAAGTATTTTGCTGGGATACTTTTGGAGGAATTGCAGGCCTGGGCCGCAGAGAAATCCCTAATTCCAGTTAACCAGACTGGCTTTGCTAAATCGGTTGGGACAACTACTAACATTTTAACTATGGGCCTGCTAATTGACAAGGCAAAAACAACTAAAATGCCCAACCACTTTTGCTTTATAGATTATAAGGCTGCTTTCAATCACATTAATCAGAACCTTTTATGGTCCAAACCGAAGAGGTGGGGTATATCAAGGCCACTGTTAGATCTGCGGATCAACTTACACACTGAGACATGGATCCAGGTAAAGCTGGGTGATGGTTCCTACCTGTCAAGACGTATTCCAACCAATACAGGTCTCAAACAGGGTTGTGTTTTGGCTCCCACACTTTTTAACTTGTTTTTAGGTGACCTTATTCCGATCCTCAACAGCTGCAACTCTCATGCACCCAAATTAGGAGGGCTAACATTGCCAAGTCTTCTCTATGCGGATGACATAGTCCTAATCAGCAATACAAGAGTAGGGCTGCAACACCTTGTGGATACTACACAGAGATATTCGGATGAAAACCAACTGACAATAAATCTGGAGGAAACTCAGACAATGTCAATCAACAAGAAAAGGAAAAATTCACACACCATCAAATATGAATAAAGCTGAAAGTAACAACTCTAGTCAGTGGGTGCAGGGGGGACTGCAGACTGACATGGGGGTGTGTGTTACAGACACCACCAGTGTAACAAGGAGCGCTGGGCAGTCCTACAGAGGCAAGGAAGGAACCCACGTGCATATGGCAGTAAAGGAAGTAACCATGATAACAACAAGAGGGGCAGTGATAGTGTCAGCTGTACTATGCGGGGAGAGGTCCCAGCCAGGGTGTAAGCTAAGACAGCGCGGGGGATGCCAACCCTCCTAAAAATGTCCTCCTGGCTGCATGTCGTAAGCAACTGACCCACCTCAGAGACACAAACATCTGTGCTAGTGTGATGTGACAACGCAGCAAACAAAGAAATGAAGTGTGTGCGCGTAAACTTAAGCCATCTGCTGAGCAAGAGCCGATTCAAGCACAAATCTGGAGGTGGGTGTGTCCCTTGCCTGGGTTGGAGGGCACGTGGTATGGGGGAGGGGAGGACACTGGAGTTGCAGGGCCGCTGCACAGAGGGATGATTAGGTCCTGTCTGGCACCCGGAGTGGCAGGAGAGGAGTCCTGGGGGGTGGGGGCGTCTGTGGCTGAGATACTTCTGCAAGTGGCGGCTCGTCTGGAATCCTGCACCTTCTGCACTTTCCAGGAGGGCACGATAGGAGCTCAAGACAGGGGCTCTGTGCACTGGGAGCAGAAAGGACAGCAGGATCGCCGACACCTGGATGGGAAGTAGGGACAATCCCCTTTCACAAGCCATTGTCATGTTTAATTCACAACCTTGTAGTGTCAGAATTTTTTTTTATCTAACATTTTCTGGATCGAATTACTTTCAATTCAAATTGTTTATAGAATTATGAGTTGTTACCTATGTATTAAATATCCAAATAATTTGGTGCTAAAAATCATTGGCAAAGCCAACAGGTCTGGCTTACTTTAGTTGTATGGATTTTTTGTTTTATGTTTAAATGTAGTTACAGAAACCATGAATAGAGGCACCCAGACAGTGTTCAGGTGACACACTGTGTCAATCAAAGTCCTTGAATCTGCAGTCCCTGCCGGGCCCGGCCACTGGAGCAGGCCCCTGGCTCACTGGCGGTGCTTTGGTAACAAAGGCTACGTGCGTGTAGTGCAGAGGAGGCCTGCTGAGATGAACTGGTAGCCAGCACATTCCTGCTGCTGTAAACTCTTGGGTCGCACCTCGTCCCACAGCGCCACTTGAACAAACACCCCCGGAGCCAGGGCTCTGCAAACACGGGACAGGAAGGCAGAGATGCCGGTCTCCGGCACCTCTCCAGCAGGTAGAAGTGCCGAAAATCAGAAACCAGAGACGCCACACCAAGTTAAGAAACAATTTTGGTGATGCCTAAAACATGGTATACGCATGAAGTGGGAAAAAATAATTTTTTATTTTTACCACAACAACTTTGTTTTCGATGCAGGGCTCTAACTCTCCGTTACCTCCCATTGCTGATCACTACAGAAACAAGCGAGTGCGCCGAAAGTAAAAAAAAACAAGCTAGAGCCTCGTTGCAGTGGAAGTTGCCATTGTGGGTGCCGATGTGGCTGCGCATGGCGTCATCCAGCTGGGGGCGCTTGGGGTCTAGTCCTCTGATCATGGAGACTGCAGAACTGTTCTTAAAACGGAGTTGATGCATTGTTGTAACTGAGACAAACCAACCTTAGTCAGGCGAGCGCCCATTTTGTAAACATCATGCACGGCCTCCAAGGTAATAAAACGAGGAGAGGAGGAGGCAGCAAGGGGAGGGGAGAGAGGAGGGGGCCTGCACCTGTTTACCTTGCGGGAGGGAGCAGGAACCTATTTGTTAATTACAAACAGATGGTGTCAAAGCTCGCTCCTGCAAGAGAATCTCCAAACATGAACGCGTTGCCATTGAAAGCAATGCAACGCGTGCACATTTTTGGGCCAAAAAGCGAATCGATTACTAAAGGTCTCTCCTATGCAGAGCATGCGCGCTGCTTAGGCGTGACCAAAAAAGGGGGGTAGGGAGAAACCATCAAACTTCAGGCCCATTAGCCAACTGGATAACAGCCCAAAAATATTCTGCAGACAGGGTCTAACTAGATTCACGTTCGGCTAGCCGACAACCATATTCTGGAAGATGTACAGGCATGGTTCAGGAACTAAATAAGCACCATTGATCAGGCCTTTCTTTTATGTTGGAAATTTGTCATTCTAAAAAAAAACCACATATAACTTGCTTTTATTGACCTTCGATCAGCTTTCGATCTGGCCCCTAGGGATAGGCTATGAAGGGTGCTAGGAAATTATGGGGTACCAGAGGATCTCCTCTGGATTTTCAGAGTATTGCGTACTGACACCAATACACAAGTGAGGTGGAACATTGTTGGTGACCTCACAGAAAAAATCCCCATCAGAAAGGGAAAGGGGCTGCGTACTTGCCCAAAACTCTGCAGCAGGCGCTTTTAATCCAAGTTATTTATTTCCTAACACAGTGTCCCCCAACCAATCACATCTGAACTCAACATCAGTTGCTCACCACCCTAAAAGCTGGCCCTGTCTGATGCCCAGCTGTTGGTCACCCAAAGCGAAATGCTCAAGTATTAGAATTCAAATACGCGTTGCCAGAATCATGCAAGAATTCACTTTTTATTGTCTGACTTTCTTACACTACTGCTGACAGTCGTCTCAAAGCACAAGACAATACATACATGAAACGGAGTTTTCAAACATGTACACGTACAAACATGGCATGTGCTAGACAAAAATGTAAAAAAATACACGCCTGAAGAGCGTAAGACTCCCTCACTTGCCTAGTATCCCTGCCTTCTCACTAGCAAGCACTGTGCTCCCAGTATACACAAGCAGATTTCTTATTGTAGATAAAATGCAAAGACAGTGTATGTTACAATGCTGCACATGCACCTGGCCCCCAATGCTGCGCCACACCTGGACAAAGGCACAAAGGGATGAAGCTGCACCCCTGGTTATAACTCAGATTCCACTTCTATTCCGACGCAGAGACAATATAGTGGGATGTGGGAAACAGAAAACGGACCATAAAAAACAGAGTGTAACTTTGCGCCCATCAAGCATTGGCAATCACAACTAGTTTCCATACCAGGCACACATCTGAACCAAACAGGACAGGTATGACTCACTTAAACTGGCATCACCACTACTTTTGTTCAGGTCTCATCTTGGCTGGAGGCTAGATGTGCCTGACACCTTGGTGTCAATGCCATCTAGGAAGCAAAGATACACAGTTTACCTTCAAAACTATTTTTTGGCAGGAGGGTTTTGAGCTCTGTACAAAGGTGTGTATGTCCAGAAAGAATTTTAAATACCTGTATGCATTTGAGTAATTATACTAATCACCACTTAGATAGCACTTCTAATAAGTGTTTATTACTACCCAAAGGAACACATAAGCAGTCACCAACAGAACTATGTTGTATGCTATTTCACAATGAGTCAATCCAGTAACAAGACTGCATGCAGATGTCACCAGCAAACGCACTGACAACCCGTTATCTTATTTTAACTGCTGTACCCAGGGTGCTGGGTACACAAAGATCTATTCAGCTGCAGCAGGTGCATTAACATTGAAAGACACGTTAAAATGCAGACGGTTCGTGACCACTTAAGTAAGACAAAACTGAATCATTAATAAACTTGGCTGGGTCTTTGTTTCTACTTTATTTTGGACAGAAATTTAAAAAAGTAAAAGTTAACACATCACCCCTTTGGACTTAACACACATTCTGCTGCTACCCATTGACCCTCAATTGATGGGATTCAGGAGTATAGTTTCATTTTCAGCCCGTGCATAAACCTGAGAACTGTTTTGTTTGCACTTAAAATGTGTTGCGAATATTGTTAGAGGTTTTGAAATGAAGCCGCTTACGATTAAAACATAATAATCACAGATGATGTTAATATGCACTGCACGTGAATCGAATAGTGCTCAAAGTGATGGCTGAGATTGGTGAGAGGAGACTGGGGGTCCTGCGGGGGGAAAAGAAACAAGGCAGTCCAGCACAAGAGAAATGTCCGAAGGTCAGCAGGATGGAATCCAAGGAACGGACAAGAATCAACAAAATGGCGGACCCGGGTTGTGGGCATCGATGGAAACCATCTAAAAAAAATGCATGGAAATCTTTTTTACGTCTATCATATTGACCTAAATTTCTGTTCCACTACTTTCTCCAGTTTCCCATACCATTTTTATACAAAAATTTACTCAACTCTGCCTCTAATTGTAAAGCACTCTGATATCCTTCAGGATCAAGTTTGCGCTATATAAAACTTTATAAATAAAATTAAAATAAAATGCGTTTCATCTTCCTGCTGGAGAGTTTTTTCAACAGGAGACCTGCCGTTCGTCTTCTCAATTACTGTTGACTTTCAAAGCTACTACGCCATTAGAAGGCATGCGCAGCACAACAGCAAAGCCACCATGCAAGTTAATAATTTTATAATCTCTATAAAAATGTTTTCTTGGAGATTTTTTCTGTTTAAACAAGGGTCAAACAGATGTCAAGAGTCTTCCGTGAACTGCACTGCGAACGCTACTGACATGCAGAGGTTAAAAAGCCAGCCAGAGCAAGTCTGTGAAAGGCTTTTGCAGGAGGGGTTCCACATGGCTGGGGGCCCTGGAAGCATACACCCTTTGCTGCCTGGCCCCTCCTGCTCTCGCCACCAGTGACTGGGGCTTCCGCTTCCCTGGAGCCAATCATGACACCGCGCAGTATTCATCCTCCAGCCAGTGAAAAGAAACACTAGGCTGCAGCGGCTGGCCCTCAATCCAATCAAGGACACCTATAATACCTAAAACATTGCTGACGGACTGCTATTTTTAAATGGAAGACTTTACTCCAACCATCTGCAGGATATATATATCAATTGAAAAAAAACAAAGTATGCTTTCTTTACTGATTAGGATCTTCTTTTACTTTTATTTATTAACAATTACTGGGCCCACCGCTCGGGGAGAAAAATGTAATAGACCCGGCCCTGAGAAGTAAGTGCCGGTACTAAGCACCGGAAAGCACCGGCACAAATTAAGCACTGTCTGCCTCTATCCTGTAGTACGACTACCCACTACCCTCTGGGATGGTAGAACCCTGCTTGACAGATATGGGGTGCTGCGCAACCTTCCGTAGCAATTGATCTTAGGCCTGGATAACCCTTTCTTTATGAACCTCCTTAACGTCAAAATGCACCCTCCCAGACCCCAAGAATCTGCATCCCTCCTAACCCAAGCCCCTTGAATCTCTGACAAGTGTTTAAGGTATAACCAGGAGCATGACCGCACCCTTAAGTCCGCTTGAACCCATGCTCGCCAGTCAGCTACCACCCCACATCCTGTTTACTCCCTTTCCCACATAAAAAACGGCCTACTATACAGAAAAAGCGACCATGCTGCTTCCTCCCAGTTAGTAGATTCCTAAGATTTTTGGGAACAGATCATGTTTTTCGCACATCCACACCTACTTGCAGGACATAGAGGCACGAAACAAGCCACTGACATGGTCTTACAACATTTTTATTGGCCAGGAATATACACATACATCCCCAAATACTGCCAGGAATGCAAAATATATCAGTGAAGGAACCATACCGGGCCCCTGCCGTTCCCCTTAAACCCTTCCCGATCGTTGGAAGACCATTGGAACTCGGAGGGATGGACCTTATAGGGCCACTCCCATGCACTAGAAAGGACAACCAATATGCATTAGTCATAGTAGACTATGCCACTCGATACCCTGAGGTCTTCCCTCTACGGACCCCCACGACTACTAACATTAGTGACAAACTCCTCAAACTATTTTCCCGTGTAGGTTTCCCTAAACAAATTCTCACAGACCAAGGGACCCCTTTTGTCTCACAGTCGATGAATAAGATATGTAGATCACTAGACATCTTGCATATAGAGACCTCAAAATGCCGCCCAAACTGTACAACGCCACATTGAAGTTATCTCTTAAAAAAGTGCTCACTGCAAAGGACGAGACTGGGACTTACTCCTTCCTCTGGCCCTTTTTGAGATCAGGAGTCAAACACAATCCAGTTTAGGTTGTTCACCTTTTGAACTCCTGTACGGGAGACGTCTCCGTGATCTTTTCGAAATCACAAGGGAAGCATGGGAACAGGAAAAACATTAAGAGACCTAATCTTTTCTTAACTATACCCTGGCTTTACGCACCAGACTACACAAATCAAGGGAGTTTGCCACTGCAAACTTAGATAGAGCAAAAGTCAAGCAACAGTTCTTCTACGACAAGGGGAAGAAATGGCGCCATCTACAGGTGGGCAACTGGGTACTGGTGCTTCTTCCATCCAGTCTACCAAAGAGCCGTTCCGAATGGAAAGGCCCCTTCCGCATCATAAAAAAAGTCAGTCCGACTTCCTATGTGTTACATCTCTCACCAAAACGTACCCAGTTATATCAAATAAACCTTCTAAAATAATGGCTGGGTCCCATACACCAGACCGTACACCTTACTGCTCCTTTCCCCAAGCATACAAGTACCCTAGATCACTTGGTACTGAACTATACCTTGTCTGACATCCAAAAAGAGACTCTCCATGCCACCCTGCTACCCTTTTCTCCTCTGTTTTCCGATCTTCCTGGGAAAACAACTCTGATAGAACACACGATATCCACTCCTCCCAGGAGATTAGTCAAACTAAGGCCTTATCGCATACCTGCCGCTCAAAGGGAAGCCATAAAAAGAGAGGGAGATAACATGCTGGACATGGGGGTGATACAGCACTCCCTAAGCGATTGGTCTTCTCCCATAGTCCTAGTACCAGAACCGGATAGGTCCGTCCGGTTTTGCATTGACTTTAGTGCTGTTAACTCCATCTCCAAATTCGACTTCTAGCCCCTACCGCGAGCCGATGAACTAATATATAGGCTCAGTGACGCACAATATGTAACCACCCTAGACCTCACCAAAGGCTACTGGCAGGTGCCTCTCGGAGCCCAAGACCAGGAGAAAAAAGCTTTTTCCACTCCACTGGGTCTCTATGAGTTCACGTTCTTGCCTTTCGGCCTCCATGGGGCACCTGCAACCTTCCAACGACTCATGAACAAGGTACTATCAGACCATCAGGGGTATTTGTCCGCTTATTTGGACAACATTGTCATCTACAGCCCCACATGGGACCTGCACTTACACTAATGCCAGCAGGTGTTACAAGCGCTTTAACAGGTAGGCCTTCACATAAATGCTAAGAAATCCCATGTTGGGTTCCACAAAGTCAGATATCTGGGCTATCTACTCAGGAATGGGATTATTGAACCACAACAGGAAAAGGTTAAAGCAATCCTAAACACCTCCCTTCCATCCACCAAGAAAGAAGTCCGGGCCTTCCTTGGGCTACTAGGTTACTATAGAAGGTTCATCCCCAACTATTCAGAAATAGCGAGCCCTCTGACCGATCTCCTTCAGAACAAAGTAAAAACTAGAGACCTCGGGGGGGGGCGTGGCTACCGGCCGAGCAAAATGGCCGCTTAGTTACTGAGCTCCGGGGACGTTCCAGCCCTTTTCTCAAATCCGACCATTAATGCGTGCATTTAAGTTCTCTGCAGGCTCTGCCTAACGTCGGAACCCAAGCGGCACAAGCCGAACGAACTCCGGTGAAAATCCGAGGCTGCTCCTAAGAGATACCACCGACCGAGTGTGAGCAGCCTATGTGAGGCAAGTGGACCGGGGACTAAAGTTTCCAGTGCTGCCGGAGATGGACGTGTGGCGGCACGGCGCTCAACTCCGCCGGAAACAGGGGGTGAGATGACGACGGACTCGCCTGTTTCGCTACACTAGACGAGGCTATTTATGCTTTCCCCCACGTGGGCCCCCGCTGTGTGTGGCGTGCTCTCCATTGCCGCCATTGCGACCAATTACCTGCCTCATCCTGACGATCTGATCCACAGCCACCGGCTGCGGTGGAGCCGGACACGCACGGGTGGCAGCAATAGCTACGGTGCTTCCACGGCCTCTCCCCACCCTTACAGGACTGGCAATTACTGGTGGTACCTCGACCCATATCTCCTGGACTGCGACATAACCCCCTGCAGGTACGCCCTGGTCCCGGTACTCCTCCTCTGTTGCTTGGTGGAGCATTGCGAAGTGCCCATTTTGGTACAGCCGGCTGGTGGGAGACGGATTTTGGGCCTCACAATAGCACTGGAGTCGTGGGACGCACTCTCCTCGTGCTCTGTGCCCCGCTGGAGGTACTTGGCCTCCATGAAAATTGTGGATAACACACAGGCCAAAGGTGGGCAGACCTAAGTGTTTCGCTCTTTGGGAGACGTGACGACCGGGCGGTCTCCGAGAAGGTGTATACTTCTGCACTCCACGCCCCCCACGTCGGTGCCCCCGGAACACCGCATACCTTATCGTACCTGACGTAGATCCCGAGGTGTTGCCGCGGCGAGACACAGTCGTCTGCATATACCGGAGAGGTTACCACTCTTTCTGCTAGTGGATCATTTACCGATTGCCATTGTTGTGAGTTCGACAAATCACGTATAAATGGCGGGCAGGGGGCCACGAAACCAGACGGCGCAGACTAAGCTGGACAAGTTTGCATATGGAAAAGACTTACTCCCGACGCCACCCCGCAGTAAAGCGCAGGAGGGAGAAGGAGTAAAAAAGGTCACTTTGGAGGACATCATAAAAGCTCTTGCGAGTGTCCAAGCCACGGTCGGAATGATCTCCACGGACGTCTCCCTGTTGCGGGCGGACCTCCACAAAATGGTGGATAGAGTGAAGGAAGTGGAGATAGTCGCAAAATCTCTGGTTCAGGACACTTCGGAACTGCAGACATCAGTAGCCCGCCTTGAAAAGGAGAATAAGATGCTAGTGGAGAAGCTTGACGACCAAGAAGGGTACGCCAGACGAAATAACGTGTCAATTATAGATATTCCAGAGACCGAAGGCGCCCAAGCGATAGATTTGTATGTGGAAGAATGAATAAAAACCAAGGTACAACCCAAGGGACTCTCGCATTTCTTCTCGGTCGAGCGCGCCCACAGGGTGCCTGGTGGCAGGCCCAAGCCGGGGGCACCCCCGAGACCAGTACTCGCTAGATTATTTAATTTCAGGGATAGAGATGCAATTCTGCAGACAGGGAGGATCTCTCCCCCATCCGGATTCTGAACTCCTCTGTAACCTTCTTCCCTGATTACACTGCAGCCGTATCCAGACATCGACAAAGCTTCCTTGAAGTTAAAAAACTATTCCGGGCGCAGGAATTGCCATACTCTATGATTTTCCGGGAAAAACTCAGAGTGGTGGCCGACGGACGGACCTGGTTTTTTGAATCACCGGAGGCGGCACACGACTGACTAGAATTTTGGCGCTTTGTGAACCGAACGGATCAAAGACCGAGACCTCACCGCCACCAAGAAGGGGACGATGCTCCAGAAGATCTGGGTTCCGGTGGCCAAGAGTCGCACCACGAGCCACTCCTAGAGGAGGAATAAGCCCCGCAACGACGAGAATGATTCCTGGCGCATTGAGCGGCTACATGAACAACTGTGTTTGAGCTGTCTTGGAGTTTTGGACTGAGGCAGGCCTGAGAGACTCCTAAGGGCTGGTGCGTCGTAGAACTCGTTACCCCCGACAAGCAAGTATTGTAGCTAGGGGAGGGAAGAAACACTCTGCTAGGTTGGGGAGGCAGGCAGTTGCAGGTTCGCTGAGCAGGGAGGCAGGGAGGGTGGGTGGGAACCAGGGTGGGGAAGTAACTGGTTTGTTCATTTTTGGTGATTCCATTATGTGTTTGCATATCCTTTTTGACTTGATTGACTATAATTTTACTGGGGCAACGGTCTGTTTCGTTTATGGAGCTTTGCGGGACAAATGTGACTTCAGATGTTTGACACATTTTATTATCTCTGATGGCTGAGAACGCTTCTCAGGTGCTACAGGCGCCCCAGACAGCCCTATCTGTACTTACCTGGAATGTCGAGGGTTGGGAGACAAAGTGAAGAGAGGTCTGGTGCTGCAATATTTGAAACGTTGTGGCCCTACGGTGGTTCTATTGCAAGAAACACACCTAGTGGGCTCTGCTGTCAAAGCTATGGACAGATGGGGGTATAAAATGATGGCACATACAGAATTTTCCTCAGGTTCCAGAGGCACGGGGATACTTAGTAGGAAAAACTTTCCACTGGTGATACAGCAGAAGCGAGTCGACGCCAAAGGCCGTTTTGCGGCACTAACATGTCAATGGGAGGGGCTGTTGCTTAATTTTGTCTCTGTCTACATTCCACCTGCCCTCCACACACAAGCCCACTCCGCTCTCACAAAGTTCTTACTGGCACTGCCTGCTGCAACATTACTGATAGGGGGCGATTTTAATGATGTACTTGATGGCACAATAGACAGACTACAAGATCAGAGGTGCAAGGTGAGCGACGTCTTCTTTGACTGATAGACGCCCTGGGACTCACAGATAGTTGGAGGTACAAGCATCCTAATGAGAAACAATACACTTTCTACTCCGGAGTCCAAAACTGTCTTACACGCATTGATTACTTCCTGATGTCCGCAGACGGCCTGCAGGGAATGGAAGAAGTGACTATTCGCCCTAGGGGCATATCGGACCATTCCCCGCTGTTGCTAAAATATATGCATCACCAGACTTACAAGAGACGTATGTTCCCGGTTCATGCTGGCTTCCTTCAGGTGGCACCTCTTATGAAAGCCCTCACAAACACTACCAAACAATCTTTCCAAGAAAATACTGGAACGGTAGACTCACCCAGCACGCTCTGGGAGGCCTATAAAGTAGTCCTTTGCTGGCAAGCGATAGCTTCAATCTCAGGTCACAAGCGGGGACAGCGGGCGGATTTAGATAGCCCTAAAATGGAGCTAGCCACTGCAATAACTGAGCAGGCGGCACACCCATCACTGGGAGCTGCCAGGGAGGTTCGCCTTAAGCAAACTGCATTTGTGGCTTACCAAAGGGAAATGGCGAAAGACAAACTCCAAGCAACTCGGCATAGGATATACAAGATGGGGGATAAAGAAGGGAAGATGCTAGACAGGAAAGAAAGAGCGAATAGAGTCATTGCACGACTGGCGTCGCCCACAGGCTCCTTGGTCTCTGATTCTAATGGTATAGTTCACATTCTGGCCGACCATTATGAAAAAGTATATGCTCCCCGGGCGTCCTATACCATTGCGGAAGCATATGACTATATCAAGCATCTAGCGATCCCAAAACTTTCTCCTGAAGCGGCACTCCTGTTGGAGGCAGACATTACCATGGATCAAATTCAGGCGGCTACCTTCTCTCTGGCATCTGGCAAAGCGCTGGGACCCAATGGACTCCCAGTTGAATTGTATAAAAAGACAGTGCAGACAACAGCCCCCTTCTTACTGAACATGTTCTGCGATAGTCTCAAGGCAGGGGAGCTACCGAGGGATCAGCGGCTTGCCACAATTGTCGCACTCCATAAGCCCGGCAGGCCCGAAACGGACTGCGCTTCCTTCCGCCCAATCTCTCTAATAAACGCAGAACCTAAGATCCAAGCCAAGCTACTGGCATTGCGGCTGACTCCACACCTCTGTTCCTTAGTGAATCCGGACCAGTCTGGATTCATGCCGCATCGCAGCACGGCCCTTAATATGCGACGGCTCTATGCAGTCCTGGCGCATACAGCATATATCCAGGAACCTGCAGTCATTCTTTCCTTAGACGCCACTATGGTATTCGATACGGTGGAATGGCCCTACCTGCTGGCAGTGCTCCACCACATGGGCTTCGGTCCTAAATTCTGTGCCTGGATCCGCTTGCTTTACAATAAACCCCTGGCGCATGTTGCTGCCAATGGACACATCTCACGAGACTTCCCTCTTGGCTGGGGCACGGGGCAGGGATGTCCACTGTCCCTGTTGCTTTTTACGCTGATCTTGGAAACGCTTGCGTTCTGGATCAGATTGGAACCCTCTATCAAGAGACTCTGGTGGACCGACGTGTGGGAGGACCGCATAACCCTACATGCGGATGATATCCTGGTGTACCTCACCTCCCCCAAAAAATCTATTCTTGAATTATTGAACGTATGCGAGAAGTTTGGCAGGGTGTCAGGTTATAGGATTAATTGGTCCAAGTCCATCTTTTATGTTCTCGCTGACCCCCCACCTGTTCTACCTGTGAGCTGCCCCTTGCGAACTACTGCGAAAGCATTCATATACCTGTGTATATACATTACGCCGGACCCAAATTAATTTTACGCTTTATATCTCCACCCCCTTCTGGAGCGGGTTAAGCGCGACGTTAAGGTATGGCAGGATCTCCCTCTCACACTCTTAGGCAAGGCGGCATTATACAAAATGATGATGACATTCTTCCATACTATCTGGGACTGTAGACACATAGCAACATATTGGACAGCAGTAATGCGTACACTTTGTCAAACTATCGATGTTTCCTTGTTGCCGGAGCCCCGCCACTGTTTACTGAACGTATGGGAACCCAATGATCTAAACCGGCAAAAAGACTGGGTAATGTGGGGCATGATGGTGGCGAAACGTAACATCGCCATGCTATGGGGTTCAGCTGTACTGCCAACACTTAGAAAATGGTGCAGGGACATGGATGAGGCGATGGTGGCAGAGAAAGCGGTATTTGTCCGCCGTGGACGCCCCAAGAAATGGGAAAAAATCTGGGGGGCCTGGAACAAATTTCGAGGTTATATATGTGAGCCGCCAGGCATTGAGGAAGGGGAGGTTGACTCAGAGTAGCAGAGATTGGATGTACAGAAATGCTGCAATGTTATTGTGTCAATGCTATTGCTTTTATATGTATCCTACAACTGGATGAGGTTATGTTGTGTCCGCTATATCCACACTATATGCTGCTCCGACTGTATGTATCGTTGCCCTGAATGTTCTGTTATTCAAAAATAAAAACATTTAAATAAAAAAAAACTAGAGACCTCCTGAATCCACCGCCTTTGGCCATACAAGCATTCCAAGATCTAAAAACTGCTATTACTTCCAGTCCAATTTGGAAAACCCAAGACTTTTCCAAACAGTTCATTCTCCAGACGCACACCTCCGGGAACAGCTTAGGAGCCGTATTGTCTCAAATCTCAGAGAGTGGTGTAGAGCACCCTATACTATTCATCAGCCGGAAGCTGTTTTCCCGAGAACAACGATACCCAGTGATAGAAAAGGAGTGCCTTGCGATCAAACCGGTTGTGGACAAGCTCCGCTACTATCTTGAAGGCTCCCATTTTATCTTGTAAACGGACCATGCTCCCCTGTTTTGGTTGAGCTGTAATAGGGGTAACAACCCCCATGTCCTGCGGTGGTTCCTCTCTTTACAACCCTTTTCTTTCGAGGTTCGGCACCGCACGGGTACTCATAATTGGAACGAGGATTTTCTTTCTCTTGTTGCCCTGTTTCCCGAACTGGAACAATCTGGGGTGGGGTGTGTCATGAAGACCCTACCTGTGACAGTTGGAGAAGTGACAATGCGGAGCAATTTCCCTCTCCTATTTCCCCTCTGCTCTGTTTCCAGTCAGCCTCTAGTTACGTGTCACCACAGGAGGAGCAATACCCCATTAAGACGGATGATGCCTGGGACAGTGGCGTAACAAAACATAAGGGGGCCCCCCTGCAAACTACATGGAGGGGGCCCCCCTCCCATTCTCCGTGCCAGTCTAGAGCTCTCAGGCCAGCGACCCGCCATACTGCAGGGGATGCGGGCGATTGTTATGCCACTGTCACCAATACAGCCGTTATAAGTAACACTTACCTTGCATCCTTCTCCTCTCTGCCTTGCACCCTTCTCCCCCGCCGCCTTGCACCCTTCTCTACCCTGCATCCTTCTCCCCTCTGCCTTGCACCCTTTTCCCCTCTGCCTTGCACCCATCTCCCCTTTGCCTTGTACCCTTCTCCCCTTTGCCTTGCACCCTTCTCCTCTCTGCCTTGCACCCTTCTCACCTCTGCCTTGCACCCTTCTCACCTCTGCCTTGCACCCTTCTCCCCCTCCGCCTTGCACCCTTCTCTACCTTGCACCCTTCTCCTCTCTTCCTTGCACCCTTCTCCCCTCTGCCTTTCACCCTTCTCCCATCTGCCATGCACCCTTCCCCCCCTCCGCCTTGCACCCTTCTCTACCTTGCACCCTTCTCCTCTCTGCCTTGCACCCTTCTCCCCTCTGCCTTGCACCCTTCTCCCCTCTGCCTTGCACCCTTCTCCCCTCCGCCTTGCTCCCTTCTCCCCTCTGCCTTGCACCCTTCTCCCCTCCGCCTTGCACCCTTCTCCACTCTGCCTTGCACCCTTCTCCCCTCTACCTTGCACCCTTCTCCCCCTCCGCCTTGCACCCTTCTCTACCTTCCACCCTTCTCCTCTCTTCCTTGCACCCTTCTCCTCTTTGCCTTGCACCCTTCTCCTCTTTGCCTTGCACCCTTCTCTTCTCTGCCTTGCACACTTCTCCCCTCTGCCTTGCACCCTTCTCCCCTCTACCTTTCACCCTTCTCCCCTCTGCCTTTCACCCTTCTCCCCTCTGCCTTTCACCCTTATCCCATCTGACATGCACCCTTCTCCCCCTCTGCCTTGCACCCTTCTCTACCTTGCACCCTTCTCCCCTCCACCTTGCACCCTTCTCCCCTCCGCCTTGCACCCTTCTCCCCTCCGCCTTGCACCCTTCTCCTATCTGCCTTGCACCCTTCTCCCCTCCGCCTTGCACCCTTCTCCTCTCTACCTCGCACCCTTCTCCCCCTCCGCCTTGCACCCTTCTCTACCTTGCACCCTTCTCCTCTTCCTTGCACCCTTCTCCTCTTTGCCTTGCACCCTTCTCCTCTTTGCCTTGCACCCTTCTCTTCTCTGCCTTGCACCCTTCTCCTCTTTGCCTTGCACCCTTCTCCTCTTTGCCTTGCACCCTTCTCCTCTTTGCCTTGCACCCTTCTCCCCTCCGCCTTGCACCCTTCTCCTATCTGCCTTGCACCCTTCTCCCCTCCGCCTTGCACCCTTCTCCCCTCCGCCTTGCACCCTTCTCCTCTCTACCTTGCACCCTTCTCCACCTTGCACCCTTCTCTACCTTGCACCCTTCTCCTCTCTTCCTTGCACCCTTCTCCTCTTTGCCTTTCACCCTTCTCCTCTGTGCCTTGCACCCTTCTCTTCTCTGCCTTGCACCCTTCTCCTCTCTGCCTTGCACCCTTCTCCTCTCTGCCTTGCACCCTTCTCCTCTCTGCCTTGCACCCTTCTCCCCTCTGCCTTGCACCCTTCTCCCCTCTGCCTTGCACCCTTCTCCCCTCCGCCTTGCACCCTTCTCCCCTCCGCCTTGCACCCTTCTCCTATCTGCCTTGCACCCTTCTCCCTTCCGCCTTGCACCCTTCTCCTCTCTACCTTGCACCCTTCTCCCCCTCCGCCTTGCACCCTTCTCTACCTTGCACCCTTCTCCTCTCTTCCTTGCACCCTTCTCCTCTTTGCCTTTCACCCTTCTCCTCTTTGCCTTGCACCCTTCTCTTCTCTGCCTTGCACCCTTCTCTTCTCTGCCTTGCACCCTTCTCCTCTTTGCCTTGCACCCTTCTCCTCTTTGCCTTGCACCCTTCTCCTCTTTGCCTTGCACCCTTCTCCCCTCCGCCTTGCACCCTTCTCCTATCTGCCTTGCACCCTTCTCCCCTCCGCCTTGCACCCTTCTCCCCTCCGCCTTGCACCCTTCTCCTCTCTACCTTGCACCCTTCTCCGCCTTGCACCCTTCTCTACCTTGCACCCTTCTCCTCTCTTCCTTGCACGCTTCTCCTCTTTGCCTTGCACCCTTCTCCTCTGTGCCTTGCACCCTTCTCTTCTCTGCCTTGCACCCTTCTCCTCTTTGCCTTGCACCCTTCCCCTCTCTGCCTTGCACCCTTCTCCTCCCTGCCTTGCACCCTTCTCCTCTCTGCCTTGCACCCTCTCCCCTCTGCCTTGCACCCTTCTCCCCTCTGCCTTGCACCCTTCTCCCCTCTGCCTTGCATCCTTCTCTACCATGCATCCTTCTCCCCCTCTGCCTTGCACCCTTCTCCCCCTCTGCCTTGCACCCTTCTCGGCCCCCCATTTCCCTCTCCCTGCGGACGCCCATGGTGTGTTCTAACAAGCGTGCTTACCTGAGGGCACCATTTTGCTGCCTCGTCCCTTCTCATGTGAGCTTTGCCCTGGAGAATACTCTGTCTGAGGCCCCCACTCCCACCCTTGTCAGGGTCCCGAGCACTGCTCTGTGCTGTCTCTTGCTCTTGCTCTCTGAGGCCCCCACCCCATCCTTTTCCCTGTCTCCTCTTTTCTCTTGTGGGTGGGCCCCCCACCCCATCATTGTCCCTGTCTCTTCTTGTCCCTGTCTCTTCTCTTCTCTTGTGGGGTGGAGCCCCCACCCCATCCTTGTCCCCGTCTCTTCTCTTCTCTTGTGGGGTGGGCCCCCCACCCTCTCTTCTCTTCTCTTGTGGGGTGGGCCCCCCACCCCATCCTTATCCCTGTCTCTTCTGTTCTCTTGTGGGTGGGCCCCCCACCCCATCCTTGTCCCTGTCTCTTCTCGGATGGGGGCCTGTCCCTGTCTCTTCTCTTCTCTTCTCTTGTGGAGTGGGGCCCACACCCCAACCTTGTCCCTGTCTCTTCTCTTCTCTTGTGGGGTGGCCCCCCCACCCTCTCTTCTCTTCTCTTGTGGGGTGGGCCCCCCACCCCATCCTTGTCCCTGTCTCTTCTGTTCTCTTGTGGGTGGGCTCCCCACCCCATCCTTGTCCCTGTCTCTTCTCGGATGGGGGCCTGTCCCTTTCTCTTCTCTTCTCTTCTCTTCTCTTCTCTTCTCTTGTGGGGTGGGCCCCCCACCCCATCCTTGTCCCTGTCTCTTCTCGGATGGGGGCCTGTCCCTGTCTCTTCTCTTCTCTTGTGGGGTGGGCCCCCCACCCCATCCTTGTCCCTGTCTCTTCTCTTCTCTTGTGGGGTGGGCCCCTCACCCCGTCCTTGTCCCTGTCTCTTCTCTTGCTCTTGCTCTCTGAGGCCCCCACCCCATCCTTGTCCCTGTCTCTTCTCTTCTCTTGTGGGGTGGGCCCCTCACCCCATCCTTGTCCCTGTCTCTTCTCGGAAGGGGGCCTGTCCCTTTCTCTTCTCTTCTCTTGTGGGGTGGGCCCCCCACCCCATCCTTGTCCCTGTCTCTTCTCGGATGGGGGCCAGTCCCTGTCTCTTCTCTTCTCTTGTGGGGTGGGCCCCCCACCCCACCCTTGTCCCTGTCTCTTCTCTTCTCTTGTCTTGTGGGGTGGGCCCCCCACCCCGTCCTTGTCCCTGTCTCTTCTCTTGCTCTTGCTCTCTGAGGCCCCCACCCCATCCTTGTCCCTGTCTCTTCTCGGATGGGGGCCAGTCCCTGTCTCTTCTCTTCTCTTGTGGGGTGGGCCCCCCACCCCACCCTTGTCCCTGTCTCTTCTCTTCTCTTGTGGGGTGGGCCCCCCACCCCGTCCTTGTCCCTGTCTCTTCTCTTGCTCTTGCTCTCTGAGGCCCCCACCCCATCCTTGTTCCTGTCTCTTCTCTTCTCTTGTGGGGTGGGCCCCCCACCCCATCCTTGTCCCTGTCTCTTCTCGGATGGGGGCCTGTCCCTGTCTCTTCTCTTCTCTTGTGGGGTGGGGCCCCCACCCCATCCTTGTCCCTGTCTCTTCTCTTCTCTTGTGGGGTGGGCCCCCCACCCTCTCTTCTCTTCTCTTGTGGGGTGGGCCCCCCACCCCATCCTTGTCCCTGTCTCTTCTGTTCTCTTGTGGGTGGGCCCCCCACCCCATCCTTGTCCCTGTCTCTTCTCGGATGGGGGCCTGTCCCTTTCTCTTCTCTTCTCTTCTCTTGTGGGGTGGGCCCCCCACCCCATCCTTGTCCCCGTCTCTTCTCGGATGGGGGCCTGTCCCTGTCTCTTCTCTTCTCTTGTGGGTGGGCCCCCCACCCCATCCTTGTCCCTGTCTCTTCTCTTTTCTTGTGGGGTGCGCTTTGTTGAGAGGAGAGAGTGGGGGCCGGGCTCTGTGCTGCCTCAGAGGAGCAGTGGAGACTGCTGTCTCTGGTGCCCCCATCCTCTTTCCGGGACTGCCTCTGGCTCTGACTGAAGAGAAACAATGTATATTGATACTTTGTTTCTCTTCAGTCAGAGGGAGGGGGCGAAGGGCTCCGAGCAGGCTGCACCTGCTTCAGATGCAGGGAGAGGCTTGCTTCAGCGCAGACCTCTCTCACAGCTCTCAGAAGAGCTGAGGGGGCCGGGGACCCCTGGGGGCCCCTTCATTAACTGTAGAGAGTGAGGCCCCCCGCACTGCGGGGTCTGCGGGGGCGTTTGTTACGCCCCTGGCCTGGGATCTGCCTCCGACCCATGTAACATGGTCACATGTTCCAGTTAGAGGTGCGTACAATGCTGAGGAGGAAGTGAAAAGGAGCCTGACCGAGCCACAAGACGCTGAAGAGCTTCGCAACAGGATCGGAGGAGAGGTGGAGTTGTCCAGTCCTCCAACGTCTGAAGCGCCGGACGCAGATACCTCGCTGCGATGAGAAGAATCCCAAGAGACTCCCAAAGGTGACTACAATGCCGAGAAAGGGGAGCCGGACCCCAGCCGGCACTACGATTAAGCCCGCCACGTTCCTGGGAGAATGGGGCTTCAAGAGGTACGTAATTGCATTCGCACCTTTTGGCGAAGGAAGACCCCCGTCAGGGATACCCTCTAAAAATAAGCGTGCAGTCATAGGTAGTAGACTGGCGCTAGTAAAGACGCGTGTTCTGTACAGGCATCACTGGTGGATGAAAGCTGGTCTACATCCCCACACTCCCTTCTCTGAGCGTTTAATGTCTCCTTTTTAGGACCCTTCTTTATCTGTTTCTTTAGTGTTTGTTTGCTCCCTTCTTCCTGGTTATCTGACACTGTCCCAGGGAACGTTGAGGATCCCAGAGGAGGGCCCGCCCATCTCTCTACAATCCACTGAGCTATTGACTGAAGCCGGACCACAACGAGACTAAATATACCTACTAGTCTGTGATTCCCCATATATAATAAATAGAGGAAGAGGAAAACCATAACTTTTGTCCTTTGTTTATTGCCCATTGTAACAATGGTTAATTGCATTTTGCAAGCAGAAGGGTGTAAGGCAATACTGGGAGGCACTGCGATAATTGAAAAGTGACACGAAAGAGTCAAAAGTATTTACGGTCTCACGTTTTCTTTGTGGGGTTTGGTCAATAGATACAAAAAATTTAACAGCTGAGAATTTGTAATCATCATCGTTGTTATATACGTATGAGGTGCTTTTAAAACAATCTAGTCCCAATATTCCAAATGGATTTTACTAACTGATTTTAATCTTGTTTTTTTTATTTGATCTTTTAAACTATTCAATAGCAAATCAGGGCATTTACCAGTTATGGACAAAAGGAAAGGGATAATTCTTTTTAAGACTGTTGTGGCCGGGGTATTCAACATGGTGGACCATGTTATAGCCTTGCTTTCAGTTACTATGGAGGTTTATGTTTATAGTGGTATCTGTTCCCCCTGAGGTCTCCCACCAGCTTCATCTTATTGTCACTGTCTAGTATGATGATTATACATTGCGTATGTTAGTTTTATGTTTTATTTATTATAATGTATTTCTTGCAATTGCACTTTTATGGTCACTAAACTGAAATAATGTATATTGATGGTGAAGTAATAACATTGTAATAACAGAAGTGTAACATTGTAATAACAGATATAGCCATGGAGGAAGAAAATATGTTGTCTTCAGCAAAAAGTAGAAAACACACAATGTACCTCAGAGCAGTGGTAGTTGCGCCAATGAATCTAACGAGAAGTCATCAAAGTCAGCAAAGTTGCCGGAGGCTGTTTGATCTAATTCAGGCAGCTCTGACGGCTGTGCGGAACTTGGAGTTGACTCAAATTGTGGCACATTGACGTAAACACCATCCGTGACAGGTTTCCAAACAGAAATCTGTGTTTCTTTACAAGTTGTTTGTGTAGTTGTTGTAGATGTAGCAAGTCATTATTTGCTATCCCAATCCAGGGTATTAGGACTTCCTGGATAGTAGTGAGTGAAGACAGGTAACTACTCATGATCCCACATGGCCTACTGTGTTGAACCAGCTACATAATGCGGTTTTATGAGATCTCTGGACACAAATCTATTGTTTCTGCAACCAGTAAGGGGTTGTAGAAGTACAGTTCTGGTACCTTCAACAGCCAAGTACAGGTACAGGTGCTCTGTAAGATGGTCCAAATTCTTTCTTGTCCACTATTTTCTCCCTGACCAGTTCACCAATCTTGGGATCCAGCTGGCGGCTGCTGGTGCTTCCTTCACTTTTCCAGTGGTGGTGTGTTTTAGTTGGACATTGCTTTGTATGTCCCCAAACTGTTCCTATAAAACAGCCAAATGTTCATTGATATCAAATGGTGTTTCTGCTACCACTGTGCGGGTACTGTTGAGGTCAGGTCCTCACATCCAGGGATTTCCTAGGCAGATTTTTTACTGCTCTTTGGACCCCATATAGGTAATGGGCCCAACTGTGACCTGAGCTTAATACTCTTGCTGTTTAAGACCGCTTTAAAACCTGGTTCTTCCTCTCTGCTACCAAAGTTCCCTCTGGATGATAGGGGGAGGAGTACTGCACTGTCACACCCAATTTTCCCATGGTGTCTTTATAAGCCTCAGAGGCAAACGTTGGCCCTGATCCGAATGGAATGTGCAACTGTGTATGTCCAGATGAAGACTTCCAAGTCATTGATAACAGTTCGGGTGGCAGCCGATTGATGTGTCCAAACCCATAGGCATTAGGAGGAGGAATTCACTGTAATCAAGATGTATTTGTAAGCCCCATCTGATTATAAGGGGTTACAGTGGTCCAAATAAATGCAAGCAAGAGGCTTGTCTGAGATCAAAAGAGGTGTCTGTGGTGGCCGTACCACAGTGGAACCCTTCATAAGCTGGCAGAAGTCACATTTAAGGACAAAGACCCTAGTCTGTTTGTAAAGACCTGGCCACCAATACCGTTGCTGCAATAGTGAAATTGTAGCCGCCATCCCTGTATGTGCAGATGCTCAGCCCTCATGTGCTACTAGGATCAAACCTAACCTGTGATCTGAACTTGGTATTACTCTATCTCCCTCTCCAGGAATATGAGCAAATTATATGCTTTGTGCACTTAACTGGTAGGAGTACTTCGCTGGAAAGCCCTTCGGCAAATGGGTGTCTTCAAGTGTAGTTTTGACAGCCATTATGATGTCTCTTTCTACTCTCGTACCGGAACAAGTAATCACATCCACAGCATCAGTTTGCACGCTTGCTTTTGCGGCTTCATCAGCCATGGAATTCCCTACAATGTATATCCCTACACGCTGGTGACTCAAGGTGTGAATCACATGAGTTGGTGGCAAGCATTCTTTCAGCCTAGCCACTTGTCCCCAAAGCGTTTAGTGCTTTATGATGTACCATTTAGAATCTCTGAATCCATTTTGGTTCCAATAGTGTAAATACTTGCTGTAAGATGGACACAATAATACGAATCACACATAATGAGTGTGGGGAATTCAGGACCCGTATACTCTAGTGACAGAATCAGAGCTGTAAGTTCAGCCAACTGCGCTGTGCAGTCAACAAATGATTGAGTGTAGGTTTTGTATAAATCAATGAGAACTAGCTACTAAAGAAGCTGCTAGTGTTTATTATTAGGCAGGAAAAAACATTTCTTTTTTATAAAGACCCTAACACACCAACCTAGTTAGTGTCATGCTTCATCATCGGGTCTCACCCAAGGCACTGAGTATACCTTGGGTGTGCTGCAACGCCTGACTACAGCAGAGCGAGTTTTGTTAAGTGAGTGTGCAGTGATGATGTGAAGAGTGTAGGTTAAAAGACTGTCCTTAGGGTTCAAGTATCCAAATGACTATTTTAATAGTGGGCCTTAGGCACTATTAAAAACAAGGTTGTGGCTATGAGTGGAGGTGATTAAGTACTCCCATATTCTATGTGGTCAACATGTTTCAACCAGTGCCTTAAATTAAAACCGGCTTTCTTCATGACCTTATGTGAGTGGAAGTTTAAAGGTGATGGTCTTGGTAAGTGTTAAGACCAAATATGTGAGGCACTAGCTAAGATGCACTATATGTAAGAGGATGGTTTCCTCTAGCGGCTTATTCTTTGTAATTTATAGTGAAAAGCCCCATGAATTCCGAGAGGGGGCAAACCTTTAGTCTTACAGTTATCAAGATCTGCGACCCGTTTTCAAACCTGTTGCAGCCTGCATCGGAATTCCGAGTAGGTTTTCTCGGGTTCAAATTTACCATCCCACATTGGGTCCTTCACAGCTGGCCATGCTGCAGAGCATTGGTGCTGTGCCCCTACCAGAGGTTGTGCAGAACCATCAGTATAGATGATGTACTCATACTGGTCATCATCATAAAACCAAGCCTATCTAAATGGTAACCAACTCTTCATCCTTTCTAGTTGTTTTTCAAAATACTTTTCTTGTGTTAAAACGAATGAAGGGTTAAAGCCAGTTACCCATCCTTATGGAGCTTTTCTTTTCTTTTTTTAATATTGTTGAGGCCATTTACATTGAAAAATTAAATATTTAACTCAGTTACGGAAGTATTCACTTAACAAACATCTATCAATTTAGGAAACCTTTGTTTTTCTTATGGTGACACCTCATTCCATTCTCTACTACCCCAAATATCCACCACCACTACCCCCTTTGTCCCTCTTTTACACTTTGAAGCTGCTCCTCTTTTACCATTGTCCCCATAACTCCTTCCCTTGCTCGTCTTGGATTGTGCTTGGCCTGATCCCATGAGGGAACCCACTGTTTCCAAACGTACAACGTTGTAGGACACACCTTTGAAGAGAAACAGACAAAAGTCTCCTAATGCCAAGCCTACCCAAACATGAATTTTCAAATAGAAAGACCGACACTAATGTGTTTTCATCAAGAAACACTTGATCATTTTGACTTTTTCTGTAGTTTGTTGAGAAATTCATGAGATGCATCAATGTCAAGGACTTCTCCAAGTATTCTATCAGCTAAAACCTTAAGGTTTGCTGGTTGGAGCAGCATAGCTTCAGCACCTGCACATTTAAACAGAATAATCATTTGTTTAAAATCTCTTCTCCGCTATGAAGTTTCAAAAGACATGTCTCAGTACATTTGAAAAGGGAATTTTCCATCTACTTTGAATATCGTTGTACTGACCACAGTGGAGAGAATGTTTTCCTTTGATTATACCAAATTGTCCTAGGATGTCAGCTATTTTGGCTGAATGAGTAGGGGACTCTATGTGCTCCAGTGATTGTCAAATCTTCTTTAGTTCTAGGTAAAACATGATTTCCAGTCAGGTCCTCCATCAAATCTATAACAGAGGAGTTTTGTTCTTTTTTTTTCTAGACGACTTATAAAATGTACATTTGTCCTCCTCATGCGATTCTCTTGACATTGCAGATGAGTTTTTAAAACCTTCTTTTCCTTGTTAAGCACTGACGTGTTTTTGAAAACTTCTATGGAAATCTTCAATATACGAAACTCTGTGTTGCAGCTCTGAATTCTGAGATCCAAAGCATGAAATCTTTTTTTTTTTCAATTTTCCTCATTTGATTACTTAAAGCGGAGGCAGCTTCCATTTGACTTTGAGAGAATGTTTTGAAGCAAAGGTTAAAATGGTGTGTTTTTACACATTGAGTGATTCTTTAGTAACAGAGTTTCCTGAAGCAAAGTTTGCAAGTGTTTAAATATATCCAATAATGTACCAGTGCTCCATTCAGTTTATCTTTTTCGTCCTATATTTTCAATCATAATTTGTCCCATTTTTTTCTTGGCATTAATTTTATTAATTCGGTCTTTTGCTTTTGGAATTGTAATGTTTTGTTTAGTTCTTCCGCCGTCACCTATCCCCCCCTCCCGCCCCTTCCCAATGTGATTTTTTTTTAAAAACGGAATAAATGTTTTGTGTATCAGACTTTTTACCTTTTATCTTTTTCCCCATTGCAGTAGTGGGTCCAATAACAATTTCACTGCAGATGCTTCAGTCTTACTCTTGGTAACCACACCCCCTGCCCCAGTGTGTTGCAACACAGTGGCAATTGTCCACTGTTGCAGGCATTGCCAATTGTGGAAGAATGCTATTAACTGTATGTGGTGCTTCTACCACTTTTCTCTCCAACATATTACCTTCCATCTCAATATGTTTCCGGGAGCCCAAACTTTTAGAACACTGTATTGAATTTAAAAGTTAATTGTTTTCGACTTCATCTATGTAGCAGGTTGAGTTTGGCAAACATTGCTTGTCTAAATCATGCTCCTAATAGTTTGTGTTTAACCGTACAATCTTTTTTTAAGTTAATGACACTGTTTGCACTTTAACTTTACTACAGCGATGCGGGCCTTTTCTAAAAGTCACTGGGCTAATAATAACCTTTATCAAGAAAACTGTATCTCTGACAAATGCTAAATTATTGTTCCCTGCAAGGTCTGCTTGATAGACATACAGGGAAAAAATTTGTCTTCAGACATCACAGTATTTTCTCCTGCACTTTCTGTCCCCTATGTCCTCCTTTCCAGTCCTACCTTGGATCCGAATAGCTGCTCTGGACTCGTAGGAGAGGAGATGTCAGGGAGTTGGAGTTTCACCATGGCGTGACTTCCAGGCTCCTAATGCCTCTGCTTTCCTCCATGTGACGACTTTCCAGAGTGACGCCATGCCCTTGTTCACTCTCCTCATGCACCACCTCATCACAAATTCTGATTTCAGTTTAGTGGCTCCCAAAGAAAAATCCTTAAGCCTGTGTCCCTTATTTAGGCAGTATCGACGATACTCCAGCCACGGAGTTCAGGTGAAGATGATGCATAGGGATGTAGCCACATCTGTGTGGGGCATTAGGCGTAAATGTGGTGTTACATTGGATGATGTGATTTCCCTGCAGGTAAATCATTCTGATGCGATAATAGTTGACCACAATTGTAGAGTAAACGACTGTATGGATCCAATTGAAAGTATTACGTCGCTCTCGAGAAGTGCTGGTAGTCTCCTTCTCAAAATAAAAAAGTGCTGGTACTCCGTACCGGGCAGTACCGGCCCATTTAAAGCACTGGGTATGCCTGTGCTGAGGTGGAGAGCAACATGGTTGAAGGGTGTGTCAGACCACATCAGAATGACTTACCTGCAGTGAAATCACATCATCCATCTTCTGTAATGCCACATTTCCGCCTAATGCCTCACACAGATGTGGCTACATCCCTTTGAAACATGGTCACCTGAACTCCGTGGCTGGAACATCATCGATACTGCCTAAATCAGGGACACAGGTTTAAGTGTGCATGAGCACCATAAAAGCCTTTGAAAGTAGAGTGGCGACTCAGTGGGACTCTCGCACGAGTCGGGGTGCCATGACAGAACGTCTTGTTTGTGGAATAGGGGTGTCTATGTTCTTGGGAATATATGCCCCGTCTCCACAACATGCCATTTTATGGCTATTCAAGAAACACTTGGTTCACCCTACCCACCAACGCAAATTAAAGGCGTCTTCAATTCATTTGATGTTCAATGAAAATCCTAAAACAGGTATTTCAAGCAAAGGTAGGAACAAGGGTCGATGGCCTAGGTCCAAACCAGCCTAGCTACCATCACTTTCCATGTTTCTTTAAGAGATTTGATACAAATATTACCCAATTCTCAGAGAAAAGATGTCAGCCCGTGTTGTAATATTAAGCGTTTACACCTCAATAGAAAAAAGTACTGTTTTCCAAACCTAAAATATCCTGAAATATTCGGAATTAGCATTGCATTTTCCGAGTTTCCATGGATAGCAGCTGGCTGGCGAATTCACTGCCGTATAAAATCATATTTCTTCCCCCACAGCAGTGTTTCATCGCGAACCTTCTTCTTGCCTCTTGATACTGCACCTACTCTGCTGGGAAAGCGGACATACGAAACAATACCTCCGTTCACCTACTCTGCTGGGTAACCTGACACACGGGACAATACCTCCGTTCACCTACTCTGCTGGGTAACCTGACTCACGGAATAATACCTCCGTGCACCTACTCTGCTGGGAAACCTGACACACAGAACAATACCTCCGTGCACCTACTCTGCTGGGAAAGCTGACACACGGAACAATACCTCCGTGCACCTACTCTGCTGGGAAACCTGACACACGGAACAATACCTCCGTGCACCTACTCTGCTGTGTAACCTGACACACGGAATAATACCTCCGTGCACCTACTCTGCTGGGAAACCTGACACACAGAACAATACCTCTGTGCACTACTCTGCTGGGTAACCTGACACACAGAACAATAACTCCGTGCACCGACTCTGCTGGGTAACCTGACACACAGAACAATACCTCCGTGCACCTACTCTGCTGGGAAACCTGACACACAGAACAATACCTCCGTGCACCTACTCTGCTGGGAAAGCTGACACACGGAACAATACCTCCGTGCACCTACTCTGCTGGGAAACCTGACACACGGAACAATACCTCCGTGCACCTACTCTGCTGTGTAACCTGACACACGGAATAATACCTCCGTGCACCTACTCTGCTGGGAAACCTGACACACAGAACAATACCTCCGTGCACTACTCTGCTGGGTAACCTGACACAAAGAACAATAACTCCGTGCTCCGACTCTGCTGGGTAACCTGACACACAGAACAATACCCCCGTGCACCTACTCTGCTGTGTAACCTGACACACGGAATAATACCTCCGTGCACCTACTCTGCTGGGAAACCTGACACACAGAACAATACCTCCGTGCACTACTCTGCTGGGTAACCTGACACACAGAACAATAACTCCGTGCACCGACTCTGCTGGGTAACCTGACACACAGAACAATACCTCTGTGCACTTACTCTGCTGGGTAACCTGACACACAGAACAATAACTCCGTGCACCGACTCTGCTGGGTAACCTGACACACAGAACAATACCTCCGTGCACTTACTCTGCTGGGTAACCTGACACACGGAATAATACCTCCGTGCACCTACTCTGCTGGGAAACCTGACACACAGAACAATACCTCCGTGCACCTACTCTGCTGGGAAAGCTGACACACGGAACAATACCTCCGTGCACCTACTCTGCTGGGAAACCTGACACACGGAACAATACCTCTGTGCACCTACTCTGCTGTGTAACCTGACACACGGAATAATACCTCCGTGCACCTACTCTGCTGGGAAACCTGACACACAGAACAATACCTCCGTGCACTACTCTGCTGGGTAACCTGACACACAGAACAATAACTCCGTGCACCGACTCTGCTGGGTAACCTGACACACAGAACAATACCTCCGTGCACCGACTCTGCTGGGTAACCTGACACACAGAACAATACCTCCGTGCACCTACTCTGCTGGGAAACCTGACACACGGAATAATACCTCCGTGCACCTACTCTGCTGGGTAACCTGACACACAGAACAATACCTCCGTGCACCTACTCTGCTGGGAAATCTGACACACAGAACAATAACTCTGTGCATCGACTCAGCTGGGTAACCTGACACACAGAACAATACCTCCGTGCACCTACTCTGCTGTGTAACCTGACACACGGAATAATACCTCCGTGCACCTACTCTGCTGGGAAACCTGACACACGGAATAATACCTCCGTGCACCTACTCTGCTGGGAAACCTGACACACGGAACAATACCTCCGTTTCTCCTACTCTGCTGGGTAACCTGACACACGGAACAATACCTCCGTGCACCTACTCTGCTGGGAAACCTGACACACAGAACAATACCTCCATGCACCTACTCTGCTGGGAAACTTGACACACAGAACAATACCTCCGTGCACCTACTCTGCTGGGAAACCTGACACACAGAACAATACCTCCATGCACCTACTCTGCTGTGAAACTTGACACACAGAACAATACCTCCGTGCACTTACTCTGCTGGGAAACCTGACACACAGAACAATACCTCCGTGCACTTACTCTGCTGGAAAACCTGACACACAGAACAATACCTCCGTGCACCTACTCTGCTGGGAACCTGACACACAGAACAATACCTTCGTGCACTTACTCTGCTGGGTAACCTGACACACAAAACAATAACTCTGTGCACCGACTCTGCTGGGTAACCTGACACATAGAACAATACCTCCGTGCACCTACTCTGCTGGGAAACCTGACACACAGAACAATACGTGCACCTACTCTGCTGGGAAACCTCACACACAGAACAATACCTCCGTGCACTTACTCTGCTGGGAAATCTGACACACAGAACAATACCTCCGTGCACCTACTCTGCAAATGTTCGGGCATGAAACTGTCTTCAAATTCTGAAAATGGCTTGTAATTTACAGGTGTATTTGCTAGACAATTTTTAAAAACAATGAGCTTGAACGGATTTGACAGACACGGAGTTAATATTCAGACTCAGTCGGTTATCACTTTAACTTGAGCTGCACTTGGAAGTGTGTCTGAACGTTTGGCTTGAATTGTAGGCGTATCTGAGAGCTTGGCGACCCTCAAAGGGCTGCAGTCCCCCTGCCTATAGGCAGCATACAATTCACTGCCAATCTCCATTCTCACTTCCACAATTGAGCTAAGTGCTACGACTTCACAGACACCCACACAGGGTCTCCACAGAACAACGAAACAGTCAAGCCCTGCCTGTGCTGTTTGACATTAAAGACCACTTTGTGATGTATTCTCAGACCTCTTTCGAAGCCTGCCATCCATGAGGAATTCGAAGTAAAACCGAAACATGTTTGCAATGGAGCAACGTTCTCGTGTGTAAGCAGCTGTAACAACCACAAACCTTTAGTGGAATGCTTGAAGTAAAAACACAGTTTGTCTTCAACATTTTTTAAGGATCTTTACTATTTTTGGAAAATGTGTGTATTCGTATAGCATGCAAAACGTGTGCTTTCATAGATGGTAGACTTTATTTTTTTTTAGGCGTGCATTCAATTGTATCAAAACACTAAACACGGATAATGCCAATAGTGTTTGCTTTTGTATAGTGAAAAAGTTTCCTTAAGCTTTACTAACACAAATTGGACAGGTGCCCAATAGCTAGCAGCACTGCTATCTTCCTCTCTCTCACCTAAAACTGGAACAACAAAAATAGATACCTTTTTCGTATACAGAAACAAATGCACAAAGGACACTTGCAGTTTCAGCAAACACAGTAGTGCAAGTTTCCCTCACACATACACGAACAAAAGACACTTACAGTTCAAGCAGCAGCAGAGCAAGCTTACCTCATGCACACAAACACCCACAACAGACTGTGAGTATCAGAGGCGCAAGTTTCTATGCACACACAAACTGGGTTTAAGTAGTAAGGTGAACCAAAGGCAGCTAAGCTAAAATATTGGGTGTGGCCTTCTGTGGGTCTGCTGGAAATCTGCATTGTGGGAAGAAACCAACACACAGCACCAGTGGCGGTTGCTAGGGAATGGTGGTAGGGTTGAGGTAATATAAATTTTATGGTCATGTTGTGTTCCCTAGCGAGTACCCCACCGACTCCATGTACGAGTTAAAAGTGCATGTAACTTCCCTCCTGTACCAGCTATGAAGACGCAAATACATTTGCGTCCAACGTTAACTTGTCCTCTTTCAGACCCACCATGAATGGGTTTGATGGTCCGTTCCTAAGTATGCTATGCCAACGTCTTTTTGAAGTATACTCCTACGTTTTTCAGCCTGGCTGAAAGTAGGCCCTGAATCTCTGCCACCGAGCCTCTTTTCTGGCTTCTGACTGCGAGGGCCTCTGCCCAAGCAGCCCCCGTACCCGTGAACTCTGACTTACTTCTAGCGCGGCCCTCCGTGCTCAGCTCAGCCTGCTGCCTGCCAAGATTGACTATAACCTTCGAGTTATCTGTTTTCCTCCCCGAAGATACATTCCGGCCTACTAGCTTCAGTAAACATCCTTCCTCAGCTACAGGGCTAAAGGGCCGACCTGTCTTTATGCAAGTAATTCATAGCCTCTGTTGCCATGCTTCCATGGAAGGCCCCATGCCCCCACGCTTCTCATACAGACACTCAGGCGCTTATACACGCACTCACAGCAAGTATAGAATAGCTTCTGCTCTAGAGACCTTTCTGCCCAGATAGCTTAGTTCCTAAACATCAGATATCAGATATGATAGAAGTACAAGTTGATCTGACATGCCAGACTTCTGTCTCTTTCCGTCAGTGTAAATGTCAAGTCCCCTGCACCCCGTCTATCACACGTCATGCAGCTGCGCACGCATCCAAGCTTCCGATTTCCGCTGACATTGCAACATTCTGTTAGCACCACCCCTTGGTGCCACCCACTTGCGTCACCTATCAGTGACGTTTTCTAGCACACACCCTAGTTCACGCCTAGTTTACGCCTCTTGATGATGTACTAGCACCACGTGTATACTGTTATCTTGTCTTCTCTCAGCTGTTACGCCTCTTACATTGAACATTATGATGTAAATCAAGTATATAAGCTATGTATTGTCAATAAACGTTAGCGCGCTCATCTATCCCTTCTGACACCCTGTGTGGTGGTCAGAACATGATATCCTGATTCCTTTATGAGGAATAAAACCCTTAGAAACTCTTACACCACGGACTCTGTTTTCCTTCATTTCGATTGAGTTATTATTGATTAAGTACTTACCTGCATAGAAATTAAGAGAGTAAATTAATTATTTACATCATTTTGGCGCCCGAACAGGGACCCCTCCCCCACCTCACGCGCCGGAAGGTGCGTTGCAATCCGTGTCCCCTGCCATCAGTTAGACGGACAACACGTGTACTGGCAGGATTTCCTGCATCCCCCTCTGACACACGGAGGTGACGAAGACTGCGATCAGTGCCCAGACGAGGCGGTGAGGAGTGCGGAGGATCCCGACCAGAGCCCAGCCGAAGGAAGCAAGGTCCGAGGTGTGAAGAGGCCCACCAGTTTTCCGAAGTTTTCCGAAGTTTTCCGAAGTTTTCCGAAGTGTTCCGAAGTTCCGAGTCGAGTCCAGTCGAGTTTTCCGAGGCCTTCTGTTTTCCGTGCTTCCCGGTGAGTACCATTGCTGGGTCGTATCTAGACGGGTTTGGGTACGCAAGTCCGGTCTGCACTGTTTTTAGGCAGTGTATCTGTACTGTTTAGCAGTATATAAAGTATTCCGAATTTCTGCACTGTTACAGCAGTGTATCTGTATCGTTGAGCGGTACATTCAGAGTAAGGGGGAAGTTAACTATGTCTTTAAATGTTTCATGTGATTAATGTCGTGGTATGAATGTGATTGTTTTTGTGCATTATTGTGTTTTTGTATAAATAGTTACAGTTGACATTAAGTATCAAGGATCAAGCATTCCAGTATCAAGTAGGCACAATGCCGTTTTTCAACAAATTAAAGCAGATAGGAACTAGGAAAGGGATGTTAGAGGAAGAGATTCCAATCCCCCCTAGGGACACTCCAGGTAATTTCATGTATAATAAGCATGGCATAGACGCCATCTTGTATCTAGAGTTATGGACAGATTATACCAAGCACCTAGAGGAAAGATACCGATGGCCAGTTAACGGAACATGGGATGCCGAGTGCATCATAAAGGTAGAAGAAATATTACGGAAAAAGAAAGCTAGACAATCTCAGAAAGACGCCATAGAATTTTGGCGTAAGGAATCACGTAAACGTGCTGATAGAGCACTCCGTAGAGAAGACAGGCTTAAAGAATCAGAAAAAGCCCAAGAAAACGAATTAGTTACTGAGGGAATTCGAGTAAAAGTAGAACAAATAGACCGTATCCAAAATGGCAAAGTGAACAACATGTATCTTTTGGCCGATGGTACCCCTGACGCCATTTCAGAAATACCGAAAAATTTGCCGTCACCATTAGTTCCAACTAAAGTAATGCATAAGACTACTAAAGACATATTCCTAAATTCATATCTCGAAGATGTAGCGCCAGCTTACACCAATCTGCCTGTTCGTGCCCTGCCTACTGACAGGGCCGGGGGTGGTACTGCCCCCCAAGATCACTCTCAGCCAACACCGAAAAAGACTAGTTCCGTTCCGCCAGCTCCGCCACTTCCCTCACCTAAAACTGAGTTACCGAAACCACTTCAATCAGATCCTACTAAGAGACAAATTCAGATACTGACTACACACAGAGATAATGCCCAAGCTTCCGCTTCAGGAGGTGCGACCGCGGGTCTCCAGACCCCGCCACCGACTCACAGATTAAATCTCAGAAGTATGCAGAGTCCTCTTACGCACAGATCCCCCCGTTCTTCTAATTCGTCCCGTCTTGATGCACTAAAAGAAAATATGTCAGTTTGTAGATATGATCCAGAACCTGGACAGGACGACTTAATGGTATTAGCGTCTTTACGGTTAAGATCTGCTACTGATAGTTTGTTATGTTATGCAGGAATGAAGGAGCACCTAGATAGAATATATGAGTTCGTTCAAACGGGAAAGGACCCCGACAGTATTAAGGATGCCCTGGAGAAACAGAAAGTTACCATGCAAGCACTGATACTCCGATTTTTCATAAATTGTCTAATAAGAGAACGAGACAGGCCCGGAACAGAGCAGAGTGAATTAGATGCATTGAACAAGTGGGGTCAAAATATAGCCGACGGAAAACATGACAGACAAAATTGCATAGAGGCCATGTATAAAAAGATTAAGAAGGCAGTGATAGCAGTACACGACAAAGAGAAAGAAAAGGCTCCCTCCGAGGAGGAAGAAGAATCTGAAGAACTAGAACCAACTACAAGCACTATAGCATATGTAGGTAAGGGAACTTATCTTAGGAAGGGTATCCGTCCAGAAAGCAAGAGAGTTTTCTTCTCTGCCTTAACGAATCCGAATTCTGCTGAGCATCAGTTCCAGGAAACTGATAAACGGCTTCGAGATCGAGTTGGGTACCATGTACTCAATTCTATGGATGAACAAGAACTAGCCCGATCAGCGGTATCATGGGCCGAAAATGCAAACATATATAATGATGACACGGTAGCACAGACATTTCTGAACCTCTCCCCCGACGAACAGAAATTAGCAGGTATATATATGACTCAGCACCTTCTCATTAAGTACAGAAAACATTATTCCGATCCAGGTCCCTTACATGAGACACTAGAAGCACTACTGATGGATAGATGGAGAGGCCTAAGCACTAAATTAGTTCAAATAATTCTAGAACAACGACGCAGATATGATACCTTTGTAAGTCCTGAATATGTTCCCGCCCCACCCCCAGAAAGGAAAATGTACCATATGCAGTGCGGGAGTGGTATTGAAAGTCAGAACCCCTTGCGAGAAGTGCACCCTGTTATGGGTGAGGATAAAATTTTGAAACGCGTGTATGTACACACGCCTCTGACTAAGTTAGAACTGTTAGAAATGAAGAAATTAGTACCGTGCCATGATAAAGACCCTGCAGGTTTCCATAGAGAGCTCAAAGACATGTTACTGATGGGGGACTACACATATGATGATATCATGAAAATGTTGAAAGTATTATTGCCTACGGGTATATTCGAGAAATTAAAGGAAAAGGACTGGGAGGTGGGAGACGCAAAGATTGCCTGGGCAGAAATAGAGGATGAAGAAAAGAAACGGGTTCCAGGGTTAGGCCTTGGGGACAAAACTAAAGCATTACCAGGTTTAATAGTACAGGTCCTGCCCAGATTATTGACAACTAGAAAGGAGGATTGGGACGCAATCTCGTCCTGTAAACAGAAACATGATGAAGATACTAGCGACTTTTATTCTAGATTCGAGAAATGTTTTATTATCAATAGTGGCCTTCAGCCAAGTAGCGAGTCGTACCCACATCTTTTCGTATCAAAGTTAGTCGAGAATTCCCTACCGTTAGTTAAAAATAGAGTGTATAAAGTCGAGAGTACATGGCAAGCAAATACGCCATCCCAGATGTTACAAATGTTACAATATCACCAGAATAGAATTAGGGAAGAACAAGACCAGGAACAGAAGCGCATGAAAGACACGAAAATGAAAATGTTAGTAGCCCAGACGGTTCCATCCGACAGTCACAGAAAAGGTACGACCCAGACAAGTCACACTGCAGCTCCTGTGAAAGGGACATGCAATTATTGCAAGCAGCCAGGTCACTACGTACACGAATGCGCAGTTCTGAAACATAACATAGCGACAGGAAAAACTAAAGAGAGACCGCATCCTCCTAGACAAGACCATAACCAGCATCAGTCTACACAGAATACACAGCCCATGCATGCATCTGCACAGACAGCACAGACCGTAGCAGTACCACAGCCACAGCCCATTGCTGCAACTCAGCAAGTCTCACAACAGATGTACCAGTATGCCCAGTCTGCTTACCCCGAATATTCCCGATATACATGAAACAGCCTAGAGAGGGAAGGTGGCTTGCCTCTTATCGAGATTCCTGTAGATCAAGAAGGTCCTTATGTACACAGTCAAGTATTGGGGAAAGATAGAAAGTTTTTAATTGACACAGGGGCAAGTCGCACTACAATAAGTCATGACGAAGTTCCAGGGGCACCCCTCTCAGGCTCACAAAATGTTTCCCTTGGGTTTTCAGGACAGCCTATTGTAAATGAAGTATCAGAACCAGTTCCCCTGGCTGTGGGTCCATTATCACGCGTTACAGACCTGTTACTAACAAAATCATGTCCGGAAAATCTGTTAGGAATTAAAACACTGAAGGCTCTAGGAGCTATAATATGTTGCTCCCCGGAGGGGGTTAGACTCTTTCTACGGGATTTCAAGGGTCATTACGTTCTTCGTGAGTTTGACGTCAGATTGAAAAATGTACCTGATTACTTGTGGGCAAAAGGCCCAACTGATGTAGGATGTATGCACATTACACCATACCGCGTTACCCTCAAGGCAGGTGTTGTATTACCCAGAATCAGACAATACAAGTTACCACCCGATGCTGTAGCGGCTTTACTGAAAATCATTGAAGAGCTCATTGCCCAAGGAGTGGTCGTCGAAACCGACTCCAATATCTGTAATTCACCCATAATTCCGATTCTTAAACGTACTGATCCCAATGCACCGCCAGTATATCGGCTGGTGATTGATCTTCGAGAATTGAATAAATGCATTATCCCACAGTATCCTGTGGTCCCCGATATATCATCTCTATTGACTGCTATTGATTCAGAAGCAACGTTCTTTACTGTAATTGATCTCAAGAACGCCTTCTTCAGCGTGCCTATTGATCCAGAGAGCCAATATCTCTTCGGATTCTGTTTAAATGGACGCAGTTTCAAATTTTCGCGCGCACCTCAAGGATTTACAGAAAGCCCCAGCATCTATAGTCAAGCACTGAAAAGACAACTAGATTGTATTCAAATGCCAGTTAACACCGCTTTACTACAATACGTCGATGATCTGCTGATCACCGCACGAAGTGAGCCCGAATGTGAAAAAGCATCACTGACAGTTTTACATTTCCTGGCCGACAAGGGACACAAGGTGTCTCCTTCGAAGCTACAATTCTGTGTTCAGCAAGTTGTGTACTTGGGTCACTTGCTGTCCAAAGTGGGGAGACAGCTCACTCCCGATCGCATTCAGTTAATTGTGAACATGCCGCAACCCAAGACACAAAAGGAAGTGCGGGCCTTCATAGGCCTCACCTCGTACTGCAGACAATGGATTCCCCAGTATGCATTTCTAGCTAAACCACTCATCCAGTTAACGACACAGGAGGCAGCGACTTCGACTGTCCTCCCTTGGACTCAGGAACACACACAAGCTTTTGAAGAATTAAAGAAAGTTTTATGCCAAGCACCAGTTTTAGCGACACCATGTTACAGCAAACCGTTTACACTTTTTGTTACAGAACGTGATGGCACAGCGTTGTCTGTCCTCACTCAAGACCAAGCAGGTTCACATAAGCCTTGTGCTTATTTTTCTAGTACATTGGATTCAGTAGCTCAAGCACTCCCTGCGTGCTTAAAGTCAGTAGCAGCAACAGCGTTAGCAATAAGACAAAGTGATTCAATTGTTTTAGGTCATCAGTTAACAGTTCAAGTACCACATTCTGTAGAGGTTTTGTTAAACAGAACCCAGACTCAACACTTAACTATAGCACGACTGACAGGTTATGAATTAACACTATTCCAGCCACACATAGAAATCAGACGTTGCAGCATCCTGAACCCAGCAACACTGTTACCTACAGTTATGACAGATCCAGCTCCGCATGATTGTATAGAAATAATTAATGCAGTAACTAAGCCTAGACGAGACTTAACAGATGTCCCATTGACAAATCCAGACCTGACACTTTATGTGGATGGTTCATGCATGAGAACAAGTACAGGAGAATTAGTGGCCGCGTACGCCGTGACCACTGAAACTGAAATTAAAGAAACACATCGTATTGACACCCTGTCTGCTCAAGCAGCAGAGCTCATCGCTCTGACCCGAGCTTGTATTCTAGCCAAGAACAGAAATGTTAACATATACACAGATTCCCGCTATGCCTTCGGAGTTGTACACGACTTCGGAGTCCTCTGGCAAGAACGAGGTTTTCTGACTTCTCATGGGGCCAAGATACAACATGGCCCCCTCATTCAAGCACTGTTAGAAGCAATACATTTGCCCTCGGGCATATCAGTCATGAAGTGTAAGGCACATACCAAAGTCACAGATTCTGTTTCCCAGGGTAACGACCTGGCAGACCAGACAGCAAAACATACAGCACTGACTCACACCCAGACTACTGATGTGACAAAGACAATAGTACAAACACAGTGTATGACAGTTAGAGATCCCGCCCTAGACGTAATTGACATCCAGACACATGCTACTCCAGAGGAGATAAAGAAATGGACTGAACTAGGAGGGATTCAGACAGACCAAGGTTGGGTGACGAAGGGAAAATCTATATGGTTTCTCCCCGACTCAATGGTTCAAGTCATGATAAATACAGCACATAGTCCTGCCCATCTTGGAGAGAAAGCCATGTTAGACAGTTTACAGAATCTCTGGTACAACAAACACTTACGAGCAGCAGCAAAACAGAAAGTGCGTACTTGCATGATCTGTTGTCAGTTCAATCCAGGTAAAAGCGTCCCTGTTGAGCAAGGTGGATTCCATCCTCCCGATCACCCTTTTGAAGTCCTCCAGATGGATTATATCCAGATGAATAGCTGTAGAGGATTTAAGTATGTTCTTGTAATTGTTTGTGCTCTGTCCCGCTGGACCGAAGCATACCCAGTCCCAGACTACACTGCTCCGACCACTGCCAGACAGTTGGTTCGTGAATTCTTCCCACGGTACGGTTTGCCCCGTGTCGTGTACTCAGATAACGGACAGCCGTTCTCGTCCGAGTTGATGAAACAAGTTTCCCTCTTGCTAGGATATCAGTGGAGGTTCCACTGTGTCCGACATCCCGAAGCAGCTGGCCTTGTAGAAAGGCATAATCAGACACTAAAAATCCGTCTTGCCAAGATCTGTCAGGAAAAAGGGGTCGACTGGATAGTCGCCCTGCCCGTGGCACTATTCTACATGAGGATGGTCGCCCACTCGAGATCAGGGCTATCCCCGTACGAAGTGGTCTTTGGCAGACCGCCGAATATGTGGGGGACGCCCGTTCCGAAAAAGATCACTGATATTGATTGTAACATGTTGACAGATTACCTTGCCTCCTTGATGTCTGCACTCCAATCATGTCGTTCACAGGTTGCCGCAGCCTTCCCTGACAACACCGATGTAAAGGCGCATGAGGTCCGTCCAGGGGACCTGGTACTCGTCAGGAACTTCGACCGGAAAAGTCCGCTGGAGCCCCGCTGGAAGTCTCCAAAGACCGTTCTGCTTACCACCAGGACCGCCGTGAAAATCGAGGGGAGAAAGGGGTGGGTCCACACGAGTCACATCAAGCTATGCAATGAACTAAAAAACGGACTGAAACAGGACTCTGACTCGTCCACCCCCACCAAAGACTGTGTTGAAGCACAAGACGTTACTGTGCCTAAAAGAGAAAAGACTCCTCAAGAACTTTACCGTATGAAGCTTCGATCTAGCAAGTCAGACAGTTTAATTGTTTAAGTCCTCCCTTAGGTGAATCGGTTAAATAGTTTCTGACATGTATCCCCTAGATCGAGTTAGAGAGAGAGAGGAAAAGAGAAGAACATATTGCAAATCACTCCGTAGTCACTGCATAGTGACACTAATTATCATGTTTATTCTGAGTATTCTAATTATTATTGCCAGCATTCTGCTTCCTATGTACTGGCCTATTTTCTGGCGTAAACAATCTGCTTACAATGTCTCTGCTGAACACACTTTTAGTGAACTTCCTGCACATGAACTCTCTTACAGACTTGCGCTGCGCAACAATACATTCATTAGTATGTTACACCATTCCCATCAGACAAATAATGCTACAGACTGTTGGATATGTGGCCGACTCCCTCCCTACCAGAATTACAAGGGAGCTCTGCCTCTCTTTCCGTACCCATTCACTCACAATGGCTCCTGTGGAGCATGGTTTAAAATAATTAATTCTTTAGATCCTGATATTGCTGTTTTCGATGGGGGCTGGGTTTGGGGAAACTTGAACTTAGTCCTGCTCAACGTCTGTTATCCTGATCAAGAAGGACTTCCCACTCGAATAGGAACTGATCTAGAAAATGAAGTATATGGATTAGGTAATTACACAATTAGCCTTATGATCCTCACTGTTGAATCTGAAACTGCTCCAGTTTTGCCCCATATGTTAGTATTACCAGTCACAGGTGAATTATGTGTTAGCAAGAAAGGTTCAGTACACTTAGGTCATAGTAAATGCACTACTGTGGTCGAGTTCAGTGACCATGGTAAATCGTCTTTTAAAGCTACCAGTCATTCCTACTTTGTTTGTGGTCATACCGCATACATACGTTTGCCTCCAGATTGGGACGGTACCTGTTACATTGCATTCCTTCTGCCACCTGTTTTCCTAGCTCCTCCTGATTACCATAGAAACACGAATCTAGCACCGAATAGACCCAAAAGAGATATTCCCCTTGTCGACTACACAGAAACGGCATGGGAACAGTACACTGATTTCAATAAAGGATTCTTTTTCTTCCTAGGACCTGTCCAAAACAGTAAATTAATACGCAGATTAACGAGAACACTTGAAGCAGTAGTGAACGAAACTGCCTCCGCTCTAGGTAACCTAACAGAGGAGCAGTCCGCTATACGGACTGTTGTCCTTCAAAATCGTCTTGTGATTGACGTCATCTTGGCAGATAGAGGTGGAGCCTGTAAGGTCATCGGGTCAAGTTGCTGTGTTTTCATTCCACAAAATGCACCATCTGTCTATCAAGCTATCACCCGTTTACATAAAATTGCAAATCAGATACATCAGAATCCAGGCACCTGGACTTGGTCCGGTTGGTTCTGGACTACGTTAACAGCTTGGGGATGGAAGATCTTATCCTTCCTAGGCATTGGTCTTGTTATAGTATTCAGTTGTTGCCTATGCCTGCAGTGTGGGCCAGCGATATGTGGACTGTGTGCCACATCCTGCATTGAGCATTCCAGTTGCCTCTCAAACAGTCAAAGAAAGAAAGACGAACATATAATGTTACAAGAACAAACCGATCGATTTATGAGGATCGATATATCATGAAGGGTCCGTAGGGAACAAGGAGGGAATGAGGTAATATAAATTTTATGGTCATGTTGTGTTCCCTAGCGAGTACCCCACCGACTCCATGTACGAGTTAAAAGTGCATGTAACTTCCCTCCTGTACCAGCTATGAAGACGCAAATACATTTGCGTCCAACGTTAACTTGTCCTCTTTCAGACCCACCATGAATGGGTTTGATGGTCCGTTCCTAAGTATGCTATGCCAACGTCTTTTTGAAGTATACTCCTACGTTTTTCAGCCTGGCTGAAAGTAGGCCCTGAATCTCTGCCACCGAGCCTCTTTTCTGGCTTCTGACTGCGAGGGCCTCTGCCCAAGCAGCCCCCGTACCCGTGAACTCTGACTTACTTCTAGCGCGGCCCTCCGTGCTCAGCTCAGCCTGCTGCCTGCCAAGATTGACTATAACCTTCGAGTTATCTGTTTTCCTCCCCGAAGATACATTCCGGCCTACTAGCTTCAGTAAACATCCTTCCTCAGCTACAGGGCTAAAGGGCCGACCTGTCTTTATGCAAGTAATTCATAGCCTCTGTTGCCATGCTTCCATGGAAGGCCCCATGCCCCCACGCTTCTCATACAGACACTCAGGCGCTTATACACGCACTCACAGCAAGTATAGAATAGCTTCTGCTCTAGAGACCTTTCTGCCCAGATAGCTTAGTTCCTAAACATCAGATATCAGATATGATAGAAGTACAAGTTGATCTGACATGCCAGACTTCTGTCTCTTTCCGTCAGTGTAAATGTCAAGTCCCCTGCACCCCGTCTATCACACGTCATGCAGCTGCGCACGCATCCAAGCTTCCGATTTCCGCTGACATTGCAACATTCTGTTAGCACCACCCCTTGGTGCCACCCACTTGCGTCACCTATCAGTGACGTTTTCTAGCACACACCCTAGTTCACGCCTAGTTTACGCCTCTTGATGATGTACTAGCACCACGTGTATACTGTTATCTTGTCTTCTCTCAGCTGTTACGCCTCTTACATTGAACATTATGATGTAAATCAAGTATATAAGCTATGTATTGTCAATAAACGTTAGCGCGCTCATCTATCCCTTCTGACACCCTGTGTGGTGGTCAGAACATGATATCCTGATTCCTTTATGAGGAATAAAACCCTTAGAAACTCTTACACCACGGACTCTGTTTTCCTTCATTTCGATTGAGTTATTATTGATTAAGTACTTACCTGCATAGAAATTAAGAGAGTAAATTAATTATTTACATCAGGGTGACGAGTTAGAAAAAAAAGAAAAGAGGACTTACCTTCTGGTTGCCGGCTGCCGCTTCGCCTCCATCATCCTCTGTTCCTGGCTCACGGCAGCGCCCAGGCTCCAAGACTCCCCTAAGCCAATCACGACGCCACTGTCACCAGCATGACAGCAGCATTGTGATTGGTCTGAGCGTCCTCTTTGGCCGCATAGGCAGTGCCTTGGAGCCTTGAACCTCTACCCGGCTGTGCAACACAGCCAGGCGGAGAAATGCTAAGCGCACATGGCGGCCGGCCAAACCATCATGCGCACCTATGGTGCCCCAACCACTCCTCCTCCCGCTGATGAAAGCCCCACCCCGCCCTAACCTGGCTCCATACTAGAAATATAATTATAATAACATTGTGTTATTATTATTTTATTTTTCCTTTGCACTGCTCAGAGAATAGTGGGGTGACGCTTCTACGCCTTAGCGGTGGAGCGCCGCTGCACAGCACATCAGGGAGGATAGCAATGGGCAACCATGCGCTACATAAGGGCAGTGTCAATGCAAAGGTTGTGCCGAACATCAAGTTCCACAAAACAACAACAGAGGGCTATTCCTACAGCAATATTAACCACAGTATGAAGCTCTAGAAATGGTCATTCCAACTTGTGGAGGTGGAAAATGTAAAAGGCACATCAGGGAGGATAGCAATGGGCAACCATGCGCTACATAAGGGCAGTGTCAATGCAAAGGTTGTGCCGAACATCAAGTTCCACAAAACAACAACAGAGGGCTATTCCTACATCAATATTAACCACAGTATGAAGCTCTAGAAATAGATATTCCAACTTGTGGAGGTGGAAAATGTAAAAGACTTTGACACCAACTACCCAATTCATACCCCCCTTTATAACACAGGTGCTCAAGTTTTTGGATAGGGGTGCTAGAGTCTAATAAAAACATGCGTAATGGTAGCACACCAAACAGAATACCTGCATTAAACATTTACACTAAACTGCAGGACAATTTACTAACTTTACTTCGGCTCCTCTGCTGTGTCCAATTCAAACCCTGCCATCTCGCTTCAGTTTTCTTTTCTTTTCTTCCATCTTTTTCTCTATATCTTCTAAAACTGTGTATATCATTCCATTCAAGGCTAAACAACCCCTCCTAAGTGAATCTGCAGTAACTCTGGCAAGACTCCTGGAAGAAAATATTCTCGATTATTACTCTGATAAACCAACGCATACCAAAGGTTCCATCTCAGGCTTGGTTAATGCCAAAGAAGGCACAAAAACAAAGAAAAACCCAGTAATCGTTGAATGGTCACATCACCTACACATTCAACTAGGCATTTCCTTCTCCTAAATGACAGCAAAAGGACAACCTAAACGCCCCATGATTAAATGTAGAAACCTTAAAAAAACACTGACATGTTTTTCATTACTAGCACTAAACCTAAACAACGTTGCTGCAACATCTCTAGATGAAGTAGCCCCGCTTTTTCTTAAAAGAAAAAACAAAAACATTAGCTGCATTATTCTCTAAGGAACTTATTGAAGAAAGGACATAGGTGAAAGTTTTAGAAAGGATTAGTGACAGAGGAGCTCAATCATTAATTTGAAAACTCTAAAACTGCCCAAATAATTATTAAAAAACATCCTTAGGTCCCGATCACTCGAGGGGAGTGTAATCTCCGTGGGAGGTACCATTAAACTCTATTCCAAACTGTGGGTTGCACTGCACCTGAAGATACCAGTTATAGTAAAAATGGTGCTGGACTTTTCCTGGCAAAAGTAGGTGGAACTCCTTTCGGAAAATGGCCCAGTATTGGGAGAAGACATGAGTAAACTGGTGTGATATGTCTGCACGTGTGGCATTCCCGTTATTAAATAGGTATCTCATGATGGAAGAGAGATACCACACGGGATGGGTAATTCTGAGTTTGAAGATATTTCGTGCCATTACCTTGCAAATTGGCATTGTCCACTTAAAGCCAAAGCCTTCTTCCAGAATGAACTTAGTAGTGCTTAACTGGAGCCGGTGGTTTCCGGTGCTCAGCAACAGAGCTTAAACATCAACACCGGCGCTTTCCATGAGCACCAGTTAAGGACACATTCATTTATGATAGGCACAGGGAGATTAAGTGCTTGCCCAGAATCACAGGAGGTTAAGCCGACACCGAGACTCAAGCCTGGTTCCCCAGCTCTGAAGTTGGCAGCTCTGGCCATTATGCTACATCCTCTCCCCACTTTCATGGTTAGTAATTGACTATGTATTAGGTGGCGATAACAGGAGGAATGGGCTGGTGCAAGCTGCCGACTGATAGAGCTCCAGCACATATTTTTTACAAATTAATTACCGGAAAGCCAGAAAGAGACAAAACAATAACTGTTTGACGTGAGCAATGAAATTGTCAAACCCCCCTTCCAGGCTTTCCAGAGATATCTAAAAGTAAATCTGAACAATTTTGAGAAATTCTTCCTCAAAAAGATGCAAAAAGAGAGGAACAATATCTTTATCTATGTTGACCCATACAATACCTCCAAAATAAAACTGCAAGAGAAATACATGATAGAAAGCAAAACGTGTCCCTATCATCACCAAAATGCCAGAACACACGGCTTTCATCACATGGTGGAGACCATTTTGCAGCATACCTAACCAAAGCCACTTGCCTCCTGATAATACCTGAAAATCACTAAATCCTCCACAGCAAAAGATATGTTCCAAAAAGACTGAAAAAGGTACAAACCTAACTCTTTTAAGAATAGCCATCTGCAGACATAATGTATGAGCTGAATGATTTGAGAAGATAACAGTTTTACCCTTTACTGGAATAATTCTAGAGTGTAGTCTACATTTAACTAAAAGAACATACTACAAATACAACCTTCTAGATAACAACCATTTCTGTTTTAAAGAGGTGAGCAACCTTGACAGTGACTGATGATGCACTCAAGGTCCTAGACAAAGGAGAGTCGTGCATTCTAGTTCTTCTAGACCTTGACACTATTTGATACGGTTGACCACTAAACCCTTACAAACACCCCTTTAAAGACAGATGGGGATGGATGACACTGTCACAACCTGGGGCAAGTCTTACCTGAAGGACGGATCCAGTAAAGATGGGCATTTATGCTGCAGCACTTCGAGTACCAGAAAGCTCTATATTGCCCCTAACACCTTTTAATTATTATGTGGAATCTCTAGAAGAAGAAATTAGAGAAACAAGCTTAAAAAGGCAGCAAATGATAATGATACTCATCTTTATCTAAATATTAGCTCAGAGCAAGACTCAGATAAGGTTGTCCAAGCACTTTGTAAAATTACACCCCGACAAACATCAAATTCCTTCTCATTATCACTAATGCTAACAGCAATCCTGCCCACAACGAGATCCTAGACTCTAATCCTTTGGGAACAAACCCATGATTGTAACCAAAGCGAAACTCCCAGGATTTATACTAGATGGCAACCGCTTTCTAAAATGGCACATAAGCATACACAATTGCTCAATTACACCTCCATATGATTGCAGTTTAAATATATTGTATTGGATAAAGGCCTACAAACCCAGTCCAGTCCCCAGTTCTTTCCAACATGCGCTACAGAGCCACCTTATGCACAGGCCTACCATAGTCAGAGTTGACTCTGCTACAGTAAATACTAAACTCAGGACCAAAACTAATATTGAATACCAAAAAGACATATCACATCATATAGACCCTCACACCTTTCCAAAGAAGAGCCATATGCTCTGACATGAAAAACATACAAAGCCTTACATCATGACTCCTTGGAGTACCTTGCACTGAAACTGAAAGTACAAGGGTGAACCAGAAATGCCTGTAGCAGGGATCTGCAGATGTTAAAGCCTGCAAACTTCAACAAGCTCTCTGCCAATCATTCTCCAGACAATACCAAGAATGTGGAACAGCGTTCCCTCCAGGCCTCAGGACAGCTTCTTCTTACACTTATTTTAAGGGAAGGCTGGAAGAATTCTTAATAAACCAACACCATGCTCCCGCCAAAACTGCCTACAAACAGCTTTCCATAAGCATCAGATCCTTAGGATACTTTATGAATATCTATAGGGTATTGATACTTCCATACGGACTAGAGTCCATCAGGCATTATACATCAATCTGTAAAGCGGAGGATCATGCTACCTACTGGGATTCAGTATAGCAAAATGTTTGTACATGCAGACTGTGTCTTGGCATAAGGTAATGTATTGTTTGTTTATCTTTGACATCCAAAAGTGTTATTGTACATCCTATATGTAGCGATTTGACGTCAATAATGACTTGGACAGCGCTATAAAAAACCACAAAAATAACCCCTTTACTCTCATCTCATCAAACACTATTGGTCCCTCGTCAGAAGCGGTCGCTCCCTACTGCCCCTGCTCTCCCCTGCCTACTCTGCCTGGGTATCGTTAGCGCTGCTCTGTTGTTCATAATAGCGCTTGACTGTGCCTGCGCTTGACTGTGCCTGCATTATTTCATTAATTTCAAGTGTCTGTATTGTTTGCTTGACTGTGCCTGCATTATTTCATTAATTTCAAGTACTTGTATTGTTTGCTTGGCTGTGCCTCCATTATTTCATTAACTTTAAGTGCCTGTATCGTGTTGCTCGCATTACCGGATCGTTTATTTATTTAATATTGTGGCCCATTGCTTCAGTGCTCCACTCCTCAAGCGCCTCGCTGCCCACCGAGTAAATATTTAGTCAGTTTCCCCCAACCCGCTTTGCGCTTTCGTTTTAGCCGCCATTACTGTTGTTGTTGTGCCCGGAGCCCGCCCCCTCCACCACGCACCCGCCTCCCAGCTGCTCCTCCCTCCCACTAAGAGGCAAGGCTTCTCCCTGCCGACCGAAGCGCTGTGACCGTCCTGACTTCGTCAAAAGCAGTCGCTCCCTACTGCCCCTGCTCTCCCCTGCCTACTCTGCCTGGGTATCGTTAGCGCTGCTCTGTTGCTCATAATAGCGCTTGACTGTGCCTGCGCTTGACTGTGCCTGCATTATTTCATTAATTTCAAGTGCCTGTATTGTTTGCTTGACTGTGCCTGCATTATTTCATTAATTTCAAGTACCTGTATTGTTTGCTTGACTGTGCCTCCATTATTTCATTAACTTTAAGTGCCTGTATCGTTTTGCTCGCATTACCGGATCGTTTATTTATTTAATATTGTGGCCCATTGCTTCTGTGCTCCACTCCTCAAGCGCCTCGCTGCCCACCGAGTAAATATTTAGTCAGTTTCCCCCAACCCGCTTTGCGCTTCCGTTTAAGCCGCCATTATTGTTGCTGTTGTGCCCGGAGCCCGCCCCCTCCACCACGCACCCGCCTCCCAGCTGCTCCTCCCTCCCACTAAGAGGCAAGGCTTCTCCCTGCCGACCAAAGCGCTGTGACCGTCCTGACTTCGTCAGAAGCGGTCCCTCCCTACTGCCCCTGCTCTTCCCTGCCTACTCTGGCTGGGTATCGTTAGCGCTGCTCTGTTGCTCATAATAGCGCTTGACTGTGCCTGCGCTTGACTGTGCCTGCATTATTTCATTCCTTTCAAGTGCCTGTACTGTTTGCTTGACTGTGCCTGCATTATTTCATTAATTTCAAGTACCTGTATTGTTTGCTTGACTGTGCCTCCATTATTTCATTAACTTTAAGTGCCTGTATCGTTTTGCTCGCATTACCGGATCGTTTATTTATTTAATATTGTGGCCCATTGCTTCTGTGCTCCACTCCTCAAGCGCCTCGCTGCCCACCGAGTAAATATTTAGTCAGTTTCCCCCAACCCTCTTTGCGCTTCCGTTTTAGCCGTCATTATTGTTGTTGTTGTGCCAGGAGCCCGCCCCCTCCACAACGCACCCGCCACCCAGCTGCTCCTCCCTCGCCCCTCCCTCCCTCCACTACCCACTTATGACAGATGCGTTTTTGCGCAGCGTTCACGCGCAGCGGTCGCGCCCCATGCGCGCCGAAGGTGCGCCAAAGGTAAGCCCGTCTACGCCCGTCCGCGCCTGGACCGCGCCCAGCGCCAGACCCCCTGGTCCTCGCAAGACCCACTCCTCCCGCATAACGTATGACGCCGCAACTCTCCTTGCCCTTAACCCCGGTCACACCCCACAATGCTGCGTAGCTACCCCAGGACACACCCATGGACCATTCGTCTGCCTCTCCTGCAAGTTCGCCTGCATCAGAACCCACACCAAATCCTCCTCCTCCAAACGCAACTCCAACTCTAACCACCTGAAGTGCATCCTGCTGAACACCCGCTCGGTCCACAAACACGCCACTGAACTCTGGGACCTACTCGACACTACATCGCCGGACGTCGCCTTCCTTACAGAAACTTGGATGAACGCCTCTTCAGCGCCCGACATCGCCATAGCCATCCCGGATGCCTACAAGATCATCCGAAAAGACCGTACCAACCAAACAGGAGGAGGCATCGCAATCGCCCATAAGAACACCATCCGAATCGCGACCAGCTCCGACGATAACCTCGCGACTGCCGAACACCTGCACTTCCAGATCCACACCGACCCCAGAACCACACTTAGAGGCACCCTCATCTACAGACCACCAGGAACCCGCACACAATTCAACGAAGACATCACTGACTTCATCAGCCCACATGCCCTCACCTCCGAGAACTACATTCTACTGGGAGACCTCAACTTCCACCTGGAAAAGAATAACGACAGCAACACCACCACCCTTCTGGACAACCTGGCCAATCTTGGACTCAAACAACTTGTTGACACCCCCACCCACTTAGCCGGACACACGCTCGACCCTATCTTCACCTCCAGCAAACACATCTCCTTTGATCACACCACAGCTCTCCATTGGACGGACCACAGCTGCGTTCACTTCAGCTACAAAAAGACCACGACCCACGTCCCACCACAACCTATTCTTCGAAGAAACTGGAACAAAATCACCACCGACCAACTCTTCACATCGCTTAAGCTTAACCCCCCCCCGCCATATCATTGGACCCAAACCAAGCTGCCACCAAACTCACAAAATGGATCACCCACAGTGCTGACGAACTAGCACCCTTGAAAAACCACCAGATCAAACAAGGTAGCAAAAAGGCCCCCTGGTTCAACGATGACCTTAAGAAATCCAAGAAGCTATGTCGCTCCCTCGAGAAAACCTGGAGAAAAAACCAAACCACTAACAACCTGACCACCTTCAAGGACGCCACCTGCAAACACCACCAATTGATCCGATCCACCAAGAAATCAGCACTCAAGGATCGACTCGACAACAACGCCCACAACAGCAAGGAATTATTCAACATCGTCAAAGAATTTACCAACCCCACCGCCGGCACCAACGACATCACTCCCTCCCAAGACCTCTGCGACTCTCTATCCTCTTTCTTCCACAACAAAATCGCCGACATTCATAACAGCTTTGAAAACCTGTCCGAAGAACAATCCACTCCACCTACCTCCGAACCAAAACAGCACTCTCACAACCTTTGCGCCTGGAACCCAATCACTACTGAAGACACCATCCGCCTGATGAACTCCATCCACTCAGGTTCACCAACCGACCCATGTCCTCACCACATCTTCAACAAAGCAGACTCCATCATCGCACCACATCTCCGCGAGGTCATCAACTGCTCCTTCAACTCCGCTACCTTCCCAGAAAGCTGGAAACATGCCGAGCTCAGCGCCCTTCTGAAGAAACCCACAGCGGACCCCTCTGAACTTAAGAACTACCGCCCCATCTCACTCCTCCCCTTCCCGGCCAAAGTCATCGAGAAAGCCGTCAATAGTCAGCTCGCCGCCTCCCTTGAATCCAACAATTCACTCGACCCCTCACAGTCCGGCTTCCGAGCCAAACACAGCACCAAAACTGCCCTCATTGCTGCCACAGACGACATCCGAACGCTACTGGACAAAGGAGAAACAGTTGCCCTCATCCTACTTGACCTCTCCGCCGCCTTCGACACAGTCTGTCATAACACCCTCATACAACGCCTCAGCAATGTCGGAATACAAGGAAAAGCGTTGGACTGGATCATCTCGTTCCTCGCCGGAAGACCCCAAAGAGTCCGCTTTCCCCCTTTTAGATCAGAGGCCACCGAAGTCATCTGCGGCGTACTACAAGGATCATCACTCAGTCCCACCCTCTTCAACGTTTACATGAGTCCCCTCGCATCCATCGCGCGCCAACACAACCTCAACATCATCTACTACGCAGACGACACCCAGCTGATCCTCTCCCTCACCGAAGACCCTAACACAGCCAAAACCAATCTACACGAAGGAATGAAAGAAGTAGCCGAATGGATGAAGAACAGCCGTTTAAAACTAAACTCGGACAAAACGAAAGTCCTCATCTTAGGATCCTCCCCCTCTGCATGGGACGACTCGTGGTGGCCACCGGCTCTGGGCACAGCACCCATACCTACAGATCACGCACGTAACCTGGGCTTCATCCTAGACTCCTCCCTCTCGATGACCAGACAAGTCAACGCCATCTCATCCTCATGCTTCAACATCCTACGCATGCTCAAAAAAATCTTCCGCTGGATCCCCACCGAATCAAGAAAGACAGTCACCCACGCACTAGTCACTAGCCGACTAGATTATGGAAACACCCTTTAAGCCGGAACCACAGCCAAACTACAGAAAAAACTCCAACGCATCCACAACGCCTCAGCCAGACTCATACTGGACATCCCCCGTCAAGCTCACATTTCCGGTCACCTGAAAGATCTCCACTGGCTTCCTGTCAAACAGAGAATAACGTTCCGTCTCCTCACCCACGCACACAAGGCCCTCTACGACCTAGGACCCGAATGCCTCAACAAACGACTGTCCTTCTACACACCCACCCGCCAACTACGTTCATCCAATCAAGCCCTCGCCACAATTACACGCATCAATAGATTCACCATGGGAGGAAGATCTTTCTCCTACTTAGCAGCCAAAACCTGGAATTTTCTCTCCCCACTCACCTCCGCCTTACACAGAACCACCTCTTTTTCTGAAAGCACATAAAAACCTGGCTATTCGATAAGTAATGCTCCCACCCGCCCTCAAGCGCCTTGACACCCTCTGGGTGAGTAGTGCGCTATACAAATTACTGAGCTTGAACTTGAACTCTTTCTCTCAGTCCCTTGCCCCATGTGTCGCCTCCTCATATTTGTTTGCTTTTCCTACACTCACACCTGTCCCCCATTGCTTCCTCCATTTCCCTTTTTCGGCATCTCGTCCTGTACTGCTCCCTTTCCCTCCTCACTCACACACCTTCTCGGTGCCCCTCTACATGTATATGGGCCTTCCCCCATACACCATCTCTCCCTCCACGCACACCTCTCTATTGTCCTGCTCTTCCTCATTTCCCCCCGTCTCCTTCTCCTGACACTCCCATCCCCCTCCCTCCCTTTTCCTCAAGATCTCTTCCTTATCTACAACTCCCTTTGTCGCTCTCCCACTCTCTGCCCATCTTCCTTTGCTCGTTTCCTCATTCTCTGCACCCTTTACCCTTCTCTTCATCACTCTCCCCCTCTCTGCCCATCTTCCTTTGCTCTGTCCCTCCTCCTCTGCACCCTTTACCCTTCTCTTCATCACTCTCCCAACTAAGCATAAACAGAAGCGGAATTGTCAGGGGAGCGCCTCTGCCCATTAGCACTGTCTGTCCAGACTTACTAAGGAGCAGCACTTACTGTATGATGAGAGAGAGAAAGATCCATTAACTGCAGCCAGGACGGAGAGAGCTCAGATGTGCTTAGGATTGTAAATGATTAAACCCTAAAAACCCGCGCAAGGAGGCAAGGACATGGAGAGGAGGCATGCTGATGCAAGCAAGCCCCGTGCTGCCACCGGAGCCCGGTGACACGGCTGTGGGCGCTGTTTCCTTTTCAGACAGTCTTCTCACGCACCGCTGGGGCACACATGACCTTTGCACCTTGCGGCGGGAGTGGCAAAGGGCCTTCTCTGCGGTTAGAGGCCTTTCGGAAGCACAGAGGCGTATCGTGGTTGAGCAATCAGAACTCTGGATGAGTGAAGAATACAAAGTAGTGACCGTGTGTCATTGACAATTGGGTTGGGGGCTATCAGAGGAGAGGGCTGGCAAGCAACCAGGTACACAAATGTCAAATTAAGGCCCGAGATTTTCCGATAAATATGTAGTTTGTCTATCTATGCCCGGGAAAAGAACGGCGAATGTGATGCTCTTTCTTGGTGCTTGGAATTGTCGGACTTGCATCGGGCACAAAAAACATGATGGCTGAATTTGGGGTGATTGTCTCGTGTACAATCCAGGAATTCGTGAAGTGACTTGAGGCGTGGGTGAAGGAACGTGTCCGGTGCTGTCACAACACGCAAGGCCTGTGTTGGCTTTACATTTGAAATGCAAAGATAAGCACGCTCAGGCCCGCATGCGAGTTTGCCCGGGGCGCCTCGGGCCTGGCACGTGATAAGCAGAAGGCTCCAGGGGGATTCCTGTAGAGGACGAGAGTTCCCAATTGTTGGAGCCTCCGGCGTGACGTGGACTTAGGGCATCCGTTCTGAGGTCAGGCTGGGAGGCTCCTGCACCTGGACCTGCACCCACCCCGTCAGAGTAGGTGGAAGATTAGGGTAACATGGGGGCTATGACCCTCCAAATAAGGGGCACTTGGAATCCCTGGTATTCACCTGCGTAGGCTGGCTGGGAAAATATTAGGACAGCAGAAAGTGATGCCTTCCACCCCTGCCTAGGCCTGAGGATGATAATGTGACGTGCATTTCACAGTGCACTGCCGAAACCCTCCCCTGCGCATCAGTTTAATCAGGCGCACCCCTCTGCACCAGCCCTATCACCTCTGGGCACCTTCGCTACCCTGAACTCCGCTGGAATAAGTTCGGTCTCCTACACCAGTTAGCCTCCTGCACTCCTGTTCACTCCCTTGCAGTCACGTGCTTCAAATCCCTCACCTGCACCTCTGTGTGCATTCTCACTCCTATGCACCACCGGGCACCAGTTATCTCCCCTGCATCTGAAACGATTCATAGGTTCACTCGTATACATCTCCGTGCATCAGTGAAGTCACCCCTCTCCCGTGGACCAGTTCACTCTCCTGCATCAGTGTACCCCAGCAACCTTACCCCCGCCGCAGGTCACATCTCTGTAGTACAACACTTAACTATCCCGGGCCCGCGGAGCACACTGGTGCAGTGAGTGATCTGTACACCAATTGACATTTCTACGCCAGACAGTAAAATTCCCTGCTTCGTTTAGTTTCCATGTACCTTCGTGATCTGGGCATACATCCGCACTTGTCAACAATACGTCCTCTGCACCTCTGTGGACCAATCACCTCCCTGTGCCTCCGTGTACCAGGTCCTTATCCGGTAACACTAGGGTCACCCTCTGTATCTCTATGCTCCACTTCACTCCCCACATATTTGTGCCCCACGTCAATCCCCTGCACCGCTGTGCATCCGTGTCCTCTCCCCCCACTCATCTATTTGCCCCACTTCGCACACATGCACCATTTTGCACCAGTTCTCACACTGTGCACCAGTTACTTTGCTGCATCTGGGTGACTTCTTTCCAGCGTGTCAGGATACAGTGCACTCTGTTCTTAGGGGGTCTTCTGGCTGTGTCATGGACGAGAGGGCTGAGCTGATGTCTTTACCCACAGCCCCTCCTTGCCTGGAGAGATGCTCTGATGTGCTACAGCGGGGAGTGCGCCGCGGCTGGGTCAGTCTAAGGCTTCCTGGCTCCTTGGGCAAAGTTTCTCTGGAGCAGCTCCCATCCCTAGGGGGTCTGCTCAGCGCCCACTGATTGGTGAACCCCAGCCCACCGGCCCCGCCTCCGCTATATCAGCCCTCGGCGCTCGCAGAGCAATGGCAGCGCCGAGAGAGCGGGGCAGGTGAGCGCCGCGCATCCATGACTTCCTACCTGGAGTACTGCGGGGAGGCGCTGGCCTTCTCCCCGCGGGTCTGCCGCGCCGGGGGCCCGCGCGCGCTCTACCCGGGGCCGGAGCCCGCATATGCGGGCAGTCTGACCGGCCATGGCCCGCCTTACAGCCTGGAGAGCCCGCAGGAGCCCGCGGACTACCCTTTCCTGCCCTCGGGGGCCGAGCTCTACCACCCGGCCGAGGAGAGCGGCGGCCACTACCCCGGCGCTGCCCCGTACCTCTTCAGCGCGCAGCCGGAGTACAGGTACGGGGAGCAGGCGTCCTTCCAGCCCTGTGCCGCCGAGCAGCCCGAGCTATACCCAGGCCCCTTCCAGAGCTTCTCTCCATCCCCCGGCTCCTACCCCCGGCCGCACACCCCCGCCCACGGGGCCCAGGCCGTCAGCACCTTCGAGTGGATGAAAGTGAAGAGGAACCCTCCCAAGAAACGTGAGTTTCAAAAACTTGTGTGCGCGCCTCCCTGTCCTGAGAGTGGGCTCTTAACCAGAATGAATCGTGGTCCCCAGTTGTCCTAACATACTTTCTCCTTCTAAAAATGTCATCGCCAGTGTACAAAACCGTTACCTTTTTTTTTCGCAAAACTCCCTTTTGTCTCTCAAAAGTCCAGCTGGCATGTTCTATATTATAAGGAGAATTGCGTGGGGGCAGGAGAACAAAGTTAACTGTATGCGCTTGTCTGTCACTTGTACTTTATTGCACTGTTTGATCACTTTTTGAGTGTAAGTTTGCCTTAAAGTGCATCCTCGAGTCGATGTGCATGTTCGGGGGCCGGTGGAACGCCTAATTGATATATGATGCTATTGTTGCGATTTGTAATGTCTAGGCGCACTTCCGCTGTCACTAGGGAAAGGCGCTAACAAGTGACAGCGAAAATGTAAATACTCGCCCCGGGCTATATCTGTTGTTCTCTCCAAATATTGTCCTGTGCTCATTGTACTTTTCTGCCTCGCTTAACATGCCCTCTTTAGCAGCGTTGCTGTCTCTTGCACTGTTTCGATACAACCGTACTGACTGTTCCTTCCTCCTCACAGACACGGCGGCCGAGTACGGACTCTTCAGCCCCGCCGGCACCATGCGCACAAACTTCAGCACCAAGCAGCTGACCGAGCTGGAGAAGGAGTTCCACTTCAACAAGTACCTGACCCGGGCCAGGCGCATCGAGATCGCCAGCTCCCTGCAGCTGAACGACACTCAGGTCAAGATCTGGTTCCAGAACCGGAGGATGAAGCAGAAGAAGCGCGACAAAGAGGGCATCTCGCCCACCAGGCCTGGCCAGGGGGCCCTGGCAGGGGGACACAAGCCCGGGAGAGCGGGCGACAAGTCCGAGCCCGGCTCAGGTAGCCCTAAACACTGCCCAGTCCCCGCGGAGGGGCTCGGATTGTGATTGGGACAAAGCACCGGGGCAGGAAGTGACGCCTACGCGCTGTGCGTACGGGGACTCTGAGGAGGCTCGTGCGTCCCGGAAAAAGGTGTCAGCTTTGCGCATCCAGAAGCTAGTGAATGGGATGAGACTGCACTGATAAACTTCACTTTTGACGAATTCACGTGCTCGACTATGCAACGCGAGTAACTATGTATTGCCTTGCTGCAGACACGTGCCAGTGTCTGTTAAGAAATGCTGCTTGACCAATATGTTTAATGTTATTTATTGTTTGATAATCAGTGGCTGGTGCGGTTGGAAAGACAGGGATTCTTTAATTTCCGACTCCAGTTAAGAATTCTATGTATACGTGGATGTGACTTGATTTTTTCAGGGGTTAAAGGTCACCTGAGATCAACAAGCTGTTTTATCTTGTGGTTTGTTGGCAGTTAATGGGAAACGTCCCTTTTAATCAAACCAAAGAGACTGTGTTAGGTTAGCACAGTCAGTTCGATTCGTATACAATGACGTCATTTGCACTATAGATTATGATGATTGCCTTTATTTACTTCGTAGGAATAATGCACACCATATGCACAGATGAGTCCACATTCAGGTTACCGATATGTTTTTTCGTTACAAACAAGGGTGTTCCATAGCACACAAAGCTGGAATTATTAGTATATATTTTGTACACGATAAATAGATCGCCCGTCATGTCCAGAATTATTCCTTTATGCAAGGAAATGTAATTAATTAATTTGTTTTTTATAAAGAAGTAACGAATAAATAAATATTTGCTACAAGTCGATGCTCTAGAGTTTGTACAAGTTTCGCCTGGTGTGCTCGAAAATTAATCTAAAACGAATTCTTTCAAAGGCTGTTTCCTGAATGGATATACTTGCAATAATGTTTAGATCTACATAAGTAATTCTTCATTTTGCACAGTGACGCGTTTGTTTTTTCTGTGAGTGGAAATATTCAGAGTAACAGCTAAACCTCCTGGATTTTGTATAGTACTGACCTGTAAGGATGTGATTTTGGAAGCTGAGCTGTCACGTACGGTCACTTTACCCCTGAAAAAGGGCAACTGCTCATCAAATAGGGTAGTCTGGGGCTCCAAGAATGGCCACTTTCAAAGTCAAGAATCACAAAGGATTAGCCGGGACAAAGGGAACACGTGGATGCTTTATTCAGCCTGGTTCAGGGGGTGACAGGTCTCAAAGAGAAGCAAAACAGGAACCGGGCTCGGAAGGGCACAACATTCCAAGACGACATTTCAAACACTCTTGAAGGAAGCATGGGGTGCAAAGGGTGGGGCTTCAGCAGACAGATGCAGCGTTCACCGGGCTGTCCTTATACTGCATTAACTTTTGGCATTGTTAAAGGGCCTGGAACTTTGCAGCCAGGATTAGATTTCTCCCGGGTTGACCGTATAAATACATTGCCACTTTTGGGCTTATAATGGTTTCGGGTGGGGGAGGGGCGTTGCAGACAGGCCCCATATAATACACTAGTAAGTTTTTGGGCCGGTTTAAAGGGTTGGAGGATTCAACAGGATGTGCCGAGAATTCACTGGGCTCTAATGTTTGGGGTTTCTGCACTGAGATAGCAGCCATGCCTCGGGTGTCTTTAGAACATACTATGTTTTACCTTAAACACAATGCGAGCCGAATATTTTGCCAAGGCCCAAGGAACCCACTGATGCAAACCCACACCAAGGGTCCTTACCACAGTATATCTTTCTGATAAGCCCATGTTACCCAATGTCAACCTTCTAGAAACTACAGACTTGCAAAAGTGCAAAGATAATGTCATTTTTATGAGAAAGTGTAGCACTCGAGGCATGTTCCGTGGAAGAAAATGTGTATTTAAATGTAAGTTTCCAAATCCTAATACAAGAAATGAACTAGATGTTGCCCTAAAGTAAAATGAAAACTCTGCGAATTAGAAAAAAGTTTGTTCTAGCCAATGTTCTTCTTATCCCTGTGACCATCTGCCCTTAACAACCTCATGCTAATTACCTGCTGGCTGACACCACTGAGGCTCCTGGGTGAGCTGCTGCCATTTCAAAGGGTTCAGGGTTTGACACATTTACAATGACCTCCGGTAGTGCCCGAGTGCCTTTGATATGACAACTCCGCCCTCCTTTGATAAGCATCAACACCGACAACTACCCCATTGTCTGTTAGGGGGGGGAGTCTTCCAGTTCACCAAGAAAGTCTCCCTTCTGTGCCTCACGGGAAAACATGCGTTAAAACAGTACATTCAATCACTTCTGCATGCAGTATTGTACAACATGAAAAGCATTTCCACAGGTTTGAATAGTATGCCCCTATACTGTACCCCATGTGGCCTATGTCCACATGATTATATAGGAGAAGCCCGTCCCCCTTAAGTTGTTCTGTGTGACCCTCAAGTGCGTAGACTTGTGCAGGGGCCTTCGCGGAGTTCGCGCGCACTCCTTGTTACTGTATAATCCCCCGAGCATGCTGGTACAGTGTGAGCTGCTTCAGGCCTGCAGGATTCTACGGAGCTGGCCTCGTGTTCTCATGACTGTGCCAGGGGATCCTCACGTCACTAGATTGGTACAGTATGAACCTCAGGGTCCTGGAATCTCACAGCGTGAGCCTTCTCCGCGGGACTGGACAGAGTGTACAATGTGAGCGCCTAGACACAAAGGCGTGTACTGTGTGAGCCCGCTGTCCTTTCCATCGTCCGGCAAGAGGCCCACTCTCTAAGAATGGACGTTAAGCGCGAGTAGCGAGGCCGTGTCTAAGGGTGTACCGTGCGAGCCTCACATCCACGGGTGTGTGCACTAAGGTGTGTCCAGGGTGCCAGAAAAAGGAATCCGCTTAATATCGTGCACTGTGGTACATTTACTTTTCCGTCCCTCTGCAGGCCTCGGAGGAAGGAAGGGTCACTGGGAGTTCATAGCAGACAAAAGAGCGGCCGGATCACAGCGCGTCCCCACATTAGCATTCTGGCCTTTGATTCCAACTGGCCCAACAAGCGCCCGTACAAAACACCAAAGCCTCAGTGAGAGCTCAGCCCCCGGATTAAGATGTCGCGATGTGTGCCTGGCATGAAGATGCATGTCAAACAAGGAACAATGGCTGACCTGTGCCTACAGTACCGTGCCCGCCCTGCCCACGTCAGGCCTGCAGCAGGTTTACGCTCTCAGGGGGAGTGTCAGACAGACACTTAGTGATTTGCGCCCACAAACCGAAAGCACTAATGACGTCATTTCTGCTCCTGCTAATATTGGAAACCAATACCAAGAAATTAACTTATTGTTATTTCTTGGAGAGCGCTCCGTACCTGGCCAGCAGAACGGTTCCAATACAAAGCACACAACCCTCATTGAAACAGTAAGTTCCCAGAGACGCCATTTTAGGTCAAACTAGAGATAACTCCCAGTTGTATCATCCTCATAAAAACGTGGTTAGGGCTAAAGGTATTTAAAAGCACGAGGAATAGTTGGGTCATTTTCTCTCGCCTCATTTCTCACCCACACTCGTCCTCCGATTTTGATAAAAAGTTTCAGTGGGACCGAACAAAGACTTTAATGGGCGGGTAAAGAGTATGTTTGCCACCGATGGATTGACCTACATCCCGCGATAAGGTGTCCGTTTCCAAGTGACAGCTCAGCTTTGCCCCGAGAGCGTTCTGGGAGAAGCAGCTCTCTCTGAATCCTCTCAGAGGTGTACTTTGAATTCATGCCACATGCACTGCAGCCCACACATATTTGCTAGCACGTGCACATGAAATGCACCACAGGCTATGCACTGACGATATTTTACTAAGAACATGTGTTGGAGTTTTTTTTTTATGAAGCAGCACTTCTACAGTTTACAGACACTGCCCCTGAGCTGGATTTCCCTCATTATATAGTTGCTAGAGCACGAGAGGACCAGCAGTAAAACAACCCGTTCAAGGCTCACTGTGCCCAGAAAATCGAGTCAACCCTCAATGGTCACCCTCAAACCTCAGTCACTCTTTCTGCCTGAAACTCAAGCTACCTATATGGCCACCGCCACTCAATGAAACTCAAGTACCCTACAACGATGAGGCTGAAACCCCAGGTCCGTGCTATGGCTAAAGACTGGGGCCACCCCTCAATGAAAGACCCAATGAAAGACCTCCCTGTTACTAGAAACTCAAGCCGCACCTTTAGGACAGGACACAAACTTTAGCCATTAGACAGACAAGCCGCATCTTTAGCAGAGCTGGCCTTTGCTAAGATAGCGTCCTTGTCAGAAACAACATTTGGCGCCCAGGCTGCTGCTAGTAACTAATGCATGAAGCAGCATGGGGCTTCCCTTTTCGATTCACAGGTCAGTTGCTAGCTCACATCAGTGACAGGCCTTTTGAGCACAAACATTTCTGCTCCTCCCCAATTCTCCGTAATTACCCACATCTTACTTCCTTCACACTGGTGACAAGTGGTGGTTGTGGAGGTGAGGTAAACCAGGCTTGAACATGGGGGAGGGTGTGGTGAGGGAGTGTGGGGGGGGGGGGGGGGGGGGGGGTGAGCCGAGAAATGGGAGGGGACTTGTGGGGGTTGATAGGTGTTAAACATGGTGCCTGTAGCATGTTAGTAAAACAAGATTAAACCCAGTTTAGGCAGAATTACTGGAGCCATGTCAGAGGGAGAATGCTGCATACTGACAGGTCACTGCGTCCGTCCAAAGGCTGGTGCCTTGGGCATGGGCACAGCTCATCCATAACACAAGCCGGCCCTGCCTTTAGGATGAGGCCCAAAGCCAGGCCACTTACTGTGATTAGAAACTAAAACAACAATTTAGTGAAGAGGCCCTAAGACAATTCACTCATTTTTTTCCCCTAAAACACTAGGGGGTGAGCAAATATCCTAACCACTCTATGCACTTCACCTCAGTGACGAGGCTCTAACTCCAGTCACACGATGTGCCTCGAATTCTATTCGTCATACCTCCAGTAAGATTCCAAACCCCAACTCCCACTCTGCCAAGAATCTCATTGAATATCCTGCAACGACCACGGATTGTGTCAAGAGTCTAGAGGCACATATCAGACTGATAGTTGTCTGAGCTCCCTATAATGATGGCGTAAACGAGCTCTTAAATATTTGGAAGTGATTTGTAAAGCATTCACGCAAGCATTCATATCACGTTTTCTGTTGTTAGTAATATTTTCGTTTTCACACACACCATTGTCTTGATGGTTTTCAAATCCTCTTTTTATTTCCATAATTTTCTCATTGCATCTGTGTTTAGTGTGTGTGTGTGTGTGTGTGCAGCCTTTGCACTGGAAACTGTCACTTTGCTGCTACTGGTTTCTGTTTTTCCAGGATTGAAGGGGTGAAACAATCAGAATTCTGAGAACTGCAGCCTCTACCATGACTTAATGCACTCCTAGTGCTTCTACATCCCTGGCCCGGCATAGGCCCTACTTTGGGCCCACACAAATCAAGCTCACCAGAGCAGCCAAGCCAGCAGTTTATGGCCAGGTAGCGCTAAACAGATCACCCTGGGTTCACAGAGTGCCAGGTCCCATCCTATCAAACTCTGCTATCCCTGTCCTCCCAACTGCTCACTTTCGTAAGGGACAAGCGTTGGCAAAGCCAATCGGTCTTGCGTTTATAATGTGAGTGCTGAATTGTTAGCTTGCCAATCTTGGTGTGTTAAGTACTGTTTTAAAAAAAAGTAAAATCACAGAATTTTTCAAAAGCGTGGAGGAAAAGGAAACACATTGTAGTGGGCTGGGCCCATGTGTTCAGGTGACATAGAAGACGTAGCTGAGTTAAGTTTCTTGTGTTTATTAAGATGATAGGTAGAAGTTACAGCAAGCCTCACCAGGAGCAGCCTCCTAGCTGCTTAGCCCATCTTCGAACTGACCACACTCACGCACCAGGCACCCAAGCATTCCACTCATGTCACTCACACCAACATTCTACACGGAACACTAACACTGGCTGAGCAGCTAGTTACAAAGAGAAAGGGAACATATATACATAACCTGAGGATACTACACACATCTTTTGGTATTTCCATACTGTTATCTGAATTCAATGTTCCCAATCTTTATAAACGGCATGAATTATTTTTCTAATACTCCTCACTCAGGAAACTGAACACAAATTAAAAAGAATAAGGCAGAGTCAGAATGTAAAGGAAAACATTTGCCAAGGCATAAAATAACTTCCCACAACATTTAGCCATTTGGTCCTCTGTGGTAGTCCAGGGAACAGGTTTATGGGCCTCCAGGAGCACGGTCATGCTGAGTACACCTTGTGCCTCAAGTACCAGGCGAGTGAGCGCAGCATATGGCTCTGCGCCAGTGCCATAAAAGCCTTTTTGTGCTAATGCTTGTACTTTCATGCAATATGTGGAATGCAGGTGATTAAACAAAAACAACAATTTAAAGTCTGCTCTTCAGCCATACCCCAGCAAACATATCCCATTCACTCTGCTTTAAAAAACAACCTGGGATGGGGGGACAGAACACAGTGGAGGAGAGAGCTAGAAACCACATGCACTCTCTTGGTGTGATGAATGAAAAAAAAGCAGTTCCCAAAATGGGAACAGTGGAACGATACAAGTTAGCCAACCAGAAGCATCATGAAGAGGCAATGCTCCAGGGGAGGAATAAACAAGCAAGCAAACCAAAGTGACAATAACGCCAACCAATGATAAGCAATAGGCAGGTGGGAGCCCACTGTAAATCCACAATAGGTCTTTCATAAGCAGACAGCTCACACTTTCTAGTAGGCAAGATCTAACAAGCATTTACAATGCAATGGTTTCGCCTTTGGAAAAGTTAGAGCTATTGGCATTGTAAATGACAACATTTGTATTTATGTGTTGGTTTTTAAAACAGATAAATAAATGGCATTGTCATTTCATTGCCATTCGCTTAATCTCTCACAAATGTGAGACCTATTGTACCCTATGGACGAGCTCAGCAGACAGCAATTACTACCACACACACACACACCCAGAGCCAGCCACACACACACCCAGAGCGCCACACACACACACACACACACCCAGAGCCACACGCACACACACCCAGAGCCACACCCCCCCCAGAGCCATACCCAGAGCCACACACACACACCCAGAGCCACACACACACACCCAGAGCCACACACACACCCCCAGAGCCACACACACACACACACACACTCATCCCCAGAACCACACACACACACACACCCCAGAGCCACACACACACACACACACACACACACACCCTGAGAGCCACACACACACACATCCCCAGAGCCACACACACCTCCAGAGCCACACACACACACACCCCCAGAGCCACACACACACACACCCAGAGCCACACACACACACACACCCAGAGACACACACACACACACCCAGAGCCACAAACACACACACACCCCCAGAGCCACACACACACACCCAGAGCCACACATACACACACAGCCACACAGAGCAACACACACACACACACAGAGCCCCCCACACACACACAGAGCCACACACACACACACACACACACACACACACACACACACACACACAGAGCCACACATACATACACAGAGAGCCACACACACAAAGCCACACACAGCCACAGAGAGCCACACACACAGAGCCACACACACACACACAGAGCCACACACACAAACAAACACACAGCCACAAAGAGCCACACACACACACACACAGAGAGCCTTGCAGCCCCCGCAGTACAGAGCTGGGGGCTCTTTGGATTTAGCTAGTAGTTTAGCCACCTACAGGAGCTCCGCCAGGCCCCCGCTAAAACAGCAAGTCCCAAAGACGAGCGTGTTTGGGGCATGTGGCGTCCCAGGTGCCCGCCTGCAATCGGCGCCCAGGGCACCCGGGCCAAGGGGTTAAGCAAGGGCCGGAAAGCATAGCCATCACTGAATTGTATAGATTGTTTTTTTTTTTTATATATAACACCAGTCATTCAAGTTGAAAATGGTGATTATAAAAGGCTTCATGCTAATTATTTAATCCCACATGTGCAAGCCAGGTAGTGGTACAATGCAAATGAGTGCCGGCCCAATTGCTCTGTCTGTGTGTTGCTGGAGGAAGTAACACGCATTGAAATGTGAAGATCGGAGCCCAGGACTCCTAGCCTGAGCATGAACAATAGGGGGCGAGGTTCAAGAGTTGCAACCTTGACCCGCGCCCTGGCACCAAATGCCGCACGGAGTTTTAATGGTGAATACCAGTGCCGCAAGAGGCCCCCCGCAGCTTGAGGACACATTGCGCATCACCAGTCAGTGTCGCTGCAGGGGGGAGAAGGAGAGCCACGTGCTCGCCACCCTCCCCCTCACATGCCCCACTTGCCCTCCAACCCAGCACAACTCCCAGGTGGTGGCAGCGTCCTGGAGGGGCCGAGCCATTGTAATGCTGCACCCCCCCTCCCGCTACATGCTGTGTATGAGCAGCAGCGTGGACAGGCACCGCTCATAGGGCCTCGCCGATCTGGTGCATGTCACCTGTGCGATTGGAGGGGACATGTTGGGTTAATTTAAGATTGAACTACCATGGCCTGTCAAAATTCAACAAAATGTAACATTGGCCCGTACGGGGATCGAACCCGAGACGTGTGTGTAATCGGCACCAAGCTCCAACCAACGGAGCTAACCGGCCTCGAGTACAGGCCTAGATAAACAGGGGTGGCTGGGCCCAATGGGAGAGAGGGTAGGCAGGACCACACTAACGTGAAAAAAGGAATATTTGCCTATGCCTCCAAGCTTTGAGTTAAACAACAATGGATTTGGGATAAACAACAGTTTATTAGTTTATCCCGACAATTATTTATGTCTTTGAATCATTACTTAGTTTTAGTTTTAGTACAGGCCGGCACTGTCGGGAAACTTTTCCACCCCCTCCTTGAGCAGCTGCTCTGAACGGGCGCTCTAGAAACATAGTGCCTCAGTCTGCTTCTGTCACCAAAGCCCGCTGTTTCCCATCCGCCTTGAGCCAATAGAAGGCCCAGAGGTCACTCTAAGGACTATGTTTGGGACCCCGCATCCGCGACTCCGAGCTGCACTGTGTGTGTGCGGATTGACGAGCGCCTGGCCTCTGAAGAAACACCCAAACCACTTCATTATCGCTGGCAGGCGAAGTGTGGTTACTCCCTGTGCACGGCTAGAGAAATACATGCCAACACCTACTATGGAGACAGTCTTTCCCACATGTGATATGCTTTAGTCACCTTGCAAGCAAAGGATAACAGGGGATGGGCCATTTGTAGCAAACTTGGACATCACATCAGTAGGGACACTATCCCGTCGCAGCATTGCTCGATAGCAGTGAAAACAAAGCAAATTATTCGATAAAACCTGATGCAAGACAATCATTCAGCTGCAGGGATCTAGCCTAGTGGCAACTTCAAATATATCAGGTAATGTGTAGGATACATGGAAATATATGTTCTTCCTGGATGATTTGGAGTCACCTCCCAAAAACAAGCAACATAGAGTGAAAGGGGAGGGGGGCGGGGACGGGCACACGGGGAGGGGGGCGGAACGGACACACGGGGAGGGGGGCGGAACGGACACACGGACAGCGGGAGGGGGGGTTGGGAACGGGATAAATATTAAAAAATGCTGGTTACCTGATCAGCGGCCTCAGTGCACAGCCCACCCCTGCAAAAGACACAGTGGAAATGGAGAAATCATGACGAGACCAAAAAAAAAATGCACACACCCACCGCCGCAATGACGATCGGAAAGGGGTGGAGAGGGAAAAAATCGCGGGAACGCCCACGAATCTGGTCCGGCCTTGACGGAAAGATCCGGCTTCCAATGGCTAGCCTCCATTTATGGAGCTAGCCAATGGGAGCCGGGGGACGTTCCTATAGCCCATATAGTAAACATTAGATTTCGCCTGCGCGAACTGCTTGCGCAGTAACGCCGGCCGAAACCTAAAAAGGCATTGGCAACTATCAGTCAACTCAACTCTCCCTCCTGACTTTCTCTTTTTTACGTGGGCATCTAAACTGATCTGGTGGTGAAAAGGAGCAGGAAGTACAGAAATGTGAAGTTCCGTAGCATCATAATGCTTTGCAATTTTGGGTACATTTAAAAAAAAAAAACTTTGCCCCCTTCACAAATGACAAGGTTTCCTGACTTATCAAATAAATGCTTTCACACCCATAGAAGGAAGGCCTGTCTGTCCCAATATAATATTTTGCTTGAGTCCTGAGAACACACCACCAATGGGGCAGAGAATGTACCAATAGTAGTTATCTATCACTTGTCACAGACATAGCTCCCCCCAGCCCATCTAATTTATTCCGTCTCCCAAGGCATACAGCCACACTATCCCTGCTTGTCACAGACAGCATCCCTATTTCTTGGTGAATTAATGTATGCATTGAAGTGCAGAGAACAGCACAATTCCTAACTGTATGCAGGCTCCGCAGCTACCGCTCACCTACCACAGAACACTGCTATCCATTAACACGCTTCAAAAAAGAGCACTCTCTACCTGTTGACTTTTGCTGCTGGGTTCCTTTAAATCTCCTACCCTTTTTACCGCGGCCTGGCTTGGCTCCGCCCCTCCACCCTCTGTCAACATCCCTGCTCCAGTTTGTTGTCCGGCCGGGCTTGGCTCCGCTGAGGACAGCAAGTACCACGATCCTTTGGGGCAGGACGAGTGATCATCGCGCGCCAGGAGGCGCATAAGAGCTGGCCTGGTCCCTCACCCCGCAAGGTCGCACGCGGGTCAAGCCGGGCTAAGCCCGGGCAAAGGACGGGCCGTCTGTGGCCGTCCGGGGCTGGCCGCGGCTGGGCTGGGCCCCCCCCCCTTAAAATTTGCAGCCTGCACTTAACTGAGATCCACGATTCAAGACTCTGAGCTCTGTTAGTAAGGAAATTTAGCTCCACACATCCCTGTATTTGACCTCTGTATTGTGTTTATCGTTTTTGAAATGTCTAATACCTTGAGCTCAGGTCGACGATCTCTAACAGGAGGTTCCGTCCAAGGGACTCTGGATGCTTTTATCACAAGGGTTACCTCAGTATTAGCAAAAGAAATCATGTTAACTGAGCGGGGCATATCCTTAGAATTTCAAAGGAAACGCTCTTCTCTAGGGATTATTCAATCAGCAAAGACCCCAATGCATGCCTCTATATGCTCTGAACCATCTAGTATTATAGAAACACCTTTACAATTACAAGATCTCCCAGCAACCCCCCGACCCAAGGGGATCATTCTAGCTTGGACCTGGACTCCCCCTCACTGTAAGACGACTCACTACTTTTAATCTCTGGTAATCAAGTCCCAGACAAGCCGACCTGCATTGGGAAATCAGGGCAGGAAAAGCCCACAAAAAGAAAGAGGGGTGGGCCTAAGCATAAAGGAAGTCGAGCTAAAGTTTCCCGGATAGAAGGGACTCCTATTACATCTAAATTCCCCGAAAGCCCTAAAAGCCCAGAATCAAGCGAATCCACACAAGGCCATTCAAACACACGCATTGTGCAACTGCTAATGAATAATATTGAGCAATTAATTAAATCACTGCTCTTACCTTTAATTGAGAGGGTTAAACGTATGACTGAGCAATTAGGATCCATTTCAGATGTGGGAATTGCCAGCTCAAATTTACTTAAGGAAATGGCAATTAAAAGTCAAACCCTGAATAAATTAGAACCGAGGATAGCGCCCAAAGTCCCTAATAATGTGATTATTAGTAAGCCGCTCCCTAATACCCGGGGCAACATTTCAATAGGTAAACACACACCAAATATTTCCCCTGACCGTACTATTCATAGGGAAATACCAGATAAATGACAAGCAAACATGAAAGGGCATGAAACTTTGTGTAATACACAGAGGACTTGCCACAAAGATAAGCAGATTATAGGGCCTGCCCAACATATAGGCCTTCCACCTGAGGCTGAACCTCTTGTCATCATTTTAATAGGGGTACCTGAGTTGGCAGCTGGCACTTTTGAAAGCTATCAGACCCTTAAGAACAAGGTTATGTATTGGCTAAGAGTCAACAGGCCATTACCGCCTAACCTAGATGGCAAAATTCTATTCGTTAGAAGGTTGGGCTGGGTCGGTAGAAGACCGAAGGATGTACCTGGGGATGTAATCACCATAAACTTTAGAGATCGAAGGACCACTAATTACATTCGAGATTGGTTCACGGGGATCATGAGGGAGGCATATCCACCAAAGATATAAGTTACTTTTATCCAAAAGCGCTGGTGACTAACCCCCAGAGAAAGGGTAAACAAAGTTTATGTACTGATATACCTCCCATGTTCAACCTTGCCACCTCAAATCGCTTCTCCTTATGGGGATGGAGGGGGTAGACTGACTGTCACTTGGTAACAACAAGACACTTTGGAATGAAGACATCCCAGTATCAGGCTTAGCCAGTTTACTGGACAGGAATAGTGTGCGTCAGTCCATCGAACCTTGCACACAGAGTCTTGTCTGTTCCTCAGTGGTAGATAGTGTTACATCACCCGGAAACATAATCCCAATCTCTCTGCCCAGACAAGGGGATTACATGAGAAGCAGTCCCACATTAAGAACAGTAGCTGAGGGGGTTCCCTAGACTCGGAGCTTCTAGGAGCGACCTTCTCAGTGGAAGTTGGGGTTTCCACTGCATTAGTAACCCAGCCAGTATCTACAGGGAATAAGGAGTGCAAGGAATTAAGATCCGTTGCACTGGAAAATAAGATAGTGATCCTGTCATGGAACATTGCTGGGCTACGATCCAAAAGAGGGGATAGAAACTGGGAGACTTTTCTCTCAGCTCATCACATAATTGCCCTGCAGGAAACATGGGAAGGCAGAGAAGGCTACCACTTGGATGGTTACCAATCATTTAACAAATTTGCAACACGTTCTAACATGGGGAGATCTAGGGGGGGCTTTTGTTGTTTGTTTAGCCTGAAATTACTGTATAAAGCAGAACTTATAGCGACAAGTTCCCAAAATCCTTTAGCAGTAAGATTAGAGGAGGATAATCTGCCTACAATCCTGGTGATAAATATCTATAATTCTTTCACCCGGAGTGATGAATTGGACCATTTAAGAGCCCTATCTGGGTTTTTGGATGATTATGCGGAACAAAATGACACGTTTTATCATCTTTTAGTGCTTGGAGAAGTGTGGCTCACTGGTTAGAGGAGGCAGACCCTGAAGCAGAGGTCAGACCGGGACCAGGGTTCAATTCCCGACGCGGCAGGGTCTTGAGCTCAAAATGTCCATGGACGCGATAATTCTCGCTTCGGTGCCTACTCAAATCAGGGTCTCACACTCTGCAACTCTGGGCAATAGCTTGCTCAATCTCCACTACGGCTCCCGCAGCGGGATGCCTGGCTTTCACCTTGGGGGTGCCCAGTAGGGGCTATCTCACTGGAAAAAAAACAGGACGGGTTCCCAAAGCAAGCGCCTTGAGACCCTTTGGGGTGATTAGTGCGCTATATAAGAAGCCAACATTATATTACATTACATTACTTGGCGACTTCAACATACATGTTTGTCACATGCATTGTTTCCTGAATATGGATTTTGATAACAACCCTTTTGGGAATATTCACTTCGAGCATACTAAGTGTGGGTTGTTTTTGGAGAGTTTTTTATCAGCACATTATCTGTTTGCACCAGACCAAGGGGAATCTCAGCACCCTGTCCCTACGTTTAACGGGCAAGGTAAAAAGTCTATTATAGACTATATTCTAGTGTCACGCCTTATGAGAAACATAACAGGCTCTTTGTCTAACACAGAGAGGATTCAGTGATCAAAATCCACTCACGCTAGATATTAATATTAGGGCCCTCAAAAGGGAGACTGTTTCTGCCCCTATCTCAAATTTAAATATAGACTCTAAATGCCAAGGCCGAAGATTAAGGTGGGGGTTGATCACTCCTACTGATTTCCTGGAATGTCTGTACAGGAGTAAATCCGAGGACCTGACTATTTGTTTAGGTGCTAGTGCAGACCCAAGGGATATCCTCTGTGCTTTTAACTGTATCACAGAACAGGTAGCAACCAATCTGACTAGGAAAAGTAAAGTTAGGCCCAAGAAATTGGAACATTGGTTTAACCAAGCCTGTACTGATACCCACAGGGTGCTCCTAGAAGTATTAAAAGAGTCAGGTAAGGATTCCCAGAGGATTGCTGAGGCAAGAAAGGCATACAAAAAAGCTATTAAACAGAGGAAAACCGAGCTAAAAGATATGGCTTGGGAGGAACTTTCCAAAGTAAGTGTTCTGTAAAGTAGCACTCAATTTTGGAAAGTGATTAACAGCCCTTTGTTTAATGATATAGAAAATACAAACAAGGATTGTATTATCCCTCCTGAAAAGTGGGTGGAGCATTTTGGCGGCCTTTATGCAGACATAAATAACTCATCTTTTATGATTCAAGGTGATTCAGAAAGGGCAGGAAAAATTAATTTTATTGAGGAAGAAGTTTTGGAAGCCATTGAGTCCATGGCCCATGGAAAAGCCCCAGGCCCGGACGGGGTGCTGGCAGACCTTTACAGGGCAGATCCGCAATATTGGGCAAAGATTTTAACTTCTATTTTTAATGCAGCTACTAAAGTGGGCCCCTCAGTGTCCTGGGCTAAAGCGGTCATTGTCCCAATATTTAAGAAGGGTTCAAGAGAGGACCCGGCATCTTATCAGCCGATTTCTCTCTTGGACTCGGCGGCAAAAATGATGGGAAAAGTCATACTTGAGAGGCTGACAAACTGGTTGGAAGAGAATGCCGTCATCTCTGATCTGCAGTACGGATTCAGAAAAGGGAGAGGTACTGTTGGTCAATGCCTCAATTTACATCTTGTGATAGGGAAATACACGGTCGCAAAGCAGGGGGACATACATCTAGCTTTATGGATTTGTCCACTGCTTTCGACCTTGTAATCCGGCAAAAACTCTGGACTTCCCTGTTTGACATAGGGTTGGACCCCGTACTGATAGCCTTCCTAGCTGATATCCATGAGAACACTAGCTAGCAGTTCGTTATAATAAAAATGGGAGCCTGATGGTCGCCTGGCCAGTAAAGCGAGGGGTAAGACAAGGGTGTATCCTGGCTCCCCTGCTTTTTACACTTTACATTAATAAGCTGGGTGACGCCCTAACTTCAGCATGCAAGGACATCCCGAGAGTTGGCCAAATAAAGATCCCTGCTCTTCTTTATGCAGATGATGCTGTGTTACTGGCTAGGACAGCAAGAGGATTAGAATCACTTTAAGACTGTTTTATTGATTTTATGGACACCCTGGATCTGATAACCAATTTTAAAAAGTCACACGCTATGTCGCTAGGCAGCGGACAGGTTAAAAAGGCATAGTTTTTTTGCAAAGGACAAGCGCTCATTAAAGTCCCCACCTTCCCATATCTGGGCATTGTATTCGACGACAGAAGGTCATGGGCAATGCAACGAGCATTGAAGAAAAACACACTAGCGCGGGCCACAGGAGCCCTGTTAGGCTTTGCGAAACGCTTAGGCTGCAAGCCTCTTCCAGCCTTCATGAAAATCTACAGCGCTAAGGGCCAGTTGTAGGAGCCCTAATACTGGTCGGAAATGGCCGATTTCGGCCGTTTCCGACCGGTATTAGGGTTTTCAGATGTAGGGAGCTGAAAATTACAGAATCGGTATATTTACCGATTCAGTAAAATTACCGATTCGGTAAATTACTGAATCGGTAAATATAGCGATTCTGTAATTACAAATGTAGGTGGCAGTGTTTACAGTGCCACAGGCCCTTAAGAGTCGGTATTTTACCACACAATCCTATTGTGTGGTAAAATACCGAATTCAGGTGTGCATGCACATCTGTGCATGCACACCTGTGCAATGTGACAGACAGACATGCCCTTAGGGCATGTATGTGTGCCACATTGCACACAAGCCTGTGTTTGGGGTGCTAGAGGGTGTCAAATTGACACCCCCTGCACCCTTGCTGGAATCGGTATTTACCGAATCGGTAAATACCGATTCGGTAATGCCCATTGATTCCTATGGGCTTCAATGCCCATAGGAATCAATGGGCATTACCGAATCGGAATTTTCAGAATCGCTAAATACCGAATCTTAATGATTCGGTATTTACCGATTCTGAAATACCTACATCCCCCCCCCCCCATTTTACCACTTCTTAAATACCGAATCGGTAAAATTCGGTATTTAAGAAGTGGTAAAATGACATTACCTACATCTAGGCCTAAATGTGTGCCCATGGTGTCATATGGGAGTGAGGTATGGGATTATACTGAAGTAAGGGAGATCCAAACTGTTAAAAATGTCTTTTTTAGAAAAATGTTGTCGCTCCCTCAATCCGCAGCCATTTTTAACTTACATGAAGATCTTGGGGCGGGTTACATTTCAGATCAGATCGCTGTGGCACCGATATTAGGGTGGCTAAGAATTTGGGCACAACAAGCCCCGAATTTAAACCAATTAATTATCCAAGATTGTTTGTCCCTAGATAAGGCCTTGGCTATACCTTGGATCCGGTATATTAAAATGCAAATGGATGTAACGGGTAGCCCTGATTTGTTTACAAACCCTAGGGCTTTAAGTAAAATCGCAATTAGGGTAGTAAAATCCCAATTTTTAAGTAGGGCGATGTTACAAAGGGAAGAAGAAAAATTGGTCAAACCCTCGGTTAGAAATTTTGTTATGCTAAGTATAGGGAGAGAGATACAGCCATATTTAATCTATGTAAGCAAGCCATTCCATCTGTTTGTCTTACTAAGGTTTAAGCATAATATGCTACCATGGCTGCTGTCCGTTCCCAGAGGGTTTGCTAAAAAAAAAAGTGCCCATGTGACAATAATTCTGAGCAAAACGTGCTCCACATGATCTTTTTCTGTAAGTTTTACGTATTACTACGTAAGAAATTCATTTTGCCGCTGTTAAGAGGTCACAATTTTGAGCAGGTCAGACCAACGTTGGTCTACCTTCAAATGCTTGGGACCACTGTGGTATGTTTCGGGGTGTTGAGTTACAATACCGGGGCGATGAGATGCAGAAAGAAATTATCGCTACCTTAAATCCCGTCTCTCCACCCCATCTAGAATGCCGCCCCCAGTATTTTAAAGAACATTTATGCTGTGACGAATTTTATATGAATTTTAGATTTTTAGCCAACTAATAATTCTCAGTGTGTGACAAATTTCTTATCTTGCTCATGTGTCTGCCAAATGTAAAGCACTTTTTACATTATAATGTATTTAGATGTGTCAGTTGTGATATGTTAATAGGATCAATTGTGAAATGTAATATTGTGTTGTGCTTTGATGGTTTTAAACTTTTTAACCGAATAAAGCAAATCTTTGACTTTGACAAGGTTTCCTGACTTATCAATTAAATGCTTTCACACCCATAGAAGGAAGGCCTGTCTGTCCCAATATAATATTTTGCTTGAGTCCTGATAACACACCACCAATGGGGCAGAGAATGTACCAATAGTATTTATCTCTCACTTGTCATAGACATAGCTCCCCCCAGCCCATCTAATTTATTCGGTTTCCCAAAGCATACAGCCACAGTATCTCTGCTTGTCACAGACAGCATCCCTATTTCTTGGTGAGTTAATGTATGCATTGAAGAGTAGAGAACAGCACAATTCCTAACTGTATGCAGGCTCCGCAGCTACCGCTCACCTACCACAGAACACTGCTATCCATCAACAGCTGCTTTAGCCATTACTCAAGGAATACAGCACAGCGAGCCCTCACTTGTGACAGACAGAAGATCTATTTTGGTTTGGCTGATTATCTCCTACCTAGTGCCCACAGAGCTAGTCCTCATTTGTGTCAAACAGCAATGCCATTCCTTTCAATTCAATTCAGACTTAAGTATATAGCGCCTGGCTACCGTCCGAGGCCTCCCAGCACAATGAATCTTACTGAATTGAAATCCAACACCTTTGCTACTGTTGGTTATTTTCAATTGCCATTATTTATTTATTTTTGCAAAGTTTCTATTATTTAAATTAAAGTATTGCAGTTTATGTAATTTTGTTATAATAATTATATTAAGTGCGATATATGTTTTTGTTGTATATGTTTGTTGATTTTTACCTTTTATGTTATCACTAAATATTTGTATTTATATATATTATATATATATTTGTATTTATATATATTATATATATATATATATATATATATATATATATATCATCACAACAGTTCCGTTTTCCAACAGACGCACTCGGATACCACAGGTTGCTCGTGCAAAATAGTTTAATGGCAGGAAACAGTGCGTTTCACCTTTTGGCTTGATCACATGAAACACGTTGTTTCCTGCCATTAAACTATGTTGCACAAGCAACCTGTGGTGTCCAAGTACGTCTGTTGGAAAACGGAACTGGAGTGATGGTAGTTTGGCTACCGGTGGCCCCAACTCGGACCACCTGTGAGTCAGCCAGGCATTGTCCTTTATACTGGAGCTACTGTAAAACAATATATATATATATGTGTATATCCAAAAAGACACTGTCTCTTTCTTTCACACGACAGAGAGTCAAGGCCCAATTATGCTTCTTAAGTGATTTTATTCGGCAACAACACCCAACGCGTTTCGCAGCCTTCGCCGCTTGCTCACGAGTGACAGGTTGTGTTCTTTCAAATAAAGATATATACAAAAAAGAAAACGGAAACTTAGTCATGTGACCTATTCATGTGACTTATCAACAGTGAAAACATACTCTCTCGTCAGACATTACTTCATGTCTTAAATTACAATTTTCGCTACAATACACGATTTATGTCACATCATTTATATTTTATATTTGTTCAGTGATTCAGGTTATATTTAGCCATTAGCGGGAGAAATAACGCTTTGTCACGCATTTGCAGGACTGCATTTCCCATAGTTCTTTGTGATTGTGATCCACATTTGCTCAATTGAATGGATTAACCAATGTTCATATGTTGATATCACGCGTTTTCATCAACATTCTCATTTACTGAATTGCGTCATTCAGTAAAATGTCCAATGATACGGATCAAATTAATTAGCATCGACGTGCCATAAGGCCCCAGTGGGCAATTGTTACCACCCTGCTTGCAACTGTTTATCGACTCTTAGCCACAATGTGGTTGTTGCTGTCAAATCATTCAGTGTGGCTCATTGCACCTCTATTCGTCTCCTGACACATTGTGCCCCAGTGGGCTTAACCATTCAGATTCCAGTACAGTATAGTTACAGTGTATAATTGACTTGTCTCACGCTGTGCTTTATGCACTTTTGATCACTCTCCACTTGTGGCTTTCATTCATATTCACGCACGCCGCAGTGAATAAAGATTCATATGTGACCTGAAAATGAGAGAGTATGTCTATTAAAATCTTGACTCAACAATTTTTACAATTTTTTTTTTTAAAACATTCTCTTTTCGCAATTTCAAAGAAAACAGCAAGCTTCATTTATACATTATATTTAGCACTAGCACAGTTATTATCCTAGGTGAGATGCCAGTCCCTCATCTGCATTATGTCCTGATGGAAACAATGTTTGGAATCCGATTATAAACCTGGATTCCAGTCTTCGTAATTCTTTTACCCTGTTGCCACCCCTTTCTCTCTTGGGTATACAATCCAATACCACAAATGATAATAAATTTGTGTTTTGGTTGTGTTCGTTGTAGAAATGGCGGGCAATTGGGTATTGTTGATCATGGTGATTTATAGCCCTCAGATGCTCTAGTACCCTTTTTTTCACTTTGTGCACCGTACTCCCTATGTAATATAAATTACATGGGCATCTGAGGGCGTACACTGCGTATTCAGTCTCGCATGACAGGTGTTTCTGAATTTTGAATGGTTTGCTATTGGCTGACAATTTGACTGATTTGCAATTTTTACTGTGTTTACAGGCCTTGCATTTGCCACAAATATAAAATCCCTGTATCGGATTTGTTTTTTTGGGTGATAACTTTGGCAAGTTAGCTGGGCTTAGCAAGTCCCTTATTGATCTCCCTTTTCTAAAGGTGATTTGTGGGGACTCATTCACTGACTTTCCTATATCAAGGTCAGTCTGTAAAATGCTCCAGTGTTTTTCCAGGCATTTTCTTACCTCATAGGCCTTGTTGCTGTACGTGGTCACAAATCTAACCTTCTCACCACTTTGAGTTGATTCATCCCTCGGCTTACCTACCAACAGTTCGTCCCTAGTTCTTATTCTTACTTTAGAACAGGCTGTGGATATGCATTGGTTACTATATCCTCTTTCTTTAAATCTCATTGTCATGATTTTACATTCTTTCTCGTACCCCTCAACTGTACTGCAATTACGTTTCGCACGCAATAATTCTCTTCATTACCCCTACATTTAGCGACCCAGACCCGGATCTAATCGGCGAGTGGGCTGAGAACAATCACCACTGCTCAATGGTTATGCTAAAGTTATTGGTAAAATACGCGAACCGCGACTGTGAGAAACTGACTGAAAACATTGAGGAGGTAACAGCTAAATTAAAGGCACTCTGTGAAACGGATGAATTTGACCAAGACATGGCGAAACTTGAAAACAAATTAGAACGAATTGAAAAAGACATCAAAGAGAAGAAGCAAAGTAAGTTCTTACGGGACTTTGTGGACTATGAGAAAGGGCAGATACTAACATTTGCCAAGAAATTTGACCGGTTGAGAGGTCAAGGGGCAAATGTGAAAACTGCAACGAAGAATTCAAACGATGCAGAGGAGGTAAATTATGTGGACAAAACACCGGAATCCAGAGCCACTACCAGTGAACCTGCCCCCAATCAGAATATGTCAGTAAAAGACAACATTTTAATGGAATTCACTATGTTAGCCCAAGACAGGCTGACCACACAGGAGAATGTCGAAACAAGCAACCAAAGAGGACGAGGTCGTGGACGCGCAGGAAGAGGCGTAGAAAGGCTGCAGAACACGCCAAAAGAAACAATGGGGAGTCCGGTAGGATCTCGCACACGATGGCAAAAAAGAACAAAAGAATGGAGCAAACCGAAATGAAAACAAAGACGGTGTTGAATTTATCGGATCGCAAACTAACGAATATTGAAATTGATGTTTTGGCAAGAGGATTAACATTTGTCCCTACAAATGAGTATGATTACACACAAACTAGGACTGACCTCTTCTACTTTACAAGAAAATTGCGTTTAAAGAAATGGTTTTCCACAAAGACTAACAGGGAGAAGGACAATACAAGTAGAGATGAGGTTAGTAACCTGTGTATAAATGACATTGATACATTGCATTTACTGAATGAACTGGGGGACCAAGCTGATTTCAATAGAGATCCGAATTTGAATTTACTTAATGATGACATTGTTACAGACCTTAGCAGTAAGAGTCATTTTAAACCGACATCCATATTTATGCCACAAATTGTAAATGACGCACTGGATGTGTTTGAAAAGGGAGTGAAAAATGGTTTTAAAAAAATTGGCGGCATTCCTTCAAACACAAGAAGAAATTTAACAACTGAACAGATCTCTGCAATCCAGACATTACAGAATGACCCTGCTATTGTGATAAAAAAAATCCGATAAGGGAGGTAATGTGGTGTTATGGGGGAGAGATAGATATGTGAACGAAGGTTTAAGACAGCTAAGTGATGTAAAGCAATATGAGAGAAGCTCCAGACTATGTTTTGAAAAATCGAACAGCAAATACCAAGAGGAATTGTATGAATGGAAAGATAAGGGTTGGTTGGAGCAAAATGAGTATGACTATTTGTTTTGCAAGTATCCAAAATTACCGGTATTGTATTTATTACCTAAAGTCCACAAGGACAAAGACAATCCCCCAGGCAGACCGATAGTGTCATCCAGAGGGTCCAGTCTTGAGAAAACGTCAAGGTATGCTGATTACTTTTTGCAGCCGTACGTGAAAGAGTTACCATCCTATATTAAGGACACAGGTGACTTTCTAAGGACAATGAGGGACTTTATGTGGAAAGAGGACTACTTGATGTTAAGTTTAGATGTTACAAGTCTATACACGAGCATCCCTCATGATTTAGGCCTAAAAGCATGTAGATACTACTTTGGGGAGAGATCCATCTCCTACCTTATGCACACGGAGGTACTGTTAAGTATGATTCACAGGTGCCTAACTGAAAATTATTTCCTATTTGATAACCAGGTGTACAGACAGCTAATGGGGACTTCGATGGGCACTTGTTTTGCCCCAAGTTTTGCGTGCCTTTTTTTAGGGTGGTGGGAGGAGCATGTTGTCAGACCCCATACTTTATACAGTAAACATGTGAAGAAATGGGCGAGATTTATTGACGATGTGTTCTGTGTGTGGGATGGTACCAAAGAAGAAGCAGATACCTTTGTTAAAGATCTCAATACCAATGACCTGAACCTATCATTCACACACCAGGTGCACCCAACCCAAATGGAATTTCTTGATGTTACGTTAAAAGTACAGGAAGGTAAAATTGAGACCTCATTGCACCGCAAAGCAACAGCAGGAAACAGCATGTTGCATGCTTGGAGCTGTCACCCTAAAAGTCTTATCCAGAGTATCCCGTACGGAGAATTATTGCGTGCGAAACGTAATTGCAGTACAGTTGAGGGGTACGAGAAAGAATGTAAAATCATGACAATGAGATTTAAAGAAAGAGGATATAGTAACCAATGCATATCCACAGCCTGTTCTAAAGTAAGAATAAGAAGTAGGGACGAACTGTTGGTAGGTAAGCCGAGGGATGAATCAACTCAAAGTGGTGAGAAGGTTAGATTTGTGACCACGTACAGCAACAAGGCCTATGAGGTAAGAAAATGCCTGGAAAAACACTGGAGCATTTTACAGACTGACCTTGATATAGGAAAGTCAGTGAATGAGTCCCCACAAATCACCTTTAGAAAAGGGAGATCAATAAGGGACTTGGTAAGCCCAGCTAACTTGCCAAAGTTATCACCCAAAAAACAAATCCGATACAGGGATTTTATATTTGTGGCAAATGCAAGGCCTGTAAACACAGTAAAAATTGCAAATCAGTCAAATTGTCAGCCAATAGCAAACCATTCAAAATTCAGAAACACCTGTCATGCGAGACTGAATACGCAGTGTACGCCCTCAGATGCCCATGTAATTTATATTACATAGGGAGTACGGTGCACAAAGCGAAAAAAAGAGTACTAGAGCATCTGAGGGCTATAAATCACCATGATCAACAATACCCAATTGCCCGCCATTTCTACAACGAACACAACCAAAACACAAATTTATTATCATTTGTGGTATTGGATTGTATACCCAAGAGAGAAAGGGGTGGCAACAGAGTAAAAGAATTACGAAGACTGGAATCCAGGTTTATAATCGGATTCCAAACATTGTTTCCATCAGGACATAATGCAGATGAGGGACTGGCATCTCACCTAGGATAATAACTGTGCTAGTGCTAAATATAATGTATAAATGAAGCTTGCTGTTTTCTTTGAAATTGCGGAAAGAGAATGTTTAAAAAAAAAAATGTGTACAAATTGTTGAGTCAAGATTTTAATAGACATACTCTCTCATTTTCAGGTCACATATGAATCTTTATTCACTGCGGAGTGCGTGAATATGAATGAAAGCCACAAGTGGAGAGTGATCAAAAGTGCATAAAGCACAGCGTGAGACAAGTCAATTATACACTGTAACTATACTGTACTGGAATCTGAATGGTTAAGCCCACTGGGGCACAATGTGTCAGGAGACGAATAGAGGTGCAATGAGCCACACTGAATGATTTGACAGCAACAACCACATTGTGGCTAAGAGTCGATAAACAGTTGCAAGCAGGGTGGTAACAATTGCCCACTGGGGCCTTATGGCACGTCGATGCTAATTAATTTGATCCGTATCATTGGACATTTTACTGAATGACGCAATTCAGTAAATGAGAATGTTGATGAAAACGCGTGATATCAACATATGAACATTGGTTAATCCATTCAATTGAGCAAATGTGGATCACAATCACAAAGAACTATGGGAAATGCAGTCCTGCAAATGCGTGACAAAGCGTTATTTCTCCCGCTAATGGCTAAATATAACCTGAATCACTGAACAAATATAAAATGTAAATGATGTGACATAAATCGTGTATTGTAGCGAAAATTGTAATTTAAGACATGAAGTAATGTCTGACGAGAGAGTATGTTTTCACTGTTGATAAGTCACATGAATAGGTCACATGACTAAGTTTCCGTTTTCTTTTTTGTATATATCTTTATTTGAAAGAACACAACCTGTCACTCGCGAGCAAGCGGCGAAGGCTGCGAAACGCGTTGGGTGTTGTTGCCGAATAAAATCACTTAAGAAGCATAATTGGGCCTTGACTCTCTGTCGTGTGAAAGAAAGAGACAGTGTCTTTTTGGATCTAAAGGGGTAAGACGAAACCCCGTTGAGGCCCGCCATTGTCAAAGAGGCGCAGGCAGAACTTCGTCATCATTTTGGAATTTTGAGTACTAATGCTAGCGCCCGCCCGAGACCAGTTCGTGAGCTGCAAATCAGGCAGCCGACCTTTCCACATCGTACTGAATTAAAAGAAACGTTGAAAAGGCAGAGCACCCAAAAGTCAGCAAACACGTAAGTGTGCACGAACCACATTGAAATAAAAGCAAAGGGCATTTGGAGAAACGCTGAGGAAATGAAAAGATTGACCAGCGGTGAGCGAAAATAAGTGATATTAATACTGAGCGCATTCGAGCAGTATGGCGACATCAAGGAATGAAAAACGTTATGAAGCGGCAAGTAGAATGTTTGAAACAACTGCAGTAGCGCAAAATGAAATGAGTACAGCTGAGCCCTCTTTGGGAGAGAGCATGTCAAAAAAAGCCCAATGGGACCTGCTCTGGAAATACATGAAATTAGAGCAAAACAAATGGTGGGAAGCGACCACACTGCAAAAATATATAGAGGCAGGAAGAGTGCCTCGAGGACTTCGGATCTTCATTACCCCTACATTTAGCGACCCAGACCCCGATCTAATCGGCGAGTGGGCTGAGAACAATCACCACTGCTCAATGGTTATGCTAAAGTTATTGGTAAAATACGCGAACCGCGACTGTGAGAAACTGACTGAAAACATTGAGGCGGTAACAGCTAAATTAAAGGCACTCTGTGAAACGGATGAATTTGACCAAGACATGGCGAAACTTGAAAACAAATTAGAACGAATTGAAAAAGACATCAAAGAGAAGAAGCAAAGGAAGTTCTTACGGGACTTTGTGGACTATGAGAAAGGGCAGATACTAACATTTGCCAAGAAATTTGACCGGTTGAGAGGTCAAGGGGCAAATGTGAAAACTGCAACGAAGATTCAAACGATGCAGAGGAGGTAAATTATGTGGACAAAACACCGGAATCCAGAGCCACTACCAGTGAACCTGCCCCCAATCAGAATATGTCAGTAAAAGACAACATTTTAATGGAACTCACTATGTTAGCCCAAGACAGGCTGACCACACAGGAGAATGTCGAAACAAGCAACCAAAGAGGACGAGGTCGTGGACGCGCAGGAAGAGGCATAGAAAGGCTGCAGAACACGCCAAAAGAAACAATGGGGAGTCCGGTAGGATCTCGCACACGATGGCAAAAAAGAACAAAAGAATGGAGCAAAAAGAAATGAAAACAAAGACGGTGTTGAATTTATCGGATCGCAAACTAACGAATATTGAAATTGATGTTTTGGCAAGAGGATTAACATTTGTCCCTACAAATGAGTATGATTACACACAAACTAGGATTGACCTCTTCTACTTTACAAGAAAATTGCGTTTAAAGAAATGGTTTTCCATAAAGACTAACAGGGAGAAGGACAATACAAGTAGAGATGAGGTTAGTAACCTGTGTATAAATGACATTGATACATTGCATTTACTGAATGAACTGGGGGACCAAGCTGATTGCAATAGAGATCCGAATTTGAATTTACTTAATGATGACATTGTTACAGACCTTAGCAGTAAGAGTCATTTTAAACCGACATCCATATTTATGCCAACAAATTGTAAATGATGCACTGGATGTGTTTGAAAAGGGAGTGAAAAATGGTTTTAAAAAAATTGGCGGCATTCCTTCAAACACAAGAAGAAATTTAACAACTGAACAGATCTCTGCAATCCAGACATTACAGAATGACCCTGCTATTGTGATAAAAAAATCCGATAAGGGAGGTAATGTGGTGTTATGGGGGAGAGATAGATATGTGAACGAAGGTTTAAGACAGCTAAGTGATGTAAAGCAATATGAGAGAAGCTCCAGACTATGTTTTGAAAAATCGAACAGCAAATACCAAGAGGAATTTTATGAATGGAAAGATAAGGGTTGGTTGGAGCAAAAGGAGTATGACTATTTGTTTTGCAAGTATCCAAAATTACCGGTATTGTATTTATTACCTAAAGTCCACAAGGACAAAGACAATCCCCCAGGCAGACCGATAGTGTCATCCAGAGGGTCCAGTCTTGAGAAAACGTCAAGGTATGCTGATTACTTTTTGCAGCCGTACGTGAAAGAGTTACCATCCTATATTAAGGACACAGGTGACTTTCTAAGGACAATGAGGGACTTCATGTGGAAAGAGGACTACTTGATGTTAAGTTTAGATGTTACAAGTCTATACACGAGCATCCCTCATGATTTAGGCCTAAAAGCATGTAGATACTACTTTGGGGAGAGATCCATCTCCTACCTTATGCACACGGAGGTACTGTTAAGTATGATTCACAGGTGCCTAACTGAAAATTATTTCCTATTTGATAACCAGGTGTACAGACAGCTAATGGGGACTTCGATGGGCACTTGTTTTGCCCCAAGTTTTGCGTGCCTTTTTTTAGGGTGGTGGGAGGAGCATGTTGTCAGACCCCATACTTTATACAGTAAACATGTGAAGAAATGGGCGAGATTTATTGACGATGTGTTCTGTGTGTGGGATGGTACCAAAGAAGAAGCAGATACCTTTGTTAAAGATCTCAATACCAATGACCTGAACCTATCATTCACACACCAGGTGCACCCAACCCAAATGGAATTTCTTGATGTTACGTTAAAAGTACAGGAAGGTAAAATTGAGACCTCATTGCACCGCAAAGCAACAGCAGGAAACAGCATGTTGCATGCTTGGAGCTGTCACCCTAAAAGTCTTATCCAGAGTATCCCTTACGGAGAATTATTGCGTGCGAAACGTAATTGCAGTACAGTTGAGGGGTACGAGAAAGAATGTAAAATCATGACAATGAGATTTAAAGAAAGAGGATATAGTAACCAATGCATATCCACAGCCTGTTCTAAAGTAAGAATAAGAACTAGGGACGAACTGTTGGTAGGTAAGCCGAGGGATGAATCAACTCAAAGTGGTGAGAAGGTTAGATTTGTGACCACGTACAGCAACAAGGCCTATGAGGTAAGAAAATGCCTGGAAAAACACTGGAGCATTTTACAGACTGACCTTGATATAGGAAAGTCAGTGAATGAGTCCCCACAAATCACCTTTAGAAAAGGGAGATCAATAAGGGACTTGGTAAGCCCAGCTAACTTGCCAAAGTTATCACCCAAAAAACAAATCCGATACAGGGATTTTATATTTGTGGCAAATGCAAGGCCTGTAAACACAGTAAAAATTGCAAATCAGTCAAATTGTCAGTCAATAGCAAACCATTCAAAATTCAGAAACACCTGTCATGCGAGACTGAATACGCAGTGTACGCCCTCAGATGCCCATGTAATTTATATTACATAGGGAGTACGGTGCACAAAGCGAAAAAAAGAGTACTAGAGCATCTGAGGGCTATAAATCACCATGATCAACAATACCCAATTGCCCGCCATTTCTACAACGAACACAACCAAAACACAAATTTATTATCATTTGTGGTATTGGATTGTATACCCAAGAGAGAAAGGGGTGGCAACAGAGTAAAAGAATTACGAAGACTGGAATCCAGGTTTATAATCGGATTCCAAACATTGTTTCCATCAGGACATAATGCAGATGAGGGACTGGCATCTCACCTAGGATAATAACTGTGCTAGTGCTAAATATAATGTATAAATGAAGCTTGCTGTTTTCTTTGAAATTGCGGAAAGAGAATGTTTTAAAAAAAAAATTTGTAAAAATTGTTGAGTCAAGATTTTAATAGACATACTCTCTCATTTTCAGGTCACATATGAATCTTTATTCACTGCGGAGTGCGTGAATATGAATGAAAGCCACAAGTGGAGAGTGATCAAAAGTGCATAAAGCACAGCGTGAGACAAGTCAATTATACACTGTAACTATACTGTACTGGAATCTGAATGGTTAAGCCCACTGGGGCACAATGTGTCAGGAGACGAATAGAGGTGCAATGAGCCACACTGAATGATTTGACAGCAACAACCACATTGTGGCTAAGAGTCGATAAACAGTTGCAAGCAGGGTGGTAACAATTGCCCACTGGGGCCTTATGGCACGTCGATGCTAATTAATTTGATCCGTATCATTGGACATTTTACTGAATGACGCAATTCAGTAAATGAGAATGTTGATGAAAACGCGTGATATCAACATATGAACATTGGTTAATCCATTCAATTGAGCAAATGTGGATCACAATCACAAAGAACTATGGGAAATGCAGTCCTGCAAATGCGTGACAAAGCGTTATTTCTCCCGCTAATGGCTAAATATAACCTGAATCACTGAACAAATATAAAATGTAAATGATGTGACATAAATCGTGTATTGTAGCGAAAATTGTAATTTAAGACATGAAGTAATGTCTGACGAGAGAGTATGTTTTCACTGTTGATAAGTCACATGAATAGGTCACATGACTAAGTTTCCGTTTTCTTTTTTGTATATATCTTTATTTGAAAGAACACAACCTGTCACTCGTGAGCAAGCGGCGAAGGCTGCGAAACGCGTTGGGTGTTGTTGCCGAATAAAATCACTTAAGAAGCATAATTGGGCCTTGACTCTCTGTCGTGTGAAAGAAAGAGACAGTGTCTTTTTGGATCTAAAGGGGTAAGACGAAACCCCGTCGAGGCCCGCCATTGTCAAAGAGGCGCAGGCAGAACTTCGTCATCATTTTGGAATTTTGAGTACTAATGCTAGCGCCCGCCCGAGACCAGTTCGTGAGCTGCAAATCAGGCAGCCGACCTTTCCACATCGTACTGAATTAAAAGAAACGTTGAAAAGGCAGAGCACCCAAAAGTCAGCAAACACGTAAGTGTGCACGAACCACATTGAAATAAAAGCAAAGGGCATTTGGAGAAACGCTGAGGAAATGAAAAGATTGACCAGCGGTGAGCGAAAATAAGTGATATTGATACTGAGCGCATTCGAGCAGTATGGCGACATCAAGGAATGAAAAACGTTATGAGGCGGCAAGTAGAATGTTTGAAACAACTGCATTAGCGCAAAATGAAGTGAGTACAGCAGAGCCCTCTTTGGGAGAGAGCATGTCAAAAAAAGCCCAATGGGACCTGCTCTGGAAATACATGAAATTAGAGCAAAACAAATGGTGGGAAGCGACCACACTGCAAAAATATATAGAGGCAGGAAGAGTGCCTCGAGGACTTCGGATCTTCATTACCCCTACATTTAGCGACCCAGACCCGGATCTAATCGGCGAGTGGGCTGAGAACAATCACCACTGCTCAATGGTTATGCTAAAGTTATTGGTAAAATACGCGAACCGCGACTGTGAGAAACTGACTGAAAACATTGAGGAGGTAACAGCTAAATTAAAGGCACTCTGTGAAACGGATGAATTTGACCAAGACATGGCGAAACTTGAAAACAAATTAGAACGAATTGAAAAAGACATCAAAGAGAAGAAGCAAAGGAAGTTCTTACGGGACTTTGTGGACTATGAGAAAGGGCAGATACTAACATTTGCCAAGAAATTTGACCGGTTGAGAGGTCAAGGGGCAAATGTGAAAACTGCAACGAAGAATTCAAACGATGCAGAGGAGGTAAATTATGTGGACAAAACACCGGAATCCAGAGCCACTACCAGTGAACCTGCCCCCAATCAGAATATGTCAGTAAAAGACAACATTGTAATGGAATTCACTATGTTAGCCCAAGACAGGCTGACCACACAGGAGAATGTCGAAACAAGCAACCAAAGAGGACGAGGTCGTGGACGCGCAGGAAGAGGCGTAGAAAGGCTGCAGAACACGCCAAAAGAAACAATGGGGAGTCCGGTAGGATCTCGCACACGATGGCAAAAAAGAACAAAAGAATGGAGCAAACCGAAATGAAAACAAAGACGGTGTTGAATTTATCGGATCGCAAACTAACGAATATTGAAATTGATGTTTTGGCAAGCGGATTAACATTTGTCCCTACAAATGAGTATGATTACACACAAACTAGGATTGACCTCTTCTACTTTACAAGAAAATTGCGTTTAAAGAAATGGTTTTCCACAAAGACTAACAGGGAGAAGGACAATACAAGTAGAGATGAGGTTAGTAACCTGTGTATAAATGACATTGATACATTGCATTTACTGAATGAACTGGGGGACCAAGCTGATTTCAATAGAGATCCGAATTTGAATTTACTTAATGATGACATTGTTACAGACCTTAGCAGTAAGAGTCATTTTAAACCGACATCCATATTTATGCCACAAATTGTAAATGACGCACTGGATGTGTTTGAAAAGGGAGTGAAAAATGGTTTTAAAAAAATTGGCGGCATTCCTTCAAACACAAGAAGAAATTTAACAACTGAACAGATCTCTGCAATCCAGACATTACAGAATGACCCTGCTATTGTGATAAAAAAATCCGATAAGGGAGGTAATGTGGTGTTATGGGGGAGAGATAGATATGTGAACGAAGGTTTAAGACAGCTAAGTGATGTAAAGCAATATGAGAGAAGCTCCAGACTATGTTTTGAAAAATCGAACAGCAAATACCAAGAGGAATTGTATGAATGGAAAGATAAGGGTTGGTTGGAGCAAAATGAGTATGACTATTTGTTTTGCAAGTATCCAAAATTACCGGTATTGTATTTATTACCTAAAGTCCACAAGGACAAAGACAATCCCCCAGGCAGACCGATAGTGTCATCCAGAGGGTCCAGTCTTGAGAAAACGTCAAGGTATGCTGATTACTTTTTGCAGCCGTACGTGAAAGAGTTACCATCCTATATTAAGGACACAGGTGACTTTCTAAGGACAATGAGGGACTTTATGTGGAAAGAGGACTACTTGATGTTAAGTTTAGATGTTACAAGTCTATACACGAGCATCCCTCATGATTTAGGCCTAAAAGCATGTAGATACTACTTTGGGGAGAGATCCATCTCCTACCTTATGCACACGGAGGTACTGTTAAGTATGATTCACAGGTGCCTAACTGAAAATTATTTCCTATTTGATAACCAGGTGTACAGACAGCTAATGGGGACTTCGATGGGCACTTGTTTTGCCCCAAGTTTTGCGTGCCTTTTTTTAGGGTGGTGGGAGGAGCATGTTGTCAGACCCCATACTTTATACAGTAAACATGTGAAGAAATGGGCGAGATTTATTGACGATGTGTTCTGTGTGTGGGATGGTACCAAAGAAGAAGCAGATACCTTTGTTAAAGATCTCAATACCAATGACCTGAACCTATCATTCACACACCAGGTGCACCCAACCCAAATGGAATTTCTTGATGTTACGTTAAAAGTACAGGAAGGTAAAATTGAGACCTCATTGCACCGCAAAGCAACAGCAGGAAACAGCATGTTGCATGCTTGGAGCTGTCACCCTAAAAGTCTTATCCAGAGTATCCCGTACGGAGAATTATTGCGTGCGAAACGTAATTGCAGTACAGTTGAGGGGTACGAGAAAGAATGTAAAATCATGACAATGAGATTTAAAGAAAGAGGATATAGTAACCAATGCATATCCACAGCCAGTTCTAAAGTAAGAATAAGAACTAGGGATGAACTGTTGGTAGGTAAGCCGAGGGATGAATCAACTCAAAGTGGTGAGAAGGTTAGATTTGTGACCACGTACAGCAACAAGGCCTATGAGGTAAGAAAATGCCTGGAAAAACACTGGAGCATTTTACAGACTGACCTTGATATAGGAAAGTCAGTGAATGAGTCCCCACAAATCACCTTTAGAAAAGGGAGATCAATAAGGGACTTGGTAAGCCCAGCTAACTTGCCAAAGTTATCACTCAAAAAACAAATCCGATACAGGGATTTTATATTTGTGGCAAATGCAAGGCCTGTAAACACAGTAAAAATTGCAAATCAGTCAAATTGTCAGCCAATAGCAAACCATTCAAAATTCAGAAACACCTGTCATGCGAGACTGAATATGCAGTGTACGCCCTCAGATGCCCATGTAATTTATATTACATAGGGAGTACGGTGCACAAAGCGAAAAAAAGAGTACTAGAGCATCTGAGGGCTAAAAATCACCATGATCAACAATACCCAATTGCCCGCCATTTCTACAACGAACACAACCAAAACACAAATTTATTATCATTTGTGGTATTGGATTGTATACCCAAGAGAGAAAGGGGTGGCAACAGAGTAAAAGAATTACGAAGACTGGAATCCAGGTTTATAATCGGATTCCAAACATTGTTTCCATCAGGACATAATGCAGATGAGGGACTTTCTCTCCTAGGATAATAACTGTGCTAGTGCTAAATATAATGTATAAATGAAGCTTGCTGTTTTCTTTGAAATTGCGGAAAGAGAATGTTTTAAAAAAAAAATGTGTAAAAATTGTTGAGTCAAGATTTTAATAGACATACTCTCTCATTTTCAGGTCACATATGAATCTTTATTCACTGCGGAGTGCGTGAATATGAATGAAAGACACAAGTGGAGAGTGATCAAAAGTGCATAAAGCACAGCGTGAGACAAGTCAATTATACACTGTAACTATACTGTACTGGAATCTGAATGGTTAAGCCCACTGGGGCACAATGTGTCAGGAGACGAATAGAGGTGCAATGAGCCACACTGAATGATTTGACAGCAACAACCACATTGTGGCTAAGAGTCGATAAACAGTTGCAAGCAGGGTGGTAACAATTGCCCACTGGGGCCTTATGGCACGTCCATGCTAATTAATTTGATCCGTATCATTGGACATTTTACTGAATGACGCAATTCAGTAAATGAGAATGTTGATGAAAACGCGTGATATCAACATATGAACATTGGTTAATCCATTCAATTGAGTAAATGTGGATCACAATCACAAAGAACTATGGGAAATGCAGTCCTGCAAATGTGTGACAAAGCGTTATTTCTCCCGCTAATGGCTAAATATAACCTGAATCACTGAACAAATATAAAATGTAAATGATGTGACATAAATCGTGTATTGTAGCGAAAATTGTAATTTAAGACATGAAGTAATGTCTGACGAGAGAGTATGTTTTCACTGTTGATAAGTCACATGAATAGGTCACATGACTAAGTTTCCGTTTTCTTTTTTGTATATATCTTTATTTGAAAGAACACAACCTGTCACTCGTGAGCAAGCGGCGAAGGCTGCGAAACGCGTTGGGTGTTGTTGCCGAATAAAATCACTTAAGAAGCATAATTGGGCCTTGACTCTCTGTCGTGTGAAAGAAAGAGACAGTGTCTTTTTGGATCTAAAGGGGTAAGACGAAACCCCGTCGAGGCCCGCCATTGTCAAAGAGGCGCAGGCAGAACTTCGTCATCATTTTGGAATTTTGAGTACTAATGCTAGCGCCCGCCCGAGACCAGTTCGTGAGCTGCAAATCAGGCAGCCGACCTTTCCACATCGTACTGAATTAAAAGAAACGTTGAAAAGGCAGAGCACCCAACAGTCAGCAAACACGTAAGTGTGCACGAACCACATTGAAATAAAAGCAAAGGGCATTTGGAGAAACGCTGAGGAAATGAAAAGATTGACCAGCGGTGAGCGAAAATAAGTGATATTAATACTGAGCGCATTCGAGCAGTATGGCGACATCAAGGAATGAAAAACGTTATGAAGCGGCAAGTAGAATGTTTGAAACAACTGCATTAGCGCAAAATGAAGTGAGTACAGCTGAGCCCTCTTTGGGAGAGAGCATGTCAAAAAAAGCCCAATGGGACCTGCTCTGGAAATACATGAAATTAGAGCAAAACAAATGGTGGGAAGCGACCACACTGCAAAAATATATAGAGGCAGGAAGAGTGCCTCGAGGACTTCGGATCTTCATTACCCCTACATTTAGCGACCCAGACCCGGATCTAATCGGCGAGTGGGCTGAGAACAATCACCACTGCTCAATGGTTATGCTAAAGTTATTGGTAAAATACGCGAACCGCGACTGTGAGAAACTGACTGAAAACATTGAGGAGGTAACAGCTAAATTAAAGGCACTCTGTGAAACGGATGAATTTGACCAAGACATGGCGAAACTTGAAAACAAATTAGAACGAATTGAAAAAGACATCAAAGAGAAGAAGCAAAGGAAGTTCTTACGGGACTTTGTGGACTATGAGAAAGGGCAGATACTAACATTTGCCAAGAAATTTGACCGGTTGAGAGGTCAAGGGGCAAATGTGAAAACTGCAACGAAGAATTCAAACGATGCAGAGGAGGTAAATTATGTGGACAAAACACCGGAATCCAGAGCCACTACCAGTGAACCTGCCCCCAATCAGAATATGTCAGTAAAAGACAACATTTTAATGGAATTCACTTTGTTAGCCCAAGACAGGCTGACCACACAGGAGAATGTCGAAACAAGCAACCAAAGAGGACGAGGTCGTGGACGCGCAGGAAGAGGCGTAGAAAGGCTGCAGAACACGCCAAAAGAAACAATGGGGAGTCCGGTAGGATCTCGCACACGATGGCAAAAAAGATCAAAAGAATGGAGCAAACCGAAATGAAAACAAAGACGGTGTTGAATTTATCGGATCGCAAACTAACGAATATTGAAATTGATGTTTTGGCAAGAGGATTAACATTTGTCCCTACAAATGAGTATGATTACACACAAACTAGGATTGACCTCTTCTACTTTACAAGAAAATTGCGTTTAAAGAAATGGTTTTCCACAAAGACTAACAGGGAGAAGGACATTACAAGTAGAGATGAGGTTAGTAACCTGTGTATAAATGACATTGATACATTGCATTTACTGAATGAACTGGGGGACCAAACTGATTTCAATAGAGATCCGATTTTGAATTTACTTAATGATGACATTGTTACAGACCTTAGCAGTAAGAGTCATTTTAAACCGACATCCATATTTATGCCACGAATTGTAAATGACGCACTGGATGTGTTTGAAAAGGGAGTGAAAAATGGTTTTAAAAAAATTGGCGGCATTCCTTCAAACACAAGAAGAAATTTAACAACTGAACAGATCTCTGCAATCCAGACATTACAGAATGACCCTGCTATTGTGATAAAAAAATCCGATAAGGGAGGTAATGTGGTGGTATGGGGGAGAGATAGATATGTGAACGAAGGTTTAAGACAGCTAAGTGATGTAAAGCAATATGAGAGAAGCTCCAGACTATGTTTTGAAAAATCGAACAGCAAATACCAAGAGGAATTGTATGAATGGAAAGATAAGGGTTGGTTGGAGCAAAATGAGTATGACTATTTGTTTTGCAAGTATCCAAAATTACCGGTATTGTATTTATTACCTAAAGTCCACAAGGACAAAGACAATCCCCCAGGCAGTCCGATAGTGTAATCCAGAGGGTCCAGTCTTGAGAACACGTCAAGGTATGCTGATTACTTTTTGCAGCCGTACGTGAAAGAGTTACCATCCTATATTAAGGACACAGGTGACTTTCTAAGGACAATGAGGGACTTTATGTGGAAAGAGGACTACTTGATGTTAAGTTTAGATGTTACAAGTCTATACACGAGCATCCCTCATGATTTAGGCCTAAAAGCATGTAGATACTACTTTGGGGAGAGATCCATCTCCTACCTTATGCACACGGAGGTACTGTTAAGTATGATTCACAGGTGCCTAACTGAAAATTATTTCCTATTTGATAACCAGGTGTACAGACAGCTAATGGGGACTTCGATGGGCACTTGTTTTGCCCCAAGTTTTGCGTGCCTTTTTTTAGGGTGGTGGGAGGAGCATGTTGTTAGACCCCATACTTTATACAGTAAACATGTGAAGAAATGGGCGAGATTTATTGACGATGTGTTCTGTGTGTGGGATGGTACCAAAGAAAAAGCAGATACCTTTGTTAAAGATCTCAATACCAATGACCTGAACCTATCATTCACACACCAGGTGCACCCAACCCAAATGGAATTTCTTGATGTTACGTTAAAAGTACAGGAAGGTAAAATTGAGACCTCATTGCACCGCAAAGCAACAGCAGGAAACAGCATGTTGCATGCTTGGAGCTGTCACCCTAAAAGTCTTATCCAGAGTATCCTGTACGGAGAATTATTGCGTGCGAAACGTAATTGCAGTACAGTTGAGGGGTACGAGAAAGAATGTAAAATCATGACAATGAGATTTAAAGAATGAGGATATAGTAACCAATGCATATCCACAGCCTGTTCTAAAGTAAGAATAAGAACTAGGGACGAACTGTTGGTAGGTAAGCCGAGAGATGAATCAACTCAAAGTGGTGAGAAGGTTAGATTTGTGACCACGTACAGCAACAAGGCCTATGAGGTAAGAAAATGCCTGGAAAAACACTGGAGCATTTTACAGACTGACCTTGATATAGGAAAGTCAGTGAATGAGTCCCCACAAATCACCTTTAGAAAAAGGAGATCAATAAGGGACTTGGTAAGCCCAGCTAACTTGCCAAAGTTATCACCCAAAAAAACAAATCCGATACAGGGATTTTATATTTGTGGCAAATGCAAGGCCTGTAAACACAGTAAAAATTGCAAATCAGTCAACTTGTCAGCCAATAGCAAACCATTCAAAATTCAGAAACACCTGTCATGCGAGACTGAATACGCAGTGTACGCCCTCAGATGCCCATGTAATTTATATTACATAGGGAGTACGGTGCACAAAGCGAAAAAAAGAGTACTAGAGCATCTGAGGGCTATAAATCACCATGATCAACAATACCCAATTGCCCGCCATTTCTACAACGAACACAACCAAAACACAAATTTATTATCATTTGTGGTATTGGATTGTATACCCAAGAGAGAAAGGGGTGGCAACAGGGTAAAAGAATTACGAAGACTGGAATCCAGGTTTATAATCGGATTCCAAACATTGTTTCCATCAGGACATAATGCAGATGAGGGACTGGCATCTCACCTAGGATAATAACTGTGCTAGTGCTAAATATAATGTATAAATGAAGCTTGCTGTTTTCTTTGAAATTGCGGAAAGAGAATGTTTAAAAAAAAAATTTTGTAAAAATTGTTGAGTCAAGATTTTAATAGACATACTCTCTCATTTTCAGGTCACATATGAATCTTTATTCACTGCGGAGTCCGTGAATATGAATGAAAGCCACAAGTGGAGAGTGATCAAAAGTGCATAAAGCACAGCGTGAGACAAGTCAATTATACACTGTAACTATACTGTACTGGAATCTGAATGGTTAAGCCCACTGGGGCACAATGTGTCAGGAGACGAATAGAGGTGCAATGAGCCACACTGAATGATTTGACAGCAACAACCACATTGTGGCTAAGAGTCGATAAACAGTTGCAAGCAGGGTGGTAACAATTGCCCACTGGGGCCTTATGGCACGTCAATGCTAATTAATTTGATCCGTATCATTGGACATTTTACTGAATGACGCAATTCAGTAAATGAGAATGTTGATGAAAACGCGTGATATCAACATATGAATATTGGTTAATCCATTCAATTGAGCAAATGTGGATCACAATCACAAAGAACTATGGGAAATTGCAAATGCGTGACAAAGCGTTATTTCTCCCGCTAATGGCTAAATATAACCTGAATCACTGAACAAATATAAAATGTAAATGTTGTGACATAAATCGTGTATTGTAGCGAAAATTGTAATTTAAGAAATGAAGTAATGTCTGACGAGAGAGTATGTTTTCACTGTTGATAAGTCACATGAATAGGTCACATGACTAAGTTTCCGTTTTCTTTTTTGTATATATCTTTATTTGAAAGAACACAACCTGTCACTCGTGAGCAAGCGGCGAAGGCTGCGAAACGCGTTGGGTGTTGTTGCCGAATAAAATCACTTAAGAAGCATAATTGGGCCTTGACTCTCTGTCGTGTGAAAGAAAGAGACAGTGTCTTTTTGGATCTAAAGGGGTAAGACGAAACCCCGTCGAGGCCCGCCATTATCAAAGAGGCGCAGGCAGAACTTCGTCATCATTTTGGAAAATATATGTGTATATATATATATATATATATATATATATATTCCTGCTTCCTTGTGCCGCCAAGTCGCGCACTCAAACACGGGTGCTTGTATGCGGGGGGCGTCACCCCGCTTTTATCAAAGCTTTCCTCTCCCTCACCTTTGAAGAAGCACAGCACTTGCGGGAGGAGGGTTCAGATTCTTTATTACAACCCCAGAGAACCAGACGCGTTTCGGCTACTGCCTTTGTCGATGGTACACTGGCGCACCATTTTTTTGTGTTTTAAATACCCATCACGTGTATGTCTTAGAGGTAAACAAAGGACTGTTACATAGTTGCCATCTTGTAATGGTTTTTTAACTATGTATATCGCGCCCTGGATGGGCCATTATCGTTCACCTATATACATATCTGGTTAGGGACAAATTATCATGGACATGTATTGGTCTCATTACAATTACATGTGGCTATATACCAGCATCAATTACATTTCGACAACCTTATTATTTCACGCATTTATTAATCTCATGCAATGCGTATAAGCTGTCGAAACATTATCAGCAAATTCCTTATACAATGTCCTGATTGGACTAAGTCATGTCCCTTTCATCAATCCTGCTATGATACGCCCAATTATATTGCCCTGGACACTAAAGATCTGCTGGGCAAGTTAGAACAGCTCACACTAAGAGAGGGAGATCTACTTATAGTGATGGACATTACCAGCCTTTACACGAGCATAGGCCACGAAGATGGCATGCATGCGGTAAATGACATTTTGGCAACTAGGGAAGCAAGTTTCGCAGATCATAATGTAATGCTCTGGGAATTTCTAAATTTCAGCCTTAAAAATAACATTTTTCTATATGAGGACCAGCATTACCGACAGTTAGTCGGAGTAGCCATGGGCACAAGTTATTCTCCAAGCTTTGCTAATATATTTGTGGGGTGGTGGGAAGAAAATGTGGCATGGAATGCATTATATGCAGAATGGACTCAACATATATTAGTCTGGTACCGTTATATAGATGACTTGTTGATTGTATGGCGGGGACCTAAGAGTAAGGCTGATGAGTACATTGACAAATTGAATACCAACAAACATAATTTACACTTCACGGCGGAACTGAGTGACACCAAAGTAAACTTCCTTGATCTTGAGATTAGAATAGAACAGGGGAGAATACATACACAGCTATTCAGAAAACCCACGGCAGGGAATTCCATACTACATTCCAGCAGCAGCCACTCACCGAAGCTAATCTATAGCATTCCCTATGGAGAATTACTCAGTATAAAAAAAAATTGTACATCGGAGGAGGATTACATCAGAAATGCGAGAGCAAGCGTAGAAAGATTTAAGGTCCGTGGCTACGGTTCCAGGTGTCTAGAAGAAGCCCTATGTTCCAGGTGTCTATAAGCTATGTAAACCGCTAGCAATTCACTGTTTGTAATTTACTGTGATCAAGCAGGGGCTGCTGCGAAACGCGTCAGCTTTTTGTTGTCTTGCCGAGTGACCGATGGAAACATAACGCTAAGAAATAAAAAGAAACCTTGCTGAAACGATTTCCTTTGGTGAGTGCGACCCATCTTTTCCTGGTCTTCCAGGAGTGTTGTGAATATTTTAACGGAGTGGTCCTGCCGTTGGAAACCGCACCGCCAAGAGATCGCCGGTTAGCCGGGCAATCGGACTACTATTGCTAAATATATATACTCACCACCAGAGGGCTGCAAACAATCAAATGTGCGAACATTTCCGTGGGCCCACAATTGGTTCCGGTGGCTGGGCTTACCTTTGAGAAAGTGCACTGGATGCATGAAACGCGTCAGGACTGCCTGCAGCTGCTGTTTAAAAAGGTTTGAAACCACAGTGTTACGAGCGCGGCTCATTTCTTTCTGTAACAGTAGGTATTGTGCGTATATTCAGCGGCTTGGGTTCCGCCGCAGAGCAACGCGCCGCCAGCAAGTGCTCCATCATTACCCGTCCTTGAACCATGTGTGATGTCTCGGCAAAACGAACAGGGTAACGGACGCTGCCACGTACTGGAATGTGGCTTGGTCCCTATCAGGCTCGAAAATAGTACTGTGAAGAGGTAACATTGCACAGGATATTCCCTGGCAGGCAGCACAAGAAGTCGCCACCACCGATTGGGAACCACGTATACCAGCAGGCACCAAGAACTTTACATATTAAACTCACCACCAGAGGGCTTCAAACAATCAAATGTGCGAACTTTTCCGTGGGCCCACAATTGGTTCTGGTGGCTGGGCTTACCTTTGAGAAAGTGCACTGGATGCATGAAAACGCGTCAGGACTGCCTGCAGCTGCTCATTAAAAAGGTTTGAAACCACAGTGTTACGAGCGCGGCGCATTTCTTTCTGTAACAGAAGGTATTGTGCGTATATATATATATATATATATATATATATATATATATATATATATATATATATATATATATATATATATATATAAAATCCAGCAAAGAGTTGCCTGTTGAGAGAAGACTGAACCTCAGGTAAGTATATGTATAGCTTCTTTTTATTGACTGAAGGCAAACACAACAACATGGTGATTCGCAAGAGAAAGTAGCCAGTCCACCCAACGCGTTTCGTACCTCGTGGGCACTTCTTCATGGGTTGTGGGCTGACAACCAGTGAAGAAAGCAGCAGCTTCCCAACACTCTTTATCAGGTGAAAAGCTTTCCGCCCTAGTGGGCGTGGCCACCCGCGTGGCTTGATGGCATTTTTGAATTTGAATTTAAAAACATTTGTATAGCGCGCTTATACCACGCGGTTTCATGGCGCTTTTCAGATTGCGAGGTAACAGCAGGAGCAGAGGAGGTTAGACAGCGAAGGCTCGGGAGAAGAGCAGGGTTTTAAGGCTTTTTCGGAACTCTGTGTAAGAGGATGTGATGCGAAGTGCCACGGGAGGGAGTTCCAAAACGCAGGAGCGAGAACCGCAAATTTTGCTCCACCAGCCTTCTTCTTTTTAAATCGAGGGGTGGTCAGAAGTGCCATGTGGGTGGAGCGAAGCTCTCTACCCGGTGTGTAAGGCTTAATAGCCGAGCAAATAAACTCTGGAGCGGTGCCCATTTTGGCCTGGAAAGTAAGGCAACCATGCTTGAACAAGGCTCGCTCTTTCACCGGCAGCCAGTGTAGTGCCTGCAATAGAGGAGTGGCACGATGGAATTTAGGCAGGCCATGGATCAGGCGGGCAGCCTGGTTCTGCACTAGTTGCAGGCGGTGAATAGCATAGGCCGTCGCGCCATTATAGATAATGTTGCCATAATCAAGGCGCGAGAGCACCATTGCCATCACTATGATCTTTAGAGCAGGAAGGGAAAAAAAACGGGAAATCTTCCTGATTGTTCTGAGGGAGAAAAAACAAGAGGAAACAACAGAACTAACCTGTGAGTGGACAGAAAGTAGGGGACTAAGGAGGATACCGAGAGTTTTGACTTTGGGAACGGGGAGTGGAGGGACACCAAGTGAGAGGGGCCAGTGAGACGGGGACCAGGGGCTGCAACCACCTCCGGTCAAGACTAACTCCGTCTTGTCCGGGTTGAGTTTGAGGTGGTTGCAGTTCATCCAGTCCTGAATGAACAACATAACTGATTGGACATTCTGGGAGGATGAGGGGGAGTGAGAAAGGTTGAAAATTAGCTGGAGGTCATCGGCGTAATTAAACACTGTGACCTCAAGCTACTGCAACATAAAAATGAGGGCATAGATGTATAAATTAAACAAAAGAGGGGAAAGTGAAGAGCCCTGGGGAACCCCGCACACAACCTTACGGGAGGCAGCAGTGTAACCAGCTAGATGGACCGCCTGAGCCCTGTCGCTCAGGAAGGACTCGAGCCATGCGAAGGCTAGGCCCTCTAAGCCCGCCGCCCTGACACGGGTGAGAAGGATGGAATGGTCCACCGTGTCAAAAGCGGCGGACAGATCTAAAAGGATGAGGGCCTGCGGGAGATTGGTATCAATGCCCTCGTGTAGGCTGTCCATCACTGAGATCACCACCTTCTCCATAGAGTGGAGGGGCCGAAAGCCTGCCTGATGGGGGGAGAGGCAGTGATTGGTTTCCACGTGGGTGCTCAGAATGCTAGTTACATGAGTTTCTAACACCTTGCCCAGGTAAGGCAGGAGGGAGATGGGGCGATAGTTGGAAGGGGATGAAGGGTCGGCGCCAGCCTTTTTTAAAATAGGAATGACAGCCGCAAATTTATGGGGGGTGGGAACCACTCCATTGCTGAGTGAGTCATTCAGAAATGTGAGGGGTGGAGTAGGGCATGCTAGGAAGATTTCTCTCAGGATATGAGCAGGGGCAAAGTCCAGGGGGGAACCTGACTTCACCCTTTGAAGCAGAGGAAGGAGAGTGGCTTTAGTCGGGGGGGAATGGAAGTTAATTTAGAAATGGTGACGGGGGGAGAGGGATTAATAAATGTGGGGGATGGAAGAGGAATATTAGCCTTGATCTTTGCGACCTTTTCAACGAAAAAATCGTTAAGCGAGTCGTAGAGAAGTTGGGAGGGAGGGATCGAGGCCGTAGCTCTGTTGGATGAAGCAAGTTCGTGCACCGTGGCGAAGATTTCTTTAGATTGTGACTCCGCTGCCAGTATCCTGTTGGAGTAGAATATGGTCTTGGCATCAAGGATGCCTTGCTTATATATCTTAAGAACAGAGAGATAAGTAATTTTTTGGGCGGGGCAGTATGCTCTTCTCCATGCTCGCTCGGCTCTCCGTGCGGCCAGTTTCTTCTCCTTGAGATCAGGAGTGAACCAACGGTTGACTGTGATCCGCCTCAAGGGAGCAAAATCGTCGCCCGCTTGGGTCAACCAATTATTAATGGCGGCCAGTTGGACAGGGGCGGCGAGGCCGGAAAGGTCGGGGCTGGAATTGGCCAGAGACGAGCAGAGAGATGGCATATCGGCTTTGCCCCATTTTCTAACCCAGGTGTTCTTGGGGAGTGGAGGCTTAATGGCTGGGGCTAGGGCAAGGGAAAAGGAAATTAAAGAGTGGTCAGACCAGGAACAAGGGAAGATAAGGGAAGGTGTGATGGGGATGTTCAGGGTCCAGACCTGATCGAGCGAATGGCCTTGTATGTGAGTGGGGCTGTGGATGTGGGGGATAAAATTAAGACTGATCATAAGATCGGTGAATTCTTTAGAGAGGGGGCTTTCAGCTGGGTCATTAGGCCAAAAGTTTAGGTCGCCTAGAACTAGCACTGACGAGTTGTTTACTACCAGTGTTGCAAGGATGTCTTGGAGACTGGAAACAAAAGCAGGAGTGGGGTGGGGGGGGACGGTAAATAAGAACGGAAGTTAGGGGAGCCAGATGAGAGCTAGAGCGGATTATCAGGCAGTCAACTTCAGGAATAGGGGGGGAGGGGAGAATCTGGAAATGAAGATCAGTGCGAGCTATCAAGGCCACTCCGCCGCCTCTTCTGCCCTCCGGTCGGTCCGCTCGGATGGTAGAGTATGAGGGGGGTAGTGCAGCTAGGACGTTGGGCAGGGAGTCGGCCTTAAACCAGGTCTCCGTTAAGAACAGGAGATCTGGTTCGTGAGTATAGATATAGTCAAATAGTTCATACTGATGGCTGACCGCCGATCTAGTGTTTAGGAGCGTGGCCGTGGTATTAAAAGCCAGGGTGTGGGGGGCAAAAGGAGGGGCGGGGATGGGCAGGACAGTGATTGGCACGGAGGTCACTCCTGATATGACAGCGGGGGGTGTGGAAGGTGGGTGGGAGAGTAGACCTAGATGTGTCAGGAGTTTGGTGACAGATGATCTGATGGATCCGGGAGTCCAATACGAAAGGAGGAGGGAAGGAGAATATGTGAGCGAGGGGACATAAGGAGGTGCCCCTTGCCCCGGCCTGCCGCGGACGGGCGCAGACGGGCTGGACTCTGGCGTGACTCCGGCGCGCCTACGGCGCGTCCGCTGCGCTGACACATGAGAGCCGTTTAAATGGAGGTGCAGCGTGGGGTGAGTGGCGTGGGTGGGGTTGGGCGATCCAGCCCAAGCCAAGATGGCGGCCACGGCCGCTGAGAGCCAGCGATGTAGTCAGCTGACAGACAGCCACGCACAGCCCCTAAGAAGCAAGGTGAGGATTAATGACCTGTTGATTTTCAGTACAGGTTAGTCAAAATTAAAAATAGTCACAATCTAACGCAAGTAAAAGCGTGTCACCGCTCGCAATCAGCGTGACAAACGCGCAAGGTTTTAAAATGAGATCGCAGCCCTCCGCTCCTGCTAGCAAGCCCACTGCCACCGGGCTGCTCGCAATCGCTGGGGAAGCGTCAGAAAACTCCTAAATGGAGGAGCAGCATGGGGGGAGTGGCGTGGGTGGGGTTGGGCGATCCAGCCCAAGCCAAGATGGCGGCCACGGCGGCTGAGAGCCCACGATGTAGTCAGCTGACAGACAGCCACGCACAGCCCCTAAGAAGCAAGGTGAGGATTAATGACCTGTTGATTTTCAGTACAGGTTAGTCAAAATTAAAAATAGTCACAATCTAACGCAAGTAAAAGCGTGTCACCGCTCGCAATCAGCGTGACAAACGCGCAAGGTTTTAAAATGAGAACGCAGCCCTCAGCTCCTGCTAGCAAGCCCACTGCCACCGGGCTGCTCGCAATCGCTGGGGAAGCGTCAGAAACACTCCTAAATGGAGGAGCAGCGTGGGGGGAGTGGCGTGGGTGGGGTTGGGCGATCCAGCCCAAGCCAAGATGGCGGCCACGGCCGCTGAGAGCCCACGATGTAGTCAGCTGACAGACAGCCACGCACAGCCCCTAAGAAGCAAGGTGAGGATTAATGACCTGTTGATTTTCAGTACAGGTTAGTCAAAATTAAAAATAGTCACAATCTAACGCAAGTATAAGCGTATCACCGCTCGCAATCAGCGTGACAAACGTGCAAGGTTTTAAAATGAGAACGCAGCCCTCAGCTCCTGCTAGCAAGCCCACTGCCACCGGGCTGCTCGCAATCGCTGGGGAAGCGTCAGAAACACTCCTAAATGGAGGAGCAGCGTGGGGGGAGTGGCGTGGGTGGGGTTGGGCGATCCAGCCCAAGCCAAGATGGCGGCCACGGCCGCTGAGAGCCCACGATGTAGTCAGCTGACAGACAGCCACGCACAGCCCCTAAGAAGCAAGGTGAGGATTATTGACCTGTTGATTTTCAGTACAGGTTAGTCAAAATTAAAAATAGTCACAATCTAACGCAAGTAAAAGCGTGTCACCGCTCGCAATCAGCGTGACAAACGCGCAAGGTTTTAAAATGAGAACGCAGCCCTCAGCTCCTGCTAGCAAGCCCACTGCCACCGGGCTGCTCGCAATCGCTGGGGAAGCGTCAGAAACACTCCTAAATGGAGGAGCAGCGTGGGGGGAGTGGCGTGGGTGGGGTTGGGCGATCCAGCCCAAGCCAAGATGGCGGCCACAGCCGCTGAGAGCCCACGATGTAGTCAGCTGACAGACAGCCACGCACAGCCCCTAAGAAGCAAGGTGAGGATTAATGACCTGTTGATTTTCAGTACAGGTTAGTCAAAATTAAAAATAGTCACAATCTAACACAAGTAAAAGCGTGTCACCGCCCGCAATCAGCGTGACAAACGCGCAAGGTTTTAAAATGAGAGCGCAGCCCTCAGCTCCTGCTAGCAAGCCCACTGCCACCGGGCTGCTCGCAATCGCTGGGGAAGCGTCAGCAACACTCCTAAATGGAGGAGCAGCGTGGGGGGAGTGGCGTGGGTGGGGTTGGGCGATCCAGCCCAAGCCAAGATGGCGGCCACGGCCGCTGAGAGCCCGCGATGTAGTCAGCTGACAGACAGCCACGCACAGCCCCTAAGAAGCAAGGTGAGGATTAATGACCTGTTGATTTTCAGTACAGGTTAGTCAAAATTAAAAATAGTCACAATCTAGCACAAGTAAAAGCGTGTCACCGCTCGCAATCAGCGTGACAAACGCGCAAGGTTTTAAAATGAGAACGCAGCCCTCAGCTCCTGCTAGCAAGCCCACTGCCACCGGGCTGCTCGCAATCGCTGGGGAAGCGTCAGAAACACTCCTAAATGGAGGAGCAGCGTGGGGGGAGTGGCGTGGGTGGGGTTGGGCGATCCAGCCCAAGCCAAGATGGCAGCCACGGCCGCTGAGAGCCCGCGATGTAGTCAGCTGACAGACAGCCACGCACAGCCCCTAAGAAGCAAGGTGAGGATTAATGACCTGTTGATTTTCAGTACAGGTTAGTCAAAATTAAAAATAGTCACAATCTAACACAAGTAAAAGCGTGTCACCGCTTGCAATCAGCGTGACAAACGCGCAAGGTTTTAAAATGAGAACGCAGCCCTCAGCTCCTGCTAGCAAGCCCACTGCCACCAGGCTGCTCGCAATACGTAGTGTTGATATCTTCCTCTAGTGGGTTGTTGCTTATCATCACAGCATATTTCAAAATAAATCCCTAGTGGGTTAGCGATAGCAGTTCTGCCCCAGGAATGCCGCTCACGCCAGTCAAACACTCCTGTCCCAATGCTGAAACATCGATTGGCGCTTCTGCAGGACTGCGCACAGCGCAGCGTGGTACCTCTGGCGGCTCAGGCAGGGCCGCAACATATCCAGCACAGAGTTGCCTGCTGAGAAAGGACCGCACTCAGGTGAGTATCTGTATAGCTTCTTTTATTGACTGAAGGCAAACACAACAACATGGTGCATCGTAAGAAAAAGTAAACAGTCCACCCAACGCATTTCGTGCCCTGTGGACACTTCTTCATGGGGTTGTGGGCTGACGACCAGTGAAGAAAGCAGCAGTTTTCCAACACTCCTTAGTCAGTTGGTGTGTAGGCGGCTGCATGGGTTGGTGAGTAGCTACATGAGTGTCTATATGGGTTATTGATTGGTTGTCTGAGTATCTGTATGGGTGCCTGAGTGTGTGTGGGCGGGTGGGGATGTGGGGATGTGTGTGTGTGTTTGTGCATAGATGTGTGAGTGGGTGATTCACTGGGTGTATGGGTTCAAGAGTACTTCTGTGAAAGGCTGTATGGGCGGGTGAGTGTATGTGTGGGCGGGTGAGTGTATATATGGGTGTGTTGGTGAGTGTTTAGATGTCTCAGTGGTACATGTGTGAGTAATGACATATGTGAAAGGCTGTATATGTGAGTGTTGGAGTATATAAATGACTATGTGAGAGTGAGTGATTGTGAGATGGCTTGTTGAATAAATATCTGCTTGTATTACCTATTGTTTAAGAGTGTAGGTATGTGTTAGTATATGTTTTAATAAGTGAGGTGGTGTGTGTATAACTGCATAGGGGAGTAAATGGGAATGTGATTTATTCTTTGCATGACTGACTAGGTGTGTGAGTAACTATGGATAAGTGTCGATGTGTGAGTGTCTGTATAGGTATATGGGTGCATATGATAGTGGTTGACTGCATGTATGAGTGAGTGTATGGGTTGATGAGTGGATGTGTGTGTAGACCTAGGAATCAGTGTGTGGGTATGTAGTAGCTGGTATTGGTGTGTCTATGGTTTCAAAAACGGTAATCTGTATTTTAGAGTGGGTGTATCAAAGGTTATATTAGGTTATGAAGAGGTGCATCAGATTATCACATGGATGATGTCATCAGTGATGTCACTGACCATGTCATGAAATGATGTAATACGTGACGTCATCAGCAGTGCATTGCGGGGGCGCGAGTTATAGTTAGCTGAACTAACTATAACAGCCGAATTCTATGGTTTTGTACAAGTGAAATGTCCAACTAACTATAACGTCCCTGAAACCTGTGTTTTTTTCAGTGAATTTCTCTTTTTTTTTCTTTTCCAAACTACAAGAAATCAAATACTTTTACATATAGCACAGTCACTTGTCTGAGATGCACAAAAGAAAAAAGAAAAACCATAAGAACAGTCCTTAATCACCACAAGAAATGATAAACATCAATTCAAAGAGGATTTGTTTTCAAACATTCTCCTTCCACCTCATAATAGGTTCCCATATGCGTTTCCCGAGAATTCTACCTTTTTTCCCCCTTCCTATCATATATCCCTTTTTCCAAGTTATATACTGATAGTAGTCTAGCCAACCATTGGTGAAAGGTTGGGGCTACCTTATTCAACCATGCAGTTGCCACGCAGATTCTTAAAACTGATATAGTCATAAATAAAAAATAATGCGAACTGCATTGCTCATCGCCCCGCCTAACCCCAAGAATAATCCATGCTGACGTAAGTCAAGTCAAGTCAAGTCATAAAATTTGTATAGCGCACTACATACCCAGAGGGTTTCAAGGCGCTTAGGAAGGGGAGGAGGATTATTTGTCAAATATCCACGTTTTAAGCTGCTTTCTGAACGCTAGGTGGTTCTGGGTGAGGCGCAGGTAAGCGGGGAGTGAGTTCCATGTTTTAGCGGCGAGGTATGAAAAGGATCTGCCTCCCATGGTGGTCTTGTTGATGCGAGGTACAGTGGCGAGGGCTTGGCTGGAAGACCGTAGTTGGCGGGGGGGGGGGGGGGGGGTGTAGAAGGACAGTCGAGAGTTGAGGCAATCTGGTCCGATGTCGTAGAGTGATTTGTGTGCGTGGGTAAGCAGTCGGAAAGTGATCCTCTTATTGACGGGTAGCCAGTGGAGGTCTTTAAGGTGACCAGAGATGTGTTCGTTGCGTGGGATGTCTAATATGAGCCTGGCTGATGCGTTTTGGATTCGTTGGAGTTTCTTCTGGAGTTTTGCGGTAGTGCCCGCGTAAAGGGTGTTTCCGTAGTCCAGTCGGCTCGTGACCAGAGCGTGGGTGACTGTTTTCCTTGTTTCGGAGGGGATCCAGCGAAATGTTTTTCTGAGCATGCGAAGAATGTTGAAGCAGGAAGAGGATACGGCGCTGACTTGTCTGTTCATCGAAAGTGAGGAATCCAGGATGACGCCCAGGTTCCGTGCGTGGTCTGTCGGGATGGGTGCTTTTCCGAGGGCTTCCGGCCACCAGGAGTCGTCCCATGCAGAGGGGGAAGTACCTAAGATGAGGACTTCTGTTTTGTCAGAGTTCAGTTTCAGACGGCTTTGTTTCATCCATTCAGCAACTTCTTTCATTCCTTCGTGTAGGTTAGTTTTGGAGGTGCTGGGGTCATTGGTGAGAGAAAGGATTAGTTGAGTGTCGTCCGCGTAGGAGATGATGTTGAGGTTGTGTTGGCGTGCGATGGCCGCGAGGGGGCTCATGTATACGTTGAAGAAGGTGGGACTGAGTGAGGATCCTTGAGGTACGCCGCAGATGACTTCAGAGGCCTCGGACTTGAATGGAGGAAGGCGGACTCTCTGGGTTCTTCCGGTGAGGAACGAGGTGATCCATTCAAGTGCTTTTCCTTGGATTCCGATGTTATTGAGGCGTTGTAGAAGGGTGCTGTGGCAGACTGTATCGAATGCTGCAGAGAGGTCGAGGAGGATGAGGGCGACTGTGTCTCCATTGTCCAGTAGAGTTCGTATGTCGTCTGTTGCTGCTATGAGGGCGGTCTCAGTGCTGTGTTTTGCTCGAAAGCCAGATTGTGAGGGGTCGAGGGATTTGTTGGCTTCGAGGAAGGCGGCGAGCTGGTTGTTGACGGCTTTCTCGATGACTTTGGCCGGGAATGGAAGAAGCGAGATGGGGCGGTAATTTTTGAGTTCGGTGGGGTCCGCTGTGGGTTTTTTCAGAAGGGCGGTGAGTTCAGCGTGTTTCCAGTCTTCCGGGAAGGTGGCGGAGTTGAAGGAGCAGTTGATGACGTCTCGGAGGTGCGGTGCTATGACGGAGTCTGCTTTGTTGAAGATGTGGTGAGGACATGGGTCTGTGGGGGATCCTGAGTGGATGGAATTCATCAGGCGGATGGTGTCCTCAGTGGAGATTGGGTTCCAGTCGTTGAGGGTGTTCACGGGGGGAAGATGATCAGCAAATGGTAGGGTGGGTTGGTTTCCGGGTTGGTTGTCAAAGCTGTTGTGGATGTCTGCAATCTTGTTGTGGAAAAAAGAGGCTAGGGAGTCGCAGAGGGTTTGAGAGGGTGTGATGTCGTTGGAGTTGGCCGAGGGATTGGAAAATTCCTTGACGATGTTGAAAAGTTCCTTGCTGTTGTGGGCGTTGTTGTCAAGTCGATCCTTGAATGCTGTTTTCTTGGCTTTTCGGATCAGTTGGTGGTGAGAGCGGGTGGCGCTTTTGAAGGCGTCCTTGGTGCTGGTGGTTGGGTCTTTTTTCCAGGCCTTTTCAAGGGAGCGGCAGAGTTTCTTGGACTTCTTGAGATCATCGTTGAACCATGAGGCTTTCTTGCTGCCAGGTTTGCTTTGACGTTTTTTCAGTGGAGCTAAGGTGTCGGCGGTGTTGGATAACCATAGGGTGAGGTTGGCGGCGGCTTCGTTGGCGTTGGAAGAGGGGGCTGGGGAGTTTCGAAGGAGCGATGCGGAGATTTGGTCCGTGGTGATTTTGTTCCAGTTTCTTTGCAGGGTAGGTTGGGAGTGGTTGGTGGGTTTCGGCTTGTTGTAGATGAAGTGAACGCAGCTGTGGTCGGTCCAGAGGAGATCCGTAGTGTGGCTGAAGGAGACATGGTTGCTGGATGTGAAGATGGGGTCGAGTGTGTGACCTGCGATGTGGGTGGGGGAAGTGACTAGTTGTTTAAGTCCGAGGTTGGCGAGGTTGTCCACGAGGGTGGCGGTGTTGCGGTCGTTGATCTTTTCGAGGTGAAAGTTGAGGTCTCCCAGAAGGATGTAGTCTTTGGAGGGGAGCGCGTGTGGGGTGATGAAGTCCGTGATGTCTTCACTGAATAACATTAACTGGTAACATTAATTCCTAAAGTTTTGTCCCAAAAAGATTCAATAGCCCTATGTAACGAATGGAGTTGATGACATAACGTAAAAACATGAATAATATCAGCCTCAACGCTATCACACGGGGGTACCTAGTTCCTGTCATCCTCCCCCACTGTGCAATCCTAGCAGGTATATGGTACAAGGAGTTTATCATGTTATAGTGTGGGGCCTGCAATGCTGCCGAGCAGAGTATAGTTCGCCCCAACTCGAGAGAGAGTCCTGAAAACAGTCTTGGTCCACCTGGAGCTTATCTGCCCATTTCCTTCCATATTTTTCCAAATCATAACTTTTTAGTACACACAGCTCTGAGTAGAAGCTTCTAATAGAACATTCTGCCCCACCCTCAATTGCATCAAATATCCTATTTTTTCAGAACCCGGCAGAGCCACCCTGTTTGTTTGTTAAATAACTCCGAACTTGCAAAAACGTAAAATTATGACTAGCAATACCATACTTCCCCTGGATATCAGGAAACTGCAGGACGCCATAAAACCTCCATCAGATCCCACAGTTTCTGAATCCCCCGCTGCCCCCAATCAACCATAACAGAATCTGTGAATATTTCTCCCCGAAGAGAAACATTCCTTTCAATCTGAGTATAGGCATTGAATCTACCCAGTCCCAGTTTTTTTACAAAATGACGCCCAGGTTTCATACGCTGCCATAAGTGTCTTAAATCTGGTTCTTTCAAAATAGCTGGGGTCTGTATGTTTCCGAAAGCAGTTTTCTTCATTCTCGCCTTTGAGTATATTTGTTGATCCTGCCTTGATCTGTGGGTCTGAGGTGTCTCCCCCATCAGCTCACACATTTACTGAATGGCTGCTGCCCAAAAATACAGCTTAAAATCGGGGACTGCCCATCCTCCCCTATCCCTAGGGAGAGTTATAAAACAAAGGGCTCTCCTGGTCTTCCCTTGCGCCCAAATAAATCAGTTGATTAGATGTTCAATTGCAACAAACCATTTACCATGAAAAATCAGTGGAATTGTCCTGAATAAATATAGGAACTTAGGCAACATAATCATTTCCACCACGTTGGTGCGCTCTACCAAGGAAAGATTGAGGTTGTGTATTCTATTAAGATCTTCCTTGCTTTTGGCCATTATAGGTTCAATATTTTGAGCTACGATCTTATCCAGATCTGCTGACATGCTAATCCCCAAGCACACAGCCGAACTAACTACCCGTTCATCCACACAAACCACCTGACTATTCTTAATATTCTGTGTCTTGGGGTCATTTAACGCACAGCCCGAAATCTGACCGAATTAAGCAGTCTCTCTCTCTACTTCCCAAATAGCGCTAATCAGGGAAGGGGTCACTATCGCCACGTCGTCCGCATAGACCAGGGTTTTAAAAACTTGACCCTGAATCCTAATCGGGAGAATTTGGCCATTTAGTTCTAACTTGCGAATTAACGGGTCCATATACACCGCAAATAACAAAGGTGAACATGGACACCCTTGGCGGGTACCCCGTTTAATCAGCACTGCCGAGGTATGCCCTCCATTGATTCTAAGCCGGGCTGTGGGATATTGATAGAATGCCTGGATCGTCTTAATGAACCCTTCTCAAATACCACACAATATTAAATCTGCCCAAAGGAAGTCCCAGGAGACCCGATCGAATGCTTTTTCTGCATCCAAGAACATGAACGCCATGGGGTCTCCTGAGACTTCCGTGGCATCAAATAAAGTAATAACCTTGCGGACATGCTGTGCAGTTCCCCTCCCTGTGATAAAACAATGCTGTGTAGGACTAATTAATTGCCCTATTATCTTACACAACCCAAAAACCATTGCCTTGGAAAAAATCTTGGCATCCAATTTCATAAGGGTGATAGGTCTATATGACCCTGGTTCCAAGGGTGGTTTAACCTTTTTTGGGATCACAACAATATCGGCGCCTGCCCAGGAACCTGGTACAGATTTTCCTAACTGGGCCTGTAAGATTGTATCGACCAGGTCAAGACGTATTACAGCTTGGAATGTTTTATAACATTTCATGGGGATCTGTTCGGACCCGGCAGCTTTGCCTGAAAGGAGACTGTTAAGTGCCACGAGAATTTCCTCAGGATTCAAAGGTGCATCTAGTGCCTCCCTGTCTTCTTCAGAGAGCAGGGGAGCAGCAACATCCCCCAAATACAGTTGGATATATAAGGGGTCACCTAACTGATCCTCGCTATATAGTTTGGCATAAAACTGTCTAAAAACCTCCCTAACCTCCTCGGGGTCAATAACTGTACCTCCTTTACCATCTGATATTTCTTTAATTTCTCCCGAAGCCAATCTCTGTCTTGTGCGGACCGCAACGGTATGTCCCACACGATCACTCAGTTCGTGGCATTGCTCCTTTTTTGTCAAATAGATTGCAGCTGCCTTAGTAGCAAAACCCTCATTTACCTCTGCTTTGATACACAACATTTTTAAGAGTGCCGCATCCGGGGAGGCGCCAGACCGGACTGCGAGAATCAGTTCTTCCTCTGCCTCCGAGACTGCTTTCACCAGCTTACTGACTCTAATCTCCTCTTGTTTTTGTTTACACATGCTATAACTTAGTGTCTCACCTCGAATGCCAGCTGTAAACGCGTCCCAACGTACTCCTGAAGCAGTGCTACCACGATTCATTTCCCAGAAAGCAGCTATCCAATTGTTCATATGTTTAATATAATCGTCGTCCTTAAGCAACTTCCTTTCAAAAGTCCATGTACGTGCCCGTCTATTTCCGCCAGTCAATTTTAGTGTTAAAACAAGCAGATTATGGTCAGAGATCAAACAGGGAAAGTTCTCTATCTGGCTTTTTGACAATAAAGAATTTGATATAAAAAATAATCCAATCTGACACAGACCTTATGTGGAGAAAAGTAATAGGTAATTCCATCGTCTAATGGATTCAACCGTACCCATGCATCGGTTAAGGAATTATGATGTGGCAGATTAAGTATTTCTCGGCATACTTTTTCCTTCCGGCCTCCATAGCGCTGCCCGTACTCTGTGCCCAGACCCGTAACCCCATCTGTGTTGAAATCCCCGCACAAGATAACCGGCCGAGGCAAAATGGCCGCTGACTGATTGCAGCGCGAGGTCGCAGTTCTCCCTCCCTCTTCTCAAGTCCCTGATTATGCTGTAAGGGATGCTGGAATGTTGGAGATCCCCTATCAAACAAAAAACTGGATAGTGGTCTTGACTCGTGATCTTTGTTCACTCCGCTGGGTGCCGCAGATCGTGCCAGCTTTGGGGCATTTTCAACTTGAGTGGCTTTCCCTGTGGTTGCGGTAGCTTAGTGACAAGTTCGGCATGGCGCCTAGGGGGCCCAAGCACTCAAAGGATCCTATTGCCCAGAAGGAGCAACAGTAAAACAGTGGCGGCAAGGAGTCACTGAAAGGCCCGGAAACCTGGGGTACTACCCAGCGAGGCACAACACAGCCGCGGAGAGGCTTTACTAAAAAACCCAACGACCCGCGAGGCAATGCCGGCGGCATTGGGTTTGCGGTGACTAGCGGCGGAAGAGATCTTAACGGAGCTACCCGTAAATCGACGGCGCTAAAGGCTGGCATGGATGGGGTAAACCTAAGGCCCACAAGGTGCCGGTGCTACGACAGCCTACCCTGCAGGAGTCCTTTTCCACGAAGGCAGCAGAGATGGCAGTGAACGATGCTGGGGCTAGAGCTGCGTTGGAGGACGCTGAAGGTGCTGTTGTGGAGCAACAACGGAAACAGTGTTGCAGGCATTTTCCGAGATGCAAGCTAGCTAAATCACTGTCTTTGGGCTAACAGCCGAAGTTCTGGACATACAGAGTACCACAAAAGGTAAGTCTCCTGGTGCGGGTGGAGTTTGACTAACAGCGAGGTGACAGATGGTAGCTGTGCTAAACTCGCTTAAACTATAGGTGATGGGGGTGTGGGGGGGAGTTAACTAAATGATAATTTGACTAGATCTGGGAAAATCCCCCTCGCGGGACAGGCTCATGTGTTAATACAAGATAGAGGGATCCCTGGGACCCCGGATAGGGATTGTTTTTTCTCTCTTAATGATGAAACAGACTCCCTGTTGTCAAGTGAGGGAAGCTTGGTTAGTAGCTCTGATTCAGACTCAGCAGTTAGCTCGTCAGTCCAGAGGGTACCCATGACTCATAGGGGTTCCCAGCAGAGGAAAAGGATAAAATCAAAATTAAAAACCCCTCTCAGCCCACTAGAAGCTGGGACAGATAGGAAACTTTGCTGGGATTACTCGGTGACCTCCCATCTGTACCAGGAGGGTATGGCAGTTGATTCACAGTTGGTCCAGGATAACTTAAGTAAACCGTGCCAAGCTACCTCACTCAATCTTTTGTACACTACCCTAAAGCAAATGCAAGGCCAAGCCAGACTAGAGAGCCAGAGAGCTAAGCAGGCGGCAAAGAAAACCAGAGCTCCATGAGGAAGCTGAATAAACTATACGATGAGATGGCAGACAGGGACAGCTCATGTCGAGGAAAGAACGGGAAGGCTGGAAGACGATGTCAGTAGATGGAACTCATTCAAGGAGGCGCAGGAGAAGCTGACAGAGGATGTCCAATGGAAACTGGAGGATTTTGAGAATCGCCAGAGACGAAATAACACAAGACTTTTGGGGGTTGCGGAAGGGGTTGAAGGGCAGGATGTCAGGTCACTTGTTATTGTTAGACCTGACATCATTGGCTCGAGTCTCTCCTCCATTTTTTCTGTTTGCCTCCACTGTTTTACGATGTTTTGCTGGTATATGCTTTGGGCGCCGTGCCACTGCTGATCAGTGCCATAGCGCAAGTGCTCCCTATGTTAAATTGATGTATCTATTGTATCCATGTTCGGCTTATTTGGTTTACTGTCAGTCCCTAGTCTAGTGCACCAGGAGTGCCGGGGCTTGTAAATACAAATGCCGCTCGTGGGCTTGCAGCACGTGTTGTGCCACCCACAGGAGCGGCCTCGTAAAAGAATGTCTACGGGTCGGTCATTGCGAGACCCACGTGCAGCCTAGTGCTGTCACGCAGGCTGCGCAAGTATACCTACTTGCCAGCCCCTCAAACCTTCCCTTGCCTTCATGTTAGTCACCCCTATGGTAGGCCCACGGGCAGGGTGCATTGTAAGTGTAAGGTAGGACACGCCTGACCAAGTTGGCATGTCCTGATAGTGAACAACCGCCATCTTCGTTCTTCACTATTGCGAGGTAGCCTGCTCTCCATTAGTTAGAATGGGTCGCCGGGATTATTAATGCTATGATCCTAGCTGGCTCGGGGAGCATGGTGCAATGTCGAGTTTGGTATCCCTGAACTCGGGGTTTAATTACGCATCCGTTGGTATGGATGGTTTTTGGACTCTGGGTTCGAAAATAGCCCTTTTAGAAAGTGTCTATTTTCTTGTCTAACCATTTCTGGTTTCTGCTGGTCTTGCGTGTGTGTGACAGGAGCTGGGTGGCTCCAAGAGGTCTGGATGAGTCAGTGTGGGATGAGTGGGACATTTGCGCTGAGAGTAGGGGGAGAGTAGTTGTTGATAGCCTGCCCTGCCTGGTACAATGCTGGCTCCACCTCCTGCCAAGCGGCTGATGGCTCTGTGCCTGCCATGGACGATCCTAGCCCCACCTCCTGCCAGGAGGCCGATAGCTCTGCTCCTGCCAGTGTCAATGCTGGCTCCACCTCCTGCTGGGCGTCTGAGGACCCAGCCCTGCTCAGTGAATAGGCCAGGTGCTTCTGCCTGGCTCCACCCACAACAGACCCAGGATGTTGGGAAATTCCCCTGCATGGACAAAGGGATCAAAGCCGAAAAGGGGTATAAGAGAAGGACCCCTGAACCAAGAATTTAGATCACTTCTGACAAGGAACCCTGTAACCAAGGACAAGAGGCCTGCTGATCTGAGGACTTGCCTACCCCTTCTGCCAGTGTGCTGTTTGCTGGGGGGAATCCTGCAGTGCTTCTTTATTTTTGCCAAGGAACCAGGAGAGAGGAACTGCGTGTGTACTCTCACGCTTGCTAAGAAAATCTCCAAGGACTGGAAGAGTGCCAGTCTCCTGCTGAAGTCACAAGGCTAAAGGACTTCATCTGTTTAAAGTGCTATTTGCTGGAACCTGTGAATCCAGCACCTCTGAAAGAGCCAGCAACCTCGACGCCGACGGACGTCGCCGAATCCAGCTCGACATAGTGAGTAACGGCTCCAGTGTCCCGCTTCCTCGACGACCGGCCGCCGGGCCCGACCGACGCCAGCAGCAACGCCAGTGAGTGGGAGTACGGCTCCAGCTCCAAGGGACCTCGTGTCTGCACCGCTGCTGATCGCATCGCCTCGTGCCCTCTCAACGCCGTGAGCGCTGCTCACTCTGTGCAACCGCATCATCAACGACGACGCCTGCTGAGGCCTGATCGACACCGAAGGCGCGACGCCGGATTGCTCGACGCCGCTGATCATCGGGTGCTTCATTTTCCTAAAGGTACTGCGTTGTTGTGGGTCCGTGTGACTCCGGGCTCGACGTAGCGCTCCTCGCGGTCGACGCCGAACCTTTGGATTAACTTTGCCTCGACGTCGTGTAGCCCCCGTGTGGGTTACCCTGTTGCTAAGAACTGTATTGCCAAGAAGAAGATTTGCTTTGATACTAAAGACTTTTGTGCTAAAGAAGAAACTACCTTTGAACTATCCTTTTTCCCTTCCCCGAGTATTTATTAAGATTGTGTACATTTTTGTCGTTATTTGGTCTTGTGCTAAGCCTTATATAAAAATACTTATTTTTATAAATACTACTGTGTCGTGTCCATTCGTAGTATATTCACGTTATTACTGTATGTGGTCATAAATGCTTAACACACAGCCTCTGAGATAAGCCTGTCTGCTCTGCCAAGCTACCAAGGGGGTGAGCAGGGGTTATCGAAGGGTGTGATCCCCTTGCCCTGACTAGAAAAGGTGTGTCCCTATTTGTCAGAAGTGTATACCTCTGCCAACTAGAGACAGACGGTTCTAATAGTTATTAATCTGTTTAAGGGGCTTTCCTCGAGATGACATACTAGGGCTGGGAGAGCGAAGTCCAGAGAGCACACTGCTTCGCATTGATTCAAAAAAGATCCTATGGGGCATCTCAGGTTGTAAGACCTCGTGCAATTCTTGTCTATGTTGTAAATTTTCTCCTTAGGCAGGAGATTATGGAGAAGGCAAAACCAGAGGCTAGGCGCACGTTTGACAGGGTTACCTTTTTTGCCTTTCTGAGTTTCTGTCATGCCACCGTAGAAAGAAGGTGGAGGCTCAGGCAGTTGATTGCACCCCTTCAGAGACTCAGACAAAAGGCCTATTTGTTGAATCCGGAAAGGTTCAAGGTCATTGTTAAGGGGCAAGTTAGAATGTTTTTTGTCTGAAATCAAGGTCCAACAATATCTGGCAGAATTAAAGGAGCAGAAGGGGGAATAGAGGGGGGGGGGGGGTCTTTTGGCTTGATGCAAGATATGTTCTGGACAGAGGGATCTCCTGTGAGAATAAGCAGTATTTAGGGACACACAGGTGGAAGATTGGGAAGGGGGGTTGCAACTGCTGCAGTCCAAGCTGTCACACATAGGTCATGAGTGACCTATTTGCCTGTAAGGGGGTAGTGGGGTGGTTCGGAGGTACTTTTAATTGGGGGTGGGGCTGGGGGTGGCGGTGGGATGGGGGTTCTCACGGCATAGCACAGCACCATTCCTGAGATGGTTGAGCAGTTATAAGAGATGCAACAGCAAAAGAAGGGAACATTTATCACAAGAGATGAGAAAATTATGTAATGACATACTGGTTATCTGGATCGGTCAGGCATATGATGAATTTTAATGAGTATAAGGATTGCTTCTCTCAATGTGTGTGGGCTGAATGACCATTTGAAAAGACAGCGTGTTGCGGCTGCCCTGAGATTAATGCGGTTGGATTTTGTTTGTCTCCAGAAGACACACGTAGAAGGGACAAGGGGTTATTTAATAGAACAATTGGGTTTTTCTTTGCTTACACACTCAAAGCAGGGGACTAAGACTAGAGGGGTGGCCATTCTGTCTAAAAGAAGGGATGTTAAGGTCAATAGAAAGTAGGAAGATCAATAGGGTAGATGCTTCTTGTTGGAATGTGTAATAAACGACCAAGTATTCACTATAGGGTCAGTGTACGGATCCACCGAGGACGATCCAGACGTTTTTGAATTCCTAGACTCAGAATTGGCTTCTTGGCCCGAGCAGGTTATCTTTTTTCAGTGAATTTCTAAGGTTTTTTCAAATGCTAATTTCTAACTATAACATCCCTGAAACCTGTGGTTTGTTTAAGTGAATTTTGAAGGTTTTTTAAATGCTAATTTCTAACTATGCCTACAGAGGTAGGACATGTACAGAAAGAGGAAGAAATGCGCAGAAAGGAGCAAGAGAAATTCAGAAAGAGGCTACAGAAGTCCAGAAAGACAAAGAAAGGTGTAGAAAGAAGCAACTGATGTGCACAAAGAACCAACAGAGGAGCAGAAAAAGACCTTGTTGCAAAGTCATCCTGTGCCCCCAACTTTTTGACGGGTACTGGTGATAACTGACTCTGACTAACCAGGCCTAGAGCCAGTGCAATGCTAAAAGACACTTAGAATACAGTGAAAACACCTACATACACCAGGGAACACTCTGTGTTGGAGTACCCCTGTGATTGGCATGACCTCCACTGTAAGGCCCTAGTACATAATAGGGCAGGGGGATAAACTACCTCTAAGTCAGAGGTGCAGAAAGATGCCTCTTTAAGTAGTAGTCACGTTTGCAGAGTGGTGGAGAAAGGGTGCTGGGCCTCCGACCAGCGCTCAGGAATTCTGCTGCACAGGACTTTGAGGAGGTACTAAAAGGGCTTATTAGCACCCAAAGTCCCTCAGGAGTAAATTGGACTTCATCCCCCATCCCGTAGTCTGCCAGGAGGCGCGTTTACAGAGTGGTGGAGAAAGGGGGGAATGTCCGCCGAAGACTTCTTAGCTATCCCAATGTGTGGGACTTACTGGAGGTAACAAGAGGGGTATTGACCCCCAAGGACAACCTTGGGAGCCAACTACCCCTCCTATTACCTCCAGTAAGTCCCACACAGCAGGATTGCTAAGTTCTCATAGCAGGCCACACCCCCTTTTCCCACCCCTCTCACAAACACGCTCCCTGGTGCGCTCTTGGATGGGGATTGAAGTCCCCTTTGCTGCTGGGGTTCTTTAGGGGCCAACTAGCCTACCTCTTACCTCCAGTAAGCCCCACACAGTGGGATTGCTGAGAGGTGTACAATGGCCATGCCCCCTATACCCACCTCTCTGCATACGCGCCCCCCTGGTGCGTTGTAAGTTGGTAAATTAAGTCCCCATGAACACTGAGGGTCCCTGGGGGCCAACTAGCCCACCAGGTACCTCCAGTAAGTGCCACACAGCTGGTTTGCAGAGGGGTGGTCTGAGTCCACTTTTGTCCTGAGGTCCTCAGGACACAAGAGGACCTCATCGACCCACCAGCAGTGTACCAGGAGCTACGTTTGCATCGTGGTGTAAAAAGGGGCATGGTACCGACCACCTCTCTGCAGTCCAGCTGTGTGGCGCTTACTGGAGGTACCTGGCGGGCTAGTTGGCCCCCTGGGACCATCAGTATTCAAGGGGACTTAATCCCCCAACTTAGAACCCACCAGGGGCCATGTTTGCAGAGTCATGCAGGGAGGGGGTGGGGCCTCCGGCGAGTTGCTGTTTTCTTTTTATTAAATGTATTATTTTAAGAGAAGGGGGCGTGTGGCCCCCCTTCCCTGGGCCACATCTGGCCCCAGGGCCTGGCAACATTATTATAATTTTTTAAAATTTTGGCGAGGGGGGCTGCATGCCTCCCCTAAAGGGGCTAATTATGGCCCTGGGAACCCCATCCCCTGGGGCCTGGCCAGCCTTGTTCTTTTTAGAGGGGGCACAGTGGCACCCCTCCAAAGGTCAATTATGGCCCTGGCAAGCCCAATCCCCGGGCCGGCCTTCCATATTTTGAAAAAAATAATAAAATAATGTAAATTAAAGGGGAGGGGGTCGAGTAGGCCTCCCTTCTCTGGGCCACTTATGGCCCCGGGGACCCCATCCCCCGGGGCATGCCCAATTCTTTATTTTATTTTTTATAGAGAGGGGGCAGTGTGGCCCTCCTCCGGGGCCATTTTTGGCCGGGGGACCACTTCGCTCGTGGCGTGTCTTCTCCGCTGGGGACTGTGGGGAGAGCCCCCATGGTCCCACCGGCTCCCCGCCTCCTGCAGGACCCAGCATTGCTTTTGCACAAGGGAAGCTGCTGACATGCTGCTCCCCTTGTGCAAATGCAATCTGCTTTGGTTTTTGGAAGAGAGCAGGTTTCCTGCCATAGCAAACAGCAATGTCCCGGGGGAGGGCACCCCGGGACATTGCAGGAGCTGGCTCTGGAGGGTGGCGGTCCCCAGGGGCATCAAGGGCTCCAGGAGGGGGGCCACGTAGCCCCCTCCCAGCATTTCAAAGCCCCGGGATGTGGTGGTCCGCTATGAGTATGAGCTATGAGTATGTGCCCCGGGGAGGTGGTGGTCCCCGGGGCGTGTGGGGGGCTCTTGCACCCCACAAAAAACAGAGCTCTGGGGAGGTGGCACGTGCCCCCGTATACAATTAAATAAGCCCCGGGGAGGTGGCAGTCCCCGGGGCAGCATGGGTGCTTGGGACCCCAGAGGCATTTATTTTTAAAGCCCTGGGGAGGTGGCGAGCCTGGAGGCCGTGGGGGGGGGGGCGTGTGTCCCCTGCATACAATTAAATAAACCCCGGGAGGTGGTAGCCCCCTCAAATTAATTACACATTTCCCCCGAGACCTGGCCCACCCAGAGGCTTATATAAAATGAAGCGCGGGAGGCCGCGCTTCATCTTTCTTTGTATTTTTTCGTCGGGATTCAGACAACTTTCTTTTTTTAAAGGCTTTTTTTGACCCTGGGCATCCTTGTGGGACCCCCTGAGCAGGCCTAAGTGGTCAGGGTGTTTGTACCCTGCTTCCCTTTCTTGTTTTTCACCTTTTTTAAAACTATTTTCTTGTGACTCGGTTAGTGAGTCACATGATGTCTGCCAACACTTTCTGGTTTGGAGTGTTGGCAGCCAATCAAAGTGAAGCTCGTGCTCGGGAGGAGTCGCGACTTTCTTCGGTGCTCAGATATCGAAAGTTTTATTTTTTCCATTTCTCAGGAACTACTGAATGGATTTACACCATTTAAAAAAAAGGTCGCTTTCTGGACCAAGACCTACATTTTTGCGAAATTTAGTGTAATTCCGTTCCGCAGTTCAGGCTGTAGTCGTGTCTAAAGTTCGTATGGAAATTAACATGGAGAAAACGTGCTTTGGGACCCCATTTTTTTCTCGGCCCCCGAATCACACCGAAACTCTCAAGACAGGAGCTAACTGGAGCAGGCCATTAGTTTTGAAAATTTCGCATAGATTTGTCAAACAACGCCAAAGTTATTGGCAAAACAAAAAAAGCTTTTTGAATAGAAACGAGGTCCTAACTATAACCCCTGCCTTCATCCAGAAGTAAACCGGAGGGTCACAGCAGGGAAACCAGGAAAGCTATTTATTGAAGCTGTGGCATGACGCGTTTCGGCAGGTATGCCTTTTTTAAATGCCCATTACAGCACTAGTTTCCTCCAATCTGCTTTAAATATATTCAAATCGTTCTCCCGTCGATGGCCACCCAGGTGGACCAAGTTGACAATCAGAGCAAGCCAGCAGCCCACATCGGTGGACTACAGCTCCCAGCAGCTACCATTCCTAGCTAATGGGGGATGTGTCTCCTATCGGTCCCAATTTCTCATAGTGAGTACTGGATCAGTTTATACAGAACATAGTAGTCCACTGATTGGTGTAAACACAGTGTTGCTGTTAAAACAAAACCATTTCCCTATATATATTTATAATGATATTAATAAAAAAACGTTATATTCCTTTTTTTTTCAAGTTTCATACATTTAAAAAAAATATATGATTGATAACTTTCAATTGTAAGTTATTGTTAATATTTCAAATGTAATATATTTTTTAGTTGTGTGACAATTGCTTTTATGGTTTTTAGAAGATATATATATATATATATATATATATATATATATATATATATATATATATATATCCAACACAAGTTGCCTGCTGTAAGGTACCCCACACAGGTGAGTTCGTAGTATGCCTTTATTTAAGATCAAGGAAATCAATGTTCGAGCATGACGCAGTGCCACACAGATAATTATCCTGCCAAATTGTCCTGCCGATGGAGGAATGCACACTCATGACTGGCATCCGCAGTGCATCACGACCCACTTGGGATTATAAACTTGTGCAAATCTGAAGGTAATGAACGGCCATCCACTGGGATCAATATTGTTTGAACTCCATATACCAGCGGGCCATAGTCTTGGCCACGCCCATCTGGGCGGGAGAAACACTTTTAAAATTGCTGTGATTGCTTCCTTGCAGCATTTGCCTACAGCCCCTGAGGAAGTGATTCTAAATCATGAAACGCGTTGGGCAGGACAATTTGGCAGGATAATTCTCTGTGTGGCACTGCGTCATGCTCGAACATTGATTTCCTTGATCTTAAATAAAGGCATACTACGAACTCACCTGTGTGGGGTACCTTACAGCAGGCAACTTGTGTTGGATGTTTTTTGCGGCCCGCCTGAGCCGCGAGGATTGCCCCGCTGCACTCGTGCAGATCCACTGCGGCACCAACCGGTGTTGTGGCGTCGGAACAGGTGAAATCGCCGATGGAGGAATGCACACTCATGACTGGCATCCGCAGTGCATCACGACCCACTTGGGATTATAAACTTGTGCAAATCTGAAGGTAATGAACGGCCATCCACTGGGATCAATATTGTTTGAACTCCATATACCAGCGGGCCATAGTCTTGGCCACGCCCATCTGGGCGGGAGAAACACTTTTAAAATTGCCGTGATTGCTTCCTTGCAGCATTTGCCTACAGCCCCTGAGGAAGTGATTCTAAATCATGAAACGCGTTGGGCAGGACAATTTGGCAGGATAATTCTCTGTGTGGCACTGCGTCATGCTCGAACATTGATTTCCTTGATCTTAAATAAAGGCATACTACGAACTCACCTGTGTGGGGTACCTTACAGCAGGCAACTTGTGTTGGATATATATATATATATATATATATATATATATATATATATATATATATATATATACATATATATATACATATATATATATATATATATATATATATATATATTCACTGAAAAAACCATAGGTTATAGACCATATTTAGTTAGGAATTCGCATTTACAAAACCTTATTTTACTCACACAAAACCATTGAAATTCCATATATAGTTAGTTGCACTAACTATATATCGCGCACCCGCAATCCACTACTGATGATGTCACATATTACATCATTCATGACATGGTCAGTGACATCACTGATGACATCACTGATGACATCTCAAATGACATCACTGATGACATCTCAAATGACATCACTGATGACATCTCATTTGACATTACTGATCACATCACTGATGATATAATTCATGTGATAATACGATGAACCTCTTCAGACTCTAATATAACCTTAGATACAATCAGTGTAAACAGACACTCACAGACTGTCACTCATCCATGGAGTTACTCACACACCTAGTCAGTCATGCAAAGAATCAATCACACCTCCATTTCCTCAACTATACAGTTATACAAACTTTACTTATTCAAACATATACTAACACATATTTACTCTCTTATACAATCCCTGATACAAGTTCACAATGATCCATACAGCCACTCACACATTCACTGGCTCTTATGCACAGTTATTTATATATGTCAACTCTCACATGTACTGTGTTTTACATATGTACTTACTTTGACATGTAGCACTGAGATATCAATTCACTCACCAATACACTCATGCACACAGTCAACCGCCCATACAGCTGTTTCCACATGCACTTTTGAAACCATACATCTAGTGAATCAACTGCTCACACATCTATGCACAGAGTCATACACCTCCCAGCCACCCACACACACACTCAGTCTCCCATACAAATACTTGGGCAACCAATCAATAACCCATATAGTTACTCATATAGCTACTTATCAACACATGCAACAGTTTACAGAACAACAGACATAATGATGCACAAATTAAGACAGTTTAGTCACTAACCCATGCACTCAGTGAGACACATTTAATCACTCACTCATACAGTCAGTCATGCACCTACTAAATCCTTCATCCAGACACTTATACATCCACTCATTCTTCAATATGTAAGACATATTTTAACTTTACAGAAACATAGAGTCACTGGATGTTGTCATCAGTGATGTCATCAGTGATGTCATTTGAGATGTCTAAATTAATATGAAATTGGTACCTTGGTTCTCGGTATATATTCTGAATTGAAATAAGGAATAAATTTAGTATTTATATTACTTACAGTAATATAAATACTAAATAGGGAATACTTTTTCTTTATTCCTTATTTCAATTCAGAATATATACCGAGAACCAAGGTACCAATTTCATATTAATTTAGTCTTCTTTACCCAGGTACCGTTTGGTTTAATGGGTTTCCCCTGTTATTCATAGAGTCATTTGAGATGTCATCAGTGATGTCATCAGTGATGTCACTGACCATGTCATGAATGATGTAATATGTGACATCATCAGCAGTGGATTGCGGGTGCGCGATATATAGTTAGTGCAACTAACTATATATGGAATTTCAATGGTTTTGTGTGAGTAAAATAAGATTTTGTAAATGCGAATTCCTAACTATATATGGTCTATAACCTATGGTTTTTTCAGTGAATTTTCAAGGTTTTATAAATGCTAATTCCTAACTATATATGGTCTATAACCTATGGTTTTTTCAGTGAATTTTCAAGGTTTTGTAAATGCTAATTCCTAACTATATATGGTCTATAGCCTATGGTTTTTTCAGTGAATATATATATATACATACATATATAAACATATATCATCTGTATATCTATATAAATACAAACATAAATGCATGCATACATATACTTATATGCATACAGATGCATGTTATTTACATGAAAGTTGAAAAAACACTAATAAAAGCAAAGCTAAAAAGCCACCTCATGACAAACAGAATGGCTTTAACTTAAACGAGGGCGAGATCTATTGCATTTTCAATGCTTGTTTACTTTGGTTCCATCAAGAAGGCATTCAGATGTGTCACACATTTGCCATAAATTCTGAATGTTAGCACTCTAGTTGCACATTAGATCACTGTAGTAAAGCTACTGCTCACCAGGGACGTCTGCTGCTGGTATTCAAAGTGCATGTTTCAGTCTGCATGTCAGAATTTTTTTAATGAAATAGAAGAGGATTTGAGAAGTCACTCAAAATGATCCCTAATTTTTCTTTCTGAAGCACTAATCATACTTTCTATGGCAAAATTAACCCCCTCATGTTGTTCCTTTTTAAATTGAGTGTTTTCAGACTTACCACTTCATTCCAATCAAGATGGCTTCTGGTGTGCCATACTTTTGTCATAAGTAAGACTGTTAGCGCTCTAGTTGTTCTTTAGAACACTCTGGGACATTCTGTCATTGGGCTATACTTGGGGTACATCTGGGTGATATTTGGGCTACATTTAGGCTCTTTTGTCTCTGGTGGCCATCTTGGGAGACTGTATGTCAGAATTTTTTAATGAAATTGAAGAGGGTTTGAGAAGTCACTCAAAATGTGCCCTAATTTTTCTTTCTGCAGCACTAATCATAATTCATATGGCAAAATATACCCCCTCATTTTGTTCCTTTTTAAATTAAATGTTTTAAGAGTTACCACTTTATTCCAATCAAGATGGCTTCAGGTGTGCCATACCTTTGTAATAAGTAGGACTGTTAGCGCTCTAGTTGTTCTTTAGAACACTCTGGGACATTCTGTCATTGGGCTATACTTGGGCTACATCTGGGTGATATTTGGGCTACATTTGGGCTCTTATGTCTCTGGTGGCCATTTTGGGAGACTGCATGTCAGAATTTTTTAATGAAATAGAAGAGGATTTGAAAAGTCACTCAAAATGTGCCCTAATTTTTCTTTCTGCAGCACTAATAATACCTTCTATTGCATAATATACCCCCTCATTTTGTTCCTTTTTAAATTAAATATTTTAAGAGTTACCACTTTATTCCCATCACGATGGCTCCAGGTGTGCTATACCTTTGTAATAAGTAGGACTGTTAGCGCTCTAGTTGTTCTTTAGAACACTCTGGGACATTCTGTCATTGGGCTATACTTGGGCTACATCTGGGTGATATTTGGGCTACATTTGGGCTCTTTTGTCTCTGGTGGCCATTTTGGGAGACTACATGTCAGAATGTTTTAATGAAATAAAAAAAGGATTTGAGAAGTCACTCAAAATGTGCCCTAATTTTTCTTTCTGCAGCACTAATCATAATTCATATGGCAAAATATACCCCCTCATTTTGTTCCTTTTTAAATTAAATGTTTTAAGAGTTACCACTTTATTCCAATCAAGATGGCTTCAGGTGTGCCATACCTTTGTAATAAGTAGGACTGTTAGCGCTCTAGTTGTTCTTTAGAACACTCTGGGACATTCTGTCATTGGGCTATACTTGGGCTACATCTGGGTGATATTTGGGCTACATTTGGGCTCTTTTGTCTCTGGTGGCCATTTTGGGAGACTGCATGTCAGAATTGTTTAATGAAATAGAAGAGGATTTGAAAAGTCACTCAAAATGTGCCCTAATCTTTCTTTCTGCAGCACTAATAATACCTATTATTGCATAATATACCCCCTCATTTTGTTCCTTTTTAAATTAAATGTTTTAAGAGTTACCACTTTATTCCCATCACGATGGCTCCAGGTGTGCTATACCTTTGTAATAAGTAGGACTGTTAGCACTCTAGTTGTTCTTTAGAACACTCTGGGACATTCTATCATTGGGCTATACTTGGGCTACATCTGGGTGATATTTGGGCTACATTTGGGCTCTTTTGTCTCTGGTGGCCATTTTGGGAGACTGCATGTCAGAATGTTTTAATGAAATAGAAAAGGATTTGAGAAGTCACTCAAAATGTGCCCTAATTTTTCATTCTGCAGCACTAATCATACTTTCTATGGCAAAATATACCCCCTCATGTTGTTTCTTTTTAAATTAAATGTTTTAAGAGTTACCACTTTATTCCAATCAAGATGGCTTCAGGTGTGCCATACCTTTGTAATAAGTAGGACTGTTAGCGCTCTAGTTGTTCTTTAGAACACTCTAGGAGGCTGCAGTAGAACACAAAGGAATCAACTTACAGTCTCTGTCCTTGTTGGATGTACATGTTTTACTGAGAATGTCAGACTTCATTTTCACATGACTGAGAAAGATAATGTGAATTTACAGAAAATATGCTTTCAGTTTAGCTTATAGATCCCCTTCCAAACCACTGTGGGAAAATCATGAGATATTAGTTTTCTTTCAAACAATATTTATGATATCACAGCAGAAGGTTTTTTCACATGGTAAAATCACCTTAGAACCCACCACAATTCCTAAAACGAGTATGGTACCATCAACAAATGATTTATAATGTAACTAAAGTCCTAAAACCCTCTATTAACTACAATGCTTTTTAATGAGGTGCCATCATGTATATTGGTCCCAAGATGGCTGCCAACACTTCTTGGATGAAGTGCTGACAGCCAATCAGATCAGATGTGTGGTTAGGCTCCACCCAGATATATATCTTTTTTTGAACCTAAATTACTCAAAATCCACTGGAGCACATATATTGAGACCTAGCAAAGGCACATCGGGCTAACAGTCCCTACAATTTTGCCAAGTTTCGTGCAAATCCATTCAGCCGTTCGAGCTAAAAGTGAGGCCAACCGCCCTATGGAAATTAACATGGGAAAAACGCGTTTTGGGACCCCCCTTTTTTCTCGGCCCCCCCTTGACGAAACCCCCCCAAATTGTCAGGGGCTGCTCAGAAACAAAATGTGCCATTTTCCTGAAAATTTCAGCCGATTCCATCCACAAACGCCAAAGTTATTAGACATAGAATTTTCAAAAATCCCATAGAGAAAAAATCCTAACTATATATACCTACTGGCGACCGCCAGTAGGTAATATATATATATATATATATATATATATATATATATATATATATATATATATATATATATATATCTTCTGGAAACTCGAACCACTTCCTGATTTCCGCCACAGCAGACAGGCGAGGAAAGAGACACAGACCTCCGAGGTTTTCAAGTGGGCAAAGATATTTATTTTACAAAGTGACCCAGCACAACGCGTTTCAAGTCCGTAAGCCCTTGTTCACGTGTCAAAAGTGAAAAAACACCATCTACTATTTAAAGTAAATAATACCATTCCCAGTTTCTGACATCAAAGGTCACATGATCATGGGCATTAACAACAGACTGTAGTTGCTATACTGATCGTTTTGTAGTTCTAGACTACTGAGGCAGATTAGTATAATACGACACACTTGATTTATATACACATGTTTTAAAAAACATCTAAAAACATGTAAAGTGCTAAGTGTCATAGTATTCATAAAATAATAAATACAAATCATTTTAAAAGTTCTCGTTGGATGAATCCAAGACTGCCTACGTTGTTGCTGCACCAATACTGTGATATTACCGGATAAATCCGCTTATTGTCATTTCAACCAATATGGCCTATGAGTCCTGCGTACATAACAACATGTACCTATTTTTATCTTAATTTTGAACCAATTTTCTTTGTATTTCTTTTTTATGCAGTGTAAACACAAGTGGGAGAAAGTCTGTGCAAAGGTGCATATATAAATATAAAGTGCTAGTGTACATAGTATTGATTTCTCAATCAACCAAATGCTAATTTAAGGCTAAACCATCTGTTCACAGAACATAGATGAATCTAATTTTTTTAATTCATACATAATTGATAACAGCCACCTTTATCCTAAAAACATTTGATTCTGTATATAATAAATACATTTTGAGAAATCAAAAAGAGAAAGAGGAAATATAATAAAATAATAATTTGTAAAATCAGAGAGTTAATATATCTACAAGGAGGACGTATATATATATGCATATATGTATTTATAATTAATAGTATTTATTTTTAATTATAATTTATACCCTCAATAATTAACTAATTATTTGTAATAATATTTTGTATTTTAATATTGTAAATAAATTACATATACGTCGTTGTATATATATATATAGAGAGAAAGAGATATAGATATTTTAATGTATTTACCTTTTTTGGACAATATTCTGTTCAATTATATTTTTGTCTTGATATTTTGGTAGTCCCTCGATTTTTTCGCAGATAATATCTTTGCCACAATATTCTGGTGCCACACTATTGTGGTTCACAGTATTTTCTCATAGAACCAGTGCTTCATTGATACATGTATTCAGTCACCAAAAAAAAGCCACTGTGCAATATGCAGTATATTCTTGGTAACCCACTACCCACCGTCCAGGATATTCACTTTACTGAGCCCAATAACTGAGCCCAGTTAGGGAAATGAAGAGGGCACTATGTGATTCTCCCTATCCCTCTTGTGTAGATTTGTGTCACACCCGTGTGTGCGTCTGGGTATTCCCTGTGTGAGAGCTCTGGTGTGTGTTTCCTAGCATCATATGTTGCTGGACTGCGGCTGCTTTAGGAAAAGAGTGGCATATTTACATGGGGATTGTGCCAACGGAGCATCACTTTTTGAGACGTTCCAGTGGCGTAATGCCCTGCTCCATATTTACAGAGCGACGTTAAGCCACTTCGCGTGGCTTAAACATGCTTTGTAAATATCGTCCACTTTTGCGCAGGTATCTGCATTTAAGGGGCGATCAATGGATGTTGCTATTGGGTGTTGCTATTGGCATTCCATTGCAACACCCTTGGCTTTATGACACTGCGCCACATTTACAAGGATTTGTACACTTGAGGCAGTGCCAAAAACGAATGCCACTGAATAGCAGGCGTTAGATTGGTGCAACGAGTTGAAATACTTTAATTTCTCCTCGTTTTTGCTCTTTCTATTTGTGCTGCATTCTGCAGCACACATAGAAAGAGCAAAACACCTTCAATTATTGTTTATGTGCAGGAAGGTGTCCCTTCCTACATATAAACAATCATTCCCTGCAGCACAGACATCCTTGCACCATGTTGCAAGGGTGCCTGCATTGCAGGGATTATTCCCTGCAATCCAGGCACCTCTGCGCTATGGCACTAGGCAGCTTTGTTAGCGCCAGTGCAAGAGATCTCAGCGTTTTTTAAATGACGCATCGCTGCACTGCAAAATTGCATGAGTGCCACGCTGTACCAGTTCCTTGTAAATAGCCCCCAGCCTGTTTCCCTCAGATGCAACTCCATGCATAGCCCCCATAGGATTTTGTCTTACAGCTGCAGAAACTGAATAGACATTCTGTGTATATTTCTGTGTGTCCATAATGGGGGTAATGGCGAAATGACAGCAGTACGTCTCAACTTGGACTTTTCGGGCCATGAAGAACAGAGATTGGCAAGGAGTCTTGTACTGGGTGCATCCCAAATAGGAAGAGTCATTTAGTTAGCTTAGCTAGCCATTTACTTGGCTTTTTTTTGTTTCCTTTTTTTATAGAGTTTTGTATAGCGCAAACTAGACCCAAAACATCGGTAGTTGGGTGGTAGTCGTGATGAGTGGAGGCTGAAGTAAGGGCACAGGGGATGAGACAAGAGGGATGCTGGAAGAGAAGACCTACTGGTATTTAGAACTCTGGAGCAGAAATGGGTATTGAAGAGGGACTAACAGTTGAGAAGTAAGAGGAGTGGGCAGCCGACTCAGTTTTGGCATGTTTCCTGACAAATATAAAATGCAACGGGTGGGGAAAGAAGCAGGAGGAGTCTGCAGAAAGAAATGGAGTCTGGGCGAGACCACGTCAGGCAGTCTGGGCTGCGGCAAGGATGGCAAGAAAGGAGCAGCAGTGCACCTGAGGCCAATAGGGCGGCAGGCAGAGGTGGCTGAAGTGGAGAAGAGATCTGACCTGCCTTATTCGAGGTGCCCAACTGATTCACCTACAAGTTGTTGAGGTGGAATGTGGTCCTGTGGTGGATGCCAGTAACAGGAGATTTTAAGGTCTGCAGGGAGATTGATAAAGCAAAGGGGGAGGCATTTTCCAGGAGAGGTAGAATAGAGGACTTCAGCAAGGGGGCAAGATTGTAGCTGGGACAGGACGAGTAAGAGATGCTGCTTTGGGTTACGGGAAGACAGTGCAATCAGCATAGAGTTCGGTGGGACACAGATGGGGTGGTGGAAACTCTGCGAGAGTCTTGTATGGCTCGTTATGCCCGGGTAATAAGAGATATTTTGGTCAGGTGTGTCCAACCTCACAGCAATGTTGGACGATGCTGGATTAATGGCAGGTGAATCTCGTGCAGCCACTCTCGAGAAGATTGGATCACCTAAGATTCCTATTAATGTGAGATTTTGGGACAGGGTCTTGGGATATAGTGTTGTATGTGGCAAGCCTGCCTATTGATGAGGAGACACAGTTAGATTATGATGAGAATGATGAGGATATGGCAGAGGGAAAGACCTTTTGAGCGGGTGAGAGACAATGGCATTGGTGTTCGGGCCCAGGGTGGCGCAGAGAAGCTAATAGTGACGGCAGAGTTGACATTTTTCAGATGCTCTATATGAAATAAACTCTGCCACAGCAAGATGGATGCAATCAGAGAAAAGGGGATCATGGACGGATAGCTTTGGAGCGTTCCCTGATAATGAATAAAGGTCGGCCACTTGTGAAGAAGCAGGAGTTGCAACAATCATGATCAGTTGGCGTGGGTAGGGGACAAGCGGATAAGAAATTCAAGGTCAAATTGAGACACAGCTTGTATGTTGTCGATAAAGGCATAGCAATGTCGGATGTGGTGATGCCAAACAAGAAAAAAAGTTGAAGGAGAGTGAGGGTCTGGGCATAAGAAGGAGAATCAGTAAAAGAAGCCACCGGGTGAGTAGTGCGCTATACAAGTGTTATGATTGATTGATTGACCGTAAATATGTATTACAAAGCCTTTGATGGTACATTTGATGGCAGCCACCAAAAACAATATTTGGAATTTATGTTGTTGCTCGGAGAAGTTTGAGAAAGGAAGGTTTAAAGGAGGTATAATGAGAATTTTCTAGAAGACTGAAGGTGCCTGTTACCATAGAGGACTGGACTTAAATATGCAAGTGTACATTTTGAAAAATCTTCATAGTGCAGTGTGCTCCTTTTTTAATACATTAATGTTATCAGGAAGGCGCAGCTTAGTTTTGGTGGCATGGCATGGCATGGGTCAAATAAGATAAAGAATTTAGAGCTTGTTTGGCAGAGGATGCAGAATATAAGTGGGGTAGCAGTGGATGGCACCTATGAGGCCAGCACTCACAAATTGTATGGCCAGTGGCCTACTATTAGTTTACAGGCATATTCAGGGTTGTCCCACCTAGGGAGGGGTGAGAGGTGCAGGTAATGGCAAAACACACACAAGGTGGGGCGAGTTGGGACAATAACAAAGGCTACTGCAATAAAGAGTTTTGCAAGTTTAAACATGGTTTGAGACCCTTCTCCCTAAAATTAAATGTTGCAATAACAGAACTCCAACTCACTCATTCCAGAAATGCTCAAAAACGGTTAGAAAATCTCTCATGTACAGGTATTTTTCACTATCATTGGTTCCAGACACAAAATAATTAGGTTTTAGCATTGAAAGAAACTTAAGTTGTCACATAGATCAAAATATAAAAATGCCTTCTTTCAACTACATATTTAAACCAATAAAAATAAATCCTTTCATCTACTATTTAGAAAAAAAAAAACCCAGCATCCCTTGACAAAAGTACAAGACTTCATTTTTCACATCTAAAAGCTTAGGGAAAGTCTTTAAATGCATAATTTTCATTATGCAATTTGACCTAAAACTCCACTTAAAGTTACCTGGTTAGTTTCATAGTTTTATTTTCATCTAATTCAATTTCATCTAAAATTTTCATCACAAACGCTGCTTCTCACGTTTCATTAATTTAAAAAAATGTGCCACTCAATGTTTAACAAAAAGACAGTGGCCTATATTAAAAGGACACCATTGAGTGTAGATTCTTTTATGAAGTGTAATCATTTTCTCAGTTATGATCTTGATCTTACGGCCGTATTTTCATAGAATGCCTCCATTTTAACTATCTAAACAATATGCCAAACGTAGATTCCCCTAAAAGTAAGCCTCCCCTACTGGGGAGCTAGACGAGACCCGCCACCCTGTATCCCAGGTCAAGTTTTACCTACTCTGTAGAATCCTAATCGGAGCCAGTTCATTTGTTTTCCCCTACACTTATTCTCTCCCTTCTCTTACGCTTCACGTTTTATAACCACGACCCTCTGTTTTACCTCTGTCCATACATCTAGTGGTGCAACTCACAGCGATGAATACAACATTCATAATAACACAGGATTGGAAACATTGTCCAGAGATGGACCAGCCTGACCGAGATATTGCTGCCATCTTTTTCCTCTTGCAATGTAGCCCCCCCTTCAACCTTTCTTTTCTCTTTCCATTCCAGACTTGCTATGTCATCTTGCGTGCTCAACCTCCCTGGAAGGGCCAAAGAGTATGAAACATGGTGCTTGGTAGCCGGTCTTTCACTAAAGAACACTATACCCCTTTCACCACATTTCATACTTCATCCTGCTCTCCCCTCACTGCCCTTGTTTCCATGTTCCATGAAGAGAGCGTAAAGGCGAAGGGGAAATAAAGGTCTCCAAGTAACTTATGGTAGGAACGGGTCAAACTGCAGAGCCCTTAAGGCTTTTCTCATTTTTCAAATACTATATAGATTATGGTGCTTAGACAACACTATCACGCAGGTTTAATATATGCATGTATGTGGTATTTGTAAAGAGCCAAATGGCAGTGGGCTGCTGTTCAGAGACAAAGGTAAAGATACCATCAAGAATGAGTGATTGGAAGCAGGTTAAGAGGAATGAATGTTCCCCTAAACACACATACAGATATCTGCAAGACTGCAGTGATGGCTACCATATATTTGGTGGAGACAGTGAGTAAATGAGTAGGTAAACTCATGCATATGTTTTAAAGTACATGCAAATGTGCGCTACGAATCAATGAAGATAACTGGTAGTTGAAGATGCCACATCTGAAGATCTTCTTTTGAGATCATACAGTACAGCATATTCTAGACTACATGGATGAATAGTTTCTTACAAAGTTTCAAATTAAAAGTACTTCTTCTGGTCTTGAAATACTAAATACTTCCAACAGATTATGTCTACCAGATGGATGATTGAGGGAAATAATCCATCTGAGTTGTTTGAAATTGGAAATGACTGGTTTTAACCACTCCATGATTTTAAAGTACAAGGGACTGTCATGGTTGAGCCATGGAGTCTGCGATGAATGTGCACCATCTGCTTTAGTGTCTATTACCACTTCATAGACAGCCTTACTCTGTCCAATAACTAATTCCTCAAAAAAAAGAAAAGAAAGATAACCTGTCATTGATATGATGCCCAAGATATATTTTCAGATCTGAGGCGTTCACACATGCATAATGCTGGAGAAACCAGCAAGGAGGAGTACTAGCTAACCTGGTCTTATTTTGTGCACGAGCTGGAGAGCCCCATTAAGCACTTGATGTACTTGTTCAAATAATATAGACAATTTCGGCATTACTGGTTAATTGTCAGCTCTAGCACTTATTTCTAACAGTTAATGTAGGAACTTTCAATTCATGTTTGTGCTGTTAATAACCATTGTGCGAAGTCTAATGTTCACTGTTATTGGAATGATATGTAATCACAGTTTATTTCTATATATATCTATAGTCCTGCCCCGTTGACTTGAATGAATATCTTTGAATGAAACTACCCGTGGTCAGATGCTCCAGTGGCTGGAATATAATCCTCGCCCCCTCCAACCACCTGGAGCGGATCACCCTTGCTTCAACTGCTCCTAGTTGTTTGGAAATAGCCCACAGCTCAAGGCCTATGTTTACAAATGACGATAAATGCTACCAACCTATGTGCTCGGTCCTTCCTCATCCACGAAGCCAATGGTGAACATTGTAATATAATCATTTCACATGTGCAATTTAACATTACATACTAAAGTGTTTCTTTTGTATTTAATATTAGTGATGTGTTTTTATATAGTGGCTTCAGCTGTTTCAAAGCGCTATAAAAAAAGTAAGATAATTCTTCTCATTCTCATAGTGATGAATTTACCAACCTTCGAGGGGCATTGGATGCTGAGTTGGCCTTGGCGGAGTTTGAACTCAAGACCTAGTGATCACTGTTCACTGTTCTGTTGCACCGGCGCATGGTCAGCTCATTGAACCACCTCCATGCCTTCCAACTTTTCATATAGCGCTACACGAGGTGGTGAACCGCCTCAAAGCACCGTAAATTCACACCTTCAATTTATAGATCATTAACACTCTTGGTTTTTACACTTCCGAAATATATAGGCCATAAATCACACCTGCATTAAGGTAATATGAACTTTTCTACATTGTAAAAACGCACGAAACGAGAGAGTTTGACGAAACAAACTAATGAGACAGACTAACATGACACCGATAAAAATCATATTTAATCGTACCTACTCAGGGGCATATAAAAGCAGGCTCAAAGCGAGAGTGTGCTTTTGATCAGGGCAGAAGTCATAAACAAGCATTTACAATGCAATGGTCTCGGCATTATTAAAGGTAGAGCTATTGGCATTGCTCTGACATTTTTTTTTAAATCATAAATAAATGGCATTGTCATTTACATTGCCAAAAGCTTAATCATTTGCATATGCGAGACCTATTGCATTAGCACCCACACACAGGGGGCAGGGGCAGAAGAGCAAGCACAACGAACGAGGGGGCAGGGTAGCAAGCACAGCGAAGGGGTAGGGGAGCAGGCACAGCAAGAGGGCAGTGGCAGGAGAGCAAGCCCAAGCAACAAGGAGGCGGGAGAGAAAGCACAACGAACGAAGGGGCAGGAGAGCAAGCACAAGCAACGAGGGGGCAGGAGAGCAAGCACAAGCAGCGAGGGGGCAGGGGGCAGGGGGCAGGAGAGCAAGCACAGCCAGGGGGCAGGAGAGCAAGCACAGCGAGGGGCAGGGGAGCAAGCACAGCGAGGGGGCAGGGAAGCAAGCACAGCAAGGGGGCAGGGGAGCAAGCACAGCGAGGGAGCAAGCACAGCGAGGGGGCAGGGGAGCAAGCACAGCGAGGAGGCAGGGGAGCAAGCACAGCGAGGGGGGAGAGGAGGAAGAACAGCGAGGGGGCAGGAGAGTAAGCACAGCCAGGGGGCAGGAAAGCAAGCACAGCCAGGGGGCAGGAGAGCAAGCACAGCCAGGGGGCAGGAGGGCAAGCACAGCCAGGGGGCAGGAGAAGAGGGGCGGGTTCAAGCCCCCTAACTAAAAAACATTAAATCTTCAGACCGTTACTCCCCTGTGGAGTTCTGAGATGTTGGGGATGCTCAGGAAAACCAAAGGGTTTGATCGTTGGGACATGATCGGTATAACCCAGGTTCGAGATGTATGGGGTAAGGACAGGGTGCTGATATTTGAGGAATTGCAGGCTAAGCATCAGCTGAATAAGACAGAACGGTTTAGATATCTTCAGATCAGTCATGCTTTGAGCGCCGTTGTCCCCAGAGGTGAGACGCTTCCAGTGGCCTCTCCACTGGAGGATCGTGTACTTGATGGTCTAGTACCCACTAGGGCGATCTCCTTAACGTATAGCAAGTTGATCAACCATACTGAGGACCCCTTGGTGGTGTTGCGTAGACAGTGGGTTGCTGATGGCTTTGTTCTAGATGACGAGGACTGGAGGGAGGCGGTGGCATCCCCCAAGGAAGTGGCGGTCCCTATGAGGCTCTGTTTGGTCCAACTTAGGATCTTACATCGCTCCTATGTCATGGGTCCGGGATTGCAGAGGATGGGCCTGGCTGGGTCTGCTGACTGCCGAAGAGGGTGTGGGCTGCCTGGAACGTTCCTGCACATATTGTGGGAGTGTGAGGGGGTTCGTGACTTCTGGGCCAAGATACACACAAAAATGAGTGAAGTATGGGGGGTGAGTGTCGAGCTGGAGGCCAGGAGATGCTTGTTGAATGTGTGGGAGCCTACGGACCTGCTAAGCCATGGTAAGGTCTGGGTGGCTCTCGCGTGTGTGATTGCTAAACGAAATATAGCGCAGCTCTGGGGTGCCTCTCGGGCACCTCGGGTAAGGAAGTGGATGGAAGATCTTGACTGGTGTATGTTTCGTGAGAAGTCAGTGTATATATCCAGGGGGCGACCCCGCAAATGGGTCAAGATCTGGGGAACCTGGAATGCCTATCGTGGTGATATCTGTGAGCAGCCGGAACTCGAACCTACGGACATGGACCAGGAGGACGCCTAGGCCCGTTTCCTTCTTCTTAAATCTCTTGCTGTTATTGTCGGGAGCTGCACCCATAAACATGTAACAGTGGACATCCGATACACCCTGGTCAATGTTTGTGTATTGTTTTGTTGATTTCCTTTGTTAATAAAAAGAATTTAAAAAAAAAATCCTCGGACCGAACTGCGCAAGTGCAGCCTACGGTCCACGACCTAATAAACGATCACAGCCCCAATGTAAAGGAAAAAAGATATGACATTGGGGTCTGAAACACAGACTGGCATCCTTAACCTTTACACCCTCAGCACTTTGCATTAGGACACCTGCAGTTTAGCTTTGGAGCTCAATGCGTGATTTCGAAAATTTCCGCTTGAGAAATGCTGCTGATTTAAAAGCCGGGACTGACCGATGTTGTTATTCATAGCATGGCGTCATCCAGGACATGGAGTCACTTGGCAGGAAGAACTAGCTTTCTTGGGTACCATAACAAAGTACATTTGAAATTCGGGACATATGTGGCTTAAAGGCCAGTACTGCCGACGTTGGATCTGGGAACCAGATTCAGTCCTGACGTATGATCAACGTCTTGTATTTCTGGGCAAATCACAATCTCCCTGTGCTTAAAAAACTGAATCTGGACTTGTGTCATATAATCAGGTGCTCGCGTAAAGTACTAAACGACCTTGGGACAAATGCAAGGTATAAAAAACCTCAAAAACAAGCCGCAAACCTGAGTGAAGAACACATTATTACAAGTAACAGCGTGCAGGGGCTTACACCCGATAGATATTCCATGTCATTTTGACACCTTCGTGGGCTACAGGACTGTCCTTGCAGCAGACAGGACTTTACTTGCTGGGGTTTTAAATCCAGTGCTTAGAATGTTTAAAAGCTGAACAGCATTACCCCGAACGAAAAGTCGAGTAAGTCAACAGGCCTGAATTTGCTTAATGTTTAACAGAGGAATTATTGGCAACCAGGATTTAGGTTCCAAAACCAATTATAAACCAGCAGAATACATGACAAATTACAAATAAAACCAAAGACAATTCTGTACAGTAGGTGACTACGGTTGAAGGAACAATCCCTGCAGCATGCACAACACGATGTGACCACGCAAAAGTGGAACTAAAACTTATTTGACAGCAAGTGAGACGCACAAGTCATCCAAGCGCCCTCTTCCCAGACCCCTCTTCCGCCTGTCACATCACAAACAGTAGCAGATCTGCTGGCCAGATCCAGCCCCTCCCACTCACACACCCTCCGCAACAGGTTAAGCCTTGCACCCCCTAAATCTCCTCCCCCTCCTCCTCATCGCATCCTCCTCCCGGCTCTGGTTCCACTGCACACACAGGAAGCGGAAGTACCACCTGGCAGGAAGTACCGCCTCCAGGCCTTACTGTTGCTTGGTTACGACGCCGCACAGTCCCTGTTCTCCAATCGGCTCCTTCGTGCCCTGCTCCGTCCCCGCCTCGGTTGCACTGACAGATCGGCGCTGTTGCTCCTGGACACACATTTTAACCCGCACCAACTTCTGTGTTCATCCTGCGGTCACGTGACTCTCCCCGAGCTCCCGGACTCTAATTATATCCCTGGGTCACCAAGGAGACCCGCGGAGGGCGAGGGTTAGCGGGGATGGATGAGAAGGGGGTACTGGGCTTGATAAACTGTTACTGGGATTGTTTGAGTGACCACAGGGGTGATGGATGGGAGATAGTGATCTATGCTCCTCAGGCAAGCCGGAAGCGCACCAGCTAACAAGGGCCTGCAGCAGAGGGCACAGCTCCCTCTGGGAAGGGATCGTGAAAGAGCCCCGTCCTTTTCAGACTGGGGGGCGTGTTTTTTCAGGATGACGTCACAGCGAGAAAGAATTGAAACAACACGCCCCCAATCCTAAAAAGACGGGGCTTATACAGAGTGACGCCCCTCTCCTCCAATGGCTGGCCAGCATTTACGAGGCCAGCCTATGGAGAAGAGGGGCGGGTTCAAGCCCCCTAACTAAAAAACATTAAATCTTCGGACCGAACTGCGCAAGCGCAGCCTACGGTCCTCGACCTAAAAAATTAGTGGGGGGGGAGGGCGGTACAGACGTCACGACAGGAAGTGACGATAACAACAGGTCTGGTGCAGACTTTCCACAGCAGTCCTTGAGTTCTTCCTGTGTCTGCCCCAGCCACCGCGCCTGAAGGGCAATCTCCCAAGCCGCCTTATTTGACGTCAAGTCTCTGACTCCAGGAGGAGCGCCCTGGTGTCTGACAGGGGCTGGTCCGCCATTAGAAAGCCATTAAGAAACAGAATTTGTCACTGTTAATACCAAGGCAGTCGTTTAGCAATTAGGAGTCGGATGCGTCACATGGACAAATACTTGTGAAAGTGATGCAAGTAATAGTGCTGGTAATAGCTAATTGGGTATTTATTGCCAGTGGGTAATTCAGACAGTACTCATTTATGATTAGACCTGGCACTGGTCGCAGAAATGAACACTGCCCTTGGGCATCGTGGGTAGTTCATGCCATTATCTCTAATAACTTGGCAGTTGTTGCTGACGATTAGCAGTGGTGGCAAACCCACTAGACAAGTAATGGGAAGCCAGGCAACCTACAGTGCTATAGTATAGACATTAGAATCCTGCTCACTGTCTGCAAAGGTCACTGTTCGCGAGGTGCCTGACGCCAGCCCATGATACCAATGCATGCTTGGCATCCTGGCTATTGGGCTGGGTCCATCGCTCTTGTCATTTAGGCAGTGCTCACTGAAGCCAGTGCCACCGAGTTAAGGAGCAGGCTCACTAGAGGTGATCACATTTGTTCCTCGCTGACAGTCAGTACTGTGAACAATGGTAAGAGTGGTTGTTTAAAACAGTGTAGTGTCATTTATGCAGCTATGTGGAACTTTGTTGTTTTTACTCTGAGTTCATGCAGTTTATTCTTTTGGGCTCCTACTTGGGGAAACTTGTCGGAGTCAGCTGGTTTCTGTGGAGGTGATTGGGTCGCATTATCTAATATCACCACTTATGTGTTTCATTTCTGTAGTGTGTGTGGTGCCTTAGTGCGCTGTATCTCTAGCTGTCTTTTTCAAATGTTTTGGAGATTTATCCTTGACCAGAGCCATTGTGCATTGTTGTCAAGTTGGGCTGGGTTATTGATATCAAAATATTAAATACATTTTTAAGTGCTGACTCATACTTATTGCTGGGACTGAATCTAATGTTCCTATATTTGTGCTGTGCCTCCGATGTGGATGCATGTGCTACAGGAGGTTGCTCTCTATTTTATACTGCAAGGTTGAAAGCCTGTCTATTGTCTGATCTTAAATGTATGTGCTGTTGGTCTTGTGTATCATGGATGTTTGACGAGTAGCTGGCAAACTGAGTTTGTTGGTTGGATGTCTTTGATGCAATATGGCCAGGGGACGCCAAAGTCCCTGTGATTATATTGACCCACCGCCCCGTGTCGCAGCCTAGGATCCTCAGGGTCGTATGGTCCACCTCTCGATACCACCACGGTCTGACTTAATACACAGACTCCATGGAGTGATCAAGCGGGGTAAGGGAAGGAAGGGGACAGCGGGGAGGGAGACCTGTAAAGACAAAAACACACTGATAATACACTGTCATAAAGCTATCAAACTCTTCTCAAACTTCCTCTAGTAATACCTGTGACCTAGTATCAATACCTGTAAAAGAAAATACTCTTCTCTCTTTGTCAGCATTAAGGTAGTTCGTATCACACATCTAAAGGGAGGAGACAATAATTCCTTTTAAGCAAAATGTTTCTAGCAGTTTCTTAAAATATATCGCGTTCTGATACCTCTCAGAACCACGGGTAGATATTGCGTTCTGATACCTCTCAGAACCAAGGGTAGTGCATAGAAAAAGAGTCAAGTAACAATCCCCAGCTCCCCTCCGTTTAACAACACGGAGGCTATGAGTTCAAGGCGGTCTTTCCGTACTAATTTAGTTTGGGGTGAGATAACATAAACTTGCACAATAATGTTCCCCTGCAAGAACAGAGAAAGCGGTTCATCCAACAGGGAAACAGCAGAGAACAAAATCGTCTTACCCGCAAGAGCCGAGCAAAAGGTTCAACCAACGGGAAGATCGTTACCAGGAAAGTCGGGCCAAGGACATGCCGCTTCCGCTGAGCGACCAGATGGGATCTTGAACAGAAGAAATAACAGGAAAAGCGGTGCAACAGCACCCTTACCAGTCCTCATGGAACTCTAGGACTAGCTCAGCGGGAAGGAGTAACCGGCAACCACTGATCTCTCATGCCGGAAGAAATATGCCCAACCAGGAGCGCGATGACGTCCTAACGTGCACGCGACAGAGACTCATGGGAGTTGTAGTCTCTCACTCTAGCGCCTCGTCAGTGTCGTCCTCGATGGTTTCCGACACCCCGCTACCCTCCTTATATTCACAAATTAATTCTCCTGAGACCCCTTTGGAGTTGAGATGGAAAGATTGCAGACTGTATTTTATTTTACACACAAAACATTATTCACATTGTCAATAATACCACATACCATTTTTGCACTGTAACCACATTTCCAATTTACCTGACAGTTACAAAAATGAGTCTGTCCTTAACAAAGCATCTAATACATTGGATTCTCCTAACCATAAGTACTTTGTTCCTGTGCAACCAAAGACAAAAACAGTTCCTGAGTGAGATCATGACTCGTTCTGTGACCCTTCCTTTCTTCCGGTTGGTCAGAGGGCAGGAGCCTCCATATGGCAGATTATACCATCCCACTCCCTTTCCAGGAGCTTTTATGTAGGGCCCTTGCCCGCCCTTAGGATACCTAACTTGGGCACCCACTGCACCCAACTTTTCTTTCCCCAAAAGTCGCGCCCACTGCCCCTGCATCTGAGGTGATAGGTAAAGACTGCATGTCAGCTGCCGCCTCAGCCCCCCAGCGCCACTGCAACTTCCTTACGAATTGCTACCAGCACCCCTTTGAGTTTCCTTTGACGCTGATGTTTTACCCATTGCTTTGCTAAAAAAGGATGCCGAAGGTGACCCGGAGAGTCCCCCCCAATGATGGTCTCACACACCACATACCAGCATAGTTTGTCTATTATCTTGCCCCCCAGCCCCAATACAGCGTACGTTGAGTGAGCCAAGCCAGCCAGTTTTCAGGAAACACTTTGTTATTTTCTTTGAACAAATGCACACAATCCTGTACAAAAAAATGCTCACCCTTGATGCAACTGAGTGGTATTGATGCCAACCTGGCAGTGTTCAATAGCAAAATGACTTTCTAAATGTTTCACTGACTCAATAATGGCCCGGACAGACTTACCAGCTCTACACTGCATTCTAGGCACAATGTTTGACCATGCTACTGTGGCTCCGGAGAATCTCATCAACTGCCAACCCACCTCTGTGACTATTAGTTCAAACAAGTCCTTCTGACCTAGGCTGGCTAGGTCATTGCCTTCCAAATGCACAATTACCACCTCCGGGGTCAGAGGCCTCCATGGAAACAGCTCATCCAGCGATGATCTCAGGCCCATCAAGCGCAGACCTTCTTGCCCACAGAAGGTTCGCCGAAATCCCACCATCAGGCGCATGTTGCATTATCCCCCGCTACAGTCCAGTCCTTTACCCGCTTCACATACAAATGGCCCAATACCAGCACTTCTTTAATATGCCTTCCTCTTGAGTTGACAGAAGAGTGCCAGAAAGGAAGAGCAGAGGATTAATGCCACACCATCATAGCATGTTCAATTTCACACACCACTTATGGAAATCGGACATCCATTTCTTTATCTTTTGGACCGATTGTCCTCCCAAGCCTATGCCTGCCACTGCAGTAGCTGTACTGATCCTAAGGGAATGAGGGCTGTTGTCTGAATGTGTCAAACCTGCTGCAGCCAGGGGCAAACTGAGAACTGAGAACCCTGGTGAACTGGGAAGCATAAACAGTAAGGGACATGTCATGCATTTCAAGTTACTTCCTGGGAAAATGTTCATGCTATGTGATCACTGGCCAATGAGCTCTGCCTTGCATGCCTTGCATATATATGTTTCACATTGCTGTTGTGTTCTCCATCTGAATCAGTACTCATTACAGCTTTAGATGCTTAAACCAGGAGAGAGGCATCTGTGACCACAGGAGCAGTTTCCCAGAATCTATGGTTCTTTTCAGCCTTTAACTAATGCCTCTCAGCAAAGACCAATTTCTCTTTTCGGAGGGGCGATGCCAATTCCCCCAATTAAGCATGGGCGAATTTTGCGAATCTCGCGTTCGCGAATTTTGCGGATTTGCGAACTCGCAATCCGCAAAATTCGCGAATTCTCGCGAATTTGCGGATTTTTTTTTGTGTGTTTGCGCGGGTTTCTGCCAGTTCGCGAGGGTTTTTTACAATGTCGCAAATTGCGAACTTACCTGTCGGGTCGCAAGTTTCGCGAACTTGTTGTTTCTACGTGTCCAGCCTGTTTGGGACACTCTTCTTCATCACTGCCACTCTCTGTCACCACTGCCACTCTCTGACTACTCATGCCACCCTCTGGCCCACCCATGCCACCCTCTGTTTCATCACAGCACCCTCTGGTTGTCCAGTCAGTGTACATTATTGTGGCAACGCAAGCACACCTTCCCTGCCTCAAGTGACCTGAATTAATTTGGGGCTGATTAATGTGTCACAGAATATTTTTTTAGCTGGCACCTGCTTCCTTAGTGCTTCCTGATTAGTGATCTTTTGCACTTGCTAAGTGCTTTCATTGTTGCAAAATTAGTTACAACACCTGCCCTGCCCCAACTGACAATAATGCATTAGGGGCTGATTAATGGATTTGAACTTCCAGCCTGGCTCCTGCTTGTCTCCCTTAGCTGTAATTCAGGACCTTTGTGGCATATGTGTAACTATTCTGAGGTTCAGAGCAGGGTCACATAATAGTTTCAACTGGCAACTGAACTCTGGAGGGGCCCCTCAGGAAGCACTACAGGAAATGGCTACTAATGATGAGCCTGAACTTTTGAACCTGGTAAGTAGTTACTTTCAGTTTTGCTAAGATCGTATTTCTGCAATTTTGCACTTATTCGCGGGGCGCGAACTCACGCGAACAGTGCGAGCAAAATCCGCTGCTCGCGGATTTGCGGATTTTGCGGGAGATTCGCGAATCTCGCGGATTGCGAATTTACCGAAAATCCGCAAAATCCGCGAGCGAAACGGATTTTCCGCCCATGGTTACCCCCAATGTGGTTGCCAATTTTTTGAGGGCTACAAAGAATACCTTGAACTGTGGAATGGCTTTCCTATTAATGGAATAGGTCGTTAATAGCTAATCACCCGGGATTGGAAAAGACCGTGCATGAATGAAAAAGGAAATCTATTGCAAAAAAACCACAGAGGTGATGGCAGGTCTGCAAACATTTTTATTTGATACCTGAGTTTTATTAATTTAGAACACAAAACCTTAGCTGAAGTTACCAATGTTCCTTTGAAGATTTACAAAATGAAAGCATGCTTTTGAGCATAGGTTGCCCTGCGACCTACAGTCATGATAGAGCGTCATGATATTCTGAAAATTGTAGGGGTGCATCATAATCACTAGTAGTCCGCACCCACATATAATCCTGTGTTGAACTAAGTATTATTCATTAGAAATTGTGGACATAATGATAAACAATGTATGTGTAATGTTAGGAAATTAGTTTGTGTTATTTAAAAGAGTAAAGTGACATTTAACATGTAACTGTTTATTGCAAATGCTTAACTAATTCGTTTATGTGTAATGTAATGCATTGATTTGAACATGCATCATAAAAGTCTGCACGTGAAGGGAACTAAATGTGCCTTAAGTTGAAGGAATGTAATGCTTACAAATAAAACGTTTATTAATTATGTGTAGGTTTATATGTGTAAAGGCCTGAAATGAATATCCACTTTTTGCCATGAAAGGCCTGTTCGTGATTTTTTATGTTAACTGAATTGAGTAGGGCAAAATGTGCTTCCTTGGGAAAGCTCTCAGTTGAAGGCAGTGAGCAGATTTGTACGTGCAAGGTTAATTCATTCACTGCTTTCTGTTTTAGATGCAAGGACACTTCCCTCATTAGTTAGACTGATGCTTTTTGTTTTAGGAGTTAGGTATGGAGGAGACCTGTTATAGTGTTTCATGGAATGCTGATAATTAGGAGCTCGCTTGAGAAGCCTGGGACCCAAAGACTACTCAACCATTCTTGGGACGAAGTGCAAGTTTAGTGAAAATGTACCTGCTGAAGATGTCCAGCCAGAGGAGGTGTTTCGGGCATGTTCTTTGAGTTGATCATTTTGTATTAGGGACAGTGCCCCGAGGGAGAGAGAGAGCAGATGAGAGCAGAGAGCAGTTAGGCGGGTAAGAAAAGGGATCGATTCTTAGAATGAAGACTTAGCTTTGGCTTCTGACTCTTTTCGACGTGAGTGTACTTCGTAGGAAGTCTTCACGAGCTGTCACCTTTTCTCGATCTTGCCTGGGAGATGCTATGTAGGGATGTCACCTTAGTGCTAGAGTAGGGACAGAACTAACTGATTATTTTTCATTTCTGTAAACTGATGAAGACTAATTTGGATATTGGAGCAATTGTTGCTTATTTAATTTTCGTAGAATTGCTTGTTCTTTTCACGTTGCACCAAATTAGGTTGGTCCGTAGAATGAATTTTGTATTAGTAGCTATGTATTTTTTCAACCTCGTTATGAGGTGTTTGTATGTTCAGTTATTTTTGCCTTTGTAATAAAAACCCAAAATTGTAAGTTGGAGTCAGTGATCCTTACCGAGTGTCCATGAGATTTGATTTTGATAACCCGGGATAAGAGATTGTGGTGTAGAAGACACCCAGAGTTGAAATCGTCTGAGCAGAGATTGTGGGAGTCATGAGACGTCGTTGACTTACCCACCGGTGATAGTGAAATGCGTGTGTGAGTGCATGAGTAACCGACACAGATCATGGGTTACGGTATGTGGAAAATTGAGTGAATGGATCCTATCAATTACGTATATGACCGTCTGGCCGTTCGTAGGCAGATAGTCTGAGGCAGCTTTCCGGTCGTTTCGCGAACAGACGGTTGTCAGAGTTGAGGTCGACAATTGTGAGAGACTGTCTGGTCGTTTGGTGGATAGACAGTCAGAGAAGTGACTGTTCGGTCGTTCGCGGACAAACAGTTATTTCACTTGTATGAAAGAGACGTGTGAGTGTGCGAGAGACAAATTGTAAAGGAGGGCAACTGCTGCATGTGGAAAAGAGTGATGTTAGAGAGTGCAGCGCTGTGATAGGTTGGTTGGTATGAAGCTGCGCTGGTATTGGTGGATTGAAATCAGGAAGTAAACGAAACACTGCGGAAAGGGGAATGTTGATTTCACCATGAATTGTTTTAAAGTTTTATGAAATATTTGTAGAGGAGATAGAAGGGTGGTTACTTGAGGAGCAGAAGAAGCTCCGCCCGAGGATACCCCACCTCATTACATGGCTACGAATGTGGGTTTGCATACCATACTTTGGCTCGAGAATTGGCATAAAATGACTGAAGGAAAGGAAGAATTGATCTTTCCCCGCTTTGGTACTTTCAGGTTAGAGGTGTTGTATCAATTGAAAACAGTGATGTCTTCCTTACAACCCTTACCCAGACCAACACAGTTTGAGGCGCTACATGCATGGATTAGAGCAGCCCATGACAGGAAGAGAGACTGAAGCCAGGAAAGGGTGAAAAAGTCAATCAGGGCGTTTCAAGATGCGAAATAGGATGCATTTGAAAAAAGATGGAGAGTGGAAACTATTGAAGGCGATAGGCTGTTCCCGTTGTTTGTAAAAGTAGGAGATGCCCAAAAGAAGTGTGGAGAGGAGGACAATACTGATACTGCTGACAGCCTGATAGACTATTGTCAGAGAGACCACCTCCATACAATCCAGATTCAGTAGAGGGAAAGGCAGGAACCACGGTGGGAAATGGAGGATCGCAGACTCAACCTAGTATGACCGTGGTAGGTAGAATCTCGACAGGAACAGAAGGGATGGGAACCAAGACCCCCACAGGTAAAGAACCTCATGGAGTTACAAGTGTCACGAGGTTGCCGGATGCTCTTACAGTGCCAGTTACCATTGGTCCCATAGTGTCAGTATATGATCCAAATCAGATGAGGAATGGGAGTCTGGCACAGTCAGTAGCAGGAGAAGGGACTGGCTCTGGAGGAAATGGGCTCAGTCAGTGGGTTAGCTCACCTACCGAGACCATAGAATCGAGTACACCATTGCCAGCCACTGCAGACTCCTCAAGGGGACAGGTGGATGTAAGGACGGTGAGGCCAAGGTCTCTTGCCGATTTAGGATCTGATTTAAGAATGTGGTAACCACCCGTGAGGAATCAGAATGACAGGATGACAGGAGGTTGGGACCATGGGAATGCAGGGAATAGACCAGCTCTTAGGGAAACAGCAAAAGGAACTGATGTGGATATCAGAGCAATGAAAATGAAGAATCGAGTGGAGCATCTAGTCGAGGGAACCTGAAAGTTCCTGTCAGAGCAAAGATGTTGGACGTGGTGAGGTTGAAAGCTGAGGTAGATATAATCATTACTGGAAACCTGCCTTTGGAGAGGGTGGATCTCTATGAATCTGACGAGTTGCTGTTTGTAGCGAAAGATGTAACTCGCAAGGCAAGGTCAGCACATGAGAAGCTAACAGATTTGGCAAAAAGATATGAGGTGGATCTGTCCAAAACTAAGATGTTACAAGGAAGTCACAGATTGCAGTACAGTGACCAGGGATTGGAAGAGAAAAGGGTTATAGGGCTGAAAGCTCATATTCGAGAATTGATCATAGGGATTGGCGCATGGAGCATGCTTTATAAGTGGGAGGAAAGATGGTCCAAAAAGAAGAGCACCAAAAAGAGTGCAGGAGAGACACCGCCCCCAGGAGGGGGAATGGTAGGAGTGGAGAATTACCCTTTGCAAGAGGTATCCAATGGAGGGTATGTGCATGTGCCATGGAGTAGGGTAATTTGGCAGCATTTACAAACAAATTTCCTCCACTGAAGGAGAACCCTGTTCAATGGTACAAACAGGTTGATCGTTTTGTTAAAATCTCTTAAGGTGTTATGGGTTGACTTGAACACATTGTTTGACATTGTAGTACCAAGCGACTTGTGGGCAGCTTGTGAGGTTGCAGTTGATTGGCCTACTTCTGAAACAGATAGGGATCCTGTTACGAATGGTCCTTTACCCTTTTGTCATGAAAAAGTTAGAGCAGGTAATCACATGGCTGAAATCCAAGATATCGCCACAGGATATTGATTGGGTCAAGATAGATCGAACCATTCAGGAACCCAAGGAATAGGTACATGAGTATTATGAGAGGCTCCTGCAAGCCTTTAAGCACTACAGTGGGCTAGACACATTAGACCCCAAGGATATGAGACAGTTTGTTTCAAAGTTCGTTTCGGGTCTGAGACCAGAAATTAGTTCCATGATTCAGCAGCCTTTGATATGTTGGTAGAACAAGTCAGTAGATGAAATACTGCGATATGCCAGGTACTGTAGTGATGCGGTGGACTCGAAACACAAAAAGCTTAAATATAGGCTAATGCTAGTCCAAATGCAGACCACTGATAGGGAGCTCCAGATCAGTCAAGTGGAGGGACACTAGGAAGAAGACAGGGAAACAATCAGGGTGGAACTCAGAATGCTCAAGGCCAAGGAAAGGGAAAGACTTTAGTCCCCAAGACAGGAATGGATGTGGCGACACTGAAAAAGACCACTGCGTGTCACCTTTGTCACAAAATTGGGCATTGGAAACACAAGTGTAGGTTGAACTCAGCCAATCAGGTCCAACAGGAGGAGGAGACGGTGCAGGTACCTGAGGTCATGAACACAGTGACGAGACACAGGTCTATGCAAGGGGGGACAGTGGTACCGCCGGTTTAAGTTCTGCAACCTCCGAGAATTCCGCAGGGAGTTAGAACGTACCAGCAGATGCCCCTTTTTGAGAACTTCGATGAGTACAGCTCAGACCTGTTGAAATGACGGTGCCTGAGAGGAAAGGAAGATTGCACTCTTGGGGCAGTCTTAGAGGTAGACCAGAGGGGACCGTTTGTGGAGGCGGATCTTGTCCGTCATCCTACTACCTTTTTGGTTGATACTGGTGCTACCCGTTCTAATGTGAGATCTGCAGTAGTTTCCAACTTACCCTTCTCGGGACAATCAATCCAAGTCATAGGAGTAGCAAAAAAGAAAAATGACTAACCCGCTGACCGAGCCGATTTCTGTGAGAATAGGAACCTTCCGAGATCGGCATAAGTTTGTGGTGTGCGACTCAAGTCCAGTCTGCCTGTTAGGAAGAGACCTTTTGTGTAAGCTCAATTGTACCATCTATTGCACCAGCAAGGGAGTGAAATTGCAGACCAACGATGATGATGCCACCTTTAAGGTTGCAAATCAGCATTTGTGCATAGAGATGTATCCTGTGTTAACAGTGGAAGAGCTTCCACTGAACTTGAGAGACTCGGTCTCATTGGATATGTGGAATTTACAGGAGAAGAGATCAGACTGATCAAGGGTGTTGAGCCAGGTAAGATCCAGATTATGCAGAACGTTGAGTTCCCGAGAACACCCCACTATAATTTGTCACCAGAGACGATCGCAGGGATCAAACCTGTAATCGACTCCATGATCAAGCAGGGAATCCTGAAGGATATAATGGGCAGTCCATGCAACTCACCCATCATGGGTTTACAGAAACCAAGTGGGAAATTCGGAATCGTGCAACACCTGAGTAAGGTCAACACGATTGTGGTTCCATGTTGTCCAGTGGTACTAAATCCATCAGTGATACTATTCCAGATTCCATGCAAGGTAGAGTGGTTTACTGTGATTGATCTGTGCCAAGCATTCTTTTTGATACCCCTGCATGAGGAGAGCCAATTTTATTTGCCTTCCGTCTGGAAGACTGTGTGTTAACATGGTGTCATATTCCTCAAGGGTATACAGAGAGTCCATCGATCTTTAATCAGATCTTGAGTAAGAACCCTGAGAGTCTCATGTTGCTGCAGAACTCTGTTCTTGTGCAATACACTGACGATGCTTGCAGGATCGATACGATTGCTCTATTGACTCATTTGGCAGAGAATGGACTCAAGGTGACCCCAAATAAGTTGCAGTACTGTTTGAGTGAGGTACAATATTTGGGTCATTGAATAGAGAAAGGCAAAGGAAAGGTGTTACCATACCGGATTGAGGCAAACATGAATATGGCTGAACCTACCACTCAGAGGGAAGTAAGAATGTTCCTGGGGATGATTGGCTACTGTCGCCAATGAATTCCCAATTTCTCCCTGAAGGCGAAGCCTTTGCAGAGGTTGACCCACAAGAATGTGAGTGATCCGGTACCATGGGACCATGGTTTCGAGAAAGGTCCTGTGTCGTGCTCCGGCTCTGGGAATGCCTGATTACAACAAGTCTTTTTCATTGTTCTGTTGTGAATGAGAAGGTTGCGCATTGTCAGTTCTGACTCAGAATCATGGAGGTGTCCGTAGACCAGTTTCCTACTTCTCAGCTATTTTAGATTCAGTAGCTTCAGCGTTGCCCGGATGTCTCAAATCCGTTTCTGCAACCGGTGTCAGCATTGAGAGATGTGAAAGTATTGTTATGGGCCACCCTTTGATTGTGTATGTTCCGCATTCTGTTGAACTGTTGATGCCAAGGACTAAAACACAGCACCTGGCCAACAATAAACTCACACGCTATGAGCCGGTCATACTTGCTGCTGAGAATGTGACTCTGAGAAGGTGTTCTGTTTTAAATCCTGCTACACTGATGCCTTTGCCAAATGCAGATGATGAAGATTGTGAAGACCATGACTGTCTCAATGTGACTGAACTCTGCACCAAACCGAGACCTGACATTGTTCATGAACCTCTTTCTGACCCTGATGAAATTTTCTTTATCGATGGTTCATGCCTAAGAGAAGAGACAATGTTGGTCAGTTAAGAGCAGCGTTTGCTGTATGTACCATCACAGGAGTGGTTGAAACTGCTTGTTTAGAAGGAGTATACTCCGCACAGGTGGCTGAAATCATTGCCTTGACTCGCGCCTGTCTGGCAGCCGATCAGATCCGAATCACCATCTACACTGATAGCAGTATGGGTTTGGTGTGGTTCATGACTTCAGACAGCTATTGTCTCAGAGGGGTTATATGACGTCATCTGGCTCTCCCATCAGGAATAGAGACTATGTGAGGCCACTGTTGGAGGCTTTGCAATGTCACAAAGAAATCGCTGTTGTGAAATGTGAGGCACATGGGAGGGGAACGGATTTTGTCTCTCTCAGTAATAAGTAGGCCGATGAGGTTGCACACTTTTGTGCTGAGCAAGGGTGTATATTCACTGGAGATCACACAGGAGAGAGCCAAGAAAGAACCAAACTCAACATGATGTTAGCCATGGCAGACACTTGGGACAAGCTCAAGCTCCTGCAGGACGAGGCCTCAGAGCAGGAATAGGGATGTTGACATTTGGGTTTCGAATGATGGTTGAGCTGTGTTATCAGATGACCTTTTGAGCCAGATGGCAAGACAGATTCATGCTGCAGTACACCTTGGAAGGGATGCGATGGTGCGAGTGTTCAGACAAACGTACAATCCACAATTTTGTGCGGTTGCTGAAGCTGTATGTGAGAGATGTGTTATTTGTCAACAAATGAATGCTGGAAAGAAGACTGGAGTTACTTTGAGTCACATTGAGAGGTCGGGAGGACCCTTCAATAGGATGCAGTTTGGATTTCATTGAGTTGCCTAAGTGTAACGAATTGAGGTACATTTTAGTTGTGGTGTGTGTGTTTTCATGGTGGGTGGAGGCTTATCCAACACGAAGATGTGACACCTTCACTGTAGCGAAACTTTTACTGAGAGAGCTGATTCCTAGGTTCGGTTTTCCAACCTCTTTGGTTTCGGATAGAGGAACACACTTCCGCAGCGAGATCATGAAGTTGCTTTGCACTGCTTTAAGCGTTGAACGGAGCTTCTGGGATAGTGGAACAGATTAATGGAACTTTGAAAAGCACGAATGGCAAAAGTGTTTTCATCTACATCCCTGAATTGGCCTGATGCATTGCTCTTGGTGTTGATGAGTGTTTGCAGTGTCCCAGATAGGAGGACCAATCTTTCCCCATATGAGATCTTAATGGGTAGGGCGATGCGATTGCCAGCGGTGTCAGCCTCAGCGTTGATAAACATCACTGATGACTTAATCCTTGATTACTGCGAAGGACTAGCTGATGTGGTCTGTTCTGTGTCTCAACAGGTGCAGGCTTCTGCTGTCCCCGCTTCAAGTGACTTTTGCTATGACCTGTGCCCAGGGGATTGGGCGCTTGTCCGCAAGCACGTGAGGAAGAGCTGCCTGGACACTCGGTGGCGAGGCCCTTATCAGGTGATACTAGTAACAAACATGGCAGTGAAGTGTGGAGGATTGCCAAATTGGGTACACGCTTCTCACACCCGCAGAGTTTCAGCACTCTTCGAAAAAACAGCTCCTCTCACGATTGAAAATCAAGCTGTGGTGGCAGGGCCACAGGAGAGGACAAGCCACGCTGTGAGGGTTGCTGACGAAGTTAGTTGCTCACCAGGCCGAGCTGAGGAGGGTTATGATATCCAGAACCCGGACATTGACTCTGAGGAAGAAAGTCATTTTGGGAGTGGTCTGGACTCAGACTCAGCAGAAGGAAGTGGTGGCCAGAGTGATTGAGAAGAAAGCAGAAGGGCTAGAAGCATAGAAGAAACGTGGCCCGAAAGGCAGAGAAGGCTGACTCCTGAGAGAGATCTTACTCCTGTGTCTGGGGTCTCTGAATTGGAAGAGAGCGAAGAAGAGCAGAATCAAGGCCTGGGGAGATCCAGAAGGACAAGGATACCTTGCCAAAGATACGCTGCCCCGGAGTGGACTTACGCCTGGAGTAGTGATTTCCGGGAGGCTGAGATCCATGGGTGTGGTCAGCAGGAATCCGCTACTGAAGATCAAAGTGGTGCTGCTGGTGCCCGGACTTGAAATCAAAGGGGCGCTGACGATCACGGTTCTGAACCCTCCAGTCTTAAGCAAGGTGTGTATCTTGATCTTACATAGGCTAGTTTTTCCGACGTTTGGATTTCAATCATCAACTCAGGATCTGGTAACCTCCCCGTCTTGAAATTTTGCAACATGTTTTAGCTGCAATAGGATCTGAATGCATTGTAGATTGCGAATTAACTTTATTTTGTAAATAGGTGTTTAATGTAGATAACCTAGGCCAGAGTGGAAGAAGAACAAACTTAGGGACTTTCCGTAGAAGAAGAAAGAGGGTTAAGGAAGTCTTCTGTGAACTGTGTAAATAAGGAGCAAAAGTGCTGTAAGGGGGATTTCCAGCTCATCACGAAGTGGCGCTTGGACTGGTTAAGCCGCATGTTGTGGTGGAGACAGAGACTCTAAGTGTTCATTGCTGAACATCAAACCGGACAATGACAATGGAGGCTGGGATTCCGAACCATAGGTCCAAATGTATGATAGGCACACTCATAGTAGGAGTGATAGTTTCAATAGCCATAGTTATCATAGTGTCAGTTGCTATTCCGCATGAGGTAGAAGTCAGAGAGGTGAAGGGAACGCCTACACCTAGCACTTCAACCAAGAAAGGGGGCGTCATAGGAGCTGAAAAGGCTTTGCTAGATCAAACGTCTCGTAGGTTATATGTAGATTTGTCTAAAGGTGATTTTAAGCTTAATGCGTATGCCAAGCTGCTATATGAGTATGTTGAGGCAACAGATGCAAAAGATTGTTATGTGTGTATACAGTTGCCTGACTCAGTGGATGAAGGTTTGGAGTATCACCATCTTCCACAGACTATGGAATTACATGTAGTTTGTTGCTTAGTATATTCTATGGGAGAGATCATTATGAGTATTTCGTTTCGAATTATAATGCAGTGCTTTCGGAGGTACCAGCTTACAAGCACCTGAATAAGTATGATTATTAAAAGCAGGAAGATAGGATTGGGAAGTTCTTCAGACCAGCTACCACGCTAAACACCTGTTATGTACATAGATATAATTTGACTTGTTTGCTAATAGATGAAGAAAAGAAGTTCGTAGACCAAATAGAAGATTGATATAGACAGCTAACGCAAACACGTCACACAGGAGAAAGTCCAGTAGATTGGACAGATAAGGAGGGGGCTCACAGGGTGAAGGGACGCTATGGCCCTATAGCAGTGGACCTAGTGCAGAAGGGAAAGTTGTGTCTGAAACATATGCAGACCTATTATGTTATGGTCTATGTAGGACAAAGTTCGTGTGATCATGTTTTCACTATGGGAGCTTCCGCAAAGGACTTTCTGCAAGGTTCGGTGCAAGTGGTGCCAACATTACATCATGTGTGTAGAAGGAATGCTTATGTAAGATTGCCTGCTAATTAGTATAGTACATGCTATTTGGGTATGATTTTTCCTACATCTCGTGGCTTTTTCATCAACACAATATGCTGCGGGTCAAACTAATATTGGAAAGGTAGGATCATACTTTATCATGGAATTTTTGATCCCCCTTCACACAAACCTATGATTAACACAACTGCACTCCAGTGTTCTTAATCCTCTGCAAAATATTTATTTACATTCTCCTTTCAGAAAAAATCACTTCACTACTTTTTTGGAAAAAAACAATTTCACTTCTTTTTAAACATGTTACACTTGTTTTTCACTGCACATGGGGGTTTTATTACCATTAATACAGCATGTTGAGTGGATTCAGACTTGGAATTCTTTATCAATACCACTACCATAACAGTATAGATTAGGTCTTTTTCCTTGTTGGACATTTGGGACTTTCCTCTATATTTCAATTACTTTGACACACTGACTTGTATGTAAAATGCAGTTAATTTTTTCTGTTTACAGAAAATTTCCCCTGAGGAAGGGACCCCGGAGTCCCAATATGCATTGGGCTTTGTGACAGCAATGCAACAATAAATTAATGCCATGTCAATCAAAGATTTTTTCTGCACATAAAAAACTTGTATTGTACAAGACAAAGATTTTTTTTCTGTTCAGTTATTCTGTTCACACTAGGCTGTGAAAAAATACATCAAAAAGTAAATGTATTGTATCAAGTTATATGATTTATTGTCAAATAATAATTTCTTGGTAAAAAGAATATGTACATTTGTTTTCATTGTACAAATTGAAAAATTGTCGTAAAAAGGTCAAATATTAGAACAATTGTTCTGCAGGAACAGTGCTCACTGCATCCAGGTTCCCATCCTGTTAGACTATCAGTTTTCCTAAAATCTACCACTCAGACGATTTGGAACTGTTAGAAGGTGAAAAGCATTCCAGAGCAAAGAGAGATGCAAGTGCTTGTGATTGGAGATATTTTTGGAGCTGTAATACCAAGTTTGGGAGTGATTTTAAATGACGTGAAGATAAGAAAGTTGGCGACTGTTGTGGAACGATTATTGACAAATACAGCTAATTTGTTGATAATAGTTGATGGAGAGATGTTATCGAAAAGGACAATGGTGATGCAAAACCGTCTTGCTTTAGATGTCTTATTGGCAAAAGAGGGCGGAGTCTGTAAAATGTTGAAGGTTCAAGAGTGCTGTACTAGTATACCAGATAACAGCAAAGATCTGGAGAAATAAATAAGTAACATCACTGTGATCCATCATGAGATTATGGATCTGACTGAGGAAGGAGTCTGGGAAAAGGTTGGTAAAGGGTTTGGAAAGGTGGGAAGCTGGTTTGCAAAATTTGGGGAAAGGCATTCTTGGATATATTCTGAAGCATATCATTATCATTGTGGTGTGTGTGGTTTGCTTGTGGGGATTTGCTAGAGCTTATAAGTGGTACAGGGCGAACCAAGCTGAAAGATCTCTTAGAGAGCAAGAGATGAGGATGGCTAGACTGCAGGACAGTCACTACCAGAATATTAAAATTCTAGAGGAGTTCCAACAGGGTAGAGTGGCTATGAGCTCTGTTTAGGTTGGTACTTTCTCCAAGGGATTGTGATTTTGGTGATGACAGTAGTCATCAAAGGGGTGAACTGATAGAGCGTCATAATATTCTGAAAATTGTAGGGGTGCATCATAATTACTGGTAGTCCGCACCCACATATAATCCTGTGTTGAACTAAGTATTAATCATTAGAAATTGTGGACGTAATAATGAACAATGCACGAGTAATGTTAGGAAATTAGTTTGTGTTAGTTAAGAGAGAAAAGCGATATTTAAAATGTAACTGTTGATTGCAAATGCTTAACTAATTAGTTCTAAACGTGCAACATAAAAGTATGAACTTGTAGGGAACTAAATGTTCCATAAGGTGGAGGAATGTAATGCTCATAAATGCAACATTTATTAATTATGTGTAGGTTTGGATGTGTAAAGGCCTGAAATGAATATCCACGTTTTGCCATGAAAGGCCTGTTCATGATTTTTTATGTTAGCTGAATTGAGTAGGCTGAAATGTGTTTTCTCGGGAAGGCTCTCAGTTGAAGACAGTCAGCAGATTTGTACGTGCAATGTTAATTCATTCACATGCTTACCGTTGCAGGTGCAAGGAAACTTCCCTTGTTAGTTAGACTGATGCTCTTTGCTTTAGGAGTTAGATATGGAGGACACCTGTTACAGTGTTTCATGGAATGCTGATAATTAGGAGCTTGCTGGAGAAGCCTGGGACCCAAGGACAACTCAACCGTTCTTGTACGAAGGGCAAGTTTTGTGGAAAGTTATCTGCCGAAGATGTCCAGCCAGAGGAGGTGTTTCGGGGCATGTTCTTTGAGCTGATCAATTTGTATTAGGGACAGTGCCCCGAGGGAGAGAGAGCAAATGAGAGCAGAGAGCCGTTAGGAGGGTAAGAGAAGCAAACAATTCTTAGAATGAAGACTTAGCTTTGACTTCTGACTCTTTTCGACATGATTGTACTTTTAAAGAAGTCTTCACGAGTTGACAACTTTTCTCGATCTTGCCTGGGAGATGCTATGTAGGAATGTTACCTTAGTGCTAGAGTAGGGACAGAATTAACCGATTATGTTTCCTTTCTGTAAACTGATGAAGGCTAATAAATAATTGCTGCTTGTTATATTTTCCTAGAATTGCTTATTCTTTTCATGTTCCACCGAATTAGGTTGGTCCGTAGAACAAATTCTGTATTATTACCTATGTATTTTCTCAACCTTATTATGAGGTGTTTGTATGTTCAGTTATTTTTGGCTTTGTAATAAAACTCCAAAATTGTAAGTTGGAGTCAGTGATCCTTTCTGAGTCTGAATTGATCAGTCTCTACTGATATGGGTGAATGTATTGTTTTTCTCCCCTTTACACTTCTCAGCAGATAAAAAGGTCCAGTCGGCCAAGGATTCTTACAAATGGTAAGATCTGATAAATGAGATAAGAATCCGCACAATCAGTTTCGAATATGCTTTGACTCCTTAAGAAAGGCAAAACAGGTTGAACTCCCAACTTATGGCACAGTGTGGATGGGCAAGTAATCGCACACATGGTTCTATCAACTAGAAGCAGAAACTTGAGGCTTTTGTAAATGTTTTTTATGGCACTATTACTTGTAGTGATGTTCTGTTTATATTGAATCTTTAAACTGCTATACAGAAATGCATTTTATGCTTTTCAGACCGCAATAATCTTTGACACAAACATTAAGCATTGTAGGATCAACAATCTCCACTTTCCTTTTTAGACTTTTTAGACTTTTGTGCAGGTACATTTAGTTACAGAAGTGATTTATGGGCAATGCCTTCTAGCAGTACTACAAAGTAGATTGCTACCTTAAGGAGGGTGCAACTGTGTATGCTGTTATTAGCAGAAGTTAAAAGCTGTGCCCCAGGGAATTGGTTTGTAGCATCCAATTCTCTGATAAACTGTACTCTTTTACTCACTGTGAAGAACACAGTTTTCTACTGTGCTAAGACTAGGAAGGGCGAGTAATTGAGCCAAGATGCCTAAGGACTAGAGGGTTTCATGTGTGCTCCACCTGCATAGCTGAATGTTCTTGGAGGGTTAAACCTTTCTGCTTTGTTTGATGTTCTCTACTTAAAGTCGAGATCACTGCTGGGTCTGAAGAAGGCAAAAAACACAGTTGATGGACAGAATGTAGAACAATGTCATACATTCACCCCAGTACAAGGATCTGGGCCTAAATCCATCGTTTTTTTGCACTCCACACCACCCTGGGTTAGACACTGGCTATATGCAAATCAGCTCTGACCCTGTGCCTCATGGGAACAGTCCAGTCCGAACTACCAAGCCATGTCTTTCCCAGAACGGAATCAAGCATCCAAGGACCGGTTTCTGGCTATCAGCCTTCATCAGCCTGGATAGCTTGACTCCAGTGGTGTGGAGAGCCTGGGACTCACAACTGAGTATACCCAGCACACTCGGGGTGAAAATTGCAAAAAACACAGTTGATTCAAGCAAGCCGGGCTGAAGACGGCTGGAATGCTAGAAACCGGTCCTCAGAAGCTTGTTTCCAGTCCAGGGAAAACATGGCTTGGCAGTTCGGGCTGGACTGTTCCCATGATTTGCATATAGCCATTTCTGAACTGGGGTGGCAGAGTGGGCTAAAGAACTGTGATGGATTAAACTCAGATCTTTTGACTGGGTGTGAGTGTTTGATTGACTCAGATGCTCCGCCAATCACCACCCCCTTTTGTACCGGGTCTGAAGAAGAGCATGGTATCCTGTATTTGCATTTACCGTATTTCTGCATTTTGTATTTTTGCGTTGCCTTTGCTTATTGTGTTCTTTGCTTTTTGTATTCTTTGCTGTAGAACTTCAACCACCTGTTTTCTCGAGGGATCAAGCTTGCAAGTTCTAGGAATGGCCGTTCTGTCAGTTATAGTCCTGCCTGTGTTGCCTTCAAATAGGCCTTAGTTACCAGCACCAAAATAAGCAGTATATGCCAGTTGTCTTTTCATTTCTGGAATCTGTTATCACAAGATATGATCACAAGTTGTCGGGATACATTGTGGTAATTTTTGAAGCCCATACAGTTAGTATCTTTTCATGTTTTCTGTGTCAGTCATGTTGGATTCTTTAACCAGAGGAAAGCGCAGAACTTTCACAGATCAGAAAAAGTCTTCCTGATATTATGGGCACATGGAGAGTAAATCTGAATTTCAGACTGGTTGGCAGGAATGCTTCGAGGCATCAAGGAGGACAACACAGTAAGGTGGGATAGGTAACGACAAAGAAGCCGCATCCACATCCATCAATTTGGCGGTGCATCACATGTTTTAGACAACTGACATCAGAACGCTGCACGCTGGCCATTTTGCATGTGGCGGAGCTCTGAAAGGTGCAGCAAAGAGGCATAATATGCTAGTTTTGGAAAAGAAAGAAACAAAAAAATAATTCTGAGGAAGTAAGTAATTGATTTTTTGCTAGAACGGTAAAGGCTGCTGATTTTCATTCATTTTGCACGGTAGGTCAGTATGATATAATGACATACATTTTGTCACAGTAATGTTGTTGGGTGAGTCACTAGAGCATAGACTTTGTGGAATCTTGCTGTACCTACTGACTTTAGTCATGACTTCATCACATAGCATTATGGCTCCTTCTCCTTTTCTTCAATGCCCAGGTAAAGCACTTATCAGACACAAGCAGTAGTTAGGAGCCTTTGAAAATTATCTAGTAGTCTTCAATGCCAGAAACATAGAAGTAAAAGAAAGTTTGTCCTTCTCTTCAATTCATTGTGGTGGAAGACCGTCTTCTAGAAGTAGAACCAATACTGAAGAGTTTGGGACATTGAATATGTATAAAGAGGCAAAAAAAGGATTGGAAGAATCAAGCTCTGTGGTGATCTGTACAATATTTATTCAAGGAAACAAGGCCCTACTGAAGTGATAGACACATACATTGTCAAATTGAGGATTTTGGTTGTGTCATGTGAATTTCAAAATAACATTTGATCAATACATACGTGAACAGATTGTTACCAACTGTTTTTTAAAGAAAGTTCAATAGAGCTTACTGTGCTGTAGAAATCCAACCTCTGGAGTGACAACCAGCATTGCAAAGATTATTGGAAGATCGCAAGCATCTTCAAAAGTTTTAGCTAGCAGTGTAGAAGGTTTTGGGTCTTCCTCAATTAGCAGTGTACTTCAATTAGCAGTGGGTGCAAGGAAGGGCAGTATGCACTGCAATATAAAGATAAAACGATTACACAATGTCATAGATGTGGTTCACGCTCGCATATTGGGAATAGTTCCTGGCTACTGGAAAACATTTTAAAAAATTCAAAAAGATTTGGCATTTTTATACAGTTTATAAAACTGTTGAGCAAACTGTTAAAGTTAAAGCATGCATGGTAATGGGCAGATGGTGTTGAGAATCTTGTTGTGATGGTGGATGTTGAAATTAGTTAAAGTGCCATTGCCAGGAAACTTAGATCATATAGCCAAGTAGTAATCAAGGGCCTGGAAGTGGAAGAACATGTGTACACTTAAAAACAATTAGTCAAATGTTGCTTTGAAGAAGTCTGATATTAATGCTGTAGCCTACAGTGGACATAACATCCATACGCTTTGTTTCTTTGAGGATTCATTGACATTCAATGATAGATTTATTTTTACAAACATAGATCAAGATAGATATGGGAAGACTTGCTACACCCTTATGCCTGGTACTTAAAGGTCTGTGGTATTGATAGAACAGATGGAAGCTGATTTGGCTAATATCTTAGGAAAAATGTAAGATATTTTCTCCAACAAAAGTTGCGAAGTAAAAGGCTACGAACATAGGATTATGTTGAAAAAATGCAATTCCAGTGACTACTAAGGTTCATATTTTCACATTAAGTGTGAGAGGTGAATTGAAAGCAGTACTGAATGAATTGTGCATGCAGGGTATCATCAAGCCAATAGATGCTTCTGAATGGGTCACAGCTATTGTAACTGTGAGAGAAAAGTGAGATTGTGTGCTGACCTATGCTTGTTAAACAAGAATATTGTAATTGAACATTATTACCTTGCATAAATTAAATGCTTACCTTGTTGGGCGATGCAGAGCTATTCACAACCATTGATTTAAATACCACCAAGTGTCGTTAGCCAAGGATTCACAGGATCTAACGCCGTTTATTACTCCATTTGGAGAATATAAGCAGGGCAATTCTTCTGGTTGTGGCGTTTTCTGCATGGTTATGGATTTGCCACTTATACCACGTAGTCCATCACCCGCTGCATAATCTGCAGAGTTTAACAACAAAAAAATAATTTATTTCTTGCTCAAATGGATCAAAAGTCACTAAAAAGGTGGCAACATGTGTTCCCACGTGGTGGAAGGCTCTTCACCATGGTCATCTTTCAAATATTTATTGCTGTATGTGGGTGTTAAACTGGTACTAATTGGAGGACATATTTGCCAGACAATGTTATTGCGTAAAATGACAAAAATGATAAAGTAATATCATCACAAAATATGCTACATTATGCTGCATAGTTTACCTTTTGTTGCCACATAATTTAGTCACTCCTGCAACCAAATTTGGTCCTCCTCTGCTGCAAAATTCCAATACCCTTTAATATAAGCATATGCCTTTCAAGCAGGCATCGGTTACTGGTTTGCTTCAGAAACTAGTGAATTTATATTTAAGGAGACCGATGGAGTACTGATGTGTCAGTATGTCATTCTAATCTTTGTAGAAAGTGCTCAAACACACGGCATAATATTTGAAAGAATCTTGCCAATAATTAGAGATAAAAGAATGCCAGTGGCAAAAGACAAGCACATGTTTTAACTCCAAAAAACGAGAGTATTTGGAACATTTAGTGACACCATCTGGAATCAGACTACTGAAAGATCTTGTGGCAGATGTGCTGAAGGCACCTAACCATGGACCAAAGATGAACCAAGATCATGTATTGGTCTTTGTGACTATTATTCTGGATTTATCAAATGTAATGCTATAAAAATGTAACCATAAAAAATGCTTAAGAAGAATGAAAAGGTTGTAAGGGGTGTAGAGACTGTGAGAATTTTCAATCTGGCTAAAGAACATATTGTACAAGATCTTGCTTTTAAACGTTTTATTCCTGGGTACAATGTTAACTCACTCTTGATGCTAGTCGTGTAAATGTGTGGCAGCACTGTTCAGTCAACAGGTGAAAAGTGAGGAAAATACTATAAGCATTTGCCAGTAGAACATTAAGTGAGACAGAGATAAACACAGAATTATATAAAGAGAAGCAGTAGCATATTCCTGGACAGCTGAAAAAATGTAAGACTTACCTATGGGAGACGCATTTTCAATTCAGAATGGATCACAAAGCCTTGATCTATATAATGAGTGAAAATGCCTGGTTGGGTGCCTGCACTTTTAGTGTGTATACTTTCTAAACTTCACGAGTACAACTTTAAGTTAGAGCACATTAATGGAAGCTCAAACATAATAGCAGATTACCTGTCCTGGTTGTCTATTGAAACCACGTGTGATACAGATGAATCAGTTGATAGTGAGTGTCATGTTACTACTGCTAATGTTTTCAAGTTGTGCCCAAGAATTCTGTTTGAAGACGAATTGAAGAAGATGGTCATGGGGTGTGATGCCATGTTGCAGAACATTTGTGAGTAAATGTGTAATGGGTGGCCCGAGACAATGATATAAAAAGTGAGCTGCAATTATTTTGTGCAAATTTCTTCTGAGTTAAGTTTGGCTTCTGGTGTTTTACTTAGAGGTGACACATTTGTTCCACCCCATGTTGGTATTCAAAAATAATTTATATAGCTTATGTTAGTCATTTGGGATGCTTTGCTATCAGTGCTTGATTACTGAAATTAGAAACATTCATTGCCATTTGGGGACCACAGGTACATAGACAACATTCCCAAAAACATACAGCTAGATTCATCAAGCATTTTTGCGAGCGCAAACGGTGCGAATCTCTAAATTCGGCCGTTTGCACCCGCAAAAATGGCATTTGGAATTCATCAATGGGTCATGAAATCGCAATTTGAAAAATCGCAAATAATTGCGATTTTTCAAATTTCGATCGCATTTAAGGAATCTCAATTTGAGATTCCTTAAATGCTATTCATGAACCTTTGAAAAATTGCGAATTCGCAATTTTTTGCCCTATTTACCAGCAAAGTCTGACTTCGTGGTAAATAGCGAAAACTGAGAAAAATGCACTTTAGTGCATTTTTCTAAGTTGTATGTTACACACACACATATCCTTTGGACATGTGTGTGTGCAACATCAGTCTACATTTTCATTTCAGGGGTGCTACAGGGTGTCCTTTGGACACCCCTGGCACCCTTGAAATCGCATCCTTATTTGCGATTAGCAAATTGCTAATCGCAAATCAGGAATAACTCCCCATTCATTCCTATGGGGCCCATAGGAATGAATGGGGAGTTATTCCTTATTTGCGATTAGCAATTTGCTAATCGCGAATAAGGAAGCTGTAGGAATCGAAGTTTATTTTGCGATTCCTACATGAATCCCGTTTTGCAAGTCCTTAATAGCGATTCCTTAATAATCGCTATTAAGGGCTCACAAAACGGGACAATGATGAATCTGGCTGTTAGTCCGAGGGAACCCACTCTTCAAGTGCCATTAAGTTTGGATAGGAAGTTCCTGGCCAATACATCTACATTTGTGTTGACTATTAATACCTTAGGAAAAGTGGACAGATCTCCCTATATTTCAACACTATCTGATCCAAAACTGCATTTAGAAATATTCAATATTCTGCTTGGTTGTAAACCAATCTTTTTAAGACCTGAATTCCATATGACAATCCAGGCTAAAAATGTTGTGTGTCTATGTTTATTCGTAATACTTAATGTACTATATGGCATGCACTCACTGATTGACCCTTTTATGCATTTGCTTGTAGGAAGTTTCTAAAATAGTAATTTTTAAATCCAGTGCAGACATGAGTCAGTTGTAGTTTTAATGATTATGGACTTTGCTGTGGGAATTAGTTTCAATTATAATTAGGGCTCCTGGTTTCAAGGTATTTATTTGTTTGCCATTTCCGTCTGTATTTATCTATATTTATGTTTGGCAAATTGTATCTGTATTTATCCATATTTATTTTGGGTTGTGTGGAAAAAGTAAGCTGAAATTAGTATATTTCCACATTTATTCAACCGATAAATATGCTCTTATGCTTGAATGCCTGCCAAGTTTCAGTGCTGTGAACACCTGCAGAAGATAAATCAGTGCACTTATATGAAAATGTGCACATTTCAGTATCAACCTTGTGCATATCTACTGCTGTTAAATCCTCTTTACTAAAGGCCCTTTTTTTACCCCCGTACCTATCAATCCACACATCTGTTGGATTAGCAATCATGGCCGACAGTATTTAGAAGTACTCAAAAAAGCAACCCAATTTCAGTTTTTATCCACATTTGAAAATAAATACAGACAAGAAAATTTATGTTTTCTGTCTGTATCTGTAAAAATCAGTAAAAATGGAAAACAGGGAACCTTAATTATAATCATGGTTTACGATCACCAAGGCTAATCCCCACTGTCTCTGGGTCGATGGACCTTGAACGCTGAGTGAGATTAATCAGGAGCTGTTCATCCCATGAAAGTATAAACACAATTTACTAATCTAATATTTAGTTAATGATCAGAGTTTATTTTGAGTTAAAGGGTTAATATTCACATTTCTAGTAAATCATCTTTATTCAACGTCACAAATTAATGCATATTAATCTCAATCAAATATTGGCAATAATCAAAATTAGTCAATCAAATAATCTTAATAAAATGCTTTGAGTGCGTTCCATAAAGGAATGAATCCCTATTCTAGGAATGAGGAGAAAAGATGTCAGCCCGAAGCCATAAAATGTTCCAGTTGGAGAGAGTGAGAGTACAAGCATAAAGCTTTTACATCAAAAATCAGTAAAATTAATCAGGAATCAATCAAAAGCAAAACTTCTCACATAAAGTGGAGTCTCAAAGCAGCGTGGACTGGGAAAGTGAATGAATGGAATGGATAATTCTGGTTCTGCTCTAGGAAAATGAACTATTAGAGACATCAAAATATCACTGTTGCAGTTTGTGGTTTCTTCTTTTTTCAGCCAGCCAATCATCTTTTGATGCTCTCATGGGAATAGGATCACTCCTCGTCTTCTCATAGGAATACAATGACTTTACATAGGAACTGTCAGTGTCGCCTATGTTTTATCACCTAGCGGTTTCATTTCTGGTATTCTTTTTCTGGTTCAAAACTGCTTTCCGATGAGGATATTTTCATATCTATCTATCTAAATAACAAACATTTGTTTGCAGAAAACATTGTGTGAGTAGAAGCATTTGCAGAATTAGATGAAAACATTTTTGTAACTGTTATTCATCATGAAAACATGTCTAGGAGAAGATCAAGAAATAAACATTTTATATGACTTAAGCATTCCTTTAGTCATGCCAGCTTGTCGGGCACTGTTGCTTCAGCCATTTGAGGCCTAGTACGAGTAAATATGGACTGCCTACCACTATTTTTTACTGACATATCTTTTTAAAGTTAAACCCTACACATTAATTCTGCACAATTATTATGAACTGTATTATGTTCTCGATATTATTAAATGCTTCCTCAATACCTCCTACTGATGGTTACCTAACCCTTACAATTTCCTCACAAATTAATCTTTAGAGTTCCATCTCATCCTCAGTTCAGTCTTTTCTCTTTCTTTTTAAATTCTCAGATTTTTTTAATCTCTTGTATTTTTGATTGATGTGATCATTTAATTCTAACCCCCTCACTATCTGTTTGTCTCTCTCTCTCTCTCTCTCTCTCTGTTCTTTCTTTTATTAAAATAAGATCTACAACGTTTATAGAAAGCAAACAAGGTTAATAAGCAAAACCCTATTATTAATACTTGCACAAATATAGCCCTAAGAATTCCTCCTCCAGTGGCAGAAAACCAACAGGCAATAACATAAACTCATCTACCTAGATTTTCTAAACCCCAGGAGGTTCTAATGATTCTAATTCAAGTTTCAGATCAGAAATGTTCTTTGTGAATTCTAGAATTTGCTTACTCTCATTCAGGATCTGTGAGTAAAATGTCTAATGCTAGGTGATTTTGTAAAACCATTGATCTATTAGCCACTAATTCTGTATTAACAACTAATAAAGCTCCAGAGGTACTGGTTACCAATTTGTCTACAACTGTTGAAAGTTTTCTAATCGTCTCATCATACTGGTGGTATGATTGCTCCAAAAATATCTCCAACTAGTTGTGTTCCATCCCCTATGCTACGTATATGTCTGTGTGATGATGTCATTGTTAGAGAACCTATACTACATACATGATACATCTTTGGAAACTGCAAAGCTACATAGCATATACCCTCCCAATCAGCTGGCAATTGAAAATAATCATCCTGTCCACAAACAAAATAAACTCCTGGAATGACTGCTTCCTGTCCTCGTAAAATCTGCCATGAACCTCACATGATTTCAAATGTGTGTTCACAAGTACTAATCCCTAGAGGTCTTTTTCTAAGTTGGTTTCTTCTCCTTTAAACACTCAATGTTTCCCTTTTGTCTCCTGTCCAATTTTAGTTTTGGATAAGCCATTTTCTCTCTAAATGTATCTTCTTCTTTCTTTCAAACTTTTTTCAAGATGTCTTCCTCTCCGTTTTTACTATACGAGAAATGTGATCTCTTTCCCTCTAATGTCATAATTAATACTTTCTTCAAGGGTCTCATTAAGCAAGTTAAATTGTTTTTATATGCCTTAACTCAACTCTGTCTTCTTCTAAATGAGTTAGTCCTACACTTCTACTTCAACCATGAACCAACTGACACACTGGATCTCAATTTGCTTTGACCATAATTTTGTGGACATCCAGAATTATGGTGACTCTTCTTGATCCAGTACTTGTCCCTGCCCCCGGGATCAGCTATGTGTTTTGGTGTTGTCTCAACTGTTTCCTCAGGTTGAGATCTGGTCTCTTCTTCTTCAGAAACTTCAATGCCATTTTGTGAATACAGGAATCTGGATTGGTGCGACTGTTTGTAGATTGTCTATGTCTGAGAAATAATGATGTGTCACTTGTGGTATTGCTCCCTGCAATTGTCCAGTTTGTGGTGGTTCTGTCACCTGTCCTCTTGGTTCTGGCTCAAAGAACACTATTTCTTCATATGGACTTCTTACTCTCGGAGAGTGCAATGCATACACCCTTTTAGGTAGTCCGGCACACTTAACAGCAGTGTTCTTGATGACAACCACCTAGAAGGGACATTTTCATCTTGGCTCCAAGCAAGATTTTCGCACATGCCTCTTGAACAACACCAAGTCACCAGGACTGAAGTCGTGGTACTGTTCCTGATGCAGATTTAAGGTTGCAGCTTCAACCTGGTGAGAGACAGCTAGCGCCACATCAGTCATTTCTTTTCAGTAATTGAGTATCACGTGTCCTGTGATGTTCAAAAGTGAATTTGCAGGTACAGCATGCAATCCTCATTGCATGTTCCATCAATACCTCATGTAGCGATAACCCCTTATTCCTGTCAGGAAGACTTTGGAGGTCAATCAACCCCAAATCAAAACATCTTCCTATTTCAGTTATGTGAAGGCAATAACCTTTACCAACAGGGAATTTATGGTTCCATTCAGCTGTTCAACAATTCTAGAAGCTTCTGGTCGATAAATGCAGTGTAATTTCTGCTCGATCTGTAAGGTTGCACAAAGCATCCTTTGGACCTCATTGTTGAAATGAGTCTCATGCTCTAACTCCAGAGAAATCGGTAATCTGTACCTGGGAATTAACTCTTGCAACAGCAATTTTGCTACAGTAAGACTGTCATTTCTCCGTGTTGGATAGGCTTCCACCCATCGAGAAAAAATGGTATACAGACAAAATATCGACTCCAAAATATCGACTGGACATAATATCGAGTTTTAAATATAGACTGGACAAAATATCGACTGGACATAATATCGACTACAAAAATATCGTTTTTCAGGTAAGTGAAGTAATATCGACTGTATAAAATATAGATAGCAAAAATATCGAATTTTTAATAATATATAATATTTTATAGTGTATTTTTATGTAATAATATGTGTGAAAAGTGTGTATTAATGTTATAAAATATTTTATTAAATGAATTTTGTTTTTATAATATTTGCGTAATGTAATTCTGTAGCGGGTTGTGGGTTTATAGGGGAATAGGGTGGGAAGTAATTTAATAATAATTAATTAATTAATATATGTTTGTTAATATTTTTAATTAATAATTAATTGATAATTAATTAATGTTAATTAGTTAATTAATTAATATAATTTTGAACATATTTTGTATTAGTAATTAATTGGTAATTAATTAATTGTAATTAGTTAATTACATTAATTAGAGTAAATTTTTAATATATATAATTTTGTGTTATTTTTAAGTAATTAATTGGGAAAAAATAATATTAATTATTAAAATAATTACAGCTAATGTGCTAATATATTTACTTTATTGTTATTGTTAATTAATAATTAATTGGTAATTAATTAATTGTAATTAGTTAATTACATTAATTAGAGTAAATTTTTAATATATATAATTTTGTGTTATTTTTAAGTAATTAATTGGGAAAAAATAATATTAATTATTAAAATAATTACAGCTAATGTGCTAATATATTTACTTTATTGTTATTGTTAATTAATAATTAATTGGTAATTAAATATATTGATAAATTTTGGGTAAAGGATCATTTTTAGGGTTCAGGGTCAGTTTTCAGTTTTAGGGTAAAGGGGTATTTTTGGGGTTCAGGGTCAGTTTTCAGTTTTTGGGTAAAGGGGCATTTTTAGGGTTCAGGGTCAGTTTTCAGTTTTAGGGTAAAGGGGTATTTTTAGGGTTCAGGGTCAGTTTTCAGTTCATGGGTAAAGGGGTATTTTTAGGGTTCAGGGTCAGTTTTCAGTTCATGGGTAAAGGGGTATTTTTAGGGTTCAGGGTCAGTTTTCAGTTCTTGGGTAAAGGGGTATTTTTAGGGTTCAGGGTCAGTTTTCAGTTCATGGGTAAAGGGGTATTTTTAGGGTTCAGGGTCAGTTTTCAGTTCTTGGGTAAAGGGGTATTTTTAGGGTTCAGGGTCAGTTTTCAGTTTTTGGGTAAAGGGGCATTTTTAGGGTTCAGGGTCAGTTTTCAGTTTTTGGGTAAAGGGGTATTTTTAGGGTTCAGGGTCAGTTTTGGGTTTTTGGGTAAAGGGGTATTTTTAGGGTTCAGGGTCAACAAATAAGATTGTAAAAAATTATTTTTATTATTTTCATTTATTATTTAATTATTATAATTTAATTTAAGTATTTTTAAGTATATTTTAGTAATTAAAATTTAATATTAATTTAATTTAACACTGTTTTTAATAAAGTCGATATTTTTTACATCTATATTATTGTTAACGATATTTTGTACTCGATATTTTTGTACTTACCTGTTTGTAGATACAAACTCGATATTTTGACTGTCGATATTTTGTCCACGATATTTTGGCAAGTCGATATTTTGTCCCTCGATATTATTTCAGTGATCCAGAAAAAATGCACACTATAACCAGGATGTATCTTAGCCCGTTACAAACAAGCAACTCAATAAATTCCATCAGCACTCCATTGAAGGAACCACATGATCTTCCTATGTAGCTTAATGTTACTGGTGTTCTTGTCCCTACGTCCATCTGTTGACATGACACAGCAATGGCACATGTTTTTGCAAGCATTCTAAATCTAGGGTTAAACTAATTCTGTCTGAATAATCTCAGCATTGCATCTCTTCCTAGGTGTGTAGGGCCATGGAACTATTGTATTGTAGGAAATAATAAACTATCTGGCAACTCTGGTCTTACATCTGCTGAAATCCAAATGTCATTTGCATTTTTCCCACATCCTGCACTGATCCCTACCTGCTGTTCTGCTTCTGAAACATTTTCTTTCAATCTCTTGATTTCTTCACATGTATCAGTTACTGACAACAATATTGAAAAAAACAGTGCTCTCTTCAGAATCATTTGTATAATCTCCGTTAATTATGCAGGCCACAAGTGCACATTACTGTGCAACTTCATCCGAAAATTTGTTTCCAATTAGACATATCCATTGAGACTTCTGTGAGCTGCACATTTGTTGGTAATTACAATACCTCAAACAGTTTCTATGCATGCTCTCCATTTCTGATGGATGTACCAGATGAGGTAATGAAACGGCTGTGTGTCCAAAATCATGGACCACACCAAAGCCATATTGACTATCTGTAAATATAGTCACTCTCAATTGGGCTGTTAGACTGCAAGCTCTTTTCAGGCAATTCATTCTGCAACGTGTGCAGAGGTAACACCTCGAAGTCATGAAGTTTCCACAACCTCTTGAAATGTACATACAGCATAAGTTGTGCTCATTATTTCTCCGACATAGACCATCTCCAAAGATTACATAATCAGGCTCAATCAAAGGTTTGTCTTTCATGTCTGGCCTTGGTTTGGTATATAAATCAATGACATCTAAACAATTATATTCAGCTTCATCTCTACTGGAGTCCTCATTTACAGTTAACAAAGTGGACGGGTTCAAAATTTGACACTGTTTAAGAATGATATTTTCAGCAGCAAGGATTAGCTGCTTGTACTTTGTAAGTCTGCTGTTTGTCTGTACTGGATTTTTGTTCCAGTAAGTAATATTTCTACAAAGTGTGGGACCATAATAGTTAAGGGATGTTCCATCACTGGGTTCCCATATCTTTCAATACTGACACCAACAGCAGCGCCCGGTTTAAGGCAGCTGGGCAGTCCTGTGCCTACAGAATCAAGGGTAGTTGAAAAATAATCCACAGGTGTTCGTGAATCTCCATACATCTGAGTAAGCACTGAGAGAGCAAAGCCCTCCCTCTCTGTGAACATTTTACTGTACTCAAGAATTCCTAATGCCAGGGCATGACAGAGACTTTCTCTCAGCTCTAGGAAAGCTTTCAAGCGCTCGTTGTCCGATGGTAGCGGACCAGGTACATCTTTGTGTGTCAGCCCCATTAAAGGCTTAGCCACTTCACAAACGTTTGGTATCCATTGTCTACAGTAGCCAACAATTCCTAAAAAAACAGCCTGACTTCCCTCTGTGTTCTGGGTGGGCTCATCTGGAGGATGGTCTCTATTCTCTCTTGTGAAACCTTTCTCGCTCCTTTCCAATTATATGTCCCAAGCATATGGCTTCTTTTTGGCAATATTGTAGTTTATCTGGAGACAATCAGAAATATTGCACACAAACTGATCTGTATGGCACCTGTAAAGATTCAAGATCCTTTTTTCATTATCTGATTGAATAGAGACAGACTCTCTGTATACCATAGTGGCACTCTGCACCAAGAAAAAACGTTCTCACTGAATACCAAAAAGAACAAGAAATGTCTGTCCTCTCTCAGTGGAACAGAGAAAAAGGCCTGACAAATCCACAACAGTAAACCATTCTGCAGTGCATGGAATTTGGAAAAGGATGGTGACTGGATTTGGTACCACAGGACAACATGGAACAACAATGCTGTTAACTTTTCCAAGTTCTTAGTCAATCCGTTACTTATCATTAGGTTTCTGCAAAACCATGATCAGAGAGTTGCAAGGGCTTCCAACAATTTCTTTTAGATATCCTTTGCTGTAGTAGGTAAACCTGGTTTATATTTTTACAATGTGATATACACTATATTGTATTCTTGTGTGTCATAGATGTTTGTCCCAATAAACCTATTCTTTTCTCTTCTCTCTCAGTATCGTTCTACCAGAATTATCAAAGGTACCCACCCATTTTGAGGAGTAATCATTGTACCTAAGGTGTTTCTTTATATTTATATTCTTATCATGAATGTTATGTTTTTCTTATTGTTGTTTGTTTTACTTGGTCATTTAGAAGGGGCAGAGTATGCAGTATTCTGTGTTTGTACTCAGTGCAATTCTACATTTTGGATATATGTATTGGCTTTGCTTATTGTGCTCTTTGCTGTAGAACCATGAATGTCTATTTAGTAGAGGGTTTGTGCTTGTGAGTTTCAGGACTGACTGTTTAGTTAATTGTGGTCTAGCCTATGCTGCCTTCGAATGGGCTTTGCTTATGTTGTAAATATGATTTTGCTTATTTATGGGTTGGTCTTTTCTCTATGTCTTTTATTGAAACTTTGCCTATGTATTACCCTCTGATGTTCTAAGGGGCATTCTGGTAGAGACAGTTGGAGCTTGGCCAGATGGTGGTTTGTTCTTCTGTTTTCTGTGCAGTGAATAAACTCCTAAACTTACATAGAAGTTGCTTCCAATACATCTTATTTCTATGTACAACATTTTGGCGAGGAGGAGCCTGTGAGGAATCTGGCAAGCGGTTTGGTGATTATTGACACAGCGGACAATTTAAAGGAAAAACGGAAAACGGAAAGATCAAACATCAAGAAAGAATTCTTAGCGTGCTATGATTCGTGAAGGATTTAACCGTGAATTACAGATCATTTCAGTGTGATTTGGACAACTTTGGATGGTTTAATGACGCTTTTGAAGTATTAAGGTGAGCGCTGAATCTTACTTCGCGCGCGCACGATCCAGGTATTTTACTCAAAGAGCGTCATCTTCGTTGCTATGTAACAGACGGCTTGATCTACGTCAGTCGGCATATGTAGCAACAGTTGTCACGGCAGCGAATCCAGGAAAGTGTGTTCTGAAAGAACTGAAGTCATTACGCGCTAGTGAAGCTTTCTCCGCGTTTGACTTCTGACCTTGTGACGTCGTGACGCTAGAAGTAAGACATCAGCGGCCATCTTTGTTTTTCTCCTTACATCTCAAGGTGAAGTGACGCAAAGTTCGTACTGCGCATGCACATCGGAAGTTGAAATGAAGCCACTTTCTTACTGCGCATGATTATACTGCCGTTTTCTTTTGTATTTCGTTTTAATTGTGCAAACAGTGAGGCGGTTTTATCGATACACAATTCAAAGGTATAAGTCATAGTTTGCTGTTTCTTGAAGCGGGCAGCTCAGAAAGCAAGAAGTAAGAAAATTGTTACTATTAATGTTAATCACGCTTTTGACTGTTTAACATTCTCTACAAGCATGTGTCTGTTTTTGTGGTGATTCTTTAACTCACAATATTTTTTATTGTTTGAGATTATTTGTCAACCATGTCACAACAGGTAAATGTGGCCTTGCCTCCTCCATTTCTCTGCGAACCTGGTAATCCGAGTACAGCGTGGGAAGATTGGATTGTAATGTTTAATAACTACATAGAGGCGTTAGATGGTGATGATTTGTCTCCTAAAAGGAAAAAAGCGCTGTTAATGACCACCTTGGGGAAAGAAGGACAGAGAGTATTTAAGTACCTACCTCAAGTTCTACCTTCTGGTTTGCAATCTCCTCTAGATGAGTTCAAGGAGGCGATTGCTAGACTTGAGACAAGGTTTGTAAAGGAGGAAAATCTTGTTCTAAATAGATATAAGTTCTACAAGAATAGACAACGTGAAGCGGAAACTATCGACGATTTTGTGGCTCGGTTGCGAGAGCTGTCAGTGAAGTGTAACTTCGGCCAAATGACTGATGAACATATACGTGACCAACAGGTTGTTCAGTGTAACAATCGCAAGAAACAGGAAAGGCTGTGGGCAGCCAAAAACCCAACTCTAAAAGTTGCTATTGAACTGGCTAAAATAGTAGAGGAATCAGAAAAATGCATGTTAGAGTTGCAGAAAAGTGGCTTAGAGCCAGGTGTGGCAGAAGTATCACATAAATCTGTAAATGGTAGTGACAATAGTGACAATGATAGTGGGGCAGTTGCAATTGTTATGAAAAATGGGTATGTTATGCAAAAAAAAATATGGGTCAAAATCAGAACATGTGGCAATCAAAAGTGTGTTCGAGGTGTGGAAGTAACACCTATAGGTCTGACGCAAAGTTCTGCTTTGCAAATAATAAGGAGTGCTTGAAGTGTGGCAGAGTTGGTCACTTTGCAAAAATGTGCAAAAATAAAATGGGTTCAAGAGTGACTGTAGTTAGTGAGGAACATGGCATAAAACGTGATGTAAACAAAATTCTTTTTGTTGAAGACTCTATAATTGGGTCTTGCCTAGATAACAGAGATAGACGTCCCAAAGTCGACTTTGTTAATGACAGCAGGGATATAAGTTTAATGGTTGATTGTGGTTCGAAATGGACCATTATTCGTGTGTTTTTACTTAAGCAGTTGTGGGGTCATAAGTCTTTATTAACTTCTGATATTTGTCCAAAAGGTTATCAGGGCGAAAAGATTAGCTTACTTGGGTATTTCAAGGGTGAGATTCGCTTTAAGAACAGATCTACTCACGGAAATATATATGTTTCAACTGATGGTCCAGCCATTTTAGGTTGGATGCATCAATTTTTCCTCCACATTAAGATCAATCCAAGGGCTGATGAACCTGTGTCGGTTGTGGATGATCTTCATATTGAAGACATTTTTCATAGTTTCAAGAATGTGTTCAGGGATGACTTGGGGGAATTACAAGGATATACTCACAAAATGTTGCTAAAAGATGGTGCCATCCCTGTCCAACATAAAGCCAGAAGGGTTCCGATTTCTGTTAGAAATGAGGTCAAAGAAGTTTTAGAGGAGATGCTTCAAGGTGGTATCATCAAACCTGTTGAGGCATCAGCTTGGATTTCGCCCGTTGGTATTTCCCAAAAACCTGATAATAAAATCAGATTTTGTGTGGATTTGAGATCTCTCAATAAGTGTGTTGTTGCGGATGTTTTCCCTTTGCCTAATATTGGTGAGCTGGTCTCTACTTTGAAAGGAGCAACATTTTTTAGTAAACTGGACTTAAAACACACTTATCACCAGATTTGTCTTCACAATGAGTCTAAGCACCTTACAGCTTTTATTACAGGAGAAGGGACTTTTCAGTTTACTAGATTGCCTTTTGGCCTGAATTCGGCAGCTAGTGTTTTTCAGCGAATGGTGTCAGAGGTTTTTAAGGGCATAGAGAAGGTTATAAGTTTCAAGGATGACATATTAATCTTTGGTGATTCAATGGAAGAACATAATAATATTCTCAAACGTGTGTTGTGTAGAATTGATGAGGCTGGCTTTACACTACGGAAGGAAAATTGTTCATTTTTGTCACAAGAAATTGAATATTTAGGTTTTGCTCTTTCGGCCGATGGAGTTAAACCTAAGAGGAATTTACTAGAAGATATTGAGTTGGCTCCCTCTCCTGTTGATAATGATCAGTTGCGGTCATTTATGGGCCTTATTGAATTTTATTCAAAATTTGTCAAAGACTTTTCCTTTAAAACTGCTCCTTTAAGGGGTTTGTTGAAGAAGGGCGTCACATTTTTGTGGACTTCTGAGCATGAATCTTGTTTTTTTATGATCAAGAAGGAACTAGCCTCTGCTAAAGTTCTTACTCCTTTTGATATTAAACGTTCTTCCATCTTAATGGTGGACGCAAGCAGTATTGGCTTAGGTGCTGTCTTGTTACAGAGACATGGCTCTGAGGAAAAAACAATAGCGTTTGCTTCGAGACCCCTAACCTCTTCAGAATGTAACTATTCTGTAATTGAGCGTGAGGCTCTTGCTGCGGTCTGGGGTACGTATTATTTCAGGACCTATTTGTGGGGAAATAAGTTCCTGTTACGCTCTGATCACAAACCTTTAGTCAATGTTTTGGCTCCTGGTAGTACAGGTAAGGGGTCACCCAGGTTGGCTAGACTGGCTTCACGTCTTCAAGATTTTCAATTTGAATTGCAGTTTGTTCAGGGTTGGAAGAATGTTCAAGCAGATTGTTTGTCTCGTCTTCCCGTTCAATGTAGTGGCTTGGTCGAATCTCAAGATGATTGTGCTATAGCTTTTTTGGATGATGTTCTTTTTTCGAGTGCAGGTTCTTTCACTTGGGATGAGTGGTCATTGGGCATGGAGAATGATTTGATTCTAAGGAGCGTCATTGATCTTATCAAGAAAGGGTCCAGGAGTGAAAGCACCATTGAACCCTCTGTCCGTCCTTTCATCAAAATACTAGATGAGTTATCTCTTTCTAACAACAATGTTCTGATGAGGGGTGATAGGTTCATTCCTCCTTTTTCATTGAGGCACAAGATACTTTCTTTGGCACATGAAGGGCACCTTGGCCAGGCGTTTACCCAACGTAGGGAAAAAGAAAATTTTTGGTGGCCATCTATTGATGCGGATGCTGTAAAATGTGTGGTGCAGTGCAGTTTTTGCAATGAGGGAGAAAAAAGGTTAAAAATCGTGGGTTCCCAAGATATTGGTGAGATTTCCTATCTCGATCAGCCATGGCCAACAATTTGTTTGGACTTTATTGGTCCCATGGATGAATTACCTTTCAACCAACGATTCCCAATGGTGGTCATAGATTGTTATTCTAAATGGCTAACAGTGCGTTTTGTAAGAGAAATTACTACTGATACCACAATTAACTTTCTTATAAGTGTTTTTGTGGATGAAGGCTTTCATTCATTCGTAATAACTGATAACGGAACACAGTTAACTTCGAACAAAATGAATGTGTTTTTGCAAGGTTGTGGGGTAAGTCATCGCAGAACTAGCCTATACAATCCTAGAGGAAATGGTATGTGCGAGAGAGTCAATAGACTTGTGAAGGGCATTATTCAGATGTCATGTGAGTTTGGATGTTTTTCTGATGATAGAGTTCAAGAGCTTGTGTGGGCCTATCGCTCTACTCCTCACAAACAGGATGAGAAATCTCCATTTGAGTTGATGCAAGGGCATCCCCTTGTCACGAAATTGATACCATCTTGGTTGAATAATCTTAATGTGAACCTTTCCTCCAAAGTGAACAGTGATAGTGTTTCTTTACCAATTGCTGTGGGGGATTTTGTCAAAGTTAAACCAGGAAGGTTTTCTAAAGGGCTAAAGAAGTTTAGAGGTCCTTTTTCTGTTAAGCAAGTTTTTCCTCATTTTATTGTCCTTGAGAATGGGGAGAAATGGAATTTTCGAAGGGTTGCACTGTATCGAAGACATTCTGATGTTGTACCTGGAAATCCTGTCTCTAACCCTTGTGTTAGCAATAATGGATATATGCTTTCTACCCAACTTGTTTCGAATGATTATTTTCAGTCTGCTGCAAGGAGGGAAGTGGGTAGTGGTGATTCTTCTGGCTTTGAAAGTTCTCAAGGTATTGGTTCTTCTACTCATGACTATGTTTCTAACCATGACAATTCTATCAGTACAAATGTGAGAACAATTGTGAGAAGTTCCCGCTCCCGTCATCCACCTGCTTACTTGGGTGATTATATTTGTAATCGTTTTGTTTTCTTGTTTTTATTTTATTGATTTATGGGAGGGAGACGTGTTGTAAATAAGATTTTGCTTATTTATGGGTTGGTCTTTTCTCTATGTCTTTTATTGGAACATTGCCTATGTATCACCCTCTGATGTTCTAAGGGGCATTCTGGATTGAGACAGTTGGAGCTTGGCCAGATGGTGGTTTGTTCTTCTGTTTTCTGTGCTGTGAATAAACTCCTAAACTTACATCGAAGTTCCTGCCTGTACATCTTATTTCTATGTACAACAGCTTACCACGTGCGAAATAAAGCATGTACGATTTTATGACAGTGGTTGTCTTATTTCTCGAGTCCATTACCACGAAGAGGTTCTCAACCTCCTTGGGGCTATGTCTCTGTAGTGATTCACTTTTTGGTAAACCATTACAAACATCAGTCTTCAAGACCCTTGTGCCCATCTTTCTACTAAACAGGATGGTTCTGCTAAAAAGTAAGTCAACACCTATGCTTTGAACTTCTGCTCTAAACCTTAACATGGAGGACTAGGAATGAGTCCTTAGAGAAAGTGGAAGGAAGCGTCTCTGGCTTCCAACTCAAATAACTCCACAGAAGCATGCATTGTTTTGTTTGAACTATATTTCCTTTATCATGCTACCTCTGGTTGACTATCTAGTAAAAGATGCAGAAGGTTGCCAATTGTGACCAAGGGTTCCATTTCTTATGATGAAATAAAGTAGCGATATGTGTTGCCATGACACTAGGTGCTAGCATGCTTGACTTCCTTTTCAAAGGTTCCAACAATTTTTCTGTCTCTATCCTGGGGCACAGTGGTAAGAGACGCATGGCTTTCTGAACTGGTCATTTTCAGTTAATGGCGTAACCGATTCCGTATAGGGGCTATTACCTGAAATACCCTGAACCCAATAAAAATGAATATACATATTTTCTGACCTAGGTGGACGTGGTGTAACTGAAGACCCAGCGAGGGTCACTTGCTCCAAAAGATTAAATTAAGTCTCCACAACCGCCACTACAACAAGCGAAGGAGAAGAAAGTGTTGTCCACCATGTCAGAAGGAGCACTCTTTGGCATCTGTGTATTTTGAAGACGGAATTATATAAGTGCATCAGCTGTACCCCACGTAAAGCCTTGGTAAGTAGCAATATCCTCAGGTGAGAGACCTTGCAGGTGTAAAGCGCTTCTAAGCATAGGATCATCACCAGTCTTATTCTTTTAGTTGTGTGATTTAGCAACGATACATCATCCTGTTTCACAGCGGACATTTATAAAAAAGTCTTTACATCTTAAACATGTGGTGCTGCACACCAAACAGTGCACAATGTGTCAACTCTCATTGCCACAGCAGTATGCAACGCAGGATGAGATATGGAACCTGGATGGAATGTAGGTATTTGGAAGAGCACACACGTTCCAATTGGCTTCTTCATATTTAAGTTACATGTACTGACATTTTGAGAGACACAAAGATGAGGGGCTTTTTGGTCAAGTAGAGAGACTGAGATTCCAAGGTATCTACGCGCTATCAATGCAAGTGAAGATTTAGCAACAGTCTTGTTAGTTTGCTGTACATGAATCACACATTCCCCAAGCATTGTGCATGTCTAGAGTCCGCTCATACTGCATTGCCACCAGCCAGGTGCGGCATTACTTTAATAGGGATTGTTTTCAATTGTTCCTGCTTTGACCAATCAAACTACTCATAAATGCATGTAATTGTTGAGATATCTGAGAAAGGAGGAGTTCTTGTTTGTACCATAAACTAAAGCTTTTTAAACCACTAGCATTGCCCTGATTGAAAGACTCTAGAGTTTGATAAGGCCATGATTGAATATCCTGGAAAGAGTTTAGAAATGCAATTTGATATTGGGCTGCACCAGAGGGCACTTTGAAGGCATTAGTCACTGAGGGGTTGTGGTTTTTTCTTGTTGTTGATGTTGCAGTTTTATATAGTGGTAACTTGACTCGAAGGTATTGGAGTGCTTTACATGTGCACCAGTTACGTTACACAAGGATACACTTTTTTTCTGTAGGCATGGGAAAATTACGGATTTGCACAGAATCACAGGATGTTGAGCCGATGCCGAGACTCAAATCTCGTTCCCCAGTTCCAAAGTCGGCGGCTCTGACCGGTACACCACATCCTCTTTTCAAACATGACAAAATTAGTAGTCTTTATAGCAGTGGTCGAACTGTGTTAAACAAAAGTATGGGAACTGTGATGCTGCTCGCAATGGGGTGGGGTGAGTGAGCATGGAGGTGTTATCTAAGGCATGGCCAAAAAAACTAAATATTCAGTAACTTTTCCAGTCTTTCACCTTCAGGTAACAACATATAAAATAATGCACAGGTTAAATGAAAATTAAATGCAAGTAATGTTAATCGTTATAACATTTCCATTCGTAAATGCAGTGCAGAAGTGTGTTTCTGCGTCCAGAGATCCACAGAATTCCATCCTGGTTGGTGCAGTGGAGAATAGTGACTTGTGTATGTTCAACGCTTAGAGGTACCAGACTTTGACAGAAAGCACTGTGAACATGCAAGTCGTTATTTTAAACTTGCATTACACACAGTATAAGATAGGCTTCTACAAAATGAGCAAAAAGGTTAAGATAAATTGCTTCTAAATATAGATTTCAGTACTATCCAGGCTGTACATAGTTGTAGTAAAAAAGAATCCAACAGAAGATGTCTCTTAGTTTCTTCAGATTAGGTTTATTCCATATAAAACATTCAACCATGGCCAGGACCAGCGCACCCACGAAGGTTCGATCTTCAACTGGCACAAACCGATCGAACCTCAGAAGATGCACACTCCGCTCTCATGAACCACACAGAACATAAGGTATGTAATACAGAACACTACACATGTCATAAGGAGCAATAGATATAATTACAAACCCACTACATCACCTCCGCCCTTTATACAATAAAATAACATAAAAAAATTCCCCAACATTTTGATATGTAACAAAATCCTTATAGAAGGAAGTCTTCTAATACGACCACCACGTGCATGAGATGCCTCATGGTGCACTGAATTACCAACCGAACCATTAACAGTAGAATTAGACTCTCTTGAGGACCCCTGACTGTCATGCAGTCAGTATGTCCACTCCAAATCATTTTCCGTCAGTGAGGTTTTCTTGCCTTCAATCACATGAGCTTGTTCTTTAGTTACCCTTACCAGTTGTCTTTTGTTCCACCAACCTTTATCTTGTAAAAATGCTGCACCTCGACTGACTCTACAGACTCATATGGGATTTAAAGACCCAGATTCTCCTTTCTTAACTATAAAATGGTTGTTCGACCATAACCCAATCCCCCACAGCTATTTCTGGGATCATAGAAGAATTTCTTCTGTCAAATTATTCTTTCATCTTCTCTTGCCTTTCCTTCACCACTTTCGCTACATTTTTATCACCAGCACTTCCAGCGGACACTTTTCTCTTGTCCAACCAAGATAGTAGCAAGGCAGAATTGACCTTTCTACCCCTCAGAAGTTCAAAAGGGGAGATACCAGTTGAACAGTGTGGTGAGGTATTATAGTTCCAAATTTTCTCTTCCAAAAATGTCTTTACATCATGACCAACCGCCAGCGCTGTCTGAATGCCTTCTTTAATAACTTTATTGCCCCTTTCCACCAGGCCATTCGAAGCCGGTGAGTACATGACCACTTTCAGATGTTTAATATCATGACTCTTTAAAAGGTTGCACATTTTATTTGAAATAAAATGTGTTCCATTGTCGGTTACCAATTATCTAGGTATCCCTTCAAGTAAGAATACCGTATTCAAAAATGAAATAGTGTTGTCAGTATTAGGTGAATCTACAAATCAAATCGGAAATACATCCACTTGGAATGATAATCCACTGCCAAGATTAAATATCTTGACAGTTCAGGAAGTACATTATATGGACCTGAAAAATCCAACCCCACTTTTTCCCAGGGTTTTCCAGGAAAGTCAGTAGGTACTTTTGATAGTTTCCAGTGTTTATCTGATACTAAACACTCACAACCATCTATCAAACTCCTCTCTTGTGTCTCCAGTGCTGGCCACTAGTAATGTTCCTTAATTCTCATGCATGTTTTAGATACTCCCAAGTGGCCTTCATGAGCGACTTTAATTAAAGCATTCCTCAGACTTATTGAAGGAACAAATTTATCTCCTCTTATTACTAATCCGGCTTTAACAGAAATGTAATTAGCTACTAATGAGATGTTTCTTAGTTCACCAGACACATTTCTTGACTCAGGCCATTTGCTAAAAGCGTACTCCACTACATTGGAAAGAACAGTGTCATTATAACATGCACCCTTCCAATCAGACTCTGAGATACTTGAGCTGCAGTCCTCAATTGCATCAATAACTGCAACACACTCAACCTTGTCTTCATCCACATCTTCCTCATCATCTTTTTCCATTAACATCCCTGATAAACAATCCACACTAACATTTTTACCTCCTTGTATATGTTTTATGTCGAAATTATACTATTGAAGTTTTGAAACTAAACTGGTTAATCTGGCGGACATAGCATTACTGGAAGTCTTGCAAAAAAATTAAATGTCAGTGGTTTGTGATTAGTCAATATCTCGAATTTGCGACCCCAGAGGTACATTTAAAATTTCTGGGATGCCCAAACACAAGCTAAAGCTTCTCGCTCTATTGTGCTATAATTTTTTTCAAAGTGTTTGAGGGACCTAGAGGCAAATGCTATAGTTTGCGCTTTACCATTCACTCTTTGACTGAGTATTGCCCCTAAACCATTCATGCTCGCGTCGTCCGTAATAATGGATGGGCAGTCATCACGGAAAGCATGTAATGCTTGTGCTGACATTATCAGGTCTTTCACCTTTGAAAATACAACATCCAAATCTTGTGACCACACAAACTTTTGGCCCTTCTTCAGCAGAACCCTCAAGGGTTCAACAACTTGTGCGTAATTACCAACAAATCTGGCATAGTACTCAGCGAGTCCTAAAAAAGAACGTATTGTATCTTTATCAGAAGGAAGTTTTGCCTCTTTAAGAGCCCTCATTACTGAAAATGTAGGTTAATACCTTTGTAGGAAACAGTGTGCCCAAGATAATCAATCTCCTTCACTCCAAACTTTCATTTATCCGCTCTTACAGTCAACCCGTGCTTTTCCAGAGTATACATCACCATTCTCAGTTGCTCCATATGTTCCACTGAATCTTTAGAAAAATTAAAATATCATCCAGGTAAGTCTGTACTCCTTTCAAACCCCTAAGAATTGTATCCATCAATCTTTAAAAGACACTAGCTGAGGACGCTAGTCCAAAGGGCAATCTTAGGAACTTATAAGCCCTGAAAGGTGTGACAAAAGTTGTAAGTTCCTGAGATTCCTTAGCCAGTGGAATCTGATGATATGCAGATTTTAAATCGATTAATGTAAACAATTTCGTTCCCCCCAAGTTTGCTAGGAGTTCATAAATCTTGGGAAGGGGACGACAATCGATTACGATGTTCTTGTTTAGGCTTTTCAATTCTGCACATAGCCTAATCTCCCCTGACTTTTTTCGTGCGACCACTATGGGGGCGACCCAGTGAGAAGACTCAGTGTTTTGTATAATGTGAACATAAATCTTCTAGCATAGATCTTAAATCCTCCCTAGCACTTAAGGGAACTGGTCTGACTTTATGCATCACAGGTTGAGCATTGGGTAACAATCTTATCTTGTGCACAAACTCTTTCACACAGCCCACTTGATCCTTGAATACAGATTTAAATTCAACCAACAAATTTTTTACATCTAACTCAGTTTCGTCTAAAAAGCATTCAGAGGGTTCTCTCACTCTTACAGGATTCACATCCCCTGGAACTAAATAGAGGCCCATTCTCGCAAGGTCCTTCCAGCCCATAATATTCTTTCCCTTAACAGCTACATATACTTTAGTGCAAATTTTCCGTTCTAAAATTTCAACATTAGCCATGAAGAACCCCAAAGATTCAGAACAATTGTTTGTTTTAATGTCAATGCTACGTACATAAACAGGTTTTCTTTGAGACTTACAACATTTTTGGAAGTGACCCATCTTCTAACAACATGTACAATGTCTACCTAAAGCTGGGCAGCCAGGGAAGTTGCCAAAATGGAATTTTGATCCACACATATAACAAAAAGCTTGATTTTGTTTGCATATATTTCATTGGTTTGTCTTTTGGACTCACTGCAATTAAATCCTCCTCTTGTGACTCATTCCCAACCATATTGACATTAGCAGTAACATTAGACTGTATGGCTTTAGTAGAAATGGCTGACCTCTCAATACTCAAAGCCATTTCTATAACTTCGGAAAGAGAAAGGTTCTTGCAACTTCTTTTAGTTATTTGAGAAGCGCAGTTGAAAACGAACTGATCTCTGATGGAATCAGCTGATACAGGACCAATAAGTAGTAGCTAGAACTCTGAGTGCTGAAATGTACTCCTCTGCCTTTTCTTCCTCAGCTTGTTTGCAGTTAATAAAATTAGTGTCTTTCCAACATAATATTCGGAGACTCGGAAAACTGTTTTTTTAGTCTTGCAATAGCCTCCAAATAGATGTTACATTGCCTATCACCTATTTGACCAGTAGGTGGAGGAATAGGAGGCACACTCTGAAAGATCTGTTGTGCTGCCACACACAAACTACCAAACAGAAGTGCAAATTTTTATTCAGGTGAGTATTAAGAGGCATCACTAGTTACCACGTTATTTTCAAAAAAGCAAAACCATTCTAGACAAGGTAAGTTCGGTTTACCTGGTTTATGGCTAGAGATGGAGGAGGTTGAGTAATTTGGTGTGGAGTAGCCATAGTTTAGCCTTAATAGGAAGTAGTGAAAAAAATGAATAAATAAATAAAAAACAAATAAATAAATATTTATTCATTCAAATTGCAAAGCGCCACTAAATACTTTACAATAGGTGTGAAAATGCGAATAATAGTTCACTGAAGCTTGACGTGAGGTGTGCACATCACAGAGGTGGGCGAAGAAAGTAGCTTGACTTAAGGTGTGCACATCACCGAGATATGCGAAGTAATTAACGGTCAGAATTAAATTCAGGTGTGCGCATCACCGTAACTGCGCTTAAAAACACAAGCTGAGCTTAATAGAATTAAGGTGTGTGCATCACCGTGGAGCACACACAGTATTAAAATAACAAACAAAGTCCAGGTGGGTGCTTCACCGAAATGATCCTCCGATGAAGCACTCGGCTAAAACGGCAAATTTCCCAATCCAAAATGGACGTCCAACGCCCCACGTAGCGTGAATGCGTTGATAAGTGCGTAAACCAGCGTGCTTGACTATGTTAGAGCGCGCTGTGTCTGCGCGCGAAGATCCCTTGCGCATGAAATAGGAGCGTGCGCACATAATTAGGTTGAAGCGAGCCAGATATGCGTGAGTAGCAGCATCGCATTGGCACTGCACCTGAAATCCCCAAGGGTAGCGCTCGGCCCAGCCACAACAATCAAAATAAATTTATCCTACCACTTCAATGTTCTCAGATGTTTCCGGACATCCCCAGCAAAGGAGAGGCTCCGGAACCATTGGAAGTAGGATTGTGAAATTGACGCGTGAAGTTCAATGAAAATGAGACTCCCAATCGCCGCCAATATGTAGTAAATAAGAATCCAACAGAAGATGCCTTTTAGTTTCTTCAGATTAGGTTTATTACATATAAAACCTTCAACCACTGCCAGGAGCAGCATACCCACGGAGATTTGATCTTCAACTGGCACTAACCGATTGAACCTCAGAAGATGCACACTCTGCGCTCGCGAACCACACAGAACATAAGGTATGTAATACAGAACACTACACATGTATTAAGGAGCAATAGATATAATTACAAACCCACTACAATAGTGCAAACATTTTCATAACGGTCTTTGAAAACCACTCAATTCATAGCTTAGCTGGTTTCTCCCTTACAATAACTCTCAAAAAGAATAAATGTGTGTCATCAGGAAGCTTAAAGTTATTCAGTCAATTAAAGCCAATACCATTTTCTAGGAACCCTTTACATTTACATATTACCCAGTTGTGCACATTTACATTTCTTTCAGGCAAGCAGACTGTTAGGGTGTGTGCACAGCAAAGAGCATGTCCCCTCTCATTGCACTAGTGGTCTCTGTAATAGCTCTCTTTAAACATACTACTCAAAGTCTTTCTTGTTATCTCAGCCCCTCCCTAAGACTACTGTGTATGTTGCTCAATAAATTCACAAGTGTGGACATTGCTGTCTTGTTTGCACATTGGACTTTGCTTTTACCAAGGCTTATTTAGAAAACATTGGACCTTGCATTTACCAAGGCTTATTTAGAACACTCCTCCCTAGGCCATGTGTTACTTCAACTCATTAGCATAATAACTGAAGCTCTGCACACCTGCTTGTGAGAACCACACCCAGTTCTTCGAACCACGCCCAGCTCTTCGAACCACACCCAGCCCTGTCTATAAAAGGCAGACCCTGAGCCTCACCCAGTGCTTGTGCTCGTCTACCTCCCACTTACCTGAGAACAGATCCTTCGGCGCTGGCACTCCTGCTCTCTCCAGACCTTCATTGACTTCAACAGGCGCAGATTCTGGCTCTTCCTTCTTCTGGTTTCCGGCTACTTCTTGCCTCAGCCCCTCTTCTGTCCACTGCAATCGACCTGCAAAACAGAAAGAGGTCAAGGTTAGACTGATCAGTATCCCTTTTCAGCAACAAGTAAGTGCAAAACCTTTTATTACCTGAAAGAACTTTATCGGCGATTTCTGGATTCATGTAAGGACAATTTGGAACAAGATATCTCCCACAAACTTTGTGGTTAAAACCCTTTGTTACAAGAATACTTTGTGGAACTTTGTGAAATAAACATTGTTTTTCATGGAACTTTTTTTAAGAATCGAACAGAGGAAACCATTGACAGCAAGGCAAACAGTAAATCAAGGATTTGAACAAATTACCTGCTGTATTTTGATGTAAAAGTACAGTATTTGTTTTATAAAAAGTCTGGAAATGTGTGAAAAGTGAGTTTGCTATTAAGAATTTAGGCTTTAGTTATATTAAGGTGAATGTTCGACGTTGGTAATTCTGATAATGATATTCGTTTGATTTTACAGAAGTTTTACAGTAATAGAAAGCACATCCCAGAACAGTAATACATTCCAAACCTGGAAGCTTGAGACCAGGATCCAAGAGGTACTTTTAGAAGAGAATTTCTAATAAGATTAAGGTTTAGTCAGGAAGACATTTAGGGATAGGTTGCACTTATCTGTTCTTTGTTTATGTTTCATTAGGCACCAGTTTCTACAGAAGTCAGAGAGGGCCGCAGATTTTAGCCGCTCTTCTACAGTGGAAACGCAAGAAGGGTGTTGTCTCTCTTTTTTTATTTTATCCACTTCCCCCCTTCCCTTGAGCTTCTGGGTCTCAGCGCACTGTTTTAAAACTAGTGTGCTGGAGCAAGCAGTTTCAGGGTGGGGTCGGGCTGTCTTCAACCTCCATCAGAACTGAACAGAAACTCAAGGGAGCTGGGCTTTGAAACAGACACCTTGGAAAGAAGGCTTGTTTGTCTGACTGCCCCCCCCTCGGTTTCCCAGCACACAAGACCCCCTATGTTATTCTTGAGCTGAAGTATTTCAGATGTCGAAATAAACCGTTCCGGGACAGTTGTCTTTCACAAAAAGTAGGGGAACTGATTTTCTAATATTAAAAAAGTATGGACATGTGGTGTCCCTTAGTTCCGTCCTGCTTCGACCACTGGTTTATAGGGAGTGTGGTTCTCATGGCACACTGTTGGAAGTTTTTACGTGACACAAGTACTAAGCAGGACAAACACAGGGCTTGGAAGAAAGACAAATATTAAAATCAGCTATAGGCCAGGCTGAGTTAAGCATTTGAACTCAAGAGTGGACTGAGATGATGCGCTACTGTGGTGAGGTCTGTGCTGTGTGAACTAGAGAAGAGGAGCCAAGTAGCATATTTGGAGTATTGAGGTAAACCATATTTTACTCGCAGGCCATGTTAGCCCATTGAAGGCCCTAAAGCAGTCAAACATGTAACACCCAACCCTTTTCTGCAAACAGCACTGTCCCTATCATGAGAGGCTACCTAAAAGTCTTTACGTACCTTTTGCAGTCTCTTTCTCTAAAGTCGATACCCGCTGTAAGCAAACACATATACACCTTAGAGGGAATTAGGCGCAGACCTTGTGCTGCTCGCACCTGCAAAGGGTTCACAGTTAGGGGGAGATTAATTTTGTCATGTGACAGACTAATCAACTGAGTGATGGTTGTGTATATCCACATCCACTAGGAACGTACCACATAAGTATTTTAACGGGGCAGTATTGACTTACTCCTGCCCTTTTAAGCTGTATACTATTTAGGTGGTTCCTCTAGCCTACATATAGACTGTTGCTGATCTTGAACATTCTCATGTGTGCCCAGACACCCGCACCTCTCTTTTACTATCATCAGGAGCACCTGCAACCAGCCCTCCTGATTTAAAAACCACTGGAGTTTTTCCTCACAAAATCACAAAGTCACCATCCATCGAGGAGCATATTGGACAATTAGAATGTAACAAGCATTGGCAAAACCAATAGGTCTCGCCCATGCAAGAGCTATTGGCTTTGCTAATATGTTTTAGCCATATTGCACACCAGCATGGCTAAAAATTAGTGGGGTAAAGAAGAGCAGCGTGGAGAGTAGTAAAGTGAAGTAGAAAGGAGTGTCATGGAGTGGAATCGAGTGACGTGGAGGGAGTAGTGCATCGCTGAGTGGAAGGGAGAGCTTAGAGTGGAGTAGAGTTCAGTGACGTAAAGTGTCAGAGAGGAGTGGCATTGAGTGTGATGCAGTCTGTGTGTGTTTTTAAGTGCCTTTATGTCATTGCGCAAAGTTTGTTTTGTGCCATATAAAGCTGCTAAGAAAGTGGTTTCTGGCCGCCATCTACACTCTAATCACATATGGCAACAATTAAAGACTGGGCACTACTTTTGATGGGAAAAAGAGATTCCCATCTCATGGCTGAATGGATCAGTGAAACCAGGAAACCGGGATCAATTCTGGCTTCCCAGGTAGACCAAATCGAGTGAAACTAGGCAAATACTTTATTTCTCCTTTTCGAGGCTCCTTTTTGTTCATTATCTCATGAGAGAGGGAGGGAGAGAGACAGGGAAAGAAGACGAGAGAGAGAGAGAGCGAGAGAGAGAGGGAGAAACAGACAAAGGGAGAGAGTGAAAAAGGAAGCGAGGGAGATAACAAGAGACATAGGGAGAGAAAAAGAGAGAGAGTGCACCTTAAAATACCAGAGTGCAAGATATGCAAAAAAAACGTCTATTTGATTTTATTACCTATGATGGTACTCTAAGAAGAATAACAATCTAGGCAACTTATAGAGTTTACACGACAATGTAGTAGCCACTTAGTTCACTAACATTGTTAACAGGGAGGAGGCAGGAATGTTTCTCAGATCATGTCAATTGCAATACGTACTCATCAATACAGTGATATTATCTGAAGTTCTAATATGAAACAGTTTCGCAAGTTAAGGAAATTATTTTCAAGACACCTTATCATATTCTAGCAAAGTTTTTCTAAAGCTAGACTCGTACATAGGTTTTAAGAGCCAGACCAACTCTTGGCTCATCTCTAGTTCGGCTCCCCCTTTTAACTTGTTGGCTCGTCCACCTCTACCCCACCACAGATTCTTGGGTCCCATTCCCTCGTTTTAAAAATGAAAGCCACAATTGGTAAAGGTCACAGTGAAGAGGCTGACTCATGCATCCACCTCTCCAAAACAAAGCAGTAGGTTTGAGGGCTGCAATTTAAATGGCAGGCTCCTGCCTTTCAAACACAACACTGCACTTGCAAAGAACCCCAAAGGGCGAGGAGAGGTGGTAAATCACGCCCCTTACTTTCCATCTCTCCCCATCCACACCCCCACTAAAAATACAGAACAAATAGAACAACGATTTCTCCTTCTCTTTCGTAAATGCAGCATCAAATCAAATCATGGCCGATGCAGCAGCACCTTCTCTTTCTCCTCGCCCTCGCACAACCACACTGCAACTGTACTTTCACTTCCGTTCCAATGCAAAGGCCACACATTTTTATAAAAGAAACAATGGACTGCAGCAAATGCACAGTGCAATACTTAACCTGGCGGTCATAAAGCAGTGGCAATGTCAATGCCAGTGTCCAAATTTATAACAAGCATTTGCAATGCAAAAGGTGTCGCATTTACGCGAGACCTATTGCATTGCAAATGGTTGGCATCACAAACAACGGGAGGAAGGACGGGGGGATTTTGAAGGCACGGACAACGTGAGGGAGCGCGGATAGGCGCTAAGAAGGCACGGACAACAGGAGGGATGGCGGGGGATAAAGAAGGCACCAAAGCATGTCGTGCCTGCAGTAGGAGAACCTCATTAAAGAAAATAGTGCTCACAGTCTAAATAACATATGCCGTGTAACAACCTAGGTAAAGGGGCCAGTCGCTGGGAGGTGACAAATGAAGAGGAGGTAGTACTAAGGAGGGACTAACAAGCCTATTTACAAATCAGAGGCCAGCATTTAGGACAGACAATGACACAAGCCAATAGCAAATATGTGCAGATAGTGCGGGGCTTCTATTTGCTACTCCACCACAACAAGTTTCGCAGAGCAGGGCATGTGCGCTGGCTCTAGGCTCGACCTAAAAAAGACTTTCATTCAACCGGGACTGCAGAGCTGGGGAGATGTAAGGGCAAAGCCAGAGGATAACCAGGACTTTATGTAATAAACAGGCAAATGTTCAGAATAGAAGGGCCTAACCATTGTTTCTAATATTACTTTTTGCATACATGTCTATGAGGAAGCATCCAGTCCTAATAAGAACATTGGTACAAATTATTGAATCAATATGAAAGTCAGAAAGTACCTTTAGACAAAATACAAATGTATTTTTGAAAGCCTAATATTCAAAAATTAGAAAATTGAGTATAAGTAAAAAAGCTGCACTGAAATATTGAATGATATTGTAACATTTGTATAGAGCTTTCCTTCTAAATGATATGGCTTTAATACGCTTACAGCATCCTGGACAGATCCTGTTGAAGACATGAAAGTACTGTAACTGCTGTGGCCTAGTGTAATGGAGGAAGTTACTGTGATGTGACTAAGCAAATTGTGCTCTGTCAAGGAATGGATTCAAAGGATGATTGGTAGGTGATTGAGCAATATTTTCCAACTTTATCAGAGTAAGGGCCAGATTTACGGATAACTGGTTGCAATATATTGGTCAAAAAACACTGTTTACAAACTGCAACCAGTAAACAATTTTACAAACCAAGCTATGTACTAATAGGTTGATTCGTAAAATTCTGAACCATAGAGGGTTGTAATGCAACTTACCTAATGAATATTAATTAGGTAGGGAGCATATTGCTTCTGACTGTGACTGAACACCAGATAGCTCCATCACGTGTCACCACTTTCACCCCTGACTCTAACTGAATTACAAACATTATTCGGAAACATTGGGACATCCTGAACACAGGGACGCTGAGTTTATGTACTCCAAGGATTGCGTTCAAACTGACCAGCAACCGCAAAGATTTACTTATACATACAAGACCCAAGAAGCAACACAACAATTCACAAAGAACACAATGGGATCTTCCACCTGTTAGGGGCCATTACCCCTGTGGCTCGTGCTCAGTATGCCCTCAAACTAAGATCAGAAAAGAGCTGATGTTCCCGAATGGGGTAACTTGGAAAATCATGACACACACAAACTGCAACTCATCCAACTGCATCTACATATTGAGTTGCCCATGCGGTCTCCTATACATAGGAATGACCACAAGACAGGTCAAGGTGCGCATGATGGAGCACAAAAGCAACTTCAGATGCCACAAAACAAACACCAAGATGACTGCACACTACCATGAGCACCGACATGCCCCTGATTAGTTTGAATGGGGTGTACTTGAAGCACACCGGGGTATGCCTAAGAAGTAGCTATTCCACCTCGAACAACGGTGGGTCCTGCGATTAGCAACTGATAAGGGTGGACTGAATGAGGATATCCCTTGGAGCCTCCTTACATAAAATAATAAATACGAATAATATCAAGTGACCTGATACTACATTTACACCCGCATATCACTTTAATCGTAATCAGTTTATTGTCACACAACACTAAGATTAAGATCACAGGTACTTGTTAATGGACACCCCACTGCTTGGTCATGTCACGACAGAACATCTCACTTTCTGGGTTCTCGTGTAATCATGGAGAGTTACCAACTCGTTAAAAGTATCACCTTAGTTAATATACCACCACTTATGCACCTTCCGGGTAAACATCAAATAGTCTCTGTACCTAGTATTCCACACTTGAGTTACCTTGAGTCTACCATCCGTTATTCGGGGCCAGTCACACATGGGGCCCACGAGGCAGGGTCACGTCCACACCCGCTTATTACTGGTACCGCCACCAGCGGGGTATCTTAGAACATTACGATTAATATCACAGCGACCCAGAAATGATTCAAAACTGTACAGCAATGTCCCGCCACACATTCGACTTGCTGGGTTCCCCGATTAACCCTACGCAGTTACCTACACTGTCGGAGAACGCCTGCAGTCTTAATACATTTATTCACACATTTGGTGATCAGCTCTTGACTAAACTTGTGAACCAGGCATCCCCCAATTGAGTTATCTCTATTGGTTTGCTAACTATCGCCGGGACCAGTCCAACATGGCGTCCGCCAGGCGGGGTTAGCGGTCTAGCCCTACGTGCAACAGCTTTCGGTAGTTCCAGAAGTACCGCCCTCAATGCTTGTCCGATATGGTGCCTTGCAGGAACATGAACAAAATAAAACAAAGACCCATTGCCCCCCCACCCTACCCCAAACTTCCCGTTACAATACCCCCCTCCCTGCACCCCTGCTTCTGACTATAAAGCCACCCCAACTCGCAGTGTGCCTGTCGCCCCAACATCTAAACTAAACTACTAGAAGTAGATCTTAGGAGGAGAGAGACCCCCCGATTTCCCGTTAACCCCCCCACCTTACTGCATGCATCAATATAATGAGATCAGAACCACCACAATAATAAGCACCCTAGGTGTCCCCAGATACCAGAACAACAGCGCTCATTCCTGCTCTTGTGATCCCCCCTCCGCACCACCACTCTGTCCCTCCGGGTCTTGCTGGGCCGACAAAGTGTCCAACCAGTCAGCCGCGATCTCCGGCTTGTCAAAGAAGTAGGCCCGCTCACTGTGTTCGATCCGCAGCCTAGCCGGGAAAAGCATTGTATATTTGAGTCCCATGTCCTGAAGTCTTCTCTTCACTCCCAGAAAACTGAGTCTCTGTTTTTGCACAGTCTGCGTGAAATCCGGATAGAAACTGATGGACGATTTCTCATACTTCAAGGGCCCACCCGCTCGGGAGGCCTGGAGGATGGCCTCTCTGTCTCTAAAATTAAATATTCGAGCTATCATAGGCCTAGGCGGGGCACCAACTCGCGGCCTCCCGCCAGGGACCCTGTGTGCCCGCTTGACGGTGAAGAACTTGCTCAGGCCTTTGATTGCAAGATGTTGGACAATGAGATCCTCGACAAAGAGGTCTGCCGCCTGGTCTTCCGCCTTTTCCGGCCCTCCGATGATGCGCACGTTGTTCCTCCGGGCCCTCCCTTCGAAATCCTCCAGGCGGCGGACCTCGGTCTGAAATTCTGTGACGTCATCCGTGAGACTTGATGTTTTAATGTCCAACGATTGACCTTTTCGCTAGTTTTCGTGAGGTCTGTTCGAATCAAATTCACCTCAATGGATACTATGTCCAGCTTATGAGCAAGGGTCTCCATTTGCTTCCCAAGGGAGGATTTGATCCCATCAATGGCGGCCATTACATCCTGTAACGTTGGTTCAGTTGCCAGACCAGAGAAATCTCTCGCCTCATCCTGTGACCTACCCGGTCCACTAGGCGATCCCTTAACTTGGGCATAGCGGCCCATAACATTCGATTGGGTGTATCCACCCCGTCTAGTGGTCTTCAATTTCTGCTTATACCCCTCCGGCTTGTTCGCCATTGCGGTACAATCCCCAACTCGTCGTCCAGTTCGGGGGGGGGGGGTTAAGACTTCCGAATGCCCGCCAGCTGATAAGATCGATCCCTCAGTTTCTGATCTGCGAAACGTGATCACACCGCTCCCACAGAGGCAAGGTACAGAAAGGCCTCGAGGCAAAGCACCAGCGATGGTCGGCCAGACACCCAGCTCTCAAGGCAAGAATTTGTCCCTCATCGGACTGTGCAGTCAACCAGCTCTTTTAACAGCGATAGGGTCGTCCGTGCTAGTGAAATGCACTCAGGTCCGAAGTCGATGTCGATTAATGAAATCGAAAGCGAAAGTAGGGCCAGACCGGCCACTTCTAGTAAACAGCGCCGTTGTTGTTGAACTACACCTCGTGCACTCTGCCAACCCAAGCGTCGGGCATCCGAGAGGTAGAGGCTGCAAACTCTCTAACTTCACAACTCTGGCATCCAGGGTCCGTTCGGGACACGGTCTACGGCATTCGATTCTCCCGTGGTTCAGCTACACTGAGAATTCAACGACAGACAGGATAAGTGGCAGGATATATTCGGGGGGCTACGAGGGTCTCGGGAGCCCTGTGCTCACGCAGCCATCTTGGATGCACGCGAAGCTCCTCCTCCAAGTTTATATTTATTTTGATTACTTTTTTGAAGGGTGTTATTAGTTCTTTTGCATTCTTAGCATTCACACATGCCTTGCACTTAGTGCATTTCCTAAAGCCTGGTTGTAGTCTGAGCAAGGACTGTTCTGTAGCTGACACCTCATTTTTCACTAGCAGGTCTCTCATGTATCTAGCTTTTCTAAAGGTAACCTGCGGCCTTAAGGGTAAATCCTTACCAATGATGGGATCATTTTTAATTAAGTGCCAGTGTCTTGTTAATGCCTTACGTAACAGTACATATTTGTCATTAAATGTGGTAATGAATCTGGACCCTTTGTTGTTTGTTGCTTTTTTCTTTCTCGTTTTTGTCTGAGAGCAAAATGTCTTCCCTGCTCAGTTTTGCCACTTTGCTTTGTGCGTTTTTCATTGGGTGTTCTGAGTAGCTCCTCTGTCTCAGTCTAGCAGTTATGTCAAATTTTGCCTTTTCAAAATGTTCCTTCTTTCTACAGTTTTGTTTCGCCCTGAGTAGCTCTCCAAAAAATGTAAATTGATACTTGTATAGCGCACTACTCACCCGCAAGGGTCTCAAGGCGCTTGTACGAATACCGCTGTGGAACCCGTCCTGGCTTTCCCTGTGAGGCGTCCACTCCTGGGCACCCCCCAGGGTGAAGGCCAGGCATACTTAGCGTTGTGGGGGCCGTTGTGGAGATTAAGCAAGCTATTGCCCAGAGTTGCAAAGTGGGACTCTATGATTGGAATAGGCACTGAGGCGAGAATTATCAGGTCCGTGGAATTTTGAGCCCAAGACGGCGGGGAATTGAACCCTGGTCCCGGGCTAAACCTCTGCATCAGGGTCTGCCGCTCTAACCATTAAGCCACACTTCTCCACAAAAGGGATGCTATTCTTCAGTGCGTAAGGGTGGAAACTCTTAGCATGCAGAATGTTATTCCCTGCCGAAGGTTTTCTAAACATTTTTGTTGTGAACTTAGAATCTTTCACCAGGACTTGTACATCTAGAAATTTCATGCTGGTTGCACTAATTTCATATGGGAAATTCAGGTTCAGAGTGTTCTGGTTAATTTTCTCAGCAAATTCTCTGGCCATATTCTCATCGTCCTTCCAAAGTATAAACACATCATCTATATAACGTAACAATAGAACAATTCTTTCTGTCCACTCTCTTGGGTCAGGTCCATTGAGTACCTGCTCTTCCCACCAGCCCATGTGCAGGTTGGCAAAGCTGGGGGCAAAGCAGGTACTCATTGAAGTCCCCCTCTGTTGCTGGAATAATTCACCATTAAACACAAAGATGTTGTAACTAAGACACCATTCCAACATTTTTAAGAGCATCTCATTATCTCTGTAAAACGTCATAGCTCTGGCCCTTAGGAAATGATGTGTAGATTTGAGCCCATCCCTGTGCCTAATCCTCGTATAGAGTGCGGTTACATCAAGAGTGATCATGAACATATCTTCTTCCCACACTACATAAATGAGTTAAAAAGATCTGTGGTGTCCTTCAGATAAGATGGTAAAAGTTGTGCTAGTGGCTGTAGGAAGTGGTCGATGTACACTGATGTGTTTTCAAACAAACTAACAATAGCTGCTACTATCGGTCTGCCTGGTGGTCTAGTAGAATGTTTATGTATCTTTGGGAGCAAAAAAAATGCTGGTAGCTTCGGTTCAGTTTTAGTCAAAAATTTCCATTCATCCTAAAGGGGTAATTCTTCATTTCTCCACTCAATCAAAAGACTGTGGTACTCAATCTTGATTTTTGTCATACTGCCCTCTGGGAATTCTCATGTAGCAATCTGCATCATTCAACTGTGAATATGCTTCTCTCAAATGCATAACTTTGTCCCACAAAACTACATTTCCTCCCTTATCCAAGAACTTTCCCACACATTCTTCGTTCTTCCTCCATTTTCTCACTACCTGTCTGAATTTGTCATTTTGTTCACATCTTTTTTGTCTTAAATGCAGACCTGCTCCATAAAGGAAAACAGGCAACATTATAAAAAGACGAATTTATAGAAATGGAATCAGAGACCTGGTGATCTGCTTACCCTGCAGGCCACCATCCCTGTGATCGCATCCAATGGTAGAGAGGAAAAAGATGGTGCGCAATATGCAACCACTTTTTGGTAATAGAAATTTAGTTCATCACACCATCTCTCCTAAAAGAATTGACAAGTCTTTCCATCGACAGTTAAAGACTCCACTGTTTGGGTTACATCTCCCCAGTATGTAGCATACAAAAACCCTGCCCTTCCTTTTTCCATGCTACTTGTTATGGAAACTGTGACGACGCTGGCCTCGTCGACAACTAATTTTATCGTGTTGGGAGATCTTAATCTCCATTTTAATGACACTACAGATTTTATAGCCAGAGACCTTCAAGTTGACTTGAATGCATGTGACCTCTCTTTAATTAATACAGGAGCCACACATGAGAAGGGTCACTTATTAGACCCAATGTTTTCTAATATCCCTCGTCTCACGGCCAGGCCAGCATATCCTCTACCGTGGTCTGATCACTTTTTGGTTTCGGCGGAATGGCAAGTTGAGCTACCTCCAACACCTGCGCATCAAGCGTTCCTGGTGGACAGAGCCTGGTCCAGATTGTCGATCAATGACTGGTCCGCTAAACTGGTAGACTCGCTACCCCTGCCCGAGTCAGACCCGATTAAAGGAGATGCGAACTTCAACCAATGGTTGACCGCCTCGTTGGACGCCCTCATTCCAAATAAAAGAGTACAAAAGAGGGAGAAAAGAATAGGTTCCGCTCCATGGTACACGGCTGAGCTTCGCCTGCTTAAGAAAGGATGCAAAAAATTGGAGAGGGCTTGGAGGAAGAAATTAGAGGCAAATAGGCGAGAGGAATATCGTGTAGCAATGAGGGGCTATAAAGCTGCCCTCCGACTGGCAAAAGCCCAATTCTTTGAGGAACGCATAAGATCAGCATCAAATTCCTCTAGGGAAACTTTTAAAGTGGTGCAAGAACTCCTTAAAGTTCCCGAACCGGTAGCTACACATGACAATCAGAAGTGTAAGGAGTTGGCTGACTTCTTTCACACAAAAATAGAGAAGATACTTAGTTCCCTACCTCAGAATACACGACCTCAGCAAACACAGGAAAAGAATTCCTCAACCCAGTCGAGAGAGCTATCTACCTTTTTAGATACTTTCGGCCCAGTTTCAGAGGCTGAAACACTGAAAGTCCTTGGATCCATGAAAAGTGGCTCCCCTATGGATCCGGTCCCTATCAAATTTTTAAAGCAAGTAGCAGCCTCTATCGTGACGCCCATCACTGATTTGATGAATGCTTCTTTTTCCCAGGGCTTGGTGCCACCAAGCTGGAAAACAGCAGTGGTTAAGGCACTGTTAAAAAAGCCTAACTTGGACATGGCGGAATTGGCAAATTTTAGGCCCATAACTCTGCTGCCAGGCCTCGGCAAAATTGCTGAGAGGCTAGCAAACTACCAACTGTCAAGTTTCTTGGAGTCGAATGGTCTGCTCCGAGACTCGCAGACCGGATTTCGTCCAGGCCAGAGTACTGACACGGCCCTCCTGGCAGTCGTAGAAGAATCCAGACGCATCATGGACTCAGGAGGATCAGTGGCAGTGATCCTCCTGGACCTTAGTGCGGCGTTTGACACCGTAAATCATCAGGTGCTGATTCAGCGACTGTCAGAGGTGGGTGTGGCAGGGGCCGCCTTGAAGTGGCTTAGATCATTTCTTGACGGTCGCTCATATCAGGTTTGGGAAGGCAGCAATCGGACTACATCCATCCCCCTCCAGTGGGGTGTGCCACAGGGCTCCTCTCTTAGCCCGACATTGTTTAATGTTTACATGGCCCCCCTGGAGGATGTGGTGGCCCCCTATAACATCAAGATCATCAGCTATGCTGATGATACTCAGTTAGTGGTCGCCCTTCCTCAACTGGTAGATAACCCCGATTTGCTGCACTCATGCCTGTCGGAAGTTCATACCTGGATGGACGAATCAGCTCTCAAGCTGAACGGCTCTAAGACAGAGATAATGCTATTAGGGAATAAAGCCCCTTCATTCCCATTGACCAGCTGGCCTAGCTGTATGGGCGATCTCCCCAGTATGAAAGAGGAGATTAAGAGCTTGGGGGTCTGGCTGGAACAAGATCTTTCATTCAGGACCCAAGCAAAAAAAACGGCAGGAGTTTGTTTCGCACTGCTACGTTCAGCTCGCAAACTCTTTCCGCTTCTTCCCTTTCCATCGAGGAAGCTGTTGATTCAGGGGCTTATAACATCGCGACTTGATTATAGCAATGCCCTCTTTTTGGGTGCCCCTGAATCTACCTTTAATAAACTACAGCAGGTCCAAAATGCGGCGGCCAGACTACTCATGGGCATTCCTAGAACCGAGTCAGCTAGACCTGCCCTTAAGGCATTACACTGGCTCCCAGTGCGTCAAAGAGTAAAATTTAACTACTCTGCACAGCCCACAAAATTCTCCAGGGTACAGGAACCCCCTATTTTGAGAAATCTAGCAGTGCCATACAAAGCGAACAGAACGCTGCGTTCCGACCAGAAACATCTCCTCCTTGTCCCCAGAGTAAAGAGGGCGCGCATGGGCGGGAGAAGATTCTCGGTAAACACAGCGACGCTTTGGAACTCCTTACCTTTAAAATTGCGCGCTGAGACCTGCACTTTGCGCTTTCGCAAATGTCTGAAAACACATCTGTTTCCTGCGTAATCGGTCCTGACTGATTGTTTTATCTGCTGAAGTCCTGTTCAAGCGCTGGGATGCCCTAGGGTAACTGCGCGCTATATAAAATTTTAAATAATAATAAATAATAATAATAACTTGGTTTGTTTTCATGCACCAGAGAACTGTGATTCCTCCATTGTTACTTGCAATAGTTTTAAACACTGTTCAAACAATGAAACAATCATTGCAGTATAATCCTCTTTACAAAGTAAATATAGCCTATGACAGACACTAAGGCCCATTCACTAAGGGGTCAGAAAAAGTTTTCTTACTCCTAAAATGGGATTAGAAATGGATACTGATATGCATGTTGTATGCATCCCTCCCATATACCTCATTGATGAGACCACTGCTAACTCTTACACAAACAAAACAAAAAGTAAAGTTTTCTTTTCAAGTGCAATTCTATGTCCTTCAAGGAAAATGAGCTGCATTTTAAAAAAAGTTTACTTTATTGAAAGGCAGTCACAGACATTGTGTCGGCTTGCCGCAGCAGGCCACCATCCCTGTGATGGCCTCCAATCGTAGTGAGGACCAATTTGTGGCCTACCTCCGAAATATTCATGTGGTAGGTTAGATTACGACCCATTGCAATTCAGATTTTTAGGAACCGACCTATCAAGATATAGATCGGTTCTTTAAAATATTCACTGGTCGCAATTTGCGAAGAGTATTTTGTGACCAGATATTTGTACATATGGCCCTAAGTTCTTTCAGTGTTTGTGCATCAAGTATACATGAAGTTGCTTTAATTAAGTCCTAAGTTTCGTAAGTTATTTTTGTGCTTATATTTCAAAAACATTTTACAGTCCCCAAACGCAGTGTTCCTGTGCTGATAGCTCCCACACCGCGGCCTCGGCGAATCAACCAGGGAAAAAATCAGTCTGGGAGTCTTTCTGGGCCACCAACAAAATCAAGAGCACATGCTCTGGTAAGTCAACTTTACATGCCTGTTTCTAAAACTACCAGAGTTCATCTAAATTTTCAAAATTATCGGTTTCTCTTGGCTGCACTGATTACTTTGCTGTATAAAGACAGTGGAATTGGTTGAACCATTGGCTTTATCAAAGGGCTCAGGATTTTCTTGTTTAATTCAATACCCCTGATATTCAGTCCAAAAGATATAGCCAGATTACAGGGGAAAATTGGATCTTTCATCTGGAATTCAAAATCGCCCAGAATCTCCTTGAGAAAACTGAGGAGAAAATTGAAAACAGGTGGAGTTACTATGCCAGATTACTTCACTATTGCCATTCATTTCATTTTAAAAACTTCAGACAAATGGCTGATAAAGCTGATCCGTCTTGTTTGGGCCATCTATTTCAGGCATTATTACATGGTATTCCCCAAGGACATGAATTCTTCCTATTTAAATTCGGGGACCCTAGATTTTACAAGAAGGTTAGATTAAAGGTGTTAGGTGCGGCTCTAAGAAATTGGGTATTCGTAAGAAAAAAGTTAGGAATCCCGTATTACACACCTCAGGCCCCTATATGGGATTCACCGGGGACACCAGAATGTCTCATGGACCAATTATCGCTTCCCCTCAAAGCGGCTGGTATCATGCAGTGGCAGGACTTACTCGATAACTCACAACTATTGGGGTGGGATTCCCTTTTTAGGTGAGGAACGCTCACCAGGTTCAAATATTACCAGCTATCTGGCTGGTGGACTACCATATCTTGGGACTTAACAGTTAACCCTAAGTTTGATTTGTTAAAGAGAAAGGGGAGCTGGAAAAAAGAAATCTCCTTCTAGTATGAGGCCTTAAATGAGAAGGATGAAGTTACAGAACTAGAACTCAATAAGCTGTGAGGAGGAGCTGAAGGTCTGCAATGTGATAACCTATCGGCTCTATGGGGAGATTCCTTTAATATGCTAAATGCAGAAGTGAAGTCGGCTCCCCTAAAACGGAACCATTTGTCCACTCTGTATAGAGCGTATATATCTCCAAAGAAATTGGTAAAGATCACGAGTCTTGAATATTGCTGTCCACACTGCAAGACTCCCGCAGCCGATGATCTGCACATGATTGTAGAGTGCCCAAGATTGATACCCTTTTGGTCTAAAATTGTAGAATTCATAGGAGAAGTTTTAGGTATACATCTAGTGATTACACCGAGGATGATTGTTTTCGGTCTGGACGTAGAGTATCATCTTAATGATATGAGGACCAAGTTCATTTTTTACGTAATGATTTTAGCTAGACGGGAAATATGTAAGGCCTGGAAGTCAGAGAATGCTCCTATTTTTTCCGACTGCCTGAAATATATCATATACATTAGTGAGTCCGATATAGCGTGTGATAACTCTAGCCAAGATAAGATCTGGGCGGCCCTCGTGGCTTGGCGGAACAGATGAGAGTATTCCGATGATATCACCTGGGTACTGTTGGCGCTTGGTCTCCAACCTAACCAATGGCTTCCCAGTTTAAAAAGGTTTGGAGTGGATAAAGCAAACAGCTAAGTCTAGAGGGGTTCCCTTCTCCTCTCTCATTTGGGACGACATTCTTAACGTTGGAACATCGTGATGTTGAGTCTAAAGGAGAGGAGGAGATTCCCTTTCTAGAATACCCATTATTGGTATATGAGGAATACAAAAAAAAAAGAAGAAAAAAAAGGGCTCAGTATTATTGAACACTCCTAATCCTACAGAGAATCAGAACTGAGGAAATAAAAAAGTGAGGAAAGGGACACATGCTCTATCACATGCCTCTGACCATACATTACATTATTGGTGTTCTTTTTCATCAATGCTCTCATATCCTTCATCCTTGTCAAAAAGCTAGCCACCAATTTGGTGCATTATTCCATCATGCCCAAAAATTTATATGATTGGTCCTTAACGTCCTTTACCAACTTCAATTTGGGCTTCACACCATATGTTCAACATACTCTACATCTACAGAAAATTAAAATGTTTCTATTGCAATAGTTGATCCAGCGTTTTTTAATATAACTAGTACACACCATAACGCGTTATTATACTCTAAATCTTTCCCACTACTAAAATATTGTCCTGGAAGCACATCACCTGTGGCTCATCTATAAACAACCTTTGCATTTTACACTACAAAACTGCTCATGCAGATGCCAGACCAAATGGCATCCTTAAATATTTGCATGCTCCCTCTGGCGGGGATGTGAATTTGACATGTTTAAAGTGGAAAATACCTTTGCTTCCTCTATGGTAGCCAACATCTCATTTACATTAGCCACATATATACCTGTTTAGATCTCTTAAGTTAACACAATGTCTCCATTTCCCCCTTTAAATAACTTAGGGCATAATTTATAAGTCGGCGGAAGACCCGTTGTTCCGCCAGGTGGGCGGAGTAAGTTATTCCTTTCCCCTGATAGAGGGACCGCCTGCAGATTTATAAATGACTGCTAAGCAGGCAGTCAGTCATTTATGATGCATTGTGGGGAACCACTGTCACCGCAGTTCCTGCTAATGTATTTCGCTATTTGGTGCTGGGCTGCGTCAGTTTTCTTTTTTTATTTTCAGAAATAAAATCCCAAATGGGAATTTTCTTTTTGAAAATAAAAAATGCAATGCTCCCTTCACCATGGAAGTGGTCTCCCATGGTAAGGGGTGTCATTATTAGCATGTTGGCTATATGGCTGCCTATCCTGAGTGAGTGGGTGGACATTTAACCATTACACCGATGGCCTTTACTCTGTCAGGACCTTGGAGAGGTTTGGCTATGGCGGTGAATAAGTAGTCTTCGTCATAGTCACTGCTGTAGCCAAATCTATGGTCCTCACTCATCAAAATCAGGAAGGCAGTTAGGTGGGGCAATTATGTCGGTGGTAAGGATACACCATTGCAACGAAGTATGCTTACTGCCAACATATATATCAGCCCCTTAGTTTATCCAGAACAAACCTCAAGATATCACCATCTTCCACATTTCCACATTCTTACCCAGGCCAATAACAACTGCATAGGGTGATTTCTATTCAAAGTTATTCTCAATTTCTTCTGCTCCCTCCAACCTAAAAAGAAATTCATACAAAATTCCAATTTCAACTGACCACAGTAAATAAAGTACAATTTATTAAACCCCTATGAAAAATGCAAACTATGGTATTGTTAGAGCAGCAATTTCATTTAGTAAACAATTAGGCACAAACAAGACAGATGCTGGCGTTGAATCAGATGAGAAATGGCATTAAGATAAACTCTGCAGTCAGATTTTATCGCTTTTCACCTTTGCTCATTTGCACCAATATTTATTGCATTTTCTTCTAACCACTCTGTTACACCCATTAACTACTTCTTTGTTGTGGGGGATTTCGACCTAACGAGGGAATGGCAATGCATCTGTGCTCACTGTAGTGCAAGGACAGTAAAGTTGTCCTTGATCTTCGCCACTTTGGCTTTGAGGACTAACCCCAATTCGCAAGTAATTAGGACCTTGTTGAGGTTCAAGTCAGTACACCTTTAAATATTTTGTCTAATATATCCCTAGTAGTATTTCCGTTTTTGGCAAAAAAAGTGCATAAAATTCATCCCTTCTTGTTTACAACTATAGAAACTGTCCGTATTAAGTTCTGTGCAATGTAACAGTGGATGGGTAAGTGTGGTGTGGTACCGTGAATTGTGTCAGCTTAATCCCTTTTCTCATGGTTTCTTGACCCCTTTTTAGGTTTCGCCTGGCATCCACTGCCACATCTTATGTTAGACAGTACAGGGCTTTGTCCCGCCTCTCTCTTCCATTGGCTAGCTCCATAAATGGAGGCTATCCATTGGAAGAGAGATGTGTTAATCTTCGCGGGAGCAGATCCGTGGGCGTTTCGCTGTTTTTTTCTCTCTCTCCGCCCCTTTGCAATTGTCATTGCAGTGTTTTTTTTAAATAAATTTAAAGGTTTGTTTTGCCCATTTTGAAAGTGTCGTTTGCAAGGGTGGGTTGCGCGATTTCAGTTTCCTGGCTTTGCTGCAGGTAAGCGGCATTTGCACTTTGTATGTCTATCCCACCCCCCTCCCGCTGTCCGTTCCCGCACCCCCTCCCGCTGTCCGTGTGCCCGTTCCAGCCCCCCCCTCCCGCTGTCCGTGTGCCCGTTCCCGCCGTCCCTCCTGTCCCCCTGTTTCTGTGTGCATAAGTTGCTGTAAACTCTGCAGGAAGATCTCGTCTGTGTGCCGTATTATAAATCTCCGGCGGAATCTCCCTGTGTTTGTTGTTTCCGTTGCTGTAAGATCTGCAACAGGCTCCCCTACAACCCTTTGTTTGTGTGTCTGTCTTGTGGCATTACTGTGAGCTGTGAATCAGAATCGCCCTTTGACCCCTGTGTATGTAAGTTCAACTGTGTGCCTCGTGTTACAGTCAGCGCAGCGAGGAGCTCACCCTTAAGTGCCTGTAGGTCTTGTGGTACTGCAATCTCAGTAGCAATGCCCTCTAGCTGCGGTGTGACTGCATACATCCCCCATTACCGCGGTCTCCCCAAGCACAGGCTGACAGAGCCCCCCCGTGAGATTTCCAAGGAGGGGTGGGGCGGGCATTAATTAACCGCCTCTTTGCGATCCTCAGGGCCATTTGTTTCCAGGATGTCAAAGATCAAACTAACGTTTAATAAGCCATGTGACCCATGTCTGTGGAGAGCGTACCAGTCCCCCTTCCAGTGAAACACATATTTCTGCTGCGAAGAGTTCCCAGGAGCAATCTCGGAGCCCTTCCAGGCATTTGCTGAAGTCCAAGCAGCCACCATGCTTGGCAAGCGACATGGGGAGAGGGGAGGGCGCTCTGGAATTCATTTCCTATCCGCAAAGCTCTTTGAATTTGGGGGCCTTTATGATCACAAAGGGAACTGTGAAGCATTTGTTCCGACTGGGCTTGAATTTGCCTCCCTGCCTCATTTGCCTCCCCTCCTCCAATTTATTTATTTATTTCATGCGATTTTATATAGCGCGAACATTACCCGAAGGTGTCCTGTTTCAGTCATGACCCCGGTCGGTCCGGAGTTTACTACCCCCCCACCCGGCCCCTCCCTCGGCCCACCCCACCACCCCGCAGCACTCCCTCCAGGAGCCGCGACTGCACACACACGTACCAGTACCTGGCATGGGATCAGCTGTAGGTTTCACCATCTAATAATCCGTATACAATAGTTCACTTCTACCAGGCTGGCATTCACGGGTTTCAGACAGAGCTGCAATTGGCTTCATTATAGACATGTTATTTTCAAGGCACAAACCAAATTAAAATGAGTAAACAAAGGTTTAAATCAGCCACAGTTCACGTATGCCGCCGTTTGCAAGTGAACCGAGGGACTTTAATCAAACCCTGATCACATTCACACAAAGCGTCTCTCTTCACTGTTAGCAGGAGCATGGCCGATAATGCGACCCTTCAAGGTTTCAATGAACAGCAGCACGAGTCTTGACTCTTTGTCACTAATTGGAGAGGAAGCAGGTGTGTTATTTGTCTGCAGCAAACATACTCTCTGCTAAGCAGGCCAGAGCCCTCGTGGCGCTAACAAAAGGAGAGCTTAAGTTCTGTTTACTTGGGCAATGCACTGTATGGGCAAACCCTCGGGTCACAGCAGTGACTGAGGTGCAAGTCCAGCATGTTAGTGGGGGTCGATATCATTTAAAAGCAGGGGGTTTGGATGGCGTCCGAGTCGGACGTGTGAGTTTGTTGCTCCTGCCGGACCCCACAGAGATAAAGACAATGCGGCGAGAAGACTGAAATTTTGATAAATAATCGGTCAAAAACCTCTGCTATTGCCGAGTTGGATCCTTACGATGCTGCAAGGAATAGTGGTTAGCTGGATCTGGCGGCGATTTGGTCAGCGAGTGCGCTACGCTCGGTTACTGCCCCTGATCAGACACCTAACTCAGCGCACCTGGTGGAAGGCGGTTTCCCGCTCGAAGCAAGACAGAGCGGCTTTCGCTACTACGGCGCCCGGAGCTAAGGTGCCTGGCATAGAGAGAGGTGCTTCGAGCCACTTGGACGAAATGCGGCTGAAGGGAAGGAGGGCGCTAGGACAGGGCGCTGCAACTGAAGCGGTTAACGGAGCAGAAGCGGCGAGCAAAATGCCAGAAACTACGGCGGTGACTACGGCTGAGACTGACATTGCTGGAACAACTCCCCCTTCTCCATCCCCCGCAGTGAGTACGAACTCTGTAGCGCTAGAGAAATTAACGGGGAGAGAGGGGGAGTTAAGTGTTCGGAGAAAGATACCAGGAATGTTTACCGCTTTGAAAACAAAAGCGGTGGATACAATTGTTTCAAATGTTTCAAACGTCTCAAATGTCTCAAATATCCAGCAAACAGCTACTGTAGGAACGGAGGCTTCTGTGACTGTGTCTGGGGAAAAGGCTTCTGACTCCAGCCTGGCTCCGAGTTTAACAGCGGTAGCTTTGGGAAATGAGAAAGGGTCTTTGACAGACTTTAATACATTTGTGAGCGGTGGCAAAGACTTGAATGTAATAGGCATGACTGCACAAATACAAGCACAAGTACAAGTGAATAAAGGGCCTTTATGTGAAGCGCTACAAGAGAAAGCAGGCAGTGCCGAGGCGACTTTTCCAATTGCGGGAGATACTGACTCTGCAGACTTCTTTTCTCTATCAGAGCACTCTATGTCCTCATCCGAAAGTTTGGTTGAATTGTATGCGACTCGTATGAGTATGGAGGACGATGGCCCAGACGATGAGAGAGAAGAAGAAACCGGCCGCAGTCTTCACAGTAGCCCGGATGAAAATACGGATAAAGAGTTTGCTGGCGCAAGCACTGTTCGGAGGCTTAGATTGGACAGAAATGACAAAGAGCTCTACTTAAAAGGCGCAGTAAATGGAAATAAAGATGTGGCGTGCTCTGAGGATATATCATTAGATCTGATATATCAAACCATGATGCAACATAGGGAAGAGAATCGAGAAGACAGTATGAAAGTTCAAAACTCTTGCAAGAAATTACAAAACTCGGTCAGGAGGTTGGTCAAGTCACATAATGAGTTTGCCACTAGAGCAACTGAAGCTGAAGCGCGTATATCTTCATTGGATGGGTCAACAGCGGAAAACTATTGAATCACATTTAGCGACCAAAGAAGATATTAATTGGAAACTCACAGACATTGAAAATAGAGCCCATAGAAACAATCTAAGATTTTTGCAAATTGAAGAAGGGAGAGAAGGATCTGATACACGAGGATTCATAGTTTCATTGTTAAAATCTGCTATGTCACAGACTGAGAGATGGGACTGGGACAGAGAGGTTGAGAGGGCCCATCGATTTCCGTTCAGGGTAAATCCTAGAGATAAAAAAACCTCGTGCAATTCTAGTAGCGTTTAACAGTTTTCAAGCTAGAGATGAGATTTTTTTAAAGGCCCGCCCTGATAAAAAATGTAAAGGTCTTGATTGTGAATTTTTTGTTAGACCTGATTTGTGTAAGCAGTCTGTTGAATTACGGTGGCAGTTCAGACAACTTATAGCTCAGTTTCAAGGCAAAGGTGCGCAGGTGTATTTAATGTTTCCTGCAAAACTCAAAGTTATACACAAAGAACGCACCAGGTTTTTTACCACTGAGTCTGCCGCCAAGGAATTTTTGCTTTCAATCTGATATTGGGTTACGAGATGCAAATGTCTAAATAATTTGGATTTCTGGGGTTATCTCGCTGGCAGTATTGATTTGTTGTTTATTATGCAAATGTCTAAATAATTTGGATTTCTGGGGTTATCTCGCCGGCAGTATTGATTTGTAGTTTTTTCATAGGAGTTGTGAAAACTCTGTTGGGGGGCGGCAGGGGAGGGGGGACAAACTTTCATCACAGGACCATTGGTCCTAAAGCCTCAGCGAAGGGGGGGACAAGGGGGAGGGGGGGGGCTCATTTGGGGGGGTAAAGGCACAGGAGTGTGTAATTAAAAGGGGGAAAAAAATTGGAACATGACTAGTGATTGCTGCAAAAACAGACACAAGATACAATGAGCAGATATTGGACTTAAACATGTTACCATATAATTTTTCTTTTGTAAAAAATTTGGTTAAATCACCTTGGTTGAAACGCATGGATTTAATATGGCGGGAAATTGCTTAAGGATTTGCTCTCTGAATGTATCTGGCTTAAATAATTTAATAAAAAGACATAAAGTGGCAGCGGAGTTAAAATATATACAACCTGATGTGGTTTGTATACAAGAAACGCATATCCCATGGAGTAAGAGGGATCTCCTGAAGGATTTAGGCTATAGATCTGTATCAGTTTCCAAACAATCGAGTATGATACGTGGGGTGGCTATTTTGGTTAGAGACACCTCAGTTACTGTTGGGCGTAAGTTGGAAGATAAGAAAGGACGCTGGGTCATTGCTGAATTAAAGCTTGGAAACAGACAGGTTACGTTAGTCTCGGTATATGGGGCTAATCTGGATGACCCCGAGCCATTGACAGAGATCAATTTGGAATTAGTAAATTTCCAACATCCGATAGTGATCTGTGGTGATATCAATATTAATTTGAGTACTAGTGCTCTAGGAGATCCACAAACAATCTATAAGGGACGCAAGCCCAAGGTTTATATTGCCCTTAATAATTTATTAGAAGATCATGGGCTGGTGGACACTTGGGGGGTGCTAAGAAATAAGGACTGTGGATATACATTCTATTCTTATCCACACAAAAAATTAGTAAGATTAGATTATTTTTTTTTTACCACGAAATTTAATTGAAGGTACGAATATTAGAATCTACCCCCGAATTTCTTCGGACCATTCCCCATTAGTGGTAGACATACATCACTTACCCAAAAGGAAGATACAAGCTAGTTTCTCATACGATCGTAAACTGGGCGTAAATACTGAATTTATCACACACATGCAGGGCTGGATTCAAACCTTTTTTGATGAAAATTGTGCTACGGCTAGCATCCCTGTAGTATGGGATACATTTAAGCTGGGTTTAGGGGAGAATGCATTAATTTCGCATTGGGCCAGCGCAAGAAATTAAAAAAGGAACTAGATACGTTTTATGAAATACTGAGAAACGCGGAGATCTCTTTAACCAGAAAAATTGCTTTGGGTAATGCTGACTTGGTTGAAGAGGAGAATGGGGTTATTAAAGCTAGGTCCAATATCTTGGGGTTCTGGGATAAAGAAATTGCTAGAAAGTTTTTAACTTCTAAAATGACAAGCCACGAATTCGGGGAAAGAATAGGCCGGATCTTGGCGACAAAAATCCGAATTAAACATTCCGCTGAACATATAAGGGCAATGGAAGATTCTCATGGCAATTTACATTATGATCAAGAAAGTATACTGGGAATTTTCCAAACTTATTATGCAAATCTTTATGCTAGGGAAGACATTACAGTGCCTGATGACCAATGGTATGATAGGATGTTGATTGACTTGAAAGTATTAGACCCTGGAATAGCTGATGAACTAGACCAACCCATAACTTTGGGGGAAGTGGAAATTGCAGTGAACAGTTTAGCATTGGGTAAAGCTGCGGGGCCCGATAGGTTGCCTGCTGAAGTGTATAAACGTTTTTTGTATAACATCAAGGATGAGCTACACCGGGTAATTTTATCTGCTCAAGGTGGCAATCCCCCTGCTACATGGGCCGAAGCAACAATTGTAGTGTTCTGTAAAAAAGATAAACCTACTGATAGGGTGGGGTCTTATAGACCTATATCCCTGCTGAATGTGGACAATAAGATTTACTCAAAGATATTGGCTAACTGATTGTCCGGGGTAGTGTCATCTTTAGTGTCCAGATATCAACACGGGTTTATTCCTAAAAGGAGCACCATTGAACACATCAATAAAGTTATCACCCTGTTTGATTTGGCTGCGGTTAATAAAAGAAAATTAGCGCTTTTTCTATTAGACGCGGAAAAAGCGTTCGATCGGGTGGCATGGGAGTATCTATGGATCTTAATGGAAAAAATGGGTTTTGGTCAGAGATATATTAAGGCTATCAAAACACTCTACCTCCAACCCAAAGCTAAGATATGTACTTTGGGCAGACTCTCTGATGTGATTAATATTACAAGAGGGACCAGCCAAGGCTGCCCATGTTCCCCCCTTTTATTTGCATTATATATTAACCCCTTTATTGAGCTACTAAGTCAGAATAGGTTGATTCCCCCCTTTATAGTTGCTGATTTTTCTTTCTCCGTCTTTGCATATGCGGACGACATAGCAGTAGTGACGGATAGCCCGGAAACTGCTAGTTTGGAAATTGAGAGGTTAGCCAAAGACTTCGGCAGGATAACGGGTTATAAACTCAATGCTTCCAAAACACAAATACTCTGTTCCGGTGACATAACTTGGGGGGATGAAAGGGTGGTTGATGAAGTTACATACTTAGGAATACGTATTAAAACGGACATGGATGAGCTGGTTAATGCTAACTGGAGTAATGTTTTCCACAAAATTAAAACCTCCTTGGAGAAATGGGAGCGGCTATATTTGACTATTATTGGTAGGACCAATGTCATCAAAATGAATGTCCTTCCGAAAATTCTTTATTTATTCCGATCGATACCCCTTGATTTTCCGAAACCCAAATTACAGGCGTTACAATCTCTTTGCGGTAAATTTATTTGGAGTCCCGGAAAACCCAGGCGGGCAATGAAATATCTTACCTTACCAATTGAAAGGGGAGGGTTGGGGATACCTGATTTTTTTTTGTATTATGTAGTATGTTTTTTGTTAAAAATGAGATTTTTGTTAATAAGAGATGCCAAGGAAGACATGCATAATTATCCCTCCATATTTGAGATTTTGATGGGGTCACAAACAAAACAAGTGTTTTTCAATGAAATTGATGGCAATTATTACAAAAGGACACGATTTAAGGTTCTTATAAGTGCTCATAAAGTTTGGAAATGGGTGGCCCGTCTTATTGATGTAAGGAAAGTCTCATATTACACCCCATATTGCTCGGTTGGTTTCTTACCCATGATATTCTCGGATGGAGTGGCTCGGAACCTGCAAAAAAAAGGGGTATTTAGGTTGGGAGATTTCTTCGAGTGCAGGAGAGTGTAAGTCGTTCTTAGAAATGAGTGAAGAATTTGGGTTATCCAGAAATTTTTTCTTTAAGTTCTTACAGATACAAGATTATTTTAACAGACACAAAATTTCCCTAAGGGAGCACAAAATCATAGAGGGTATAACACAACAAGTTAAGATAGGTGTTCTTTATCGTATGTTTTTGGAAGAGAAAACTGATGATTTGGATAAAATACAAGGAAAATGGAGGGAATTATTGGGAGACAATGATATTGAAGTGGGAAATCTGATTTTGATGTCTAAAGATGTACTGATGTCTGCTAATTTAAAAGCTCAATTTTTCAAAAGCCTCTTTGATTTATACTTTACACCGGTTCGAATGTTAAAGTGGGGAAGAGGTCATGATGGCAAATGTTTTCGCTGTAAAATAGATAATGCAGATTGTATACATATTTTTTTTTCTTGTCCCATATTAGGGAAATTTATTCAAGATATTGAAAATTTTGTCTCTATTATCTTAAAGGTTAATCTAAAAATTACTCCCTCAATGATGATTTTAGGAAAGATTCCTGAGGATGGTCAAAATAAGGAATTTATTGGTTTTCGACAGTTTATTTTTTTTATAATGACAGTAGCCAGATTATGTATTGCGGCAGAATGGCTTCAAGAAAAACCTCCATTATTTCAACAATGGCAAGCTCGGTTATATAAATTGTATAAGTTAGAATGGAGTCTCTTCTTGTTATCTGAATCAAGAAGGAAAAAAAGACTGGGATGGAAAATTTGGGGGACTTTTTCTGATTTCTATGAGACTTAAAGAACTAATGATGTGGTCATATCTGCGTGTATCTTTTACTGTGTAGTTTTTTCTTTTTCTCATTTGTAAGTTGTATTTGAGTATGTTCGCTTGTATTCTCCATCTAGCCAAGGTTGGAAATTTGTTTTGAACTTTGAATTATGTACTCTGTGATGATTATCTTGTGTACTTTGTATGTTAATGTTTTTTTTTTCTTCTTTCTGTCGTATTCCAATAAAAAAAAATAATTAAAAAAAAGCAGGGTGTCTGTGTGGTGGGTGGGTGCGTGTGGCTCTGTGTGTGTGTGGGTGGGTGTGTGTGGCTCTGTGTGGTTCTGTGTGTGTGTGGGTGCAAATGCAATAGGTCACCCATTTGCGAGAGATTAAGCTATTGGCATTGTAAATGACAATGCCATTTATTTATCTGTTTTCAAAAACAACACATAAGTAAAACGTTTGTCATTTACAATGCCAATAGCTCTAACTTTTGCAAAGGCGAAACCGTTGCATTGTAAATGCTTGTTCAATTATTGCAACATCTGCTCTTAGTGTACTGTATAGTGTAGATTCACATCTACTCCCTGTTGTTTAATCAATCATACATTTGAGGTTGTTCGTTCCTGGTAGCATATCTGGGAAGGTGATCACTTACTGCCTATTCAGCCTTTGGTATTACATGAATTGTCCATTGTAATACACTGAAAACATTTCAAGCATGTCCGAGTACTAGCAAATGACCATTCAGAAACTGGTTGCCAGTCATCACACATTTGCCCCTTATCCAATGCTTAATGTCCATTTCCTATGTTCTTTTTCTAATGTGTGGAAGATCTCACAGTAATGCTTTTACTGCAAATTGAATGGTACCCTTTCATTTCAGAATATCTGAGAGGTACAATTTCTTATCTACTTGTATTAAGTACAGGGAATGGTCATACCTAGTGACAACTCCTCTGCTAAGGTGGAGGAGCGTAGCCCCACTGCTTTTCAGCAATATGAATAAAGGAAAATTAAATAACTCAATGTTATTATCATTTAATTTTTTCCTGCTGCGGTAGCTTGGTGGGGCTAGGCTGCTCTGCTCTCAGAGCAGGGAGAGGAGTGGTGGGCACTATGTAAGTGCACATGAATGTTTGGCTGTCGGACAGTCACTTGTGAGACAACAGGAAAAGTGTATCAGCACGAGCAATTATTAAAACACCTTCCTGAGCTCCGCCCCGCCCGGACCCCCTCTTCCGGGGCCCCCACCTACCCTCCCTGCACAGGGCCACCATGAGCCTAGAGCCGCCCCTGCTGTCTGTCTCAGGCCGGCCAAACCGTCATGCACACTTTGTATGTTCTCCACCCAGGCTGCATGGGTTTAGAACATGCCCAGGCTTCCAGTCTCCATCTGAGCGCTGAACCACGGCACTCAGACCAATCACAGCACTGCATTGCAACGTTGTGACTGGCTTAGGGGAGCCTGAGTGCTTCCTGTTGTGGCCTGACGCGGAGGAGAGATGTGGCAATATGGTAAGTTAATTTTCCTTTTTTTTTACACCCTCATACCCCAAGCCTCCCACCCCCGATCCATGCCGGTCGCCACTGGTCATACCCCAGGTGTTCACATATACAGTAATTCTCACAGTGGTTGATTTTTGCTTGACATGCTTTTCAGTAATTTTTTTATGAAGGCCATCTGTCTTTTCAACCCAATCGACACGTATTAGGATAGAGATGCTAGATACAATCCCACCAACAGCCCATCTCATCCTCATATTTTAATTTCAGTACCTTCCTTTTCACCCTGTTGTGGATACCAGACCAGCTCAGTCACGAAAGCATACTATCTAATGGCTTAAATATCTTCTTAAAGTGCTCCCTCTCCTTGGTGCCATTGGCTTTCTGTCTGCATTCGCATGCTGTCTTTGCCCCTAGATTTTCTGGATCGGATGTATTAAAACCTTTGGACCAGTTCCATTACTGCTCCAGGTCTGTGGAGAAATATGTTAAGCTGTATTAAATTACTTTGAGCCTGGCCTGGAAAAGAAGCGTGTACTTCATCTATTGATCTCTACGTATCCCCTTCGCCTAATACATTCCCTCTTCGCCTGGTCAATTTACCAAACAGCTTCTGCACCATTTGCAAGCAATCCTAGAACAGAAGGTTGAAACTGTTCCCATAAAATATTGTGCAATCCTCCTTGCTGTCATATGACATCCAGCAGTTGTTGGCCTAGGGAAGGTGAAACGGATCAAAATCAAGAGTTGTGTCCTATAGGCCCTTTCTACTAAAAGGTAATGTGAGTCCTTTTGACTTTGGAGTATTCTTTTTTAGTCTTTGAGAATCAGCTCCATTCCTTGAAGCTCTAGCCTTTTCAGGCACTCTTATGATCGTAATGTTGCTGCAGTGGGACCACCATTTGGCCTAGTATCCTGTCATCTCCAAGTTCTCGCTAGTTTCGTGCAGGGCAGAAACAATTTTTCATAATTATTCAAGTCCTTCTTGTGTTGTTGAGGCATTTTGCTCTCCTTCTGTCAACCACACAGTTACCTTGCTTATGTCGGTATATAACAGCATAATCTCCCAAGACACTGTGTCGGTCTCGTGTAGATCTAGATTCCCATATGGCAGTCAGTAAAATCCTTTCTTGAGTGACTCTAAAGCCATTCATGCTTTTGGTTTTTCCAGTGGGAGTTGCATGCTCTGTGGGCAGAATATAGTTGTCCATTTTGTTTTGAAGTAATCCCTTAGCTGGTCTTTCCATTCCCACTCATATTTTTAATTCAAGAAGAAAGGTCTAGTGACAGCAGTACTATTCTGGCGAAGAACATATTTTATTGATCCCTGGTGGCTCAGACACAGTTACATTTTAGCCATCTTCTAGTGTGCATGAGCTCTCAAACATAGTCTCCACATATCGCTTTGCATTAGGGTGATCAAAGCCGGAAGTCAACGTTCCTCAAAATAACACACTGCTACCGCACCACTGCCATATTTTAATGGGTGACGTTTATTTACAAAAATACTTTTGTTTTAATCATATCCACAACACTGGATCACAACCAAGCAAGTGATTACTCAGCCAGTTTTGGTAGTAATCAATATCAGCAGTGGGAGCAGCATGTGTCTCCATCATCTCAGGGTCCAAGGCCAAGATGATACCCCAAAATAGATGCACATTACATACTTTCAGTTGTGTTATATAACGTTTGCATGTCCAGAACCAGAAAGATTTTCATCAGCTTTTTGGCAACTTCCTCAGTATTGATAGTGCAATAACAATCTATCGTTAGCAGGCCCTATGGAAAGAAATGCTTCATTGTTTTCAGTTCAGTTACTCAGCATGAGGCACAGGATCAAGACTGATTTGCATATAACTGGGTCTGAACTGAGGAGCAGAAGGGAGCTAAAGAATAATGATGGATTCAACTCAGATCTGTGATTGGGGTGAGTGTCTGAAAAGTTTCAGCGCTCCGTCAATCATCCCCTTGTGTTTGCTTTGTTCACCCTAAGTTGGCAGGGTATGCCCAGAAGTGGGTCCCTTGCTCACTTTGCCACTGGATTCAAGCTCGCCTGGCTGATGAGGGGTGTCACCCTGAAACCGGTCCCAGGATGGTTGTTACTGGTTCAGGGAAGACCTGGCTTGGCAGTTCAGGCTGGACTGTTTCCATGAGGGACAGGGTCAAGACTGATTTGCATATAACTGGGTCTGAACTGCGGTGGCTAGGTGAGCTAAAGAACGATGATGGATTCAACCCAGATCTGTGACTGGGGGTGAGTGTCTGAAAAGTTTCAGCGCTCCATCCATCATCTCCTGTTGTTTGCCATAAGCCTCACTTTCAACACCTTGGCATATGTTTATACGTGGTAGTCACTGCCCTGGGAGGTAAAGATACTCTAAAAACCCTTACCATTGAGGCCATGGTTCTTTCCCTGGGCAGCACTGTCAGTGGCGTCTGGTGACATTTGAAAGTGGTGGGGCGCAAATGTTTGGGACCTGTTGGCGAGCAAGCCTGATTGTCTCTCCCACACACACACAATTTGCAAGTTAATGCAGGGAGAGGGTACAAAGGGGAGGGCACTGCTAACACACACCATATCAGTCACCCGCACAGGACGGCCAGCTTTCTTATCTGCCCAGCAAATCAATCAACACACAGCTGGAGCCATGGCAATCTTAAAATCATTCAACTTCAAATTATCTCTCAACGAACCCGTGCAGGAGCCAGGCCTGGGAAATGTTTGGCACATAAACCTTGCAACAAACACCATATAAAAATTTGATAGAGACACTTCAAAATTCAAAGAAGTGCATTTCTTTAACATGCAGAAGCGTTTCAATTTAGTACAACGGATTATATATCTGTATTAAGAGGCATTTGCCAAAGGGAAGGTTTTTAAACCTGAACTTACAAATATTCTTGCCCCTTCCCAGCCTCTCTCATGCTGGTAGGTATGTGCACCCTGTATGTGGCCTATATTCTTACAGGGAACAACATTATAGTCTATTTAAATCAGACACAAGAGATGTGCTTTTATAGTGCACACTCTGAACTCAGGTATTTCAAAGGAAAAAGGGAAGCACAGTAAAATAAAATATCTTGCCAAGGGCTCTCAAATATGCAATCAGTGCCTTTCATGTTATTTAAGAGAGCTTCTCGGGTAATACCTCGGAGTATGTCTCACCTTGTAATCCAATAGTGCGTGCTTTAACATTTGAGAGCTAGCTGTCCTTAAGAAGATCCTTTTTGCTATCATTAATTCTTTCCCTAATTTTAACAAAAAACGAAACTTACCTTAGTTAATGGCTTCCCGCTTTTCTTTCCTGACTGAGGATCCAGGATCCAGACTTCCGACTCCCGCCGTCGCTGTAGAATTCCGACGTCATCAGAAGGCAGCAGGCAGCCTCCCTCCCCTCCACAGCAAGCCACCGCTGTGATTGGTTCGGCCGGCTGCCCTACTGACGTCATTTCTCTCTGTATGCTGCAGCACAGCAGCATACAGAGAGACAGGGAGAATGGGAGGGGTTACTCGAGGGCAGGGGGGAGCGGCTTGCCTACTGTGTTAATACTGTGTTTGGGTAGCCTCTCAGGCTGCCCAAACAGACAGTATTACCAACAGTGGGCAAGCCGCTCCCCCCTGCCCTCGAGTAACACCACCCACACAGGAACTTCTGCTTTCTCGCCGTGCGAGAAGGCAAGGCAGAAACAAATGGTAGTTATTATCATTGGTAATAATAACTACCTTTGTTTGCCTTCTCGCACGGCGAGAAAACAGGGGGGGGCAGCACCCAAACGCCCCCATGGACCAGCCGCCGCTGAGCACTGTACTGTACTGCCACAACACAGTGCAATGCAGAAGCCCCTTTGCACCACCCCACATCACCACAACTGAGTCGCAACTGGGACACTGAGGTTCACACTGCCACCTATCAAAGCATCACTGTCCACGCTCAGAAGAGCCCAGATTGTCCAAGGTTGCCCTTTAGCATCAGATGCAACAATGCTGGTTTCTTCCATTGGTTTACCCCACCAAATAGTACCTACTTTCAGTCCACCCCTCCACTTGTATTTCCAGGAACCCACAGGCTGCACTAAGCCTGCAATCCCAGCACTCCGACCAGGGCCACTCTCTGTGCTGCAAAAAAAGCTTCTAATTTCACCTGGGCACCTGGTTTTATCTTCTTCCCAGCTTGTGCAAGATCACAAGCAGCATCTGTGGAGTTGAGGCTCGGGGATACTTAGCACTGTTTATTGGATAATGCAGGATATTACTTACATGGTAGTAGAGAGCTCAAAGAACTCATATGTACAAAATAACTCAAACAGTAATGATCCATTTTCAGGGAATTTGAAATGTATGGATAGTGATCTGGTGCACACTTTTGAACAGTACACAAATGGCAATGCAAGGATACGAAAGATAGCATCAAAGTCAATAAAATTATTATTATTTTCTTTTGTGTGTCTATATTAAAGAGCATGTGAGATAGGAGAGGATCTGTAGTGTAGTTCCTATATTTCCAATAGGCTCTGCGCATTGAAATAATATATCCTATAGATTAGACGTAGGACTAAGGTCGACTAGGTCTCTATCTAATATACTAAACTTAATAGTGAGTGCCAGCTAGCTCAGAGGTCACTAGAAACGTTCTCGAATTCACTAGAAGGGATTAGTTTCTGACAACCGCATAAACATGACAACTTTGTTTCCCAAGAAAAAGAAATATAACTCTAGAGTAGAGGAAACAATAGATAAGTATTTCACTCAGTCAACCGTGCATGCTTCGTTTCAACAGAGTTTGTAGAGAAATAGAGAGACGGGCGTTTTCAATAAAACGGTTTATTGAACAGTCTTCTTTATCATACAAGAGAAGTGAACTGCTACAATCGTTAAGCAGACTGTAAAGTATAATGCGTACAGCGAGAATAGTATTATAAAATAATATTGTAAAAGCATTGTATGGTTTCTAAGCCATATACAAATACATACATAAGTAACATTTGTGAGAAGTTGGCCTGATATGCAGTGCTCACTATTCTAGTGATCACTATGCATCAGTCCAAACGACCCTTATGGTGATTGGTTGTAAGTCAACCTTAGACCAGCTATCCTAGTAGCGTGGATATGAGCAGTCTTCAGGCTAAACTCTAGAGGGCGTGTTAAGCCAGCTGTTATACCATCACATACCCCTTGAACACCAAGTGAAAGGACACCACACAAGTGTTATGAAAATAAACAGTGTATTTATTAGAATCACAACAGCCCTGTACTCTTTATGAGGACAGGGTACTAAGCACACAACGAAACTCTTAAGAAAATACTTCAAGTGCACAATCAATACAAGTGCCCGAGGGCACGGAAAGTTTAGTGGTCTCGGGCGGACCCGATAAGGCAAGTCGGAAGCGATAGGGACTCGGGACCCTTAAATAAGGAGGCTATGCGGGCACCGAAATGCCGAAGTTACCTAGCCCCAAGGGCTGCGGCTGCACAAGTCTTTACAGACGTCGGGAGTCTTCGCTGATGAGCCAGGAGCCGGAAGGAAGGAGTTGCTGGCCGGCGACCAGTGTAGATAGTTCGTAGAGATCCAAGCCTGGATCAGAGATGGATGACACCTGAAAGCAGAGGGGACCAAGTTCGTAACTACTAGCGAGTAGTCAGAGGGTACCAGGAGGGCACCGGATGATCGTCACCTCGACTAGGTGAGTGGGCGACGCTAGGCTCTGCAGTCTCACGGACCAGGAGGCGTTGTCGGCGACCAGGATGGAGGTGCGAGCTGTCCCACGAAGGTTGATGCTGTCGGCCTCGCTGGGCCCAGGATTGGGGCAACAAGCCTTGGCAAATTTCAGGGCCACGTGGTGGGCCTAAAATGGCGTCTTGAGTGGACCAGGAGGGTCCGGGGTGCTCCTCTCGTAGAAGGGAGCAAAGGCCAGTCTGGAGCAACCAGACCAGCAGCGTTGGTTGTCGGGTGTCGTCAAGAAGGTCACAAGCCAGCGGCTAGTGATCAGACAACGTGCTGAACAGCAAAGAGCAGAAGGGCCCCACGCAGATCGTGGAGATGCTGGGAGGCTGCACTTCGGTGCTGGAGCTGCTCAGGGTCGGGGCTTCTCGGACCCCAGAGCACTCACCAGAGGATCCCTCGGTGGTCGTGCTGGTTAAGAAATCGTGCAGGTCTTGATGATGGCCGGTCCCTCGAGGTCTCGTCGCACCCACAGATCTCAGCTGAGCTGACGACGTGGGTAGAGGTCAGAGGTGCCAGGGAAGCCGGTTCTCGTCAAGCTGGGCAGTCGGATTCCTGAGGAAGGACTTGCAGCAAACCGCAGAGTTCTTAGATGGTGCCTGCGGATGCAGGGTGACTACTCCTTAGCCACAAGGGAGAAATCTTGAGAAGAGTCGAGAGTTCCTTTCGTAGAAAGTATTCTTGATTCAAAGATGATCTGATTTGGAAGGGTCCCCGCTCCTGCCTTTATCCTAAAGAAAGGGATGGGTACATGACTAGGTCCTGCCCTAGGGGTGGGACCCTGCCGGACTTTCCCCAGGTCAGGGGCTGGCGCGCCCCTGGAACTGGTTCTAGCCGGCAGATGCGTAGTGAGCACCGGGATGCCAATCAGCAGTCACCTTCTTGTAAAGCCCTGCCTACCCAGGATACACAAAACCCTGTCTGGGATGGTGCGAACACCGCCCCGGACAGGAAACCCTTTGTCCAAGCTCTCCTCGCTGGAAGGACTCCCAGCAGCAGGAGGTCAGACTCGTGTCTGTGGTGGCAGCATCCATTTTGTGGAGCTGAGGCTTCAGTTAACTTTAACCGGGGTTCACAGTTACGTACATGTCGTGTCCCTCTAGAAGGGCGGAATGCTAACCTCGTCGCCAGCATTGGTGAGGGGTCAGCATCCCGATTCGTATGACACCTTACTCGACATGTCTTGATAACGCGGTACCGGAGTTAGCGATATGGTATGCGTTATCATGGAACAGCCCTTGGGTCTTGGTTCCGCAAGCTGCAACCGGGCTCGGCTCGTGCCAGAGCCCAATTCACACGATTCCATGCACTCTGCCTTCAGGATTGTTAAGGCCTGCCATAGGAGTGACTGATAGGAACTCGGGTGTCCATTTTAGGGTTAGATATAGGGATACTATACCTACAGCCACGGGCGAGTACGCCACGTTGCCCCAGCTGTCGCGCAGCCAGTTGTGTCAGATTTAGAGGGGCATCCAGGGGTGGCATAATACATGCTTCAGCCCCTGGTAGGCCCTGGGTACACCGATGCCCTGAGTTACAGGGTCTGACAAGGTGGCCCAGTTCCAATTGGTTAATGCACCAGAGGTACACATCAATTTAGCGAGAGAACAGCTAGGCTGTGGGTCTGATTGGCAGGCCCACAGCCCGAGAAAGTCATAAACCAGTGAAACAAAAGCAAAAAAATCTGGGTGATCATAGGATTGCAGACCCTACTCTCCTACATGACCCCTCCCCCCAAACGTTGGGACAATAAACTAACCTTGACCAGGTGAGTCTTCTTGTTCTAAGTGGAAATACCTGGAGAGCCCATCTGCATTGCCATGATCAGTGCCAGGCCTATGCTCCACTGTGAAGTCCATCCCCTGTAGGGAAATGGACCACCTAAGCAGTTTGGGGTTTTCACCCTTAATCTGATTTAGCCATAAGAGGGGCTTATGGTCGGTCTGAATCTTGAAATGAGTGCCAAACAAGTATGGCCTCAGTTTCTTCAGGGCCCAAACCACAGCCAAGGCCTCCCTCTCAATAGCTGACCAATTTTTCTCTCTGGGGGTCAGCCGTCTGCTTATAAAAGCAATGGGCTGGTCATTACCATCAAAATTCAGTTGAGATAGAACAGCTCCCACACCCAACTCAGAAGCATCTGTTTGGACAATGAATGGTTTGGAGTAGTCTGGACTCTTGAGGATAGGTGCCGTGCACATGGCCTGTTTTAGGTCATCGAATGCTTTTTGACAGCTCGCTGTCCACTGAACCTTTTTTGGCATTTTCTTACTTGTCAGTTCATTAAGCGGAGTCACAATTGATCCGTAATTTCTGACAAACTTTCGGTAGTAACCAGTCAGGCCCAAGAAAGCTCGAACCTGAGTCTGGGTGGTTGGAGGAGCCCAGTCCCTGATTGACTGTATCTTGCTCTCCAGTGGTTGAACTTGGCCTCCACCGACAAGTTGGCCCAAGTATACAACCTGTGTTTGCCCTATCTGGCACTTGGTAGCCTTGATAGTGAGACCTGCTGCTTGCAGAGCCTCTAACACTTTCTGCAGGTGGACCAGGTGATCCTCCCAGGTGGAGCTAAAGACAGTAATATCGTCAAGATACGCCGCACAGAAGTCATCCAGCCCAGTGAGAACGTGATTTACCAACCGTTGGAAGGTGGCAGGTGCATTTTTCAAACCAAAGGGCATTACCACAAATTGATAATGCCCACCAGGGGTAGAAAATGCTGTCTTAGGCTTGGCGTCCTCAGCTAACCTGATTTGCCAATACCCAGCTGTCAGGTCAAACGTACTTAAGTAGTTGGCAGAAGCCAATCTATCTATAAGCTCGTCTGCCCTCGGTATTGGGTGGGCATCAGTCTTAGTGACTGCATTGAGACCCCTGTAGTCTACGCAGAACCTCATCTCTTTCTTACCACTCGGGGTGTGAGGCTTCGGCACTAGCACTACGGGACTAGCCCAAGGGCTATCCGAGGGTTCAATGACTCCCAACTCCAACATTTTCTGCACTTCAGTCATGATGCAGTCTCTAACGTGATCGGGCTGCCTGTAGATTTTACTCTTGACGGGCAAGCTGTCACCAGTGTCAACCTCATGGGTACACCAATTGGTCTGACTGGGTGTTAGAGAGAACATATGCCAGAAGGATTGAAGAACTTGTTTACAATCCTCCTGTTGATGTTCGGAGAGGCTGCCACAAAAGACAACACCGTCTACCGATCCATCGTCAGGATTCTGAGTGAGCAGGTCGGGGAGAGGGTCACTCTCTTCCTCCTGTCCCTCATCTATGGCCATGAGCAAGCTCATGTCCTTCCTGTCGACATATGCCTTGAGCCTGTTGACATGGAGCACCCTGTGGGGGCTCCGGGGAGTTCCAAGGTCCACCGGGTAGGTGACCTCTCCCTTTTTCTCCAGGATGGTGTAGGGCCCAGACCATTTGTCTTTGAGTGCTGCTGGGGCCACTGGCTCCAACACCCACACCTTCTGTCCAGGCTGGTAAACAGTCAGGACAGCCTTTTGGTCATGCCAAGCTTTTTGGAGTTCTTGGCTGGCCTTAAGGTTTTCGGATGCCTTCTCCATGTACTCAGCCATCCGGGAGCGGAGGCCAAGCACATAGTCCACTATGCTGGTTGCAGGCTTTTTGAGAGGTCTCTCCCATCCTTCCTTCACCAAACACAGGGGTCCTCTTACAGGATGTCCGTACAAAAGCTCAAAAGGGCTGTAGCCATCCCCCTTCTGTGGGACTTCTCTATAAGCGAATAAAAGGCAGGGAATCAGAACGTCCCATCTACGCCGGAGCTTTTCAGGTAGTCCATGAATCATCCCTTTTAGGGTCCTGTTGAACCGCTCAACAAGCCCATTGCATTGTGGATGATAGGGTGTAGTGAACTTGTAGTTGACACCACATTCCTTCCACATAGCAGTCAAGTAGCTCGACATGAAGTTTGCACCTCTGTCAGAGACAACCTCCTTAGGGAAGCCCACTCTGGAGAACACTCCAACCAGGGCTCTTGCCACAACAGGTGCTGTAGTGGTCCTAAGGGGAATAGCTTCAGGATACCTGGTGGCATGATCCACTACCACCAGTATAAACTTGTGCCCTGATGCTGTTGGGGGTTCCATTGGACCGACAATGTCAATCCCCACTCGTTCAAAGGGCACCCCCACCACAGGCATTGGTATAAGGGGGGCCTTTGTCGTGCCACCTGACTTACCACTGGCTTGGCAAGTGACACAGGAGCGGCAAAACTCCTTGGTATCTTCGTTCATGTGAGGCCAGTGAAAGTGCGAGACAAGCCTGTCCCACGTCTTCGTCTGGCCTAAGTGTCCTGCTAAGGGAATCTCGTGGGCCATGGTAAGAAGGAAACCACGCTGAGACAAGGGGATAACCAGCCTCCTGGTCATGCCAGGCTTGGGGTCTCTTGCCTCAGTGTACAGGAGTCCATCCTCCCAGTATACCTTGTGGGTACCTGTGGCGTTCCCAGCAGCCTGCTGTCTGAGGGGTTCAAGGGAAGGGCAGTCTAACTGGTCCTTCCCCAGGTCTTCTCGTGTGGGTCCCCCTGAGCCCAGAAACTCAACTTGATCAAGTTCGAGTTCTTTAGGTTCAGTTTCCCGCAATTCCTGGAGGTCAGCCTCCTCTGAGACCTGATCCTCGACCTGGGGCAAGGGGGAAGGCGCTGCCTTAACCCGACTGCTCTTCTTCTTGGGAGGTGTCTGGTCCGTTGTTCCAGGATCCAGCACCTGTTCAGTGGGGCATCGTCTGACCTGTGACCTAGTCACAACAAGCACATGTGCTGGCAAGCCTAACATTTCCATGTGAGTCCGGTGCTCCACTTCTGACCATTGCGATGACTCCAAATCATTGCCCAACAAACAATCCACTGGGAGGTCTGAACTAACAACAACCTTTTTCTGGCCATTTACCCCTCCCCAGGAGAAAGCAACAATCGCCATACTATGACTGGTAGTGTCGTTGCTGGCATTGGTCACCAGGAATTCTGTACCTGGCATGATTTGTCCAGGGTCCACAAAGTTAGGCGTCACCATGGTGACACTGGCACAAGTGTCCCTATAGGCCTGAGCCATTCTTCCATTGATCAAAGGCGTCTGTCGGTATTTGCCCAAAGTATTGGGACTGACATCAGGGGATATATCCACATCCCCCGTACAGACAAGGACAGCCTGAGTGAGTGTGCCAACTAAGTTGTCACACCCCTCAGAAACCAAGGTTAACCCAACTAGTCCCTTGGGAGGCGCACTACTATGATAGGGGGCACAGGTGCCTTAGGGGCTGTAGTAGCAGGAGTCTGCCCTCCTTTCTTGGTGCACTCACTAAACCAGTGAGTTTTACTTTTACAGTATTGGCACCACCTTTTCGATTGGCCTTCTTGATTCTTCTTTTTCTGGGAAGCCTGACCCCCCCCCTCTTTGGGTTGTTGGGGACCTGTCGAAGACTTCTGGTCATTTTGTTCCCCTTTCGAATCTTTACCCTTCTGGTCTGCTTTCATCTGACCACCCTGGTTCTGGCCCTGGTTTTGCTTAACCCTTGTTCTGACCCATCTGTCTGCCTTCTTTCCCAATTCTTGGGGAGAGGTCAGATCCGAGTCGACAAGGTACTGATGCAACAACTGGTTCTGACAATTGTTTAAAATCTGTTCTCGCATGATCAAATTATACAATCCTGTGTAATCAGTAACTTTACTGCCCAGCAACCAGCCCTCCAAAGCCTTAGTGGCACAATCAACGAAATCAGACCAGTCCTGAGACTGAGTTTTCTGGGTATCCCTGAACAGCAACCTGTACTGCTCAGTGGTTAGGCCGAACCCATCAATCAGTGTGTTCTTCAGGACCTGGTAATTGTTAGCATCCTCGACTCTAGTAGTGAAGAGCTTATCTCTACCTTTACCTTCAAAGGAGAGCCACAAGATAGCTGCCCACTGACTCTGGGGGACGCACTGTACTGTGCAGGCCCGCTCCAAAGCAGTAATCCTGTCGCAGGGTTTCCGTTCTCTCACAGAACTGTGCACAGAGACCTAGAACCTGGGTGAGTCAGGGTGACCCACAACTCACCTAAGTTTCAGAAATCCCCTTACCAGGCTAGCTACAGTATCTCATCGGCAGTAAATACTTCCCGATGTCTTAGACAATCCAGAACATGAACTTAGAATACCTCAGGTATCGTGGAACACATGAACACTCTTTCGTTATATTATCATTCCAAACCGAAACTGGGAGGCAATGAGAACACGTGCAAGTTTGAAATGTTTATTTTTTCAATGCAACATTCTCAAACGCAGTATCTTGTATAATACCAACATACATATTATAAAAATCAGAGTCAGCAGCATAGTCACTAATCCATAATAAGCAAACTGTGATAACATATTATGATGCAAAAATCTATAGAATTCTGTATCACCTATATTTCGCGCACCCTAATTAGCATATTATATTATATCTAAGAAGGTCTCATCTGGGCTTTAGCTGGGCGAACCCATACCTCAAATTCTCAGTAGTAGGAGATCACATCAACAGCTACCAGCTCTCAGCATGTCCAGCATCAAGTGTGTTTTTCAATTCCCTGTAACTGTATCTTGAACTCACGTAAAGCCCAAAGTTGGCACAAACATTATTTGTGTTATGACTAACGTAGTGCGAGGATCAGGCCTACAATAACCTTGTGTTAGAGTGTGCAGCTCTCAATGTGCAGACAGTTGTACCAAGTGTTCCAGGCACGACTGATATCAGTACAATAATATATTATTCTGAAGTAAATCACATCTTTCGTCTAGGTTAAAAGCTGTAATAACAATTAGGTGTCGTGTGCAAACCGAAGCAGAAAGAAAAGATGGCGTTTAAACATTTAACAAGCACATGCTAACTTAACACAACCTATGGAAACGTAATAACCATATGACACCCCCCCAATGGTCCGAGGACGGTCAAGAGACAAATATATAAGCCAATACTCTATGAGAGGCAAGACTTGAAAGCAGAGTTCAATGATATTGAGCCAAGCTAAATGAATGTAATGTATGTAAAATTTAAAAAATACAAAAACTATGTATGAATGCCTATAGTGGCCACACAAAATATAAAAAGTCGAACTTGAGGCCTAAATATAATAAACAGGCCTTGAACAAATGAAAAAATCGAATGTTCGTATTGAAATTGGCACCATTCAGAATTACTAAAAAGTCACGTGCCATATAGATGGAAGTATTCAGAGTCATTCCTCGTTGAATGAATAGGCAAAATATGTAGCAACAGCTTCCAACATGAAATCACTGTCATCATCCGAAAACAGTTCAGCCATCCAATTAAGCAATGGGAAAGAACATACGTGCTCCTCCAGTACTGAATCCTCTAGCATCATCAGAGGACAACTCAGTGGGTTCTCGAGAACGCTCTGTGCCAGAAAGTCATGCGCCGCTGCGAAAATGTCCCACTGACCCATTAGTCCATGCATCGCTGCCACAGCCATAACCCTTTCGCCAGAACAGACCAACTCATGAGCCACTACGGGGAACATCAGCTGATCAAAGTCGACGTCAGGAGAAGTCGGTAAACAGAGACACAAATCAATGGCCCAGTCGAAATCACAGCTCAGGCAATGAAACACAGGCTGGACACAGGTGAAATAGGAAAATCTGAAAGATAATCCAAAAGCCGTGCTTAAAGTCGCAAGCGGCAGGGATCCATAATAATCAAGCATCCGGTTGCGAAACTGCATCAGTAGGTGCTGTGCGTTTCCTTGCGCAGGATGGGCATCCATGTTTTATGAAATAAAATATCACCAGAACGCCTGCAGCCAAAGCCAGCAAAACAGGAAATCCGCCAAACAGACTAGCGAATATAGAATGAAAGAACGCAGGGATAATACCAAATACTTTTTCAAATGTAGTCACAAGACCACTGCTAACCATTTTAAAAAAATGAGCGAGGTTGGATGTGGAGGAGGCATTAAAGATTTGATGAACTAGCTCGCAAAAATGAAACGGCAAATCAGTACTTAAAAGAGCTTGTACTTCTGTGCGTGTGTTTGCTATGTGAAGGACATAAGTTTCACGGGCAGAGCTCAGGGCCACCTGTTTTTGAGACAAAAGGGCTCTTATACGGCCTAAACCATTGAATTCAGCTCTCAAGGTTGGTATTCTCGGCCAAATTAAAACTTCTGAATTCCCATGCGTGGGTGGATACAACACATTCTTACAGCAAACGACCCTTTCAGACACTGTAACCACATATCCGATTCCAGCCTCTAACCCACAACCAAACTCGTTATTTAAAAGTAAATAACTACCGTTGGACAACAACGTGAACGTGGGAACTATCGCAGGAACTGGGGTCCCTTTCAAAACACAGGCCAAATTCGGTTTGTCCTGATTACAAGAACCATGCAACTGGATGTGTCCACAAATAAGTGAGCGGTCTGGGGACTGTGTACATTCTTCACCATTCAGATTCACTTCATTCCCATCTTTAAGGCATCTGTAAGTGTATGGTAAAGACCATGTCTCATGGAGGAAAGCACTGCCTAATGGTTCATATCGCCCAATGGCAATATATTTCATACAATTTGTAAATTTATACAAAGCAAAAGGTAACGTTATAACACCATGAATAAGCCATGTTGCTGCAGTTACTTCAGCCACCGAAAATGGCAGGGATTCTAATTTTTCAATATGTAACATAGAAAATGTAGCATCTCTCATTGACAACATGCGCTGTTTTTCAGTCAAAATAAACGGGGCAAATAATGATGATATGTTCAAAAAAGTCCATGGCACTCGACCAGACTTAAGAGTCTGTAGTGTCCACGCAAACTGCATCACAGAACGCAATTGATTTTGACCATGATACAACACGGATACTTCATCATGTACTATGTCGACAACAGAAGACACAATATTATTTAAAGTGTAAATTCGGGAAGAAAGCGTGTTAATGCTGTTATCAACCACTGCAAGCACTTTTTCCAAATTAGCTTGATCAATAGCCCTTAGGCGTTTAGCAGCCTCAACCTGGTTAACTTTCCAAATTTCATTGTAAATTGCATACAGGAATCGCTTAGATCTACCTTTAGCAGGGCCTTTTATAAAATCGTTTAAATCCACATTATCATGTAATTGAGACAAATGTAGTTTAACTGCAGCTAAAGTAGAATGCTGTAACCAATTTTGACACAGCTTACCCACAGAATAAGTCGTGACAGAATAGTCTCCCTCAAAACGTGGATCGGGCCTGAGTTTTGTGAATCCCTCAGCCAAACCCATAAAACGGCGCTGGCAAGAATCAGCACTTTTTTGCCATACCAGCCAACCCTTGGAATCCAAACTGGAAATGTTAAAGGACGAATTGTGTAAAAGAGTTTGCAACCCTTGAATGGAGGAATCAGTGAAATTACCCCAACCTGTATATTCATTTAAATCTGGGATGGTCGGTGTATTTAATTTTTTAGAAGTAGCCAATCCAAAGCATGTTGTCTGGAAAATGGTAGAATTTAAAAACAACATGTGATTCGGGATGAGACATGCACGGTGCAAAGCCTCAGTGCCTTGTACCTGCCAATCTTTGGTACCCCAAACCGATTTAAGGTCAATTGTTCCTTTCCAGAACTCGTAGCCATCTACAGCCAACCTGTCTAAAAAGGACTTCGAATACAGCAATTTTGTATCGGTAAGTCTAACTTTGGAAATGGGCTTTTGTGTCATTTTAAAATAAAATGACTCGGGATTAGACTGATCAAAGTCTGTAAAATATGTATATTTTTTCAGAAATGTATTGGAACTGCCACTGAATGGAGCAGGGCAATGTTCCCATTGTGTATAATTCACAGCAACCCTCCTGGAATTTGTCTTATGTAAAAAATGATTACCATAGTGTTGAAAACAAAACAAATCACCATAATTAATAGAATCAGTATACAGATCCTCAGCATCGAAGGCTGCATAATACTTCAAATCCGAGAATAATGCTTCTACGGCCTGAATATCCCAATCATCAGAACGTACATTTTGTTTAATCACATCTCCCATGTTTACTCTAAGCACATTTGGAACATTAATCACTTCAGTAGGCCCATGTATCTGAAACCTAACCGCATCCCACACAATCCCATCAAGGACAGGCCATGCTGTAATGTTAACTGCCTTTAAGTTTCGTTTCTGTCTGAGCGCAGAATGTGAAGAGGAGAGAGGGTTCAATGTTCCATTAAGGTACCGAATTCCTGTTCTTTCTTTAACGTAGTGACCATCGATCAGGCGGAAAAAATAAAACACAAAACCAATTGACATAAAAAGATAGAATGAAAATAGGATCAACCAAATGTATGTCCAAGGCGGAATTAAAAAATGTTTTTTGAACAACGTGGCATATCTTGCAATGTTTGTGGGTTTCTTTGATGTTTCCGAAACAGAGTCAAAAGAGAATCTGGACTGGCCTGCCAAACGGGTCTGCAAATCAGGCATCGATAAATCAGCAGGATAAGTGTAGGTTAGCTCATCAATGTTAGTATCAGGAATAGTATTTAATAAAGGACTGGATATGGCAGGCATCTCGAGGGACACCTCCTGTTCTGCACCAGATGTAATAGCCAGCACAGAGTGCCTCACCATGGAAGGACAGGATACAGCCGGTGTCATGCTATGAAGAATCGGCCACCCTGTGTGTCTTGACATTGTCAATAGAAATAAATCTGTTTTCCTTACGACCTGGAAGTGGTGGTAAAATGACTGTTCTTGTGCCCTTCACTCCATGTACTCGGACTGGTGCTCGATATGAGGGACCAAACTCTTTTTTGTTATCGATCTTCTCTCGAACCAGTTCTCCAACTTGGGGTAGCCAGCCAACTACCGGGATCTGCAACGCATCATCCGATGTGGAGGGCAAATGTTCCTTTGCAAGACTGTCTCTGGTCTTTTGTAGATTCTGTAAAACATTGCAATGTTCATCTACGTCAAAGGCCCCGGCCTGGGCCTTGTAGTCCGGCCCATCAAGGTCAGGTACATACATCTTGATACCAAAGAGCATTTCGTATGGGGTCCGCCCACCCAGAGACCTTCTAGGGAGATTATTAAGCGCACGCTGCACGCTGCACGCCTATGAGGTGGGCTAGCCAGTTTCTACCAGTGCCTATAACTCGGGCTGTCAAAGATTGCTTTAAGTCGCGGTTCATTCGTTCTACTACACTATTACCCTCGGGTCTGTAGGGGCTTGAAAATTTGACTTGGACTCCCAACGAAACCATAGCAGCCTTATATGCCTTAGAGGCGAAAGCCGGACCCTGGTCCGAATGGAAAGTACCACAGGCAAAAATTCCCACAAAGACACGCAAATCCTTAATGACAGTCCGTGAATCAGCGCTTCGATGCGGCCATACCCATACAAAGCGTGTGCATGAATCAACTGCTACTAAGATGTATTTAAACGCAGTATCAGAAGAAAAAGGACCGCAGTGATCCAAATAAACGCAACCAAGCGGTTTATTAGAGATGTACAACTGTGTCTGAGGCGGACGCGCAGTAGTAGAAGGCTTAATCTGCTGGCAAATGTTACATTGAAGAACATATTCACGCGTCTGTTTGTACAGACCCCGCCACCAGAATCTCTGTTGTAGCTGAGTTACAGTGGCCGAGACGCCCGCATGCGCAGACGCCACACCTTCATGTGCCGCTGTAATCAAAGCAGCTCTGCGATCCGAGTTGGGAACTAAACGCTCGCCAACTTCAGGGATTTTCACATAAGGAACCTTATCGGGACTTAAGTGGTATGTGTATTTAGAAGGGAATCCCGCAGGATATTTACCTCCCTTCTCCGTTGCAGCTACAGCTGCCAAGATGTCATCATCGATTTTGCTTTTGGACCTCGTGACTGCTCAACTAAGTATTTTGATACCGCTGACTTCGCTGCTTCATCAGCAAGCGAGTTGCCAACAGCGTGAACCCCCATGCGCTGATGACCGAGAGTATGAATCACAAACACGAGTGGCAGCTTCTCTTTAAGTTCCGCCACTCGGACCCAGATAGTTTTATGTTTTATTGTGCTACCTTTGGAGTCACGAAAATCATTCTGAATCCAAAAGAACAAGTTTTCATTGTAAGACTGGACACAGTAGTAAGAATCACTTACTATTAAAGTCGTCACACTAGGATCTGCGTACTCCAATGCAAGCATCAGAGCACGAAGCTCTGCCAATTGTGCGGTGCAGTCTCCAAGCGTCTGCGTGTGCACGACACTGGACTTGAACTCATCGTTCACCATGGCACCGACCACAATGGCGCAAGCGGAAACGTAGGCATGTTTAGAGCCATGCGCAACCTGCGCCGAACCATCAGTGTAAATGATGCAATGGAAATCCTCCAACGGCCGCATTGCTAATGGAGCAGGATGAACAAACTCATACTGTAAATACTCCTGGGACCGTAAGGTGGCGTCAAAAATAAACGTGACATCCTGGGACGTCAAGGACGCAGCCCATTGAATCCACCGAGGGTGCAAAGCTTTGGAATTAGGTACACTGGCTTTCGTAACCGCCTCTAAGGCAGGGCACGGGGTAACAACCAACATGCGCTTTCCCTGTGACAGGGCACGTTCCTTAAGAATTGCCATCTGCACAGCCGTTAAAACTTTCTCCACAGTGGAAAAACGCAATTCAGCCGAAGTGTACAAGTGTGACTTGTAAGCAATAGGTACTGTATCTCCTTCATTAAAAGTCAGGTACGTGAAACCCACCGCCCCAGGGATAATTCTTATCACCAGGTTGGTCTGGTTATCACGAGTCTGTAAGTATTCAGAAGCGAGCAAATCAGCCTGCAAAGACTGCAGAATGGCCGAATGCTCAGGCAGCCAGCATGATTTGGAAAAAGATGGTTGTATCAAAGCATACAAAGGCTTGATACGCTGGGCATATTCCGGAATGTAAGTCCTCCCGAAATTCTGAAAACCCAGAAGAGATTGTAATTTTTTCAGTGTTGTCGGAGAACACAACTGTGCACATTTCTCCAGGAAATGGGGTGCTAAACCCTTCCCTTCATGGTTAAGCTCGTAACCTAGAAACAACACTGTGTACTCTGCAATGTGTGACTTTGCAAAGTTAAACTTGTAACCTACGTCAGCAAAGTTACAAATTATGCTATTTACTCGACACAGATGCTCCCAAAGATCGTCGTCTGTGAGATAAATGTCATCCACATACGAACAAGCAACTGGGTCGAAGCTCTCCAAAAGAGAGACTATGCGCGCGGAAAAAACTCCCGGACTGTTCTTGTAGCCCATTGGGAGTCGTTTAAACATTTTTTGCACTCCGCCGCACGTAAAACTGGTCCATTGGGAACTTAGACCATCTAATCTATGTGCATAAAAACCATTGGAAATGTCAAGCGTGGTTTTGAACCGTTTACGCTCAAGACTATTCACTAACGCAGAGCCGTGCGTATTCTGTACTGCACAGTTACGGCAATGCGAGTTCAAATGCCTATAATCCAAAACCAAACGATATGACCCGTCCGGTTTGTTCACAGTAAAAAGGGGGTTATTCATCGGTGACACACACGTTTCAATTACACCTTGATATTCCAATTGTTCAAGGATAGCCGCGACTGAAGCTTTCGCTTCACGCTGTATGGGATATTGGGGTTGAGGCTGTGGCTGTGACCGTAAAGGAATCTCATGGCTTGGTGACAATTTGTCCCAGCCACACTGATTGCGGTACACAGCCGGCGCAAGCGCCAGAGCCCACTCTTCTGCAAAATGCAGCGCCTCCACCCTCGGCACAGTGTGCGCGAAGCTGGGCAGGATTACCTCCTCCCCTCGCGGAGCTGCGAGAACAAAAGGTGGGGGCCAGTCAGCCTCCGAAAGCAAAATGTCATACGTAGACGAGAGATTTTCCCAAAATACCCCTTTTACAGTTCGCTGCATGTCACCTTCAATTAACAGGACAATTTCAAAAAGTCTTTCAGGGGGAGCAACCTGCGTATCTGCAGTTTCAATCACAACAAAAGTTTCAGTCGCTGTCACCTTCAACAGTGGACGGAGGGCCTCTCTCACTATGGTAATCTCTGCAGCGCTGTCCAGCAAGGTCAGAGCCCACGTCAGATTCCGAAGCCGCGTTCTCACTATCTGGGGCATAACGATGCGCGGTCAGGGCAGCGACTTTCTTCGTGGCAAACTGAGGTCTCTTGGGCGTAGAGCCTTCCTGCTGATCTCCACTGGAACGCGGGCGGGGCTGACCACGTCCTTGCTGGCCACCCCGGCCCTTGCCGCCCCCTCCACAACTGGTTGACGGAGCCGATGAGTCCTGAAAGGAACGAGGAGAGCGTTGTTCAGAAGCCTGAAACCTCTCAGGCGACTTAATCATCGCGCGGTCGCGCAAATCATAAACACGATCCGACTGCGCAGGCAATGGAGACGCAGGAGTAGAAACCTGTGTTTGTTGTTGTTGTTGCTTACCCTGATTCTGTTTTTAGGCCAATTTTGTTTCTTGGACTTTTGTTGACCACCAGTTTCCGATGTCTGACTCTGGGGCTGTTTCTTCTCTTTATCAGGAAAAGTTTTAACCCCTTTGGAATTGCGGCCCACCATTGCGTAAGCATGCACAATAATCTTTGCTAACTGTCGGGGTCGATCGGGCTCGGGAACCAACGCTAACGCGTTAGCAACTTGAAAGTTCACTGCATCCCCCTTGACATTCGCAAGGATCACACCGCAAACCACTTCAAAGGAGCCACACAGGCGCATGCCCAATTCAACAGCCGCCTCCGGTCCATGTTCATCCTGAACACGTTTAAGGACCCCACCTAGGTTGGTCACAGACGGGGAGCCATAGCACCTCGAATAGACCGCTGCAAAAGTTTTTCCCCAGGTTTCACAGTCAGCAAGGTCAGGAGCCAGATCCTTCGGTAAACTCAGTGTAAGAATCCGGTGCTTATCACCCGGACTCGTATTAGGAAACACAGCCTCCAGCTGGCCGAATTTCTCAGCAAGCCAGAACGGAAAATCGTCCTTTTCTAAGGGCTTTTTACCCATCACGGAATTAACCATGACCGGGTTGATTTTCAGACCAGCATGTTCTGCTCGAAGCTGTGCGCCTCTAGGGGCCGCTTCCTGAACATTACGTCCAATGTAATGAACAAGCGCTCTAATCACTCCCACCGCGACTTCATGAAGCTGCCGCAGGTCGCCCACGTTACAAGCGTTACGTCTAGGGTGAGGAGTAAATCCACCCAAAGCAGGCCAACTAGTGCCCGCAATGGACAAAGGACCCAACCTCGGAGCGGTCATAGCGTGGATAGGGCGCCACCAAACCAAACTCCATGCTGCCAAGCGTCAATAGGAACCTCCAGTGCTCTGTACGGAGCGTACGCAGCCGGTACATCTGAAGCAGTGTAAGTGTGGAACACACCAGAATTAGCGTCCACCGCCGGAAATGTCACCCACGAATAAAACAGTTCGTACGGGTAAGCATGTTCCGCGCTCACCACCAGAACCACAGCCAAGCCATCCAAAGGAACATCATACATCCGCAAATGGTCACGCACCGCAATGCGACTATGCTGCGGGATGTCCACTGCTTGAGCCATGTCAGCACAGGAATTAGAAAAAACAAATTATACTTCGTAGCACAACTGGGTAGTAATTCAAAGAAACCGTTTTAGATAGATTCAAGCTTGAAAATCACCTATTTCAAAAATAGGTAGGTTTTTCCGACACTGCCGTTTTCCGGAAACGGGAATGTAGGCGTTAAGGTTTGAATGATATACTACTCGAGTGTCATGTTATAGGGCCAACCAACGTATGGGCGCCATGTCGCAGGGTTTCCGTACTCTCACAGAACTGTGCACAGAGACCTAGAACCTGGGTGAGTCAGGGTGACCCACAACTCACCTAAGTTTCAGAAATCCCCTTACCAGGCTAGCTACAGTATCTCATCGGCAGTAAATACTTCCCGATGTCTTAGACAATCCAGAACATGAACTTAGAATACCTCAGGTATCGTGGAACACATGAACACTCTTTCGTTATATTATCATTCCAAACCGAAACTGGGAGGCAATGAGAACACGTGCAAGTTTGAAATGTTTATTTTTTCAATGCAACATTCTCAAACGCAGTATCTTGTATAATACCAACATACATATTATAAAAATCAGAGTCAGCAGCATAGTCACTAATCCATAATAAGCAAACTGTGATAACATATTATGATGCAAAAATCTATAGAATTCTGTATCACCTATATTTCGCGCACCCTAATTAGCATATTATATTATATCTAAGAAGGTCTCATCTGGGCTTTAGCTGGGCGAACCCATACCTCAAATTCTCAGTAGTAGGAGATCACATCAACAGCTACCAGCTCTCAGCATGTCCAGCATCAAGTGTGTTTTTCAATTCCCTGTAACTGTATCTTGAACTCACGTAAAGCCCAAAGTTGGCACAAACATTATTTGTGTTATGACTAACGTAGTGCGAGGATCAGGCCTACAATAACCTTGTGTTAGAGTGTGCAGCTCTCAATGTGCAGACAGTTGTACCAAGTGTTCCAGGCACGACTGATATCAGTACAATAATATATTATTCTGAAGTAAATCACATCTTTCGTCTAGGTTAAAAGCTGTAATAACAATTAGGTGTCGTGTGCAAACCGAAGCAGAAAGAAAAGATGGCGTTTAAACATTTAACAAGCACATGCTAACTTAACACAACCTATGGAAACGTAATAACCATATGACAATCCATTTGTGGATGTCGTCCCCTTGCTTAAAGGGGGGCACTATCTTACTCAGGTGCCTAGTGTCTAAACTCCTGTTTTCCCGTGGGGGAATGCTGCCACCAGTGGGATTTGTCCCACTCAATTCTTGCTCTCTAGCAAAGGCGAGTCTTTCTTTGGCCAGGGCAAGTTCTTCCCTTTCGATCCGCAGATTGACTTCCCGCTCCTTAGCTTCGTACACTCTCCTCTGAGGGGATGTCATCCCTCTTCGAGCAGAGCCTCGAGAGCCATTGGTTCGAACGGATCTATTAGAGCCTCTCGACAGAGACCTAACTCGTCCATTCCCAATGTTAAACTGTCCGGAGAGGGGCCCCAGGGGTCTCCTAGTCCCACTCTCGTGCCGGCTTAAGTTGTCCCTAGTTAGCTGGCTAACCACTACTGGACCTTTGTCTGCCTCGTCCCCAGATGTCTCTGGATCCTCGTCCTCCTCTTCACCTTCTGCGGAGAGATGGATAAGGTCAGGGTCACCTGCGGTTCCCTCGAGGGGGGCATATTCCCTTCTGGATGAGAAGGGTCGGTGTTACCCGCCCTCCTAGCATCATAAGTCTCCAAGAGACCAATCAGGAACGGAATGGTAGGGTTTGCACCCTGTTTTAGCTTCCGAGATGTACAGATTTGTCGCATCTCTTGGAAGCTAAGTGCAGCATATCTGGAAGTGACCTGTGGAAGGTCGACTGACACAAGGGGAGACTCAGAGATTCCTCCTTTGTCTGACATGCTGCTTCTAGTGTGGTGTAAGTGATGCACCTACCTACACTATATGTTTACCTACTGATCCCTTGCTAAGAGTTGTAGCCAAGGTGTGCTAAGCCTTGAGGAGCTACAACAGCTGGTTCAGTAGAACTCAGAGTATTCTAAGCTAAGTTATATGTACCTGGAGTACTTATGCGATCTTTCACAAGATATTCTTAGGATACGCGTGGTAAAACAACAGCAAGCTCAAATCCCACCGCTGCCACCAATGTGAGAAGTTGGCCTGATATGCAGTGCTCACTATTCTAGTGATCACTATGCATCAGTCCAAACGACCCTTATGGTGATTGGTTGTAAGTCAACCTTAGACCAGCTATCCTAGTAGTGTGGATACGAGCAGTCTTCGGGCTAAACTCTAGAGGGCGTGTTAAGCCAGCTGTTATACCATCACATACCCCTTGAACACCAAGTGAAAGGACACCACACAAGTGTTATGAAAATAAACAGTGTATTTATTAGAATCACAACAGCCCTGTACTCTTTATGAGGACAGGGTACTAAGCACACAACGAAACTCTTAAGAAAATACTTCAAGTGCACAATCAATACAAGTGCCCGAGGGCACGGAAAGTTTAGTGGTCTCGGGCGGACCCGATAAGGCAAGTCGGAAGCGATATGGACTCGGGACCCTTAAATAAGGAGGCTATGTGGGCACCGAAATGCCGAAGTTACCTAGCCCCAAGGGCTGCGGCTGCACAAGTCTTTACAGACGTCGGGAGTCTTCGCTGACGAGCCAGGAGCCGGAAGGAAGGAGTTGCTGGCCGGCGACCAGTGTAGATAGTTCGTAGAGATCCAAGCCTGGATCAGAGATGGATGACACCTGAAAGCAGAGGGGACCAAGTTCGTAACTACTAGCGAGTAGTCAGAGGGTACCAGGAAGGCACCGGATGATCGTCACCTCGACTAGGTGAGTGGGCGACGCTAGGCTCTGCAGTCTCACGGACCAGGAGGCGTTGTCGGCGACCAGGATGGAGGTGCGAGCTGTCCCACGAAGGTTGATGCTGTCGGCGTCGCTGGGCCCAGGATTGGGGCAACAAGCCTTGGCAAATTTCAGGGCCACGTGGTGGGCCTAAAATGGCGTCTTGAGTGGACCAGGAGGGTCCGGGGTGCTCCTCTCGTAGAAGGGAGCAAAGGCCAGTCTGGAGCAACCAGACCAGCAGCGTTGGTTGTCGGGTGTCGTCAAGAAGGTCACAAGCCAGCGGCTAGTGATCAGACAACGTGCTGAACAGCAAAGAGCAGAAGGGCCCCACGCAGATCGTGGAGATGCTGGGAGGCTGCACTTCGGTGCTGGAGCTGCTCAGGGTCGGGGCTTCTCGGACCCCAGAGCACTCACCAGAGGATCCCTCGGTGGTCGTGCTGGTTAAGAAATCGTGCAGGTCTTGATGATGGCCGGTCCCTTGAGGTCTCGTCGCACCCACAGCGTGGGTAGAGGTCAGAGGTGCCAGGGAAGCCGGTTCTCGTCGAGCTAAGCAGTCGGATTCCTGAGGAATGACTTGCAGCAAACCGCAGAGTTCTTAGATGGTGCCTGCGGATGCAGGGTGACTACTCCTTAGCCACAAGGGAGAAATCTTGAGAAGAGTCGAGAGTTCCTTTCGTAGAAAGTATTCTTGATTCAAAGATGATCTGATTTGGAAGGGTCCCCGCTCCTGCCTTTATCCTAAAGAAAGGGGTGGGTACATGACTAGGTCCTGCCCTAGGGGTGGGACCAGGAAGGGGGGTAGTTACACCCCTCTCCCCTGCCGGACTTTCCCCAGGTCAGGGGCGGGCGCGCCCCTGGAACTGGTTCTAGCCAGCAGATGCGTAGTGAGCACCAGGGTGCCACTCAGCAGTCACCTTCTTGTAAAGCCCTGCCTACCCAGGATACGCAAAACCCTGTCTGGGATGGTGCGAACACCGCCCCGGCCAGGAAACCCTTTGTCCAAGCTCTCCTCGCTGGAAGGACTCCCAGCAGCAGGAGGTCAGACTCGTGTCTGTGGTGGCAGCATCCATTTTGTGGAGCTGAGGCTTCAGTTAACTTTAACCGGGGTTCACAGTTACATACATGTCGTGTCCCTCTAGAAGGGCGGAATGCTAACCTCGTCGCCAGCATTGGTGAGGGGTCAGCATCCCGATTCGTATGACACCTTACTCGACATGTCTTGATAACGCGGTACCGGAGTTAGCGATATGGTATGCGTTATCATGGAACAGCCATTGGGTCTTGGTTCCGCAAGCTGCAACCGGGCTCGGCTCGTGCCAGAGCCCAATTCACACGATTCCATGCACTCTGCCTTCAGGATTGTTAAGGCCTGCCATAGGAGTGACTGATAGGAACTCGGGTGTCCATTTTAGGGTTAGATATAGGGATACTATACCTACAGCCACGGGCGAGTACGCCACGTTGCCCCAGCTGTCAACAACAACAACAAAGGAGTTTATAAAGCGCCTGGTGACGCCATCACGGCGTGTCCCCGCGCTGTGGAAAGAAGTCAGGTGCATAGTAGGGAGTTACAGGGAAAACAGGTGAGTTTTTAAGCTTTTCCTGAAGGCAGTCTCTGAGTCCGCTAGTCTGATCTCCATAGGGAGAGCATTCCATTCCCTGGCGGCCATAACCCGAAAAGAGCGGCCACCCATTCTGGCCTTCCTAATACGAGGTACTGTGAGCAAGCCAGTTCCCCTGGAGCGAAGAGTTCTATTGGGCTCATAGGGAATGGCTAAGTCATTCATATAGGAAGGAGCTTTTTGGGAGATGATCCTATGGCACATTAGTAATGCTTTAAAGAGAATTCTCTTTTTTATGGGTAGCCAGTGGAGGGTATCTAAAGCAGGTTTGGATGGAGCTCTCTTGGGAAGTCTAAGGACTAGACGTGCTGCTGTGTTCTGCAGGACTTGAAGTCTCCTGATGTTATTTTGCGATGTTCCGAGCAGAAGCACATTCCCATAGTCTATTCTAGAAGTCACGAGCGCCTGTGTCATAGTGCGCCTTGCTTCAAGAGGGAGGAGATCCAGGGTACGGTTAAGGGTCTTCAAGACCCCATAGCATTTACCGACCACCCTGTTCACGTGGCAGTCGTAGGAGAGTTTAGGATCAACCCAAATCCCTAGATTTTTGGCTGCTTCACAGGGGGGGGGGGTAGCGGCCCCAGACATGAAGGCCACCACTCCTTGGTCCAGCTCGAATCCCTAACTCCCATAACAAGAACCTCTGTTTTCGAGCCATTAAGCTTCAGGCAGTGTTGGGTCATCCAACCTGCCAGAGCTTGCATGCAGGATTTGAAGTTGTCTGGAGAGACAGAGGGGGCTTGGGATAGGGAGATGAGAAGTTGGGTATCGTCGGCATATGAGACTAATTCAATGCCGAACGATTGAACCACTTCAGCCAGAGGGGCCATATACAGGTTGAACAGGGTGGGGCTCAGGGCAGAGCCCTGAGGCACCCCCTGTTCCAAGGCAATGCTGTCAGAGAGAAAAGCACCTCTCTGAACCTGAAAGCAGCGGCTGGTGAGAAAAGCCTTTAGCCAGCCCAATGCTTCCTTGGTGACCCCGGCTTTGTTCAGACACTGTAGCAAGATGGAGTGTGCTACAGTGTCGAACGCCGCACTCAGGTCCAGCATTATAAGTGCCATGGTCTGTCCTGCATCTACACCTGCCCGTAGGGTTTCTGTCGCTCTCAGTAGGGCGGTTTCGGTAGAATAACCTGCCCTGAATCCTGATTGGGAGCTGTGAAAAGCACCATTTGATTCTAGATGGGCCATAAGTTGGCTATTAGCTATTTTCTCAGCCACCTTCGCTAAGTAAGGTAGCAGCGAGATGGGCCTGACTGATGTTGGGTTTTTTCTTTATCGGCAGCACAATAGCTTTTTTCCATTCCATAGGTAGGGTGGCCGTAGAGAAGGAAAGTTGGAGGATGTGCCTGAAGTGACACTCAAGGACCTCCAGACTGGCTGTAAGTATCCTGGGGGGGGCAGGGTCCCGGGGAGAGCCAGACTTAATGCTCCTACAGATGCTGGTAAGAGCAGTAGTGTGAGGAACAGAGAAACTGGTCAGGCATTTTTTAGTATGGATGAGCTCCAGATTTTCAGTAAAGTCAGATCCTGATGGCATGTCGGTGGAGAAATTAGAGTAGATGGTAGTGATTTTATTAGCAAAGTATTTGGCAATATCATTGCATTTCGCCACCGAGTCATTAAGGGCATTGCTCTCGTTGGTGACTACCGAGATTTCCTTAAAAATTTTAAAAAGCTCCTTAGAGGAGTTTTCTGCTTCACCTATACGGGTCTTATAGTGTAGAGCTTTAGCGGAACGGATTAATTTATAATATCTTGCTTGCTCTTTTTTATAGTGGTCTTTAGCAGTGGGACAGAAGTTGACACGCCAATCTCGTTCCAGTTTTTTACAGGCGGTTTTGGCATCTTGAAGTTCAGATGTAAACCATGGGGAAGGTTTCCTCAATTTCTTGTTGGTCACTGATCTTCGGATGGGAGCAGTATCATCGAGGGCAGTGAGGATAGTATTTTTTAGACAAGTATAGGCGGTCTCACAGTCGGAGCCTTTGGGGGGTCCAGCCAGTTCAAGCTTGTCAGCAAACGTATTAGGATTAAAATTTTTCCATTTGCGACAGCGATAGGTCTGCAGGTTTTCATTCTTGACTGCAGTTTCAGTTGCTGATATGTGTAAGGGAATCACAAAATGGTCAGACCAAGGCACGGGAACAGGAGGAAGCACTTTTACTCCGTTCCAGTTGCTAAATACTGGATCGAGCAGGTGACCCTGTCTATGAGTGGGGCTTTGATGTTTAAGATCTAGCTGCAGAGACAGTAATTCTGCTTGTATGCTGATGGCGTCTTTGTCCCCAGCATCATCAAAGTGTATATTCATATCACCTAGCACCAAAAGTCTAGATTTCCTTAAAGCAAGATGGGCTGTGGCCTCTATAAGGCTGCACGTAAAATCAAACAGTCTTCCCGGGGGTCTGTATAGAAGAATGCCAGATAGGGAATATTTAGGACTCACTATAATAGTGAAAGATCCAGCTTCGCAGTGATCAATATTCACCGGCGATAAAGAGCATTCCAAGGGGGCTCTGACGGCAATGGCTATTCCGCCTCCCCTACCATCCTGCCTATCGAGCCTGGCGAGGGAGTATCCTGGAGGCATCGCCTCGATGATATCTGGATCAGAGTGCTCACCAAGCCAGGTTTCGGTCAGAAATAGGATCTCAAGAGCTTCATCCTCAAGGAGGTGATAAATTTGGATGTTATGTTTGCTTAGAGATCGACAGTTAAGTAGTGCAGCTTTTAAAACACTTTTATGGGGGGTGTCAGAAGAGCCGGTGCTAGGTGTAAAATGGCACACTGAACAATCGTGTACTGATAGCGCCTCCATGGAGTGTAAACAAGATGACATATGGGCAGGGCGTAGACTGAGCAGAGTATGTTTGTCATACCGTAATGGTGGGGGCTGTGCTTGACCAGGGTTTCTGGCCCCGCGCCCCGTCCGGCCGCGGACGGGCGCAGACGGGCTTGACTTTGGCTCGACTTCGGCGCGCTTCCGGCGCGCCCGCTGCACGCGTCCGCTGCGCGGTCGCTGACCAATACACATTTATAGGCTGTAGGGGCAACTAGAGCGCTGACCATCCGCCCGAGCCCGGAAGTGCTAGGCTCCTCCTCACCCTCCGCAAACAAACGCCCAGAAATGGACGCGGCGGACCGGGGCGGGAGTCGGCAGATAGGTGAGTGCAATTACAGTCCAACAGAACAGTTTTAAACGTTTTTAAAAAAGGCTAGTGCCTAAACATTAAAAGACGCTGTAATCAGCGCTAAACAGGGAGAGCTGTAAAAGTTGCCCGCGCGAGCGGAAAGAGCCTGCCACTGCCACCGGCAAGACTCCCTTCCACAACGCGACTGAACAAACAGGAAGTTTATATGCAATTAGCCTACAGCGCAACTAGAGCGCTGACCATCCGCCCGAGCCCGGAAGTGCTAGGCTCCTCCTCACCCTCCGCAAACAAACGCCCAGAAATGGACGCGGCGGACCGGGGCGGGAGTCGGCAGATAGGTGAGTGCAATTACAGTCCAACAGAACAGTTTTAAACGTTTTTAAAAAAGGCTAGTGCCTAAACATTAAAAGACGCTGTAATCAGCGCTAAACAGGGAGAGCTGTAAAAGTTGCCAGCGCGAGCGGAAAGAGCCTGCCACTGCCACCGGCAAGACTCCCTTCCACAACGCGACTGAACAAACAGGAAGTTTATATGCAATTAGCCTACAGCGCAACTAGAGCGCTGACCATCCGCCCGAGCCCGGAAATGCTAGGCTCCTCCTCACCCTCCGCAAACAAACGCCCAGAAATGGACGCGGCGGACCGGGGCGGGAGTCGGCAGATAGGTGAGTGCAATTACAGTCCAACAGAACAGTTTTAAACGTTTTTAAAAAAGGCTAGTGCCTAAACATTAAAAGACGCTGTAATCAGCGCTAAACAGGGAGAGCTGTAAAAGTTGCCAGCGCGAGCGGAAAGAGCCTGCCACTGCCACCGGCAAGACTCCCTTCCACAACGCGACTGAACAAACAGGAAGTTTATATGCAATTAGCCTACAGCGCAACTAGAGCGCTGACCATCCGCCCGAGCCCGGAAGTGCTAGGCTCCTCCTCACCCTCCGCAAACAAACGCCCAGAAATGGACGCGGCGGACCGGGGCGGGAGTCGGCAGATAGGTGAGTGCAATTACAGTCCAACAGAACAGTTTTAAACGTTTTTAAAAAAGGCTAGTGCCTAAACATTAAAAGACGCTGTAATCAGCGCTAAACAGGGAGAGCTGTAAAAGTTGCCAGCGCGAGCGGAAAGAGCCTGCCACTGCCACCGGCAAGACTCCCTTCCACGCAGCCAGTTGTGTCAGATTTAGAGGGCCATCCAGGGGTGGCATAATACATGCTTCAGCCCCTGGTAGGCCCTGGGTACACCGATGCCCTGAGTTACAGGGTCTGACAAGGTGGCCCAGTTCCAATTGGGTAATGCACCGGAGGTACACATCAATTTAGCGAGAGAACAGCTAGGCTGTGGGTCTGATTGGCAGGCCCACAGCCCGAGAAAGTCGTAAACCAGTGAAACAAAAGCAAACAAATCTGGGTGATCATAGGATTGCAGACCCTACTCTCCTACAACATTGACTTAAAATACCCAACTGGGAGGGGGCGTGGCTAGCAGCCGAGAGGAATGGCCGCAGCCTGAAGGAGCTCCGGGGATAAGACTGAGTCCCCAGCCATCCGATCATTAATCCGGAAGAAATATTATGCCCAGAGTCGATATCTTGGAATCAAAGACGGAGCAGCGAAAAACGATCCGGCGCTGGAGACACTGCGTGCTGGAAATCACGAGCTACAGGCGGCGGAGGGTGCGGGCCTAAGACCTGACCAGAAGCCGGGGCCTCAATTGTGTTGGTGAGCCCGGGTGCCTGCACTAAGATCGGCAGAGTATACCGCGGTCGGGAGGGCAGAGACCACCTCAGTGAGTGACACCGGACGCGAAAGGTGATGAAGCAACCTGCCGCCCAGCACAAAGGGCACTGGAAGGCACAACCCCCACACATACACGGGGACTACGAGCAGCATCGGGCAGCCGGACCGTACTGCAGCAAAGAGGAAGAGCCGCCATTTTAGAGCCACCCAAATTCGGAGGAACAGCAACGGCGCCTCAGCACTGGTGAGAGCGCGGCCGGCTGGGAGAAACACCTGAGGGGGCACCTGAAATACTTATTTGAGTGACCTTTAGGAGGACTGCAAACCAATTAATTGCACCTGGACGCTGTGGTGCTCACAAGCCCACTCAAAGATCGGTGCGGGGCAAACAGTGGTCTGGTGAACAGTGACTGAAAGGGATATTTAGCGCGCCAAAAATCTTGCTGAACAGAGATTGAGGGGTACAGGCAGAAAGGGTGCAGTGGTGCAAGAGCCCTACTAAGCTAATGGCAGGTGCGCCTCGGATACAATATAAACGGCAGAGCAGACCTGAAGATTCCCAGTGCACCTTAGAAGATATCATGGCTGCCCTCCACAATGTGCAAACTACGGTAGGCTCCATATCAACGGATGTCACATTCTTCAGCGCCGACTTTTCAGACAATGTCCGCCAGGGTCGCAGAGGTAGAACAAGTGATGATGGCTCTCTCCAAAGATTCTACGCTCCTCATCAAGAAAGTGACGCGACTGGAGGATAATAGGTGTATGGGGGTGAAACTAGACGACCAGGAAGGGCATTCCCGCCGAAATTACGTAAGAATCACGGGGCTTCCGGAGACGGAAGGGGGCTCTGCTGTGGACCTCTATGTTGAAGACCTCATAAAATCTCGCCTGCAACCTAAGGGACTCTCGACCTTCTTTTCAGTAGAGAGGGCACATAGGGTGCCGGGCAGACGCCCGAAGCTCGGAGCCCCCCCCAAGACCAGTGTTGGCCCGTATTATCAGCTTTCGGGATAGAGACGCAATACTACAAACAGCCCGGGTGGCGCTGCCCATCCGGGTTCAGAACTCTGTCATATCCTTCTTCCCGGACTATACGGCAGCGGTTACAGCACGCAGCAGAAGTTTCTTGGAGGTGAAGAAGGCGATGAGAGCACGTGAACTGCAGTACTCTATGCTCTTCCCGGCAAAATTGCGTGTCGTGGCAGACGGCAAGATTTGGTTCTCTGAAACGCAGGAGGCACATGACTGGCGAACGGCGGGGAAACCAAGCAGAATGCAAAAGGGAAGAAGCCGTCTTGAAAGAACAGGAGATCCTGAGGACATTGAGCAGGACCGAGAAGAAATTGGCCAATCGCAGACGGAACAGGGAGACGGCGCGAACTGATGTGGAATAAAGGCCTCCTTGATAACAAGACAACGATGAGACTATCGATAGATGAGAACTACGGGACGTGGGGACGATACGGTCCTCCTTGGACTTCCCGCTCCCAAACGTGTAAGTAACGGTTAAGGGATTGGTTAATAAGCACTCTGCTGAGTTGGGGGGCGGACAGTTCTGAGTCCACATGGCAGGGAGGCAGGGAGGGGAAAGGGGGGAAGGGATTACTTCATGTTTGTTCTCAAGATAGTTATTGTATGGTTCAAAACACAGTCAGTTATGATCGAACACATCACACTACGAAATGCTCTCGCTCTATCCTGACGAATCTTAATGGTCTTACTAGACATGTCAGAAATAACACTGAAGGGCACGGCACAGGATGAAGCAACGGCAGTCCCTGATACAGTGGTACCTACTCTCTCCCTACTCACATGGAGTGTAAGGGGTCTTGGTGATAAGATTAACGAGGCATAGTTTTACAATGCAGTAAAAGAGGTGGCCCAGCAGTGGTGCTGCTGCAACAGACACATCTTACTGGCACATCCAGTAGGGCGATGGACAGATGGGGATATAAAATGATGGTTCACTCAGAATTCACATCGGGATCCAGGGGTGTCGGCATACTACTGAAGAAGCAATTTTCACTAACAGTAAAGGACACCAGGTCTGATAAAATGGGGAGATTTGCCGCTATAATCACACAGTGGGAGGGGCGGCCCCTAAAAATAGTGGCTATTTATATCCCCCCAGCGTTACATGCAGTGGCAATACCACACCTCGGTGAGTTTCTGCTCAGCCTTCCGGAGGGGGAGATCCTTATTGGAGGGGACTTTAACACGACCCTGGATAATACCTTAGGCAGGCACCCTGCCAGATTTGGTACATCAGGAGGTTCACGCCTGGGGAGTTTCTTAGAAGCAAAGGGCCTGATAGATATGTGTAGGAGACACCACTCAACGGAACGCCAATTTACGTATCACTCAGGAGTCCAAAACAGCCTAACCAGGATAGATTATTTCTTGGGTTCCTTGGGTAGTCTTAAAAATGTAGAGACAATAGAAATTAGGCCCCGGGGCATTTCGGATCACTCCCCAATATTACTTAAATACACTCGCTACCAGCAGAAGAGACGCCGCATTTACCCAATTTGCCTGGGTTACTTACAGGTTCAGAAAATAAGAAAGGCGCTTAAAAATGGAACAGACCAATATTTTCAAGAGAATTTGAGGTCGGTGGCCTCGCCAACCACCTTCTGGGAGGCGTTTAAGACACTTGTCAGAGGACAGGCCATTTCCTCCATATTGGCGTATAAAAGGGAGGGGCAGATGGAACTGCAAAGTAGAATCCGAATTGTACACCGCAGAAGCCCAACACGCCAGGGAACCCACCCCTGACACAGCCAACAACCTCCGACTTGTACAACACCGACACAAAGAACACCTTACGACATTGACTAGACGGCAGATACAGGCCACACAACATAAGATATATGAAGTGGGCGATAAGGCCGGAAAGTTACTAGCATGGCTAGACAGGAGAGAAAAAAGTGAAAGGTGGATTGGGCAGCTCTATACAGAGGAGGGGGAGATCACAACAGATCAACACATGATAGTAGACACACTGGCACAACACTTTCGACTCATTTATTCATCCGACTCGGAGACGTCCATAGAGGAGGCACTAACTTATATACAGGATCTCAATATGCCAAAGTTAACTCCAGAAGCGGCAAAAGAACTGGAGGATGACCTTACGGTAGACGAACTGCAAACAGCCATCGGTGCGCTGCAGTCGGGCAAAGCAGTAGGGCCGAACGGCATTCCGATTGAATTTTATAAGAGAACGGCAGGCACCACTGCACCTCACCTATTAAACATATTCATAGATAGTCTGGAAAAGGGTGACCTTCCACCGGACCAACGCACGGCCACAATAGTGGCTATTTTGAAACCTGGAAAGCCAGCGGATAGGTGTACCTCGTATCGACCCATCTCCCTAATAAATGCGGAAGCCATAATCCTTGCAAAATTGTTGGCCAGTCGGCTCACGCCGCACCTGTCGACACTTATACACCCAGACCAATCAGGATTCATGCCTGGCAGGAGTACAGCCCTTAATTTGAGAAGACTACATGGGGTACTAGCTCGCGCAGTCTATCTGGAAGAGCCGGAGGTGGTGCTCTCCTTAGACACACATATGGCGTTTGATATGGTCAAATGGCCCTTTTTCTTCGCAGTGCTAAAGCACCTGGGGTTTGGCCCCAAATTTTGCTCATGGGTTCGACTCCTGTACACCAAACCTATAGTGCATGTCACTGCCAATGGTCATATATCGGATGAATTTCCCCTAGCGAGGGGCACGCGCCAGGGCTGCCCTCTGTCGCCGTTACTCTTCGCACTAGTATTGGAACCTCTGGCGACATGGAAACGATGGGAACCAACGATACGAGGCCTCAAATGGACAGACGATTGGGAAGATCGAGTGTCCCTCTATGCAGATGATATACTGGTATATTTGGGAACGCCGAGACGCTCCATATTGACCCTCCTGGACATCTGCATGACTTATGGTGCGGCTTCCGGTTACACCATCAACTGGTCCAAGTCGATACTTTACGTGCTGCATGGCCCTCCACCTAACCTTCCAGATAATTGCCCGCTTAAAATAGCGGGAAACACGTTTAAATATTTGGGTATTTATATAGCTACCGACTACGGAGAATTTTTAAATAAAAACCTGCAGCCACCACTGGAGCGTCTTAGGCGAGATGTGCGTCACTGGGGGACGCTGCCACGAACGTTATTAGGAAAGGCAGCACTTTTTAAAATGATGGCCCTGCAGCGTTTCTTTTATGTCTCAGAGAATACGCCATACCAAGTACAACCAACTTATTTAAAGGCTATTTCGGCACAGGTATCTGGCCTTTTGTGGGGTAGTGGACCAGCACGAATTGCACAAGCCAAATTGGTGAGAGGATGGTATGATGGGGGAATAGCACTCCCTGATGTGCAGCTCTACTATTGGGCTGCGCAGCTAAAGGTGATTAACCAGTGGCTGCATATCCCACAATCAGATCCGGCATTCAAGGCAGATAGAACGCAACTTGGTGCAAGGGGTATGCTTTCTCCCCTATATGACAAAAAAATTGGCATTAACAATGTTTGGCCCGCTGCACCATTCGCTGGTGTTATGGCACGCTCCTCAGGCAAAACTGGGATGGCGGGGGATGATCACCCAGCTTACTCCGCTAAGGGACACAAAAAAATTAGGAAGACTCTGAAACAGTAAGGGCTTCGATCAATGGGATGACATAGGAATATCAACAGTGGGTGATTTGTGGCAAGGAGGTGAAATAGTGTCGTTTGAGCATCTGCAACAGCTCTATAAATTAGCGCCCTCTGAAGTATTTAGATATACACAAATTAGACATGCCCTGATGACGGCGCTACCGCCTGGCTTTTTAGGTACCAGAAATGTCCCCTATGGAGGATAGGTTACTAACTGAGTACATGCAGAAGAGAGCTACCTCGTTTACCTACCGCAAATTAGTGAATAACCTGCCCGACCCAACAGGACTCCTGAGAAGTAAATGGTCGCAAGACATAGGAGATGTAGACGACTTAGAATGGCAAGAAGCGTTAGCATCCCAGAGGGAGGGGGGCATACCCTCACGCCTTAGGCTTGTACAACTTCGAATCTTACACCGATCATACTACACCAGACTTGTCCTGCACAAGATGGAAAAAATAGAATAACCCCTTTGTCTCCGCGGTTGTGGGGAAGAAGGAACCTTTCTTCACACCGTATGGGATGGTCCTAGAATAGCAGTGTATTGGACGCAAGTGTTGTGCACTATATCACAATCACAGGGAGTGTCACTCTTGCCAGAACCACGCAGATACTTGCTAAATATATGGGAGCCAAATGATCTCACACGGTATGGGCAGAGATGGGTTACGTAAGGAATTATGATAAATAAGAGAAATATAGCGCAAAAGTGGGGAGGGATGGAGGTGCCTAATCAGGCAGCGTGCACCAGAGACATGGATGAGGCCATGATAACCGAAAGGGCAGTGTTTAGTAATAAAGGATGCCCCAAAAAATGGACTAAAATCTGGGGGACATGGAACGATTATAGGGGGGTATTTGTGATCCATTGTTCGATAGAGAGGACAATGACTCAGATCTGGATGAAGGGTGAGGCGCTGTGGGTGGCGGGTCAGGGCTTGATTTTAACTGCTGATGATTGGCAAAATAGTAGGTATGTGTTACTCGTTGGACAGTGTAATAATGAAGTGTGGAACTATGATGTTTTATTATATAAACGACTGACTCATTGTGTTAAAATGCTGAAAATGAATAAAAAGTAATTAAAAAAAAATACTCAACTGTTGCTTCTAAATATGCCTACCCCAATGTACCTAACCTAAGTCTAGTATGCGGGAAGAAGTAAGTATTGTGTAGCATGGGTTTAGTTGTTTTTGCCAAGAATCTACCAAAGGTTTCTCTAGGTTCTAATCAGCTCCATACCTTGGTTTAGAATGAAGGAGGTCTGGTATCTCTGTCTCAGGACTCGATTTCCCAATACCCCGCAAGGGGAGCTTGGAAACACTGGAGCTGGATTCTTGGCAAAAGAAAGGCAGCCTCTTGATGACTGCGTCAGCTGGAGGGTCAGCTTCCTTCTGCACTTGCTGTAGTGAGCTGTGTCGGGCAAGTAGATAGTCGAACTGCTCCGAACCACCATAGTTTGTTATAGCAAGTGAAGGTATATTTATATCTTGAAGGTGTTTAGGAATGCCATAGATTGACGTAAAGTCGGGCATAATAACATCAGGAAAGAACCCCTAGGGAATTTGTTCTTTGCAAAGTACATGAGTTCTTGAACAAATCAATATTCAAGCACGGGGAAGTTCCCTAACTGCTTAAGCCGATTTTCCAAGAAACTATTGTGACCTTTGGTACGGGTGGAAGTATCCATGCCTGTGTTTGGTCTGCATGGGCTATGTCTAAATAAGAGATTGATTTCTATGCCTATATATGGGAAATGTGAATTGTACCTATATAAGGGCATGAATCAGGAAAATTCACTCGGAGCTGTAAACGCCACACAACAGATCCTGAAGATACGCAGTCTAAGGATCTCGACAGGGAAAGTGTAGAAAGTAGTTCAATGAAACACAAAAATACTGTGGAAATTCGCTTATCGTTTTTGCCTAAAGAATGTAACAAAAAACAAATCTCAGCTGTATAAATAGAAACAAAGACAGCAAAAGAAGCATGAGTAAAGCTATTGCATATCAAGGCAAAAGTTATATATTTCTGAAGGAACACAAATGGATTGAGACGTCCTCAAAAGTGTAAAGCATTCTTACCTAAGATTCAGGTGTGCTCCTTTTGCAGGAGATCCATGTAATTCAGCCAGATGTCTCTTGGCCGCTTTCCCAAACAGCACTGTACAGCACCAGCAAGGATAATTCGTACAATCACCAAACAAGTAGCAAGTGGGGTCCCTTCCTGGGTGGTTCACAAAACCCTAGCAGGGCCTTCTTTACATCCCCCCTCCACCAGGTCTCCAAAAACCCATAGCTACATCGGAAAGATCCTGCTTCCATCATTCTGTGCCACACCTACAGTCTCAGCATTTAGGCTGCAGAAACGATATTTAAGGATTTCACTAAGGAACTAGATTTTTTCCTCTTCCTGTTTGGTGCAAGATTGCCAGCAGTGTCTGGGAATCAAGGATGCTCATTGCTTATTGCTGCATGCTGGAGGATGGTTCTTAAAGAGCAGCCAGGACCTCAAAAAGATCAAATTAAATTTGAGTGAGGGGAGTTTACCTCAATAGTAATCAGATGTAGCCTTCAAGATTGAAAGAGAAGCTGGGACATCTTGTGAATTAGGAAACAGAATGAAGATCAGTTTACTTATGAAATTTCATGTATAATAATAGTGGGTGGAATTTGTAACGGAAGTGGTTCCAAAACAGAAAAGAGAGGCAAGAAGGCTAAGTTGTCAGAAAGTTTTTTAGTTTTTTTTAACTTTTTCATGTTTCATGACCTTAGAAGAGAGCATGGAGGAACTGAAAGATCAGCGGTGTCTATGGGACTCCCAATGAAAATATATAACGAGCGCTCTAAGAATGCAAAATTTAATTATGTGAAAGTTTATTCACATTTTTTGTGTTACGCAACTTACAAAAGAGAAAATTACAGCTCAGCAAAATCAGTGGAAAAAGAAGGCATGATACAATGATTCAACTGGGTTACTTTTACGGGATTGTCATGCACCTCAGCAAGATATAAAGGGCTTGATTAGTGCTCAATGAGTAGCAGATGTAGCGTCTCCTGCATAAAACACCATTAACAGAGGACCTGACATCATATTATTGAATAAAAGTTGGATAAAATGTAACAAGGGCAAACAAGAACAACATGGTTGATGGGTAGTGGTTATTGATGTATATAATAATGAGGGAATTTCATCCTTAATGAAGCAGTTTTACAAGACTTGGGACACACTTATCTGCTTGAGCATATCTAATTAGACAAAGATAAGGGGAAAAGGATATCTATTTCTGATGGTCATGGTGTTCATCTCACGAGAGTTAATGCATGGTCAGTTTTGGTATGAAAAATGTTGATGCCACTGCAGGTGAGGTCGAATTAAGAGTGAAACCTTTTTCCAGGTTCCCTTGACACTACTTTAATACTTAATCTTTCTTGGAGGAATAGAAGCTATTGAAATTAAGTCAATAAGACAGTTATATTCTCAAATGGACAGAAAACGTGTCGGGTGGGGTGAAGATTTACAGAACAACTATTTGCTATGCCTGCTTCTGTTCAAACACAGCAAAGGCACACACTCCACTAATTACTACTTCCTTGGACATAGCTGGTTCAGAAGGAAAAGCTGAGGGCATACCCTCTTAAGGATTTGGTGATATTTGCTTAATCCGTATCAGGAGGAATGTCATTCCTGCCGGGGAGTTTTTAACTCATCTTAAATCCTTGAACTGGCTCGTGCTTAATGGAGGTTCAGCTGAACCCAGAATGGACCCCTAAAGATGTATGGCAAACTGTCAAGGTTAGTCCCACGATCCCAATCGTCCACCTGTTCCAATTAAGACACTGAATAGTAATATCGTAATTAGGAACCAGTGAAGATGGAGGAAACAGTAATACAGTGGAAACACTGGTTTGGAATGTCACCAACAATGGACTTGGATCATCACAGAACCACCGCACAGTAATCATGACAAGAACAAGAATTCAACACAAAGACTTTAGAAAGTGTCTTGAAAGAACAAGTAGGCAAATTCACAATACATTAATATATAATGTGAGCAGCTTACTGCTCACTCGGCTCAATAAGACTGTTACTAACTCTGGCACTACCAGGATAATGGCCCAGAGTCAAAAGTTGCAGAAGAGATTAAAGCAGTGCCAGAGAGATGATGTGGAGGCAGAATGCCAAATAGAGGTTATCGTCAGGACACCCAGGGCTCAGGCAAGGAGCAAGGACACACATGCTGATCAAGCAAAGCTACAGAGGTCGAGAAGGAAGGAAGGAATAAAGGAAAATGGTAACTGGAAAAAAGGAAAACAAATGTGTGTAGGGAGCACACGGCTGAGTGATGAACTAGTAGGGATGTGGAAAGTTGAACCAACAAGGACGTCGTCAAGCTCTCTCAAAACGCAAATGAGCACACAGGATATATGAAGTTATCTGAATGAGCAGCAGCAATAAAAATAGGAAGAGGGCTGGTTGCCGGGAGGGTTTATTATGTTTGGAATGTTCAAAGATTCTAAGTTCTATACGCTTTAAAGATGCTGCTGAGTGGTGGCAATAAAGGGATTTACTGTGGTATTGATCATGTCTCCGCTTTGTGGAATGTTTAAGGGAAAAATAAGTATTTGTTAGAGACTTGTAATTTTTAGAATATTATCTTTTATTTATACCAGGTAAACTGCTATTCTGTTGAGATCTTGACAAATTTAGGACTTGGTGTACCTTTTGGGGGAAAGGGGATTTTAAAGTGTTATAGCACGAAGCAGAGGCATGGCCGTCATTTGGAGGTAGTCCGGGGTCGCAGCTGTAACTTGCTCCCTGCTACTCCTGGCACTTCATTTTTAACTTCTATCACAAAACAAGCATTTACAATGCAATGGTTTCGCCTTTGGAAAAGTTAGAGCTATTGGCATTGTAAATGACAAAATTTGTATTTATGTGTTGGTTTTGAAAACAGATAAATAAATGGCATTGTCATTTACATTGCCATTAGCTTAATCTCTAGCAAATGTGAGACCTATTGTACCCTACGGTCGAGTTCAGCAGACAGCAACTACTACCAAACACACACACCCAGAGCCACATGTGTACTTTGTTTAATAATTTTCTATCAAGTTTTTTTAATCCGTTTTGGAATTGCTAATATTTTAATTTCGACTTTGTCACTGTTTTGGTACTGCATAAGTACTTTGCACATGTCCCCTTCCTGCCTTTGAACGTACAGCGAATGTGACAAGTTAAAAATGAAATGTAAAGACATCTATATTGCTCCTTCACTTCAACAACCTTGATTGACCTCCTGAAATCCAGGATGGCAACTCTACTTCCAGCTTTTATTGGTCCCTTGCAGGCACTTTTGGGGCGTTAGTGCAGATGCCACTGTGGTTCTGCCCCGCCATGTTGCGGTGGAGGCTTGGGTAAGATCGAGGAGGATGCCGGTCGTCCAACCCCTTTATTGGATCCATAGCACCTGAGCAGAGTTAGCATCTCTGTGCTGAACGTCTGGAGTAAGGCGTGGGAGGAGGACGGGAAGGAATAGCCTAGGAGTAAAGGAGATTCCTGGCTAATGATGAAGGTACTTGCAACACTGGAGAGAGCCAGCCATGAGGCGGTTGTATTTCGATTGCACATACCAAAAGGTAAATGTCCTTCTAATGCCTAAGTTGATCCTTTCATGATTAACGCAATAGACCTGCGCTTATCGGCCTCGGGAAGATGAAAGACATGGCCGGCCCGGCTGGGAATTAACCCTTGCCTTGCTATTTGCGGTCGATGCTAAAATGGCTCATCGGGGCCATACATGCTTCTCAGCACCACTTCCCCATCCCCGCACGTCAGGCGGAAAAAACGCTTCTGTGCCAGATGCAGATGACATAAAAACGCTGCACCACAGAGCGAGGCCTGTGGCTGGAGACAGGCGGAGCTCCGCCCTCGCGCTCCGGCTCCAGTCCTCTGTATCAGGCCGTCATCGGCGGCGGCTCGAGGCAGCACAAAGCAATGTAAAGGTGCATGGTGATCACGTATGCAATCTATTGATCCTGATCGCACGGTCGATGTCAACATACGATTCCACAGAGGCCAATGATGAACTTGAAAGGTGTATCCTTTGTTACAAGCAGCGACACTGTACGAATCAGAGAGCATCTCTACTTCCAGCTCTTATTGGTTCCTTGCAGGCACTTTTGAGGCGTTAGTGCAGATGCCACGGTGGTTCTGCCCCGCCATGTTGCGGTGGAGGCTTGGGTAAGATCGAGGAGGATGCCGGTCGTGCAACCCCTTTATTGGATCCATAGCACCTGAGCAGAGTTAGCATCTCTGTGCTGAACGTCTGGAGTAAGGCGTGGGAGGAGGACAGGAAGGAAAAGCCTAGGAGTAAAGGAGATTCCTGGCTAATGATGAAGGTACTTGCAACACTGGAGAGAGCCAGCCACGAGGCGGTTGTATTTCGATTGCACATACCGAAAGGTAAATGTCCTTCTTATGCCTAAGTTGATCCTTTCATCATTAACACAATAGACCTGCGCTTATCGGCCTCGGGAAGATGAAAGACGTGGCCGGCCCTGCTGGGAATTAACTCTTGCCTTGCTGTTTGCGGTCGATGCTGAAAGGGCGCATCGGGCCATACGTGCTTCTCAGCACCACTTCGCCATCCCCGCACGTCAGGCGGAAAAAAGGCTTCTGTGCCAGATGCAGATGACATAAAAACGCTGCACCGCAGAGCGAGGCCTGTGGCTGGAGACAGGCGGAGCTCCGCCCGCGCGTGCCGGCTCCAGGCCTCTGTATCAGGCCGTCATCGGTGGCGGCTCGAGGCAGCACAAAGCAATGTAAAGGTGCATGGTGATCACGTATGCAATCTATTGATCCTGATCGCACGGTCGATGACAACATACAATTCCACAGAGGCCAATGATGACATTGAGTGGTGTATCCTTCGTTACAAGCTGCGACACTGTACGAATCGGAGAGAGTAACATATTTACAAACAAAAGGGAAATCTTTACAAACCAAAGTGACATCTGTACACACCGAAGGGACGTCTTCATAAACCAGAGTAACCTCTTTAAACACGATGAAACATCTCGAGCATCCGCTCAGCCCCAGCTCCATAAAAAAATGGCGGCCGCAAACATCAGGCAAACAACAAAAAAAAGTAAACACCCACAATGGGCCCACCTCTTCGTGACGGCAAAAAAAGGGGCGGAGAGGGAAAAAAAACGCCGGAACACCCACAAATCGCCTCGGACAATGACGGACAGATCTCTCTTCCAATGGCTAGCCTCCATTTATGGAGCTAGCCAATGGAAGAGAGAGGCGGACAAAGCCACATACTGTCCCAACATAAGATTTCGCCTGCGCGAACGCTGCTGTGCAGCGTATCGCCAGGCGAAACTTAAAAAGACTACCACAATCAAAAAAACCTTGGGTCTATGAAAAATACTGTTACAAATGAGGACCTAGCAAGGGTGAAGTATCCCTTTAAAAGGACGAATTCCCTCATCCACCAAAGGTGGCATGCTTCATCATTGGGAGTCTCCTTGTGATACCTGGTCTTTCCTGATGTGTGGAAAGGGCTCTTGATCCAGTTTCAGTTGATTTAGTTCACATGTTTAATTTTTTTACAGAATTGCTTGCTAGGTATCTGGTGTACAGTACTGTGAATATGTGACAAGTTTTGGTGAATGGTTTAAGAGATTATTAACGAGCATTAGGAGTGCTAAACCTACATGGTTCTAGATAAACTACATATACTACCCTATGGGATGTCCTAAGCTTTTAAGTGTTTTAGAGTCATGGTATGAGAATGGAGGTCTGAATCTGAGGGATTTGTCTTTGAAGTTGACAATGTTGTTGTGTTTTGTGTCCCTTCGTAGGGTTTCAGATGTTTATGCTTTGGAGGTGTCCTTTAGATCATATACCTTAGACAGAGTATGTTTTCATGGTTACCAGGTGCATTTGAGATGAATATATACTAACACTTTCCTGTTTGCCTCTAATCCGGAAGTGTAACAACGTTAGCTCTTCTGCTAATATCCATGCCCCTATCATCCATAATCTCCATGTCTGACATTTCTGAACACATTTAGGACCTTAAAACCTTCATGCTGATGCAGACATAGCATCCACTGCCCTTGATTCCACAAAACGTTTTTACCAACCACATACTTAGCTACGGAATAGGTCAAGATGGTGCAGGTAAAGGTAGATATCATAGAATTTTGATTTAGGACCCTCCTCCTATGTACCGGGACCTGTTAAAAGCTTTAATTGGAAAATTAACATCAAGGCTCAGCAACTTATCCCACATAATGGCTTAATTTGCTAGAAAGAACAAAAAGAAGAGGAATTTGGTTTATGAAAAGAGAGAATAACTAAGAGAGCCTTTAAGTCTCTAGAAAATTAATTTATGCTTCTCACATCAGAAAGTAGAAAAATATAAGAATAACTAGCTAAACAATTAACATGGAGTTAGTTAGCGCTTAGAGAAATAAATCTGAAAACAACCCTGACTGGATTAAAATGTATACCAAGAAAAGATTTTTGAAAAGTTTGTAAAGTGCAAGGAGGTTGTATCCAGGTTCATAAAACGTTATTCGGGACTCAAACCCATGAAATATACACATATGATAAAGTTAGGAATTCCACAAATTGATATTCAACAAAACAAAATTATTTAGAAATAGAATAAGATGGGATGAAAAATTATCTTCAGGATTTAAACTTTCTGGCCCTGGACCCAAAGACCACAGAGATGTCCGAGTCTCCAATAAGTGGAGAAGGAATCTTTGGGTCAATAAGTGTTCTGAAAACAATAGACATTCCATGGGCTGATACAAACGCCCATTAATTAGTAAATTATTATTCCTGGTGAACTCATTCTAAAAAGTAACCATGCCAATGGGTCAGGTTTCTCTTATTTTGAAGAATAACACAAATGTAAGTATTGTGCTGCATAGTGCCAGGGTTCATTGTTAAATCTAACTACAGAACAATAACTACATTTTGCAAAAATAAACTACAGAGATCCTTTCAAATTAAGTTGCATCCATACCTCCAAGTTGTGAAAGGAGTTCTCTTGGACTCAGCAAATTCAATAGGAGTATCATTACATTTATCATACTCTCCAGCTACCTCAACAAATAACTTCCCTGCATGCAGAATTTTTTTTAACAGGGTAAGCAGGAGATCTCTGTGAAATGTTATAAAAACATTTGAATTAAACTGTTCGGTGATTTAACAAAAGAAACATGTCTTTCTGTGTACACAATACAATGTAGATTTTTCACTGGTCACTTCTGAAGTTATCATTGATATCAAATTTTGTGAACATCAGCTGCTGTGATGTCATCAAGTTAGCTAATTAGTTCTCATTTCTAAGAATTCTCAAAATTTGCAAGCTTTACTTACTCCATTTTAACATAACACGGTTTGGTGGAAAAATCTACCAGTTTTAATGACACTCCAGGGAGAGATGGTATTGCTGCCGACAGGTGACGACAGAAAGCATGTCAAACTTCTGTGGCATGCCCCTTTTACATTACCATTGCAAACATGTTTTTGTTTTGTGCGCTGCAGACCAAGTGTGACATTGTTAAGAAGTACTAAGAACCTCTATGCAGCAGGTCAGATGCTATTGCCGGCTAAAGACCTCTGTAAGAAAACATGGCTCTTTGCAGATGCCACCCCACTTTTTGCCCTCATTTGGGCTAATAATTGCTGGTGTTCGACTCTGACAGTGCACTGAAGCCTGCTAACCAGGCCCCTGTGCCAGTGCTTTCTCACTAAAACTGTTATGTATGAATTGGCATCCCCAAAAAATTCAGAGAACGTAAATATCCGGAAAACATTTTGAAGGAAGCGAGACTCAGAACACAAACTATCATTAAATCAGAACTACTAAAGGTACACTCTAAAGACACCAAGCAAAACAGACCAGTATTTGTATCCAAAGTTTCAACCAGATGTGAACAGATAAAAAAAATCATCCTCAAAAATTGGCAAATGATTGAAAATGAACCTGACTTTAAAGGAATCTTTACGAAACCTTTGTTTGCCTACCAAAGATCAAGAAACCTTAAAGATCTACTTGAATCTAAACCACGAGAACGGAACACTATGTACACTGGCACTATTTCATGTATGAATTGCGGTCACTGCAATAACATCATCCGAGGTAACACCATCAATCATCCCACTACCGGAAGAACCATCAAACTATTCACCAATGCCACCTGTGACTCTAAAAATGTGGTGTATTTGTTAAAATGCCCGTGTGGTTTTCCATACGTAGGGAAAACAGAGAGAAAAATAAAAACTCGTATGACCGAACACAAAAGAACGATAAGAAACAAGACTATGAAAGCCCCGGTAGCTGCACACTTTGTCACCAGCAGCCATAACATCAGCCAAATCAGATTCATGGTCTTGGAGAGTGTTCCTGTGAAACTAGGCTCTGACAACAGAAAAATACTGCTCCAACGTGAAATGTTTTGGATCAAGAAATTGAAGTCATGCAACCCGACGGGGTTAAATGGACGACTAGAATACAGTTGTTTTCTATAATCTGATTTGATTGAGCATCCAGACATTCATAGAACATTTCCTGAGATACCTCTTATTGGTCAATTCAATGTATCATTATCATATATATATATTTAGATCCATCTTGTTTTTTTACCCATTCCGTATCTTTTACACCATCTCATCCTCCAGAGATTCTCATTTCAACCCAACCTTTGCTCACACATTACACCCCGTACAATATGGCCGCCAACCTTATACCCTATCCACCTTTATCTGTGTTCTGAGGTTCATCACGTTTCATTTGTATTTAAATGTTTAACTTTTGTTTTTAACTTTCGTTTTATTCACCGTTTTACAAGCTTGTTGCACATCCATTCCTAACCACGCTTCAACACATCACGATACTGTGCAAGCACTTACACCCCTACAACATGGCCGCTAACCTCATACTCTATCCACCTTTACCCAAATTATGAAGCTCACCACGTTTGGCATTTGAATTTGGTTTTTAATTTTTGTTTCGTTCACTGCTCTATATGCCCGATGCATATTTAATTTGACCATGTTTTAACATATCACAACACTTTACAAGTATTTTCATGACCCGTAATCATACTTCCGTGTCTCGGTAGTGAACTTCGATAACTACGCGTTAAGCGCATGCGCAGCGTTTCCCAACTGAATGCAGCCGCGTAGAGCTACAGCGCGTACCACGATTCGACCAGCACCGGTAAGCGTAATGCGGTCCCGCATTAGGACTTCGGATAGCCGTTCACCTTTTACCTCACGTCACTTTGTGCCAATTTCACTTTGAAATACTTACCCTTTAACTCCATTGAGCACATTGCACTCGGAGCATTATGTATTAGATATAGATTTATTACCCCACTGTAACGCTCACAACACCTCAGCGAGCATGTTTTCACCTAGCACTTTACTACGGCACGCTGCACAATCTTCCCGTTATCTATTTACAAAGTTCCTAGTTAGAGCGTTCACGAGACTATACTTTGCCCAATTATTTTTCAAACACACAATCTTGCCACTTATGTTCTTTAACCTAATAACATTTCCTATCACCCACTAACATCTATGCATGTCTGCTTCCCTATCTTGTGGAGTAGTGTGGCTCACTGGTTAGAGGCGGCAGACCCAGAAGCAGAGGTCGGCCCGGGACCAGGGTTCAATTCCCGACATGGCAGGGTGTTGGGCCAAATGTCAGCGGGCTCGATAAATCTCGCCTTCGGTGCCACTCTAACCATGGGTCCCACTCAACAACTCTGGGCAATAGCTTGCTTAATCTCCACAAACGGCCCCATCAATGCCGGGGATGCTTGGCTTCACCTTTGGGGTGCCCAATAGGGACCATCTCACAGGGAAAGCCAGGATGGGTTCCCCAGCGTTATACAGCGCCAGGGAACCTACGGGTAGCAGTGCGCTTTACAAGCTCAAATACATTTACATTATCTTTGATATATGTCTTACTTCCATTTTTTTCATAGATTAAAATGTATTTCCCCTGATGAAGTGCGGTTCGCACAAAACGCATTGGGTGCTTGGAAGATACTTTTGATTATTGATTTGGATTGTTTATATAACATTCTGGAACCAATGGATTAATCATGAGACTTTAAATATAAAACTGTGATGTAACAGCGCAACTAAAGAGAAGCTTGCGACACATGAATAAACCAGAGTGAAAATTCATTTTTTCTTGGTTATACTTCTTGTACACTTTCATCTACCTTAATTCAAAACTCTGCAAAGATTGTTAGATCTCCCAAAGGAGTGCGGTTGGGTCTACTGTCAAGCTTGACAGCACACAACACTAACAGTGTGAACTGCTCCATTTCGACTTTGCCCTCACCATGTGTGGCAAAGTCAATGCACTGCTTTTAATATAAGTCAATCACTCCTAAGGAAGGCCTCTTGAACCTCTGAGGCAGGGTGCCTTATAATAAAAGTATGGGCATGCAAGTGCAAGCTTATATGTCCCTATTGTGGCCTTTACCATTAAAGTACACTATTAATGATAGGTGGTCCATTGGATAACATGGGTTAGCACCCAGGCGAACCCGTGGTAGCTAGATTTTTTATGGCACCACGTAAATATCAAACAATGTGCCTCCTCACCTCTGACACAAATATCATGTCTAGGGTGATGCAGCATGCACCCATGTGACTACCTTAGAGGTTGCGCAACTGGTTGCCCAGCTTCTCTGTGCCTTGGCTGGCAGCCCGCACTTGCTGCCGCCAAGCCAGTATTCCGACCTCCTACCAGGCAAAGTGAACACTCTCAGGAGTCAGGAACAGAGGCCTGAGCAGTAAGGAGGTCACATCTCCTCCCTCTCAGGATAGCTGGTTACTGGCAGATCAAGGTGGTGAGCTTCAAAGGTAAATGATATGCATCATGGGCTGCCTCCCACAGCAGGAAACAGCCCTCCCCCTGCCGCAGGCACATTAGCTCCTGGAAAGCTGGGAAATTAGGTATACAGGAGGTGTACACCCCCAAAGACTAGCCACACCTCTAAAGTGGGATGCCTGGTTTGTACAACTGAAGAAGACCTGCCATTTTAAAAGTAGTAGAAATAGTGGGTTCCGGCAAGGAAAGGTGACCTACACTCCTGGACGTGGTAGCGGTTAAGCCGCTGGGGCAGGTAGCCCATTGGCCACATGTACCTACACCCCTAAATCTAGGATTCAAGGGACACCCCTGACACCAGAACCTGTTCTGAGTCAACATCAAGGAGGACAAAGAGACAAGTAGCGACAACAGGACTTGCACAAACCAAAAGAGGGATACTCTGCACCTGTGGCAACACTCCTGGAACTGCATGGTTGAGACAGGTCCTAGGCTAAAGGTCCGTTCTCCCAGACAGAGGGACCCCTTTGAGAGCCAGAAGAAATCTCCGACTCCCTTGGACTAGTGGCACTTGTCCCCTGCAAAGTGCAGGTAAATCAACGGCCCAGAGCCAAAGAATTGCAGGTCATTGGGCATAATAAGGGATCGCCCAATAGTAGATGGTCCAGTGCATTGTGGGGAACGTAGTCCTGCCCTCAATTAAGTTTCAGGCAGCTACCATGTTCCCCCGAACGTTGAAGAAGCATCCTGCTGAGCTTACTGCTCCAATGCTTGTTGGTGGCCAGTCCGGCAACCTACCCCTGCACTTGACACTGGACCAAGACGGAACCCTGCAACATTTTCAACTGGCCACGGCTGTGGCCCTGTTTTTGAGCTTTTGTATCCGTTGTTCTCCCAGAACCGGCGGCTCCTGCTCAGCACCAAGGACAGCCAGAACAACTCTGGCTCTACGGGTCAGGTAAAATTAAACTGAATGTCGTGGCCTGGTCCAAGGACCCGTATTATCTTTACCCTGCCTGGGTTTCACGCAACTCGACCTGCAAGTGACCGATTGCCACTATCACTCTTTCCCATTGACCACAATGCAAAAGTTCTACGGTAGTGAATTGCTTTGTTTTATGTTTTCTGTTAAAATCCATAATTCCAGTTATATGAATGCTATGTTGTTTGTTTTTGGTGTCTAAATTAAGATAAAAATACATTTTATTTTTATAAATTGGTGTCAGACTTCTATTGAGTTGTGCCAATTACTTATCATCTATGTTGGTACTCTGAAATGCTTAACACGTGTCCCTCTAGTAAAGCCAGACTGCTCTTTGCCACTCCATTAGGACTGATCTAAGCATTTATTAATGAGAATCCAAACACCATCTTTTGGTTTTGTGATAGTACTGAATGGTGAAGTCTAACCAACACCATCACATTTTCTGCAGTCTGTCATTAGTCTGTGTCTGTGCTAACAGAGACTAATCACACAATAGAACATGCATTTCATTTTCCCATTTATTTTTTTATTTTACAGAGTTTTATATAGTGAGAACTTGACCCGAATCAGGTATCAGAGCACTTTACATAGCACCAGTTGCATTACATGAGGACATATTCATTTTTGTAAGGCACAGGGAGATTAAGTGATTTGCCCAAAATCAGAGGATATTCAGCTTCATTGCTGAGACTCAAACCCAGTCCCCAGATTCGAGGTCGACCGCCCTAGCCCAATTCCTCTCCCCATTGTGACTAACATGTAAACACGTTTTGGTGCTGAAATGAAAATCTAACTATCGGATTCAAAAGAGAAGTGTGTACATAATACATGTCAAACTTTCAGAACTGGTAAAAGAAAGAGTCCCAAAAAAATAATCGTGAAATTTAATTTCCCGAGGTGATGGATTTTTTTCAAGTGGGAAAAAACACGAAACGAAAAATACATTTTAGCCAAGAACATGAGTTTTGTATTTAAATTGAGAGGGTTGGCATATTTATTACAAACATGTCTGACTCTGGAGCTGCTATTATTACAGTCCCTAATCAATTAGAAGTATTTTACCTCTCATGGCACAGTGGCTACTCAATATGTAGTCTTACATGTCCGTGACGTGCCCTGATTTTGAATTTTAGAAAGCTTGTCATCCAGAACCCGCCCTAAGAAAGCTCACTTTCTCCTCGGTAAGCCATTGTATCGGACAAAAAGGTAAACAATCTGAAATTCATTATTTGTATGGCCACAAAACCTTTTCCATGGGTAATGGTGTCAAATAAAAAAAAATGAAATGTCACACAGCAAGATACTGCAAAAATAGAAATGCAATATAAAACAGAACTAAAACTTAATCACGGTATTTTTCATCTGCAGTGAACTAAAACCGCTGGATTGTTAAAATGTAAATTCTCTGAAGTCACATCTTAATGCGCCACGGGCAGCCTGGAATTTCTCCCCTAACTGTCTGTTTATATAGCCCCTCGCTTACGTCCTCCGTTCCAACGTTCCAGGCGCGCACATACGTCACATTTCTAGCGTTTCCGGAAAGGGTGGATTGTAGGAGGGTGAGTCGCTGAAGCCGTGGGCGGAACTTCCGCCTTTGTAAGCTCGTCCTGTGACCTCCAGCCTGGGTGATTGACAGCCGTCAGTGGCAGCAGCCTGAGAGATGTCGCTTGTAGCTGATGCCTTCGTGTCCCAGATAGCAGGTATTCTTAGCCCCAGTGGCTGCTCGCAAGCCAACGTCTGAAACAGCCCTCCAAGCATAGTTTCATTCAAGGAGCATGCGTTGATTCGGCACCTTCTGAGGAGCTTTTTACAGCCCTTACGTTGCACACGGGGATGACAAATCCCGGACACGCGTTGCCCTGCTTGGGGAGGGGCTTAACCTCCGTTATTGTTTTATAGTGACACTAGACGGTGTAACACGGTAGACGCGTTCTTACTGTTCATGAACAGACGCAATTACAGCTTTCGGTATTCTAGAAAGCCAAGGTGAACATCATATATAAAGCCCAAAGACAGAGGAATAGCATCTGCCCTTGAAAGCAATATATGAGTGCTACCTTCCCTGGCGTTATTGACTGAATAATGCACACCCATTGATTCATGAACCTTAAATCGCATACTTAGCTGTTATCCAAAAAAACGAACTGTTATGGTGTTTGTATTGGTTACTTCTCTTGGGCAACCCTATTGTAGGCTGAGTTGGACAAGTGGAGTTATTAGAATCGAAATGATCATGTGATTACTGATATACACGAGTCATATAGTCATTACAGTTCAGTCTTGTTGAATTTACATGCGTAATATTCACAAAGTACTACCTTGTTACTACAGTTATCTGTATAAATATACATACAAATGATGCCATTTTAGTCCAAGATCTCTGCCTGAGCCTACGAGGCAGTACAAGTGTTTCGGTCTCACTTGCGGCATGCATCCATGTGTTCCACTCATGTTTCCCTTCCCAATAGCATAAAAGTTGTTACATTAGCTCAGGTTCTCAATTTGTAAGCTCCAATGCTCAATGCAACCAGTGGTTTATGGTTTACAGAGTTTAGTGATATGGTGTGGACAGAGGAGGCGCACTAGAGCCACATTTCGGAGAGGAAGGGGGGGGGTAATTTTTCCATCAATAGTCAGGTCAGAGACGAGATGCAGGGGCTCTTATAAGGGGTGAAAAAACAAAGCCTTGTTAACAAGTAAATAGTCTTTTAAAGAGCTGTGTAGTACTCAGGGTGCAGCTGCAATAAGACTGACGCCAGACCAGCCAGCCCACAGCAGCTCAAAAACTGTCTGTGTGTGTGCCCGGGAGGCTGTCTCAGCCCGGGCTCACCCACACGACAGGGTGGTAATTGGGGGGCTAAAGCCCTTTGAAACCTATGGGTGTTGCTCGCCTGGGTGTGGGGGTGTTAGCTCGTATGTAGGAAGTATGCTGCATTCCATGGACGGAAACAGAGGGTTTTCAGCTTATTTTGGCCGCACTAATAAAGTGTTCCAAAAATAAGCAAAATCATAACGTTGCACAAGATCTGTCCTTCTCTTCTGTTTTTTTGTAAAACACACAACTCTCTACTTTAGTGTATGGAGTTGCGCACATTGTAAATGTACTTCCATCGGTGTAGTGGTGGTCTACACTAAAAAAGTAAGCCCATGCCCTAAGTGTATAATACACAAATATACACAATTTCACATGCATGTCTGTACGCGGAGTAGCAAAATTAATATGAATCCCCTTCTTAGAGAAGATTTTGGATCATCATCTGACCGCTAGGGTGTGATTAGATGCCTTGGAACCAGGGTACAAGTCCTAAAATATGAAGTGGGGGGACTAACCAAGTGAGGCAGTATGCAAGTAAAATCATGACGCGTGCCATCACAGCGCTTGATGCCACGACGTGCGACATTGCACGTGACATCACAGGAAGTGACATCACGAGAAGTGACATCAGATATTAAGACCTCACACATGTGTTTATTAGGTATATCATGAGTAAATTTAAGCGCATTATGAGACTTAACAAATACGATTTTGCGTCGGGTTGTGCCAAAAAAGTAGTGCAGACCCGATGGTAAATCTGGTCCTCAACGAATACATTTTTTAAAAACCCTGCCACAAAGAAATTGGCCCAAGGAGAAGCATGGCAGTAGATCTGCTCTTAATTGCTTGCAAAGTCTACATTTTAAAATATTTGATTGGGTTAAGGCGTCTGCTGTAAAGGTGCCTAGTAAATCTCGGGTGAAAAATAGTAATAGCAAGATGTCTCTGGAGTTTAACGCATTTGTTGGAAAGATCTGTCTTTTGTGAAGTCCCAGATTTGAATGAAAGTAGTAAAAAGTTGTGTCTCCTGCAAAGCTCATCACGTAACACACAAATGACAGATTATTTTATGTAGATTGTAAAGTGGGTTACGGCTTTTAATACAGAGATCCTTTTGTTACCTGCAGTTCATAAATTGTAATCCTTGTAATATATCACAGTGAGCTATGAAGGACATGTGACTCCTACTCCATGTAACCCTGTCTCACGCAATGTCATCTTGTACATTTATTTACTCTGACACCCTGCATTGGGATGAGAAGCGCTATAAAAGGAATAAAATCGTGCTATTGAAATTATTTGTGTAAATACTGGAACAGACCAACACATCTGACATTATTACAGTGCATGCATCTCTTATATACAGGGACTGAACAAAGGCAAAATCTTCCTCTCTTAAGTACCTGTGAAGATAACAAGCTGTGCGCCTTTGTATCCCCACTCTGGCATTTACAATTAAGTATGAGGGTCTAGGCTGCCTCCAGTCAGTATATTCAAACAAAAGGAAGCCTGATGGCCACTTAACTTTGGCCCTGCTGGAGGTGAAAACAAAAAAAGGGCCCCTCCCCTCACTCCACCCCCTGTCTGCACTTTGCTGATGGAAATGGAAAGCAGACAACGTGCAGGTGCTGCTGAACGTGGCCCGGTGTCTGAAAATTACACCGGGAGGAGTTCCGCATATTTCCGTGGGGCCCAGCTTCTTAGCAGGGGGGATGGCGTCCACCCTGAGAAAAGAGTGGGTGGACGCTGTGTACCCCGGACCTGTGCCCTGCTTGGAACACAGTTTACGCTAGACTTGTAATTGGCTGCTGCTCTCATTCAGTGCAATATTGTATTGCTCGCTTCAGAGTTAAAATGCAAATCTGTGTGAGTCAACCATGGGGAAAAATATTCTCTCCTAGTTTCGTGTATTAATTCGGTCCTTGACAAATAAGGAGTCAGCAGTGTAACTTCCAAGATAAGATTTATTTATAAGAAAAGCATGAAGGAAAGTACAAATCCTTATGTAAGTGGAGTTGAAAAGTTTCCAACACTCCCAATTTTTTAGAGAATGTAGAGATTGTAATTTTATTTACAAAATAAGGGGCCATATGTACATAGGTTTGTGTTTGCAATTATCCAATAACGATTTTTTGCGATTCGCTATTAGGTAATCGCAAACAGCTTTTTAAAACTGTTTACGATTCCCAGTGAGTCGAAAATAGACCTGCCTCATTAATATTCATGAGGTAGGTCGAAATTTGCGACCCATTGGGAATCGATAAATTCACAGAGACGGTGAACTGCTGGGATCAGCACATCACCATATATGTGATTTCTTTTAAACAAAGCAATATTTTTTGGTTTTTTAAATGCAGCCTATTTTCCTTAAAGGAAAATGGGATGCGTAACAAAAATGAAAAGTTTACTTTTCATTTTGTAAGAGTAGGCAGTGATCCTTAAGACCTTTGCCTGCGCTTAAAAAACGTTTTTACAACCATTCACAAAAGGGAAAGGGGTGCCTTTCCATTTGCCAGTGGGCTACCACCTTCTTGAAATACACAGTAAAATGCAAATGTTTTGCAACCACATTTTAGTCGCAAAACAGTCACTCATACCACTGTGAGTTGCTATTAGGAAGGGACGCTGTTAACACACCCCTTCCTAATACTGAGTCGCTAACCCATTTTAAGATTCCGCAATAGATTATCGAATCGCGAAACATGGTCTTCTACATCCAGAAAGGCTTTTTTTGCAGTTGCAAACGATCCGATTCTGCAAATCGAGCCGTTTGCTAGCTCAATGAAGGTACATACAACTGGCCATATATTTTTTTTGAAGAATAAATAAAAGTAGTTGCATGTCTTTAAGGGATATTATCAAACATATATTACAACTAGAAGAACATCTGTGTGAGTAATTAGTGGGCACCAGGAGTATGACAGGCATAGGTATTCAGAACGCCTGGGGATATTTGTCTGTGAATCCTCACAAAGTTGGAAATCTACACAGAATGCTAGAGAATACCTGTGATAGTAGATTTTTCTTTTTTTTTTTCTTTTTAGCTGAGCTTTTTGATTCTTGCTGTTAGTGCAATCATGGTGTAAGCAATTTACCTGTTTATATTGTAGAGTTAAAAAAACCACCGGTGTGCCCCGATGTTCTAGTTGATACTTTATGTGACTGTGGCACATTTCATACTTATAAAGTAAATGTAACTACTAAACATTGAAATAAATATTTTCGGTACAGTAACATGCTGTCTTACAATTGTAAAGGGGCCTAAAAATATAAATCTTAAGGCTTAATATTAATACATTCTAAGATCCAAATGTAACATGCAGAAATGGACAAACATATTTAAAGTGATCCAAGTAAAATGCAGATCAACGTTGGAAAAGGAGAAGAAAGGTTAGTGGATGCCTGTCCCTCTGAGCGCAAGAATTACCCAGTAGTGTAGCAAGGCATTTGTCATACCTTGATTTATTACTATGGGACAGTTGGTGATTTGGTTGTTGCAAGTTTTAATGTTGGTCAGGAAATCATTGGATGCAATACTATATACTTGATCCAAGGGGTAGTCCTGCAGAGTCAATTGATCCAGATTTAAAAAAAATCTATTTCCATTCACAAAGGCATTGTGGCTTTTTGGGCCTCTATTTTAACTCTTTTGTTTAAACAAATAATTTAATTCTAATGTATTCATGGAAAAGAATATTGTTCTAAGGATTTCTTGTAGTATTTTTCAGGTACGGTTTCTATATAGTTGTAGCACATTCAGTAGATTCTTATCCTGTTTGGAAAACCCCAGTTAAGACCCCACTGATTTAACAAGCGGTACTGCATAAACCTAAAGAGCATGTCATTCTGCCTTAATCTTGGGAACATGTTCGCACATGGAGTGTACAAATTCGCAATATAGGGCCCATCATGACTGCAGAGCATGCCTGGCCATTTGTACCTATGCCATTGTTTTGTGCATAGCAGACAGCCCCAATCAATATCGAAGCTGGATTTTAGGATGTGTATTCCGTTCCTTTATCCAATCCATTAAGTGGATCTTCAGAACCTTATTTGACCTCCTTGTGCGCTGATTCAGAATGGTCAGACCCTGATAGTTTTGAACATCTCTTCTTGCCGCCTTGTTTACTGGTACTGATACAGACCGCTTCTAGACAAGCAGAATTACACTAACATTGAACAAGGCAGAGAACAGAGGAGGAAGCCAGAGAAGAGATGGAGAACAGACAAGTCCCCAGTCTTTAAAAAGATGTATTTGGGATCTGGTTTCAGATGTATGGTATTTTGGATCCAGAGCTAGAGATGTTTTACCACCATCTGTCTGTGTGAAACATTTGGTTTATTTTATGATTAATTGCAGGGAATATTACAATCCAGTGTTTCTCAGAAGACAAATAGCCCCTCAAGCTCATCCACTTTGTTAATAGGATTATCCAGGGATCTCAATTAATAAGCGGAAATCCTGAATCTTCTACAACATCAATGGCAAGTGACAAATTTGAAGAAGACTTTACTATTGGTAATCGGTAATTGCCTGTGGAGATCCTAGGTCATGTTTTTTTTTTGGTAAATCCCGATTTTTCTAGATTCTGTATTTTTTATTTTTATTGTATACACATTGGTTAATTTCGTATTGTTGCTAGCCTGACAAAGCTTGCATACATCTTTCTTTCTTTTCATGTAGAGCCCCCAGTCAAACCAGAAGGTGTTATGTGTTCCGTTGATGGTTTTGCAGTCACCTTTGATATTGTGTAAGATATTGTTAAATGAGGACATTAATTTATTATACATCTTCACTGTCTCCCCAAAAGTCCGTATGTTGTTAGAAATTGCCATCATCCACTCTTTTTGACAATTTCTCTTGACCACCCTTAGCACAAATGATTTTTCTTCAAGTGCCTGTCAAAGGAGGCAGGTTCTGCCAACAAGCTCACTTGAATGTTCTCTTTGGGGCCTTCAATGCCTTTTTAATTGTGAGAGCCAGCGCATTGAGCTGAATTGCTTTCACTATGAAATTTCCAAAGATTTATCAGGTGTGTAGACTTTACAGCATAGCTTCAGGGTATGAGGAATGTGTTTAGACTCTGGGCTTTACAATCTGTTTGCAGCCACATCAAGTATGAGCCCCAGTAGCCACCCAAGTAAAAGCATGAGCTATGATAGCTAGCCCCCTCAAAGAAGAGAACCCCCTGTTGCTAGTCTGTTCTCACACATCAAACCTTGCTCTCGTTAGAAGAATCAGGAGGAAAAATATTTCTGCTGACTTGATTGCATTAAGACATTGTTTGCGTAGTGCTTTGCATGGCGACTATCTGTACAGTAGAGTGAAGAACCAGGGCTGAATAGACAATTTTCCAGGAAACATGTCAGGGCAAGATATAATTTCATCTTCACAAATTCTTGGATGCACCTTGAGCTTTGAAGTGCTTTTGATTCCATTGGGGAATTAAAGTTGCATTGCCTTCCTCCACCTTACTACGGAATGCTAGGATGGATCAGAAAAAGGGTTCAACTAGAGGAGCAGGTAGTTTCTTTGTTGCAACCAACTCGAGAATTGTTCTGTTAAAGGTAAATCGGAAAGGTGTGTTTTTAGGTTGTTCTGTATTACTTATTTGGTGAGCTAGCAGTAACTTGTAGATACACTCGTTGTTTTATAGGCTAGCCTAATTCTGTGTTAGCATTTTGCCCAAATATTATCATACAGAAGGTATTGAGCATAAAGGCAAAGTCAAAGGAACTTATTGAGCTCACAAATCACCAAAAAGGTCTCCTGGCGCTTGCAAAGACTCTGTATGAGCTGACGATCTGATATGACTGCGTTATTGATGATCAAATAACCAGGTTTTTAACTCCCTGCGAAAGAGCTTGTGATCAGAAATGGAGAGGGAGCTTGTATAAGAGAGTGGGTGCGAGAAAAGAGAAGTATCGACCACCATTCCTAGCTGTGGGGATTCGTTGCAGGGTAAGGAGATATTTAGTACTGGATCCTAGTGGTCTGCTGGGATGATACCAACTTAGTTTCTTAGCTAAATAACTTGGTCCGGTTCCATGCAAGCTCTTGTGAGCGAGACATAGAATTTTGAAACAACCTCTCTTTTTTTTACGGGGAGCCAGTGAAGATTCTTCAGGCTGGGTGCTGATGGGGCTCTTGATGGAAGATTTAAAATAAGTCTAGCAGCGGAATTGTGCAAGATCTAAAGTTTTGAGTGGAGCTCTTCATTTACGGAAGCTAATAAGGCAATACCATAGTCCATATGGCTTACAATGAGCCCCTGCACATGCGGTTTTCTGAATTCGATAGGAATAATTTCTGCAAAATCCCATAACAGATGCCTATTACATAGTTTACATGATTTTTCATTGACAGCTGATTGTCAATCATTATTCTAAGGTTGTGCACTACTTGTTTACAAGATGGACAGGGGCCTAGACTTTGGGGCCACCAGTCACTGGACCAGTACTCATCGGCTTTTCCAAACAGAATGATCTCCGTCGTGCTTCTATTTAGCTATAAGTGATTGTTGCACATCCAGTTGTTGATATGGATCATGCAATTTTTAAAAGAGTGCATTGCAAGCTTAGTTAACAGCTGAGTGTCATCAGCATATGACACTACCTCAAAGCCATAGGACCTGATTACCCTGGCCAGTGGTGTTACATAGAGGTTGAAAAGCATAGTACTCCAGACGGAACCCAGTGGAACTCCTATGCTTACAGACCGACTGCATGAGGCCAGGGTACCTATTTGTACTATGGTGGTTCGGTTCATTAGATAATTCCTGAACCAGTCGAGGGCCCTTCCCCAGACTCCCACCTCCCCGAGCCGCTGTTCTAAAATGCTATGGGAGATGGTGTCAAAACTGGCAGACAGGTCCAAAAGGACTAGCATGGCTGATTACCCGTTATCCAAGGCCAGCCTGATATTGTCAACTACCTCTACCACTGATGTTTCTTTACTATGTGCCGCCCCGATTGTGATGGATCGAGGAGTCCATGACTTTCCAGATGGATGGTAAGCTGTTTATTAACCAACGACTCAAGTCGCCTTCCAAAATAAGACGTGGTTTTTCTCCATTGGCGCTCGGCAGTCCTACTGTACATTTGATCAATTTTTAATGCTGATGTAAACCAGGGCGATGCTCTAGCCTTGATCTTAACCCTCGACAGAGGCGCCACTTTATTCAGGGTCGATGTAATTGTATCTTCAAAGGCTGTTGCTACCTGATCTATGTTCTCAGTGTGGGAAAAAGACTGGTGGTTAAAATAAGCTCAGAATGTTGCTTGGGCGACTTTATGCCATGGCCTTATCCAGGTGAATTCACTGTTGAACAATTATTCGGAGTGCCCATAGGTATAACATGTTTTTATAAATTGTCAAACCAGAGTAGAGGTAGGGATTGCTCAACTCTGAATTTGGTTGTGTTGGTAAAAACAGATCCAGAGTATGGCATAACGTCCCACCTCTTGATCTCAGTCCACCCTCCAGAAAAGCCCAGCAGCAACACTCTTGGCACACATAAAGATAGCTAATGGTGTAATTTCCTTGAGTTGAAGGAATTAGAAAACCCATATACAGATTACAGCCTTATCACGCTCATCACATGCTACATTCTTCAGAGAATCGGTGGGCATGGCTTACTCACTAATCTAGTAGTAACTGTGCACAGTATAGGCAAGTGTAACTGATGGAGAAATGACACATCAGCATGAAGTATTATTAATTGGTGCCACTAGTGACAAAATCCCAGTGCCCATTGTGAAATTACCACGCCTCCACCCTCCACCTTTCAGGCCAGGTTCTTTATTTTTTCTTTTTATCTTGCTGTAGAAGAAAAGGGCCCTCTTTACACTTCTGCTAGTTAATTCACTACTGCCATTAAGAACAGCTGGGTAAAAATCAAGCCGGCTTCATTTCGTAAAGACAGTAATTGGAAGGATACTAGAGCTATATTGGCTTGGATATATGACATTCTTAGTAGCACCAATTTTGTTGACCTCTCCAAATGATGCATCAGTGGCGCTTATTAAGGATATCAAATGTATTGCATCCCTGTAATGTTTTTCAAACTACTATGCTGTTGAGCTTCACTGCTGATCTGTTTGAGTGCTGAAATACAAGTAGGACCTCAAATGTTAATTCCTTTAGATATGTGTATGAATGGAAAGCACTTCTATTGAAATGAAACGAAATCAGTGGTCTTAAAGGGCAAGTTGCCACACTTTGATTGGTCTGTTGGTGGGGAAGATTTACAAAATCATACTTGCATCTTTAAAATAACCATTACCTGGGATGGGAAGTGCCAAGTAATTAGTCCGAAGTATTAACTTCGACGAAGTTAGTCTATAGAGTCATATGTGCATGTCCTCAAGTTTCCCTACAGCTTTGAATCTTGAGCCAAGAGTGATATAATGTAAAGTAGATAGATTGGATTATAGTCCTCCTCAGTAATTTGTTTTCTTTGAGACCGTGTGTACCCCAGGCACTTATAAAGTTAGAAGTAGGTAGAACCAACATGCTAATATTAGTACAAAAGACAATTCTCTTGCCTGTAAGTTATCCAACATATAGATTTATCTTTTGGTCTGGTTTTATTGAGGCTTTACATTTCTCTTCACAGACATAATTGTTAGTGTTACTTGACACAAACGTTTTCCATTGATTTAAACGTATTAGGAAGAGTCCGACCCATGTTTTAATAATTGCAAGGGCATACACTGGATTAACGAAGACTATCTGGACCTGTCACCTTTGTGGTTCTTCTGTGGAATCCCTGGAAGTTATTTATTTCATCATTTGTAGCTTTCATAATTTTACTGCATTTGACTAATCAGATCCTTTGTAAAAAAAAAATGACATTGTAAACATGCATCAGTGAAACACAAAGGACAGTGGGAAGGAGAAAAGGGGTGATGGCAACAACATGCACAAAGTTTAGGCAAAACCTCTTAGAAAGACTCATCACAGACGTCTTGGGCATCGAAATGCAATTGGCTAGTAAGCTGCTTTCGGAATCAGAAAGGTAAGAAAAATTCTTATAGCAAAACTCGAAACAAATGTTCGAAAGAAGTGAACTTGCAGCAGAGTTAAAACAGGTATGTGAAATGTCTGTTGCCTGATGTCCAGGACATATTGGGGTCAAGTACAGCCAGTGTTTAGGTTTACTTTGTCTACGGGACATGTAAACCTGACCCAAACCCTGAAGCATAATTCATTGGCTGCCAATTCCCAGTGTGTTGGAAAGCTTAATGTGTACTTTTAAGGCAAGATATGTATCCACATACACATGCAGAAGAGGTTAAAAAATGTTTATATGGTTCAGTAACGCAAAGCCTTCATCATAACGGTAGGCAGATTTTGGATAGAGAGTTCTAAGATCTGCTTGCATTAAAGGAAGTCATCGAAAAACAGTGCACCCAAAGTTGTATTATCTTGCATTGGTGCAGTTTTACAACTTGCAGGAATTCTCAAACGTTTACAGAAGTAAGGTTGGAGAGGGTGTGTTTTTTCCTCACGCTGGAAAACCTTTTACTTCTGTCCATGTCTCAGCCTATGCAAGTGTGGGAATTGTTCTGAGTGGAGTTAGTGAATGCCCTTAAATATGTAGGTTTGTATGTGTGTACTTACTCGTAGAGCATTCCAGCACTGGAACTACCACTTCCCACATTCTGAGCGAGTAGATTTGGTCATATGAACGTTTTTATGTGAGTAAATTATTGTATAAGTGTAACTCGACCTTTTGCATATGTGAGCTATGCGTGCATATGTAAATAGCTTTGAGAATAGGGCCCTTACCATTTTGGCTTTGATAAGACTTTGCATAGTTCATCTGATTGCAAAATGTAAAGCAGCCATTGGTCTAGGACACGTTATATACTTTCAGTTTTGGTAAGCAAGGGAATTGAGGCATGGTGAGATTAAGTAATGTGCCCAAGAATTACACAATGTGCTTCAGTATAGAATGTCTGATTGTGAGTGGTCTTGTTGATCTGTAATTGGCCACATATGTAATGGACCGCACATCTGGGTTTATTTAAAGTAACATTTTGTGAAATCAAGCGAATGCTTAAAAGTAAATCTGCCAAAGCAGTTCACCAGACACTTGTTCAGAAACTAAAGTAGAAGCAGTGGTACACTTAGAACAATGGAACATCCAGAAGTCTCCTGTATAAGAACTTTAGTGTAAGAAAAACGATGGTATATTGAGTTCTGTTGTGATCTAAAATGACCCTTATGAGAGGCCATTCATAAAGAATGCCAGTAAATATTCAAATAGCTGTTAAGCTTTTGGCATAATCAGAAATGGGGTTTAATCAAAGCCTTGCTAGAACCCAAACATAACATAAGCACTCACATAATCAGACGGGTCCCATCATGGCATCAAGTGGGACAGGTGGATTTTTATAAGGCAAAAAGATTTAAGAGGTATTCTGGCCTTTGTACAAGTAGACATTTTATAAAAGTTCATCCCCCTCAGAATAGCTATTTGAAAGTCCAATGTTGTCTTTAAGTCGTCATTAGGATTTTTCCAAATCAGAAATGTAATCATATTTGAGCTGGCTTGTCCCCTCTAAGTATTGTATTTATGTTGTGCATCACACCCCTGACAAGGCACCAGAGCGCATTGGCAATCATTTAGCATGTTACATGATGTGGGAGCGCTTAGTTGGAAAACTGTTGAAATGCCGCGTGGGTAGTGTTTTTGTGTCGTGTATGACTGACCAGAGTGGTGCTGTTATTCGGACTTAGATGGGACTACACTAGAGGAAAAAGAAGCGAGGGATAGAATGTATGTTCTTTGCGTTAATTATAGTTGGTAAGAAGCTCTCCATGAAATGGCATAAGACTGTAGCTACAACAGTTCGTAGTGAAAAACTCTAGCTCGCATCTCATCCATCACCCACACTATGCCGATTTGAACACTACACACGAGAATTAGAAAGCATCCTTGCTTTAAGTATGTGTTACTGTTAAAGACCATACAGGTGTTAACTTCACTATTCTTCCTGCTATATGCAGAATTGTGCTTACAGAATTGCTAGGGAAATATATCCTGACACCAACACTTCCCCTCGTACAGATTCTTTGATGGAACAAATACTCAAAATTTAACGAACCTCCAAGCATTGTCTTACAACTCAGACCCTATTTAATTGTTGGTTGTTAATTATCTTTTTATTTCTCAAATTTTTGTTCCTTTTTAGGTCTTGGCCTGACGTAAGCAGCACATGCGCTTCTCTCGTCATACGAGACTTTTTGGAATCAATACGATTCCAAAAGCCTCGTCCCACATCCGCCTTAAGTTTTGATTCGTGCATGTCGTTTTGCGTCACAAATGATGCCAAAGGCAGTGCAATGATTGCACTGAAGGCATGTCAATCGCTGATTATTGCCACCCTGTCTCCTTTTATCCACGCCCTCCGGGATTGGATTACTTACTAGTGGCGTGACACAGTATGTTTAATATTTGCTTGCCACACTTTAAATTTTTTTTTTTTAACTGGGCATGCGTTTCAGTGTGGAATGCATTGTATGCTTGTTTACTTTAGAGTGGAGCGCGGCGCCCGCTTTAGGGACACCGCGCTCCGTTTATTTATTTATTTTACACCACTGCCCCTGCGCCAGTGCTTTTTCTACCCAGGAAGGGATTTGCCCATACAGCTCGCCGCTCTTTTTCCGTAGGGCAGCTTAAAAAAGGAATACAGTTCAGCGTCCCTTTCTGGTTCGACTTTTCTAAGCTGAGTTTTGTACAAACCGTGCCCTGTTCCCACCGCGGTTAATGTCGCCCGTGGTCTTATTATGCCTCATAATTTGCCAATCATATAGTCAAGCTGCTGGAGAGGGGGCAAAATGGCCGTGCCTCACTACCGGAAGACAAAAGAAAGCAAAATCCATTTAGGTCCCAAAATTTTGCGCTCTTCATTCGAACATGAAACGCAGCCTCGAGTACCCCACGGCGCAAGATGGCTGCTTTGTGTCGCATTCTTAGGCCCGACCGGCCACTCTTCAGGGCTTAACTGGCAGTCTTGCCACCCTTGGCTGCAACCCCGGATAGGAAGACATTGCTAAACCGCTTCATTACACCCTTCAATCTCTTGGCGCCATGATCGCGCAGACACTGTGTTGGATATTTAAGCAGGGCATACATTTAGTCTTGTGTTTCGCATGGAGAATATATGACTTTGATATTTAGTATTTTTTTACAGCCCCAGATGACGAAATACCATCTGTGCATGTGCGCAAAGCTCACTTGACAGCAAGGCATAGTGTAAGAAATGTATCCATATAATCCTATCCTATTATTTCATGCTTTTTACTTTCAAGCGAGACGTCTGTAATTCATGTCTGGGGAATGGCAAAGCGCCAGGAAAGCACTCAGTGGAGGGTAGGATCATCTGTCCTTTTGAGGGGTAACCTCCTCAAATTCGCTTGTGGACTATGGTGATTTGCTGAAAGTTGTTCCGTTTTCTACCTCATCAGTCAGTCAGATTTTAGGTAACCTCTAATTAATCATGTGTATTAGTCTTGTGTCCATTTAACATAACATAATCTAAAGTAACATAACATTTACGCCCCCTTTAAATCAGTTTGTTGTCATTCCTGCCCTCGACTCCTCCCCCACGTTTGTGGGAAGTAAACGCTGGTGCCCCCTCACGCCACTGCAAGCATGTCCACCTCCCAACAGGCATCTTTAGCGTGAAGATACTTGGTGCGTGCTGCAGGGGGGAAGTCCGGAGTGTGGTTTCCAGCACCTAGATACAGGGTGCATGCTCCAGGGCGAAGATCTGGGGTGTAGGTTCCAGAGCACGGGTTGCAACACCTTGTTCTCTTCCAGGGGATCCTCATCAATAGTCATAAGCACTGAATATTCCCGCCCATGTGCGGGGAGAATATATGGCCTCTCTGAAAGAGATAGGTCTCCTAAGAGGCAAAAAAAACGACTGGCGTGATCAACGTTGAGAGAACTCCCAACTTGTTCACCTTCGGCGTCCGGATCGGCGTCGAAGCTACCAGCGGCGACAAAGACGACTTCGAAGACGGCGTCGAAGACGAGTCACCTTCCATCGACGATGAAGACTTCACCTTCGAGATCCAAGGTACCTCCGGCGACGTCAATCAGGCGACGTTCAGCTTCGAGGGAGAGGTCTCCGTTGACGCATAGGAGCTCAACGTCGAGACAGCCGTGGTCGATGCAGCATCACGAGCCTTCGACGGCGAAGCTTCCTCCGTTGACGCCTAGTCATGAGCGTCCGACGTCGAGGCTTACTCCCGCGGCATCTCATCACCGGCGCTCGATGTCGAGGCAGTCTCCGTTGACGGTGCACCACCGACGCACGTCGTCAAAGCATCCTCTGTCGGCGTCAAAGCATCGACACTCGACGTCGAGTCATAAGTCATCGGCTTATCAACACCAAAGCCGGACGTCGAGGCAAGTCTCTTCATCTGAATCCCAGAGGCGTTTGACGTCGAGCCATAGATCTCCGCAAGTCTTACTGCTAGCGGAAAGAGGGGTCCAGCAGATCAGACATCACGGAGCCGCTCAAGATCCCGCTCTAGAGGCCTTTCCAGAGAGAATACGCCTCCAGTGAGCATTTCATCATCTTCTTCAGGCTCTCACTCCTCTCACCGGAACGGGTCCCCAGATGTGGTGATATATTCCTCCGACAGTGAGAGGTCCAGACACTCTCCTGCTCGTTCGACACATGAACAGATCACCCCTCCAACAAGTTCGCCTGTGAGGAGAGATACTCGGAAGTCGCCCTCCATCAGATTATCACCAAGATGGTACAGGCCTCTCCATCATTGGGCGTCTGACAAAGAAACAGCGGCCAGGCTGGCAGCAGATCGAGACAGTATGTAGAGAAACAAGGACCCCTGATAAGAATCAACTTCCTGGGTCAGGTTAAGTAATATGTGTGAATAAAACACCCAGGCAAATTCCCAATACCTACTAGCACATGAAAGGTGGCGAACACCACACAAATAATAATCGACTACTGTTTTTATTATTTGTGTGGTGTTCCCCACCTTTCATTTGCTAGTAGGTATTGGGAATTTGCCTAGGTGTTTTATTCACACATATAGCAGATCGAGACAGGCCAGTGTCCAGGCCCAGAGAACGATCACGCACCCCGGTGCGCTCCGGCAGATGGAGGTCCAGGTCTAGGATCAGAAGAAGGGAACACAGATCTCACTGCCTCCAATGTAACGTGGGAAAAACAGAGGTCATGCTCTTTGGCAAGGCGAATCTCCTCTGGGCCCCAGACTGGTGGCCAATAGATCTTGGCCCAGTACCCACATCCAAACCTCATGTAAAGAATCTAGGGGTGAAGTTGGACCAAAAGCTAACCTTGAAGGAACACACCAATTACATCGCAGGGCTGTGCTTCCACACCATTGGCCTTCTTAGACGTGTCTTTCCATACCTCCCTGCCACCTATAGGAAGACACTTGTACAGGCCTTGGTTACCAGTCGTCTGGACTACTGCAACGGCCTGCTGACATTAGCAAACGCAGATGCAGTAGGTCGTTTGCAGGTAGTCCAGAACACAGCAGCAAGATTGGTCATGAGTGCACCGGCCAGGACTCCCTCTAATCCCTTGTTGAAAGAACTACATTGGCTCCCCATACGGCAGCGGATCAACTTTAAGATATGCTGTACGGTCCACAAATGCCTATATGGAGCAAGTCCTAAATACCTTTCACAATCCCTTGAGCTGTACCAGCCTAGCAGGTCTCTCCGCTCAAGCAATCAAGCCCTTCTAAAAACCCCTGCCACTAAGAAATCCAAACAAGGAGACCGTGTTTTCTCCTCGGTTGGACCTGCCTTATGGAACAAGCTCCCCACTGATGTAAGAATGACCACTAACCACGTGTCCTTCAGAAAGACATTAAAGACCCTTCTTTATCAAGAAGCATTTCTGTCCTTTTAACCTCTCATGTCACACTATCTGATGATTCTATAGCTGGCAAAGCGCGGAGATACCCTTACGGGATTGATTCCAGCGCTATATAAGAAATAAAAATAAAAAGAAATAAAATAAATCTCCCACTTCTTCCTCTTCCCCTACTCGATCTCATAGGGATTATTCTCCGACCTTAACTGACAGTCCGCCATTCAGAATATCTCCCGTGGATGACATTTTTACCTTCCAGGACATCTTGGGCAGAGGGGCTCTTAAGCTAGGAGTCCCCATGACAACACAACAGACCAAAACCTCAGTTATTTTTGAGACTTTGCACCACAGGTCTGCGCCCAAACCCCTGCTACTCTTGCTTCCGGGGATTATTGAACCGGTCATGGAGGTGTTCCTCACTCCAGCGACAATAAGGGATGCTCCAGCGCGGATTCTCAAGAAATACCGCTCGCCAGAGGAGGATCCACTCTTCCTCAGAACTGATCTGCCACCAGACTCGGTAATCATTGCAGGGGCGAGAAAATCCCATGCTGTAGCTTCCTTCTCCTACGGTACCTCCTGATAAGGAGAGCAAGTTGCAGGATTCATGGGGAAGAAGAGTCTGCAACACCTCAGCCTCCCTCCTAAAAGTATCCAATGCTGAAGCGCTTCTGGGTCGTTATGATGGGTCCCTTTGGGATTCTCTGCAGCGGTTCATCGAGAAACTTCTGCAGGAGGATCGGAAAGACTTTGAGGAGATTCTTTTGGAGGGCAGCGAAGTCTCCAACCAAATCATCAGCGCTGGATCGGACGGTGCGACCCTCTCAGCGCATGGCTATGCTCACGGAGTGTGTGCAAGAAGGTCTTCCTGGCTGCGTCTTTCTGCATTGAAACCTGAAGCTCAATCCTGTATCTTGAACTTGCCGTTTTCAGGAACATCATTGTTTGGGGCAAGTACGGATGAAGCGATGCAGCGGATGAAAGCAGAATTGGACACTCTTAAAGCCGTGGGGCTTGAAAAGAAAAAAGAGTTTTGACGAAGGTTTCACCCCTACTATAAAGGTTCTTCCAAGTAGAGGGTTCAAACCCCTCAGTGGCAGAAGGGTCAGGGCAGCAGAAATCTCAATATAGAGGCAGGTGTAATTCCAGAAGCGGTGGAAATCAGCGCCAGGGCAACAATCAAAAGAAAGCCCAATCTAAACAATGAGTCCTTCCTTCCCCCAGCGCCGTTAACCACTCCAGAGGGGGAAGCATTGCGCATCCTATGGAAGAGTGGCATACCATTACAAAAGATTGCTGGCTGTTATCTACACTTCAGAATGGATACTGTCTTTGTTTCCAACACCTGCATCCACCCTTCCCTCCAATGCCAGCATCAAGTCATAAGCTGGACCTTCTAAAAAAGGAAGTGGCGATCCTTCTCGACAAGTCAGCCATCGAGAGGGTGCCAATCCCTCAAAGGGGGAAAGGAGTATATTCTCGATAGTTTCTAGTCAGAAAATAGGGCCAGAAGGCAGAATACAGACCCATTCTGGACTTAAGAACACTCAATCTGTATATATAAAATGAAAGGTTTTGCATGTTGGTGCTTCATCAAATATATCCACATTTCAGGAGAGGAGATTGGATGTGTTCGCTGAAACTACAAGTTGCATATTTTCATGTGCCGATCGCTCACAATCACAGAAGATTCCTTCGGTTCCGGGTGGGGACCTCTCACTATCAGTTCAAAGTCCTACCGTTCGGGTTGAAATCAGCCCCCCGAGTGTTCACGAAGTGTTTCCCAGTGTCTTCGTGTACCCATACCTGGACGACTGGCAGTTGAAAGGTCCTTCCCCAGGCAGTGTAAGAAATCGATTCCTGAGTTGCATCAACCTCTGCCACCGGTTGGGTCTGCATGTGAACTTCAAAAAGTCAGTCTCACAGCCTACGCAGAAGATACACTTCCTAGGAGCTCTGCTAGACTCCGAGGTAGGAAAAGTGTTTCCTTCAAAGGAGAGACAGTGTTCCATAACTCGGAAGTGTCAAGTGGTGCTTCGCGGTTAAGACCTAAGGGTGCGAAGGATTGCCTCCCTGATAGGGTCGATGGCATCCTACATTTTCCTGGTCCCGAATGCCAGACTTTGAATGCGTCCTCTTCAGCAGTATCTGGAGGACAAGTGGGACCAGCAATCAGCATGCTGGGATGACAAAATCACACTGTCCTGTTCCTTGGTGGACAAAGAAGAAAAATATGCAGGTCGGAATTCCGTTCCATCAGCCTCCTCCTGCCCAGACCTTAATCACGGATGCATCTTTGCAAGGATGGGGAGCACACATGGGTCCTCTCCAAATGCAAGGTCTGTGGTCCCCCAAAGAGCGTACTTACCACATCAACATGCTGGAGTTGAGGGCAGTCCACTTAGCCCTCAAAGCGTTCCTTCCCTCGATTCAGAACTTGTCAATGTTAGTATAGACGGACAACACCACCACAATGTACTACCTGAACAAGCAGAAGGGACACGCTCAAGGACTCTTTCGCTGGAGGCCCAAAACATTTGGCATTGTCTCCTGGCTCGCAATCGGTCAATCAGAGCAGTCCACCTCCCAGGAGAACAGAATGTGAGGGCGGACGCTCTAAGCCGGCATTTCGAAGACAGAGAAGACTGGGTTTCAACGAAGAGGTAGTCGAAGGCATCTTCAGTCTTGGGGTCGTCCCACCATAGATCTCTTCGCGGACGACGAAAACACCAAATGCCGAGACTTCGCCTCAAGATTCTATCGACCAGGATCGAAAGGGTATGCCCTTCCGCTGATTCCAAAGGTGGTGAGCAAGCTAACTAACTCGTACACATCGATGATCCTCATTGCTCCCGATTGGCCGAGACAATGGTGATACACAGACCTTCTCCATCTATCAGTGACCCCGCACAGGAAGTTGCCATGCAGGCCTGACCTGTTATCCAAGATGAACGGGAGGATTCATCATCCTAACCTTCCGTCACTGAACTTGGCAGCATGGCTCCTGAGGTCATACAATACCGCCACCTCGGACTGCCGCAGGACTGCATGTCTGCATGCAAGTGGAAGCGTTTCTATATGTGGTGTATGCAGAACAATTGTCATCCTATCAAGGGCCAGGAAGAAGTTATTCTTCCTTATTTATTCTATCTGGCTAAAGCAGGGTTGACGTTTAATTCGATTAAGGTGCATTTGGCTGCTATAACAGCTTATAGGCGTTCACCTTCCCAACCTTCTTTTTTCCAGTTCCAAGCTGTGAAGGATTTTCTGCAGGGGTTGAAAAAGGTTTACCCTCCAGTGCGACCTCCGTCACTCTCCTGGGAGTTGAACCTGGTGCTATCAAAATTGATGGGTCCACCCTTTGAACCCATTCATAAAGCAACTTTGCAGCATATTTCGTGGAAGGCTGCTTTTTTGGTAGCAATCACCTCAGTTGCAGGGTGAGCGAAATTCAGGCTCTGTGTTCCAAAGAGCCTTACACAGTGTTCCACCTGAATAGAGTAGTGTTGAGAACACATCCTTCTTTCCTACCTAAGGTGGTATCCGATTTTCATGTAAATCAGACCATCTCTCTGCCCACCTTTTTTCTCAATCCCTCCACTCCAGCTGAGAGGGCATTGCATTCGTTGGACTTGAAAAGAGTTCTAAAATTTGATCTTGATAAGTCCAAAACGATACGGAAGTCTGATCAGTTATTTGTCAACTATGGATCGATCAGACCAGGTTATGCAGCCTCAAAACGTTCTATTTCAAGGTGGATAGTTTCATGTATCAAACTTGCTTACCAATTGGCGCAGAAGACCCTGGGGTTTTCTCCTAAAGAGCATTCCACCAGAGGAAAAGCGGCTACTACGGCTTTTCTTCATAATGTGCCCATGTCTGAGATTTGTAAGGCGGTGACCTGGAGGTCGGTCCATACATTTACCAGACACTACTGTCTAGATTCAGACACTAGAGCAGATACACAAGTAGGCCAGACCTCCTTGCGGAATCTGTTTAATAGCTTATTTTCCGGCTATTACACTCTTTGGTTGGGTCATGTGTTTCTCATTTACTTGCAGGTGGTTGATGGGCTTGCTATTCTATTCAGTGCTTATGACTATTGATGAGGATCCCCTGGAAGAGAAGGATAAGTTACTTACCTGTAATCCTAGTTCTCTTCCAGGGGTATCCTCATTAAAGTCATAAGCAACCCACCCGCCTCCCCAGGTAAATGAGACGTTATAAAAATGTTTACAGTTCATGGTTGAGCCCTGACTTTCAGGGTTATGCAAAGAACAACTGACCTGTCACCCCTGCGGCCTGATGGGAAGCTAGGCGTCATGGCTGCCTTAAAGGCACGGTGCCAGTTTTTGTTGAAAATGCTTTCATTTTCTATGCTATTGATTTACAATGCAGCCTGTGGGCTAACAATGTCTATTTATTAGCAATTTTCAGGATTTATGAGTGTTTTGCTCATTAAAACACAGCTTTCAAGTACTATCTGACCTAATGTGTTTTTTATATCCTTGCAAATGCAGCATATGTATGGGTAACTACATTGTTTAGCCTCATTTTGGGGCTGCATTGGTGTGAGAAAAAATGATATATGTTCATACATATATGTGGAGCTAGATATATGTGATTTCCATATATTATTTTATATTATTTCCAAGGTTCCCGCACATGGGCGGGAATATTCAGTGCTTATGACTTTGATGAGGATACCCCTGAAAGAGAACTAGGATTACAGGTAAGTAACTTATCCATACTGGGTGCATGCTGCAGGGCAGAGACAGGGAGTCTGGGTTCCAGAACACAGGTTCTAGCACTTGAACACATATTGCCTACTCCAGAGCGGAAAGCCGAAGTGTGGGTTCAACAGCACGGGTTCTAGAGCGGGGACCTGTAGGTTCGAGGGCAGGAGACTGGGCATGAGATGCCCCTTGGCGTGGAACAAGGAGACCGGCGAACCCCTTACCTTCCTCGGGTAAGACCTGCGAGACGCTATGTTTCATGTGTTGGGCATGTAGTGACAGCTCAGGTGGTTCATGCACGTTTAAAGATGTGTGCAAGGGTGGAATGCACAGCTAATTCAGTCCCTTTTGACCCTCTGCTTGACGCTTTTTCAAATAATTTTACACAAACCTGTAGGGAGACTGGAGTTCAGGCACTTCGTACACAAATCCTGAAAGCCTTAAGTCGCTTATCACTCTCCAAATGTCAGAGCGTGACTAGCGCCGAAAGCCGTGAGGCGCTATATAAAGCAGCTCTCAGAGTGGAATACCTCTAGTTATCCACGCACCTGCTGCAGAAATCGATGTGCTACCCGTATGTCTTGAATCCAAATTTCGGGTAGGAGTTAGAGCAGAATGGTTATCGCCTCTATACCCGTGGGAAGTAAATAACAGGAGACTGGGGTTCCCCGCATTACAGGCAGCACGACAAGGACTTGTGGAATGCGTCTGGTTCTTGCGTGAAACCTGCCTCTGCTTTCTACACTAAATGTCCCTAAATCTCAGCGACGCCTTACTGCAGGGTGCTCGAAGGTACGTCTAGAGGTAACGACCAATCCGGGTGTCAGGATACCCGGATAAAAAAGCATTAAAAATACAATAGATATCGCCTTTCATTAAGTTAAACCCATTTGCTTTGCTATACAATACCATTAGCAAAGGAAACTGCTTTAACTTAATCAAAGGCGAGACCTATTGCATTTTCAATGCTTGTTTTTTTCTAGACATGGTTATTTTATTTTTTGTCTTGGCTTGCAGGGTCCTTTCCGCTTATATCATAAATTTACTTAGATTCATAGTTATTATGTTCTGTTTCATCTCATTGGTCGCAAGGGATACAAATGAGGTACAAGAGGTTTAAGAAATGGGCGTTATCTGATGGAGACCTCTTTTAGCCTCTGACTAACGTCCTGAGTTTAAGAATGTCTTAATGATAAGCTAATAAAACATTAAAAATATATAGTTAGTTTGAAATGGAGTAGGTTGTCAGTATGACCTATGTGTTAGGTGCTTTGGCATCGGGCTTTATTAGTCGCGGACTACACTCATTGCATCTCTGCGATCATGTTGCTCTGCTTAGCTCCGCATCAGGTTAGAGTTATCACCATTCATATGAAAGTCCAATATTTAAAATCACTGCTGTCACTGCATTTGAAGTTTGCCACTTATTTGCTGATGGAGAAGCTGCTCTACAGTATGAATATGTAGTAAGGGTTTTAAAACCCTAGAAAATGTTTGAGGGGGTAGCAAAGAATGAAAGGCCCTCTGTTAACTATAGGAATCTTGAATGAGTCATTCTTATTTAAACGGAATAAAGGAGATGCACAAATAAATTATGTCATCCTACTGTGATTAATTGTTTGCCTATCAAAATATCTTGCATTGAAAATATATTTCTAGTCATCTGCATGACATAAAGATGTGCGCAAATACTACACAAGTGGATTTGCAGTGTTAATGAAACAAGCTTCTGACCCTCATGTTGTTCTTGTGCCTTTTAATAGTACCAACTCCACCTCAGATTCTAATTTCAATCAATTTCATCAAACAGTTGTTGCTGGTTCAGACATGCAGCACAGAGATTTTTTTTAATGTTATTAAAATAATTTGTAATATCAAATGTTCCTGCATCTGTTTTGTGCCAACAGTTCGTGTCTTGGTTCTGCTAAGCCTTCCATCACATTTTGGCCCTTCCACTACATTTTGTCATTTACCTAACCTCTGTCAATGAATGGTATCAAGAAGGCAATAATGAAACCTAATAAACAATTCGGTCTTTATTTAAACGAGAACATCTAACACATCAAAAATAGCAAATCTTACCTTGCGAAGGCGACTGGGGTAGTTCAATTGGTGCAGTGTGTCTGGTAAAAACATTTCCTTCCTCTTAAGTGCGGAGGATGATCTGTCTGTTGATGTCCTCAGCATTACTCCTTTAGTGCTGAGGACATCAACGGGTTTCCCTCAACAATAAAAAAGAAACATTTTTTATTTTTTTAATCTGAAGCATTTTCTTTTTCAAAATTAATGTCAGGACGCGAGGTAAAAGCTTCCTTTGTGTTCCGTGCTTGATGTCTTTGTGTTTTGCTGTAGAGCCAGTGCGTACGGTGCGATGAAGTCAAAACAAAAGTGAAAGTAGACCTTGCAAATGGTGTTGTCTGCTTTAACTTTTGATTGGTTCTGGGGGCATAACTATGTCCCCGAGGACCGATCATTATTGGCGAGGCTGCGTAGGAGTTGGGACAATATCTGCTTTCTAGCGCTGCATTTCCCTAGCGAATTCCTGCTTGGGGATCGCGCTGGGCAAGCAATCCTCTAGGGATCTGCTCCACTAGGTCACCAGGAATAAGGTTTGCGGGAGGGGTGCACCCTCTTGTTCATGGGCATGTGCTGCCTCTATGCCGGGGGAGCAATTAGCCTTTCTGCCCCCCCTCAGGGGCCAGATGGGGGTTATCAATCCCTTATCCCCTCATGGAACACAAGTCCCACTATACACCATAGATGTTTATATGGCTGTATTTTTTTGGGGGGTGGAGCGGCCCCAATGAACTGGGCCTGTGTTCTCCCCGCCCTGAGCCAGGTTAGTCTTTCTGCCCCACGTCACTCAGGTGGGGGGATGGAGGTGTTCACCCTTGAGGACTCCCATCGACCCTGGTTTGATTTGTTTGTGTTGTTGACACTATGCTTAACCACACAAGTGGGGTTGTGTTTTTATTGGCACAATTGGGGGAGCCCTTGGTAGTTGGAATTTTGTGTATCCTTGCGGATTCCAGAAGTTTACTTCACAAAAATGCAAGAAAAATGTGCGATTTTAGGTAAAGTTTGAGGCTTGCAGGGCATTGTGGATAAGAAAACATGGGCTCCATACAAGGCACAGCACCATGGACTCCCACACTTGTCTAGTTTTCAGAAATGTCTTTGCTTGGTAGGATTCCCTAGTTGTCTGCCAAGCCTGGCCCAAATACCCTAGCAACTACCATTTATTTTCACCGGAAAGGTTGATGGCTTCACATTGAGTTTTGGGCCCTTTCCTGCTGTGCGTACTAGGCCTACCTTCACAAGTGAGGTACCATTTTCATCTGGAGACTTGGTGGAACGCTGGGTGGTATGAAGTTTGTGGTGCCCCACAGATTCCAGAACTTTCCATCACAGAAATGTGAGTTTGTGAAATGTGCTTTTTTAACACAAAGTTTGAGTTTTGCAAGGGCTTCTTGGTAAAAAAAAAAGAACCTGTTGAGAGCCACGGAAGTCAAACCACCATGGACTCTTCTAGGTATCTAGGACTCCAGTTCTACTGCCACCAACATTGCAGAAAAAAGTTGGCTTTTATCATCATTTGGAATTCTATGCATTTATGCCTTCCAAATGTAAGCCAGCATGCAAAAAAAAGAAGAAATTTTGGGAAATGCCTGTTTAATCACATTCTAGTATGGGTGCTCATAAGAGATGTATGACTACCCACTGCTCCTAAACAGTATCTGTTGTGCATTTCCGAAATTGAAAAATTTCCTCATACCAATTTTCCATTCTTTATATTTTACTATAAAAACTGCTCTATTCTGAAAAAACATTGTAAGGTGCAGCTCAGTTGTTGACTCTGGTTAACTTGGGTTCTTGGAGAACCTACAAACCCTATATATCCCTGGAACAAGAAGGGTCAATACAGAGAAGAAGTTACTAATGAAACGTTGTCACACATGGATGTTTTATCTACTCATTTTAATTATTTTCAATTTCAACAGTCAGTTTCTCTGGGAAAACTTTGAGGGATCTACAAAAATGACCCCTTGCTGAATTCAGAATTTTGTGTACTGTTCAGAAATAAATAGCTTTTGGCACCTCTCTTAGGTTTCACACCTGTTGCCACCACAAACCGGAAATTGGTTGAAAGCAAACATTTTTTTAAATGGGCTACTTCTTTAGAAAATGCAAAAACTGTTGTTAAAAAATGTTTTTTTTTGTTTCAACTTTGCTTGTTCTGGAAAGCCTGAAATGGGGTATTTTTAGCCCAGCAAAACTTTCATTATTGTCGTTTTTTAGAAGAAAAAAAGCAGATACGTTCTTGCACAGCACTTGTTTCCCTTTTTCCACAAACCAAAAGTCCAAAATTTAGCTATGTTTCGATTATTTTCTCTTTCAACGGGAATCAACAAACTTTGGATACCTTTTAGAATAGCCATGATGTTGGGAAAAACGGACACACATTTTGTGGAAGAGGTGTGGCGCAGCGGGCAGGGTGACGGACTCTGGAACCCGGGTGCCCACGGTTCGATGCCCGGCGGCAGATTAGCCCAGCACCATGTGACTCTAGGCAATAGCTCACTTAATCTTCCTGACAGCCCCCAGCGCCTTGACACCTTCGGGTAATTGTTTGCGTTTTACAAATACTGGACATTTACATTTTATTTTACATTTGTGTGGATCCCTTATGTGGGTGGAAAATCCATAGCCGTTGAGGGGTTAAGAACAGACGGGGTCTCTTGATTGACAATAATTATTATTATTGTTGTGGTTATTATTTTTGTTATTTTTATTTCCTGAGGGGCATCCCAATGCTAGCGCGACCAAAATTAGAGAATGACAACAGTAATGGAGGTAAATTGACAGCTGATTAACAAATCTTCTTCAAGTTTTCAAATGCTTCCTAAATTTTAGGTGTAATGTAATTGCTGTAACGGAAGAGGGAAAGAGATTCCTTGTATTAGATGCATATAAGGAAAAAGCTCTTCATTTACATATTGTTTTTTGTCTCTGGAATCTTTATGTGAATTAGCTCTGGACGGGCTAAGTTATCTATGGGGTACATCTGGTAAGTTTAGATTACAAAAGCATTGGATCTGAGTAATGAACCAGTTTGTAGCAAGTGCATAAAATTAAACCAGGCTAACTGTGCTATAGGTAACCAGTGAAGGTTAGAAAGGTGCGAGAAATCAGGCGCATTCTGTATTACGTGAGGTTTCTTTATTAGATGCATTAGGAAGACAAGTTTACAGAGAGATCCTGTAATGTAAGTGGGAAGTAATAGCCACATAGAGTTTTTCTGCATGCCGACAGTAGAAGTGATGAAGTTTTGTTTACAAATCTAACATTTATAAAGCAAAGAGATGACAATTTATATACGGTTTAAAAATTATTTTTTTTCAATATAATATCAAGATTTTTCACAACTGGGTTAGGAGGCTTTCCAGTTTAAGATGACCACCAGTCCTCCATTATGGATTTCCTTTGAACTGTAAACCACTATGTCTTATCATGGATTAATGGTAGCTATAAGCCTTCAGCCAACTAGCAGTAGGTAGCATACAAGTTTGGAAACACTGTTGTGCCATGTTATATCTTTCTCAACTGTACAATTGGCTTATACATAAAACAAGAACCTAAAAGAGTGAAAAAGTGTAACTAGTGTACAGACATAAACATTGAAGAGTTTACGGCTAACTGATGAGCCCTGTAGCATTTCATGTTACCTTTTTTGCAGTACAAGTAAACGGACCTAGAGAGCATTCTGTCTTTGAGAGTAGACTTTAACTTAAACAACACTGCTCCTAAATCACACATTGACCAATCTGTCTATTATGATAGGTTGGATGACTATATAACAGACAGTATGTTTCTATACTTATTCCGTGTCACAGACAGTGATTGACTTTTACGCTGCACTTTCAATATGAAAACAGAATTTATAAGGGTGATTTGTGGGTATATTATGTTAATGTGGTGTACAATTAATGGCGAGTTCCTCCCATCTTTAACCAGAAAGGAGGCTCAGTTCTTTGTAAAAGTGAAAAGATACTTATTTATGCTAGTGTCCTATGTGGAATCTGGCATGGCTGACATTCTTTGCTGTAATTTGTTCTCAATCTTTGATCTTTTAACCAAACACCCTGAATGAGATTCCCTCATTACAGGACTTTTACATCGTTCTTTCCACGTTCTGCTCCTTCTAGATCCTTGAGTGTCCTCAGGATTTTATAAGCAATGTTGTATTTGGTACAAGGAACTACTTTTATGGTTAAAATGCTACCCTAAAAATAAATGTATCATAACTCCAAATAACATACTGATGATAATCTTTTTAGGACGTACTTGCAGCTAAAGATGGAGAATACATAATAGCTTAATGCTCTTTAAGACAGAATCAGGACTGCTCATATCCAACTGTTGATAAAGTTGGGCCAAAGGGTCTCTACATCGATATTGTATCACTTGGCAGCTATGCCTTCTTCAAATGCTAAATTATGCTAGGAATGTTGAGAAATGCAAGAGCCACAAGATCAGTGCAAAATAATTAAGGGCCTAAGTCTCATACAAATTAAAAACTGTAAGCAAGGAATTATTGTCGTATGAGCACTCTTCCAGCAGACACAGACAGCGAGGACTGTCAACACTCATGAGAGGTTCATCCTCAGCCTGATGAATCTGGATGCTGAGAAAGTCTTTGACCTAGGTGAGTTAGATGTCCTCTGGTCTGTGATGAACTTTGTTGATATGGAATTAATTTGGATTGTTAAAGTGTTGTTAGGTAACTATCATAGTGCTGAGTAACCTTTTAGGATCATCAAGAGAAATTCCTTGAGGACATAGACAGACTGCCATGTGTCTCCGCTCCTTTTCACACTTACGTTTTGGAACCTCCCACACAAGTATGAAAGGATAGTCCCAGCTTGAAAGCTGTGCATTTGTGGCAAGACAGCATTATTACTGATGGCAAGTTTGATTTTCTTGCAAAGTTATCACCAAGAACTGTTGTGCTTTGAAGACATAATTGGTCATTTCTCAAGGGTTTCATGATTCAAGTTGAACTCAGAAAAACACACTATGTCACGAAACACATATATGAATATTTTATCCACTCCACTAACCATATGAGAAACCAGAGTTTTAAGTACTTGAAAATTGTTAAGAGAGATTTTAACCCAACTCTCGAAAACTATATAATACAGTTAGAGCAAAACTGTGAAAGGGAATACATTATGTAACTATACAAATGTATGAGATACTGTTTTTAACACTCTACTTTTATGGTATTGTTTTATACCGAATAAAGTATATATTGATTGATTGATGAACTATACAAGTATAAAGATTTGTATAGCGTAAATCTAGCTACAAAGTAATAGACTGCTTAACCGAATACAGATACAGAGAGTCATTTGTCATGTGATACTACAGAGGAAAGCAGCGAAACGGGTTTCCCTGGGCTAGAGGAGGGGGGATGGTTCCATCTTCATGGTGGTAGTACAGGTGGAGGCTGTTTGATTTTGTTTCATGAGCTGCATGATCAATTGTCAGTGTTTTTTTGGAGTTATTTTCTGAACTCAAGAAAAGAGTTAACAGATTTTGTTTCAGGTGGATTTTAGTTTTGATAGTGTCTCAGACTCTCATTGTTTAGCAGGTGAAGGCCTGGCATTTGGTTTTCTCAACCCAGCACTCCTTTTTTGCTGCTCTGTCAAGTCTGCTGCTGCAGGTCCGGATTTTCCCTGTGAGAGATGGATATTGGGTGCCAGGTATAGTGAAGTGCAGTTGTTGAATAAGTTTATAAGGAATTCAGCAGACCTTGGAGGTAACTCAGGTAGACATAGGTAGCTTGTGGGCATGCTTTATGCGTTGGTTTAATTTTGTTTATTTTGCAAAGAATGTTTAGTAGTTGAGCTGCTACATGGAGAAGGCTTTTCAGAGGCATTGGCTGTGTCTATGGATTGCTGACCCGTACAGTGTTATCTCTTTTTGAGTTTATAGAGGTGTGGCGCCGCGGCCAGGGCGACTGACTCAGGAATCTTGGGATCACGGTTCGATCCCCGGCTCCGGTGGCAGGTTAGCCCAGCACCATGTGACTCTGGGCAATAGCTTGCTTAATCTTCCCGACGGCCCCCAGCGCCTAGAGACGCTTACGGGTGATTGTGCGCTATACAAATGTGGATTATTATTATTATTATTATTATTATTATTATTAGAGAACCAGTGCCGGAATAGCTGTCTGAAGTTATCTTGTGGGATGAAGGGCTTTACTCTGCAGAGCATGAAAACTAATGCCAGGAGATATTAGTCTTGTGTGTGCTATGAGACTGGAATCTGATGGTTCAGTCCGTGTTGAATCCCAGGAACATGGACCTTTCATTGAATAGTGGTGTGAAACCATCTACATTCATGTTATCCAAATTTGCTGGTATTTGCAATGACCACAAACTCTATTTTGGTTGGATTCATTTGAGATAGGCCTTGGATATCTTTGTACGGTTACTCCTTTCTCAGTAGGAACTGTTCGTTTGTTGGACAACATAAACTTTTGGATGGTTTCAGAATGATTCAATGCATCCTCTCAGGATATGTTGGCCTATATACATGCTAGCTCGTAGTGGCACCATAATTACCCCTCAATCAAGGAAGGTAACAAATGGATTGGGCAACCTCAGACCATGACAACCCTGACTCCTCAATGAATCCCACTAACAGATCTAGAACCTTTTCGCTCAGGCACTCGTGCATACCTAGAGAGGCACACAATAAATACACAAAGGGGCGTTTCAATATTTATTTAACCATTGTGATACTTGTATAAAATATATGCGATGCAATCATTATTAGACAGAAGCAGCTAAGAGTGATAACAGTATGAGAACAGTGTAAAAGATTAACAGTTTCACCATTTTGCTTAAACAGTGTGTGTATATAAGCACTGTGTGTAATGTACTCTTACTATGTGCTCCCTAACCCAGTTGTCTAGGGCGGATGATCTGTCAAAATCTCCTAATGGATAATCCAAGTCCCCATTACCTGAAAGTAATTATATGCAGATCCTCGTTGTGGTCACAATTTGGACCTCACTCCTCGTAGAGGGAAAACAGGAATCTGCTGGGCTAAGAGTCTGACAGCAGCGACCTCGGAGTGACAGCATAGTGCTCCTCTGATTTGAACACAGAAATATATATATATATATATATGTCATTGTTTATCGTCTTGTGATAGCTATGTTGCCTTATGGATGAATACCAAACAACAACATTTGCACAATGTATGCTCAGGCCGTGTACTAAATGTTCAAGATATCATGATACAGTACTTACAAAGTGGAAATGTAAGCAATATGATTTCAGAGAAACTATTCCTGCACTGCCACACAGGCAAATGTGTGCCATAAGTCATCCTATAGAAAAGAAGGCAGCTTAAGAAAGATGTGCATGTAAAAATGGCAGTGTTTTTCCCAGGCCTAACCCAGTCATGTGAAATCTTACCCTGGATGGAGGCGAACAAAGTCTTCAGTCAGGTAACATCTTTCTTGATGGTACCTTCACGTAAAGTAAGTTATCAGACATGTAATAGTCAATGCTGATTCTTTGTCTGCCAGTAGGATCCAAGGGGTTCCATGTACATGTTGAAGATCACTGGTGATAAGACAGAGCTTAGTGAGACTTGGTAGTTTGTGGGAATTGTCTTGTACATTGAGGATGTAATTTCAGGCAGATGTGCTCTGTATTTTTAGGTATGATTCAAACACCGATGGAGTGTGCAATTAAAACACATTCAGTGATACTGGGTTTCAAGCAGACTTGGCATCCTGGTTCATTGCACTTGTTGGTATTATAATCAGTCTATGAAATTGTCTAGTTCCAAGATTTTGCCCTAAAAGTTCCTTACTATTCATGTGTTTAATCTTTATCTGGTACCTCTGGGCATTTCAAACTATGCAAAAACAGTTCGTTCCACATCTGAAAGAAGGAAGGGCACCATGTATGTTGAAATATGAACTCGCTGTGATATGTAAGATAACTTCTATGTTTATATGCAATGAAGGGTTACGTACAATATGTTAATTTTTAACAACCCATGATTTTTAAGCAAGATTGACCGGTATCACTTTCAATCTTGCATGTCAATAACATACTCATTTACTCCTTTTTAGGAAAGCCTAAATCACCCTGGTTATCGTTTCAGAGTAACTTTAGGCATCAAACTCAAAAGTGGATGCTTCTCTTGAGGGAGATGTTAATCTTACACTTTGTTAATCTTACACTTCATGGAGATTGTTGTACAAGCTCTTACAATATCTTTGGATGAAGGCATCAGTGAACAAGATAAAGAGGAAAGTTTGAGATCTAGATGTAATTTTTCCCTGTTTGCCTGAAAAAAGCAGATCACCTTTTTCTGTAAGGAATTAATACACATTAATGAAAACCTTGTGAGACGCTTGGACATAAGGGACCTCTACTTTTGAGTGTGGCTATAATAGAGGAAACATGGAGCAAAAGTCTGATATCTATGCACACAGCTTACTTGTTAAAAGTACAATTGTTTATACTACTTCAGTCACATTTACCATCAACTGGAATTCCAAGTTTGGTTAGCTAGATTAGTATTCATTCTTCAGACACCATCCTCTTGGAACTTTAATTAATGCATATTTGTTAGAAGGTGGTTCTGATACTAGGGGCCGCATGGATTTTTCGCTTTTTGAGCACCTAATTGTTGAGCTTTTACTGTGGGGGAGCCTCACAATCTGGGACTCATCCACAGTGAACTCATAATGAAGGAGACTGCATGGAGATATTACCGGTGTCCGCCTGGCTTGACTAGGCCTCTGCGCAGCAGCTGGAGTATGGGACACTGTGCTGGTTACATGCAGACACAGGTGCACATGCGTGTGCACACGTGTAGGAGCTGCGCAGGGGAGATTCCTAACGTGCGCAGTCCAGGAGCAGCTACAGAATGAATGGTGTGGCAGGACGTATGCAGAATTGGGTGGTGACATGGGATAGGCTTTATACCCTGGGAAGGAACATGCCAGGGAAAGTACATGCCAGGGAAAGTCAGTGTGTTTTACTGTGTTTTCACTTCATTATTCCCCTATGGGGATGTGGGGCCCATGGCTAAAATGACTTCCACAAGGCCTACAGATTCCAGACACTCACTAAAGTCCATTGTAGAGTGGGTGAAAATAAGTATTCTGCAGAGTCAAAAGTCATATGTACTGCTTTTGGGTCATACAGAACTGTCATATTTCTCTGAGCCAGCCATGACCAGACCCAGGCTGAGGGTTGACCTCAGCTGGATGGATTGATAACCTTTCTTCCACAAGCTAGGACCTCCTCTCCACAAAGAAGAATATGGGTGGGGCTACAGGCTCATGCATTAGCAGCTGGCACTGGGTGCCAGGCACCAGGCTGCACCAAGAAGGTAAGAGTTGGGTTTCAGAGGCCATATGGCCAGAGACACTGGACGACTCAATTTTGAACAAATCCAGAGGCTGGACGAGAAGGAGGGAGCAGGGGCAGGGAAGTGATGTGTCGCTGTTTGATAGGACCCACAGGGACTTTCTGCCAGCCCCCTACTCAACTTTTAAAAAGTACTTGCACAGGAAGAGAATCTCTCTGGGGTGTGGTCTGCGGAGGCGAAAGGTGCTGGAGCCTGGTGCAATGGGCAGTTGGAAGGAGGACACCCCTGACTGCCCCCCAGGCCCCTAACAGCACCAGAAGAAGAGCCTAGGACCGGTGCGCAGAAGAAGAGGCCTCTGCACAGGGAGAAGAGAGGCGCAGGAGGAGAGCCAGGCGAAAGGCTGGCGCAGGGAGCCAGTGCAGACCGCTCCCGGCAGAATGCACCCTCTTGGAGACCCGGAGGGTTAAGGAAAATGCTCCCAGTGGCTGGGGGGCACCGCCAGAAGCAAGAAGACACGAAAATGGGGCAGATCGGACCTCCAGGGGCTGATTTATGGCCTCCAGAAGGTGAGAGACCTTTAACTTGTGGCCCCTGATGGCGAAGCGCGTGAGGCTCCGCCGCCGGTCCAGAAAAGGCCCCAGAGGTGGGCCAGGTCCCAGGGACTGCCCTCCAACGTGGAGAGCCTGCGGGGGTCCCGGGTTGGACCGGGGCCCCGGACAAGGAAGGAGGAGCCAGGGACCTGGGTGGGACCGGGCCCCTGACCAAAGCACAGACCGGCCGGGTGTGGGCTCCCCGCGTCGCATACCCTTACCCGGGGTTCCGGGTGGGACCGAGCCCCCCCACCGAGGCCCCAGAAAGTGGCAGGAGCTTGAAGCACCCCATGATGCCTTGCAAGGCATGATGAATGGATTGTTTTTGGCGTTTTGGTGGCCCCCAGAGTATAGGGTTCACCCTTGAGTGTGAAAAGGTGCTGGGGGGAGCTGGTGGAGCAGCGCAGTCTCGCCCCCAGCACAAAGCTAAGTCCCACCCTAAGTTTCTTGAGGATTTAAAAAGAATAACCCCTCAACTCTCAGCGAAGATTGCATCACCTCCTAGGCTGGAACTTTTGTTCTACAGCTGGGGGTTCATTGAGAAGTGCAACAAAGATTGAAGGGCTGAGTTGGAGATGTCTCAAAGGGCATCCCCTGGAGGTGAAATGGCGTAATTGCACTCAAATTCATTTAGTAATGGTTATTTCTTTTAGAGGGACTGATGTTCAATGTGAAGTACTGGTGTAAGGTGATGTCACAAGCAAAGTGGATTTAAGTAGCTAGACACTCCTGCTAGGGTGTCTGACGGTATTTACAACTTAATCCAGTGATCATGTGTGATGCCTTTAGGGGCTGCAATTGCAATGCATTTTTAATGATATCCAAATGTGCTGAGTACTGTCATTCTTAAGTGTGCGTAAACATGTAGTCTTGCTGCTGTGCTTAGGTGAAGACCCCAGACTGTTAGCCCTTAAGATGTAGAGGGGTATACTTTAGGGTCAGTAGGAGATGCTTTGGCAGGGTCATGTGTCACCAAGGCAGGTGTATCCCTTTTTAATGCTTGTTGAGGTAATGGGAGGGGGATGCCACTGGGATGGTGCCAGTGCGCAGGGCCCTCGCTCCAGGATAGGTTCAACTAATTGCATTGGGGGCAAGATGATTGCATACATGGGAGTGGTGGTACTAGACCCCACCCCCACCTGCGGGAGGGGTGGAGATGTTATGCAATGTCACAAAGTAATTCCAACAGCTTATGTATATTTGTAAATTGGTGCATAGTATTGAGTGGTGTGTGTTTAATAAATGTACTCTTTCTTTTATAAAGCAAAGTACAGACTGGACAATCAATTATTAAGTGTTATTTTTGCGCACCTGCAAATGGCGATTACTAGCCCACACCACCTCCCTTGAGTAAGCCTCCGACTGCTCTGCAACGCTACCCTCTGAGAGTCAGGCGCTGCCCTAGGGTGTTTGGTTCCGAGTGAAGGACAAATGTGTCATGTTATTTGTGCAGGCCTCACAGATGCTGCCTCGTTTTCCAACAATATCTTTTCCCACTGTTCTGCAATTTGAAGGATGCTTTGTATAATGTATCAAGAATATAGATGGACAATATCATGCCATCTTCTCAGATAATGATAAGGGGTTATCGAAAGAATAAGACAAAGATGTTTATTGTGTCACATTCTCTGATGTTAGCTAAATTAATTATGAGATAGCGGTGTGATCTTTAAGCCCAAAGCAAGCCTATCTGGGGCCCTATTTCAGAGAGTGCCCGTGGGGTGTAATGGGCATGTGTGCCTGCTTTGTGCCCCACGGGGCACTTTGGTATTACAGAAGAGTCCAAAGACGTCTGGGCGGCCCCTTCTGTAATTCTGTAATATTGTACTGACACGCATGTACCGCCGGCGCTATCTCTAAAGGGCATTCCCTCATTTTCATGGGGATGTAGACCCATGCAAATGAGGAAATCACTTTTCCTCTGCGCCCACGCTGTATTATGATCGTGGGCACAGAGGCAAACATGCCTTTAGGAGGTGCACGGAAAGTGCGCCACAAAACGGTGGTACACTTTCAGTGCGCTTCCTAAAGGCAGCCATCTGGAGGGGAGAAAGGGGTTCCATGGACCTGCCCATACATTCCCTTGCAGTGGGTGCAGTCACTCACTGCAACCGCCTGCAAGGGGACCTCTCTCCCCTCTTAAGTGTAGATGGGTTGCCGCCTGCACAGTGAAACACGGAGCGGCTTTGAAGCACCCACTCTGTATTTCACTTGAATTCGCAGCCACCAAGGCAGCGTGATTTTGCAGCTGCCCTGATGATGCATTCTCCATAATAGGGCGCACTTTCCCTGTTTTACACTGTGCACCTATTTTAAGGTGCTTCGTTGCACAAACAGGGAAAGTGCGCCCGTATGGTAATAGAGGCCCTGATGGGTAGGATAATTCCAGTAAGTGAAAATAGAACACATTTTCTTTTCATTAAATCAATGCACGCTGAACCTACAATTTAGTGGTATAGTCTTTCTATTTAAGCACAAATGCTAATCTAAGCGGAGCAGCTTCTTTTTAGGTCTCGGCTAGAAGCGCGCGAAGCGCGTTCTCGCCAGAGAACTATAGTCGTCAGCTCAGCCGACAACGAGTGGAGACAAGAGGTGGCCACGCGCCGCTGTAGAAGCATGGCAGAGTCTGATTCCGACGCACGCCTTGGGATTGGGCCGTGCGCGTTGACGCACGCCTTGGGATTTGGTCGCACGCGTGAGCTTGTACTGTGGTTTTAGTCAGCGTGCGTGGGAAGGGCAGCGGGGAGCAGGGGGAGTCTGTAGAGAGGCGCTCGGCGCCGATGAACAGGCAGGCTTCGTCCCGGAATGAGTTCCGCTAGCAGGAAGCCGCGCCGCGAGAAGGGAGAGGCTGAGTAGAGGCGCGCAACCCCGGGCAGGGGGAGGAGCAGACCCCGGTGTGAGACCCCCCCCCAGGCCCAGTGTGTGACCCCCCCCCCCCCTGGCCCGGTGTGAGACCCCCCCCCCCGGCCCGGTGTGAGACCCCCCCCCCCCCCGGCCCGGTGTGAGATCCCCCCCCAGGCCCAGTGTGAGATCCCCCCCAGGCCCGATGTGAGACCCCCCCCCAGGCCCGGTGTGAGACCCCCCGAGGCCCAGTGTGTGACCCCCCCCCCCACCACAGCCTCCCGGGGCCAGCCGTCCCCGGAGGGGCTGCGGGCTGGCTGTGAGCGTGGAGAGACGCCAAGTTGCAACTCTGCCTGCAGGGCCGGGCGCGCGTGAGCCGCTGTGTTTTGCTGCTGGTCTCTGTTTTTATGGGGTGAACAGTGGGGTTTGTACATTTACACACAAAGCTAATGTATAGAACTTTGCACGGGTCTTAGCAGTTTGCATTCAAGGTTATTTTTGAAGCCGCCAAGTCGCATTTTGGGGACAAGAACCGGGCGTTACCGCTGCTTGGAAGCCTCAGCCCTGGAGTGCTCGGTGCGGGTGAGAGGCTGCGGGGAGCGCAGGCTGATGATGAGGGTTGCTCGGGGGTCATGGGGTGGGTGTCTGTGGGGCTCCAAGCTGTCCAGGAGTGAGGGTGAGAGCCCGGTCGGAGCAGGGGCAGTGGGCCACGGATGCCACTCTGCAGATACTGGACCCGCGTATGCTGCCCAGGGATGGAGCAGACGAGGAGGGAAGCTTTAGGGGGCTGCCCAGGGAGCAGGCAGTGGGGCTCTGAGGCTTCCCTGGGCGAGCCGCTGGCGTCAGTGGGCAGTGGCCACGACCCCCCACCCCACCATGCTGCCCAAAGATGTGTCTCGGGGGGTCACTTGGGTTGTGTAGGGGTGAGGCTCCGGGGGAGGGTGGGGTTCACTTAGGTTGTGCAGGGGGGGGTCACTTGGGTTGTGCAGGGGGGTCACTTGGGTTGTGCAGGGGGGTCGCTTGGGTTGTGCAGGGGTGTGGCTCTGGGCTGTCACTTGGGTTGTGCAGGGGTGAGGCGTGCCGGGGGGAGGGGTCACTTGGGTTGTGCAGGGGTGAGGCTCCGGGCCCGCCGTATTGTCGCGAACACCCAACCTCAAGGGCGCATTGAAATAATATAATATCCGGGAGCTCGTGGGCCTGCTTTCCTTCAAAGGTGCACACTGCTCGTCGCGTAAAAAGCATTTTTCCTTCAGTCCTCTGTGCTGGTTTTCCAAGCGTATGCTCTCAGTATAAATTCCAGTGGTGGTGGTGGTGTTTTGCGTCGCTGTCTACCAGCTGCCAATTGGCCCCTAGCATGGAGTTAACCTAATGCCAGTCGTGGCTTTGTGGACGACCACAATGTGCAAAATATGTTTTTTAAGCCTATTCTTTCAATAAGAAAATGCCAGACTACAAGTCCCCGAATACAACTGGCTAAAATGCAGGGTTGGGCTAAAGGGGTCACACATGACTTTTGCTCCCCCCTGAATAACTAAGTGTGGGGTGGACTTTATGGGGCGCTGGTGGCTGGTTTTTGACCTGAATTTTGGATAGCCGTGCTGTATGTATGTATGTATGTATATTTTGCAACAATGACATTCCTCGCTTGTGTGCACTCCTCTCTGCCTCCCGCTCTGTGCACCTCTGCGCCTTCCTATGCATTCCTCTGTGCACCTGTACACCCCTGTCTCCTTCGTGCTGTGCGCATCCATGTGCCTCCCCATCCTCGCTTGCACCTCTCAGCTTCTCTTGTGTGCATCCCTCTGCCTCCCCGTGCCCCGCGTTTATGCGTACCTCTGTGCTTCCAATGTTTCATGTGTGCACGTCCCTGCTTCCTTGTGTGTGCACACCTCTATCCCTTCTCTCTTTGTGGATGCTTCTGTCATAGGAACGGACGTGGTACAGGTAGGCTGTTTTTTATTTATTTATTAGTTTTCACATTTATATTGCTCAAACTTAACCCGCAGGTATCAGAGAGCTTTAAATCAGCATGCTTATAATAAGCAAGACTAGCACTATATTACTGCCAACTTAGCTTAGCATAAGCAACAGCTAACCATTCACAAACTATGTTTATATACCAATTGCAAATTAAAAAAATAAATAATGCAAAGCATTGTCATTTACAATGCCAGTAACTCAAACTTGTTACTTTCAGCACATGGAATTGAGAAATTCATGTGAAAACTATCCAGGAACTTACTAGAGTTTGGTGAATGGAAACATCCGCCAAAAACTGGTGATTGTCCCTCTGCCTTCTTTATACTGTATACCTGGCACTGCTCTCTAATATTGAATCCTCTCTGACTTGATACATGATTTAAAATTATTTTACGTTCTTACAAGTGGAAACAAATAAGATCGTTTGTTCATTTTCTTATGAAATGTGGAATTTCTCTTCCTTCACACTGAGCCTTTATGTCCCTGAACTTTCTCAGGTTCCCAGACACACTGTTCCATCCATGACCAGAATAGAAAGTAATGGATGCATTGTTCTCATTAATAATAAGAGCCTGAATGTGAGGCTGAAAATTACTTTAACGATACACCACTATAGTTGTATTGCTTTTGATAACAAGGTGGTGGCAATGCCAGAGTCCATATTCGAAAGCCAGCAGTTACTGCAAACAACACTAATGCTTCCAGTTTTAGCAGTGCATGCTACTGAATGGGTCAGGTCTTCCTGAAGGGATACTAAAAGTGTCCTCATGTGTTATTCACTGAGCAAAAGGGACCGGTGAGGTAGGGGTGCAGCTGGGTGGTGGCCTCTAGTGTTACGTTAAAAGCTGTATTTCCAGCATCTGTATTAACGGTACTGATAAACAGTGCTGCTTGCATTAATACCATTATCACTGTACAGTAATATCTGCATTCGTTTACCTTCTAGCTTAGAGTCTGACCCAGATTATCTTGATTCTGAGCACTGGCGTATCTGGAATTGTGAGTTTGCTTTGAAACAGGGGCACCTTTGATTAAGAAACAGGATCATTTCCCATTTAAGTGCATTGTGCTCTTTTGGAACAAACCAATAGTCTTCCATCCTTGATGCAAATCTGGAAGAGTGTAGAAAGGGAAAGTGCAGAAGCATCCCCTGGCACATAAATGCAAATGATTGTGCCACTCTCTCTCAAAGGTGGTTAGTAACAAGTTAGTTCTCAAGATTGGGAGGCTAAACAGCCTCCCAAGCCTGTCCAATGCCTACTTTGTTGTAGCAAAAGAGTTACACTATTTTTTGTAAGAATATAGGCAGAAAACAGCGATTAGCAATGACCTGCTCTCTGCACAAAGATGACTATTGATGGAACACTGAGCCAGAATGATGAGAGTCAAGCCATGAGGGGACCTTGCCACTCTCCCTTGTTTTTATTTAACTTACAAACGCCATGTGCCTTAGTCTGTAAACCTGCAGTTAAAAAGGCTGCCCGGTTTGAACTTTAGAATAATGTAGCCTTTTAAAGCACTGTGCCCAAGGTATTTCTCTGTATTCTGCACCAGAGTTTTCTGAGCCTCCCTCCCTGAGTGGGGTGCTGTTTCACCTGCTTCACCTATCCCTTTCTCCCCAGGCGAATTCCCCTTTCTCTTTAAACTTGTCATTGATTACAGTTATTATCCGAATTCTAAAGCATTACAGAGCCCTCTACTTTGGCATCCGCCCCACTGTCGCCACAGCCCTCCCTGATCCCTGGCCCTTTGTCAATTCATAAATGATCAAAAGTGTGTTTATCAACAGTTTTTTCATCTTGGAATAAAATATGTGCTATTAACCTTGTTTTTTATATTTGTTTAGATTGAGTGTTATTTAATTCCTCTGCATCGATTGCTGCATGTCACAGGTAGTCAAATGTTTGAAAGCATACAATGCCTGTTTAATCAGGGTGCTTTTTTGGCTGGGCCAAGGGGTCAGTGGCCCTTTAAATTTGCATTTTTGACCCTTGTTAGCCTGATATATTGCCTCACTTTTTTCTTTAAATTGATCTCTCATTTCCTTTGTGAAATTGATCTCTTCTTTGGTGTATGTGGGCAGAATTGGCTGCTGTTCAGGCACCATATAATTACTGACTTAACTATACTTCCCCTATTGATCACTACTAATGGAAGAGCCATCTTTAACTGCTTTGCTTCCAGACCGAGTGCAATATTGATGAATTAATCATTGACCGTGGTAGCAGTTAAGTATTCAGTTATGCTCGTGTGTTTTGATATTGAATACATATTTTCACCCCTCCTTCATATTTTGGAAGCACCTTTATTATTTTAGTCATGTATACTGTTTTTTATACATTTACGGATGCTGGTTCAGAGGACTGGAGTATAGGGCATTACATATGTAAATTAATTTTTTGAGGCAAGAGGTTAACTTTTTCCTAAAGTCTTGCACCCTGATTTGTTATTTGGGCGATGCCAATTAAATGACGTAATCAAGCCCATTAGGACTTGTCATTCTGACAGTTTTCACATGAATTGATATACATTTGCAGGAACTCCCCTATTTCACTGTTATTTAAAGTATACATTTCTGAGCATGGATTAATTTTTTGTTGCTCCCACAGCACGTTTTGTAGTTCTGTTAAAATGAGCGTGGCACAGATTAATACTGTGGTTGATGTTTGTGTTTTTGGCGTGCTGTTTCAGACATGCTTTGTACAAAAAATACAACTGCAGAGCCACATGCAAGTGCCACCAGAAATCACAGTTTTTAAATTTTGACCCATTATGACTTTGTTCAATCTCTCATACTTTCAGCTACATATGAACCATCTCCCGAGTCATGAGTCCCCACTGATGTGAAAGATGCATATTTTCTCTGCACACCACACTCCCACCTTTAAAATAAACATTTATGTGGCCCAAAGCCTGACCTGGCCATTGGCCTTGCAGGCATAATAATTGGAGAAAGCCATTCGTGGCTTCAACTTCTTGTATAATGCCATTGGCAACTAACTTGTCCAGCTCGACCTTAATGCTCTCCTTTGCATCGAGTGGTACACCCCAAACTTTGGCTACTTTATTTACAGAACCACGCTTAATCTTGATGTAATGCAGATAGTTCTTGAGACACCCTAGCTTACTGTCAAATACTTCAGTAAATTCCTTGACCCATGCTTTCCATCCATCACCAACTTGACAAACAGATGGAATTTCCTTCAAACACACAGGGGGACTCTCATTGGGGTCTATGAATACATGCAAATCACTTGATGGAACCAGCTAATAAGTGAATCACCTTTCATGGACACGTACACTTTTCCCGGGATGATTCTACCTTTAAAGTCTATCATTCCCCAAAAATAACCTAGTGGATCAATAATTTCTCGGCCATACCCCCTTGGCTTTAAGTCAGGTTTTGACAACTTCACTTTCTTTACAAGATGTTATTCGAAGAAGCACTACTTGGGGACTAATGTCACCTTAGCTCCAGAGTCAAATAGCATCTTTATTGGTACATCAATAATTAGCACCACCTCCTTGGGACCATCACTACCAGATCCCTTGATTTGACAAATGTGTATTTCCTCTAGTTCTGAATCATATTCATAAAGATCTACTTCCATGATCTTTTTTTGATCTTTACTTGATTTGCAGCATTTCGCAAAGTGGCCTTTGCACCCACACACACTACACGTAATTTTCAAACCTGGACAAGCCTTAAAATTTTCCATATGTCCAGGATTGCCATAGCTGAAGCACTTACCCGAGAAAGGCTTAGAGAAAGGGATTTTGTTCTCTACCTTAACAGGATTTTTGGGTCCAGACAACTTTTCTTTCTCAACCACTAATACACCATTTTCCCCACTCTTGCTCAAAGATTCATTCTTACGAATTGTTTCAACACAGGGCTTAGAATGTTCATGAGTCTTGGTTATAGTGAGAACCTCATGTAGTTATGGATTGTCCTTCTGCCACAATTTATCCTTGGCCTTATCAATACTACAGCCCAACATAAATGGATCTATGAGTCGTTCATCCAAAGATGCCGCAAAATGACATGTAGAAGCAAGTTTGCGCAATTCAGTTATGTACTGCACCACAGACTCTTCCTGTCTCTGCATTCTTCTTCCAAAATGGTACCTCTCAAGAACAGTGCTAATCTTTGGTAGGTAATGTAGATCCAGTTTATTTTACAGATATTTCGAATTTGTTTAGATCCATAGCATCACCATCCGAGAGTTCAGGAAGGTGCTTGAACACCTCTTGTCCCTCTGAACCCAAACAGTGCATTAAAAGGGACATTTTTCTCTCAGCGCTGAGAGATGTACCACAAACCCTCGCATAAGGTGTAAAAACCTTCTTCGACTTTACCCAAGGGAGAGCTGGCACCCCAGGGGAAGATACAAAAAAGGGCGGAGCAGGTACATTCTGCATAATAAGATGACCCCAAAACCACTGAAAGAAAAGAGGGCAACATAGTAAAATGAGCAGTACCAGTTACGAATAGTGAGCTTAAATTGAACACAGAACTTAATGATGTCACACTTAGTAAATACAGTAGAATAAGAGAAAAGTAGAAGGCTGCGCCCATCAGCGCAGACTCCTTCACAAACATTCACATGGGTAGGAAAGGAGATCATTAAACGTAGACACCTTTATAAACCATCAAAATGTGTTAAAATGTAAATAGCTGTGTGCATCAACGCAGAAACCTTGATGAACACAGAGCAAGAGGATAAGTGCGATAGCTGTAAGAGGTGCTTAGACATAAACACTTTTCCAAACACTGCAACATATTTTAAATGTGAATGGCAGTGTGCATCAGCGCAGAAAGCCTAATGAAGAGAGTACAGTAAGTAGACTGGAAAGCTTTGGGCAACAGCATGGTAGAGAACAAAGGGTTGACTGGAATAGCTTTGTGCGACAGCACGCACGCAGACACATTCGAACTCTTTCACTGGCTGCTTAGCAAAGATTAAAAATAAAACAGCAATGTATATCTGCGCTGAAATTGAAATGAAGTTCCATATGGAGATGCCAGTATGCTGTGTGCATCAGGGGCAGTTCGATCGCACAGAGCACCAAAAGAAAGCATTAGGATACGCTGTGCGCGTCGGCGGTGAAACACTACGACGCGCGTATATCCCAATCCAAAATGGCGCTGGCAACTGGATGACGTCACAGGTTCACATTGACACGTTGAAGGAATATGAGGAATTGTGGGTGAGGAAGGGTGCACGAGACCTAGTTGCGATGCAACGAGCCGCAGCGCGGTAACCAGGCCGTATCCAAGAAACACCTCAACTCACATGACGTTGATTGAAGATAAGTTGTCGATGTCTTCACGAGCCACAACAAGCCTCACCAGCATGCGATAACTCCAATGAACACAAGAACCTTTTGGGATGTGAAGAATAAGATCCAGGGTGGGAGCAGATCACTGGACGTCTTCTCCTTTAAATGAGACGAGGCAGGACCTGGTGGAAGTGCAGGAGGATCTTCCACGAGATGGTGTGTTGGGGTCTCATGAAGGTAAACGTGGGTCATCTTTGTAGTGAATGAATCCAGACTGCAGATGGAGTTTGGAAGAATATTTAATATATATTCAAGCAAAGTAACATACAACAGGTGGGAGTCAGGGAAGCGATGTACTCCGTCCTAACAGCTTCATCAGAATCCTCCCACCATAGAACAAAGATACTAACATCATTCTATATTCCTAAACACGAGCTTCTTAAAGAAATATACAACATAACACATCCCCCCCATACATCAAAAAGAAAACAAAATATGCAAAAGAAAAAAAAACAATAAGCCTAAAAAAATAATTACATGACAAAACCCTTTAGCCAACCAGGCAAAACTCTAGTTCTTTTGTCCGGCAAGACATCAACCACGTTACCATGAAGAGAATCACAAACATCCATCTGAGTAGTAACTTGAACGCCTGAACTGCAACCACCACCCATTCCCCCTCATCACAAAGAGGAACATTTGGTTGCCTAAACTCACGTTGTTCGGAACCTGAAACAAAATCCTTTGCAAGCTGAGACTGCAAATGACTATTATCAAAATGATCCTCAATCCAATCAAAATCATTATCCTTGGGATTAGAACACACCTCCACAAAGTCTTGATCAGGATTCATGGCGATACTTTTGAGATTCCATACTCTCCCATCGTCAAGTCTTACAGAATTTCTTAACACCTCAGCAACTCTACATGGTGGTTCAAAACTACTTACACCCTTAGGTACCTTGAAAGGTTTTTTAACCCTTACCCAATCTCCAACCTTGACTAAAACATTCTTGGTGTTGTGATGACAATCATAAAAATCCTTGCTTCTAGCATGGGAAGATTCCAGCTTATTTTTAACTTACACAGGAGACCATTTTGCTATTCTTCCATCAAACAGCCACCCAGAGTTGAATTTACACCTTGCTGTTCTGCCTCTCATCATGATGAACGGGGACATGCCAGTGCTGTTGTGTACCGTGATCCTATAAGACCAAACAGCCTTTTGTACCTGTACCTTCCAATCTAAATCCTTATGCACCGAAGCCTGAATAATGCCTTTAATCACTCTGTTGAACCTTTCAACAGTGCCGTTTCCACTGGGATTATATAACGCCGTGGTCTTGTGTTTGATGCCACACTTCTCAAAATACTCCTTAGCCAACTTGGACGTGAATTGGACACCATTGTCCGTAAGAATGCAAACAGGTAAACCCTCCACAATGAAAATTTTATCCAGAAACTTAAGAACAGTCTGGGTATCGACTTTGTTAACAAACTTAACAATAGGCCATTTTGAGAAAATGTCAATAGCTACTAAACCAAATTCTTTTGAGTCTCCAATAGGTCCAATAATATCAACCGCAATGGTATCTCAAGGAAAATCAGGTATCAGACCATCACTCATTTCTGGTTTTAAAGTTCGAAGTGTCTTGTCAGCAGATTTACAAACATCACATTTTCTCACAAAATCCTCTATAGCACCATCTACGCCTGGCCACCAAAACATTCCTTTAACAACAGATTTGGTCCTCACAATCCCAAAATGTCCTTCATGACACAATTGCAAAATTTTCCTTCTTAAGGACATAGGTGGAATAATTCTGTCGCCCCTAAAAAGTATACCATTTTCTGAAGACAACTCCATACGGATTTGCCAAAAAGCATCCAAACCTGGAATATCTCTTTTCTTGGGCCAACCTTTGCAAATGTAATCCATCACATTCTTCAAGACAACATCTTTTCCCTGTTCGACCATCCATTCAGTCTTGTTTATGGCAAGTGCACCACAATCGTGTACCAACGCCACACAATATTCACTCCATGGATCATCAACACACTCCTCTAGAGGAGGTGGTAGTCTAGATAAGCAGTCAGCAATGCGATTATCTCTTCCAGGTAGGTAGACCATTTTATAGATATACTCCTTCATACGCATAGACAATCTAGCTAACCTTGCTGACGCACCAGAAATACCTTCACATGACAAGATACGAATCAATGGTTTGTGGTCAGTTCGAATGACTACAGGTTTGCCCCACACGAATGCACGGAAATGCTCCAAAGCCCATGCACACGCTAGAGCTTCCCTCTCAATAATGGGGTACCTACTCTCGGCAGGAGAAAGAGCTCTAGATGCAAACAAAATTATCCTTTCCTTCCAAATCATATTGAGATAACACAGCACCCATGCCTTTGTCGCTTGCATCTGTAGTTAACAAACAATCAATATTAGGGTCAAAACTAGTTAGTGCATTCATATTTTGTAAATCAACCTTAATCAAGTTGAATTCTTTTTCACACAATTCATTCCACACAAACTTTGTGTTTTTCTTTAACAGTGCACATATATTGAAAACTTTTGCAGCAACATTTTTTATAAACTTTGCACAATACTCAGCCATGCCAAGAAACGCTCTCACTTCATCCTTAGAAACAGGTGCAGGAAACTTTACAATGTTTTCTACTAATGCGGGTTTAGGTTTGATACCTTCTTCACTAATAATGTGTCCTAAATAAGAAACACTCCTCTGACTGAATTTGCACTTGGATAATTCAACAGTCAGACCTGCTGACTGTAGGAGTTTCTAAAACCTGTCTCAGTTTTAAATCATGACTAGATTTATCGCCAGCAGCCACCAGAATATCATCTTGAAAAAAGGAAATTTTGTCCATGTCCCCAAAAAGTTTGTGCATCAACCGCTGAAAAACAGCAGCGGCTGAAGCCAATCCAAAAGGCATACGCCTAAATTGGTAACAACCAAACGGCGTTATAAACGCTGTAAGTTTCTTAGAGTCAGGATCTAATACCACCTCATGGTATGCGGCAGAGAGATCAATCGTGGAAAACCAAGTTGCGCCATTAAGAGAGGATACCATTTCATTGATTTTAGGTAGGGGAAATTTCTCAACTACAATGTTATTGTTTAAATGGTGTAAATCAATGCATAAGCGGATTTTTCCATTGGGTTTCCGGGCAACCACAATCGGAGAAATCCACTCAGATGTTTTGATTTCTTCTATAATGCCTTTTGCTAGCAATCCTTGAATCTCCTTCTTAACCTCCTCCCTGATTAATATGGGTATAGGTCTTACTATATGTACCTTTGGTTGTGCATCAGCCTTCAAAATAATTCTATGTTCAAACCCCTTTAAAACGCCCAGTTCATTGCTAAACACCTTTGGAAAGTTTTTTGACAATACTTCCCCCATTTTACTACAATCATCCAATATCAGCACCTTCTCCTTGCTGTTAGGGTCCAAAATAATGTGTACATTTTTTTGATCAAACCATCCTAAAACTGATGGTCCCACTTTTGCCACATATAACTTTCCTCTTGTGGATCTACCTTTAAATAAAAAGGTAAGCCATCTAAAACCAATCATGCCAATCTTATCTCCTGTATAACTGATTGGACAAACATCAGGTGTATTCAACTGCTCACCAATTTTGTCTACAAACTTCTTATTCCAAACATCTTCATTCACGATCGTGTATGGTGAACCAGAGTCCGCATACACACTCACAATAACTCCACCCAAGGATATCTCACAAATGGGTTTACCTTTGAGGAAACTCTCTGAAATGTTGATAACATAATTCCCACTAACATTTTTCACACACTCATCCTCTGTCTCTACTTCATCCATAACCTCTACATCCTCATCATACAAATTCTTTACATTGCTGCGTCTACGACACATTTTACTAAAATGGCCTAACAGTCCACATATTCCACATTTCTTCTTTAAAGCTGGACAGTATTTACTAAAAACTAGATGCTCCTTGCTATCGCATCTGTAACACCTCCTTTCATCTATGCTCCTGTTCTGAACCCTCATAGGTTGATTAGTCCATTTTCCTTTTTGTTGCTGTTGACGATACTTTTTCATAGGACCTTGAATTTTACTAACCGTTCCGGATGTCTTATATAAATCCTTGTCAGTTTCTTTTACTACGGTAGCGCACCTTCCTGACATTTCTGATTTTCTCATAATAGCTACTACATCGTCTAAAGGTGCATCCCCATTAACCCAAAGACGATCTTGTAAAGCAGAGTTGTTGTTATGCATCACTAATTGCTCGCGTATAAGGTCGTCATGCAAGTTATCAAATTTACAATCAATAGCAAGTTTCTTTAAATCGTCGATCCATTCATCCACAGTTTCTTCTTTTGTCTGTTTTCTTTGAAAAAATGTATGCATTATGACGCCTATACACACTTCTGGTGCAAAATATTTATCCATGTTTTTGATAGCATTATCAAATTCGTCCAAATTGGGGTCATCAGATTTACTCATCCTTGAAAAAGTTTTTAAACCAATTGGTCCTAGAGAATGTAAAAGAATTCTTTTTTTCTGTTCAGATTTCATCTTTTTTGTTTCATCCACAGCTTCTAAATAATTTATAAAATATTCTTTCCACTCTATCCATTTAATGTTAGGTTGAGTGCCTTTAACCCAAAATGGTTCAGGAGGGCTTATAGAAAAATGTTGTTGTGCCATGTCTCTGTCTCTACTAACGATACAGAAAAGGGGGTGGTGATGAACAGAGTGTCTGAATTAAGCAGACCACTCTTACCCAGTCCAAAGATCAGGGCTTAATCCATCACCGTTTTTTAGCTCACTGCATCACCCCAGTTCAGAACCTGGCTATATGCAAATTAGCCTGACCCCGTGCCTCATGGGAACAGGGCAGACCAAACTACCAAGCCAATTCTTCACTGGTAAGGAGACAAGCTTCCGGGGACCGGTTTCTGGCATTTCAGCCGTCGTCGGCCTGGCTTGCTTGAATCCTGGTGGTGCAGTGGGCAAGGGACTCATGTCTGAGTATACCCTGCCACACTTGTAGTGGCCAAAAACGATACAGAAAAGGGGGTGGTGATGAACAGAGTGTCTGAATTAAGCAGACCATCTTACCCAGTCAAGAGATCCGGGCTTAATCCATCACCGCTTTTTAGCTCACTGCATCACCCCAGTTCAGAACCTGGCTATATGCAAATTAGCCTGACCCCGTGCCTCATGGGAACAGGGCAGACCAAACTACCAAGCTAATTTTTCACTGGTAAGGAGACAAGCTTCCGGGGGCCGGTTTCTGGCATTTCAGCCGTCGTCGGCCCGGCTTGCTTGAATCCTGGTGGTGCAGTGAGCAAGCGTGGAAGGGTATACTCAGATGTGAGTCCCTTGCTCATTGCACCATCAGGATTCGAGCAAGCCGGGCCGAAGACGGTTGAAATGCCAGAAACTGGTCCCCGGAAGCTTGTTTCCTTCCCAGTATAAGAATTGGCTTGGTAGTTTGGTCTGCCCAGTTCCCATGATGCACTGGGCCAGGGTCAGACTAATTTGCATGTAGCCAGGTTCTGAGCTGGGATGGTGCAGTGAGCTAAAAAATGGTGACGGATCAAGCCCTGATCTTTGGACTGGGTAAGAGTGGTCTGCTTAATTCAGACACTCTGTTCATCACCACCCCCTTTTCTGAATCGTTTCTGTCTCTACTAACAGCAGTGCTTGTAGTACAATCACCCTCTTCCATGCACCATAAAACGTTATAGAAACGTGGAAAATAAACTAAAAAAAAAAAAAATCAAATAATTAAACGTTCTCCCGACTTCCTCACCTGTTGTACAAGTAGAAGTAAATACTCTTTTTATTTACTAATTAAACCGGAATATATTCCTTGTAATTTGCTTCGATGTAGCCTCTTTTACGCCTTCACGCTGTCATTTTCCTTTAGTAAACAGTTCACGAAAATATTGCACCCAAAATGGCCGTCACGCAGGGTCACCCTACGTGACCTTTGTCCGATGTCACTGTATTAGCAGCGCGCTTCTACGCATGCGCTGTGACGCGCATAGCCTTCTTCAATCGGCTTCGCTGACGTGAACAGCCTTCCCCGTGCTTGCTTCGCGCACGTATAATAGAATGGCGCTGCAGGTTGAAAAATGCTATCAACCCGATACCTCAACGGATCTCCGTGAACTCAGGTATGACACGATAGTAGTGTCTCTACGTTGGTAAATGAAATGTATATAAAAAAAAAATCTTTAAAAACTCAGATGTAGTTTTTTTTTCCATCCGTTTTCCGTTGGAGTTTTCCTCGTAATCCGATCTTCACAGAGAATAGAATATTCATATAAAAGTATTTAAAATTGTCCAGTTTCCCTCGTCGCCAATTTGTAGTGAATGAATCCAGACTGCAGATGGAGTTTGGAAGGATATTTAATATATATTCAAGCAAAGTAACATACAACAGGTGGGAGCCAGGGAAGCGATGTACTCCGTCCTAACAGCTTCATCAGAATCCTCCCACCATAGAACAAAGATACTAACATCATTCTATATTCCTAAACACGAGCTTCTTAAAGAAATATACAACATAACAGTCTTGCTCTCCAGTCGTAGCCAAATGTAGGATGCACCTTTCACTGGACCAGAAGAAGAAAGGCAGCGGTAAAGTTGATATAGCCTTTTATATTGTAGCTAGTAACAGAGACCCCACCCAGCACCGGAGACTGTCAACTGACAAGTTCCACACCGTTCCTTCTCCAGCTGGGGTTCCACATTCCAGGCATGGTCATAAAGCAGCATTCTTTTGTGAAACCAGACCACAAGACACTACACCTGCCTTGTCGTTCACTTGCTGAATCCTGCCAGTTTATGCACCTCTGACATATTATGCATCGCTGTGGGTATATCGAGCCTGAGCCTGACATGTTGAGCAGCACCCCTGACACATTTAGCAGTCAACATTGCACGTGGAGCTGCCTACTGGCGATCTGATGTTCTAAGCAGTTATTGGAATATATTTAGCAACATCACAATTTATTAACAGCATCTCGGAATATTAAAGCAGCAGTTCCGTATTATTGGCCACACCTGATATATTGAACAGCACTTTTGTACTATAGACTGAACTCTGGAAAAGATGACTAGCCCCGTGGTATATATTAGCAGTGCCAGGTCAAGTTGTCATGTACTGACAGCATTATGTTTTACGATAATAGTTCAGAGAGAAGTTTATTTTCTTCCATACATATCTGGTGTGATGTTCAGTAATACTCTAGTGATGGGGTTTTTATAGCTTTTACTGGTTTTATATTCGGTGATGTGAAAAATTGAAAACCTTTACTCCGGACACCAGATATTGAGGGGACAGAAGCGAGGTGACAGGAAGTATGCGGTTTTAGGAAGGACAGAGTAAATGACAGTCAGGCTGTAGTTTGCCAGAAAATGGGCTTTAATTTTGCAAACTCTAGCAATCAAAAACAAGAAGAAGAGATATAAGTTGCTCTGGCTCACTTTGTTGGTGACAAGCACACCATGTTCACAAACACTGCCATTTTTCTACAATCGACTTGACAAAAAGATTCTGAATCTGTTTCGGGCATATAAGTGTTCTCTCAGGAGGAGCAATACAACATAAGGTGCTGGGGATTTCGAAAACTAAAATGTGATAGGTAGGTGTGTAGCAAAATGTAATTGTGGCACTAATAGACAACATAATATCCATTTCATCATTACGTAACTCTTTTTTCCATTTCAGATGTACACGTCTTGATGTGAAGGGAAATATAGCAATTTGCCCAAAATCACACAATTTTTGAGCATTTATGGTATCCTGACTTAAGACCCAGGTCTGTGGTTTCAAGTTGAAAATTAATACATGTGAATGGGGTAATAATAGTTGTTGTTTGTACTGGAAAGGAGGAACCATGTTACTTGTTGCCTGGCTACAGCATCCCATCCCCCATTTCAGCGGTTTGTGGGATTGACTTTTAAGAAGAAATGAGAAGTTATATACCCATCCTATAGCACATATATGGGTCTAATAGTCAAATCTATTTTGATAAATGATACCTGGAAACTTGTATATGGACACATGCATCGAGCTCTCCAAGAACATTTCCTACTTCCTCCTACTAAAACATAAAATAGGATAGAGAGAGGACCATTGGTATTTCTCTATCATAACATAGATATGTTGACATTGTGTGTCTGTATCCAAATATACAATTATACCTGGTCGAGCAGCCCTGAATGGGCACACCACTCTGGCAAACAGTTGGGTCAGTCAGGTTTGTCCCTTTCTGAATTAAACCTTCCCATGTGTGAGACCCACACCATGTCTAAACTTGATTGTAGAGGTTTGAGCTAGAGGAGTGCTGTGTAACCCTCTGCAAATGAGGGATGCAGCTGGCTCTGAGTCTTCCAGACGTATGGCGTAATCTCAAACCTCACATTTTACGCATAGCTGGTTTGCATTTGCCCAATTTTTACCTCCCAGTAAATGTTGTGCTCATGCATTTGTATATTGTGAATGATACCTTGAGGAAAATCAACGGTTTCTCCAACCTGACTGGCATATGTTGGACAAAGCTGTTTGTTAATCTGGTTCTAAAATTCCTCTGCCTTCCTCTAAATAGTTACTCAAGCGCTTTGAATACGTAACCGCCGATATAGTGTCTGTGCCTTTGAAACCTTCTTATCCCTTGAGCTCTCACCTTTCAGTGTGTAAGCACGTACACATTCCGATAAGATGGGACGAGTTGAAATGCAGGGGATGGGTATGGGTTAGAGAAATGGACACCGTGTATTAAAAATACTATCTTTCTATTCCCTTGCTATATTTTTGATCAAACATTATCCCTCTTCTTAAAAGGGCATTTCAGGTCCTGGCCATGGGAGCTGCTATGGGGTAACTCCAACCTGTACGCCTGGAGATGTAAAAAGCAGATTGTGGGGAGACCTCTGAGAGAGGCACACTTTGTTCTCCGGGCCTGGATTCTCAATCCCTTTCTAAATGTTCTCCTTGCCACAAATGAGATTTGGTGTCCAGGGAGCATTTAGGTCCTCCTGTGGTGCTCTCTCCATCTGATACCATAGGGGATGTGTACTGCAGATGATGGGTAGAGGCCCGATAGAGGAGGTCCTTGTGCCAGGAAGCTCTAATCCCTGCTCGTTGTATATTGTTTGCTTGATCAAAAGTGATCCTTGGCGTCTTAGAGGCATTACAGGGCCCCTAAACAGAACAGATTGGGGGGAACTCACTGGATCCACTCACCCAGGGTAACTGGAATGAAGTTAGTGGGTAGAGGCCAGAGAGATGCACACTGTGCCAGAAAGGTCTGCTCAGCATTCACTTTCTTTTTTTTCCCTTGACCAAAAATGACCACTGGTGTCAAGTGGCATTTCAGATTTCCTGAGGGGCAATGTGGAAAGAGCCACTCAGAATTATCTTCCCCATCCTCTGTGCCCAAGGAGTTGAAATGCAGTTGTGGGTAGAGGCCCTAGAGAGGCAAACCTTATGCCAGGAAGCCTGGTTCCCCTCTCCATTTTTTGTTTCACACTTTGTCAAAATAGTTTCAGGGCCCTTTGAGATCCTTCAAGCTGAGCAGTTTGCTTGGGGACTGACATGCAGATGATGGGTAGAAAGCCAAGCTCTCCACTCCATTTTTTTCCTTGATCATAAATATTTACTGGTGTGGGGGAAGATTTTTCGGTTGCCTGGAGCAGGACAGATGGCCGTCCTTATCTCCTACCATCATCAGGAGAAAGGGGTGCAGAGGTGCCCCAGCCAAATGGTATCCTGCTTTGGGAATGCACCAGAATTGCAATTGCCGAGTAGGAATCCTTTCACAAAGGTACTCATACAAAAAGGATATCCCCTCTGAGATTGCAGTCCTTCCACAGGAATCTTTTCATGAGCGATACCGTTAAAAATTGGCGAGTCCAACCCTTCCAATCATACCTCAACATTTGTGTCTTTGCATATGGCTGGGAGATATTGGCCCATTTAACTGATGCAGACAGGAGGCAAAAATAGCAACGCACCTAATGGGTTTTCAACTCCCATGGATACAGGGCAGATGAAATATAATGGCTTGATATGCTTCCTGCGGATAGGGGATATTGTGTTTGTGGCTGTGGTTGCTGTGCTATCTGAAGGTATCTTGTTCAGTGGCAAACATCCTTGCGATTTGCAGTACGACTGCAAAGTCCTAGCAGAAGTAGCTCCCACTTGACACTATGGACTTCTGAAGTGAGTGCAGCTGCCTCGGAAATAGGGTCACACCCCGCACAGTTTCCAAACTGCCTTTTGCATTGCGACTGGGGAGTTCTACACCATAAGTGAGAGAAAAATCCACTGTGCAGTGGGGGGGTTGCTTGTTTTTTATGCCAAAGAAAGTGACGGAAAATGTTGAGCTTCAGTATGAAAGCAGGCCAGACTATCACAGTAGGAATTTAAGGTGGTGTGTTTTGGGTGCAGTGTGCAACCTCTTGTTACCCATAATATATTTTCACAAATTTACATAGCAGGAAACATCAGAATTCACTGCAAATGTGCTAACCTAATTAATTGCTTTCCCCTGCGACAGTTCTCCTGTCCAGCTTGCCTGCAGTCCGCTACCCTCTGCTGCCCGTGTACCGGCTGCCGTCCGTTTGTACATCATGTTTTGCCTGTTCTGCTCGTTCTCCTGTCCTCTGCTTTGCCTTCTCTGCTCTCTTGTTTTCCTGCTCTCTGTTTTGCCTTTTTCTGCTCATATCGCCCCTCTTCCTGATGTTTCCTCAGGACCTGGCTTTTCGACGGAGACCTCGCACCCCAGCACCCAGTTACCCCCAGAGGTGACCACAGTGCTGTACTGTATAAATGCTGATTGATTGATCGACCTGATGAAACAGTTATTGTACAAGTTTGGGATGTGAAAGGGGTAAAACTGCAACAATGTGAAGCCACATAGTGGACTGATGCTGGCTACAAATGTTGGTGCTTAGCAGTGCATAAATGCGAGGAAACTGTATTTTTTAACTATAGTTTGATGAGTGTAGGACATTCTGGGTAAGCAGCGGTGACCTGATCTGTTTAATTCATATTTCCACTTTTTATCATGGGTCACTAGTTTTCTGAAATGCCTTTAGTTGGTGGGAATCAATGTGAAGTGACTGATCGTGAACCCAAATGTTGCAACCATTCCTGTAGAAATTGTGTTCTACGTATTTTCTTCACAATTCGACTAGGTATGGTTGTGGTCGTAGCCCTTTTAAGTCACGTTTGATCAGCTGACCAAGTCATGCGGTGCAACTCTACCAGGTTCAGGGTGGGTGTTATTAGGAGTTACACTGTTAGCCTCACATTGTGATGCCTGTGCATTAAAGTGGCAGATCTTTATTTTAACTACAGTTTAATATTTGCTGACATTTTGATTAAGAACAAGTGGTACGATGTGTGCATGCCACACTTCCCTGGTTACTCTTGATTCTCTTGTTTGCTGAATTGTCCTGCCCACCACTGACCAATCCTGTGCCCAAACATGCCAGTTGCCTTGCAAATATATTCTTCCATTTCTCATCTTCAGAAATACACTTAGCATGGTTACTGATTTGGCTCATAAAAGTCCTGAACGATTGGTTGCCACAGAAGTGCAGGGTAATTTTCTTATTAGAAGGGCACACATCTTGGTAGAGCAAATGCACTTCTCATTTGATTTTCACAAAGTCTTTGACTTCCTTTTGCAAGTGAATTTCTACAAAAAAATCTTTGGTGAAAAATCTCATAATTGCATTGTGTCTCCCTAAATTCCAAGTTTTACGAATGACCGCTATTCCTAACCAAGATTCTTGGCTACAGGCCAAAAATGAAAAGTTTTCATTAATACTCAATTTTGATCAATGTTATCTTTCAATGTCATGTTCAGTGCACAACGAAAAATCCTTGTAAGCTGGTGTTGCTTTCAGTATCTTATATTTTGATGTAGATTGCCTTTGATATAGTAAGTTAGATGTATAAACCTTCTTGCCAATTCATTTTCCCCATTTTTATTCATTATTGTATAAATACAACATTTAGGGCTTTGTTTAGGTTTTGGGGGAGTGGGAAAAACGTCATTAACCAGTGGTCCTTCCACCGTGCCAAACTTGCGGTTTCCCCACAGGTTTTTAAGGGGGAACCGCTTTCTTGCAGTTAGCAAGTGAACCAGTGATTAATCTCCAACAGAACTGCTGTGTCTTAATGGAACAGGCGCCTGCCACTCCTTTCCCTTCCCATGTCCACCATGCAGTGCAATGCATGGTGTGCACGGTCAGAGAAAGTGCAGAACGACCCCCCATGTATATTATTATTATGTTGAGATAACAAACTGCAGTGTTGAGGTATTTTTTATACGACCAAAAAAAATCTGCCGCCCTTCTGCAAACCCCTGATAGGTAGGCAGGTATCTCTTACAAGCATTTACAATGCAACGGTCTCGCCTTTGCAAAAGTTAGAGCTATTGGCATTGTAAATGACAACATTTTTATTTATGTGTTGGTTTTGAAAACAGATAAATGGCATTGTCATTTACAATGCCAATAGCTTCATCTCTCTCAAATGCTTGACCTATTGCATTTACACCCACACACACACCCAGAGAGACAGACACACACACACACACACAGACACACACCCACCCTCACACACACACACACACACACACACAGAGCTGCGCACACACGCACAGAGCAACACACAGCCACACACACGCACACACAGAGCCACACAGACACACACTCACACACAGACACACACAGCCACACACACAGAGCCACACGCACATTCTGACTACCTGTATTGTTTGTGACTACTATTTAATATATCGACACCTATAGAAATCAAAGTAACTAAACTGAAAATGCTGGGACTGAAAATCGCATTGGGTGGTGGGGGGTGGTTATGAAGGTGTTTACAATTTCTGACGATGGTCAAAACGTTCGACAAAAATCCGTACTATTCATGATAAACATGGGGGGCGGGGAGGGGGTGTAAAATGCATATGGTGAAGTATGTAACTATAATTGGCTGCGGTGCAGGCAGTTCCTCTTTTCTCGTTCAATGACTTATGGGGAGGCCCAAGAGACACAAGCCTTTATAATCTCGAGCGTTTTACACTCCAACACTAGCCATTTTAAATGTACTCTGTTAATGATGACACATTATTCTTGAAATGTTGATCTTTTTCAGCATCGTGAGACTCCAGTTTGAGCAAAATAAGATATTGGGCGTTGCATTGGGCAATGTCTGCCAATGTACATACATCTAAGCAGCAAGAAAAAAATACCACTCTATTGCACAGTGGAAGAGTCCTTTCAGGTCGCATAACTGCGCTTTGTGTTAAAATAGCTCTCTTGGAAGACATGCATACCACTTCGACACAGTCTATAATCGGGCTCAATACTAGCATGCTCTGACCGAATGCCAGTTGAGGCTGGCTTGATACCAGTTAACCAATTAGTCAAATTCTAAACACAGAGCTACAAGTTCATCTTAAGGAACAGCGGCGGCTATAATTTACGTGGACAATTACTTCAGCACCTAGACTTTTCCAGGGCGGGCATTTTAGTTTGAAGTAAAGGACAATGACTAATTTGTGCTGGGGCACAAATAGCGCAACAATCAAGTTGTGCACAGCAGCTCGGTTAGTTAGGGTTTCCAAAGCTGAAGTTTGAGCGAGAATTGAAAGGAGAGCAAACATTTAAATGAAAACTCAATTTTCAAAATGATGGCGAAAAAGCCCCTTTACTGCCAATGTGATTGGTTGCGGCAGACCCCCGTAGGGTGGGGAGTACCGGGCAGCTTAAGCCCGAACCCAGTAGTAAATCAGGGCAGTTCTCCACTGAGAGAAGATTGAAAAAGAAGGAGGACGAGAACAAGCCCATCACCACAGAACGGTGGAACTTCTCCTCCGTAGATTAACCACTTGCCTTTATCGTAGCAGGGCTGAAAGCCGATGCAGGTTCACGATAGCGGGAGCGCCACAACAACATTCAGGTCCGAGCTACATAAGGCCGCGGGAGGCCTAGTACACCCTACACCGCGGTACGGGATGAGGCCTAATCCCGAGCGGGACCAACGGTATTCCAGAGCAGCAGGAGGGAGGGTGGGGCGGAGGTGACACGTTCACGACGCAACTACAGACCGGGTGGCTCCCGATGGCGAATTACACCATGAAACCGGTGAAATCCACATTCCGGCCACAGTCGTTCTGCGTTGGAGGAAGTCTAGTCACACCGCCGGGTGGCTCCCGACGGCAAATTACGCCATGAAACTGGTGAAATCCACATTCCGGCCGCAGTGATTCTGCGTTGGAGAAAGTCTAGTCACACCGGCGCAAATCCAGGGCTGCGGGTGACTGAATCTTCCGGGGGCGGAGGGCGAACCCTTTTACCCAGGAAAAGCTTGGTATCTCTGTGCCCTTCTGTATATAGTACACCTGCCGTCCAGCACATCATGGACTGGTAGCACAAGAAAACTGTTCCAGGGCGCGCTCCAGCTGCCTAGGACATTATCGTCAGTGAATTATTGCCAGCGTTGTAACAGCCTTGGCCCGGTTAAAAAGGCAATTTTAGAGCCGGACTTACGTGTGCGGTAAAAGGTTTATCATCTTCCTTATGGGGCAAAACAGATCACCCCATAAACAAGATAAGAAAGCTTTTACCACAAAAGTAAGTCAAGTAAGCCAGTCTGAAAAGGACGGGGCTTACAGAGAAAGTAGAACGTCACCAGCACCTCTTCTCCAATAGCTGCCCACAGTTTAGCATGAATGGTGATGCCAGCCAATGGAAAAGAGGGGCGGGCTTAACCTTGCTAGTGAAAAATACCCCACCTCATTAAATCTTGCCAGCTCGACTGCGCATGTGCCCAATCTTTCGCAGGCTGAGACCTAAAAAGGGTGAACGGTCCTCCATAAGGGTTGGTGGTCGTGACTGCTGGCCTTCTAGCTGACCCACGTGCCATCTGCCAGATTCTAAATGTGTTAGACTGTATGGGAGAACCTTAACTAATCATATAAACTAAAGCTGAACTCAGAATTTTGTTTTGCTTGAGAAACTTACAGCTTACAACAATCAATGTTTTCACTCCGCACATATTTCCATGTTTCAAAAAAGTCCATATTTTGGCAGTTTTTATAGACATCTCTCTAGTAAACTGAAACCCTGATCATCTTTACAATCCACAACACTTGGGGAAAAAGGATACAATTTGGCCTAGGTTTCATTAGTTGTCAACAGGCTATGAAGGCTTAAACAGAACTGTCCCAAATGTCAACTTGCATTTACAATGCAATAGGTCTCGCATTTAGGCAAGTTTTAGCTATTGGCATTGTAAATGACAATGCATTCTATTTATGTTTTAAAACCCAAAACATAAATGAAAGGCATCGTCATTTACAATGCCCATAGCTCAAACTTGCGAAAATGCCAAACCTATTGCATTGCAAATGCTTGTTTGCTAAGGGCACTGGGAATCTTTGAATATTTGCTTTCCAGCTTTAAATAGTATTGTCAGATATCATCACAGTTTTAAAAGAATGAAACTAGCATTTTTCGCATTTTAATTTTAGACATTACTGGTGTGTTGTGGAACCCTACCAGAATAATTCATTTTAACCTTTCCTCCAGTAATGTTGTATAATTGGAATCATGATATTTAAGATAATGAGCAGTTTTGGTCAGGGGTGTCGCTTGAACAGAATTAAGATATTTTCAAACGAGTGGAAGGAGGAGAACAAATAAAACTCCTTTGCAGGTCAGTTCGGTATAATAACAGAAGATGTAGCCTTAGGGCTAGAGCGGTGGACCTCGAAGCTGGGGAACCGGGTTTGAGTCTCGGCAGCGGCGCTCAACATCTTGTTATTCTGGGCAAATCACTTAATCTCCCCGTCCCTAATGGATTGGTCTGGACGGTGGATGCGGCTCTATCACGCAGGGCAGCTGGAGCACACTCATGCAGGCGCAGCCAGGTGCCCCGGCGTCGGGAGCGCAGAGTTGCAAGGCAATGACCAGCTTTGTGTTTACCACAGAGTAACACAAGCCCCGGGGGCGGGCGGCGTTATCCCGGTACCAAAACATAGCACTAAATACACACACAGCTCAACACTATGGTTGATTAAAGTTGAGGTTTATGCTAAGGGAAGAGCACTGGATTTCTTACTTGCAGCATCAATCTGTGTAAAACCTCCTGGTCACAAGTATGCATCTCAAGAATGACAACCCCTCAAGTCAATAGCACACAACTTTGAGAAACCTTGAAAAAAAAACTGTTCCCTAAACATCTCCAGACAATTCAGTTTTGTGGTGTAAGCTACTAACACAGCCAAGCCAGGACAGTTGACTAATGCATGCAAGCAGCGATCTGTGTTTGAATTCATGTCCCCAGGTTCAAATCCTGGCAGATTCACGCAGTTTTTCATGCTTCCAAGGTTGATAAAAATGGGTACTACTTCACTGAGTAGTAATAATACATTATCTGTCAATAGCACCAAGAGACTACTCAGAGGTGAACATGAGCTCTAGAAATACATCTTATATAAAAAATAATTGGGTTTCGAAAGCATGCAAGCTGTAACAAAATACTTCAACTGAACCCACAGAAGGCTCCAAGCCATTTGCCAATTTCTCCACTACCAGTAACACAACGTTTTTGCAGAGTGGCCATACTACAAATATGCAGAATGCACTGCATCAGAGACCACCTATCGGTGGTGCAAGCTGCAGTGGCCTCCTGACAAGGGCCCTAGAACGTATTTCACAAGTTAAGCACTGGGGACAGCGCCCGACTCGGTAACTGTTGCTACTGATGACAAAAGTCACTAGCTTAAATTAACTTGCCCTGCCAGTGCCATTTAACACTGTGAACCTTAACAAGGCAGCAACAAAAAAAAACGCACAAATAAAGGCATAAGGGCTATGTGCTGTCTTACCTATTCGGTTTGGTTGTCCTATATCCTAAACGGCAAGGTGTTAAAGGGTCAGTAGAGCAGGAGGCGGGCAAGTGGTTATAGACACAACAATACAAGGGAAGTACGGCCCTGGCGTTGTTGTTCATTGCAGATGCCACAGTACAGGAAAGGCTTGGCGAAAAATAGTGCCACAGAGAATGAGCAGAGGGAGGCTGAAGAGTACTAGGGCGCAAACCACTGGAACCACAGCTTTGCGAGGCAGCGAGTTTACTCATTTTGCGCTGGTAGGTGGGAGTAGGCACAACGTAGGACGGTCTATTGGTTTAAATGGGCTCTTTAAGTTGAAAGGAAGAGTACATATTTCTGCTGTAATACATGTAACGGGACAGTACTAGCACTTAAAAGGAGCAAAAAAGCACTCTAAATAGCAAGAACCTGCACTTCTATAATTCTATTTAAAGCACTGGGTAGGTCATCTCAGGACTCATGCTTCAAGGATCCCCTCCTCCATGCACTACGGTGAAGAGATTTCCCTCTTACATCTCTACTGTGTAGTAATAACACACAGTACTGCAGGAACTTTAAGGATGAACTATAGACACGGCTAGCTCCGCTACTTGCACGCCTAGGGTCAAGCACTTTCCTTATAATTTGGGAAGGGCTGCGTAGCATTCTAATAGCAATTTTGGGGCTGCTCTGAGGGGGGCAGTAAAATCACCCACCCTCTCCCCTGTCCAGAAAAACATAGCAGTGCTCGGGTGGGGGGAAACATGGCACAGTGAAAAGGGCAGCCTGTGGTCTCTCCGGTACTTCCACCTCTAGGATCCTGTCCCATCGTCAGACACCAGCGCCGTCGGCAGCACCCCTTGACAGAACGGTACTAACGTGCTGGAGCAGTGCTGACAGCTCTCCTCCAATGCTCCGCAGCTAGGCGCCCTCGCTCACATGCCTGCGCACATTGAAGCCGTAACCCCAGTCCGACTTTAGGATGCGGACAACGCAAGGGCCCCGCCACCCATTCCCCCTGTGGGCAACAGCGGGCCCTCCCCGTTCCTCTGCAGACCCTCCACCTTCTCGTCCGCCATCTTCACTTGAGCAGCGGCGGTGGCATAACGGGACGCACGAGCGGCGCAGGTGCTGCCGGGATGGCGGGACGTGTGGTCCCATTGCTTGTTACTTGCTCGAAACTACATGTCCCGACAGCCTATTGAGAAGCTTGCAATAGACTACGAAGGTGCTTGCTGTGCACGGTATGCCGGGATACGAAGTCCTTTAACTTTGTAACGTTCTTGACATTCTCTGGAATGGATGTGTAGGCATTCCAAAAGAAGTGGGCAGACTGCACTTCAAACACTTGTGATGGACACAGAATGGCGGGTGTGGCTTCAGCGCGAAGTGGGCAGTTGCAATGCGGGCCAAATTAGCATGTGGAACAGTAAAAAGTATCACAGGACATGTGTATGGCTATACGATAATGCTCATGGGGCGGCAGGGAGCCAGCGAACGAGCAGTAGGTGTGATCACACCTTGCGCCATACACATGCACATCTCCTGTCCTCCGAGTTGTGCTAACTCCTCTGTCCTGTCCCCTTTCGGCAACAAAGTCGACAACAATAGACTCGCCAAGGCGAGCAGCACATACGCTGCGTCGCTAGGCGAGACATAAAAAGGGACTTAGCACTGGTGAGGCATCACTTACCATTTAAGGGTGAAACAGTATGTAACTGTGGTCCGCTTTGAGGATAATCCTCCGACTAAAGTGATGATCCCCTTCATAAATGTGCACAGAACTCTAGAAGAAAATGATGAATGAGTGAGTCAAACTGACAGTTCAAATACACTATGTGGTCAGAACCTTACAGCAAACAGTATCATCACACCACTTGCCAAGAAACCTCTTAAAGCTTGATGGACTCTGAGTCAAATTGCAGAGAGCCAGCGCTCAAGCCTGCAGCTTTTGTTTCTCATCCATTTATAACTCTTAATAAGTACATGTTCTATAATTCAAGAGCTGCTTCATCAGTGGTGTATCACAGACTTCATTCTTTTGAGTTGCTATGAGTGTGATTCTTTAAAGAAGGCATCGCTGTTCAAGACTTCCATCAACCTGTAGATGGCCTTTGACTCTGGATAGAATTGAGCTGTGGAGTGCTTTGCAATGAAAAGGGGTGCCAGAGTCTATGATCGTGGCCCTGACAAAAATAGAGCCTCCAGTGTTAGGGTTGGAAGAGCCAATGAATGCACTAGCAAGTTCCCAATTACCATTGGGATCCACCAGGGATGTCTGATAACACCTCTACTGTTTTGTTTCATTTGTTTGTGAATGATGTTGGCGCATACCTATATGGTCTAAACAAATTGGAGATGACAAGATATCTTGCTGATGATGCAGTACTAATGACGTTAACAGAAATTGCAATGTATTGTAGTATAGTTCCTATATTCCCAATAGGCTCTGCGCATTGGAATAACATAAACAATAGTTTAGACGTAGGACTTAGGTCGACTAGGTCTCTATTGAATATGTTAGACCTAATTGTGTGTGCCAGCTAGCTCAGAGGTCACTAGAATCTTTCTCGAGTACACAAGAAGGGATTAGTTTCTGACAACCATATAACATGACAACTTTGTTTCCCCTGAAATAAGGAATATCTCCAGAGTCACGGAAACAATAGATGGCTATTTCACTCAGTCAATCGTGCATGCTTCGTTTCACCAGAAGTGCAGAGAAAATAGAGAGACAGGCGTTTTCAATAAAAAAGTTATTTATTGAGCAGTCTTCTTTCTCATGCAAGAGAAGTGAATTGCTACAATCGTAATACTTGCTATGAAGTAAAGTGCGTACAGTAAAAGGAGTATTATTAAATAATACTGTGAAAGCATTTATATGGTTTTCTAAGCCTTAAGATCCATAAAATAGATAAAATACATACAATGATAAATAATGACTAAAAGTACCCAACTGGTGCATCTAAAATACGCCTACCCCGGTGTACCTAACCTAAGCCTAGTACAAGGGAAGAAGTAAGTGAGGTGTAGCTGGAGTTAAATAGTTTCTGCCAAGAATCTGTCCAAGAATTCTCTAAGGGTCTAATCAGCTCTGTACCTTAGTTATAGAATGAAGGAGGTCTTGTGTCTCTCTCTCAGGACTCGATCTCCCAGTAACCCGCAAGGGTAGCAGGGAAACACTGGAGCTGGATTTCTCGGCAGGAGAAAAGACAGCGTCTCTCTCAGTGCGTCAGCTGGAGGGTCGGCTTCCTTCGGCACTCGCTACAGCAGGGCGTCGGGCAAGTAGTTCAGTCGATCTGCTCCAAACCACAGTGTCTTTTGCTAGGGCAGATGTGGGCATATTTATACCTGGAAGGTGCCGAGTTTGACGTAAGGGTGGACATAATAACGTCACTAAGAACTCGCAGTTCTTTACACACTCCAGGAGTTCTGGGACAAATCAATTCTGAAGCAGGGGGACGTCCCGGGCTACTGAGGGCTGGTTGTCTTCAAGAACTTGTTGTACTCTAGGAGCTTAGTGGAAGTAGCCATTCCGTATTTGGACTGCATTGACTGTGTCTAAATAAGGTTATGATTCTTATGCCTATATAAGGATAGGATAAGTTATACCTATATAAGGGCATGAATCGGGAAAATTACACTAGAGCCCTAGATACGTTACAACAGTATCACCTATTGAGTGGCTTTGATACCTAATGTGTATATGTTAACAAGAATTTGACCATCAGTATATCTAAGAATAATTTCATTATTATGCCTGAAAGACACCTGAAGTATATTTTCCTATGCAAGGTAAGTCACATGACAAGTCAAGTCAAGTCAATAAGTTTATATAGCGCGCTACATACCCAGAGGGTCTCAAGGCGCTTGAAGAAGGGTGGGGACTTACTTGTCAAATATCCACGTTTTAAGTTGCTTTCTGAATGCTAGGTGGTTCTGAGTAAGGCGAAGGTGAGTGGGAAGTGAGTTCCAGGTTTTAGCTGCCAGGTAGGAGAAGGATCTACCTCCCATGGTGGTTTTGTTGATGCAAGGTACAGTGGCAAGGGCCTGGTTGGAGGATCGTAGCTGGCGGGGGGGGGGGGGTGTAGAAGGACAGTCGTGTGCTGAGGCATTCGGGTCCGATTTCGTAGAGTGCTTTGTGTGCGTGGGTTAGGAGTCGGAAAGTAATCCTCTTATTGACGAGGAGCCAGTGGAGGCTTTTCAGGTGACCAGAGATGTGATCTTTACGCGGGATGTCTAATATGAGCCTAGCTGAAGCGTTCTGGATGCGTTGGAGTTTTTTCTGGAGTTTTGCGGTGGTACCGGCGTAAAGGGTGTTTCCGTAGTCCAGTCGGCTCGTGACCAGAGCGTGGGTGACTGTTTTTCTAGTTTCGGTGGGGATCCAGCGAAATGTTTTTTTGAGCATGCGAAGAATGTTGAAGCAAGATGAAGAAACGGCGTTGACTTGTCTGTTCATCGAGAGTGAGGAATCCAGGATGCCGCCCAGGTTCCGTGCGTGGTCCGTCGGGATGGGTGCTTTTCCAAGGGCCTCTGGCCACCAAGAGTCATCCCAGGCGGAGGGGGAGGTGCCTAGGATGAGGACTTCTGTTTTGTCTGAGTTCAGTTTCAGACGGCTGTGTTTCATCCATTCGGCTACTTCTTTCATTCCTTCATGCAGGTTGGTTTTGGCAGTGTTAGGGTCTCTGGTGAGTGATAGGATCAGTTGAGTGTCGTCGGCGTAGGAGATGATGTTGAGGTTGTGTTGGCGTGCGATGACCGAGAGGGGGCTCATGTATACGTTGAAGAGGGTGGGGCTGAGTGAAGATCCTTGTGGTACGCCGCAGATGACTTCAGTGGCCTCTGACTTGAATGGTGGAAGGCGGACTCTCTGGGTTCTTCCGGTGAGGAACGAGGTGATCCATTCCAGTGCTTTTCCTTGGATTCCGACGTTTCTGAGGCGTTGTAAAAGGGTGCTATGACAGACCGTGTCGAAGGCTGCGGAGAGGTCGAGGAGGATGAGGGCGACTGTGTCTCCATTGTCCAGTAGAGTTCGAATGTCATCTGTTGCTGCGATGAGGGCGGTTTCAGTGCTGTGCTTGGCTCGGAAGCCGGATTGTGAGGAGTCGAGGGATTTGTTGGTTTCGAGGAAGGCGGCGAGCTGGTTGTTGACAGCTTTCTCGATGACTTTGGTCGGGAATGGGAGGAGCGAGATGGGGCGGTAGTTTTTGAGTTCGGTGGGGTCAGCTGTGGGTTTCTTCAGAAGGGGGCTGAGTTCGGCATGTTTCCAGCTTTCCGGGAAGGTGCCGGATTTGAGGGAGCAGTTGATGACGTCTCGGAGGTGTGGTGCTATGATGGAGTCTGCTTTGTTGAAGATGTGGTGAGGGCATGGGTCTGTGGGGGATCCTGAGTGGATAGAGTTCATCAGACGGATGGTGTCCTCAGTGGAGATTGGCTTCCAGTCATTGAGGATATTCGGGGGGGTGGGGGTCCTGCAGGGGGTTGGGTGGGTTGGTCTTTGGGTCGGTTGTCGAAGCTGTTGTGGATGTCTGCAATTTTGTTGTGGAAGAATGAGGCTAGGGAGTCGCAGAGGGCTTGAGAGGGGGTGATGTCGTTGGAGTTGGCCGAGGGGTTGGTAAATTCCTTGACGATGTTGAATAATTCCTTGCTGTTGTGGGCGTTGTTATCTAGTTGGTCCTTGAAAGCGGCTTTCTTGGCATTCCGGATCAGTTGGTGGTGTATGCGGGTGGCGTTTTTGAAGGCGTCCTTGGTGCTGGTGGTTGGGTGTTTTTTCCAGGCCTTCTCAAGGGAGCGACAGAGTTTCTTGGATTTCTTAAGATCATCATTGAACCAGGAGGCCTTCTTGCTGCCTAGTTTGATTTGTCGTTTTTTCAGTGGTGCTAGGATGTCGGCGCTGTTGGATAAACATTGGGTGAGGTTGGTGGCTGCTTGGTCTGGGTTTGAGGAGTGGGCTGGGGGGTTTTGCAGAAGCGATGAGGAGATCTGGTCGATGGTGATTTTGTTCCAGTTTCTTTGCAGAGTGGGTTGGGGGTGGATGTTGGATGTGGGCTTGTTGTAGGTAAAGTGAACGCAGCTGTGGTCAGTCCAAAGGAGAGCTGTGGTGTGGCTGAAGGAGACATGTTTGCTGGAGGTTAAGATAGGGTCGAGTGTGTGACCTGCGATGTGGGTGGGGGTAGTGACAAGTTGTTTAAGTCCGAGGTTGGCGAGGTTGTCCAAAAGGGTGGTGGTGTTGCGGTCGTTGTTCTTTTCAAGGTGAAAGTTGAGGTCTCCCAAAAGGATGTACTCCTCGGAGGGGAGCGCGTGTGGAGTGATGAAGTCTGTGATGTCTTCACTAAATTGTGCGCGGGGTCCTGGTGGTCTGTAAAGGAGGGTGCCTCTGAGTGTGGTCTTGGGGTCGGTGTGGATCTGGAAGTGAAGGTGTTCAGAGTTGGCGAGATTGACGTCTGAGCTGGTTGAGATGCGGATGGATTTCTTATGGACGATAGCGATGCCTCCTCCTGTGTGGCCGGTACGGTCCTTGCGAATGATCTTATAGCCTTTCGGGATGGCAATGGTGATGTCTGGGGCTGATGTGGCGTTCATCCATGTTTCTGTTGACAGGAAATATTGGTTCCTTAACTTTGGAATTAGACAGCCAGCTAGCTATCATATTCCCACTAAAGATGGAAAGTGGCTGCATACTAACCCAGAATGTAGGTAATGTTTTACAGAGCAAGGGAAAAATCGACTTCAGTATGGTTAAATGTAAAGACTCCAGTCTACAGTGATAAATTAATGATATTAATTTTTGGTACAGATGTTTCATTTCGTTGTTGCTTGTATTATGTATAAATAATGTAGTACACGGTCCTGCCATTGTGTGACTGTAAAAATTGAAGTAAGGGTTCAGGCAAGTCTAACAAATGTCTACTTGCCAACATGGTTATATGTAGTGGTGATTCTATACCTTGAATTATGTTTTTGGGAATTATGGATTTTCACACTAATCTCACGTCCTTTTCTCACATTTGTGCATGTTCATCTTGTGCAGCCACGGCCCATGAATAGCTACTGTTCAAGTGGATGTAAATTGTTTTTGGACAAATGTGTTGAGAGCATACTGCAACCAGTATGAAGCAGATGCTGAAGCATATGGACAGGAAAGAATTGCACAATCATTGAATTGGCCCCTCCTTGGATTATCTAGGATGTATATTTGAATGGTGCTGTCAGATTTCCCTTTTATCTGACATTCCCCATTGTGGGAATTTGCCAATCTGCCAGTGTTGCATATATTGCTTTTCCCCATCTTTCCATGCTCCAACACCTTTCCTGTACTAGTAGACTAATTTATTAGGCTGCTTTAATCCCCCTCTAAAACATGATCTTTTTTGCAGAATTGAGATCCATAACATTAATGAGCATAACGTGTTCACTCTGTGTTCTCATGTGCCACAGTATATAGACCATCCTTTTCTGTTGTCTTGCCATTACAAACCTCTTTACCTCTGACATCCACATCAAAATTCCTCAGTATGCAAACATCCAAAAAGCAATAGATACATTGCAACACACAATAGCACGCACAAAAGCCAGTCAAAAAGACATCTTCCTATGAAACGAAATTGTCAAGCAAAGAGGCTCATAATAATGTGTATGACTGTATAGAAACTAGATTGAGTTCCAAAGCAGAGGCTAGGGAAACACACTATTGGCAGATCAGCTGTACCTGACCAAAGAGAAGCACCAGACTTAGGAAGAAACAAGTAGGCCCACATACAGCAACCATCTCCACCTAGTTACCCCACCACTTAACCAAGTAATACCTTCTCCCTAGCTGCTATGAAGGGCCTGCAGTCCAGCTATTACTAGAATTGATATATATGTTCCACAACTCGTTATAGAATGTTTTTGTTAATCTGGAATGGATTCTAAAGGAACTTTTAGAATGGTCTGTCCGGAGCAGAATGGAGCCAGTTATACTGCAATAAACCTGTTGTCTGCTTTTTAAACTGCGATATTCATTCTGGCAAATATAAATTCCACATCTTCCCCGCATTCAACAAGATAGATTTACCTCCCAGTAGTTCTCCTCTCCCATAGGCGGGAATGTCTTACATTCTGTAGGAGGATTTGGCATAAAAAGTCCATCTTTGTTTTATTCCAGAGTGCCCACCTCACTGCCTATTTGCTGTTTTGGAGAATTCCTGCTTTCACTGAACAGTAGTGGTGGTCAGTGTTGACCACTCTCCTTCCTATATCCGTTGACATGGTGATTACCTCATCCTCCATTCACAGAGGAGGTGATGTTGATTACCAGGGGCGGCTGGTGACATTTGAAAGTGGTGGGCGTAAACTAATTTACATATTGCACCGCAGCGATCGAGCGCAGCGAGAGAGCCCGAACCACCTTGCATCCATCCATACATCATTCATGCATCCACCCATCTATCCACCCACCCACCCACCCTGTATCCATACATCATTCATTCATGCATCCACCCATCCATCCATCATGCATCCACCCATCATGCATGCATACATCCATACATACATCCATACATCATTCATACATCCACCCATACATCCACCCACCCATCCTGCATCCATACATCATTCATTCATGCACCCATCATGCATACACCCATCATGCATACACCCATCATGCATACACCCATCATGCATCCACCCATCATGCATGCATGCATCCACCCATCCATCCACCCACCCACCCTGCATACATCATTCATTCATGCATCCACCCATCCATCCATCATGAATCCCCCCATCATGCATGCATGCATCCATACATCATTCATGCATCCACCCATCCATCCATCCACCCAACCATCCTGCATCCATACATCATTCATTCATGCACCCACCCATCCATCCACCCATCCATCCATCATGCATCCACCCATCATGCATCCACCCATCATGCATGCATCCATGCATCCATCCATACATCATTCATGCATCCATCCATCCATCCATACATCATTCATGCATCCATCCATCCACCCATCCATCATGCATCCACCCATCATGCATCCACCCATCATGCATGCATTCCCCCATCCATCCACCCATCCTGCATCCATACATCATTCATTCATGCATCCACCCACCCATCCACCCACCCATCCTGCATCCATCATACATTCATGCATCCATCCATCCACCCATCATGCATGCATCCATCCATGCACCCATCATGCACGCATCCATCCATGCACCCATCCATCCACCAAACAATCATTAATGCACCCACCCTGCATCCATCCATCCATCATTCATGTATTTTTATGACCATATAAAAATAAATTATGGACTCTAACAAGCCTTTAGGATCAATGTTGAAGGATGTGCCAGTTTACATATTACATCACCCCTACCTTTTTATGCTGGAAACCTTCTACCGCCCATGTATTTGCCATCCTGTAAGCCCTAGGTATGTACTATACAAATTTACATACAAACATACACCAACATGCATGCAATAATAAATGCATATATCATGCTATTCCGCCTCTACCGTTTGTTAACATTTTGAAATTTTATAACCTTAGTTCAAAGAGTACATTATATTTGTGGTGACAGTTGTTAACACATTTTCTGGAAAATGTTTATAAAATGAAATCTGTTGAAGGCTGTTGTTGCAACTATCAAAAATGAAATTCTGAGAATTTTTACATTTCCAAAATTACCCAGCCTACAGAGTTCACCCACCCCAACAAAGTCTCCAGTCCGCCTCCTGCCTTGCCCAGCTCTCTATCATCATGAGATCTGTTGACTCTGCCCTGAACCACAGCCGTCAGCACCCAATGTTGGCCTCGGATGACAATTTATTAATTACTAACATGCGCCTTTCAAAAAGGATTTCACACGTGCTTTTAATTTGGCAAGTAAATGCTAGCTACAGTTTACGGCCTCTTAAATACCTGACAAGAGGGCACGAACACAGTTCAGCACTACTAATAACTTTTAAAGCTCGCTCATATCGAACACTTTATAAATATGTACATTTTAATTTTCACTCACCGGAGGTGCAAGGAATCATGGCGCAGCTTCTTTCTTTCCACTTTAACCCATTCTTGTCTCATTGGTCACAGGACAGGGAAGGGAGGGGTTACCATTACCGGGAGGCTTCAAGAACTATGATTGACATGTAGCCCTGGCCTCTGCAGAGCTGAAGCAGACAGCGCCCAGGGCTAACTCTATCGGCGGGGGAGGACCTTCAGCAAGGACTTCAATGTCTTTGCCGAGGTGCTGATGTCACACGTCTCAGGGCTGTGAGCTCCTCAGCCGGCAAATCTAGGATTGGTGGCGCATGCTCAGAGTGCATGATTTGTGCCTGCCAGGTTTATGGCAGGCACAAATCATGCACTTTGAGCATGCGCCACCAATCCTAGATTTGCCGGCTGTGGAGCTCACAGCGCTGAAGCAGGTTACTTGCAGGAATATGTTTACTTAATTGAGAGTAAAAAGCACAACTAGGGGGCAGAAAAAGGACGAGGGCGTAGCCCCTCCGCCCATATAAAAGAACCGCCACTGTTGATTACCACTCGAACCAGACTTTTAGCATCTATAGGCATTTCTTTCTCTGGCTTTCAAAAACCAAACAAGTGCATGTTGTTTTTTTAGGGCTCGCCCCTTTTCTATTTCGCAGAAATAGAAAACAGGGGTGAGTCCTTATGTCGCTGATCCAGTTCTTTCCCAAAGGCTCTCTTCAGGCAGCTGATTGGCTCTCTTCAAGGAGGATTTCCAACAGTTCACGTGAATCCCAATCCCGTGACCTGCTCTCATGCAAGAGCCTTCAAAGCCTCAGCCATTTGCTTCCCAACCAGCGCTGCAGGCCGTGACTCGCATCAAAGGCAGCCCAGCCCAGCTTCTCCCAGCAGGCAGCCCGCCCCCCCCCCCCCTCTCCATATGGTCGCTCGAGTTCCAAGCTTCCCCAGTGTGCGCTTGTTCGCTTCACTTTTTCACGGCCGCAGGCCGTGACTCCTTTACCACTGATTTGCCAGTTGTAATGCTTTCTGTGTGCTGCTGTGAAGGCATTCTGCTTCAATTTTAAACATTAGGCCAGACACATTTTCACGGCCGCAGGCCGTGACTCCTTTATAATGTTGTAAATACAAAACACTGACTATGCTGAACAATGTACCATTTAAAAATAGCTATTCATTATTTTCTTACTGCGAACCGGGTGTCTATAGATTAATCATATTTCACCTGTAAACTTTGTGAGCAAATCAGAAAAGGGCCTTTTCTTTTGACGAAAATAAATATTTATTTCTAAAGCGCTACAACGTATTCAGGGTTTCTCAGCGCTAGATCGAAATTTTTATAATTACATGTTTTTAAGCCTGCCCAGCCTGTGCCGTCTCTCCCTACCCCTTAACCCTTCACCCTGCCCCCACCTCCTTCTGTCTCCCAGTCCCTTGCTGTTGTCCAGTTCCTTGTTTCATATTTGTTTGCCCTCTTCTTTCTCTTTCGTTCTCCCTCCAAGTCCATCTGTGAGCTGTCTTTATCTTTATCTTTATCTTTCTGTCCCTCCATCTTTCACCATGTTATTTCCCCCCTGTCGCCCTTTTCACTCTCTCCCTTCTCCGGCCGCAAGTTCTCACAGGCTAATAGTCCCCCCCCCCCCTCCTCCCCCAGCACACAGCGTGCACTTCCCTTTCTCTTGTTTTTGTTAAGGGCCTTTTCTTTTGAGGAAAATAAATGTTTATTTCTAAAGCGCTACAACGTATCCAAGGTTTCTCAGCGCTAGATCGAAATTTTTATAATTACATGTTTTTAAACCTGCCCAGCCTGTGCCGTCCCTCCCGACCCCTTAACCCTTCACCCTGCCCCCACCTCCTTCTGTCTCCCAGTCCCTTGCTGTCGTCCACTTCCTTGTTTCATCTTTGTTTGCCCTCTTCTTTCTCTTTCATTCTCCCTCCAAGTCCATCTGTGAGCTGTCTTTATCTTTATCTTTCTGTCCCTCCATCTTTCACCATGTTCTTTTCCCCCTGTTGCCCTTTTCACTCTCTCCCTTCTTCCTCGCTCTCTCGCTTCCTTCTTCCTCTCATTGTTCCTCACGCTGGTAAAAACATGAAACACAGTGCAAGAAAGTGTGTTGTGCATATGGAGCGGCGTAAAGCTTTCGAGACTAAGCTGCTCGTGTGGCATTATACCAACACTTTTATTAAGCTCACTGAGTCGATAATACTGATGTTTGTTGGTAAAGCGAGTCGGATATTGTGCAGTGCGTGCACCGTGCGACATGGGTGTGCAGAGCAGATTGCCTCTTAGAACACGCTGAAGTTGTGCAAACAACCCTGCAGCAGATAAAATAACACACCAAACCAGCTGGACATTGACCATCTATTAAACCCAGAGCACTTCAGTTCCGTCCCTCCTCCCCCTTAATTACATCCCTGTCACTCGAGCCCTGAAGCTTTTTACTGAGCCTGCAGAACCACAACCTTTGCTCTTTTTTCCAAAGCATTGTTCTAGCCTCCAGCCTCCCATCCCCAAATCGAGGGGCTTTTGTCCATGAGCAGAGATTTATCCTAGTGTAGGGTCACATCATAAGGGCTGTCACAGGGGCACACATTTTCGAGTAGTGAAGTGTGGACAGTTGATCCTACATTAATACTCATTACAACTAGACTTATTCGGCAGGGGGGACACTAAATTATGCATCAAGGTTGTCAAAATTATGAGGCAAGAAAAGACAAATTATGTGGTACAATGTGCAACATTTTTAATACTTTTAATTCATTATTTTTTCATTTTACACATGGTAATGCTCTCTGAGGAATGATTTGAGCACCAGTTATGTTACACAAGGACACTTTCATTGTGAGGTAGGCGCAGGGAGATAAAGTGATTTGATCAGAATCACAGGATGCTGAGCCCACGCCGAGGCTCCAACTCGGTTCCCCAGCAGCATTTGGCACATCAAAGGCTTCGCTGCCCCGCCCCCCGCCGTCACTTATTCACGGCCGCAGGCCTGCCCTCCTCTTGCTGTCTGTAGTTCCTTTCACCCCCGCCATCGTCCTGCTGTCCGTGGTAACTCTCACTCATTGCTTCTGTTGCATATGTTTAAACTTGCTGTTATATCGGCCCTTGTGTAGCACAAGCAACGGATTACAAATGCTATAGGTGTCACATTTCCACAAGTTAACACTATTAGCATTGTAAATGACAGTTGTTAATTTCCAAAATTTCAAAACAAAAACATAAATAATAAATTTGTCATTTACAATACTAATCCCTCAAACTTTACTAATGCGAGCCCTATTGCATTGCAAATGCTTGTCTTTCTCTGCTTACACATTGTTGAGATTGTGTAATCATTACTTTCTGCTTTCAAGCTTGGATAGCTGCCTTATGGTAAATCTTTTTCCCCCAGATCAGCTGAAGTCTATTTGGGCTCCAGGTTCCAAACCTGCTCTTCCTCATCATCTAGAAAACCCCTCTTAATTTTCCTGTGAGGTTTGCATGGTAAACCTTAACTTTCTCCAGAGTGTGAGATCACTACTTTTGTGGCCACATCTTTGTCACCGCTGGCTCTCAAGGAAGCAGTCTTTTGCTTACTCACATCTGTTTGTATTAGCTGAGCAGCTATACTGGTCTTCATGGATGAATACCTGGCCGCCTAGCTAGGTCTCTCTATGCTGGACCCCCGCCATGTGAAAGCAAGCTCACTAGTGGTCACAGCACGCATCTGTGCGGCCTCCACAGTGGCAGAGATGCACTGCATGTTATCTTTCTTTACGTGGATGATGAATTATTGGCCATTACGTCTGGCATGGCACAAGAGTCTGTTAGCATCTGAGGACAGTGTTGTTCATTTGCAAGGGGGCTGATCTTGTCTACCGTTTGCTCAAAGTTGGATACCATTCTAGCACAGCAACACGTTAAGCAGCAGAAATTGATCCACAACTTGAACTTCTGAACAGCCCTTTGTGTTCTTCTTTAGATGCTGAACTCATCAAACTTATTGGCTTTGCCACCTGGTAGAGGCAAATATAATTTTATACTTTGTGGACTACAAACTTATTTTTTTCTCCAGATGTCACTAGTGTAGATTCCTGGATGTTTTCTGTGCTGCTTTAGCCTGCATTACCTTGGCTTGGGATCCATTGGATCTCCTTAATGTGGTCGGACACTTTTAACATAGTTATTCATCTTCTGTTTCTCCCGATCTTCCGGTTCCTACAAACATTGATAATGAGCATGATTTTTTTTAAATAACACTCTGGTTTAGTTTCACCTGAAGGGCTTGATATATGTGCTTTTTATTTTGAACTGTTCTGTACTAATCGTATAACGACAAACGCTCTTAAAGAAGCCTCCTGGCTCAGCTAACTAAAAGATTTGCTGAAAGTTACTTTGAGAGTAATTACTGCCTGTTCTGATTTAACTCTAAATTCTTCTGGGGCTTTTTCTTTCGTTGACAAGCTCTGATCAAATGTGAAAATCTTGTACCATGAGTATTGAGATTTACTGTTAAAGGAAACGATGCTACCAATTGTCTCATGCAGCTCAGTTATGTTTGTGTATCAAACTCTCATGGTGTTGTAGAAACAATTTATCACAACACACACTCAATAATAGCAAACAGGACACCTTAAAAAATCTAATGACTAAAAAGCAATTTTTCCATTTTTGCACAATGGATACAGACGAAAGATGATTTATCTCCAGAAGAAGATTGTTCCTCTCTTTTGCTGCTGCAACATGAAAAGCTCTATGCCCAAAACAAAGCAGTCTTGGCCTTAGGGACATTTGGCTAAAATTGGAATGAGTAACAACGAATACATTCAGGGACAAGTAGATGGATGTTAGCAGTCATTAAAGAAGGGGGAATACTGTGGTCTGCATTGTGTACAACTACCAGGGCTCTAAGCAGTACTCTCTTTCTAACAAGAAACCAGAGGAGAGATCTCGAAAAGGGTGTAATGTGATTACAGTTTATGTGCTAGTAAAGTAACAGTGCTAGATGCAGCATTATGCACCAATTGTAGTCTTCTTAAGAGCTTAGGTAGGAGTTAAGATAGATGGAATTGCTGTAGTCAGGGCATGATTTAACTAAATTGTTGAATACGGGAATGTGATGCCCCTCTCCAAGGTAAGGTAGACTTTTCCAAGACACTTAGGGCCAATTTATAGTTTGCCAGACAAGATACTGTGTCACAATTGTGAAAGAGTACACGGTCTTCTGATTTGGAGATGGGTATACCTTATGCATTCCATCGATCCAGTAGAGGCTATCGAAGGAAGGGCATTATACCGCTCATCCTATTTAGGGTGGATGGTGACCTGGCAGTGAGGGACAGGCAAAAAACAAAAAGAACCCCACGGCCAGGAGGAAAATGGGGTCATTTGTTTTTTTGTTTTTCATAAACGAATTTCTGCTTTGTTAGTTTTGTTTCTAAAAACAAACAAAAATTTAAAAGGTTTTTCTTGCAACCGTGAAAACCAACAGCAAACATTTAGTATAGTAAAAGGAACCTCACTGAAGATGATTCCTTGCAGTGTACAGAGATAACCACAGGCCCGGCTTTTTATCCCCATGTTTTGCAGACTGTGTACTGTCGAGATGGTAGAGGAAATATACTCTGCCACCCTGATTTGCCACTTCTCCGTTCGTCGGCCCTTAATTTGCCAGAAGCAGGTACTTTCCACTATAGCTACCGGGCACTCTAAGGAGGGCTCCTTATCAAAAGAAATATCTACTTACAATTTAGGAGGGGGCAAAAGTAATCCCATAATCACCAATTGAGGTGCTCTATGTATCCACGTTTGTTGGATTGAGTTTAAAAAAACTGGTGGACATCTACCACTTCACTGTAATTAGTGCACTACAACAGATTGGACAAAAGTTCTTAGGGTCATCTGCTGAAAGAGAAGGTTTCTCTTATAACGGTTTTGTCTTTGCAGATTTCCACAGCAATGGAATTAGAGCCTTATTCAGCAAATGGTTAAATGAGAATACCAGATCCAAAGCTAAAAATAACAAGCATTTGCAATGCAATAGGTCTCGCATTTACGCAAGTTTAAGCTATGCGCATTGTAAATGAAAATGCCTTTTATTTATGTTTTCAAAACAAACACATAGATAAAAGGTTTGTCATTTATAATGCCAGTAGCTCAAAGTCTCGCAAATGCGAGAGCTATTGCATTGCAAATGCTTATCATTATGTTCCTTGTTTGGCGTGCAGTTTTCTGATCCAGCTTCTTATAGACTCGACATCATGTTTCTATTGATCTTGAGTACTTTGTCCATTTCCTTATGTCCATTTTTCTCCAAACTAATGTTCGTCTGCCCACACATCACAATGTCATGTCATGAGGATTCAGTTTTTTCCCCTGTACCACCACATTCATCTTTACCCAAGTCTACCTGCTCCCTTCCCCTATTTCCCTGATACACGAGGGCCAGGAAAAAAGATGATCGCGTGGTTTTCTATTTATAGTTTTTATAGTGCCAGGATGGAAGTTCGAAAATCAAACGGAATGGATCAATAGACAGGTGGACAGTCCAGTATACAACTAAGAAATGCTCAGACAGGTAGGTACTTAGCTAGGGAAAAAACAAAGAACACTACCACTGCTTGTGCTAGGTAAAAGGATACATACCTCTGATGTCATCATTGAGAGATTTAAAATGGAGAAAGGAATAGCTATGCCACAGGTCATAAGGGAGGCATAGCTCTGCCATCTGGGGCAAGTGAGCAGTAGCTCTGCTGGAAACGTCAAATGAAGGAAAGCTCTTCTGTCGACTATGATTACTATGCAGAGCCCAGAAACAGAAAGGGTTAAACGCAGGGAGAGCTAGGGTTTAAGAAATAGGTTGTTGAGGTGTTGAAAGACGAACCTTGTCAGGCTCTAGTCCCGAAAACAGCTCTTGTGTTGTTATGGGTCTAATCCTAAACCTGTGTTGCCAGGGTGGCTGCTCTGTTGAGTCATAAGATGGCAATGCATTTCAACAGTCATTAAAGGCAAGGCTGCTTACATTTTGAGAGTAAGTCAAAAAAGTGGCATAGGACACAGAACTCCTGCCACTTTACCCCAGTTTTATTCTGAAAGAACAAATGCCAATTTGAACAAGCCGCCCAGGGCCTCAGACACATAAAGGTAAGTAATATACAATCACAGGTACCTTGCCTAATGATCAGGGCCACTGGAATTATGAGATTGTGCAACCGCGCTGATTTTCGCATTTGAATAGATTTGCTGCATTTGCCACATAATCCATGATCTGCCACATAATCTCCAGATTTTAACCCGCCCAAAAAGTTTGTTTCTAGCTCAAACAGTTCAAAAGTTACTAAGAAAGCGCAAGTTGCAAAAAAAACGATGGATTAGGACCCAGATCTTTTGACTGGGTTGAATGTGTGACATTGATCCTCATTCGGTCCATCACCTGTTGTTTTTGCAATTCCGCTATAAGTGTACTGGGGATGCCCAGACGTGGGTCCCAGGCACTCCACACCACTGGAGTCAAGCTAGCCGGGCTGATGAGAGGTGTAACCTCGAGTCCGGTCCTCGGATGCTTGATTCCGTTCTGGGAAGGACATGGCTTTTGTAGTTCGGACTGGACTGTTCCCATGGGGCACAGGGTCAGAGCTGATTTGCATATTGCCATTGTCTAACCCAGGGTGGTGTGGAGTGCAAAAAAACGATGGATTAGGACCCAGATCTTTTGACTGGGTTGAATGTGTGACATTGATCCTCATTCGGTCCATCACCTGTTGTTTTTGCAATTCCGCTATAAGTGTACTGGGGATGCCCAGACGTGGGTCCCAGGCACTCCACACCACTGGAGTCAAGCTAGCCGGGATGATGAGAGGTGTTACCTCTAAACCGGTCCGGTCCTCGGATGCTTGATTCCGTTCTGGGAAGGACATGGCTTTTGTAGTTCGGACTGGACTGTTCCCATGGGGCACAGGGTCAGAGCTGATTTGCATATTGCCATTGTCTAACCCAGGGTGGTGTGGAGTGCAAAAAAACGATGGATTAGGACCCAGATCTTTTGACTGGGTTGAATGTGTGACATTGATCCTCATTCGGTCCATCACCTGTTGTTTTTGCAATTCCGCTATAAGTGTACTGGGGATGCCCAGACGTGGGTCCCAGGCACTCACACCACTGGAGTCAAGCTAGCCGGGCTGATGAGAGGTGTTACCTCGAAACCGGTCCGGTCCTCGGATGCTTGATTCCGTTCTGGGAAGGACATGGCTTTTGTAGTTCGGACTGGACTGTTCCCATGGGGCACAGGGTCAGAGCTGATTTGCATATTGCCATTGTCTAACCCAGGGTGGTGTGGAGTGCAAAAAACCGATGGATTAGGACCCAGATCTTTTGACTGGGTTGAATGTGTGACATTGATCCTCATTCGGTCCATCACCTGTTGTTTTTGCAATTCCGCTATAAGTGTACTGGGGATGCCCAGACGTGGGTCCCAGGCACTCCACACCACTGGAGTCAAGCTAGCCGGGCTGATGAGAGGTGTTACCTCGAAACCGGTCCGGTCCTCGGATGCTTGATTCCGTTCTGGGAAGGACATGGCTTTTGTAGTTCGGACTGGACTGTTCCCATGGGGCACAGGGTCAGAGCTGATTTGCATATTGCCATTGTCTAACCCAGGGTGGTGTGGAGTGCAAAAAAACGATGGATTAGGACCCAGATCTTTTGACTGGGTTGAATGTGTGACATTGATCCTCATTCGGTCCATCACCTGTTGTTTTTGCAATTCCGCTATAAGTGTACTGGGGATGCCCAGACGTGGGTCCCAGGCACGCCACACCACTGGAGTCAAGCTAGCCGGGCTGATGAGAGGTGTTACCTCGAAACCGGTCCGGTCCTCGGATGCTTGATTCCATTCTGGGAAGGACATGGCTTTTGTAGTTCGGACTGGACTGTTCCCATGGGGCACAGGGTCAGAGCTGATTTGCATATTGCCATTGTCTAACCCAGGGTGGTGTGGAGTGCAAAAAAACGATGGATTAGGACCCAGATCTTTTGACTGGGTTGAATGTGTGACATTGATCCTCATTCGGTCCATCACCTGTTGTTTTTGCAATTCCGCTATAAGTGTACTGGGGATGCCCAGACGTGGGTCCCAGGCACTCCACACCACTGGAGTCAAGCTAGCCGGGCTGATGAGAGGTGTTACCTCGAAACCGGTCCGGTCCTCGGATGCTTGATTCCGTTCTGGGAAGGACATGGCTTTTGTAGTTCGGACTGGACTGTTCCCATGGGGCACAGGGTCAGAGCTGATTTGCATATTGCCATTGTCTGACCCAGGGTGGTGTGGAGTGCAAAAAAACGATGGATTAGGACCCAGATCTTTTGACTGGGTTGAATGTGTGACATTGATCCTCATTCGGTCCATCACCTGTTGTTTTTGCAATTCCGCTATAAGTGTACTGGGGATGCCCAGACGTGGGTCCCAGGCACTCCACACCACTGGAGTCAAGCTAGCCGGGCTGATGAGAGGTGTTACCTCGAAACAGGTCCGGTCCTCGGATGCTTGATTCCGTTCTGGGAAGGACATGGCTTTTGTAGTTTGGACTGGACTGTTCCCATGGGGCACAGGGTCAGAGCTGATTTGCATATTGCCATTGTCTGACCCAGGGTGGTGTGGAGTGCAAAAAAACGATGGATTAGGACCCAGATCTTTTGACTGGGTTGAATGTGTGACATTGATCCTCATTCGGTCCATCACCTGTTGTTTTTGCAATTCCGCTATAAGTGTACTGGGGATGCCCAGACGTGGGTCCCAGGCACTCCACACCACTGGAGTCAAGCTAGCCGGGCTGATGAGAGGTGTTACCTCGAAACCGGTCCGGTCCTCGGATGCTTGATTCCATTCTGGGAAGGACATGGCTTTTGTAGTTTGGACTGGACTGTTCCCATGGGGCACAGGGTCAGAGCTGATTTGCATATTGCCATTGTCTGACCCAGGGTGGTGTGGAGTGCAAAAAAACGATGGATTAGGACCCAGATCTTTTGACTGGGTTGAATGTGTGACATTGATCCTCATTCGGTCCATCACCTGTTGTTTTTGCAATTCCGCTATAAGTGTACTGGGGATGCCCAGACGTGGGTCCCAGGCACTCCACACCACTGGAGTCAAGCTAGCCGGGCTGATGAGAGGTGTTACCTCGAAACCGGTCCGGTCCTCGGATGCTTGATTCCATTCTGGGAAGGACATGGCTTTTGTAGTTCGGACTGGACTGTTCCCATGGGGCACAGGGTCAGAGCTGATTTGCATATTGCCATTGTCTAACCCAGGGTGGTGTGGAGTGCAAAAAAATGATGGATTAGGACCCAGATCTTTTGACTGGGTTGAATGTGTGACATTGATCCTCATTCGGTCCATCACCTGTTGTTTTTGCAATTCCGCTATAAGTGTACTGGGGATGCCCAGACGTGGGTCCCAGGCACTCCACACCACTGGAGTCAAGCTAGCCGGGCTGATGAGAGGTGTTACCTCGAAACCGGTCCGGTCCTCGGATGCTTGATTCCGTTCTGGGAAGGACATGGCTTTTGTAGTTCGGACTGGACTGTTCCCATGGGGCACAGGGTCAGAGCTGATTTGCATATTGCCATTGTCTAACCCAGGGTGGTGTGGAAGCAAAAAAACGATGGATTAGGACCCAGATCTTTTGACTGGGTTGAATGTGTGACATTGATCCTCATTCGGTCCATCACCTGTTGTTTTTGCAATTCCGCTATAAGTGTACTGGGGATGCCCAGACGTGGGTCCCAGGCACTCCACACCACTGGAGTCAAGCTAGCCGGGCTGATGAGAGGTGTTACCTCGAAACCGGTCCGGTCCTCGGATGCTTGATTCCGTTCTGGGAAGGACATGGCTTTTGTAGTTCGGACTGGACTGTTCCCATGGGGCACAGGGTCAGAGCTGATATGCATATTGCCATTGTCTAACCCAGGGTGGTGTGGAGTGCAAAAAAACGATGGATTAGGACCCAGATCTTTTGACTGGGTTGAATGTGTGACATTGATCCTCATTCGGTCCATCACCTGTTGTTTTTGCAATTCGGCTATAAGTGTACTGGGGATGCCCAGACGTGGGTCCCAGGCACTCCACACCACTGGAGTCAAGCTAGCCGGGCTGATGAGAGGTGTTACCTCGAAACCGGTCCGGTCCTCGGATGCTTGATTCCGTTCTGGGAAGGACATGGCTTTTGTAGTTCGGACTGCACTGTTCCCATGGGGCACAGGGTCAGAGCTGATTTGCATATTGCCATTGTCTAACCCAGGGTGGTGTGGAGTGCAAAAAAACGATGGATTAGGACCCAGATCTTTTGACTGGGTTGAATGTGTGACATTGATCCTCATTCGGTCCATCACCTGTTGTTTTTGCAATTCCGCTATAAGTGTACTGGGGATGCCCAGACGTGGGTCCCAGGCACTCCACACCACTGGAGTCAAGCTAGCCGGGCTGATGAGAGGTGTTACCTCGAAACCGGTCCGGTCCTCGGATGCTTGATTCCGTTCTGGGAAGGACATGGCTTTTGTAGTTCGGACTGGACTGTTCCCATGGGGCACAGGGTCAGAGCTGATTTGCATATTGCCATTGTCTAACCCAGGGTGGTGTGGAGTGCAAAAAAACGATGGATTAGGACCCAGATCTTTTGACTGGGTTGAATGTGTGACATTGATCCTCATTCGGTCCATCACCTGTTGTTTTTGCAATTCCGCTATAAGTGTACTGGGGATGCCCAGACGTGGGTCCCAGGACCTCCACACCACTGGAGTCAAGCTAGCCGGGCTGATGAGAGGTGTTACCTCGAAACCGGTCCGGTCCTCGGATGTTTGATTCCGTTCTGGGAAGGACATGGCTTTTGTAGTTCGGACTGGACTGTTCCCATGGGGCACAGGGTCAGAGCTGATTTGCATATTGCCATTGTCTAACCCAGGGTGGTGTGGAGTGCAAAAAAACGATGGATTAGGACCCAGATCTTTTGACTGGGTTGAATGTGTGACATTGATCCTCATTCGGTCCATCACCTGTTGTTTTTGCAATTCCGCTATAAGTGTACTGGGGATGCCCAGACGTGGGTCCCAGGACCTCCACACCACTGGAGTCAAGCTAGCCGGGCTGATGAGAGGTGTTACCTCGAAACCGGTCCGGTCCTCGGATGTTTGATTCCGTTCTGGGAAGGACATGGCTTTTGTAGTTCGGACTGGACTGTTCCCATGGGGCACAGGGTCAGAGCTGATTTGCATATTGCCATTGTCTAACCCAGGGTGGTGTGGAGTGCAAAAAAACGATGGATTAGGACCCAGATCTTTTGACTGGGTTGAATGTGTGACATTGATCCTCATTCGGTCCATCACCTGTTGTTTTTGCAACAGGTCATAAGGGAGGCATAGCTCTGCCATCTGGGGCAAGTGAGCAGTAGCTCTGCTGGAAACGTCAAATGAAGGAAAGCTCTTCTGTCGACTATGATTACTATGCAGAGCCCAGAAACAGAAAGGGTTAAACGCAGGGAGAGCTAGGGTTTAAGAAATAGGTTGTTGAGGTGTTGAAAGACGAACCTTGTCAGGCTCTAGTCCCGAAAACAGCTCTTGTGTTGTTATGGGTCTAATCCTAAACCTGTGTTGCCAGGGTGGCTGCTCTGTTGAGTCATAAGATGGCAATGCATTTCAACAGTCATTAAAGGCAAGGCTGCTTACATTTTGAGAGTAAGTCAAAAAAGTGGCATAGGACACAGAACTCCTGCCACTTTACCCCAGTTTTATTCTGAAAGAACAAATGCCAATTTGAACAAGCCGCCACCTGAAGGCCCAGGGCCTCAGACACATAAAGGTAAGTAATATACAATCACAGGTACCTTGCCTAATGATCAGGGCCACTGGAATTATGAGATTGTGCAACCGCGCTGATTTTCGCATTTGAATAGATTTGCTGCATTTGCCACATAATCCATGATCTGCCACATAATCTCCAGATTTTAACCCCCCAAAAAGTTTGTTTCTAGCTCAAACAGTTCAAAAGTTACTAAGAAAGCGCAAGTTGCACGTGTTGCAGCGCATTGGAGGAATCTTTGCAACGGTTGACTGCTCGTACTAATTAGGTGCAACCAATGCCCAGATGGTGTTAACAAGTGTAAAATTAACAAAATATTACTATCAAAAATTGTGCCGCATTGCTTTTTTGATGCATAAATTTACTAAATCCTGGCGCATAATGAGGCCCTCCTCCCGCTGCATAATCCCAGTGGTCCTGCTCATGATATAGTCACTGCACAGTGGATCCACAGATTCTCAAAACTCTAAACCTGTCGTGCTTGGCCCTCCCTGCTCAGTGAGGCTGGAGCAGAGAGAAGAGCAGGGCCTAGTCAAAGAAAGCGTTAACAGAGAGAGGCAGGATCTGTTTTTGAAGCCACACATGAGCTAGAGAAAATTGTTTTCACCATGGCTTATAGAATTTGCATGGAGGTGTGCTTCATCGTTCAGATTATTGAGAGTCAAGGACCTGGAGGCAGCTTTAGAGAAGAGACCTAAGAAGGTAGGAAGTCAGGTGAATACATATGGGATGGCACTAAGAACAGGATGATGAATGGATGGTGAGCTGCACCACGTCATTTTGCGCCAGGATATGGGATGGTGTGATACATCAAGTGACAGAAGCCTAGGTTATATGATGCAATTATTACACGGCGCAGCATGTGCATATTGTCCTTTTGCAGAATGCAGTATTCACGTAGTGCACAATTGCACAGAGTTCGTGTTCACATAGTGCGCCATTGCACAGAGTTCGTGTGCTGTACGGGTCATTATAGTACAGGGTGTTATTTTGGAATGTTTGTTCTACTATAGTGCAGCCTTCGTATTGGAAGGCAAGTTAAGTTATATGATTCAATTATATATATTTTTTTTAACTCTTCACAAACTGTCCATCGATGGTGTACAAAAGAAATACTCTCTTTGACGCTGATCGAGAGAAACAAAAAACCGGAAAACACTTTGTACAAGCGGCACAAAATGAAATTCCCAGGCAGCAGTGTTTCCTTTAGACAGAAAAGCCATCCGTCTCCCTGCTCCGAAGTCTTGCACAGAGACATAATTCATCTGGCATTTAATACCAACGTGACTCCTGGTCCACAAGAAGGTCTCCAATAAACCCATCTATGTCGTCTGCCGGATGTAGTCTATCCTCTGGATATAGTTTTGCATAGTAGGAGAAAACTCCCTGGCTATGGCCTCATCCTCTTCCATTTCGATGGTTGCTATGGGGTTTCTCTGTGTCTTGTTTAAGCATAACCAGTGTAGGGTTGTACTCACTTTATTACCCCATTGGTAAATGTGGTTTTGTGTTGCTTTCCATTCTTGCTTGGCTTCATCTAGGTTTAACTGTTGGAGGGTGTTTTGTGCATATATGAGGCTACAGTGTCCAGCGGGCAACGGAGTGAGCATCAGTTGATGTTCAATCTTCAGGACGCAAGATTTCAATTCTTTGAGTGTTTTCTGCTTCTTTTTACCCACTCCTGGACCTCACAAGGTGGCCTTAAACGCCTCCCATAAAATTACAGTTTGGTTTGGAAGAGTAGTCTATAGAGGCCATAAAATGACGTCTATGGTCTGGGGATGCTAGCAACCAGGGCTATAAGCGCTACCCTGTTCATTTAGTTGTGGGCACAATTCTCCATTGTAAATCTATGGGTGAGTGATTGGAGAGTCCACGAGCGGGGAGCTGAGTGTCTTCCCGATGAATATCCGAGCTAGAGATAAGGAAGTAATCCAATCGGGAGTAAGTCCAAAATGCCCCCTGAATAAAAGGTGTAGCCCCTTTCATGTGGGTACAGTGCCCACCACGACTCTATGAGCCCTAGGAGCACCATGAATTTTACCAGGTGGGCTGCCCCCGCTAAATGACCCCCATGCTTATATTATACCAGTAAAAATGTAACCTGTTAGGGCAGGGAGTGCCTTAGGGCTCTTCCTTAAGTCTACTTGGTTCAGCATCTATTTGAGGCACCTGGCCCAACTGATACATCTACCCTAAATCGCCTTGCTTATTGTAACTTGTTATCTAAGGCTCACCAGATTACTGGCTCAAACAGCATTAGCGCGTACAAATGGCAGCTAAATGGGACCTGTTTTGTACTTGCCACTCTTCCTCTTCTGACTCTTTGGCCAATTTATATTGGCTATCGGTGTCTAAAGGGATATGGTTTATATGCCTTTGTTTAGTCCTCAAAGCTATGTATCAGATAGTCTTTCTTCTTACAGGCGAAATTTATCGCTAGCTGCTCCATGCCAGCGATAACCTTGTTACGGTTCCCAAGTTTAGGAAGGTGCACTCTGGTGGAAATGCTTTTTCTGCTCAGACGATGCTGGTATGGATAAAAAAAGAAGAATATTGGAACAAGCCTTTTCAGAAAATGCACCAGAAGTCTGGAAATCCATTCCACCTCCGATATGTTAAAATCCATCTTGCAATACATTTAAAAAGTATCTCAAATGCCTACTGATCCAGTCTCTCTCTTTCCAGTGATAGACCTTAAGACTGCACATTGTACCTTGGACACTCATGCTTATACCCCATTGGTGAAGTTTCCTGTGACTGTCTGCTAGGGATGTGCGCATTGTACTGATCTTTTATAACGTCTTGTACGCCATGTGCTATAATACTACATTGAACCTCCAGTCTTTCTTCTGTAAAGCACACTGATCCCCAGTCGACCTTGTTTGTGGTATATAACACTTCAAAAGAAAACAGTAGAAATAGTCTGAGCTTTCATTGTCTATCTATTTGGCCTCAAGTGACATTGAGTGTTATAAAGCTAATTCAAATAGATCCCCTTAAGTAGGAGTTTTCTGATGGCCATGTATTATGCAATGGTATGTATGTCATAAATGGTGCACCTTTTGCTGCGTGCAGTAAGTGAGAAATATAGACGCACCCACGATGAATATTATGAAACGCCAGCCATGTTATTGCAAAAAGAAGTAGAGGCCTAGTTGAGGCCTACTTAGCACAGTGCACAAAAATATAGTTCATAACTATTTAGCTGCAATTGCAAGTGATTCATTAACAAGCACATATCATTCTAACGAGAGATAACTTTCATGGTTGTGTTATGCTTTTCTCCCCGTTCTGCTTTTCAGTACCTACTACTGTCTTCTTCCACATGCCGTAATCTCCTACACTTCGGTGGTCGACTTTCGAATTCTGTGCTGCAGAGATGCATCTATACTCGCAACTCTTGGGCACTGAATCAATAACGCAAGGTCAGTGACTTCCTAGTCAACTTCAAGGACTGGATGGCAGCAAGCAGTTCACCTTGCCATGTCATTTTCTGAGGGTGCTACTGACCACCCTTTTTTGCGTCACGTTCTTCACCTGTGTGCACGTGCACGCGAAATGCCTGCGCCAGGACTCTGAGAGGCCGCTGACTCCTGCCCAGTGTGCAGGGATTCCCCAGAGCCAACCATTCAGAATCTACCACCCCATTTTTTCCTTGTCCATACAGATTCTTCTGATGCTAAAAGATGGTTAACCAACTACTAACAAGTGTCAATAGAGAATTAAAAAAAATGCAGTAGAATATGTAAACGACAATTTCCAAATTAAAAGTTGAAACTAGAGCTCAGGTTATATCCAAGTTGACCAGATTATGAAAGACATACTTCTTTTAATCCAGAATATACTAAAAGTCGACTCACTAACACGCATTGGCAAAGCCAATCGGTCTCGCCTATGCAAGAGCTATTGGCTTTGCCTATGTGTTTTAACCATGTCTTACACCAGCGTGGCTACTGTTCAGCATTGCTAAAAGTTAGTGGCATAGAGGAGAGGCCTGTTAGTGTAGTGGAGTGGAGTGTGGTAGAGTGGAATGGCAAAGAGCGGAGTAGAGTGCTGCAGAGCGGAGTTGCAGAGTGTTGTGTATTGGAGTGGTATAGTGTAGAGGAATGTAGAGTGACATACACTGGAGTGACTTAGAGTAGAGTGGACTGGTGTAGAGTGCATTGGCATAGAGTGTTGTGGCATTGAGTGCAGTGGCATTGAGTGCAGGTAGGTGTGGCCTAGACTGGAGTGGTGTAGAGTCCTGTGGAGAAGAGTGTAGTGATGGTCAGTAGAGTGGCTAAATGCATTGGTATAGAGTAGGGTGGTACAGAGTAGAGTGCAGTGGTGCAGAGTGCTGTGGTGTGAAGAGGTGCCGAGTAGAGTGCAGTGGTGTGGAGTGGAGTGGTGCAGAGTAGAGTGGAGTGGCATAGAGTGGAGTATTCATGGTGTGGTTGCACACTGACATTAAAGACTACACATTTTCAATAGAAATGACCATTAAATTTGCACATACATACAGTTTTACTAATAAAACTATATAGTGCACAGACTTACATGTGTGGAAATTACACCACCTAGTGTAATGATTGTTTTGATCATATTAAAGTAATTGTTTCCAACACACTGCAGAAATAACGAAAAACTTGCTTTATTTCTGTTCCTAATTCTGATATATTCCGAAATTAACCGTTCGTTTAAATGTTATCACGTGCTAGATTAAAAAACAAAATTATTTTCTACCCCCAGTATCCAGCAAGATTGTTACATAGATCTCCTCTCTTTGAAGTCTGAGATAGAAAAGTAAAGAAGCACCCTTGGAAGACAGTGCCTGACCTTTGACCTCGGTCTTTGAATGCACAGTAAATGTGATCAGATAAATACAAGATTTACAGCCCGGTTTACAGAAAGGGAGCACTCCAAAGGATACTGCAAATAAGGTGTGGCCAAGGGAAGGTACAAACTCAATCTGGACAGTCGAAACCAAAGCCAGCAAATGGAAAGCAAGAAAATGTGAGTTACAAACCACAAACCCAATGACAAGCAATGGGCAGAATGCTTTCGTAGATCAACTGTCTTAATGTCCCCAAGATGTCTTTATCAAACTGTCTTGTAGGATGCGACGTAAAAATGGGATATGCTGCTAAGCAGACTGATACATTTACCAATTCCTCTATTACTGAAAAATGTGATAAGGTGAAAAATATATATTACAGTCAAGGAACTTTAAAAAAACTAAAACGAAAATGCGAAGCTTGAGGCACGTATTTATAAATGCAGACAATCATGGACAGGTGCCTGGCCTGTGTCCTATAATCTGATTGTGTATACACCAGTCTTAATACTACCCTCTAGTAGAGCTCGCATTAGCACCCGTCACTTTCCGCCCGTTTGGGAGCCTTAGTGACCTGATTGAAACACCTAAAATACATACACATACTGACAGAATGTAAACACATACTCTGGGATTGTAAAATACAGACCTTCGTAGTTGGTGGAGGGAAAATTGGAGTTTTCTTTGATCTTATTCAGGAATCGGAATAGCTATTAAATGATACATATGGAGTATCTACTTACTTAACAACTCAGAAAGCACCTTTGGTCATGCAAGGGGTATACTTTGTGTTGACACTATTACCATAATATACCAATAGCCTCTTTTTCTTTATTTTATACATTTTTTACTGTTGGACCAGATGTGCTTTCTATATTTAAGCTCATCTTCTTTACCGTTACACACGAGAACAGTCTGAGGAGTCCAGCTCTCACAAGCTAACCCATGGCCTTCATCCTTGCATGGCCTTCTGTTCGAGTGATTTAATGTAACCCACAGTGAAAACACATAAAAATCAAAATGCAAAAGTTCTAATGATTATATATGAAATAATCATTAGAGTATGTATGACTCGGCAACAGTTGCTGCTCCATGCTATTTTCATAAAAAATTCAGTGATCTGAAAGAAGGCTGGGTTGGCTCTTTTGAGCACTGTGATCACAGAAGAAAATGCCTGTTAAAAGGTGTAGGTCTGCAGATCTTTCCATGTTATTCCGACAGTAACAAATGATGGTAAACGGCCCGGTGTCATAAGGTTGCATGTCATATGAACCGCACACATATTAAGATTGATTGCTACATTACATATTCCATTCTCGTATGCACATTTAGACTCAACCCTGGGTCTCAGTCAGGGCATGTATACGGTTCCACATGGTTTTAATGATGGTCACTAAATATTTAGCAGAGACATGTGCACTATTCAGTGTATCTATAAAACAAAGCAACCCTAAGCAGGCCCTTCGAATGGCAAGAGTATATCTCAGATTCCACTAGAATAAAAAGTATGTATGATATTCCAAAATCGTTTTTTTTTAGTTTTTAAAAAAAAATAAAAGTTGTTGAGGATGTTTACTAATAATTGAAATATGTTTACAGACACCCCCGCCACTTGAATGATTTTAATTGGGCAGGGGCACACTGCTCATCCATGCGTGACACTTCACGATTAATCAGAGCACTCTGACTCTGGAGCAAGTCCGTTTGTGGTTAGGCCCAAATCTTCTACGGCAACCATTTGTACTTCAAGACCAGCCGAGCTTGTGTGGGCATCTCAATTTTTAAGCGGATGCTGGAGAGTCTTTTTTGTTTATATACTGAGAATAATTGTGAAATCACTTTATCATGTTTGGGAGAGCCTCGGTAATGCACGCTGTGTTCATTTTATGTAGGACTATCAGTCAAGGTAATCTACCTTTTTTTCCGGTGCTCATACCTATTATAATGTAGGTTTTGCCATATCTTAAAGCAGCAAAGAATGTCTTTACAGTTCTGTAAATGAACTATTAAAAACTAAGATAATGGCGTTACGAAATTAGAGTTTCTTTTTATACGGGTGTTTCCAGATCATCAAAAAACGTGTTTATGTTTACTGGTAGTCCAGCTCGTTGGTGGAACTAGCTTGAATTATGTGGTTCGATATTAAGACAAGTGGTCCTAATTGTTGCTGCCTGTCTGACAAATACATCTGTACACTTATATCTTAGAATAGGGGCCACTTTTCTGCTCCTAATCCAATCAGCCCAGCCTACGCAGGATTTAGAGGGCACCCCGTGGCCTTCGATCATTTCCTCAAATGCCTTTCCTTGGGGATGTCAACGGTGATTCATTCAAAGAGTAAACATTATATTTTCATTTTCTATACTGGTTAATACCACACTTAAGACAACCATGCACGCGTAAAATTCCAGGTGTTACACAATTTACTGGTACTCTATTTACTAACCAGAGAAGGATTCATGTCTGAGTTCACCATAGTGTACTCGAAACTTGACATGCACATACAACTCTTTATGGAACCCCTCACCTTCATTCTTAAACAAGCTGGAAGAACTACTACCTCTATGCCGATGATACCCAACTCTGCTATAAGATCAAAACCCACGTGAACATCCTATACCTTAACAACCCCCTCACTAAGATTCAATCCTGGTTCCAAGTAAATCATCTCATACTCAACCCCCCAAAAACGGAAATCATTCTCTTCTCCCCTAAAAACTACCCTCTCCCCATTCAAACCTGGATCTCCGACCTTAATGCCCTCAACTACTCACTCTCCTTGTCCAACTCAGTGAAATCCCTTGGTATCCATCTATAATAGCCTAACTCTCAATGTGCACATCAAAAACTCGGCTAAAGGAGCCCTCTTCACTCTCCGTCATCTCAAGAAAATTAAGCCCTTTATTCCTACTGATGACTTTAAATTAGTAGTCCAATCTCTGGTCCTTTCGCGTATTAATTATGGGAAATCCATCCTCACCGGAATCCCCAAGGTCCACCTTGCTCCACTCAGATCTGTGCACAACCTTGCAGCCAGGCTCATCATCGACTGCAAACACTTCAACCACATCTCCCCAGCCCTCAAAACCCTTAAATGGCTCCCCATCGAAGGCAGATCCGCCTACAAAAACTGCTTGCACACCCAAAGTCCTCCATCAAAATACATCATCACGACCCATGAGAAGCACCAACGCTCTCCTCCTAGTCCCAACCCTGCTAAAAAAGAAATCCACACAATCCCGCTCCTATGGTAATGCCCCAAATACCTGTAATACCCTCCCCAAAAACCTGCGTTACAACCCTTCCTACATCAGCTTCATAAAAGACCTCAAAATGCACCTCCTCAATAAATATTGGGGGTCTTTACCAGCACCCTGAATTCACCCTCACCCCTTCCACTTTTCTGGTCCCCCCCTACTTTTCTATTGTCTGTCTGCTCCACACTCCCCTCCCTCTACATTCCACTGGCTCAGCTTTCTCCCTTCCCCACTGCCCTCATCTGCCCCCTCTCATAGTCCTTCCCATCCCCCTCCCACTCCCCCTCTCCAACCAATTTTCCCCATCTGCTTCCCTCCCCCTTTCTCACGTGTAACTTCCTACTACCTGCTGTCCTTCATGCCTGTCTCCATCCCCTACCATTATACAAAATCTTATCCTCCATTCCCATTTTATATATGTATATAGCCCTTTCTCTATCTGTTTATTTGATATGTATAAATTCAAGATGTTTCTATTTTGTTAACTTGTTTGTATTCCATGCTGTTGAATTATTGTTTTATACCGTTAACATCTTCTTACTCATGTAAAGCGCTCTGGTACCTCTGGGACCAGCCAGCGTTATATAAAACCTCTAAAACAAATAAATAAAACAACAAGTTTAAGTGGTGAGCACTGATACACTGAGATATTGCCAGCTTAGGTTTACTACTTTTCTGCTTGGAAGTGGTGTCTTTCTTAATGCTAGGGTGTAATGTCCATTGTCCCTTTCTCTGTTGATATCTGCTGTCATCATTGCTCCCAGAATGATGTCTGACCTACAATGGGCTCCATCGTAAACAGAAAATATTACTGTCTATTAGCACTATACTGTATGGTCTAACTCCTTTACTCACTTCACACAAGCAATGCAGATACAGTAGTCATTTCACTTGCAGCCAGTGTGACTTTTGCCAAAAGTATAGGTTTGCACATAGTGACTGCTTGGACGGGAATGCCTCTTGTGAAGTATACGTGCATCTTTCCCTGCTTTCAATGTCCGAATGCATGTGTATCTGTTATCTTGATTTTATTTTGGCTGCATCATGCTCATGCTAATTCGAGCATGAGCGCAAAGGTTGATTATCAGCAATACTTATACGAGAGGCTACAGCGGCTGGGGAAACGAGCGGAACCGACGGCAAGATGGCCAGAGGGCAGAAGGGCACCAAAAACGAGTGGGACATAGGGAAGGAGGGCACCAAAAATGAGTGGGGCAGAGGGCACGTGGGCACCAAAAACAAGTGGGGCAGAGGGCAGAAGGGCACCAATAACGAGTGGCATTTGGCGCCGCAGACACGCGAGGTTTGGTTCCTGGCGTACATAGCCATGGTTGCAGCGCACAGAGACCCTCCACTGCCGCACACAGAGGAAAACAATTAGAGTGAACATTGCCCACGACCACCCATTTGAAAGATTGAGAACGAACACATACTGTAAGAAAATTGGCAGAAAATTTCCAGCATAAATTCCAAGTAGGACAGCAACATGCCAAGAAACAACGTATGGCCAGACCAATTTTAGAATGTTATGAGAATATCAACACAGCCATAAATCAAAAATATAATGCATTGGTAAACTAAAGCACATGGCCCACTGAAAAACAAAGAAGCATGAACCCGTGAGCAGACTGTCACCAAAATAGTGCCATAATGGCCACATTCTTGACAAATTGACACCCTCACATGAATTACATGTAAAAGACCTAGGAAGACTGCCATATATTGTGCTAACTTAGCTGTGTAACAATGTAAAAAAGTCCACTGTCAATATTTGGAAATAGAACCAAATAGTTCTGATGCAATATGCTGCAATCAAAATGAAGGAGAAAAAAACAGGGTGGTGCTGGTAGTATTTTGCTTCAGGCAATAGCAATACCCGAAAACTGGCATCCTCATAAGTCGCATCGCTTGTGTCACCCGGAATAACTACTACCTGAACTGTGTGCATTCATGCACATGCACAAGGAATAAAAAGTAGACAGTACCTGCAATTACTCGGTGCTCCACAAAACCATCCACCTACAAGCAAGAAGACATGAGGTGCAGCCGATCTTCACACAGCGACGTTCATGGTCAGCCCAACTTTCAATTAACTTTATTGTAAAGCAAAACAAACTACAACAATTCCCAACCCTCTTCAAATGATGCCTTCTGGGGTAACTGAAAGTTCTTCCTACACATTTTTGAATTTCTGGTATTCAAGGACATGAGGAAGAGATTGATTATGTTTTTCACCACTATTGGTGTGTAATAATGTCTTTGAGTATCAGCAAATCTCTCTCAGTGCTCATGACAGCAATGATTTGTTGCTGCGAAATGGCAGCAGGGATACTGAACTTCCCAATCAAATTACGTAAGCATCAGCCGCTTTAGAAGCCATGCCATGACACTATTGGCACACGTGAGAAGTAATTGGCAACGTTTTTATCTTTTCCTGGACCATGCACAATCATTTTATCATACTCCTGAAGTCGTAACCCCCTCTTAATGCAAGGGGGCCTCTTGGCTTCTTGAGTACCAAAAATGGTGAGCAATGCTTGGTGATCGCTGACAACTATGAAATGTTTTCCATACATGATCACATAAAAATGCTCACAAGCCCACACCACAACAAGGCATCCTTGTTCAGGTTATGAATAGGCACATTCCTTCTATGACATTTTAGAATCCAAGAGTAATTTAACGATTCATGCCCTTATATAGGTACAATTCACATTGCCCTTATGTAGGCACAGAAATCCTGCCCATAGTTAGACACAACCCGTCCAGTCCAAATACAGGCATGGCTACTTCCACTAGTTCCAAAAAGCCACAACGATTTCTTGGAAAACTTGGCTTCAGCATTCAGGGACATCCCCTTGCTTGAATATTGATTTGTCCTAATAATCATGGCGTTTTCAAAGAACGACCATTCCCTTGGGGTTCTTTGGTGACGTTATTATGTCCAACTTTGCGTCAAACAAGGCACCTTCAAGGTATAAATATGCCTACACTTTCCCTAGCAAACACACACAGTGGTTCGGAGCAGCTCGACTATCTACTTGCCCGAGGCAGCTCGCTACAGCAAGTGCCGAAGGAAACCGACCCTCTAGCTGACACACTGACAGATAGGCTGCCTTTCTCTCGATGAGAATCCAGCTCCAGTGTTTCCACGCTTTCTCATGGGGTGTTGGGAAATCGAGTCCGAAACAGAGATACCAGACCTCCTTCATTCTAAAACCAAGGTGCGGAGCTGATTAGACCCTAAGAGAAATCTTGGTTAGATTCTTGGCAAAGACAAACTAAACCTATGCCACACCTCACTTACTTCTTCCCTCGTACTAGACTTAGGTTAGGTACATTGGGGTAGGCGTATTTTAGAAGCACCAGTTGAGTACTTTTTAGCCTTTGTTATTTATGTATGTATTTATGGTCTAGGAACCATACAATGCTTTTAGAGTATTATTTAGGAATACTCTTCTTACTGTACGCATTATATTTTGCAACCAGTATTACGATTGTAGCAGTTCACTTTACTTGCATGAGAAAGAAGAATGTTCAATAAATCCTTTCATTGAAAACGCCCATCTCTCTATTTCTCTGCACCTCTGATGAAACTAAGCATGCACGATTGACTGAGTAAAATATCTATCTATTGTTTCCACGTCTCTGAAGATCAGTTTTATTCTTGGGGAAACAAAGTTGTCATGTTTATGCAGTTGTCAGAAACTAATCTCTTCTTGTTTATTCAAGAAACTTTCTAGTGACCTCTGAGCTAGTTGGCACTCACAATTAAGTCTAATATATTCGATAGAGACCTAGTCGACCTAAGTCCTACCTCAAATCAATAGGATATGTTATTCCAATGCGCAGAGCCTGTTGGGAATATAGGAACTACACACCAATGGCGCCCAACGTTTGGTAAGGCACTAATTTAACGCTAGATACTAGAGTAGCTCAGTCGTACTTTTCACAGAGACCCCTTTTTCCCGTAAAATACTCCAATAGACGTCTGGAGGGGGTAAAAGGATAAAATATTCGCCATTACTGAGTAGGATGAAAATCCTATGTATTAGTTTTTGGTTTGATTGAACGTTGAAGGATACAGTGGTCCAAAATATTGTGCACCTTATCTTTGTTTCCTTGAAACTTGCTCTGCAAACTTTCATAAAACAATGTCGCTTAATGGCGACAACAAAGCAACCGGTGGAGCGGCAGGCTCTATAATCATCCCAGGAAAACTTAAGGAAAGCCATCACTTTAAAGCTTATAACAAATGGCCTATCACCTAGAGGTAATTTGTATCATAGAGGCACATGAATATCGGCAGACAGAGGTATTCTATTCATGGATAATCTTCCCTGAAGCAAATGCAGTAGTATCTCATGTGTTTCATTTCTACAAAGTAGAGGATAATCCAACGGAATACGTTCCTTTCGAGGACATTGAAATTCCACTAACTTACCAAGAGCATCAGTTCTGGTTTAAAGGCGCCCTACAACATCAAAATCACATTACCAGGCTCGGTCCACTAGGTAGACCAGGAGCAACATGGCCGCTACTAGCCAGCTATACACCACACCCTGTCATTGAAGAAATGTCAGGTGCGGAACTATTAGTTCAACTAAAACAACTAATAAAAATTACATAGACAATTGGTTCAATATGTCCTGCGTACTCTAACAGTCCAACCTCCTATATGGATTCCACAACAAACCCCCCACCAGGGGAACACAAAATTACACCACAGACTATACAATCAGTCATTGGTAAAATACCTGCAAAAAGGGAACAAATTCCATTCTGAATAGCTAAAATAATTACTCAAAGAGGCAGTATTTCCTGACAGTACACCTAATGAGAAACACAGAATTTTAACAATCCGTTCACCAATGGGGATCGCACCACACCTGGAGGACTGCGACACTTGGGGTACAGTCTTTGCCGCAATTTCCACAAAAACACATGGTGTTCCGTCTATGGCGGTGATACCAGACGTCCTGAAACAGATTCAAAATGAATACGGGGCAGAGCCTGCTTTAAATCTGGGTATGAAATTACTGAAAGACTTCAAACAGGTCTCATCTGTAATATTAGCTAATGTTAAAGGTGAGGCAGCATTCATGGCGATCAGCCAAAAAATAAGGGAAATTTATATAACTGAGCAACCATATGAACTGGCCAGAATAATTGAAAAATCCTACGAAGAACTAGGAAGAGATAGTTGGGTGGGAAACCAGTAAAGCTCCAACTAACAGAAAGTCCTGAAAAGGTCTTTATTAAAAAACACTCTCAGTACTCCTAAAAAGAAGTGGGAAAATACTAAACAAACTTCTAATGAGAAGCGCTCCCAGTTACGAGGCAGGTCTCCTCAAAAGGAACAGGGATAATTTGCGAAAACTTGGTAGATATTAAGATACTGTTACACGTTCTTCTCGTATCTTTCAGACTTCCTCACAGAAATCGGAAAGAAGAGGACGGTCAGAACACAAGGAAGAATGCGTGAAGTCCAAAGACGATCAACACGTTCCAAAAAATAAGAAAACCCAATTCACCAAAAAGAAGGTAGCAGGTCTAAAAATCAGACATGCCGAGGATCTTGAGGACACAACTCAAGAACGGGGAGTGAGCCCAGACAATGCTGGACAGCGCAGCAGAAATCGCCATAGCTCGCAAGATCTTGAAGGATCATTTGGAGACGGTGGACTTGAATGAGTACATTCAAGTTGAAACGGCTGATACCAGGGTTAGTGTAACCCATAAGTTATATGAAGTAACACTCCGGATGGAAAGGGGACATAACTAGGAAAATAAGAGCACTCTTTTGGGAGAAGCTTTCTAAGGGTTATGACATTTTTCTGGCTGAAAAAGACTGGCCACCAAAATTTGCCAGGGTGTGCCCACATGGCAAAGACATCATTATGCCAGCCTTCTCTAATTATATTCCAATTCATTTAAAATAAACCTATGCCAGCATTATATAAAAATCATGTGGGATGGGATGAGGATTCCCCTCACCACTAAATCCTGTTAAAAACTCAACCAACTGCACAGAGACAGTATCCAGTTAAGCAAGAAGCTAAAAAAAAAACAGGCCAGGGAGATCAACTTGAATACCAAGGGGTGATTGAAACATACACCTCGTCCATGAACAATCCTTTGCTTCCTGTCTGCAAACCAGACAATACATATCGTCTAGTTTTGGACTACAGACATTTAAACTCTTGTTGCAAAACTTTTGTAGTACAAAATGCACACAGTGCAGCACTGATGAATAACATTGTGCGCAAAAAATATAAAACTACATTAGATATTTCTAACAGTTTCTTTTGTAAAATCATTGCACCTGAAAGCAGGAAATTGACCGCTTTCTCAATTATGGGGACACAGCGTCACTTCTGTCATCTCCCCCAGGGATTCAAGAATAGTCCAGGGTTATTTTCCGCCAGAGTAACAGAGTTACTACAAACGTATGATGATGAGGTATTATCGTGTGTCGATGTCATCTATCTAACAGATGATACTTTGGACAGGCACTTGAACAGAGTGAATACAATTATACTTGGATTCGCCTCTGAAGGGTACAAATTGAGCTTTAAAATATCAAGAATTGCCCACCTCAACGTCCTTTCTCTAGGATACGAGTTATCAAGTGAAGGCAAAAGCCTGGCAACCAACTTTTTAGAAAAGTGTGTGCTGCTCCAACCTCCAAAAACACTGAAAAACTTAGTGAATTCTAGGTTTCCTGAATTTCGGAAGAATATACATTCTAAACTACGCAGAAAGGGTGAAACCGCTCTACGAATTAATCAAAGCTGATTTCAAAACATTAATTGGGCTCAAAACACACAGAAATTTTGCGTTCAGTGCAAACAGACATGTTAGCAACATCACATTTACAGACATGCGTAAACATACGCAATCTTGTAATCAGAATAATCCCAGGGAGATGCGGATTCACATACCTAACCTTTAATGAAGGTGAAAAAGTACCAATTGCTTACAAATCACACTTGTACACACAAGCTGAAATGAAATTCACTTCAACAGAAAAAATTCTGACAGCGGTTCAAACTGCAGTAGCAAAAGAGAGAGCTCTTTCACAGGGTAAATGCATAATGGTCGTTACTCTGGTACCTGCCTTAGAGGCAGTGACAAAAGCGAGCATTCCAAATGCAAAGGCTTTACATCCAAGATGGATACAATGGGTTAACTCTCTTGCTCCAACAGACGTTGAATACTTTTTTGACCCCTATTTGAAAACACAAGAATTTCTACAATATGAACAAGAGTGTCCTCCGCCCACTGAAATTCTGCCTCTGGAACAGTACGAATGTATAATTTATACAGACGGATCAGCACAACCCGCAATTGAGGGTAAACAAGCTTATAGTGCTGTGTGCGCGATTGTAAAAGGTCACTGGCGCGATGGTAAATTCCGACCTATGGTCACAAAAACACAATCTCTCGGAGACTGTACAGCTCAGCGAGCTGAACTACAGGCTTTCAAGATGGCGCTTGAAAATACCGATCGCGAATTCCCCACACTCATAGTGTGCGATTCGTATTACTGCATCCAGTCTCACAATGAATATTTGCAGAACTGGGTTCAAAACGGTTTCCAAGATGCAAAAGGGGGCACAATCCAGCATAAGTTGCTTTGGGAACAAGTAGTTCAATTACAGAAAGAACTACAAAAGACTCACGTGAAACATACACTGAGTCATCGACGTGATGGCGTTCACGTTGCACGGAATTCATTGGCTGATGAAGCAACGAAGGCAGCTGTGCAAACGGCTTCCGTAGCTGCAATCACTTGTTCGAAAACAAAAATAGACGGCAAAATGATGCTAGCTGTCAATGCCACAAGCAAAGGCAGCGGTTCAGCGTTACCTCTAAACTGTCCACTCGAATATTCATACATAATTGATGCCAACTCCGTTCCTTGTGCTCGAATCCCTGGAGTAGGGGATAGAGTAATTCCAAACAGGAGACGTAGAGGAGCTTTGATACAAGAAGCACATATGGGAGAGGGTCTGATACATCAAAGAATCTCTAAATCCATTTCGGAATTAAGAGACATACTGGTGGCCAGGGATGAATGCCCATATTCATGAATTTGCAATTAATTGCCCTGAATGCAACAGAGATCACAGCAGAGAACGCTGCCAGATACCCGACTACAGTGTAGTCAGCCCAGGACAGCATTAGACTATCTACACACAGACGTCCCTGTGGATAAATGCGATCCCATAACTTTTAGGATAGATTCATTTGGATGTGGCCTCAGCGCTTGGCTGACACCCGAACTGTTATAAAAGCTTTGCGAGGCTTTATCGGCACAACCGCAGTCGGCACGCTACATTCTGACCAGGGTCCTGCGTTTAGCTCTCGAGCTTACAAGGAGGCCATGGCCAATTTGGGCGTTGCATTGCGGTATTCTAGTCCATTCCATCCTGAGGTAAATTCTGTAGTGGAAAGAAAAAACCGTGACATAAAGTAATCTAGAACAGCTAGGGTATTAGTCTCGGGTGACGGTGGGTCAAACATCTAATAAGTGTCCAACGTAGTTTAAATAATCTGCCAAGAAATTCTCTGGGTGGAATCCCTCCATATGAAATCCTTTTTGGTACTAGAATGCTTGTCTAGGATCTTGATCGTAACACTTCAGTGGTGGAACAAAAACACTTTGATAAAAGACCGTTTGGCTGTTTTCCTGGACTTAAACGAGAAAAGGAGAAGTCAAATCAACACAATACAGAAGCCAACGACCACTGAAGGAGAACCGCCCGTCCCAGCAAGGCCTGTCTGGATTCCAAAGATTGGTTATCTAGTCAGAAAAAAGATTGCGGATAAGAAGGAATTTGGGCCTTCTTACAGAAAACCAGTACCTGTACTAGCAATCCACGGATCAAGAACAGTGTTACTGCCGCCCCTTGCTGGAAGAAAAGAGAACAGGTTCGTATCCATCGACCTGGTCAAACCCCATCATGTGGCCAATAATAAGTAGTAGGCCCAGTGGACTACAAAGATGTAGCAGAAGACCAAATGTTGCTACTATCCAAGAGGTTCAAATTGAAAGACTCATCACCTTTGAAGAATCTGCAGTAAAAAAAGAAGGACTAAGCAATAAAGCAATGGCACTTGTGCCTCTTGAGACCCAGAATACAGTTAATCAAGACACTCCTGTCTACAATGATGTAGCATCGGACTACACTAATATGACAAAGGATCCAGTAGCTCTAGTGATTTCAAGTAATCCTGATTCAATTCCAACAATTGACAGAACTTCCTCTGGCTATTTCATTAACTTTGATACGTTTTCCGAGGATCCCAGTGAGCCTGAAACTACGCCTGCAAATAAAACATTTAAAGAACAAGTAACAGAACTTTTTCAGCAACTTGAAAAAACGTACCTGGTTTCACCATGGGTTGAATTTTGGATTGTGCTTAGCGTACTTTTCCTCCTACTTTGGCTAACCATGGTATTAACTTTGGGAATGCTGATAAATGGAAAATGTAGTAAAATGGACATAGCAAGTAGGAACATCAACTTGCTCCTGGAGCCACACAAATCATCTCATCGTGAACAAAGAGACTTGACATCAGTGAACATCACAGCTGTTCCTATACTTGGTGGTATAGCATGGGATAGAACTGATTATTACATCTTTGTTCCTGCAGAGCTGTTGAAGATTCCACATCAATTTAAGGTTTCCTTGAGTGACTTTGTTTCACCCAGCACGTTTTCTGATGATTGGGACTTTGAGACTGTTAATAACATGATGTCAGATTTAGAGATGTCTGCTAAATTCACAAAACATGAATACTTAGAAGGTTCATCAGATTATGCACAAATGTATTGTTATAATCATTTTGGTCATCATTACTTGCACAAATCTGTAAACCCTTGGAATATATATACTTGCAATCAATGGGAACATTGTCCAACGCCACCAAAAGGCAGCTCAAAAACATTCTTTGAAAAATGTCTATACTGCTCAGGTTTTAATACCACAAATCCGGAAACGTTTTACTTTAAAAGTGTTAATAAGACAGGAATGAAAAGTATGTTAACCAATACAAAACACATTTTTTCAGCAGCCTTTTATGCTCAACTGTCCTCATTAGGCTTTGACTTTTGGAGTGACAATATAGAAACAAAAACTGGCCGGGCTCAAAAGACTGGCAGGTGCAGGGAATAGAAGCTTTATTTCTAGCCTGCATTATCCCTGAACAAATAATGTTTTTGAACGACACTGTGCAACAGACATCCTGCCTTGGCCTGGCCAAGATATAAGATTTGAACAAACCGTCCATACCTACACCTACACCTGATAGTAAAACCACTTCAGAGGAAGGGGTTGACGTAAAAACTATTTTACAAAAAGACAGAACTGATCCTGATTGGAAAAAATGGTTAATCTGGCCCTCAGACACGAATAACTGTCAAGATAGATTCCTGAACAAAACACACAGGTTTACAGTAACTAGGCCAGATCCAAGATATGTCCAGAGACATCATCCAGGGATAGTAACAACATACAGTGTAGGAAAACTGTGCCTTGAGTGGCTACAAAAATCTACACTTACAGAGGTTAACCAACATTTATCTTTACTTAAAGATGGCTTTGATTTAAGGAACTTCTTACAAGGTCCTGCGGAACGACATCATAAACGTTTCATATATGCAGGTATATATTCCATTTATAATGAAGCTTGGAAAGCGACACAGGCAGAGACTGCGGAAAAAATACGAGAAATTGATCGTATTAATTTAGAGAAAGCACTCTCTGTAGTTGACAATGGGTTAACGACCCTGTCATCCAGAATTTATTCTTTGAACAGCATAGTATCCTCTGCCATAGACATAATGGAACAGGACTTGCTCATGCTACAGCACGGACAGTCACAATTGCGTTCTATTATGCTTTTAGGCTGGACGTTACAAAATCTTTGTTCTGGATATGTGCCATGGTGTCTAATGTACACCATGTCATTGTTTTCTGTTTTTAACCTGACAGATAAACAAATCAGTTTGGCACAGAAAGGAGCAGACTATACGTGCTGAGCATTGAAAAACTGGAAAGATTACCATTAACTGTTTCGGAAAAACCTGCGACAGAATGGCTATTACACGGGATAATCACTCTGACTGTCACAATTTTCAACTTTCAATACTGTTTGAAACATATACCAGTGGCCGTATATGAAAGGTTGGGTAAGGAATACATAAAGTCAACCTGGGAATTACCATACACACACAAATGTTGGAGTGGGGAAAATAAGTATTTCTTAGTGTTACACAATGTAATAGCGCACTAAGCGGTACACTTTTATGCAAGGGTATTAATTTGCATGGAGCCTGTGAAGGTTCTTAGAACAACTTATCCTGCCACCTGCAAGGTTCTCCAGCAGCAGTGATAGATCCAATTTTTAGGCAGCTTTCAAACGGGAGCTATGTTGAATGATCACAGCTGTTGTGGAATGATGCCAGGAAAACCTTATCTCGTAACTGTGTCAGCCAGGGTCACTCGTTGTATGCAAGTATTGTTTCCTAAAGCTAAAACAGACGGGGAGTCGCCGTTATGGCCTTCACTGAACATCTCTTCTATTCGAATTGATACTTTAAGCAGAATGAAAGCCATTCTTTTACAAAAAACTGTGCCACTGAGCTCGTCCAAAGAGACGTATGAACTACAAGTTGCAAGGTCCTCTGCAGAGATACATGCCCTTTTATCCACAAAACTGTCCAATACATTTTGTAGAAATGTTAGGTCGTATCTTAAACATGTCTGATACCAGTGTTATTGTACATGTATTTAAGACCGTTTTTTCGGGACTGTTAGCACCCTTTGAAGCAGTCCTCTGCATTTTTCCAAACTTCGGCTTGCCTCTCATTTTGGGACTCGTAGCAGGAATACTAATCTTGTTCCTTCTGCCCCGATATGGCTAGTCCGGTCAGCAGCGATACCCAGATTACCATAGAGAACACTCTCCTGGCAATTAAGTGTCGTGAGCGCATGATACAGATCCTGGGCCTGGCTTGCTTAAGAGACCTGAATACCACGTGGTTCCTATCATTCCGACCAATCTGGCAAGATTGCATCTTACCTGTTCTACGATGCCTGCTATGTGGAGAAGAATGCGTGTGGGACATCTGTCACTTCCATCAGCACTGCCAACGGATGTTGATACCTTGCTTGGTTCAGTAACGGCCCATGCATCGTGTTGTCCCCAGCGGCTACCAATCCTGATGACGGCATTCATTGAGATCTCACGGACGCAAACTGCTGACGGTGAGATATGTGGATCGACAGGCACACAGGTACCATCTCCATCTCCGACAAACATTGCTAATGCGGCTAACGCTGACAGTGATGCTTCACATTTTTGTGCTATCGGTTTACTTAATGAAGTGGTCCTACTTTCACCTACTGTGGTAGACTATTTATTTGCCAGCTTAGAAGATTTGCTGTTTTCTCCTAACAACGAGAATGACTTTTGAAGTTAGCACACAGCATTCTACGAGACTCTGTATTCGACCTTCACTTTTCAAAACAAAGCTTCAGACTTTAGAACTCTATTTTTCTCCGATTTGACTTTTTCCAAAATTTAATTTTTCTTTTTGGCACGAAGTTATCTGCTTAAAGTAGAACTATTCTTAGAGAACAAGAATTCTTTGAAACACTTCCAAGAGACAATATTTGACCTTGTTCACGAACTGAACAGTATATATATATATATATATTCTGTCATGGAATGGTCTTGACTTTTCTTCTGTATTTAAGAGCCATTTCATAAACGTTATTTCACGACTCATTCTGATAAGCATTTTTTCAAATGACACACTACATGCTTTGAATGAAAATATTGCTTTTTTAAATGTGTAAAGCACAAATGCTCATCTTTCGTGTTCAGCCATTTCAAATGCATTCTGTGTATTTTGGGAGGGATTTTTTACACATCATGCTTTAGATATGTTTAAAAATGCTTAGTATTTATAAATATCGAACATAATAAAGTGGAGTAGGTGTTGTGAGGCATTTTAGAATTCAAGCGTAATTTACCGATTCATGCCCTTATATAGGTACAATTCACATTGCCCTTATATAGGCACATAAATCCTGCCCATATTTAGACATAACCCATCCAGTCCAAACACAGGCATGGCTACTTCCACTAGTTCCAAAAAGCCACAACTATTTCTTGGAAAACTCAGCTTCAGCAGTCAGGGACATCCCCTTGCTTGAATATTGATTTGTCCTAGAAATCATGACTTTTTCAAAGAACTACCATTCCCTTGGGGTTCTTTGGTGACATTATTATGTCCGACTTTATGTCAAACAAGGCACCTTCAAGGTATAAATATGCCTACACTTGCCCTAGCAAACACACGGTGGTTCGGAGCAGCTCGACCATCTACTTGCCCGACGCAGCTCGCTACAGCAAGTGCCGAAGGAAGCAGACCCTCCAGCTGACGCTCTGACAGAGAGGCTGCCTTTCTCTCGCTGAGAATCCATCTCCAGTGTTTCCAAGCTCCCCTCGCCGGGTGTTGGGAAATCGAGTCCGAGACAGAGATATCAGACCTCCTTCAGTCTAAAACCAAAGCTGATTAGACCCTAAGAGAAATCTTGGTTATATTCCTGGCAAAGACAAACTAAACCTATGCTACACCTCACTTACTTCTTCCCTCGTACTAGACTTAGGTTAGGTACATTGGGGTAGGTGTATTTTAGAAGCACCAGTTGAGTACTTTTTATCCTTTGTTATTTATGTATGTATTTATCTATGGTCTAGGAACCATACAATGCTTTTACAGTATTATTTTATAATACTCTTGTTACTGTACGTATTATATTTTGCAACCAGTATTACGATTGTAGCAGTTCACTTTACTTGCATGAGAAAGAAGACTGTTCAATAAATCCTTTTTATTGAAAACGCCTGTCTCTCTATTTCTCTGCACCTCTGATGAAATGAAGCATGCACGATTGACTGAGTAAAATATCTATCTATTGTTTCCACGTCTCTGAAGATCAGTTTTATTATTGGGGTAACAAAGTTGTCATGTTTATGCGGTTGTCAGAAACGAATCCCTTCTTGTTTATTCAAGAAAGTTTCTAGTGACCTCTGAGCTAGCTGGCACTCACAATTAAGTCTAATATATTCGATAGAGACCTAGTCGACCTAAGCCCTACGTCAAATCTATAGGATATGTTACTCCAATGCGCAGAGCCTAATGGGAATATAGGAACTACACTACAGGGGCCTCTTGGCTTCATGAGTGCCTAAAATGGTGAGCAATGCTTGGTGATCGTTGACAACTGTGAAATGTTTTCCATACATGAATACATAAAAATGCTCACAAGCCCACACCACTACAAGGCTTTTTTTTCAGGTTATGAATAGGCACATTCCTTCTATGACATAACTCGGCTTGCATAAGCCACAATGAGCCTTGGGATGTCCAGTGTGCTGGGCAAGAATAGTATCCAACCCCACGGGGCTTGGATCAACGACAACCTCTGTCTGCAATTTCAGATCAAAGTATGCCATTTCAGTGTCTTCATCAATTGCATGCTTGATTTTCTTGAAGCTTTGTTCACATTCACTTGACCATTAAAATGGGACATTTTGTTTTGTTAAGTCTGTTAATGGGACACTTACTCCGGCAAAATCATGTATAAACCTTGAACAGTAGCCATACCAAAGAAGGATTTCAGCATAGTTACATCTTGTGGGGGAGAAGCAAGTGACAAAGCATGTACTTTATTTGGATCCGGAGTCATTCCCCCATCAGAAAAGATATGACTAACTTGAGCTCAGTTTGATGAAACTCACTTTGGCGCATTGAAATTGAGACCTGCATCGGCAAGTACACAACACATTTGTGCAAGAGCTTTATCATGTTCCTTTTGTGTGGCCCCAAAAACTAGTATGTCACCACTATAATTGAAAGCATTGGCGACTGGCTGTATTATGCAGGGAATGACATCCTGAAAAAGTTCTGCAGCTGATGATACTCCGAAATGTAGCCTTTTGTATCTAAATAAACCAACATGATTTGAAAAGATAGTAATGTAGCTGCAATTCTTTTCTAGTTCGAGCTGACGAGATTCTTTTTTCAAATCAAGGTGGGAAAAGACTTTGACTCCATTCACCTGTGTAATCATGTCAGCAATGTGCGGACCTTGATGTTGTTCCCTTTCAATCGCTTTTTTCGCTTGGCACATACCAACAGAGATGCACATGGCTCCTTCACTGCCCTTTCTCTGCACCACCACTATGGGTGATACCAATTGCATCGAACCAGTGGATCGCTCAATGGTGTTGTGCTTTAATAGTATCTCAAGTTCTTGCTCAACTGCCTCTTGTAAATGAAATGCAATTTCACAATGTCTTGAGCAACAGGACGGATGTCCTCATTTATGTAAAGTTGCACGTTCATGGTCTTAAGTCTTCCTAGTTCATGAAACAAAGATGGAAACTGGTTCAGTATCTCATGATAAGCATTGACATTGTAGTTTACAGAAATCGCCCCCATGTCAACAGCAGTACCCAAACTAAGTAAACATGCGTTCGATGAAGTGCCTGTGAAGACATGAATTGGTGAGTGTACTTTCTTATTTTTATGCTTCCCAGTTGCTATGAATGAACCTTGATTTTGCGGTAGGATTGAAGCAGCTCACGTATATACTTTGGATCTCGACAGAGCTATACGTGGCACTAGAGACAGCTCATTATATTTTTCCACTGGCATCATGTTTATCGATGTACTTCTGTCAATGATAAAAGGTATGGAGCATCCATTCACTTTCAGTGTGATCTTGGGAAAGCGTTCACATGAATTTCGCACTTCCATTTGTTGACCTAGCTGTGACTGACATTCTTCCTTGCAGTAAGCACTGTGTACATCATCTAGCAGTCAACCTTAACATCTCACACCTTTCTTCCTCACTGTAGCTTGTCAATGATCTTGATGAGTTCTTAGGCAAAGAATTTGACGACAATGAACATTGTTCAGAATCTGCTTACCTCAACTGATGCTATCACTTGACCTTGTGGGCTTGCGTAAAACATGCCGCCTGAAACTTTCTGACATCCATTTTTGTTTCTCGACGTGACTCGCATGATCTTGCCTCCATTTTGTTTTCTTGACATGACACACTTGATCTTTCCCTTGTCTTGCAGACAGTTACATTATTTACATAATGTTTCTCTTTCCCACAGCCTTTCCATACCTGCCCAATGGCGGGACATTTACTTTCACGTGGAAAGGAAAATACACATTGAAAACCCTTCCTTTTCTTTGGAGACATTACTTTATGGCCTTATGTATTGCATTTCGACTTACACTCAGCACTGATTCATTGTGGGGCATTCCAGCCTCCATGTTAGCTGCTTGTCTTCCGCTCTGGAAGCCATGCTCATTCCAAGCTGAGTGTCTCTTTCAGCATTCTATTGTCTGAAGGAATCAGGTATGCAACGATCTACTACTCTGAGATGCATGGCCTAGTCATCGTTGAACTTCTTGAACTTGCAATGCTTTATAAGCGATTCAAGTCTTTCTACAAACTCATCCATCGTTCCTCCAGCTGTCTGACTTTCCTAACTGAAAATGTACCTTTCATAGTCGACATTCAGCTTCGGATTGAGCTTGGTGTTTAACGCTTCTTTGATTTGATGGTACACCACTTCATCACCTTGTGGTATTTTCTTTTACATCTTTTACTTCTTTACCGGAAACATTCTTTATATATTTAATGATCTTTTTGTCATTTGCTTCTCCCAGCGCATCAATCAAATCATTAAAGGATTCGACCCAGACTGTCCATCTGTCACTAATATTTAGCTTTTTGGTGGTATCAAAGGGAGGTGGTGGTTTCAAGATGGCAGCAGCGCCATATCTTGCCCTCCTTTCAGCAACCATTGAAAGATTTTACTATTCCGACCGCTGCTCATGGCCTTTCAGTTGGTCCAATGTGATTCACCAGCCTCGTAAGCACAACCCCGTGCTTCTGCTTGGGTTGTGGTACAAAAGGGGGTGGTGATGGACAGTGATGGATTAAACCCAGATCTTTTGACTGGGTGTGAGTGTTTGATTGATTTGGATGCTCCGTCCATCACCACCCTCTTTTGTACCGCTTTTGGCCGCCATAAGTGTGGCAGGGTATGCTCAGACGTGAGTCCATTGCTCACTTTGCCACTGGATTCAAGCAAGCCGGGCTGAAGACGGCTGGAATGCCAGAAACCGGTCCTCGGAAGCTTGTTTCTGGTCCAGGGAAGTCATGGCTTGGCAGTTCGGGCTGGACTGTTCCCATGAGGCACAGGGTCAGACTGATTTGCATATAGCCATGTCTGAACTGGGGTGGCAGATTGGGCTAAAGAACGGTGATGGATTAAACCCAGATCTTTTGACTGGGTGTGAGTGTTTGATTTATTTGGATGCTCCGTCCATCACCACCCCCTTTTGTCTGCTTGGGTTGTGGCACCCTGTGCTGAGGTCGGATGACTCTTTACTGAGGTACTGGTAAGCGTGATCGTATTCTCTATGTCTAGTTATTGCCGTCTCTTATGTTACTCTGTGTTTATCTGCTTTTTCTCACAGCATTCTCTTACACATGGCTATCGCAGCTCGCTGCTCTTTTCGTACTTGGTTGTTACTGCCTTTAGCATTTGCGTCAGAAATGTTTCCGCATTTAGTGCTTCCTTGCACTCTGCTATCACTGCCTTGAGTGCTATCGTACTGTATGAATGACAGCTCGGTTTCGCTTTGTGGCACAGTATCTATTGTCTCGACTTTATCAGCAAATTTCTCGCCGATGTCAGACAAACTTTCTGTAAGATCTTCACCTTCCTCACTAGCCTTGCACTGGAGTGGCTCTTTGGATTCACTTACTTCAACTGTTGATTTCCCCTTCGACTGAGGCACACGTAGCATGCACAAGCAGTTTGCTGGACCAAAGCAAGCTATCCAGGAGAGAACTCTTGATTCTTTGGGTTGCATTGGTTACGTAACCTTGTATCTCGTCGCCAGTTGTAGCGTCCTCTCCCAGCCTGGGGACATGCAAATGATTTCACCACACATGGAGCTTGGTATTACACCTCTTTATTTATCAGTGTGTAACCGTTAACTGAGCATTCTATGTTAAGAAGTCTATCACCCGCACGCTTATGACAATATTCTACTGAGTCCGTCAGGATCCAAAAGGGTCCTGCCGTCTCTAAGTCTCAAAACCCTACATTGCCTGTTTGGCTTGACTTAAAAATGTGCTCTTTATGCCCCTACAGCGCTTGGTCAGCCACTTGCCTGTACTTTAGAAATGGGCTACTGTCAGTTATTTATATTTAGCAACATCAGTTCATATCTTTCTAAATAAACCTTGAATTTGTTTATAAAAATTAAGCTAAATGTTATTAAACTAATTACATAAGATGGTAAGCTTTTATTTCTTAGGTGGCATTTCTGCTTTAAGAAAAGTTGTTGGTTGATCACTTTTTCAACAATGGGAGAATTGACTAATCCAGAAGAAAAAGGCAACGAAAATATCCTGGAACATATGCTCGCCCCATCATGCCGCTCTTCAGTAACTTTTTGTGGGCGGAGTTTTATCGCTATGGTACTAAAGCCTAAATGATCCACGGTAGTCTGGTCCAGAGGTCCATTAACTGACAGTAGTCCAGACTTTCGGCCTGCCACCAAAACACTTGGTTTATGATGTAGAATTTTCTAGGTAATTTTGTGAGGACCGGAAAATATAAAATGGTGATGTATGATATGATGTAAACGCCTCCTGGTGACTCTGAAGCAAAGCACTGATCATTACTGATTATACATCAAGAGGGTGGTGTTGAGAACTGTATTTGTGCACGGCCCTATAAGCAGAGCCACTAGAATGTGCGATTCTGATGCTGGAGCGTTTTCCGCATAGTTATAGAATTGCTGCACCTGACATATAATCCGTAAGTCCATGGCTGTGAAATTACACCCATAGCCCTGGTTTGCAACGTAGTACTCTTAGAAAGTACGTAGAAAACGTTTTATGTGTACTGTTGTTGCATTGTTTGTTTTGATGTAACGTTTTCTGAGGTACTTTGCTAAATCATTTGTTCATTAGCAAAAATAATTTGTTTCCACAGCTGCAGAGCCATGGCCTGAAAACGCAGCCCTGTATCAGCCTTTGAAGGGTGAGTACTGTCGTCGGCACATAACAAAACACACTGTATCTCTTTGTTCGTAGAGCGTATTTTGCATCCTCTAGCATAATTACCTTTGAAAAGATTGCACATGGCAAGGAGTCATTTTGTTTTAATTCTCTTTTAAGGCATTTTTTTGATAAATTGGTGTCTGTCAATATAAAACCGACTATTCATGCCCTGCCGAGTCCTCAGTTTATTATTGACTCATTAGACTGGCTGCTGTAGGCAGTACAGAATGATACGGTTGTAGGCACAGTTGGAGGATTTACTGTGCCAATAGCTGAGGCAGTCGGCTTTTGAACTCTGGAGGTAAAGTGGGTTCTCAGTAAGAGGGAACTCTTAAAATGTATAGGCGAGGATGGTGCAGGCTCTCTTTAGCAGCTCTTCATATATCATCAGATCATATTATGGCCCCCAATTGGGGCTCAGCAGGCTGCTACAGTTGTCAGAAGGTTGCAAAGTAATGAAGACTAATAGGCAGCGGCCCTACTCTTCTAAGCATGGAATTTTTATTGCAGCAAATGTGTCATCTTTCTTTTGTGTGACAGACCAAGACGCAGTGTGTGATATTAGCTGCAAGTAGGTTTGATATGAATTAGAATGTTTTTACGTTCAGCTGGAGAAAATCTTGCAGATGCGAATTTACTTAATTTTTATTAGGAGAGGATCAGGTCACAAAAAAATATCAGAAGGTGTTTTCTTTCCAGGCGGGATTTCTAATTTCATATCACTGATAAAAGAAGACGAATGACCTGAAGCTGCATGGAAAATATATTCTGTATATGTGTGTGACTTGCTGGCTCGACCTGGCTTTTATTGTGATTTGTCTCTGGTTGCTTCTGTCCGTCTGTCTTTTTCTGTTTGAAAATATTTGATTTTTTTTATGACTGCCTTTTTTTTACAAACTCTGCTGTAATGCTTTTGTGTGTCTGTATGAAAGAGTCTAGGTCAGTCTGTGTCTGGTGTAGGTTATCAAACTGGCTTGTCTTTGACCCTTTCCCTAGTTACATCTGTCTTCCTGGTCGGGTTTGCATGCCATGCTATGCATCTGCCCTGACTGACTAAGTCTCTCTGGTTTGGCCTACTGGTCTGACTAGACTTTACTGCCTGATTTAATCTTTTTGGCAGCATGGTTGTCTCTGCTTGCATTGGTCTGCCTGTCTTTATGGGTCTATTTTCGTATGTCTGTCAGTATGAGCCCTTTTGTGTACCTGGGTCTACTGGCTGAAATTTCTGTGCCTGCTGTATCTGGACAGGGTTAGAACTATGTGGCAAAATCTGTTTCTTTCTCCTGCTCTACCGTGCTTTCGGGGGTGCTTGTGTTTACTTTTTACTGTGAATGAATCGCTATAGGAAGTACTTCTATAATGTTGCTCTACATATTGATTTGACTTATGGAACATTTTGTTTAGGAGGAGAGAATGCATAGACCTTGGAAGAGATACGTTTTTTACTAGGTGATTTATTTGTAGATGGTCCCACAGTGCACATTCCATGGCCACTGTGATTGCACTTTGAATTGTCTTACTCACCTTGAGCTGCAGCATACTTAGGAGACCCAAGGAATGTACTTGTGTGAGAATAGACAACATCCAGGGATTTTGTATTTTATTTTGTGGAGGAGTGGTTGGTGGAACTGCTTTACATGTAATTGCTGGTGCAGCAGCAGGTGGCAGTGTTACTGGAAACTAGTTTAATAACTGCAGAGTCAGAGGGATAGAGTTTCAGAGCCTTTTTTCATCTACTAGTCCTGCTCCGTTTGGGATCACCTGGAGATGTGGCAGTTGGTATTTTGGTATCTGAAATTGGAGTGGATTTGTTATTGAATTCGGGAATTGATGGTCCTCATTGCTGTTACTAATACTGGGTTGTCCCCAGCGGTGGAAGGAAGGATATGTTACTTTAGATTTGTAAGTGGGTGACCACAGATTTTGATCAGAGAGCAAACACCATTTTTCGATTTGACCCAGAGACCACTTTAGCTGTCTTACCATCTGTTTGTTGTAAAATAAACAAAACATTCAAATATCCATATTAACATACCCACATTACTTGGTCTGTCCAATGGAGTCAGTATCACTGGTCGGTAGATTCTAAAGGTGGTTCCAAGTGGAAACTGAGGGTGTTAAATTCTGTGACGCATGATCTGGTTGTTCGGCGCGAGGGAGAATACATTTTTGCTGCATCTTACATACTTTTGTGCTACAAATTGATGCTACCATACACACTTTATCAAAATCTTTAGTAGTCAAGGAATGGGCATCCCCAAGAGACGAAGGAGATTTCCGTAATTTGAGTAATGAGACACTTGAGGTGCACAACGCGCTTGGGGATGATTTGATTAAGCCCAGCCTAAAGGTTTAAATATCCTCCAGCCATAAAAAGTGAGGCAAATATAGTTCACACAATGGCTGTAGGTCAGTTAGGCCGGAAATAGCATAAGGATAAAAACATGTGAATAAAGAACCAGGACATAAGTGATATTCTTCACTCTTTGCTTTTGAGCAACACTAGCAAGAATGGCCGCTAATAGTTTTGTAAGTGTTACATGTTTTAAGTCTTTCAGAAGGTGGTAACGAAATTGAATCTTACCGAAACACCGCCTTGACTTTGTAGAGGAAGAGCACTGTGGATACTATGGACATGATATTGATGATGAAGTGGGGGGTCATATATTGTGCATTGATCTAAATTATTAAGATCTTAATTCAGATTGCATGTATTTGTTTTGTGTTTGTCAGAGTGTGAGTCGTGTTCAAATACTGTTATGAATAAATGTATTGTGAAATTATGCCTATAAAATAGTGACATCAAATGAAAAAATATAAATACATGTGCATTTTAACATTGGTGAAAGTATGTGGGTGAGTTGAGTACACAGAGCACATTGGATATTTTTTTTAACATAATAGCTACCATATAGATGTTACTTTGTAGGTGGGTATATTAGGGATGTAAAGGTGAGACCTTTGCTTTTATTATTGATAAGGGCGATTTGTCTCAGAATTTGAAGTCTCCTGGCAATAGAAACTTGTTTTTACCCTTCCTGTTTTGAGATGAAATCGCTAAAGGTGATTGAAAATAAGGTGTATTTTCTATTGGTTTTAAGGAGAGGAGTATTTGGGTCTGCTATTTGTGGTTTTGAATGAAGTTGTATATCGGACTAGGCTGACACCATATTTCTGTGATGTTTATTTGTAGGGTAAGCAGTTTGGTTAGGTGCTTTTCTAGGATGTTTTGGTAGGGACGTGAGTCTTTTTGAGGCTGAATAGGAATGTTATTGAGCATTTTTTGGCTATGTTTCTCAAAAGTGATTTTAGCATGGAGTTGCACATTGGCCTTTTTGAAGGAGAGGGTGGGTGAGAAAGTTCCTGAATGGTCTTTAGGTAAAAATTGTGTTCATTTTGACTGATGTGACTAAAAGTTGCATTTCTGGAAGCGCTCATTAACTTTTGTGTTTCTCAGTTTGTTTGTGGATTTTGTTATGTATATGTTGCTGACTGTTTTCTTTCTTGTTATTAAAATGTCTGTCTTTCTGAACCTAGTGTTTTTGTCTTGTCTGACTAGCTTTGTCTTTTGCGTTGTCTGTCTGATAGACTGAATAACGTCTTAGTTTCGGATCTTTCTTTTATATAACTGTGTTATTATTTATATCTGTGTTCCTTTGTATTCTACGATATGGATGTCTTACTGACTGGAATTGTCTCTCTTTCTAGACGAGCTGCATCTGTGCAACCTGGTCTGTTTTTTTTCTGGGACTTTTTTGGCTGATTTCCTTTTAGAACACTGTCTTCCTGTTCGGTCTGTTTTCTGGGAGTGTATTTGGAACGTCATCTAATGTGTTGGCCCAAGATTGCTGGTTCTCTCTGTGTCTCGTTCTGTGATCAGCATTCTGAAAAGGCCTAAGCTTCTTGTCTGATTTGGCTATGTCAGATTGCTGGGTATCTGTCCATCTAAGTTTGTCTGAATTATCTGGCTTTTTCGGTCTGTCTTGTTGATGAACCTGTGTTGTGTAACATGTATTCCTTGTCCTGCAAGGCAAGTCTACCTATCAGTATGGCTGTACCTGTTACTATGTCTGCCTCACTGGACGCAACTGTGTGTGTGTGTGTGTGTGTGTGTGTGTGTGTGTGTGTGTGTGTATGTGTGTGTGTGTCTGTCTCTGTCTGTCTGTGTCTCTTTTACCAGGTGTGTTTTGCCAGCCAATGCTTTCATTGTTTAAGTTGCCTGGACTATCCGCTGGTCTTACTTGTTGTTCTGTCTTTAGCAGATCGCTCCCTTTTCATGTTTAAATTCTCGCTTTTTTTTTTACTTGATATTTGAATAAATATTTCTTTGGCAAAAGTGATGTTTTTTGCTTGTTGCAAATGTTATATTTTTTCTTTTTCCCCTTTAGGTGACCAGATTTTGTTGTCTGACAATGCATCCTCTCTTGCCGTGCAGGTAACACATTAATGAATAATAAAGTGTTTATTGTTGTAGAATGTAAAATGTTTGCCAATATTATCATCATAATTAAAGGCTTTTAAAGGTTTCACCTGTTGTATGACTGGATTATAAAAATGTTTTTGGTGTGCAGAATATTTTCTGTGCTGTAAGTGCAAATAAATATGGGTTCGTAGAAAGTTACTCAGTCATTCTACAGTTGCATGAGTTGTACTCTTTCCTGCCACCTAGAAATATACTGTAAGTTCTCTGGTGGTACTTAGAACTTGGATTTATGCTCATTCTCTTGCAGTCCTTTGCAGTGTTGACAAATGACACATTTGAGACCTTGCTTTTTACGGCCTTTTTATTTCTAAATATTGACAGCTTTCGTTTTCTAGAAGACAGTAGGTCAACAGTTCTTTAATAATTATAAAAGTAAGTATATAAAAATGGTTATTTATATATAACTATAATATTAATTTCAGAAGCAGAGAGATGGCTTTGTGACAGCCCACTTCATCCATTGCCTTTGTTGTTTTTTCCATAGTTTGCCAGTGCTTTGATTGGCTGTCCATAAAGCCCATAGCATTCTGTGGATGGTTACATTGTCCCATTTGTGTTTCCATTAGGTTTTGGTGATGAGCCTCAAGTAGACTTTAGCTCAGATTGCAGATGCAGCATGACGTGTAGCGTGTAATTGAAAGCCAGTGCGTGTTCCTTTATTATTTACTTTGTGGTCATGCCTACATTTAAGTGTTGGTTTACGTATTTTTAAGGAAATGTATACTGTTTGGATGTGTGGCTTAGCCTTTCATAATAACACACTACTAATCGCCATTGTGAGTGTATCGGTCTTGCTTTGCTGTCACGACAATATGTAGGATTTATGGCTTTTCTGCTCACAAAGTAAAGACGTAGATGCACATACACTTTTCTGTAGAGGCAACAGAAGTACCGTCGGTCAAAAGTATCTACAAGGCAATATTTTGCTGGGTATGCCTATGCAATCTGCTAATGCAGTTTGTCATTAAAGGGCCATACTCCAGCCTTCCATATTGTTGTAGCTCAAGATGTTGCTCTGTTATGAAATTTTCTTTCTAATACTGGTGTGGGAAAACACGCACACAAATTAACCCATCTATTACCAAAAAATGAAATATAAAGTGGCAGTCCTACTGGCTAGTCCAACGCTTGTGTTTTGTAGCGAACTGAATTGACGTTCATTATTTAGTTTGTGGCAAGTGCCAGACTGAAATCACTAAAAGCAAACACCCATCTGCTCCTAGTAGTACATCCAGTGAGCCTTATACCTTCTGGTCGGTTGCGAAGCGTTCCATTCTGGATACTTAAAATATCTGTGCCATTTGCAGAGCCAGCCAACAGGGGTAGGGGAGTCAGGCGTATTAATTGAGGTCATTGGTTATATGTGAAGGAATTTGAATGCCATGACGTGTATTTGTATAGCACACGTTAACCCCTTGGGACAGCTTGGCACTGATTTTAAATGGGGCAGCACAATTGCTTTACTAATCAGCTACAGCCTTCGAAGTAAACTTGCCATCTGTTTCTGCCCATCAGTAGTAGCAACCGTGGAAATTCTTATCACTGCCTATTAGGTTCCACATTCCTCTCACCATAGAGGCTAAACTGCTCTCCGTTCCTCTCATCTACAGTCCTTAATCCTACAACCTAACCTACTTATTATAGGTTCCATCGTACTTTGCGTATGTTCTTTAACCATATTAGCTTCACCGTCTTACCCACGTCTTTAATTACAGAGTTAATAGCTCTTTTCCTCCACTCTCTCACCATAGTCTCCATGCCCCTCCATCCACTGCACAGAATACAGGTTTCATGCTTGGCCCTTTGGCCTCCAACTCTCTCCATGTTAAGTGCCATTTTCTCCACCCTCTACAGGCTTCATACCTCTTCTACTCTTCTCATCTCAACCCCCAAATTGTTCCATTGTGGTGACATTGAGTGTTTTTAATCCCTTGCCGTCTATTCTTTCACCATAGTCTACCTGCGTTTCTTTAGCCCCTATGTGAGTTGTGCTTGGCTAATAGAAATGCTGTCAGCAACTGCTGCCCCTTCACCAATCCACTTTCCTTCCTGTACTCCCAAGAGCCCTGCAATCTCAGCAACCACAGTCCCACCTGTGTGCTCTAAATGACCGGTGTTGGTTAAGGAAGGAACACAGAGAGGCTTAATAATGTGACAAGTGCGGAGATGACAAAATGTATTGTAAGGAAAAATATCTGTTTATGCGTTTTGACCTTGGCATCCACAAAATCCAATTTCAACGTAATTTAATGATGCTGGTGCAAGAGGTTAGCTATCAGCAGGAACAGGTCAAAAACCAGGTGAAAGGAAGGTGGAGAAAGAAGTACAGTTGTGGTCTTCTGGGTGGAAGAAAACAGCATAGGGGACAGGCCAATTGCTGATTGGCGAATACAGTTCCAGCCTCAATCTGGATTCGGGTTGCCTGGTTACGCATTTACTTAGCGTTTCCAGCTTGAACCCACTAGTTAGGATTTCTCCTACGAACGGCTTGGTTGTGCAGAAGGCTGAATAATATCGCGGATTAATACCGCGCCTGACACCAATTCAAGGGTCGACCAACTGGCGACCGCCTGGAATAACTCTCCTCCTGACCTTCCCCTTCCCCTTGTCTTGATAAAGACCCGCCGCGACCACCAACTGGGGCGCAACCAGGGTCGAAACGTCGACGCTCTTACCTTGGCCAAGCTAAACTCCAGGAACCTGGACATTAACCAATTGGTTTTCCTTGGAATATTTACTTATAAAAGACTGGCCTTAAAAAACGACGGAAAATACCTCGTTTCCCTCCCTCCCCCGGTCCTTTTCCCTTGTGTTTTTATTGTAAATAATTTGTTGTGTATATAAGTGTCACTATATATTGCACTTGTCACCCTAATCACTACTGTCACCATTCACGAATTTAAAGTGTTTACCAGTAATATAGTGGAATGAAGTAATTCCTATATACTGTTTCTGTTTTCATGTTTTTAATACATATAAAAACTTTGCATATCAGAGAGTGTTTTGCTTGTTAAACATTTAGGAGCTGTTTTCAGCTTCCTCCAAAGGAATTGTTTTCTCTACCCAACAGAACCATTTTGTTTGTAAATTGCACAAAAGCAGCAGATGGACTGGTCATGCAAGACATAGTCAATACTGAACCACCCTGTGCAGACCAGTGATGGGTGGCTATTCCATCAGCCTCCTTGCTACATTAGTGAGGGCATGGCCATGGGACAAATATGTGACTGTGAAGCCCACCTGAAAGTGTTGAGCAAGATAAAGGGAGAAAGCCCACACCAGCTATGCACTGGGGAAAGTGAGGCCCAGCAAGCAGGATGAAGGCACATAAGAGAGCAGGGAGTGTAGCGGGCAGTTTGAGAGACTTACGAGGTGATCCTTTAGCTACAGTGAGTGATGGCTTGAGAGAAGCAGTGTCTTGCATAGGGCTAGGGCATCGTGATAGGAGTGAATTGGAAAATGCAGCGTCCAGAGCAGGGCGGATATAAAATGGGAAGCAAGAGAAACAAGCATTGGCATAGCCAATAGGTCTCGCCTTTGGGACCTTTTAAATATTTAATTATGCAGCATAATGTCCTTTGTGCAACAACATCAACTGTTGCATGGCTAAACACTTAAAAGGTCCCAAAGGCGAGAACTATTGGCTATGCCAATGCTTGTTTTAAGAGCTGAAATGAGATTCATTTTTCAGTAGTCTCTGAGATATTGGAAGGTACCGACAAGACAGAAGAGTTTCAGAAACCTGCTTTTTTCCCAAGGTTTCGTTTTCATGCAGACCAGACGTTTTTTGAAGTATCGAATTTTTATTTATGGATTATAAGACACCAATCTTCCTGTCATTTTAAAGGAACTCTCCCAATATGAAAGTAAAGTATATTGTTCTAGAATACTAAATATAGATAATGCTTTGTATCTAAACCATTATGAATGGTTTTCGAAATAAAAACAGGTGTCACTGTCCATATAGCAAGCTTTTAAGAAACGGATTGAGGCACTTTATTACCTGTAAAGTAAATGTATTTATATTAATTATGTATTTTTATTTATACAAATATTTTTCATGGTTATTTCCTGATAATGAGTTTTCAGTACAAAAGCGCTGTGAATGGATCTTTAGCAAAAAGTTCAGGGTGCTTGGCATTGAGACATCAAGAGCGTGAGGCTCACTTTAACGTGTACAAACCTACAGAGTGACGCTTGTGAAAAGCGCATTGATTGGGAAGCGTAACGCTATTTCTCACTGATCGCATAAACCTGCTGCAACAACCAATCCAAGCTTTAAATAGGTATCAGAGCACTTTACATGAGCACCAGTTTCATTGCCAAGCGGATGCTAGTGGAGTCGGAGCAGAGTGTGCGAGTGTGAGCAGGTCCGGCGGCATGAGGTGAGCAGCGTGCATTCAGCGGCCCTTTTTCTTTTGCAGCATGAAATGTATTATAATAATCATTCAGAAAATAGTACTATTGCAGCTTACAGCTCATACTTTAAAATGGAAAAACAAAGTTCTCTAAATGTGTGAACCGAGCTTAACATAAACAAGAGGCAAAAAACAGGAACTCTGTTACAAATCCTAAAACTGCTTACCTACATCTTAATCCCCAAAATGTAAAAGTTTAAAAGCGGAAGTGGATGCTAGCAGAATCGGAGCAGTGTGTGCAAGTGTGAGCAGGTCAGGCGGCAAGAGGTGAGCTGCATGCATGGAGGTGAGCCCGGGAGTGGTGTGTGCGTGTGCGCGCAGTCTGCTGTTTTTCAAAGCACATACTTGTGCTTGTGGCGCGCCACTGTGCACTCCCGCAAGGTGTATGCCGCCACAAGCACAAGATTGTGCTTCGAAAAACAGCTGAACGTGGACTAAAGGTCTCCTATGCAGCGCATGCGCGCTGCGTAGGCGGGACCTAAAAAAGGCTTGCAGCTGAGGTGCAGGTTCTAAATGTTTCTGAGGCTAGAGAATCCTGGGACTAAGGGAGAGCGAGTGGCTGAATTATGCCACAAAGAGAGGGACCAGCTAGGCAAAATCTGCAAACTGGCAAGATTTCACAGTAGGCCAGGGCTAACAACTGCCGTGATGTGCAGGTGTTGGTTAAAATCCTGACAAAGATCTGCTTTCCAGCGTAGAAGTGCAGTAAATGGAGTACCTTTAATATTGAGCAACAGTAAAAATCTGTTAATTATAGCTCTTAGAAGCAGACAGAAGTGTGGTAGGAATGGCTTTATTAAAAGCACTGTAAGTGAGGATTGGATTGAGACAAAGGAAAAGTCGACTGAGAAGGCATGACATTGGAGACCTCAATAAAAAGGGATGTGAAGTGTTAAAAAGGACTGGGAAAAAATACCGAAGAAGGTGGGCGTAACCATACTGCCTGGCGAAATAAAAAGGCACAGAATGAAGAAGATCAAATTATATCAGGACAGAGAGGGCAGGCTACTAGACTAGGACACAAATGGAAAGACTGGAGTTCTTGCCTGTACCTCACAAAGTCATCGGGAAAAGTCAAAAGGCAGAAGCTGCGAACTAGCAAGGCGAGTCAGTGGGTTTTGGCTCTACACTGACAACTGGTGGGATCTGCATGCCATGATTCAAGTCCTTGGAAGGCAGATTGCCTGCCACCCTCAGAGGGCGATACATGGTTTGCCGTTAAATTGAGGAACAATTACATGTTACTGCTTTGAAAGAATAGATATTCTGTCCAAATTGCTGTGGTGAAAGTAAGTTATTAGTAATTGTGGAGACCTCGAGGAAGGCAAGGATGGTGCAGTACTAGGGAGAGAGTAGTGTTGTGGCCCAAGAGCATGTAGCAAAAGAGACGCTGATGACCGGCTTAATAGCAGGGAGAAAAGAGACAGATGGGGGTTGCAGTGGATTCACAGAGTGGAAATTTGGTACCTGGGTGGGAGGCTACAGCCATGAAGTACTCTACAGGAATGCAAGGAGTGGTGCACAGAGGGTGCTAGGAAGAGTGATAGACAGAATTGTAGAACAGGAGTTGAGGTACTAAGCAGGAAGTGAGCAGCAGGAGCAAAAAATGTGGTGGCGAGAAGGGACTACGATACGAGACAAACTAGAAGGCATCAAGGGACGTACACAAAGAGATGATCGATGGAGAGCTGAAACTTTTCAGACACTCACCCCCAGTCACAGAGCTGGTTGAATTCATCACCGTTCTTTAACTCACTTCGCCACCCCAGTTCAGATACAACCATATGCAAATTAGTCATAGGACCAGTCCAGCCAGAACTGCCAAGCCAGGTCTTCCCTGAACTGGAAACAAGAATCCTGGGGCCTGTTTCGGGGTAACATCATCTATCAGCCAGGCTAGCTTGAGGGGGACAAGCAGAAAGCAGGCATCTGTAAGAGTATGGGCTCACTTTTCTTGGCAAGCGGTCAGGGGTCTCTTCATTCCTGGTAGAAAGAGAAATCTGGGATAATCCATTATTCTGGTTTATAAAACCATCCTCCAACCCGAACAGCAAAATGCCAACACACTGGCAGGCTGAAGAGTGCGGATTAAACGGGGAATACAACAAAATGGGCCCCAGAAACATAAACCCCATAACTTCCACGTCATCAAGGCAGATCACACTGAAATGAAGACCCAAGCAATAGTTTTGAGCATAATCATGGGGAGGAACAAACACCATAGCTAGGCTCGATCATTCCAAATGAAAACACCAAACTCCGCAATCTGAAATTGAAAATGTAGCTCTTCCAGCAATTAAATAAATCCCTGCATATGTTGTGTACATTCGCTGTAAATTGCAGATCCTAGTACATTACTATGATATATAATGCACACTTTTGCTACTCGATGCAGCGTTAATTATAGATGATTATTTAGCATGAGCTATTATGAAGCCGTGTGTGTGTCCAGGGTGCTGTGCAGGTAAAAGCTAACCATGATTACATACAAAGCTCAAAACCTATAGCTGCAGAGTTTTATGATCCCATAGTACAGGGTCATTTTTTTTTAAAGCGCTGTGAACGCAGGGCACCAGTGAATTGATTGCACCAGACGCATATGACGTCAGTATATTTATATCTATACATACCTAGTTAAAAGCAGTGGCGTAGCCAGTGTGTCATGGGCCTTAGTGCAAGAAAGATAATGTTACCAAGGCCACTGTTTCAACTCGAAATACAGCAATAATTATGGTTCAGTGGGTCTCTCGGGCCTCTGTGCCACTTCACCTGCTGCACCAATGGAAGCTACATCCTCATTAGCTTTGCATAGCTGGCAATTTGGCAATTATTTGCTTTAACCCTTTCCATGCTGATGACGAGCTCAGCTCGTCATGATGCACGGTTGAGCTGTGCTGATGACGAGCTGAGCTCGTCATGAAACAATGGACATGGGCATAGTCCATCACCGGAGGGGAAAACACCTAGCAGCGAAGGTGTTAAAAAACAGCTAGAAAAGCAGACATTTGTGACGAGCCGATCTAGAGTGTTGGTGATGTTGTAGAGTACCTTATATAAATAGGAGCTGCTAGCCACCTAGAACTTGAGAGCTACTCAGGGTTCCCTCATTCCTTTTTTGCATAATTTATGCAGCACTCTTAGCCTGAAAGGCATTGTTTCAGGTGGTGTGTGTGTCTATATATGTGTGAATATATATATATATATTCACTGAAAAACCATAGGTTTCAAGCCTTATATAGTTAGGAATTAGCATTTAAAAAACCTTTGAAATTCACTCAAAAAACTATAAGTTTTAGGGTGTTCTAGTTAGCTGGACATTTCACTCATACAAAACCATTGAAATTGCTCCTATATAGTTAGTTGTACTAACTATATTTCGCGCACCCGCAATCCACTGCTGATGATGTCACATATTAGATCATTCATGACATGGTCAGTGACATCACTGATGACATCTCAAATGACATCATCAGTGAATGTGTTTTGCTTCATTATTTAAATATGCATTATATATATATATATATATATATATATATATATATATATATATATATATATATATCATTGAGCAGGCCTAGGGGGGGTCAGGGTGCTTCTACCCTGCCCTCTTTTGAGTTCTACACGTTTGTTTTTCTGCTTTCCTGTGCCTCAGTCTACAGAGGCACAAGATGGCTGCCAACAATTTCTGTTTTGGAGTGCTGACAGACATTGGCAGCCAATCAGAATGCAGCTCGTGCACGCATAGGTCCGCGCAAGTACGCGTACCGTGCGCGCACGGTACGTGGATTGTGCACGCCTATAGATATATACATTTTTTCAAATTCAATTTTCTCAACAACTACTGGAGGGATTTACACCATTTAAACAAAAGGGCGTACTGCGTACCAGTCCCTACCATTTTGCCAAGTTTGGTGTAATTCCGTTCAGCGGTTCAGGTAGTAGCCGTGTCTAATCGTCCTATGGAAAATAACATGGGGGAAACACGTTTTGGGACCCCCCTTTTTTCTCATCCCCCACTTGACGAATACACCTAAAATTTTCAGGGAAGGAGCGGAGCGTAACGGGCCATCTTCTTTGAGAAATTCACATCGATTCATCAACCGGCGCCAGTTATTCCCAATAGAATGTTCAGGATTTCCTATGGAAACTAGGGCCTAACCATATATACCTACTGGCGACCGCCAGTAGGAAGGATATATATATATATATATATATATATATATTTTTGCCCCAGTATTGGAACTTTCATAGATTCCCATGCTTTGTATCATTCCCCGTCGTCGGAATGGGAGCCTCGGTAAATAGTAAAAAAAACTATAGTAGTAAGCACAAAGTGAAAAAATAGGCCTAGGCCTCATCTCATTTTGTAGCTTATCCACCTCTTTTTGTAAAAGAGACCAAATTTCTGCAGCAGCCAATCAGAGCAGCCTCACCCCATAGAACCTTCCTGAGAGAAGCTCAGAGCCTCAGATTTTCTACCGCACGTTGTGCAAGGGAGTCTCCATTGAGCTCTGCTCAGTTTTCTTCAGTTTTTTCTTCAACTACTTGGATTTTTTTCTCAGCATGTCGGAGAGGAAAGCCCTTTTTAGAGCCTGTGCCACCTGCTCTAAGAAGAGGTTGTTTGTCGAGGACAAACATGAGGATTGTATCTACTGTTTATATCCGGACCATAAACCAACAGGCTGTCCGATTTGCAGATCCTTCTCAGCTAAGACCCAGAGGGACAGGGAAGGACGTCTCCTCACATGGCTTCAGAAGATGAAAGACCGGAAAGACGACATCTCTTCGGACAGTGAGGGCTCCTCGTCTATGGTGTCTTCCAGAAGGTCTCAAAAAAGGGGTAGGTCCCCCCTTTCTGCTTCAGACGAGTCCCGTCACAAGGCCTTACCAGGGACCTCTGACAGGTCCGACAGGCCGGCTGCCCCAAAATCTCCTCACCGAGGTGAAAAGGAGAGGCAGGGTAAGCCTGAGGAACTTCCGGCCTCAAAAAAGGTGAGAAAGGCTTCTACAGTCTCTTCGCCTTCCTCAGAGAAAGATCGTGGGGTCAACAAGCCTTCAACCCCGACTCAAGAGGTCGCTTCAGACAAGAAGCAGAAACCGTTGACGACTAAACTCCCAGGTACGTCGTCTACGAGTGTTAAAAAGGACAGCTCTACCAAGGTTGCCTCGTCGACGGGCTCGTCGACGACAGCTGCGTCGACGCCTACACCGTCGACTGTTTTCAAGGCTCCGGAATCCTGCTCGTCGTCGACGAGGGTGACCACCTCCACGTCGACGACAATGTCTGCAAAGCTGCCGTCGACGGCGGTGTCGTCGACGAGAACGACTTCGACGACGACGATGTCGACGACGCCTATTGCCATGTTGATGACGACGAGCTCGTCGACGGTCCCGTCGACGATTCCACCATCGTCGACGATGAGCTTCACCTCGTCGACGACGCTATCCTCGTCGACGAAGACACTTTCTATGTCTACACTTCCACTGTCGACACAGACACAGAAGACCTTCCCGTCGACGACGGCCTCGTCGACGACGGCCTCGTCGACGACGACCTCGTCGACGATGGAAATGGCGGGAAAACATGTTTTTTCACGGAAAAGGCATCAGATCACGCCAGAGATGACGTCTCCTCGCCAGGTTCAGAAGCTACCACCAACACTACTATTGGAGGATGACTCTGAGGAAGAGACTTTCAGTGAATTTGGGCAGGCCTATAGCCCTTCTGACCTTCAGGTTAAGGTGCAGGAGTTTAGCTCTGAGGAGGAGCAGATGGAACGACAGCACTATGCTCCAGAGCATTATTATGGGGAGGAACGTACTGCTACCAGGCGCGTGCCTCCACAACAACCGAGGCGTCAGTTACCTGAGGGTATGGTGGCAATACCATCCACTTTAGTGACGGATTTACAACTTATGTTGCGGGATTACAAGCAACGTTTCCCGGCGCCTCCGGAAACCCAACAAGTGCGCCCCACGACACCTCCGCCTCAGACATTACGTCCTGGGGCAGACCATTCTTTACCTCCAAGAGAGCGTGCCGCTGCGCTGGAAGTGCGCCCTCAAGAGGTAGTACAGGTGCCAGATACTGATGATGATGACGCTGCGTCTTCTGATGCAGACCAGCAAGCGGATCCTGATCAAGATCAACAGGCGCCATGGAATACTGCTGACCCTATAGATCCGGACAACACCGACCCGGATAATATTACTTCGCCTCCAGCGGACGTTGGAGGGTTTCACAACTTAATGGACAGGGCATCCAAAAGATTTGGTCTCCCAGTGACCACAGTGCAATCGGATTGCTTTTTGTATGACTTTAAAGAACCATTCAGAAAGTCAGTGAGGTCCATTCCAATCATTGAGCATGTCTGGTCTGAGGGCTTGAAGGCTATGCATAATCCGGCCACAGTCCTCCCGGTACTTCCGAGACTAGAAAAGAAGTATAAGGCACCGGATGGCAGTCCAGCATGTTTACTTGGCCAACCGAAACCGGATTCGGTCATTTCGCAGGCTGCCCAGAGCAAGTCCAAGAATCCTTCTACGCCGATGACTACGCCGCCGGATAAGGAGGGCAGGCGCCTAGACAATGTGGGCAAGAGGTTTTCAGCTATGGCCAGTCTCCTGGTTAGGGCAGCCAATGCGTTAGCGATTCTGGGACGCTATGATCGACAAATGTGGTGCGATCTTGCCCCATTTGTAGACGAACTGCAGGATTCGTCTAAGGAGGATGTGAAGAAGATTTTGCTCGAAGGGGAGCGGGCCTCTTCGGAGGTCATTGATGTGGCAATGGATATTGCAACCACCGCATTCCGAGCACTAGCCGGCTCGGCGGTTCTGCGACGCCAAGGGTGGCTAAAGGCCACATGGTTCAGGCAGGAGGTGCAGAATAAGATCTTGGATCTACCATATGACGGTGAGATGCTATTTGGCAAGCACGTCGATGAGGCTCTGCAAGGAATCAAAAAGGACACGGATACAGCTAAGTCCTTGGGTACATTGCAGTATCGTAAGGTGCCCTTCAGAGGAGCTAGAGGAAGAGGTTTTTCTTCTTATCGTGGAGGTAATCAAAATCGCTACTCTTCTGGATCTCAGTCCAGCCAGTCGTATAAGCCTCAATACTCTCAAAGGGGTACTTTCTCTCGCCAGCAGCCTAAAGGACGTCAGGGGCAGCAAAGGAGAGACAACACCAGGAAACAATAGCGGCCAGGTGGCTCTTTCCACTGTTCCTGTTCCCTCATTCACATCTGTGGGGGGCAGGATTTCCCATTGCCTACACAACTGGATGATTATTACATCGGATCAGTGGGTCCTCCAGATTGTCAGAGAAGGACACACATTGGAGTTTCAAGACCTTCCTCCAACAAGAGCGCCGGATGCCTTCCCTCCAAAACATCTCAGGCTCCTTCATCTCGAAGCCCACCAGCTTTTCACCAAGGGGGCGGTGGAGCCTGTACCCCTTTCGCAGAAGGGGAAAGGGTTCTATTCCAGGTTCTTCCTGGTTCGGAAGACAAGGAACAAGTGGCGTCCAATTTTAGATCTACGGCAGCTCAACACTTATCTCGTGAAGTTGTCCTTCAGGATGGTCACTCTTCAGGACATCCTTCGTCTGCTCAATCCGGGGGATTGTATGGCGACCCTCGATTTGGAGGACGCCTACTTCCACGTTCCTATCCATCCAGCTCACAGGCAATATCTGCGCTTTACAGTGGGCAAGAGTCACTTTCAATTCAAGGTACTGCCATTTGGTCTCCGGTCCGCCCCACGGATCTTCACAAAGGTTCTAGCTCCGGTGGCAGCTTTTCTCAGAAAACAAGCTATTCAGGTGTTTCCATACCTGGACGATTGGCTGCTGAAAGCTCCATCTGTTCAAGAAGCGTCCAGTGCAGTCCGGACGTGCAGGGATCTGTTCGAGCGACTAGGTCTTCGACTCAACAGGGAGAAGTCGGTTTTATACCCATCCAGGTCAGCAAGGTTCCTAGGAGCCATCTTGAACACGGACAGTTGCTTAGCCCTTCCATCGGAGGAGCGCCAGACCAAACTAATGTGTTCAGCTCGTCTTCTCCAATCTCGAAAGACACTGACAGTTCGCAAGTACAAATCACTTCTCGGATCGATTTCATCTTGCATTCCTTTAGTTCCGCACTGCAGGCTCAGGATGCGTCCACTACAAGAGCAACTGGACAGACAGTGGCGGCAGGTCACAGGATCCTTCGACGACAAGGTTGTCATTACCAAGGAAATGAGAAAAGCAGGCGGCTGGTGGCTGGAAAAAGACAATCTTTCCAAGGGCTTATCGTTCCTCATTCCTCCATCTCCCCTGATTGTGACAACGGACGCTTCCATGGAAGGATGGGGAGCGGTCCTCCAGGAGCTGAAGGTCAGCGGTCACTGGAGTCCAGTGCAACGCAAGTTCCATATCAACCTCCTGGAACTTCTCGCGATCCGCTTGGCTCTTCAAGCTTTTCTTCCGAGGATTCAAAACAGGGCAGTGCTGGTTCGTACGGACAACACTACAGCCATGCACTACATAAACAAACAGGGTGGCACAAGATCCTCCACCCTCTCCAAGGAAGCCCAAACGATATGGAATTGGTTGATACAGAACAACGTTTCCCTCTCAGCGGAACATCTAGCGGGGACACTCAATGTCAAGGCGGACGCTTTGAGTCGTCAGAGGACAGTCTCTCACGAGTGGGAACTGGATCAGACCGTTCTGGAGGAACTCTTTGCTCGATGGGGGACACCATCAATCGACCTGTTTGCGACTCCCCAGAACGCCAAATGCCTGTCCTTCGCAAGCAGGGTTCACCATCGGGAATCCTTGGGGAATGCGCTTTTGATTGCCTGGTCAGGCGCCTTTGTTTACGCCTTTCCTCCCATTCCACTGATTCCGAAGTTGGTCAGCAAACTCAAGGTGGAACCGTGCAGGATGATTTTGATCGCTCCAGCATGGCCCAGACAAGTTTGGTACTCGGAGCTTCTTCTCCTCTCCCAGGACCAGCCAGTTCTCCTGCAGCCTGTTCCAACTTTGCTAACAATGTCTCACGGTCAGGTTCTACATCCGGACTTGAAGTCCCTGCGATTGACAGCGTGGCTCCTGAGTTCAGAGAGTTCCAGGGTTTAGATCTCTCAAGTGAGTGTAGAGACATTCTAGCTCAGGCTCGAGCCCCTAGTACCAACAAGACCTATCGAGCCAAATGGAAGAGATTCTGTGTTTGGTGCCAGAAGGAAGGTTTACACCCGTATACTTCTTCTCCACACAAGCTCTTGCCTTACATTCTTTCACTGGCGAAATCGGGATTGGCTCCATCGTCGATAAAGGTCCATCTGGCAGCCATATCTAGATTCAGACGTTCATCTTCAGGGCCTTCCCTATGGTCGGCCAGGATTGTCAAGCAATTCCTGAAAGGTTTATTCAGGGTTTTTCCTCCAGTCCGGCCACCTCCTCCGACCTGGCACTTGAATCTGGTTTTGTCATCCCTCATGAAAGCCCCTTTTGAACCTGTGCATAAGTCTGACCTTAAGTTTCTTTCCTGGAAAGTGGCTCTTCTCTTGGCCCTGACATCGGCTCGCAGAGTAAGCGAGATCCAGGCTTTCACGATTGAGGAACCATTCCTCCAGTTTAAAAATAATGTGCTGATTCTACGGACGAATCCTAAATTTATCCCGAAAGTTCCTTCGGAATTCCACCTAAATGAACCCGTGGTCTTGAAACCATTTTTTCCACAACCTTCTTCACCTGCGGAAAGAACTCTGCACTCTCTGGACATTCACAGATGCCTGAAATTCTACCTGGAGCGAACGAAGCAGTTCAGGAAATCTTCACAGCTCTTTGTTTCCTTCAGTGCTCCACGCAAGGGTTGTGCAGTTTCTAAGGCTTGTATTTCCCGTTGGATTTCCAGTGCTATACAATTTTGTCACCAGGCGGCTGGGAAACCTCTGCAGCGAGCAGTTCGTGCTCACTCTACCAGATCCATGGCTTCCTCTGCGGCGTTATTCGCAGGAGTCCCTATCAAGGACATTTGCAGGGCGGCAACGTGGAGCAGTGTCCACACCTTCACCCGCCACTATTGCCTGGATTCTTCTGTGAAGGAGGATGCAGCAGTGGGCCAAGCAGTCCTGAGGAATCTTTTCCAATAAGTCGGTGAGCTTTCCTTTCTATCCCGCCTTCCTTTGCATATTTTGTATACTGCATTGTTGTCATATTTCATGATCCTATGTGTTCTGCTGTTTTTTACAGATATGTGTCACATTTTCAGGTTCAGGTATGACAAAATATGTTTTCTTTACTGCTAGTTACTCTGATACAAAGCATGGGAATCTATGAAAGTTCCAATACTGGGGCAAGAAAACAAGTTACTTACCTGTAACTTTGGTTCCCCAGTATTGGTAACTTTCATAGATTCCCATGCGCCCACCCACCTCCCCTGGGAAAGCTCACTCTTCTGATCTTGGTGGATAGCTGTATACAACGGCTACGAAAATCTGAGGCTCTGAGCTTCTCTCAGGAAGGTTCTATGGGGTGAGGCTGCTCTGATTGGCTGCTGCAGAAATTTGGTCTCTTTTACAAAAAGAGGTGGATAAGCTACAAAATGAGATGAGGCCTAGGCCTATTTTTTCACTTTGTGCTTACTACTATAGTTTTTTACTATTTACCGAGGCTCCCATTCCGACGACGGGGAATGATACAAAGCATGGGAATCTATGAAAGTTACCAATACTGGGGAACCAAAGTTACAGGTAAGTAACTTGTTTTCATATGTATATATATATATATGTATATATATATATGTATGTATGTAATTTCTTTAATTAATTTTTACATTTGGTATGCAGAGTGTAAATAAAGAACTTAAACAGTCTTCGTTGCACATTATATCCATCCAACCCTATTCATATTTTAAATTGAATAGTGAAATTTTCTCTAATCAATAAGACTGTTGTGGATGTAAGGGAGGCTGTCTGTGATGCAGTAGGCACATCTCCATTGCTATCAAACCTAGAGCCCTCTTCCATCCATAGTAATATATTTTCATGATCCTCCAATCATTCAAATTTTCAATTATCCTGTCTTTCCTATCCAGTGTCTTACCCATTTCCACTGCAGCGTCCAATCTGCTCATATCTCTCTTCTATTCTTCCTCCTGAAGCATCTCTCCATTCATTTATCTAATCTTTAGTCACCATCTAGCTAACCTAAGAGCTAACAATGTTTTTTTTCCTCATCTAATTTTTTGTTGATACAGACACATTTTCCCTCAAGCATGCCACTTTGTGTCTGTTTCAGTTGCAGCTCACCATGGTTCGCAAATATCACAGTCATTTTGGTTTAAATTTCTGCAATTCTGGGACATTCCAAAAAATAAAGTGAAAGGATTCTGCATTATCTCCTGCAAAATTCAGTCAAGTATTACTCTTTCCAGTATTTATTTATTTTTAACACCATTTGGGCGATTCTATGTCCAGTATAGCATACATAACTTATTCAGTTAGAACCTGTCATTTTCAGAAGCCACATAGATAACGGAGTATGCCCATTCCTTATTTGAGACTTGAACCTCGCAGTCCTTTTCCTACTTCCGCTACATCTCTAGTTGACTTTCTTATTTTTCCTCTCTTTATCCTTTTTTAAAGTTGTAAAATCAGACCATTCCACACATTCATATCAAGGATTATAAATAAGGTTTTGGCACTTATTGGACTTCGGAAAACCCATTCCAGGAATTCCTAGCTGCTTTCAATAGTTTCACATATTGAAGAAATTGTTAGAAGTTTATCCTAAAATGAGTCTGAGCCTCTTTAAAGGTTATAAAAAAAACATGCTTCTGCAGGTACCCCATATGTAAGCACTTGGCCTGTTTCCATTTAGCTGAATGTATCACACATGAGGCTCAACAAAATTCCTTTTGTCCTGATAACTGCGCACCAGCAGCAGATGAAGTCTTCAGCCCCAGTGCTCTGGCATGTTGAGTCCACTGCACTGATGCCTGTCTAGTTAAACATGAACCTTTCCATCCACCTCATGTTGTGTGAATCGAGAATCCTCCAGGCACGTTTCCTAAATTATACTTGGTAGGTCATGATTTATCCAAACATCAGTCTTCTCCCAACCTACCTGTTGCATTTTCTAGTTGAGCTGCTAAATGATTAATTTCCATATTAGGCATATGCAGGCCTACTGTTCTGTTCTGGTCATATAGATTAAACAACTTATCATCTGCGTATAGTGGTTTGATATGTTCACTATTTCTTATATTATTCTTATTGCCTGTCATAGCCACTCCAAGACAACATGCCACTGGCTCTTTTGCTAACACAAACAGAAGTGGAGACCAGGGACATTCCTGATGTATACCTCTTGCCAAACTATCAACTATTACATAATGTAACATTAGTCTTGCTTCTGTTCTGTGGTCTGGTATAAAACTGTATCCAGAAATGTTGCAGTGAAGTTAATATGTTCAAGTACCTGATACAAGTACTCCCGGCATATAGCCACCACTCCCATCACACAGAACATCCTTTTAAGGTTGTATGCATCTTCTTTAACCAATATCCCATTCTGATTAGTATATTTCAAACAGTCCAAATTCAGTGTAATGCAGCCCGCCTGATTTATCCCTAGAGTCTCACTACCCATATTTAATATTGAATGAGTTCTGTGCAATTTGTAATCGGAGGGGTCTGACATTAGGATGTATGACGTTATAACGCATACTTTTACCACGCATACCATTACAACGCGTTTTTTACAACGCATCCCATTACAACGCATAGCACTTTGGGGTGCTGGATAGTGAATAGTTTAATTTACTTTTCCAACTCCAGTCCCCGTGGACACTAGGGAAGGTGTTGGATAGTAAATTAAACTTATTCCCTATCCTAGAGCGCCCCCCAGCGCAATGCGTTGTAATGGTATGCGTTGTAATGACTGCGTTGTAATGGTAGTGCGTGGTAAAAGATTCGTTGTAAGGGTTGTATACCCTGACATTAGCTTCAAGATCATCTCTGTGCATGCTTCAAGGTGTGATTCCACGTGTATCCTGGACCGACCTGACTCTTCTAAAACTGCAAGCAGTTTATCCATCATCTGGTTTGTACAATTCTGCAGTTAGTACAGAAACCCCAAGTGTATTTTCCTTGTTTAGAGTTTCTGTGGTTTACCTACCCCCTTATCACATCCCCCCTCTAGATCTTCCTTCTGCTTCTGTTAGCCACGGGATGCTACATGTTTTAATTCAGTCACCATTCAGGAATAGAGCCTCTGTGTGTGAATCTAATTCTTTTAGATATTTGAACATATACTGCATTTTTCACACTCTTGCATTTAAATCATAAATAATACCAGGATTATTCCTAAATTGTCAACGGGTTTTTACATTATAGAAGTCACTGTAACAACTCCTTCTCAATGTAGGAGCTGCCCATACATCTTCATCTGGTATTTCTTTTAAGTGTCCTGCGGAGTGGCTGAGTGTCTTGTAAAAGATCAGCCAAGAGAGGGTTTTGGACCTGCATACATTTCTCGAGCCTCACAACTCTTTTCTTGCACTGTCATGGCTGTTTTCCATGACTCTGGTTGTTAGACACTTACTCAGTGCAAAGCCCTTTATAATAACCTTAATATATTCCCCACTCAAAAATATTGTCAATCACTTTCATTACAGACTTCCATTCAAGTGGTCATCCTGAGAGAGAACACGTGAGACAAGACTTATTTGGCAGCAGAGCCAAATGGTTGACACAAACACTTCCAAACCGCGAGCTGCAATAACATACACTATAGAAATACTCATCTAAACCTAGTATAAACCCACCGCACCCTTTTGTGGACAATCTTGCATAAATAAAATAAATCAAGAGCACCTTCTGTCCAAGAAGTGGACAAGCAACAGCCCATTGCAGGTAAAACGCAAGAGTCCTTTGGCCTACCACATCCTACCCTTACACTCTACAATGATATGAGTTAATGCAGTTTGCTTTCATATTACAATACACAACAACTTCTAAACCCAACATTGAGCAAACTCTTGTTACTAGTGCTGTACAAATGTAAACAACATGTTGTAACAAGTATCTCCAGTCCTGCCCACTGGAGAAGGATGCTTCCGATAAACACTAGTTCAAGAACGAGTCCTTAAAACAGTATCATAGTAAAAGAACACAACAAAAATATATGTTAAATTATAGTTATGCCCTTACAAAGCTCTGTTTTACTCTTCATTGTTAGCTTTTATTCTCCGGTCTGTCCATGATTGCTCACTCCACAAATGACAACAAGCATTTGCAATGCAATAGGTCTCGCATTTGAGAGGCTTTGAGCTATTGGCATTCATGCCTTTTATTTATGTGTTGGTTTTTAAAACCTAAATGAAAGGCACTGTCATTTATAATGCAAATAGCTTAAACTCTCATAAAAGCGAGACCTATTGCATTGCAAATGCTTGCTTTTTAGGTCTCGGCTATAACGCGCTGAAAAGCGCGTTCTCGCCAGAGAACTATTGTCGGCGTCTCAGCAGTCTGAAAACACCAAAGTGAGACAAGACCTGTCCGCGCGCAGCGTTTCCCCATAGGATAACTTTGTGCGCGCGGCCAGGTCTTATCTCTACAGCATTGCATGCAGAGCGGATCGCGTCGCGCGCCTCTCTGGAATGCAGGGGGAGTCTGCAGATAGGCGCGCGGCGCGGATAGTCAGCCATGCTTTTTTTTCCGTGCCGTCTAAAGTAACCCAATGCAGCCCTACTGTACACCAGTCTAGCAGCTCCTTGAGACAGATTACCCGAGCGCACACCTTCTATGCGCTACAGATGCAGACAGAGCGTTATTCCGTGCCGTCTAAAGTAACCCAATGCAGCCCTACTGTACACCAGCCTAGCAGCTCCTTGAGACAGATTACCCAAGCGCACACCTTCTATGCGCTACAGATGCAGACAGAGCGTTAGATAGAGGCAGACAGAAAGATAGACAGTAGATAGAGAGACCCGCAAGCACATACAGACAAGTGGATAGAGAGTCAGGCACAGAGGCTGGTAGACAAAGGTGCATAGACACGCAGGTGGCTTGACAGACAGGCGGACACACACAGATACAGACACATGGCTCATCAGACTGGCAGCTTGCAGGCGGGGCACTCTCTGCCGGCGCTGAGTTCGCTCCCAGCTCTCCGGAGATGTCTCCATGAGCGGGGTCCATCAGATAAAACCACAGACTGGGTCTGCATGGACTGTTTACAAAGCGCAGGCATTTGCAGCACTGAGGCAAACACTGCCCCCCTCCCCCTCGCCTGCTTTCCTGGAAGTCACAGGGGCTAATCGGGGAGGCGCACTGGGGGTTTCCAAAAGCACCCGATACCGTTCTACCCTCTCTGCTGGCTGAGGTCTGATTGCACAAGAGCAGACTCACCCCGACCCAGCCCAGTACCATAGTACTCCCCATGGCACGAGAAACGTCACTAATGGGCAGACTGACCCCGGCCCAGCCCAGGCGCTGTTCTCTCCATGGCACGAATACCGTGACCTGTGGGCAGACTGCCCCCCGCCCTGCCCAGGCACTGTACTCTCCATGGCACGAGCACCATGACCTGCTGGCAGACTGACCCCGGCCCAGCCCAGCCCAGGCGACGTACTTTCCATGGCACTAGAAACGTCACTACTGGGCAGATTGACCCCGACCCAGCCCAGGCGCTGTTCTCTCCATGGCACGAGCACCGTGACCCGTGGGCAGACTGAACCCGGCCCAGCCCAGGCACTGCACTCTCCATGGCACGAGTAACGTCACTACTGGCAGACTGACCCCGGCCCAGCCCAGGCGCTGTACTTTCAACTGCACTAGAAACGTCACTACTGGGCAGATTGACCCCGGCCCAGCCCAGCCCTGGCGCTGTACTCAGTCTATCCATGGCAAGAGAAACATCATTACTGGGCAGACTGACCCCGACCCAGGCCAGGCGCTGTACTCACGAGAAACGTACACAAGGACACCACCACTGCCATGCACACACGGACACCACCACTCCCATGCACACACGGACACCACCACTGCCATACACACACGGATACCACCACTGCCATACACACACGGATACCACCACTGCCATGCACATACAGACTCCACCACTGCCGTGCACCCACGCACACCACCACTGCCGTGCACACACTCACACCACCACTGCCGTGCACACACGGACACCACCACTGCCTTGCACACACGGACACCACCACTGCCGTGCACACACGGACACCACCACTGCCATGCACACACGGACACCACCACTCCCATGCACACACGGACACCACCACTGCCATGCAGACACGGACACCACCCGTGCTTAATTTGTAAAAAAAAAGTGCCAGGGCTTTCATTTGTACAAAATTAAGTAAAAGGGCACTCGTCAGGAGGCTACTGTAGTTTGCCATACACATTACGCGACTTTGAGCTATTGGCATTGTAAATGACAATGACTTTTATTTATGTTTTGGTTTTTAAAACATAAATAAAAGACCTTGTCATTTACAATGTCAAGACCTTAAACTCGCGTTCATTTACAATGCTAATAGCTCTAACTTTTGCAATGCCGAGACCGTTGCATTGTAAATGCTTGTTGCCATCTGGCGCTGCATTGTGGGTGGAATCTGGTGCACCAAGACAATGGAAGTTGCATCCGTTTATGCATCAACTCAAAATATGCGTGGAGAGAGACGATCAAGGGGTAGTTGGATTAAAATCCTTGTACCTCAGCCTTAAATGAGGTGGCTAACTTTGTTAATAAATATTAACACTTGTTTTAAGATTAAAGTAATAAATGTTAGAAGATAATACATCATCATTACTTTGAAAGCACAGTCTATATATCAAGAGTATTTATCTTCGAACACTCTTCACACTGAACCACATTCCGTGTGCGTTGCCCAGATTTGTAACCTCGTACCCAGCAGGGAGTTTAATGTTCTACCTTGTAGTTTTCCTAGTGAGTTGCCACTTTGGAACTGGAGACCTGCTCAGTAAAGCGCCCCAATACCTTCCGGTTGGGTTCGCGCTTGTGGTTGTAAGAGAGTGTGTCCAAAGAGACATTTGCAGCCAAAGAGTTTGTTTTTCTTTGGATCCATTTCACAAAGGAACAAATTGAGAAAAGAGGGTAAGAGCCCTTAGTTAAAGCCATGTTTTTTAGCAAGTGAGCGGAGTAGCACACCTAAAGCATATAGATGTTCGTTCAGAAAATAAAAACTCTGGAATTGACATCATGCTACTTTGACCTCCCTAAAGGCATCGCTGAGTTGCAACCTTCTGTCTCCCATGGCCGGACTGGCCGTAGCGGGCACCGGGCAATCCCCCGTGGCGCCGCACGGGTGGGGGGGGGGGGGCGGTTTGGGGCCCCTTGGGGCCGTTTTTGTTACAGGACCGTCTTTGCAGCATAGCTGCAAAATTGGCCCTGTAACAAAATCGGCAGAAAACTGGCCCTGGCAAAGAGTTCGGCGGCAGACACAACTCCCCAGGGGGGAGGTGGGCCGGCCGAGCACTTTGGCAGGGCCGGTTTTGCTTCCCAGTCCGGCCCTGCTGCAGAGCTCCAGGTTTGCTACGAGTTAAACAAGCCGGTGGTCACACCTGCTCATGAGAGACCCTCCTGCCCTCCTACTGTAAGAGAAGCTCATTAAATAGGATAGTGCTTACAGACTAAAGAAGACGTACCATGTAACAACTGAAGTAAAAGGGCCAGTCCTCATGGGAGGTTACAAATGAAAACAAGGCGGTACTAAGGAGGGACTAACAAGCCTATTAACATATCAGAAGATGCATTTAGGTAAGACAATTACACAAGCCAATGACCAATATGGGTGGAGAGTGGGTGGGGCTTCAAGTACATACTCCAGTACAGCATGGCTCGCAGAGCAGCACACAAGCTGCCCAGGCTCGACCTGTGGACCATAAGACTGGGTGTATTGAACTACTAAATGTACTGTGAATGCTATAGGACCCTACACAATTCCTGGATGGAGTTGCATGGGTTTTACCATAAATTATTGTTTGTCCTATGATGCCCTATAGAAGAATGTGGGCACCAAGATCATTCCTTCAGGTTTTTAGCAGGTGCTCGGTGCAAAGGCTGGTTCTGAACTGGTGATAAACTGTCTTGTCTGATGTGCCTCTGCCTTAGCAATTATGTGAGTCAGCACCAGTGTATGAAAGGCTTTATAGATATCCTTCTTCCTTTAACTCCCATCCCTGCAATGTTTTTATGCTTACTAGTAAATAGCATTGATGAAATGTTTACCACATGTGTGTAGTTGATGTCAATGTTTTTACTTGCTGCTGTTAACTCAAACCATAATTAAATCACATTTAAATAAACGTTGGCATCTATAAATCTGGAGTGAAACAGTCCTGTTGGTATCCCCAATAGTTATGCTTGGCTTTCTGAGCTCCACTACTGGTATGCTGAGCAACAGTGGGAAACAAAGGTTGTTTACCACTGTCCGCTCAGATGGCGAGAAGAGAGCACAGGTTTGGGAGGTAAGGAAGAGGAAAGGAAAAGAGGGAGGAAGGGCTGAGTGGTAAGAGGCCAGGTATTTTAAATTTTTTACTTTCGGGTCAGGGAGGAGGGACCATGTTATGTATCGCCCGTTCATTACTCTTCTGCACCTGCCTAGCCTAGGAGAGCAGGGCAGATGATTTTCCACAACAATTTTTTTTTAAGTGATTAAGCAGAATAATAGTTGTGGCTCCCCACAATCAGGAGATCACCACCAAGCATTTTGGCACAGTTTTATCTCGCAAGTACAATGTCCAATCAATAAGAGGAGAAAAGCCAGAAAGAGTAACCCCCTTATCCACCCCAACCCCCACCAACTCCCACTGCCCAACTACCCTACTACCCACCCCTTATCCCACCCTAACCCCCTGCACGTGTGTAAAGAAAGCATTCAGTTTTTGGTCGTAGTGTGGTAGGTATGACACAGTTCTCAAGCCTGTATGGCATCATCCATCTATATGTCCTCCTCATGTTCCACCGGGGATCCAATGTCAACCCCCTGTAATCTGCCCACCGCTTCCAGATCTTAAAATGTTTACGGGGCATCCCCTCGCTTCGAACACTGGTCGTTCAAGCCCCATATAGTAGTCAAGGACAGCCTTCCATGCACACAGGGGGGGGGCTCATTCTCCCTTCCACGCTCGGGCCAGGACTCTCTTGGCAACAACAAGCCCTAGCAACAATAAATGGCGCTTATATATGTTTCCACCAACACCCTCCAGTATATGGAGCAACCCCAACCGATGAGTACGAGGAGATCCCAACCCAGAACCTCAGACAGGCAGCCCCACACACACCTCCAGAAGCCAACTAGTCTAGGACACGACCATACTGTATGCAGCAGCGTACCAGTTGCGGCCTTACAGCGCAGACACTCCGGAGACCCAATCATTCCCGCCTTCCACGTGCGCTCTCAGGTATAATAGGCCCTATGGAGATATTTGAATTGGATCAACCTAAGCCGTATTGCAATGGCAGTCCCTCGCGGGGATTCCAGGGCCTCCCTCCAATCATCTTCATCTAGGGGACCAACATCCGCCTCCCAGGCCGCCCTAAGGGGAATCAAGGTGGAGGAGCAGTGAGTGACCAACGTTTGATAAATACGGGAGACCTTCTTATCTCCAAGGTCTCCCATGAAGACCTTCGCTTCAATCGGGCTGAATTCAGGGAGCGATTCCAAGTTAGCAATACTAGGCGCTAGCGCGTGGCGAAACTGTAAATAGCGAAAGAATTGGGTCTGGGGCATCTGGAACTCAGTTCTAAGCTCCTGAAACGATTTGAGGGTGGTCCCGGACATCACATGGCCCAACAACGAGATCCCAATGGCATCCCAGCCATCGAACCCCGCCAGTGTAGTCAGCTCTGGGAGTCGCCCGTTGTTCCACAGCGGCGTTTCCGCCGTTAATTTACCCCACCAGCCCATACGATGCAACGCCTGTCGCCACACAACGAAGACAATTTTCGTAACACATGGCAATGTCCACCGCAACCGGGCTGAGTAAAGGATTGTGTGCAGTGTGTTATCCCCCATCAGCGAGCGCTCCAGAGCATATGCTGGGTCCCCTCTGTCGCCATACCACCATTCATTAAGGACGAGTAGTTGGGAGGCTTGATAGTAGGACTGCAGATCTGAGGTGGCCAGGCCACCACAGTATGTGGATAAGAAGCATGTCCGCAGCGCACCCCTTGCGGTCCCCCCATCCCACAGGAAACGGCCTAAAACAGAGTTGACTTGTCGAAACCACTGGGGGTTGATGGGGTGGGGGTATCTCTGCAGTTGGTATAAGAGTCGCGGAAGCGCAACCATTTTGAAGATCGCAGATCTACCGAAAATAGTCAGAGGCATCCGAGACCACGTTTTGACATCCGCCTGAACTCTCTCCCATACAGGCATTATATTGCGTTCCCAGGCAATATTTGCCGATTCCGACAGGAACACCCCTAGATACTGTAATCCTCCAGACGCTACCCGCAATCCTGACAGCCAGTGGTCCGTTACAGCTCCCGAACCTCAGCCCACAAAACCACATATGTTCAAGGCACCACTGAGAGCAAACAACTTAAGCAGTGGCAACGCCGACAATGATGAAGTCTGACCGCGGGACCCCCGGGCAGTCCGAGTCCACAGCATCCGTAGGGAAATGCAGTCCTCCTCAGGTCTTCAACGATTGTTCTCAGAATGATCAGACTCTACCGTCTCACTATCTCGTGTCTCACAGGCGGAGGCGGATCTCTTCCGCGATCGGGACCTCCGATGTCGCCCGCCTCGGGCCGGCTGGCCCTTCCGCTCCTGTGACGAACCCCTCGAGCCACCCGGGTCCAGACCCGGCTGAGCATGCGGCCTGATCCGCACAGCTTCGTCAGTCCATTTGAAGACATCCTCCGGGGAATCGAAAAAGTGAGTCCGGGACTGATAGACCACCCGCAGGCGGGCCGGGTACAGTAGAGAATATTGAATTTTTAATCCCCGCAACTTGGCCTTGGCAGCTATGAATGAATGGCGTTGCTGCTGCACAAGCTTGGTGTAGTCGGGGAAGATCATGATCTTCTGATTCTCGTAGGAAATGGAGCCCCTGGTTCTCGCTTCCCGCAGGATAACGTCCCGATCATGATAATTCAAAAGTCTGGCAATCACTGGTGTGGGACGCTCGCCCTCCGGTGGCCTCTTTGTCAGGGCCCGATGTGCACGCTCAATCACAAAGCAGGTGGAGAGAACTCCCGGGGGGAGCCAGCTCTCCAGCCACTGGGATAAGAACTGTTCCATATTGTTCTTCTCACATCTCTCCGGAAAACCTACAAAGCGAAGGTTATTTCTGCGTGCGCGTCCTTCAGCGTCTTCTACCCAGAGCGCGAGGTTCTTTTGGACGTGTTCCATCTCCGCCATTTTGCGTTTCAGGGTCCCAACGTCGTCTTCCACCACCGAAGACCTAGATTCCGTCTCCGTGATCCGCGCCACTGCATTCCGTAGATCTTGGCGCAACAGAGTCACATCCGCGCCTACTGCCCCAATCTTGGCGTCCAGCATGTCCCTGGACTGGGTGATCGCTGCCATGAGCGCCGCGTTGTCCGGCCCCGCTCCATTGCCTCCACCAGATGCTCCGGACCCCCCACTGGGCCCCGTAAATTTATCGATGGGCCCTTGTTTGGACTGACCACCACCTCCCCTGGTCATGGCTACGTTCAGTCCCGGGGCCACTATATTACAAGTGCTCACACAAGTGTAGACTCCACAGACCGCCAGGAGTGTCCAACGTAGGCCAGCTCCGTGGGCCCGCAACCCTTGGGTGTATGAGGCCACGGCACCACGGTTATCAGTATGAGGCCGGTTCCCTGGCCGAACCAGAATGGGTGTCACACAGAGTCTCCGAACCGGCCCTCAGTCTGTACTCACTGCGCCGGCTGCCTCGTGGCTCCGCAGCCCCGTGGCCCTCCTGCGCCCGACCACTCTGCGCTAAATCACCGGGCGCCGCGGGACCACACACTCTAGCGATAATCCTCTTTAGCCAGACAGCCGACCCCAACAGCACGATAGTCCCAAGGGAAGTCACTTACTGCATGTATATTGCTCCGGGGCAGCATCCAGCTCACCAGCCTCTCAATGGCCCACGAGTCCGTTGCCCGAGGGGGCACCGCAGCCCCACTCACTGTCCGCTAGGGCCACACACCAGGGTCGCAGCTGCCCAGGCCCCGCCACTGGACCGCCTCAGCCAGAGTCAGGATCGTGAAACTCGAGGCCCCGGCTGCTCGAAATCTGCACAGGCCTCTGCGCCCCCCAGGGGGTCACCCTTGTTCTGTGCACCTTCCCCGCGGTCAGAGAGGCAACCCTGGGCCCATCCACGGCCTTGCTAACTCTCAGTGTCTCCAAGTTCCGTCAGTCTTGCTGCGCGGCCGACCCACACACCGGTCCTCCACCCGGCTGCTCCAAAATCGAGGCCCCGGCTTCGCTGATCAGCACTAGGCTGCACGCCTCCGCCAGCGACCCAGCTTCACCGGACAATCCAGGAGCGCCGCCTGTCGCACCGGAGAGCTCCCGTCACCTCCGGACACACTTGCCACACAGTTGGTTTGAGCGTGGGCCAGGATAAATGAGCGGATTATGTCCGGGCCGGCGGGAGCTCTACAAAGCTGCGACCGCCATCTTCGCCCGCGTAGCCACCAGGGCAGATGATTTTGGGGCTCTGCATATCATAAGGTTGTAGATTGGTGAAATATTAACAGGTTTATTTTTCACCTCCCCTTCTAAATGACATCTGTGAGAACATCTTTCAGAGGGCCACTGTGCACTTAGGGGCCTCTGGGCCCAACTGTGGTGGCTACGCCCTTTTACTTGTGAAGTTATTGGGGCCCGACATAATTTGGATCCTGAGCAACGGGGAACCCTTCTGCATTTATCTCTCAGTGGTAACTGTGGACGAGCAGTCAAAGGCTCCCTCTGAGGAGGAATTGTAGATACGTGTAGGTGAACATGACTCATAACTCAACGTCACACAGTACGAACAATAAATCAATGAGCAGTCAAATATTTAATTTTATAAGAAAAATAAGTGTTTTATTTCTAACTCTACATATTCAAAGGAATAACAACATTCTTGAGCAACAACACAGTCCTCTTGAGTTCGGGTTTCTTGTACTTGTCAGGCAAATCCCTGTCCCACCTTCTTACAAATGACATGGTTGAGTTTATTCTCCTTTAGCTGGTGGCTGCATCGAGGTAATGCTCTCTAATAGGTAGTACTCAAGAGTTCCCCTTTAGATCTTGGGAATTAGTCAGATATGTGTGTTGTGCCGCAGCACCATTAGCAACAAGTCCCCAGGGGCCCCTCAAGCCTACTTCTAGTTTTACCCGCTCCAGTGGTATGGAAGTGTTCAGCTTTTCAGCATGTACCCTCTCCGCAGGCGCTCACAAGTTCTTATCCTGTTCCATGAAGTTGGGCTGCCTGCTTACACGTGGCAGTACCTGGCAGGTGCAGACTTTCTCCCTCGAGCCGTGCTGCTGACATGTCCCAGTGACTGGAGATGCTCCTGCTCTGCCAAGACAGGGTAAGTCACTTCTCCACTTGCGGGGGAGGTGGACAATTTGACTGGAGCCCAGCAACGGTGCAACATCACAGGCAGCATCCTTCACATTCCGCAGGGCAGTCAGTCAGCTGCAGGTCTTGGTGTGCGGGTGTGACCCGCCAGTCACAGCGGCAATCTTCTGTTACGGTAACAACCCAAACTTCTGGCATACAAGGTTTTTGCTTTACTCCCAACTTAGGTGCAGACTCCTCCAGTACGCATGCCCTCACCACAGCGGCACCTCCTGGCATACGTGGTTGCCGATTAAGGTGGTAACATGTCTTGATGCTCTGTCAACAAATAGTTCAACGGTGGCCCCTGTCTGGCATACATAGTCACCGCAATGAGGTGGTGCAGACCTGGCATTTCCTGCATGGTGCTTGGGGTGACAAATTTAAAAAGAACAATTGATGGACAGAATGCAGAACAATGTCATACAGAAATACAGAAATCTGGGCCCAAATCCATCGTTTTTTTGCTCACCAAGACCTTCCAGTTTGGACCCAGCCATATGCAAATCAGTCTCGACTCTGCGCCCAATGGGAACAGTCCAGCTCGAACTGCCAGGCCAGGTCCTCCCTGGACTGGAAACAAGCATCCTAGGACCGGTTTCGGTCTTTCAGCCCTCTTCAGCCAGGATAGCTTGATTCCAGTGGCATGGAGAGCACAGGACTCACGTCTGAGCATACCCGTCCCACTCGGGGTGACAAATGCAAAAAGAACAATTGATGGACAGAATGCAGAACCATGTCATACATTCACCTCAGTACAGAGATCTGGGTCTAAATCCATTGTTTTTTGCTCACCATGCCATTCCAGTTTGGACCTGGCCATAAGAAAATCAGTCTTGACACTGTGACTCATGGGAACAGTCCAGCCTGAACAGCCAAGCCTGTGCTGTCCTCATGACAATAGCGGCGAACAAGTCCTTGCAGTGACCTTGAAACGGAAATCTAACCCTGAAATGGAATCAACCAGGGAGGACCATCTAATATTTTCTATATAGTGCCCTGACTGCCCCAGCACTGATTAACAACAATAATAAATATTTAAATATTAAAGCACAACACGCCTCAGACCGTTTCACATGCAGACTGAGGTGGTGGTAGCACTGAAGCAAATGGACTGTGCACACCATGGCAGTGGGTAGAAGGTAATCCTGGGATATTAAGCTCCATACCCAGTAAAATTATCAGCTTTTGCAATTAGTATTATTTTTTAAGCCCTAGTGCACCATATCTTACTATGCAATCTTTTGCTTACTGACAGTTAATGTGAGGTGAGCATTGGGCACCTCCCCCTCCTGAGAAAACCTTTGGGCTTTGCACTTTATTTAGTTATTTATTTATTTCACCAGAAACATTGGAGGCACAATGTTTTGTTCTGAAATATTTTCTTTATGTATAGTATGTTTGAAAATTTCAAACCAGGAATACATTTGGTGACGGTGATGCAGAGCAATATTACTGTGCAGCATATGGTCCTGCACTTTTCCTACACTTTGGAGTATTGTGTTCCCCTTTTTTGGGTGAGCTGTGACGGTGGAGCTCCAGTGGTTGAGCCTTAAAGAAACAAAATGTAATGAGGGCATTCGTTGTTTTATTTGTTTTGGTGGTGTGAGGCAGGGCCAGACTGGGAACCACAACCGGCCCCAGCAAAGTGCTCAGCCGGCCTCCCTCCCCACTCAGGGCGTGTTGGAGGGGCCGCCAAGCACTTTGCCAGGGCCGGTTTTCGGCCGATTTTGGTACAGGGCCGATTTTGCAGCTGTGCTGCAAAAGCGGCCCTGTAACAAAAACGGCCCGTAGGGGCCCAAAACCGGCCCTCACTCGTGCGGCACACCGGGCGATTGCCCGGTGCCCGCTATGGCCAGTCCGGCCCTGGTGTGAGGTCATGGGTACTAGGACTTAATTTTTGAACCATGGACTTATGTTTTATCATCAGACTGATCCAGACAAGCGAAAGAAAGACAGCAATGGAAGAAAGGAGGAGGAAGAGAAAGGTTAAAGGGGAGACAAAGGGAGAAAGCAGGAATGAAGCATGACTTGCAGAAGTGAAACCTAGAGACATAAAGTTTAGAATGATGAAAGAACGATACATTTGGGAATTGAAAATACCCCTAGCACACCTAAAAAAACGATGGGTCCCCGCACTTATTTTACTGCACATTAAACATTGACTTGAGTGCTTGCCAAATTCCCACCCAATTGGCGACTTCCCACTCCATCACATTTTTGCCCACTGCACCACTACAAAATGGGAGTAACCATATTAAAATGAAATCTGGTGCTGTTCGGCTAACTGCCAGGCCACATCCTCTGTGGCCAGGATGGAGCAGAAACTTGAGATCTCCTCACAGTTTTTGAAGGTGGAAATACACTGATAGTGTGATGAGCTGGTGGATAAATGTTAAAAAAAATACATTTTAGCAGTAGGCATCCTAGCTGGGGGTGATCAATGACTGGGTTTTCAGCCAGAGTGGCAACCCTGCCTTCTGCCTAGAATTGTGGGACTCTCTGATTAGGAACCAGATTACCTTGCTTTATGATGGTCCTGTAGTCCCATGCCCACGTTTCCCTCTTGTCACAAAAGTACTGCTGGACTGCTTAGTAATGGTCTTCGATGGGTAAGGTAGGACCTGGGAAACTCCTCTGTGAACTACTACCTGATTGTACCAAACTGTCTGGCTTCCTGACTTCAAACTGTGGGATTATATAGATATCTCTAATTTGGGGACATGGGATCTTATAAAATCCTCCCAGGCATTAAGGGAAGGGTTCTCACTACATAAATCTCGAAAATACCTTTGCTTGTGCCATGCTCTTCAGGCTCGTAAGTTGGATACAAATGTGTTCACTAAGTTTAGCTCCTTTAAGCCTAGTTGACCATGAACAGGTTGGAGACTAAGAGGCCTCTCTCTGGTCTACCGTACCCTGCATGAGAAATCAATTTCTGACTCTTAAAGCCAGGTGGGAAAAGGAACTTTGTCCCATGGATGATGATTGGCAGGAAACTGAAATGGCATCCTGTGAATTGGCCGTATGTATCAGCTAATTTGCACCTGATCCAATTTGAATATTAACATCGAGTTTAACACTCTGTTGAATGCCTCTGGAAGATGGGCAGGGGCGTCTCCACATACCGCTTTATATGCCGAAAGCAAACTGGAGATTTCGTGGTTGTTATGTTAGGTTGTGCAGTTATGTACTCGTACTGGTTAAAGATTTCCCATGTCTTGTTGACTGCCCTGCGATTACGTATTGTTCTCTCTCTGCTTTTGGAGATTATGGAGTTGAACGATTAAGCACCAGGTGACCATACCCTTCTTGGTATGGGACTATCACTCATCAACCGAAATATTTCTAAATACAAGAGGGTGCTGTTGGCCGTAACATGCAGCATACAATGCCAGGGGATGCCAGTGCAAACGTGCTAAAATTTGGGATCCATGGCCAGATAATTTTCAGTTTCAGAGACATAAGATTGGGACTAACTGGGTTTTAAATTATTTAGTTTAGTATTCTGTTTTACCAAATTCGTTGTACCCTACAATTACTTGATTTTCGTTAGTATAATGTTTACATATCTAAACATGCTACTATCGTTAATAAGTGTCTATATAATATTTTAAAATAAATAACCTAGGGCAGAACAAGCTAGAAAGTGGTGGAGTGTGCCTGCTACTTCAGATAAATTTTACTCACCTTTGTCACTTTTTGCCAGGCCAAGGAGAGCAGAGTGCTCCTTATTTATGGAAAGAGAGCATAGCGTATACTGTAATCACACGAAAAAGTCATTGTGGTCACCCTTAGCCACTTCTTCATCACTATTGATTGAAATTGTCCTAAACTACAGAAGACAAAAAATGCTTTTACTTCCATTCTTTTAGGTCTGACTAATAATCATATGCCAAATTACCATTAATTTCTTAGGACTCGTTTTTGTATTACTTTATTTCATCACTAGTTGGCTATCCCTCGGGAGAGTACGGTTGACTCCACATTTGTGCCATGTAGATGTGACTGTGTTTCCATCCAGGATGCACTGCATTTTATTACGTTTTTGATCTTTTTATAAAAAAACTTCGCAACTCTTTCTCTTTGCTGGCTGGCAAGTTCGACCTGCTTTGTTATGTTCACAGTTACTGTCTGATGTGCATACCTGTTTTTATTTGGCTTGTTTTTTATCAGGAGCCGTCCTACAAAAGGAATTTTTAACTATGTGGTTGATTATTTTATTTTGTTATTGTTGTCTTTTATGGTTTTACTCTGTTCAAAACTGAATAAATATTATATGATGATGATGACTAATAATCACATATACTGTGCACTAAGATTCCTTATTTGGTGTGTTGTCTTTACGAAATCGCCTTATTTCATGGACATTATTTTGTGGTGGTTCCCCAACATTGCATTAAATTTAGCCAGAGTGTTCCTTAGTGATCATTATGGTCCCAGTTTTGATTAGCACACAGAATCCTTACTTGTTTGAAAGCTTCTGGTGCTATACGAAGTTATCTCAGGGACAGACCTTCATATCAGGATAGTCAGATCCTTTACCAATCCTTCTGCGATGGAGGGAAATATTCAGCCTTCCCCCTCCTTGTGCAGGAAGCCATCAGACTTCTTGGAGGAAAAAATACAGAAGGTATATACCTTATTTACGGCCGGAGCTAAAACAGCAGAGCCACAAGCACAGGGAATCCTAAATGCCAAGGGCACCCTCTCAGAATTTCTCCCTATCTCTCCGCAAGATTTACTGGCTGAAATCCTGAGATGTAAGTCTGGCTCTCCTGAGGGTCCATGTCCCCCTAAGTTCTTGAGGGCAGTGGCTCACATGATTACCCAGTTGTAAATCACATTTGTAATACCTCGCTGTGCACCAGCATTTTCCCTGATATTTGGAAACAGGCTCTTCTACTGCCCCTATTTTTAAAAAAAAAACAACGCTGACCCTTTGGAGCTTAGCAACTACCGCCCCATCTCACTACTGCCAGCACCCACAAAGATGCTGGAAAAACTGGTACGCCAACTCGCCAATTTCATAAAAGCTCCTGCACGACAATCAGTCTGGCTTCCGGTCGGGATATAGCACCAAGACTGCACTAGGGGAGGTGGCGGAATCCGTAAGAATGATTGTAGACCCAGGGCGTCAGCGATGCTGGTCCTTTTTAGATCTATCCGCAGCATTCAACACGGTTGCTCACCCAATCCTACTGGACAGACTCAAACAGCTGGGCTGGTGGGGGGGTTGTACTCTCCTGGATCCAGTCTTCCCTTGAAGACTGATCGTAAAGGGTCTTTCCCCAACCCATCAATCGGAACCTAAGCCACTGAGTTGCTTGGTGACTCAGAGCTCTGCTGTGAGTCCATTGCTCTTCAACACCTATCTGGTACCACTTTTCACTCTCATTGCATCTTGGGATGTAAAAGCAGTCTCCTATGCTGAGGACAGCCAGCTGGTGTTCTCTTTTAAGGATCACAATGTTGATTCTTTTGCCAGATTTAAAGGGTGCCTGAAGGACATTTCGAGCTAGATGAATAACAGCAGCTTAAGCTTAATGCAGAGAAAACAAAGGTCTTCTTTTTCGGCCAGATATCCCCGCCCCCGCTGGACTATGGTGGTCAGTAGTAATGGGATCGCCCCCTTTATTATTATTAATTCACATTTGATAAAGCGCATGGCTACCCTTAGGCATCCCAGCGCTAGAAGCAGCAAGTGAAGGAGAACAGTCTCAAGCCAGGTTCTGAAACGAGCCATGTTTTTAGTTGCTTCCGAACTAAGAGATGATGGGTCAATGAACGGAGATAGGTAGGGAGCGTGTTCCATAATCTCAATGCATTGTAGGCGAATATACGGCCTTCCGCATGTGCTCTTTTAATTTTAGATACTGTTACCAAGAACAAATTAGCTGATTGCAGGCATCTTGAGGGACAGTGAAAGACCATAAGGGTAAAATTGAATTTAGGGCCAATCCCCCAGAGGGTTTTGTGCGCTATGCATAAAGATTTGAACATTATGTGTTCCTTTATTGGTTGCCAGTGCAATGATTTCAGCACAGGTTTAGCAGACTGTGATCTGGGAATGTTGTGCATCAACCTGGCTGCACAGTTCTGCACAACCTGCAGTTTTCTTGTGGTGGCCTTTGGGTGCCCAGGTAGAGAGAGTTTCCATAATCTAACCGGGACAACACCAGTGCTTGTAACATGGTCCTTCGAGCAGTTTCGGGAAGCAATGGGAGAACTTTCCTCATCTGTCTGATGATGCCGTAACAAGCGGCTGCTAATTGTACTGCTTGGTGGTCAAATTTAAGTGGCCTATCCAGCCATACTCCCAGGCTTTTAATCTTGTCTTTGGGTTTTGGAGACGGGCCAAGACATTTGGGCAACTCAGTGCGGGAGTAGTGATGGAGTAGTTCCCTAGGATAATTAACTGTGTCTCCTCTCCATTGAGCTTGAGGCACGACTGGTCCATCCAGGTGCCCACCGTTCCCAAGCACGATTCCAAGTTGGATGGTGCCTTCTTAAGATGACTTAAAGCTACCACTAGCTGTTTTTTGTTTGCATAGGTCACAATCTGGATCCCATATATACCTTTGCCAGCTATAACAGCGAAAAACTTGGTTGTCAAGTGGGAAATGGACATTCCTTTCTCGGCCCAAGTCTATTATATATTATCCTCATGCTTCGGGAAGCTGAGAAGTTTAAGGGAATTTTTGCACTTATTACTGGAGTAAAGCTGAAGGGTCATAGTCCACGCTACTGTGACATCTTGGCTGGACTACGCAAACAGTCTTTACCTGGGTTTGAATTCCTATTTGATCAGTAGATTATAGATGGTACAGAATGCGACAGTGAATTTAATACAGAGAGTCCCGTTCCATCACCACATCTCTCCCCACATCAGACCACTTCACTGGCTCCCTGTAGCTAAAAGGATGCAGTTAAGTGCCTTTCCTGTTTTGCACAACAGCGGACTGTAATCTCTCATGCACAGGCTCTGCCTATGTCAACAAAAACACACTCTGTGATCCAACTCCCAGCACCTGCTCTGTGTTCCTCGCTATGCTAAGTCCTGAATGGGAGAAAGGTCCTTCACAGTGAAGACGGGCAGATTGCGCTCCCACATGTGCTTGGTCAAGGCAGAACGCGAGTTCAGGAAGGCCCTGAAAACTTGGATTGCTAATAAGACCCTAGATTTTGACCTTAAACCACGTTGAACTAGAGTCCCACGATGGTGCCTAGATATATGTAACTAGCTACCACTCCATTTATTTCCACAAAATAATAGTTGTATACTTGGTTACTGGATGGTATTTTTTTTAAAGTATTTTAATTGGAAAATATTCCTGCTTCGCTAGTTTCACCAGCTCACTTATGTCCCAGATTGACTTAGCATATGGATACTTTTTTATGACTTGTTAATCAACACGTGTGGCAACATTCACTCCCTTAAACCGCTCCATTGGATTTGCCATTTTCTTCTTTTTTAACACCTTGGCTGCTAGGCGTTTTCCCCCTCCTGTGCTGGGAATTACCATTTTGCTGTTCCCATGAGCTCAGCACACGACACCCGTGGGTGATGACGAGCTGAGCTCGTCATCAGCATCGAAAGGGTTAAGCCATGTTTTGTGTTTCTTTTCACGTTTTGCAACTCTAGTGTCTTCCCAAAAGTGACTCTTCTAAAACTTGTGGGGGCTTCCCCTGGCTTTGTAGATGATTTCCTCAAACTTTGCATATTTGTCACTACCTCTCGGTCATTGTTCCCGTGGACTCCCCGGGATCACAAATGTCTCTTTGTGGATTTGCCATCTTCTTAAAGCTTGATTCCACAGCTATACTGCAGATCATTGCGCTCAGACAGCTTACCGTTCAGCTGGTAGTCACCTATGGCAAAGTAAGTGCTGCGTGTGGGTCCCAGCAGTCCATGATTCGCCTTAAGAGGTAGGTTTGCCATGCCTCTAAGAATAGAAGGTCTGCTGCTTTGCAAGCATCGTCATGTGGGCAACATCATGGAGACTCCTCCCCTCTCGCCCCTGAGGAGAAGATTCTTGCAGAGAGCTGTGCTTCACGCTAGGCCGGGTGGATGCACGTCTGCATAATTTGAACACAGTTTATTTTGAGGTGAGTGAGGACAATCTTCCCCTCATGCGCTCCAAATACAATCTGCAGTGTCCATTGAGCCGTAAAGCATAATTCCCATAGTACAATTAGCTGTATTTTGACCTTATTTTCCCTCTGTGCTTTCACCTCTTAAAAAAATGAAGTTGGTGGCTCACTGGGTGTAGTCCGTGCTTGAGAAGGCCTTGCTAGAATATAAGACTTTATGAAACTCATTGGGTGTAGTCAGTGCTCGAGAAGGCCTTGCTAGAATATAAGACTTTATGAAACGAATTTCTACCGTTCCTCCACACACTTAATCCAGTTCCCACTTAATTGTAATTTTCAATGCAGACTGAGGTTCCCACATACCCAATATGTACGTATTCTCACAGAGAGCGAGTTACTCCCGCGGTGTGAAGTGGTTTCATTTTGAAGTCACATCAGTGATCACAAGGATACCGCTCACCTCTGAAGTCACCGAGAAGTGTTGCTGGCGCGCGCAGCCCCCATTCATCATCCCCTCACGTCCACCATTGTACACTTTTAATTGGTAGGCTCCAGATGTATTATTATTTTTCCTGAGTTATTGATATGCTGTTAACTCCTGGGCGTCGGAGCGCAGCGGAGCAGCACGGCAGTTATGAAAGTCATCAATAGCAAGTGGGGGGGAAACTGTGTTTCCTCCTCAGTCCATATATTCTCGCCAACATGCTTGTTGGTTTTAATAGATTCCTCATCTTCGAACCAGAAAATGTTGTTACAAGAAGAATAGGCTCAAAAAAAGGCGCTCTGCGTGTTAAATGCACTTCCTTATTTTCGGTTTACCGGTTTGTTAATTGTCAGAAGCAGAGGGGAAGGACTGACATGTTTTCTTGGTAAAGACTTGCTCTGCTTACCGAACCGGCTTCATTTCCCGACCGTCCACTCCCAGCGTGTGTCTCCTGAATTTTTAACTGACTTGTTTTCACTTTTTTGTGATAGTTTCGAAATTAGCGTCAGAAGGTTAAAGCTGATTTGTGCCACGTTTCTTGATCAATTTGTCGGTATATGGCCAAGTATTTTTTCACATATAAAATATTATAAATTTGCCTTTATTAAATATGACAGTCACCCTTGAAAGATGCTACCAAGCTTGCAATCTATAAAACGGAACAGCGATTTCAGCAAATAAACATGCATGATGAAGTCTGGTGGATGGAACCACTTGATCCCCTGTACTTAACTCTTAGCCTTTTTTTTTTTTTTTTTTTGAAAACCTTTATTTAGCACTGTTCATAATACAAATACGGGCCTACAACCATCCGGCCGGCCACGACACTTCTGAAGCTTGATAGCAGATTATACGTCCACTCAGTAGCTCGTCAGCACATGAAAGCATACAACATACGGTACAAGAATTCCACGTGTACCAAGTGTCAGGAGATATGAAGGTTAATTTAAAATTTTTTATATAAGGAGATACAGAAACTAGAACGGATCAGTGTACAGCACATGTATTCAGGTAATAAATGGGCAACGTTCAACAGGAGAGTCCACTAACAGTAACATATCTAAAATGGCGGCACAAACTAAGATACCAGGATAGTAAAACGAAACGAAGTGTGCCCCCCAACCGTCACCCTCCTACCAGCAGCACCACCCACCGACCCAAGAAACACAGAAGAAAGAGGAACAGAAAAGGAGAAAAAGAGGCACCATAGAAATTAAAAAACCGAATCGAGGAAGACCCCCCACCCTACACGCATGCCGAGGCTATGGCCTACCCCCCCCCCCTAGCAGTGTGTCTGTCGCCCCAAAGGAAAACCCGAAATATAGGAGCAAGTAGAGAAAGAAAAAGGAAAGATAATAAATTGTTTATATAAAGAGATACAGAAACTAGAACGGATCAGTGTACAGCACATGTATTCAAATAATTAATGGGCAACGTCCATCAGGAGAGCCCACCAACAGTAACATATCTAAAATGGCGGCACAAATCTAAGATACCAGGATAGTGAAACGAAACGAAGCGTGCCCCCTAACCGCCACCCACCTACCAGCAGCTCCTTCCACTGACCCAAGAAAGCACAGAAGAAAGAGGATTATAAAAGAGAAAAAGAGGCCCATAGAAAATAATAACCGAATCGAAGAAGACCCCCCACCCTACACGCATGCCGAGGCTATGGCCTGCCCCCCCCCTAGCAGTGTGTCTGTCGCCCCAAAGGAAAACCCGAAATACAGGAGCAAGTAGAGAAAGAAAAGGGAAAAGTAATAAAAAGTCCAGAAATGCACGGTAGCACGTAGGGAGAGGGGGAAGAATACACTACCCCACTACCCCCAGGAAAAGGAAAAGTGGGGAGGAGCCCACCCTGCAACCGAACTCCCGGCACCCCTCACCGCCGAGATCTCCCGCACCAACCACCTTACATTGACAAGAAACTGTGCCCCCAGTCAATCCGAAGTAATAACAACCAGAACCTCAGTCCGGCGCAAACCCCCCCCCCCAGCAGGTAATATAAACAACTGGAGAAATCGACAATAACGTGCAGCAAAAACCAGGATATTAAAGGTTACTCAGCCAGTAGTGAAAAACATAAGTCAGTCCAGGTCCACGCCAGCCGATCCAATCACGACAACAACAATATTCCCTCAACCCTGACCAGACCGGCAGAAGCTCTCCAGGCCTGTCCACTGCTGCGAGGCGCCTGTAACCAGGACAAAGAGGCAAGATGGCCGCCTACTCGGAGGGAGAACGATGAAAGTTCCAATCGCCATAGTGACCAAAGCAGTACATAGACAGACCCCGGGGGCTCCATTGGTAGGGGCAGCGAGTGACACAGGTAACGATGAGAAGGAGGACCTGGGCCCCGGTGGATAGTTCATAGGCGAAGTTGTCTCGTAGAAGGTAGAGGGTGTCTCTGCTACTGTTGCAACGTCCATGGGCAGACACTGTACATTGTATCCAGGAGAACGCCTCTCCGTCCTCACCACCGTCGGCAACAATGTATCCTCTCCAAGTTGGAACAGGGACGGCGGGGAAACCTCCAGCCGGGATCGCCCCTTGCCTGGGAGCGTGTCATCAAATCTTCGGACCAATGCCCGGGCCGTGCTCCGCATTTCAGCCCTCAAGTCCATGAGAGCGGCCAGGACGTCTCCACAGGTCGGGTCACTCCGCGTCGGTAGCCGGTCCGCCACATCCCCCGGTTCACTCAATTCGGCCACTGGTCCCGGGGCGCATGGGCCCCCAGTCTCTGCAGTCCCCGGATCAGCCAACGCATCGGCCCGGAGGACAGGCGCCATGTCCGTGCCTGCAGCCCCCAAGAAAGGACAATGCGGGGACGAGAGCGGCCTCGGTAGAGGCAATAACGGAGCCGCCGGGGGAACTCCGTGAGCAACTGGGGAGCAGCACCGGATGGGAGTCCTCTACACGTCCCGTGGGGAACCGCCGTCCACCACGGTGAAGCGCTCCAAGATGGAGGCCGCCCAGTTCACGACGGGGATGGCGGGGGAGTGACGACCATGAGGGGGGGCCTCCGTGTCTTCCACGCCACGAGCTGTACTAAGGAGAGTCCGACCCAGTTGGAAGGGTCCGACTCCGGTAGTCCGAGCAACGCTCTACGCCCCCAAGGTCCACAGCGTTGCACCAGCCCGTCTCCCCCTATACGTCTCACGGCGTCCAGCGGTGGCAATCAGCGCAGGGTCCAGGGGAAGCGCCGGAGGTCAGAAAACTTCGAGTCTGCCACCGATTCCGCCGGTAAAGATACCGGAAGATAGCCAGTCGATTCAGCGCCACTATTCCACGCAGGTAGGTCGGTGCAGGGCAGGATAACTGATCAGGATGTCCAAGGGAAGCCAGACGGCTTGCGGAGCCGGGAGCTCAAGCGTCCGTCCCGTCCGCCATCTTGGCTCCTCCCCGACTCTTAGCCTTTTTAATGACAAACGCACTTACAAATATAGGATGTGTGGAACTTTTTTAATCGATTGTAGGAGCTTTTAAATATCCATATATCTACAAAGATTTAGCACATCGCTGGCTCTTCAGAAGTCTTTACCTAATTGGATTAAACGGACAATGCACTTACTTGTCTTTGTATAAACTGAGAATTCCTGGACCCTCTAGTACCGTGGGATTGAAAGGTATTATCATGGATTAGGTTGTGTGTTGTATTTTGGTAAGCTGTGAACAACCCATGATACAATCTGATGTGTATTGCTGTTGAGGCAATGTTCTTGTCCAGGTGGGCAGCGCTTGTATGTGATTAGCGTAGGAGGAGAACTGGAATCGGAATGATATGATGACGTAGGATTGCGCATCAAGTTCAATGTTGTAGATGATGAAAAAAGTGCAAATGTTTGCGGACACTGCAAGTGAGTGGCAAGTGGTGGAAGAAATGGTTGCTGACTCGGACCAATCAAAGAGGAAGCAGAACAGCCTGTTCCCCTGATGGAGAATGTTTTGCAGATGGTGAAAGGAAATCATAATGTTTTTATATTGTTGGATAGGTCATGATAGTGTTTTTGGGGGCGATCTGCTTTTGGTCTGTCCGTAGATGACATGGCCTGCCTTGAAAGGACCCTACAAATTGTGAGTTATTAAATTATCAGAGATGTACACTCTGTCAGCCTTTTTACAGATCATGCCAATTGTGAGGAAGTGAGACATAAGGGAATAATTATGGGAGCCAGGTGGGCTGAGGGATGGTGTCTTCAGAAGGTGAATGATAGTACAATGTTTGTGGTCAGCTTTTTTTATGCTGAAGGGCAATGGTTATTTGGTGATGTCTGGGAGTAATTGGGGTCAGTAATGGTTTTCATGATAGAGCTGGCTTTGAGCTTGAGGGGTTTTCTGGAGGATACTGATGACATGTTTTCTGGGTGTGGATGTGTATCTTTTGAAAATAGAGTTGGGCGAGCCACTGGAAGCTCAAGCCTGAAGGCTGGCACTGACTCAACTCAGGGTTCTGTTAAAACCTCGAGCCCAGGACGAGCCGAGCTTTCTTGTACCTTTGGACTTCTTCCCTCGCTCTTCTACCCTCAAGCACAAAGAGAGGTAAAAAAGCATTAACATTTCAGGTAAAAAGTGTAGCCAAATATATACTCGTTTAGTGGCTAATGTGTACAAAGTAAAACTACAAAACCTTGATTAATTGCGCTTCCTCACTTAACCAAATAGTGTGATGATAAGCAAATATTTTATTTTGTTGACACTCCTGTTCTTTACTATGCCAATTAAAATCACCATCAAAAACCTGATTTCCAAATACCAGCTGTGCAAAAACCTGTTGTGTTGAATAGACTCTAATGCTGTTCTATCTACAAGAATCTGGGCCACATACAGGGATCATGTGACAATTATCTTGCCTCGTAGATTCAATAATGGCAAAGTACTTCTCAGTGCAGCGCTATAATAGGCATATTAATGTCAACGTTTCCACATGTGAAAGAAATATATTTCTTTGAATTGAGATTTGACTTCATCATATTTTATGTGATTGAAGTATGATTTACTTGGCAAACATTTTCAGGACTTGTATTGTGCACGGGCTCTAAGAGCAAAGCCAAACACGTGGCTAACCCTGTTAATCTGTTGGCTGACACACCTCTAGTCGTAAATAAAGGAGTAGCAAAAGGAGGGGATTTGCCCAAAAACCAACTAGTGTATTCTGTAATGCTTGTTGGATAGTTTGTTCCAAAGGTCACACATTGCAGGGTTTTCATTTTTGTGGGGTTTGATTGGTAGTTTCTCGAAGAATGTAAAATGTTTAATTTTGTAAACTCACATCTTTGGAGATTTTTTTGAAATAATTATTTGTCTTTTGTGGCTTTGTTCAGTGTTTTGTAAGTGCAGGATAATTGTATGTTTCTGCATTTCACTTCACGATTGCAGGATGAACGCTGATTGTATTCAAGGGATTTGGTTAGGAGGTTGAGAACTACCAGTTTTGGTGTGAGAATTTAATAAGCATATGTTTTAAGGGTGAGTACTTAGTATGAGAAGGGTATATGGTTGTCGAAGACTTGAGTAAATCTGTTAGATGAGCTTTGCTGTATCAGTGTAGGAGTTGAGGGTGCCCAGCATGAAGTGGGTGTTTTAGGCGAAAAATGTATTGTGGGCATTGAGGGGGAGCTTCTTTCAACCTATACAGTGGTTTTGGGACAGTTCTGCAGGCACGTTTTGTTGGGTTAGCTGCATGCGTAAAAATAGATGAGCTGTGTAGCTTATTTATAAGACGGGTTGAGCAGAATATACAGCAGTGATCAAGCTCTGGCACATCTTAGGTGAACCGTGTGACTGTAGCCAAAGGTAAGTTGCTCAAAGGTAATAACTTAGGACTGTTGAGGGCTGATGTGTAGGATAGGTATGTCCTCAGCCCTGGTGTTGAAATTATAAACAACAATACCGAGGCTGAATATGAAAGAGACCTAGTATATTAGGTCCATGAAGCCATTGGTAAATAAAGTGCATGGTTTAGGTGTCCAGAATAATGAAAATCTTGAGATTTTTAGGGTCCTGCTTTTTAGCAGGTGGTCCTAGTGGCCTTGAATCAAGATATGATGAGATTGTGAGATGTCTGTCCGAGGATCAAATGATTTAGAGGGATGTTTCATACTGATTCTTATTAGGATTTTGTAGACTGCACAGCTACCCATATAAGTGTCCTGGCGCAAAGGTCCTGTAACCACCAATCATAAGAGGTGAGAGATAAAAGTTCAGGTTAAACATGCAGTTTTTTAGGCACCGTTTGAAGGAGCTCTTGTCTTTGGTGGCCTGTAGATGATGGGGAAGTGCGTTCCAGCTGGAGGTAGCAAGGGCTGATTCCCATTGCAGAAAGTAGTGTTAATGTGGTAGATATTTGTCCCTGGTAGAATGACTGATTACTTTGAGGCTGTAAGTTTTGCTTGGTTGGACTCAAGCAACTGGTGTCCACCCCCACCCACCTCGCCGGACACACACTCGACGCCGTCTTCTCATCCAGCACAGACATCGACTTCAGCCACGCCACAGAGCTTCAATGGACGGACCACAGCTGCGTCCACTTCACCTTCAAGAGAACAACGACCCACCAACACCAGCAACACACCGCCCGCAGAAGCTGGAACAAGATCACAGCAGACCAGCTCGCCACCTCCCTGAGCCAACACCCTCCGGCCAGCTCAGCGAACCCCAGCCAGGCCGCCGATAACATCACGAAGTGGATCAGCAACTGCGCGGACGAACTCGCCCCGCTGAGGACCCCGCCTAGCAGACCCGGCAGCAAGAAGGCCCCATGGTTCACCGACGAACTCAAGAGCTCCAAGAAGAACTGCCGAGCCCTCGAGAAAGTCTGGAAAAGGGATCCGACACCGGACAACAGGACCTCCTACAAACTTGCCACCCGGAAACACCACCAGCTGATCCGCGCCGCCAAGAGAACAGCATTCAAGGACCGGTTGGACAACAACGCACACAACAGCAAGGAACTCTTCAACATCGTGAAAGAGCTTTCCAACCCCAACGCGGGAAACAACGACATCACCCCATCGCAAGACCTCTGCAACTCCCTGGCTTCATACTTCCACAACAAGATCGCGGACATACACAGCAGTTTCAACAACCAACCAACGCACACCACGACCGACCAGCCAGCCCCCCCCACCACCACCCTCCACGCCTGGACCCCGATCAGCACAGAAGACACCATCCGCACGATGAACTCAATCCACTCCGGATCACCAACCGACCCCTGCCCCCACCACATCTTCAACAAGGCCGACGCTGTCATCGCACCCCACCTGCGAGACATCATCAACACATCCTTCGACACCGCCATCTTCCCCGAGAGCTGGAAACACGCCGAACTCAGCGCTCTACTCAAGAAACCAACAGCGGACCCCACCGACCTCAAGAATTACCGCCCCATCTCGCTTCTCCCGTTTCCAGCCAAAGTCATCGAGAAGACCGTCAACAAGCAGATGGCCGCCTTCCTCGAGACGAACGGATCCCTCGACCCCTCACAGTCCGGCTTCCGAGCCAAACACAGCACCGAGACCGCCCTCATCGCCGCCACCGATGACATCCGAGCCCTGATGGACAATGGAGAAACAGCGGCCCTCATCCTCCTAGACCTCTCCGCGGCATTCGACACGGTCTGCCACCGCACCCTAATACGGCGCCTCAGCAACATCGGAATCCAGGACAAGGCGCTGGAATGGATCATCTCCTTCCTCGACGGAAGAACACAGCGAGTCCGCCTACCACCATACAAGTCAGAGGCCTCCGAAGTCATCTGCGGCGTCCCCCAAGGATCATCCCTGAGCCCCACCCTCTTCAACGTCTACATGAGCCCCCTCGCGGCCATCGTACGCAAACACCACCTCAGCATCATCTCCTACGCCGACGACACCCAGCTGATCCTCTCCCTGACCAACAACCCCGCCGCCGCCAGAGCCAACCTACACGAAGGGATGAAAGAGGTAGCCGAGTGGATGACGACCAGCCGCCTGAAACTGAACTCGGACAAGACGGAGGTCCTCATCCTGGGCTCCTCTCCCTCCGCCTGGGACGACTCCTGGTGGCCTCCCGCCCTGGGCACCGCACCCAAACCGACAGACCATGCACGTAACCTGGGCTTCATCCTGGACTCCTCCCTCTCCATGACCAGGCAAGTCAACAGCGTCTCCTCGGCGTGCTTCAACATCCTACGCATGCTACGGAAGATCTTCTGGTGGATCCCCACAGAGACCAGGAAGACCGTCACCCAGGCCCTCGTCACCAGCCGACTGGACTACGGCAACGCCCTCTACGCCGGGACCACCGCCAAGCTCCAGAAGAGACTCCAGCGGATCCAAAACGCCTCAGCCAGACTCATCCTCGACATCCCACGATCCAGCCACATCTCCGGACATCTGAGAGACCTTCACTGGCTCCCCATCAACAAGAGAATCACCTTCCGCCTCCTCACCCACGCACACAAAGCCCTACACGACCAAGGCCCGAGCTACCTCAACAGCCGAGTCAACTTCTACGCTCCCAAACGCCACCTCCGATCAGCCAACCACGCCCTCGCCGCCGTCCCCCGCATCCGAAGAGCAACTACAGGAGGAAGGTCCTTCTCCTACCTGGCCGCCAAGACCTGGAACTCCCTCCCGTCCGACCTGCGCCTGACCCAAGACCACCTCTCCTTCAGGAAGAAGCTGAAGACCTGGCTGTTCGAGCAGTAGCGGCACCCCCCCCCCCCCCCCCCCCCCCCCAGCGCCTTGAGACCCTACGGGTAGGTAGCGCGCTCTACAAGTGTCACTGATTGATTGATTGATTGGTTGTAACTTTCTGATGTGGGCTCCAGCATCTTAGATGAAGTCTTGAAGCCATGGACCTGATTAGATAGCTTAATGTGGATTGTGTGAGTATGTTAAGAGAAGTAGTAAGAGGGCAGAGAGTATCGCTGAATTTAGTTGGTTAGTGGGCAGAAGATGCAGATGTAGCTGGGGCTGCTAGTAGTACATGGGGGCTTGACATAGCATATGACTGGGGCTTACAAGCACAGATGAGCTTGCCTTGGTACACCATTGGTTCTCCTGCTGCATGCAGTCGCACTGTGGCCACTCTGAAATTGTCTTTTGTTCATAGCAGTGGCTGACTACATAAGTCTGTTCATGTGGATGTTCCATTGGCACTGTTTGGGTTCCCATCTATTGGGAGAAGATGGGAGGCTGGAATGAGATTGTCTAACTGGATCGTCAATAATATTTTAAATTTCTGTTAAATAGGCACCAATGTCAATACCTCCATGAACATTGCGTGGGCTTCGGGACATCTAGGGGCATATCAGGAAACACAATTTTAAGGATTACCTATTTGAAAGTGGATTAGAGTTGGTGTGTATACGTTATTTAAAGCCGGATAACAAGACTAAGAAGCTTCTTCCACTTGTCTGCAACCCCATTTTCTAATATAACATTCTCTAGGGATTAGGCAGTTTTCTAAGACTTCAAATGTTACATAGTGGTGACCTATCATCCTATCTAGTTTCACTTCTCCTCCTTAAATCGTAGACACTTGTTTATAGTGGCCAATCCCTCCTCTGTTGTTGATGTTACAAAGAAATATTAGCCATAATAATAGTTAATATTCACCACTTTCAGTGGCTATCTGTTATTTAATCTATTCAATTTTTCTGTCCTTGTTTTTTCTGTCTACCACTCTATCCATTCACAGTAGTTTCCTTTCTCCTTATGCGTTATCTCATATCACTTTAATTGGATCTCTTCTCTTAAACCACCTCCCAATATTCCTTTCTTCTTCAGATCTAAGATTGCCTTTCTTCCTCTTTGACTAGCTTACCTCATGCACCATCCCTCTTGCCTCCATCTGTCTTTGTCTTTAACTGCACTATTCTTTGACTGTTACTCTCTTTCCGGTCCGCTTCCGCTTAGGTGGTCTCTCGGACTCTTCTATTTCCATTTTCCTAGTTGTTTCTTCTTTCTGTTCAGGGCCCTGTTCTGTTACCGTCATGTTCTTCTTTTGTCTTCAACCCAAATCATCTAGGCCCACCGTGCTCTTCCACTGATGTCTCAAACTGTCTCTATAATAAAATTACCTTTTCTCTAGCCGCAAGCTGCTTTCCCCCTTCTGAAATATTCTTTTTAGATTTCAAGTGGCCACTGGTAGGTCATAAAGTAGAACTTGGTTAGATTGCTTTTAAGTGGGTGGCTCATTGGCAGAACGCCTAGGTAAACAAGTTTGCTGGAATTTCCATGATTAACCAAGCTAATTCCCTATATTTAGTGACAAAAAATGCTACCACCCATAAGAAATCTTATTTTCTCTCACACACTTCTAAATAAAGATATTCTTCCTTTCTCTGTCGTTCTCTTTCTCCCTCTGTTCTTTTGATGAGCGTTTGAATCTATAACGATTTTAAATGTAGCTCATCGATACAGTGTATTTTCTTCATTCTTATTAGTTTTTCTGCCTTGTATCACATCCTTAAACACTGTGCATCATGGGTAATCTAATTAAATATCAAGCACCTTTTATTCTGCCTATGTTAAAAACACAAATTTATAAGTACTGAGACACTGTCTTCCCAATCTAATGCAGAACTACAACACAAACTCTAGCTATGCTTTTACTTTTGTTTCTTTGAAATGGTTTAGAGCACAAAACCCTCCATTATTTGGTTCCTTATATCAAAACGCCCGCATTCATTCATCATTGCTGATGTTAGGAATGTTTCCAAAAATTTGCTTCCGTTTTGAATGCAGTGTTTTTCCTTGGCCCTGCTGCTAAATCGCGCATGTCATTTTGATGATGAATTAACCACAATATATTAAGATTACTTTTTTTTCCTTTCTATATTCTTTAGCTTGACAGCTGATTGTAGCCATGCCTATAACTATAAATGCTAACATCATCTGATTGAAACTTCTATGGAATAAGTTTATAATGTGACGCTTAAAGCAACCACTAACAGCATGGTAGTGGATATGTTTCTGATGTGTTATGTGATTTTACTTTATCACTACGCATGGATTAGGACGACGGCCTCCAAAAATAGAGCTGGAGTTATATTAGACCATGACTAGATGGTACATTTTATTGGTCTTTTATTGACTTGGCAACATTTAAGCAATATAATCCACAGGGGAGTGCACTCTCAGATAGTTATTGACCATTGCAAAGTGGAGGCCACTTCTACAACCTAGTCAGGAGCTACCTGTCAGTGCCCTCCTCCTTTGATAATATTGCTATTGTAAATCAGACCCTTAAAATTTACAATATTTAGTATAAGGTATGCATAGTGAGGGATTCTATTTCTTTCATAATGCTTTTCTAACCCTGCTTAAAACTAATTTATAATTGGTGTTCCTGTTTTTTTTTTCTTTCAACTACTCAATTCTCTGTAATGCCACCAAATCTTAATCCAAAACAATTCCTTAATATGGTAATACAGCTGTTTGCTTTTATCAATAAAAGGCAATATAGGGTTGTTATTTAGAGATTAGGTCTCTCTATGTCTTAAAATAACAGTCAGATAGTCATTCAGAGAGCTAGCTTCCAGAATATGTGACTCTAACCAAGCAGTAAATAGACAGGGCATCGTTACATCTTTTCTGTGATCGTCAGCAGCCAACATTAGATGTTTCACCATTTGAAGGGGTTTTAACATGCTTACATAGTCTTTTTTTTGTTGGCTGTGCGCATGTTGCTTTGGGATACATTTTGTAGCTGCTTTTTTCTGAATTTTGAAATTAGTTTCTCTTCACTTAGTATTTTTCACCATCCTTCTTGGAGACCAGTTTCTTTTTACACCACTTTCTGAGGTAACACGTAACCTGAACTTTGATGTTTTTCCGTTCACATCAAAAAAGTTTGTGTAGATACTTTGCCTACAATTAGAAAGTGTTTTAAAAAAATATATATTTGAGTCATTACTCTACATATCAACACTTTCAAACTGGAAAATGCGAGATTTTGTGGGGAATAAATTGGGACTGTATTTTCTCTATTGGTTTATATTGAGGTAGAGGCAATTTTGAGCTTGAGAAAAGAAAGCATTTTTTACTTTGAAAAAATATGCAGTCTCCTGCTGAATCAGGTCTGTTGGCATTAACGGTCACTACCTCCTTGGACCTTACGGACTTTACCACGCATGGATAAGTTGTTGTGATATTCAACAACTTCACCCACCTCATTTTGTAGTTTGATGACTCGAGTGGCAAAAGTGACGTGAGCAGGTTGATGACTTCATGGTATAGCTGACACAGGCATGGTAGATGGCCATATATGGAATCTTTGACTGGGTCCTAAAGACGTTTGTTGCGCTGGCCTCACGTTTCTCTCACCTGTAACGCGATCCTGACTGTAGCTTAATTCAGACATTGGCAGGGGCCTGTGTTTGCTTTCTAAGCCTTTTTGTCAAACTAAAATAGTGTCCTATGGAATAAGTGGGAGGATTGTTGCAACATGCCATCACATGTGATACTGTAGGCTTGTATGATGTAGTCGAAGATAAGGCTGTCGAAAGTATCCGTTTGTGTTCGTTCATGCATTGATATAAACAGGAATATTTATTGAAAAGTGACTGTGTGGTAAATTCAACATCATCTGTAGTTGCAGGATACCTATGTAAAGGGATTTAAAGCACTGGCTACGTATGAATTTATCTGGGAATATTAAGAAAAATGTGGAGGTGTGCCATTAAGAGTGCAGCCCATCTTTTAATACGTTATGATATTGTTTTTGACAATCTGATCAGTGTTTAATATTAACTGGACTTATCTTTACATGTTTAGTGTTGCTAGGTTGTACCAGTATTAGTGTAGACATATCTTTGCGCACCTGCACGTTTAAATGTTTAACGTTTCTTAATTTTACTACATTTTATTGAAAACAGCTGTACATACATGCAGGCGGCCGTACTAATTACATGCTTTATAGTGTCAGAGAAATGCTGAGTTTTAGCGCATCTTATGCTCAGCAGCTGTCAGATTAGATATACACTTTGCCTCAGTCTTTTCATCCTGCATTGAAACCCCCGGGATGTTTAGTGGTTTATTGTGCTACAATTTTTAGGTTTTATATTTTAGTGCTCATTGTGCAACAGCAGCGTTTCTCAGATCCTAGCCAGAACTAATGCACTGCTCTAAGGGGTCTTCAGGCTACATTCCACTGACGGTGGTCATCGTGTTCTTGCATTTTCTATAGGGCGGTAAGTGTGTTGAAATTGTACACTACTCGAGTTTTCTGCGTGTAGAAAATACACAGTTGGTGTTAAATGTGCTTGGGAACGATCATCAGTGTGTCTAGGCTGAACCAAAGCTGTGTGCCACTCAAGGTATACCATGTCCTTTGGTCTGTGCGCATTTCTGTTATTGATTTAATGTTGGTTTATTGCTGTTTTCTTTGTTCACACAGTAGTGTTCATCAGGGAAATTCTAATGGATACTTTTAACTGCAGATTCCTCATCTTTAGAATATTCCCACGGTGACAGACTGGATCCTGACGTTTTTACAGCAGTGCTCCCACGTGTCGCTAGGTGGTGTGGGCAATCTGGGACGGTGAAGCGAAGCTGCATGTCGCCGAACACTGAAAAAAAGCCATGGACCTCACAGAAGTCCTGCATCAACTCCAAGTCGATAACACAGACTCGTACCCCGCTCTCAAAGCTACTCCTGCAATAGTTCCTCTTATCTTTTGAGATTGTTCAGTAAGTCCAAATTGAAGTCTAAGAAGAAGTATAAGAAGTTTAAGTGGGACTCCACTCCATATCACTCCTCTTTGTTTAAAGAGAAGTTGCACAGGCATCAAGCTGCCAACAAATATCTCCGATTCCTCAACTGGTCCAGTTGTGCCCGGGTTCCCCAACCCATCATCGATGCCGCAACAGATTGAGGCCTTTAAGGAGGCCATGTTTCATTTTTTTGGCACTCTTTTGGTCCTCTCTCATGTGCCCTCGGGCCCCAAGGATCCACATGGGTTTCCGGTCAAAATACTGCCAGTGTAGCTGTCCTTGGCACCGTCTATGTTCCTCGAACATGCATTGCCTGCATTGGTTCCTTCAACACCGATGCCGATCCTGGCTTCACAGGAGCTGGAGGTCAAAATGTTGCTTACTCGGACTCCTGTGTCCGACCTCAAGCCAAATCCTCTACTACTCCAACCAAGGTCACACCATTATTCCTATAGCACGTACACAGTTCCCATACACTGTAATTCAGACCAAACACTTACTCTTCCTAAATTCCTTCCTCCGGGGCTTTATGTTTTGTAGGCTCAAATTCTGATTAACCTGATAATGAAGATGGGATGATTTCACCCACACTATAATGATGATGATGATATGTCTGTGGACTTGCAGAAGGCCACAGATTTGGATACCTCCCCTCAAACAGATATGGTTTTGACACTTTGACCCCCAACGGAGAAGAGTGCATCATTTGCTGTGGTAATTTGAATAGTTAATTTTGCTGACTTGACCCTGTTTGCGCGTTGTGCTGCTTTGCATTCCACAACTGCATAATTATTTGTGCCTGCTGTCTGCCTGATCGCCGCTTAGCTTTACTTGCACTTTTATCAATTATTTCTGCTGATTTCACTCTGTTTGCGCGTTTGTTGTGCTCCCCCCTCCGCCTCCATTTTGTTTGTTGTTGTCGTCGTCTGTAGCCCGCCCCGCCTCCCAGCTGAGCCGCCCTCGCCCCTCCCCCTCCACTATCCACATATGACAGCTGTTCCCGCGCGTAGCGTTTACGCGCAGCGACCGCGCCCAATCCGCGCCGAAGGTGCGCCAAAGGTAAGCCCGTCTACGCCCGTCCGGGCCTGGCCCGCGCCCAGCGCCAGACCCCCTGTTCCTCGCATTGCCAGCCCTCCCGCATTACCTACGATGCCACCACCCTCCTAGCCCTTAACCCCGGCCGTCCCCCCAACTGCGTCCAAGCCGCTCCTGGACACACCCATGGAACTTTCTCATGCTACTCCTGCAGATTCATCGGCACCGTCAACATCTCCGCTACGATCACACCTCAGATTCCCGACCCCAACCACCTACAATGCATCTTGCTCAACACCCGATCGGTCCACAGGCACGCCATTGACCTATGGAATCTACTGGACACCATCTCTCCGGACGTCGCCTTCCTAACAGAAACATGGATGAACGCCTCCTCCGCCCCAGACATCACCATTGCCATCCCAGAAGATTATAAGATCATACGCAAGGACCGTACCGGCCACACAGGAGGAGGAATCGCTATCGTCCATAAGAAATCCATCCACATCTCAACCAGCTCTGACGTCAACCTCGCCAACTCTGAACACCTTCACTTCCAGATCCACATCGACCCCAAGACCACACTCAGAGGCACCCTCCTTTACAGGCCACCAGGACCCCGCGCACAATTTAGTGAGGACATCACGGACTTCATCACCCCACACGCCCTCCCCTCCAAAGATTACATCCTTTTGGGAGACCTCAATTTTCACCTTGAAAAGAACAACGACCGCAACTCCACCACCCTTCTGGACAACCTCGCCAACCTCGGACTTAAACAACTGGTCACTTCCCCCACCCACATCGCAGGTCACACTCTCGACCCTATCTTCACCTCCAGCAATCATGTCTCCTTCAGCCACACTACGGCTCTCCTCTGGACTGACCACAGCTGCGTTCACTTTTCCTACAACAAGCCTAAACCCAACAACTACCCCCAACCAACTCTGCAAAGAAACTGGAACAAAATCACCACCGACCAGATCTCCTCATCGCTTCTTCTAAACCCCCCAGCCCACTCCTCAAACCCCGACCAAGCCGCCACCAACCTCACCCTATGGCTATCCAACAGCGCCGACATCCTAGCACCACTGAAAAAGCGACAAAGCAAACTTGGCAGCAAGAAGGCATCATGGTTCAACGATGATCTTAAGAAATCCAAGAAACTATGCCGCTCCCTTGAGAAGGCCTGGAAAAAAGACCCAACCACCAGCACCAAGGACGCCTTCAAAAACGCCACCCGCATACACCACCAACTGATCCGAAAAGCCAAGAAAACCGCCTTCAAGGAATGACTAGATAACAACGCCAACAACAGCAAGGAACTTTTCAACATCGTCAAGGAATTTACCAATCCCTCGGCCAACTCTAACGACATCACCCCCTCTCAAGCACTCTGCGACTCCCTAGCCTCATTCTTCCACAATAAAATTGCAGACATCCACAACAGCTTCGACAACCAACCCGAAGACCAACCCACCCAACCATCTGCGGAACCTCCACCCCCCTCGAACATCCTTAATGACTGGAACCCAATCTCTACTGAGGACACCATCCGCCTGATGAACTCCATCCACTCAGGATCCCCCACAGACCCATGCCCTCACCACATCTTCAACAAAGCAGACTCCATCATAGCACCGCACCTCCGAGACGTCATCAACTGCTCCTTCAAATCCGCCACCTTCCCGGAAAGCTGGAAACAAGCTGAACTCAGCGCCCTTCTGAAAAAACCCACAGCGGACCCCACCAAACTCAAAAATTACCGCCCCATCTCGCTCCTTCCATTCCCGGCCAAAGTCATCGAGAAAGCTGTCAACAACCAGCTCGCCGCCTTCCTCGAAGCCAACAAATCCCTCGACTCCTCACAGTCCGGCTTCCGAGCAAAACACAGCACTGAGACCGCCCTCATCGCAGCAACAGACGACATTCGAACTCTACTGGACAATGGAGACACAGTCGCCCTCATCCTCCTCGACCTCTCCGCAGCCTTCGACACAGTCTGCCATAGCACCCTTCTACAGCGCCTCAGAAACGTTGGAATCCAAGGAAAAGCTCTGGAATGGATCACCTCGTTCCTCACCGTAAGAACCCAGAGAGTCCGCCTTCCACCATTCAAGTCAGTGGCCACTGAAGTCATCTGCGGCGTACCACAAGGATCCTCACTCAGTCCCACCCTTTTCAACATATACATGAGCCCCCTTGCGGCCATCGCCCGCCAACACAACCTCAACATCATCTCCTACGCGGATGACACTCAACTGATCCTATCACTCACCAATGACCCTAGCACCGCCAAAACAAACCTTCACGAAGGAATGAAAGAAGTAGCCGAATGGATGAAACACAGCCGTCTGAAACTGAACTCAGATAAAACAGAAGTCCTCATCTTAGGTACCTCCCCCTCCGCATGGGACGGCTCTTGGTGGCCAGAAGCCCTTGGAAAAGCACCCATCCCGACAGACCACGCACGGAACCCAGGCGTCATCCTGGGCTCCTCACTTTCAATGAACAGACAAGTCAACGCCGTCTCCTCATCCTGCTTCAACATTCTTCGCATGCTCAAAAAAACATTTCGTTGGATCCCCACCGAAACTAGGAAAACGGTCACCCACGCTCTGGTCACGAGCCTACTGGACTATGGAAACACCCTCTACGCCGGGACTACTGCCAAACTCCAGAAAAAACTCCAGCGAATCCAAAACGCCTCAGCCAGGCTCATATTAGACATCCCACGTAAAGAACATATCTCTGGTCACCTGAAAAACCTCCACTGGCTTCCCGTCAATAAGAGGATCACTTTCCGGCTCCTTACCCACGCACACAAAGCACTATACGAAATCGGACCAGAATGCCTCAACACACGACTGTCCTTCTACGCCCCCTCCCGCCAGCTTCGATCTTCCAACCTAGCCCTTGCCACTGTACCTCGCATCAACAAGACCACCATGGGAGGTAGATCCTTCTCCTACCTGGCAGCTAAAACCTGGAACTCACTCCCCACCCACCTTCGCCTTACCCAGAACCACCTAGCATTCAGAAAGCAACTTAAAACGTGGATATTTGACAAGTGATTCCCCACCCCTCCTTAAGCGCCTTGAGACCCTCTGGGTATGTAGTGCGCTATATAAATTCTATGACTTGACTTGACTTGAATTGACTAATTAGATGTGCAGCTGAGATTCTGGGCCTCCAGCTGTGTTCAGTTAAACTCAAAACAAATGTATTTACTGATATTTGATACCTCGTGCCAACCTTGCATGAGCCCTTGCTTCCATTTAATAAAGCCAACATTTGACACCCTTATGGGTACTTGGACTAAGACTTATTCTTGCTTACCTGTGAACAATCAGGTGACCAGGTGCAACCAATCAACACAAGGTGACCCAGAGTTTCTTATGCAGCACCCAACTCATGAAAGTTTGGTGGTTCCACCAGCAAAGTCAACTCTAATGTGTTCCCCACTACCAATCCAGAAAGGGAGTTGAAAAGGATTGAGGCATTGGGGAAGAGGATGTTCTTCTCTGCCATCTTCACGTGGAGGTCAGTCAGTGTAGTCTGCCTCCTAGGTAGTTTTAAGCATGGCCTTTGGTACGTGGCCAGTGAGTTCTTGATGGTGGTTCTAGAGGAGTTTTGGGCCTCTTTGGCTTAAACTGTTCGAGACCGACAGATGCAGTTAAATATGTCCTCGGAGCTGGCCTGGATACTACTGACTGCTTTGCAGTGTGCATTGGGTACTAGTGTGTTGCTCCGCTGCAGTGGGTGGATATGATTTACTGGCTTTTCTGGGGGTGTGCAATCATGTCTACTGCATATGCCATTTGATGAGACTCACCTGTTAGGGGAAAAGGCTGATTCTACCCTCAAACGCTTTAAAGAAAGCAGAGCCACAGCACGTTCATTGAACCTCAACAACCTGACCCTTCCGAGGCTAATCCAGAAGGTTGGAGTATAGACTCACCTCAAATTCCTCCTACATCAGAGTTGTTTTCAGAGGAGCACCTTTTCATCTTGCAGCAAGAGGTGCGGGTTCTACTGACTTAAGTGGCCAACAAGAGCGTGCTGCCCTTGAAGGTAGGGAATGGTTGTTACTTCTGCTATTTTCTCATGCCTAGGAAGGATGAAAGCCTTTATTCTATTTTAGATCATCGTCCTCTGAATACTTTCCTGCAGAAGAACAGATATATAATGGTCACCCTGGCCTAAGCACTGGATCTGGGCCACTGGATGGTTGCCTTGGACTTGCAGGACGTGTACTCTCATCTGCAAGTCCTATAGACGTTACCTGCGGTTAAAGGTGGCAAGGATCATTTTTCAGTTTGCCATGCTCCCATTTTTTCTTACCAGCTCTCTTTGGGTGTTCACAAAAGTGTTCACGGCGGTTGTCTCCTATCACATATTCAGAGCCCATTTACAATATCTTCTCTCGATCTGAAATTACATTGTTGCTGACAAGATTGTGCATGGCGGGGTTGCAAGTTATATATAGCAAAAGTGCTGCTGCATTGTGTGACATCGACTTTGCTTTTTATAAATCCGTTCAGAAAAAAAACCAGAAGTGATGATTTTCAGGTTATCTCTAGCATTCTGGCACAAAATCTTTGCATGTATATCTGAGAGAGACATGATGTAGATCTTTGTGGCTACCTTTTCTTGGATCTGTGATGGATATCCATCTGAGCCAAACATCCTGGATTAACCAGAGGAAGCAACAGCACCAAAAGCCAAGGCAAAAAGAAAAAAAATCCTACCACTTCGTTTTGGTGTTGAGCAAACCGCTGTTAGAAACATCTTTTTCCAAAACTACCTGAAGATATTTCAAGATGCCCATAATCTGTGCTCAAAGAAAGCTGATCGTATGTGAGTTTTTTTGCCATGATAACGGGTGAGGACGTATTCCCGCCAGCCCCGGCACGGACACGCACAAATCTGCAGTAGTGTTTGTCCTGTGTTCAGATGCTGAGAGGTGGCAGTGAGTGATTGGCACTCTCTGTGCCCTAATAACCACATAATGCCTCACATCATTGCTCTCAACCCACCAAAATCCCTTTTTCCATTCACACCTTTGTATTTTACCCACAAAAAACTGTGCTGCAAGTGAACGGATTTGCAAGTTAGCAAATTTATACCCCATATTTTACAGCTTAACACAAAATGGAACTTGAATTGTTGTATATAGAATGAGAGGCTTTCATGAGATGAAACTCTCGCAATTCATTTTTCTTAACAGAATAATAGCTAATTCCTCACTATTAGATATATCAACATAATATATATCGCACCGTTACAGTTGAGCCGAAAATGCACTTACAACCGCTGCAGTACAGCTTCCTCATGTGAAGACCACATCTTTCATGCAGCTCTAAGATGAAATTACAGCTGAATGAATAGCATCTTCATTTATCTTCAAGCCCTCCTCTGTGCTACCAGGGAATCCACTCTTTCAACATTCTCCAGGAATTACATTACGCCATTATAAGAGTCTTCTGCAGCAGTGCAAAACGGATTGTTCTGGAAAATGATTTTGGCTCGGCTATAAATTACATCCACAGGTGCAAAGGAATTTGCTGTTTTCTTTTAAAACATTAAAGAATACAATTACAGGCTTAATTTATGTTCGGATGCACACATGTCCATTACCATAACGGAATTAGGGCTGCAAAGTGTCACTCAAAGAATAATCTAGGACCGTTTTCATTTGTAACTGATGACACATTATTTCAATTACTGGTTTTGCCGCCAATTTTCATGGAAGCAATTCGTTACCGCAAAGATTGATTGGCCAGAGGCATTGTGTATCATTGGATATTAGTGCTTTCCTTTAGAAAGATGCAGTATTTCTAATAATTTGTTATACAAATGTTGCTCATTGGACAATACTGGAAGTATGTAACCTTGAAAGCCTTTTGCAAATTTTCCCGTCTGTCATGCTACATGCATTACTGCGCTGTAGTACGGACCGTGGGGGCGTATAGACTATAAGATAGGTCACGGAGCGAATGCATGCGCAGCAGGGATCTGTTTATAGCCTTAAGGTCACCTTGCATCTTGGAAGGGTCCCTTCAGCAACAAATCCTTCCGAGTTCGATTGAATCACTACCCTTCAGATGGGTAAAAATTGTGTATTCCCTTTTGTTTGGGACTCATGGCAGTTCGAATTGTTTGTATATTACAGTCCGAAGAGGCAGGAGTTGGAGTTTCCTGGAGGGACGGTTGGAGAATGATGGGCGAGGGCTGGAGGCGGTTTGTCGTTGTGGGAAATTAAAGGGATCTAGTTATTCCACGATAACAGTGGCACCATCTTTACTTCGGTGATACGGTTGAGATACTTAGAGAAGATCTACACCCTCATTAGCGCATACGTGGAAAGTACTCCACCCTAATCATGACTATTCATGATACCTTGCCATTTATATTGTATGCAGAATAGGGTGGATATTTCCCACATGTTGTAAATACCATTGCCCCAGGGTGGTTATTCTCAATTTTAAACCTGAAAATGGAGCTCAACATGCAGAATCGTTTTTAAAACACCAAATTCTGCATGCTTTGCATTTTTCTAGGCCTTTTCCCTTAATTTATTTCAACAGGTTTGACCTTCCAAAATCTATCAGGTGAAGACTGTGAGCTTGGGATATTTGCAGGCAAATCATAATTCTGAATGTATGTGCACATCGGTGTGAGTTTTTTTCTTAACTCGTAAAGAGGGTTTTAGAGTGGATAACACCAAACTCTTATGATGGTGGAGGGTGCGAATCAAAAGTGAGGAATACAGCATCCACCTTAGCATGTGGTAAAACTGAAAGGGCCCTGATGTTCTTGCCACATCTTACCCTCTGCATGTGTCCCTTAGTCTATAGGAAACATCTTGGTTTAAGGCAGAAGTGGTAAGTGTGAAATCAATTGTTTACAGCAGGGTGTCCACCTTCCTGCTTCGATAGTAGGCTAACATTTGTAAAATGTCATATTTAGACCAGTCCTGTTTTAAGCATTTCACATGAGCCTTTTGTTGTGCTCCAGAGTCATTAGTGTGATGTACATTTTTTGTGAAGCTCGGTGTTCGCTTTTGTTATGAATTCTTGAGCCCATGGACTGTCTGGTGCGGGTGGCTGGTTTGGGAGGATGGGCGACCTCAGGCAGGGGGACAGGTGGAGAATATTCTGTAAGATCCATGTTGATGCGGTGCATGCTGATCTTTGGGTTTTCCATGCATGGGGCTGGACCATGGGGATGACTGTTAAAGCTAATAGAAATGCAGAAGAGGGTGCAGTTGAAAGGGGCAGTGCAAGGCACGTCCAGATGTTGGGAATTGTTAGTGGAGGGCTAAGTTGTATTGCTGTTGTGCAGTGGAAGAAGCCTGGGTCTTGGGATTATTTGAAGCTGAAGTATTTAATGCTTCCTTAAAAGCCAGAGTATTTGCGATAAATCAGCCGCTCACGAGGAGCTCGAAGGTGGGCAATTTCAAATAATTTGAGCAACTCTGTAAATACATTAAGACACTTTAAGCAGCCACAGCTAATTTTGCCTGTTTAGTTTATTACACTGTTACTTAAAATATTTGCTGTTGCCTACCTTTGAGTGCCCCTTGATCAGTGTCACATTGAGAAGCACTAGTGCGTGTCATTAACTACACCTGTCTAGCACATTAGAAAACGACTGGCATATCCAGCAGCCCTGTATATGAATATGAACAAAATCGTTGGCACGCTGGGAGGGTAAAGTGAACGAAGTCCGACTACCATGCATTGGCAAAGTGTTTACGGTAGGCTGTTTAAGGGCTCAATGTCTAACATTATACCGGTTAAATGGCGAGGAAGAGGAAGAAAAGTTATTGCAATGTGGATTGGTCAGGTTCCTAGTTAGGGGGCTGTATGCCCCATCTTAGCCTGCTGAATGATGTGGGGAGTAAAGGCGTGTCATACGGTGGACTCTTCAGGTTTTGAAAGTTTGATATATATATATATAACATTTTATTTATAGAGTTTTATTCACCCAACCAGAGGTGTGTGGCGCTATTGAGAATCAGATAAGGAGAAATTACACAGTGCACTATAAGAAATCTGGCCAATTGACATCCAGTTTTTTATTTTCCATATTAGTCATATCAAGCTAGGTTTGGCCTTTAAAGACTATGGGATAGAGTTCCTAGGAATAGGACTGAGCACCCTGGCATCTCTGATAACCCATGAAACTTATTTAAACTTGGAAACAGACAGAGACTTCAGGAAGAACATCGAAGGCTCAGAGTTGAAGTCTTTTTTTTCTAATTCTATCCACGAAGGAAGCAGGGTTCTATTTGAAGATGAAGAAAAAAAGATGTAGCAGGCAAAGAGTCTTGAAATCAGCCCTTTTATTCACATGGAGCCTATAAGATCAAAGATTTTGTTAGGTACTTGTTAAACTTATTGAGTCCAAATGTAATCCGAGCTAACACATTTTGATTTGATTTAAGCTTTCAGATAGTATTTGTGGGAGATCGTGTTAGAATAGTGTATGCGGGACACAAAAAAAGTATTCATAACAAGAACTCTGTGATATATGCAAAGAAAGTTAATATGCTTTCAAAGGCCTCTTGTTTAGAAGAAAATAGTCTTGCTCACTCCCAAGACCTGGGGGACAGTTCCTTAACCGCATAAAGCCAAAATGAAAAGGCCATAACAGATTGGAATTCTGTGCAGAACTTTGTAATTGGGCAGTGACTGCTCTCTCTTGATGTTTGGTGGGATAAGGAGAGAGAGCTGGGTCAGACAATACTTGGGAGAGGAGGTTTCCGCTGCCCCATATTGCAAAATTGGGTAATGGAGAAGGACCTGTTCTTATGATCTCAACCTCTAGTTTCATCAGGCAAGGTTCTGGGGCAGTGCTATATTCCAGGGGTCCAACATAACTAATGTCCTTGTCTCAGAGCAGAAGCCGCTATCACAATTTAGCTTGTGTCCGTGATTTTAGGTCGGGAAATATATTCTTCCTTGAACCTTCACAGCAAAATTAGCATCTTCAGCCTCTACCTACATGCTTAGCAGCTTGCAGGCTCATACGCCACTTCCTTCCCTAAACATGCTTCCGGACATTAACCATCCACCCGGAGGGCCACGCCACCCAGTTTGAAGACTACTGCTTTAGATAGATCTGTTAGTGGAAAGATGTGTTTGAACATTAGCTTTTAAGACGGGGGTGTCATCAATTGGGCTACTCCCAATTTGTCCAAATGTAGTAAAAGGGGAACCATGCCCACACCTAAATCAACAATACATTTAAAGAAATCGTTTTTACTGTCCTTGGAATTGCAAACGTAAATCTTTTATAAATGCATTCCCAGTTCTTTTATAGCCTATGTTTGATTACATATGAAATTGTGCTGTTGGTTATACAAGTAGGGATACGCCATTGTGGTATCGGAATAGAGTCCATCTCCAGTGTGGCACATTTGTGTTCAGCGTGAACGATACAATGCTACATCATGTTGTTTACAGTAGCTAATTCAATTACTCTGCAGTTCTCAACCTATTTACTCTCATGTTGTTCTTGGTACTGGACTCAATGAAACCAGAGTAGTTGAACCATGAAGTTAAAAGGTATTTGATGTTCTTTTGAAACGTGGTGTGCCTCGCATTTAATTGCTCTGCTGGCACAGTTTATAACCAGTCAGAGGTTTCCAGTGGTACACAGTGCAGTGAAAATACTTTAACATGAGATATTTGTAGGAGCATGTGACTTGCGTTCGTTTGTTAAAAAATAATTCAACAGAAGAGATCTTTGGTTATTCAACAAAAGACACCTTTGATCAACGACAATCATGTTTGATACTGAGCAGTTTTGTTCCATGCTTTTTGTCTAAAAACGGAGAATGAATATTGATTATCAAATGTGAATAAGGCCATTCAATTATTCAAACTAACAAGCTGACGGCACCCTCTTCAGTTTTTTGTGTGCACCAGTTCCAATTCCTCGGATTCCACACTAGTGAAAGTTGGAATATAAAGTGAAAATATAGGTTTTGTCCCTCTCATTTAGTAGCTTTTAACAAAAGGTAAGTATAGTTTATTTTTATATGTGCCAGCATTGCAGTCAGAGTAACTATAATTAGTGCAGCAAGTGCTTAGTCTCTAAGACCCAGAGATGTGAGCAACCCACTGCACCCCAGTCATGGCTGTTTTTTGTTCCTTTTTACTACTTAGTCGGTGGGCTCATTTCTATTGCTGGCATGAGTGCCTGGAGCCCTAAAAGTGCACTCTTTTTGGGCTGTCAGTAGTCCTTTGTGTTGGTCCATTGGCATAGCATTGGCGCCAAGGGCCCTGATGCAAGCAAGGAAGTTTCCTTCCTGCAGCTCCCCGGTAGCCAAAGACAGTCATAATTAAGATGCGTTGAGCCCCTCTCCTGTGGGGCTCTGTGCCACTGCACCTTCTTCATTACTTCACTAATGCCTCGTCTTTATTCCATTTGTATACCTCTTTATCCCTCCTGCATGCCTCTTTACTCCACCTCCTTACTCTACCCTTCTCTAGATGTGACTCTTGCAATTTCTTTTTAAGCTCAGATTTTTCCCGTTCTCAGATGTTCCAATATTTATCTTTCGTTCTTTCTCCCTTTTCTCCTTCTCGTTCTCTTACTCCTGTCAAAGTCTGATGAGTAAAAATAAGTCTCTGTCCCCAAAACTAAACACCACTGCCTGCCTCTGGCACCAACTAAGCATAAGGTACAAGTGTACTCACTTTAAGCACCTAGGCAATCGCGAGCTTGTGGCAGATAAGTGTAAAGGACATGACTCAAGGTGATAAGTCTTCATTCTTTTTAAAATGTGTCTAGTCCTTTTATCCAAGTGCTCCAGTTTAGAACTTTCAATTCAAAAGAATACAAGAAAACGAATTGTCAGGTATGTTTGCGATACAAGTGTGAAATTTATATCATACAAGGAGGTCTGTGAATAGCATAACTTAACAGGTGGTTCTTCTGGTTACCAAAAAGCTACTGGTTCCTGTTAAAATAGTTTGACAGTGTCAGCAAGATAACCCAAAGAAAGACGCTGGTGATGGAATTCCTGTTTCTACAGTAGTAGAGGATCTGTTGAGTGCTGGGTCATTAGAGGTGAAGCAACACTGCACATAAGTCAGTTGTATGACATCAGAATACCTCATTTGATTGGTTTCTAGCATGTCAATATCTAGTAGGGAGGGCCATAGCCAAGAGCGGAGACTAGCCTTCTTATAAAACTCAAGCTAAAGCTATGCCTTGTTCACGTCAGGTGTCTGCAAAGATGATATGGTTCTAATAAAAAAACTGAGTGCTCATCTTGCTCACATAATGTTTCAGCCCAGGGGAGAAAGGCTACTCAGCAAAACATCTTTAGAATTCTTTCCTTACCTGTACAGCAGACTGCACACATACAAAGATATGCAATTCTCATCTGTGCTGCTGCTACCTGCTCAACTACATGGGACCCCCAAACTATTCTTTAGTCTTCCATGGGCTAGTCATATATAGTTAGTGTGTCCTATCTGGGGAAATTGTTTTACATTGTACAAAATCCATTGCAGATGAATTGAGTTTTAACATTTTGACCCCTTGGTCTTATAAGCCCGTATTGAAAAGGCAAGCAAGAGTCTGTTTGTTTTATTGATCTACATAATGTAAAATTGCACAGTTATAGCAAGTACACAAAAAACCATTTGCCTGCAGACTTGGCAAACCAGAAATTCCTTTTGTATGCTACAGTCAATTCAAGCATCGAATTGATTATCTGTTGTTTGTATGCATGCATCTATTTCGCGCTGTACTTTAAAATTGAAAATAGTATCACAACCTATACATACCACCACTCCCGAGTTTAAAAGGGAAACAGCCATTTTTCATAAAAATAATCGTTATTTGAGGTTTCTCCTCCTTCAGCCGATTTCTACTCCATTACAAGTTTAAGAGGAAATTAATTTCACTGAATTTGTTTTCTCTAAATCTCCCTTTTAGTAGTTCCTAAATGTTATATATAAAACAGCGTGAATTAAAACACAGTTTAAAGAGTTAAACAGTGTGCACTGAAGCAGGTGTAGTTTATCACAGATGTAGGAATCAGAAGAATGGAAGGCCCTTTTCATTGGTTTACAAAGTAGGGCAGTTATTGGTGAGGCGTGTTAGAGGTCAATTTGAACTCTCCAGTGCTATTATCAATCCCAGTTTCTTGAAATGCTCAAAATCGATGGTGTTCATTAAGATGAAGCATCAAGCTCAACAAATGCTTCTTTTCTCAAATGTGTTCTGCCAACGGTTCATATCTCTTCTACTACTTCCTTATCATTTCACTTTTTTGGAGGGAGGCAGAAGGTCGACACCAGATCTTCTACTTTTAAAACCATTGCTCCCTCTACCACTATATTATCTATATTGGGCCCGGGATATTGTGGAACACTAATATGGAAGAACAAAATATCAAAAGTTAAATATGTATACATCTTGTACCTAACTTCACCTCTATGTATTGAGAGTTAAGAATAGTAAATCTATTCTTCCCTCTGTGCGCTTACCTTTCAATATTTTGTCCACAAAATTAGTGTGCCACGATATTCTTGCACTCTAATTTCAAAGGTATAGTCCCTTCTTAGTCACCCATTCTCATTTCACCTTGCCTCTTCTTTCCCATCTCTCCAATGCACTCTTCTCTTTCTGATTATGGTTCAGGTTGTAACCCCGCTGTTTTCTGTGTTCTATTCTTCTTTGGGTTTTTTGTGAGTGTGTATGTGAACATTTCAAAGATTGTCAAGGGTTTAAAAAATATATATATTTGTCGTTTGAATCCTATCATGATCCATGTTTGATCTGTTACATTTGTGGGCCAATGTTTTCTGCAATTTTGCTGTTCCTTAGAGGACCAACGTTTGTAAGTCCCAACTTGTCAACTTGATATTCACCAAGTGAGTTTATTGTTGAATAACAATATTGCAAAGCATGTTGACTTTGGCACAAGAACTAAGACTTTTCTCAGCAATCTGGCAACTTCGGACAGTATTGTTTCTAACATGGTCAGATTCAAATCCACAAAGCACATGCAATGACTATATGGCAGGTGAACAGAGCTATCATGACAAGCCTATGTTTATTTGCCAACTAACTAATTGGTGTGTACCTTAACTTAGCTGATTAATTTCCTCACCTTCAGATGTAATTAGAAACTTTTGAATCTTAAGGATGCTGATCTATAGACGCATTAAATTGCAGCAGTCACCAATGTCGGCTTCTAGCTTTGACTTTGATCACTTGAAGCATATTCAAAATGCTGCCACAGTCCTCTTTGATATAAGAACATTTGAATCTGTGCCTGCCAAACTCAAATTTGTGAATGAACTGCCTTTTTAAAAATAATATGCAGTTTAAATTCCCTTCTTTCTGGTGCATCGTCTTCCTACCGTCGTGTTCCAATAATCTTTCCTGCGATGCTAAAGTGCACTTTTCTGGTCCCAAATTCATATAACTAGAGGCAGTGGAAGAATGGTTTTCAGTCCAGTAATCCAAATTGTGAAATTTAATTGCTGTTCAGCTGAAGATTAAGTTAAACCTTTTGGCATTTCATAGGCATCTTAAAACATGTCTACTTCATATATGAGCAACTTGGGTAGTTATAGTCTTCACACGTCCTCTGCCATTTTCTTTTCGGTAGTGTCAAGAGATTATTACAAGTATGAATACGGTACTTTATAAATGTCCTTATAGAAGGTAAAATACTTAGAAGCACAGGTGATAATGGAAAGTCTACTGTGTTCTTACATTTTGAGAGGTACTTTTTATTTAAAGAAGCAATTTGTTTTTACACTAAGGAACTTATTTTGAAAGGTGCTCATTGGAACCTCACTATTCTGATGGTAGCAGAAAGGAGCTTGGGAAAGCTTATGAAGAACTTTACTTCTATTGCTTAATGTATGCCTTGGCATTTTTATTAATGGTCGAAGTGTTAGTGATGGCAATGGTGTAGAGAAAGTTAGAGTAAGTACCTAGGGAAAAGGTAGGAGGTTTTTGTTGGGTAGGAAGGGAGTTTTCTGCAAGGGATCCAGTGGTTGGAGGAGAATCAGAGGGTTGAATTGATTTTGCCAAGTACAAGCAAACATAGCAAACAGTGCTTAGTGACAGGAGTTGCTCACTTTGATGTGACAGCAATCCATGAGATTGTGGGCAAGTTAATTAATTTGGCTGGGTTTATTTATTTATTTATTTATTGTAGAGTTTTATATAGCGCGAACAAGACCCGTGGGTATCAGAGCGCTTAACATCAGAATAAAATAACCAACACAAATGTTGACATTATAGGAAACAAACAGATATGAGGTATATAATAGAATGAATACAATTATGTGAACAGTATATATGCAAAACAAAACACATGTGCAAATCGCATTAATAAGTGTGATAAGGCTAAGCTTATATCAAATGCCCATATCCCTAGGTAGGCGATATTAAAGTTTTGGCTTAACAAGTGTTAACCTTTTCTAACAACATAGCCGTTATGAGGTAGATAGTGTGGATATGAATATGAGGGACTAGTATGTATGCGAAGCACCGGTACCATGCAATTCGTATTGAGATGTGGGGTAAGGCTAAGCTTATATCATATGCCATATACCCAGTTAAGATATATTATCCCATTGCCCTTCAGGTCATTAGGTAAGAGTATCTCTGCATCTTATATAAATCTCAAGTCTTGAGTCACCAAATAGCTTTGATATTATTCCAGTTGGAGCTTCTCCTTCTGAGAGCAGCTCAAGGTCGGGACAGCTTATTTAAGCAAGGTATTTGCTCATCATGAAGCTCTTCACTTCCCGCTTAAATGATGCAATATTGCGAATTTTCCTGATGCTTGGAGGAAGAGAGTTCCAGATTCTAGGGGCCGCTCCAGAGAATGCTCTGTCGTAAGTCTTTTTCTTTCGGAATCTGGCTGGCCGCAATAATAGACCAACGGCACTCCGAGCTGGTCTGTCACCTCCAGATATCTTAATTTTCTTGGCTAGATATCTAGGAGTGTTGAAGTGAAGCGCTTTGTGAGTTATACATGCTAACTTCATTTGGATTCTGGCTTCATAAGGTAGCCAATTTAATGCTTTCAGGTGAGGAGAGATATGATCAAATTTCCTTGATCCTGTGATCAGTCTTGCCGCTGCATTGAGGCAGGCTTTTAGCGGAGCTGTTGACATTTTTGGTAGACCTGCTAAGGTGGAGCAGCCGTATTCAATCCTAGAAATAACAAGAGATTGGATAGCTAACTTTAGATCAATTTCAGAGATGTAGGGTTTCATTTTCCTTAAGTAGTTAAGGTGGAAGCGGGCACTTTTAGCCATTGCATTATTGTGAACTTTCATGTTGAGGTTCTCGTCTAGGATGATTCCAAGCGATTTAGCTGATTCTACTAGAGTTGGGGTGCAGTTTAGTGCAGTCAATAGTTTCAGGTTGCAAAAATGTCTGATATTGTCACGAAATGTAACTTAATCTCTATTGCAGTGTGTGAAGGCCCCCATGGATGCACACATTCTTTAATCGTATCGCAACACGCAATTGATCTATAGTAATCTCTTCTCCCCCACTATGTCTGCTTGATGTAAATATCTGTTGGCCACGGACTTGAATGTCTATGAACCAACTCCACAGCATCATGTTTTGCAACCTGATCCATTAGCTTTTATTGACCAACTTTGTTGCTTACCGTATTTTAAAACTGCGGTGTCCCCAAGCATTAAAAAGGTATTTTAAAAATGCTTTAAAAATGGTAAGCTCAGTCCACTCTGCAGGAAATGCTATAAAGTCATCATGCCCTGTTCTAGTTGTATGGCTTACAGGTGCACCTCACTTTATCGTCAATACAGAATGTTGAAGAAGTAGGGAAATCACACTAGGAAAGAGTGGAATCAAGCAATCAACTCCTTTAACTGTTAAAGAACATTTATCCTCATTTAAACTTTCTAGTTGATTGAAAAACGCGTAGCTCTGTAACTTCATGTTTATACCTGTTACTCATCTGTTAGGGTGATAGTATGACAGGATGTGAGAACATAGCAATACGTATTCCAGTGAAAGATAAAAATAATAACCATAGAAAGTGTCTAGTCCTTTAGCAGATGTAATCCTTTAGCATAAACCAGTGGTGGTAGGGCTCATGTCCTGCGCTAGCAAAAACTTCATAAAAAGATAAATAAGACTTCCCTTTATTTGCCCCCACTCTACCTGCAAGGGGAGTTATGTTTCATGTGTAAGTGCACAAATAGAAGGGAAGCAACAAGGAAAATCGGCTTTATTTAGTGTCGATCCATGCATACATTTCCGTTGATGGATATTAATTTATTCAAACATTCAGTGAATAGTGTCTCTGCAGGGGTAATTAGTCACTGCTGATGGCGTAAAGAAGTCTGTTCGTTCCATCTATTGCGAGCTGCGTGAGAGTGACAAGGAAGGCAGTGTGGGCAGACAGTGATGTCCATGGAAATGATTGACACTCCTTAAGATCAGCTATATGTCTGTGACCCAAACTTAATTAGAAACCTTCAGAATGCCACAGTTTGGCATTAAGGGAACAATGCATGTCACAGGCATGCAATGACATAATAATCACAGGGTATAATTCTGATCATTCACCTTCTGCCAGCACGGTTGCACATCCTCCTTTGAATTTGTGTGGAGCTGGCATCTGATACAAATTGAATGATGTATGTATTTTATGGTAAGTAGATAGCCATGGTGTGTTGTAGCATACAGATGGTGCAAACTCTCATTCAGATTACAGGTCCAATGTCTTTCTGACGAAAAATGCCCTGCATGTTATAGGACATAAATGAGACCTAAGTAAAGTAAGTCAATTGAATGTGTATCTATGATAAACTGTCTGAGTAGACACTTGTCTCCAGGCACTTAAACTTTTAAATATTCGAGACATACCAAAGCCACAAACCACAGGTTCATAAAGAGTTCTAGATTTATGTTCCAGTCGACCAAAAGTATCTCAGAACTGCGAGAAAATATGTGTTGTTGGAAGGGGAAAACTGCAGGGGTGGATTATGTTTTACAGACCACTTCGCCTCCCTCAACAACTCCTCTTCCTGCAGTTCACCTTTCTCCTTTGTAGCCGCCTTTACAGGGATAATGTGCTCAAAGGAGCAAGCAACATTTAACTGTCTATGCTATTGGTAATTTCCTGGAAAGTAACTTGCCTCAAACACTTATTTCTACTTGTCATTCACATTGCAGAGCTACTGAAGCCACTGGTCAGATACCCTAGAGGGAAACACACCCACTGCTGAGATGACCATCAAGTCCTAGAGTACGGTCGAATCAGCTCCTCTTTCCTTTGAGATCACTTTAAGGAATACCAGTAGATTAACTATAAAAAGTCAGGTTTATTCAGCATGAAAAACCTTTAACTCCACGGTTGCAGGCGGTCTATTAAAAAGATAGTTTCATTATATGTCTACAAGGATTAATTTCTTAACAATTAAACTTTGTTACAGTAGCTCCTTGGAAAATCCCACAGTCAACCCCAAGAATTAATGTTGCAATCTTGTACAGTGTGAACGTGTCCCAAAAGTGTGTGAGTGGTGTACAATAAAATTTCTAAATTGCAAAATAATTTGATAAAGGATGTCAGTGTTGGTAAATGCTGGACAATGAAATATAACCAAACACAGAAAACAGGATGGGGGAAAGGCTTTCTAATATTGCAGCCACTGGGGATAGCTCTGAGTAGCTCTGAGCATTTCAGCCAGCCATTTTTCACCCATTCTAGACCGAGGCCTACCATATTCAAATCAGTACTGACCATGCGCCTCATGGGAACAAGCAAGGTCCCCTTCAGAAGGGATCACAAGCAAACCTGACTGGTTTTGGCCATATTAGGTCTTGTCACTCGGGTATAGCTGAGATCTTTTGCCACTGTGAGCAAGGGACCCACGTTTGGGGTCACCCATGGCCATTTAGAGCATTACATCAAGCATACAAAAGGTGGCACGGTATCAAAGCTATAACTCCCTGACTAGGCATTGCAAAGCAAAAACTGGTGTGGGGTTGCTTGTTTTCTGTTGTGGCGAGGCCAGTTCAGGATGGACTGCGAATCATGAAGAACAGCATTCATACTGATTGGTATAAAGCAGGCCTCTGTTCGGCGTGGCACAATGGGCGAAAAATGAAGGGATGGAATGCAACTGACGGACATTGCTAGTGGTTTAGACTTAAGACCCGTCCTACGTTTGTATCATAATTTGCATATGGAAGATAACCTATTTATTACATTAACAGGTGGTCTGATGCTATAGGAGCTTACACATTTTTCTGACTGCCAGTTTTACCTATCGAAAATGACTTTAAATTAAAGATAGGTTCTTGTCAAGTTCTAAGGGTGTACAGACTGTATTTATCTCTTGGGTGCAGTCTAAATAAGCAATTTGCATGATGAATTATTTCAGCAACTTCCTAGGAAGACAATCTGAAGGCTCCTACAAAGTTTAGATTGTACATCACTGCAGGCAAATCATGGAGTCTCACACAATCAATTCGGTAAAGTCCCAAGAAAGAGAAACACTGTTAAAGTTAAGTGTAGTTGAAAACCTGAGAAGCACATAGCTAGTTATGTGGTAGTAAATACAGAGGGCAAAAACCACGTTAATGAAAGGATGAAGAAGAACATAATCCTGAAGAAAAAATGTAGCACTAAGGTATAGGGAATGTGCTTCACTGTGCCCGGATATGAACACAGTAAAATGGTTCAGAGTCAGCTTACTTATGTTATTTAGTATTTTCCCTACAAATGTGATATCACTCTGTGATGTCCTTTCTGTATAGTATCAGTGAAATGTGTAACTGTTGCTTAAAACATCAGATCTTCTAAAAGCACAAACAGCAAACAGAACTGTCTATCAAAAAGGGATGAGGTGCAAGACTCCTCATTGATGACATATTTTATGAAATGATTTCAATTCGAGGTGTAAATGGAGATAAGTGCTTGAGGAAGACCTTGCCATTGGCATATTAACAGGGAAGGCATATCTTAACATTAATTACTAGTCCATGTTGAGCAAAGATTATTTTATAGTGTGAGAGAGGAAGGAGGTTTTCCATAGCTGCGAGCCTGCATTTTAGAGTACTTATTTATCACGCTTCACTATAATTTGAGTTGTTAAATGCAATATGCACAGGATAGAGGCACAGCTGTACTGCTGATGCCTATTTCAAGAGCCAGGTCACTAGATGTACTTTTTTCATGGGTTCTTTATCCTAATCCCACCTTGCACCTTTGGATGGTCCCAAACGTGGACCTGCCCAATCCAGCTGTCCAATTCAGGTCTCTACACTAGGTGTTATGTTTCCCCGTGAAGATAACAGCGGATGGGTACAGACAGTTTGTGGTCTTGATAACACTGCTGCCTAGGATTGTACTACTCTTCCATGAAGTTACTTTTTGTAGCCTGTGCAGCACTTCTGTTTGACAAGTGTTGCTAGTGGGTGTATTGAAAAAGCCTAATGTGCTGAGATGGACGGTCACCCCCAAAGCCCATGAAACCAAACAGAGACCTCAAGCTCCGACTATGGAGCCGCGCATTTCTTGCATTCAGTTGTTTCATGCCAGGTTCTTGAGGCTACCAAATTTCAAACCTTGTATGATTTCATTACATGTTATACTGTTTGACAAACCGGCAGTTCCAATCACGAGGCATATATTACATGTCAGTTGCATCTATTGAAAACAGAAAGAACAGTCAGGTAGAGCAATATGATTGCATTAACTCACAAGATAAGAGCGGAAAGAGTGGATGAAGGGTCAAAGGAAGTGAATGTGAACAGCATTTGATCAGACTGGCTGGTGCCTTTTATCTGACTAGTGCAACAAGCATTTGCAATGCAATAGGTCTCGTATTAGGAAATATTTGAGCTATTGGTCTTGTAAATGACAATTTTTTTATTTATGTGTTGTTTTAAAAAAAAAGCTAAATTAATAGCTTTGTCATTTACAATGCCAATAGTTATAACTTTCGCAAATGTGACACCCATAGCATTTGTAATGCAACAGGTTTTGTATTTACGTGACTTAGATGTATTGATATTACAAATAACAATGGCTTTTAATTTTTTTAAATAATTAATACTTAAATAAAAGTGATTGTAATTTATAATGGCAGTAGCTTAAACTTTTGTAAATAACGTTTGTGAAGATTATGCTCAGTGTATTTTATTGTGACCAAAATCCAAGAACAGAAGTGAAATATTAACATCTTTTTGTGACATTTGTAATAAAGCTTGAAACATTGAGAGAACATATTTGAACCAGTTGTTGTTGAATGGTTGCACAGATTGAGGCTGTGGAGGCCCTGAGTGATGCTGTGGAGGCCCTGAGTGATGCTGTGGAGGCCCTGAGTGATGCTGTGGAGGCCCTGAGTGATGCTGTGGAGGCCCTGAGTGGTGCTGTGGAGGCCCTGAGTGGTGCTGTGGAGGCCCTGAGTGGTGCTGTGGAGGCCCTGAGTGGTGCTGTGGAGGCCCTGAGTGGTGCTGTGGAGGCCCTGAGTGGTGCTGTGGAGGCCCTGAGTTGTGCTGTGGAGGCCCTGAGTGGTGCTGTGGAGGCCCTGAGTGGTGCTGTGGAGCCCCTGAGTGATGCTGTGGAGGCCCTGAGTGGTGCTGTGGAGGCCCTGAGTGATGCCGTGGAGGCCCTGAGTGATGCCGTGGAGGCCCTGAGTGGTGCTGTGGAGGCCCTGAGTGGTGCTGTGGAGGCCCTGAGTGGTGCTGTGGAGGCCCTGAGTGGTGCTGTGGAGGCCCTGAGTGGTGCTGTGGAGGCCCTGAGTGGTGCTGTGGGGGCCCTGAGTGGTGCTGTTGAGGCCCTGAGTGATGCTGTTGAGGCCCTGAGTGATGCTGTTGAGGCCCTGAGTGATGCTGTGGAGGCCCTGAGTGATGCTGTTGAGGCCCTGAGTGATGCTGTTGAGGCCCTGAGCGATGCTGTTGAGGCCCTGAGCGATGCTGTTGAGGCCCTGAGCGATGCTGTTGAGGCCCTGAGTGATGCTGTTGAGGCCCTGAGTGATGCTGTTGAGGCCCTGAGTGATGCTGTTGAGGCCCTGAGTGATGCTGTGGAGGTGCTGTGGTGGCGCTGAGTGGTGCTGTGGTGGCGCTGAGTGGTGCTGTAGTGGCGCTGAGTGATGCTGTGGTGGCGCTGAGTGATGCTGTAGTGGCGCTGAGTGATGCTGTGGTGGCGCCGAGTGATGCTGTGGTGGCGCCGAGTGATGCTGTTGTGGCGCCAAGTGATGCTGTGGTGGCGCCGAGTGATGCTGTGGTGGTGCTGAGTGATGCTGTGGAGGCCCTGAGTGATGCTGTGGAGGTCCTGAGTGATGCTGTGGAGGCCCTGGGTGATGCTGGAGCGGTGCTGAGTGATAATGTGGTGGTGCTGAGTGATAATGTGGTGGTGCTGAGTGATAATGTGGTGGTGCTGAGTGATAATGTGGTGGTGCTGAGTGGTGCTGTGGTGCTGAGTGATAATGTGGTGGAGCTGTGGTGGTGCTGAGTGGTGCTGTGGTGGTGCTATGGTGGTGCTGAGAGATGCTGTGGTGGTGCTGAGTGATGCTGTGGTGGTGTTGAGTGATGCTGTGGTGGTGCTGTGGTGGTGCTGAGTGGTGCTGTGGTGGTGCTGAGTGGTGCTGTGGTGGTGATGAGTGATAATGTGGTGGTGCTGAGTGATAATGTGGTGGTGCTGAGTGATGCCGGGGTAGCGCTGAGTGATGCCGTGGTGATGCTGATTGCCGCTGAGTGATGCTGGGGTGGCGCTGAGTGATGCTGTGGTGGCGCTGAGTGATGCTGTGGTGGTGCTGAGTGGTGTTGTGGTGGTGCTGAGTGGTGTTGTGGTGGTGCTGTTATGGCGGTGCTGTTATGGCGCTGAGTGATGCTGGGGTGGTGCTGAGTGATGCTGGGGTTGCGCTGAGTGATGAAGGGGTGGTGCTGAGTGGTGCTGTGGTGGTGCTGAGTGATGCTGTGGAGGTACTGAGTGATGCTGTGGTCGTGCTGAGTGATGCTGTGGTGGTGCTGAGTGTTTGTTTACTGTATTATAAGGTTCTGAACTGGGTGCTGTGAAGGTTGTAAAGGTGTCTGTATTTTTACAAGCAAAGTGCAAGCGATTGCGAACAAAGTTATGAGCAGTGTTTAAGTGAATGAAAGCTTTTCTTTTTTTAGGAAAGCAAGCAGCTAAATAGGTGGTCCTAATGGTTGTTATTTGAGCTAAATCTGGTTAATATTTTAGAGTTTAGTTTGCCCCCAGGGTTATATGTAGTGCTCAGCAATTTGAGACATGGAAGTGGTGACTCCAGCTCTGGGGCTGAGGCGCTTGGTATAAAACACTGAGATTGTTGCCATAGCTTCTGTGTTGCTTCAACTGGAAGTGTAATTTGGGCGATTGATGGGATGCATAGATGAATGTTAAGTTTAAAAACATTCTGGGTGAACTGGTTCAATGTTTTTTTTTTACTTTTTATTTAAGGTGTGTTCGTTATTATTTGTGCAGTTACCTGAATGTGAAAAACCAACCAAATATTGTGCTATTTTTATTCAGGTTTTTAACCTCGTCACCTCTGCAGTCAGGAACAGTTTCATATTTTTTAAAGTGCGGATTGCTATGCTGTGTGGGACTGGATATAAAAGAAATGGCCACCACTGCTGAAGCACGACGTGCCGCGAGGGATGTATGGGGCTGCATATAAAAGAAGTGTACGCCATTGCACCAGTGCTAGTACCTATGGTGGTGTGAATGTGAAGCATGGTGTAGAATGCACACTAGCGTGACTAAAGCTGCTCTACAAAACATGATTTAATAAGGTTCCTGAGCCACGTACCTGAGCTGTGGAAGTCCTAGTCTGATGAGACTATTATGTTAGCAAGCGCTGCCTAGGCGAGACTTAAAACAAGGATGTATTTTGCGCTATGAAATAGTGCTACATGCAACAGAACATCAATAAAGGCATGAGCAGCTACTCACACTCACTAAATGTGCACTTGGGGTAGGATGGAGGGGCTGCTAATGCCGTTAGCATGTCTTTGGAATGGCTCTGAGAGAGCCTGTGTAGGGCTGGAGGGAGAAGGGAGGGTGAAAGGGCGAAAGGGCAGAGCAGAGGGGCCGAGGGGGAAGGAGGAAGAAAGTGTTGGCGCATCAGGGCGGTCAAACAAGGGTTGTATAAAAGAAGAGAGAGAGGGGAAAGGCAGTAGAGATGACATGGACAACAAAGAGAAGACAAATAAACTGATAGACGCTGATAGAAAGTGAGGCGCACAGCCGGGTTTCTAGATGAAGCCGGTGAGAGGAAGTGCAGACGTTCCCTGGAGAAATATAGACATAGAATTAGACAGACTGAGAGCTCTGAGCGAGAGGGAGAAAGTGTGAAAATGCATTGATGGTGGAAGTGACGCACTTGGATAAAGAGAGGAAAACTCGACAGAGTTAACAGAGAAATGCTCACATCACTCCGAGCACATCAAGGGCCAGCTGTATCCGTGAAAAGTAAGAGGGGGCGGGGGCGCATTCCTTTGAAGTGTGAATGAGCTAGAGCACGGCCCCGCGGCCGTGAAAGTGAAACAGCAGGGTTGAATTAGGGGGTAGGAGAAGTGAGGCCAAGCACGCACTGGGGTGAATGCCTGAGGCCGAGCGCACGCTGGGGAAGCTTCAGATGCCTGATGGCTTTGATGTGGACGCGCGTTCCGCACGAGTGAACCACATGAACTGGACGCAATCCGCTATGGTTTCAGAGCTTGGTTTGCCCTCTATACCCTTGTCTATTTATCCCTTACGGGATAGAATAGTCGAAACCTAAAAATGGAGTACTTTGATCTCACTCAGATCACTCAGTAATTCAGTCTTAAGTAAATTATTGTTTTTTGAAGACCGCATTGAAACCACATTGATGTCAGTGACGCTGCATTTTGTTTTCAATGAACATTTTAAAGGAACCAGAGGTGGCATAGATCGCGAACTGGATGAGAACAATTGCATTACACCGATCCCCGTTGAAGCGGACATATGACCTGATCCCGGCATGTAATGGGCTGATCCCTGGCTTGTGATGGGCTGATCCCTGGCTTGTAATGGGCTGATCCCTGGCATAACACTGAGACCAATGGGATTTTATGAGTTAAACCGGTGGCTTTATGCCCTTCATTTGTATTAAGTTCACTTGTGAAATGTTGTAATGCATTTTGTTTAACGAATGGCTCTGGCTGGGGCACCCATTTCTATTTTTGGAAAGGCCAGCCAAGGTTTATTGAAGGAAATGCAAGGTCGTTTTTTTCTTCAGACAATATTTGTTTTGAAATTGCTTTCAATCTCACGGTCCTCTGCGGTGTTAGTCTTGGAGCAGATTAGATGCTGTGTTTTTTGTTACACTCTGACTGTTTCCACCCAAGTAAGGAGCACATGTCAGGAAGTTAGTAATATAGTAGGAGTTGGGTCGATACTCCACTGTTTGAGATTCACGAGGTAACATTCATCATTTAAGGAAAACAAATCGCTTGATGGGGTAATCTGTAATAATTGTAATACATTTTATAGGAGCAGTAAATGTAATAACAGTTTAACTCCTCTTCCTTTGTTTTCTAACACTATGTACCGAGGGTAAATTGGCAGTCGTACAGAAAAAGACACCGGATCCCCTGAGGGAAAGTTATACTTTATTCCAGTTAGGCTCCCCTGCCAAAGATGTCTGCTCTGTGTGAGAACGCAGGTGCAAACAGACTCGAACTGGGGTTCCCTTCTCTGGTTAGGACCACGCATTCACTTTGTGGAAGACACTCCTCCCATTGCACAGGAGCATTGGCAGCACCTTACTCCTTTTGCATTAATCACCTTCTATAAGAAAAATATGCATTTTAGCACTGGATCATTTTTTGCATCTTGTGTTCACGAGCTCAGCTGTCAAACAGACCTATTACTAACAACATTGTTGGGTTCTGTATTGTATATAGTGTGAGTTGGTTCACTGCTTTCAGCCATTAGCTTGCTTCAGCCTCTTTCAGCCATTCGCGGGGATGTTGACAATCACGTGATGGCTTTGTCCTGGTTAGTATTCATCATCTTTCAACTGATGCAATTGGCTGTTTGAGTGTATTCTTCCACCCCCAGTTTATACTTGTATGGAACTGTATACGGGACTACTTTATTTATTTTGAAAGTTTTATATAGCGCGAACATGACCACTGAGGGTATCGGAGCGCTTTTCAAATTATGCATCACGAAGGGTATAAGCAAACAAAGCATAATCAACAGAGCGACAAATTCAAAGTCTAAAATTGTCCAACATTCTCGTGAGGTAAGAGCAAACACAACAGAATCAACATCGCGACAAAATCCCAATCTAGAATTCTCTGACATATTCGTGAACCCGGTGACTGGGCCAACATCAACGGAATCGAGATGAAGGGGCCAGGCTAAGGCAGAAATTTCTTCATCAGTAGTCCTTTAACTTCTTTTTTGAAGAAGACAGTGAAAAGGTTAACCCTTACTTCGGGGGGGGGGGGAGGGAGTGCCAGATCCTCTGAGCCATCCCTGAGAAGGCTCCGTTATAGGTCTTTTTTTTCTTGAATTTTTGTGGTTTAAACAAAAGAACCACAGGAGAGCTCCAGTGTACTTTACGATTAGAGCGCTCTCTTTCTGCACCTGCTGGCTCCCACCTCTGTGTCTCACTCTTACTGCCTAATGTTGCATGCATTAGAACTTAAACTAGCTAAACTACAGAGGGATCCTGCGAACATTTATTCTAGGGGTACATCCAACCAGGGGCTTTTCTGCATTGGTATTCCGGACACTTCAGTAAAATTGTACCTGTGCTTTCTTTTATTTTAACATCAGAGTTCTATTCAGTTCAGACTGGACTCCAGGTTCAGAAAAAAAGCCTGTGTTTTAAGATTGCCAAGATAGCTCCTTCAGCTCTGCTGTTCACACTGTATTACGTCTTTATATATTGATGACCACTTCCGGGTCACGAATACTAGTTACTGCAAGAAGTGAAAGACAAAACAATGTGGTAATACACATACAGTGGTTGAACAGAAAACAACCTGATCGCTTGATAAGCGGTGTAAACAATTTCTCCTCAATGATACTTGTGTATCTTGAGAAATCTGAAAAGATTCAAAACGGCATGTTATAAGATCAAGAAACAACTCATATGCTCTCTAATTAGATAACCATAGTGGCAATACATTGCCAGCTAGAATACTCCATTTTAGGGAAACCATTCTTCATTCTTACCTCAAGTATCTGTGGGAACTACCTCACCCCACCTGGCAACAGCTCAGGGTAAAGGAGGCACCGATCTAAAAGGAAAAAATCAGGACAACTCATCACTTTCCGTGGTGTTCTGCCTCACCAAGACATCTTGTCGCTCATCATACTAATTACAGTCTACACACAGAACTAAAAAAACTCTATCTATAATAAAGTCTCTACCCTTCTTTTTCTGGCCTTGTACATTCACACATGTTGTTCTTACGATATAAAATACGAAATGTAAAATGGACCAGCATGGGAAGCGTTTTCGCTCCCAGCTTGGCGAACCTGTATGTGCACGGGTTTGAGCAGGAACATGTGTTGAGTACAAACAATCCTTTTCATGAGTCAATATGTCTTTGGAGGCGATATATAGACAATATTTTGGTTGCCTGGCGAGGAGATGTAGCAGCAATTGATAGCTTTCTTGTTTGGCTTAATTGCAGAAATGATTTTCTGAAATTTACAGTTGAAATCAATAAACAGAATCTGGCATTCCTCGATGTGTTGATTGTAGCCTCCCCCACTGGGTTAGAAACAGAATTATACACCAAACCTATGGCAAGAAACTCACTAATGAGTTATGAGAGTCATCACCCTAGGCCATATGGCCAGTTTCTGCCTATTCATAGAAACTGTTCCACAAAAGGGAGTTTCCAGAAACATGCAAAAAATGTAACATACCCTCCCAAATTAGTCAAGCGGGCATCTAACAACAACAGAGAAGCCCTGCTAGACAGGAATAAATATTGGGTCTACCGTGGTCCAATTTTAACTTCACATCTCACTATTGCACTGCATATACTTCCCACGCACTCCACTGCTCATATCTGGGTAATCAGACAAACTGCCCTTAATAGAGATTAAAACATCCTCGGGCTCCTCCACCACTATGAGGGAGTTGTAGCCCTTGAAGTCACTAGGTTGACTGTCAGAGGAGACCCAGATGATGAAGCATGCCACCTGGCTGGGTGAGTGATGGGAATCCGAAAAATTAATGATTATTTTTCTTTTTCGGTTACATTTTGTGGCAGTCCTGATTAAGGGAAATTTCAAAAGCTCTCTATTATCTTCTAGACCGTGGGATATCTTTGGTTTGTAGAGTATATATAGTGTGTACCTTTAATTTTGTATATTGTTAATTTTGGGCTGTATGCGTGTTTTATGAATATTTGTATATAGTATATATGAACATGTTTTGTACCCTTATGGATAGATTTTCTACTTTTTTGTCTGACTCCCTTTTAAAGAAAAATGTTAAAATATTTAATGATGATGATAAATAAATAAAACGTTTTCGAGCTGATCTGTGGGTGAATTTTCAATATTTTGGAGCTATTGTCCTTTTTTGTCAGTCAGTCAGTCAAAAAGCTTTGTTGTCGGTTGAAAACCATAAAAGCAGAGCATACATAAATAAAAAAAATTACAGTGTGGCCAACAGTAGGCAACATAGAAAAGTGCATGGTTAAACAGAATAGCTAATACAATATATAAAAGCATTAAAAGGTTAAATCTGGTGGTTGGATATAAAACAGGCCATAGATGGGTTAGGTTACAGTTCTCAAATAAATTCATGGAGGTATAAAATCAATTAAGGCGAGTTGGGTTTTAATTTTAACTCCTCTAGTACACATCGACAACAGGTATTTGGAGGTCGCAAACACAGTCAAAGCAGAAGAGTTGTATTTCAACAATCTAAACACCTCTCTGAAATCCCTGAAGCCCCTGGACTTACATAACTGTAGGATCCATTTGGCTCTAGCCTTGGAGTACAAGGGGCAGAAGAGCAGAACGTGCAGATCAGTCTTTTCAGCCTGTTCGCACCCCGGGCATAAGCTTGGTACAAGTTGAGCCATAGACCACTTATTTGTTACAGCCCTCACGGGGAGACAACTAAGTTGGACATATAGTTTCTTCGCCAGTGGGGGCTGGATGTTGTCCAAGAATTTCTCAAAGTAGTAGTTATCCTTGACTTCAAGAAAGCTACGTGTCAGCCTACTCAGAATTGGTTTCACTACCAACTGAACCAGTCGGAATTGGTTAAGCACTTTGGCCAGTGTTCTCCTGGGGGTCATGGAAGAGGAAGGTTCCGGGGAGAGCCCCAAATCCCCCCTCCCCATGGCATGACATAGCTGTTTCACATGCTTAAGCCAAGGAATTTTCCCCACACCACTCAGCGTCAGTAGATAGCTAAGTTCCTCCTGGTAGGTAGAGAGCTCAGGTGTTGCCCAGAGCCTCCTCCAGTAGAGGACGATTTGGGATGACTTTGCGTAGGGGGCCAGCCCCAGATCGAGTCGTAGAGGGATCAGGGGTGTGCTCTGTGGGAGTCTCATTAGGCGCCTGATGAAGCTATTCTCCGTAGTCGAGAGCATAGAAGCATTAGCATGGCCCCATAGCTCTACTCCATAAAGAACCCCCCCTCTCGCCTGTGCTTTATAAATTTCCAGTGGCGGTCCCAGGATTTTGGGCGAGCACTCGTTATGGACCTTGAGGATACCTCCGGCAACTTGGGCCAGTTTCATGTTGACCATGGCTATATGGGTCCCCCATTCCATCTTATCATTCAGAGTTACCCCTAAGTACTCAAAAGTGGAGACTCTTTAGAGCGCTGTGCCATCCAAGTGGGGGAGGGGGCAGTTGGGCAATTTGGATTTAAAGACCATACATTTTGTTTTGGAGAGGTTAATCTCCAAATTTCTGGGTCTACAGAAGCAGCAAAAAGCCTCCAGTGTCCGCTGAATGCCAGATGAGGATTTAGATAAAAGGGTGTCATCAGCGAACATTAGGGCTGGAATTTTACGGGATGCCAAACGAGGGGAGTCTAAGTCCCTTGCGCCCCAAAGGTGTTTAATCAGGCCATTTAGGAATAGGGAGAAGAACGTAGGGGCGAACACGCACCGCTGCCTCACGCCCTTTTCCACCGGTAATGCGGCCGAAAGCTCTCCTACCCTCCCAAACTTTACTCTTGCAAACGTACCCTGATGTCACCTTTTGAAAAGTTGGCATGGGTAAGCTGGGGCGCCCATTTCCAGTAAGACTGCCCATAGCTTCTCCCTCTGGACCAGGTCAAATTCAGATCAAAGATCTACAAAAATCAAATACAAAGTACCAGCCCCCATATGACCGTCTTCCAGTAGACCATCTGTAGTCTAAATAATTGGTCAATGGTGGAAACTTTAGCACAAAAGCCCGCTTGGAGGGGAGTCAGGATGAGGTGTTCGTCCATCCAGCACTGCAACCTCGATAGTAAGATGCGGGCCATTAATTTCTGCAAGACGTCAAAAAGGCTGATGGGGCGGTATTTGGCCGGGTCCAGAGGGGAAGCCTTTTTGTGGATGGAGATGATCTCAGCCCTCAGCCAAGTTCGAGGGATTTCCATGCCACAGATGATGGTGTTGAAGTAGAGGCAGAGATAGGGTACCCAAACCTTTTGCTCGCTCAGAAACAAGTCTCCCGGTATACGATCCAAACCCGGGGCCTTGCCTGTCGCCAGACTTTTAAGGGCCACCTGGGTTTCCCACAGATTTACTGGATAGTAATCCGGGTCTAGGGTAACGTGTGGCTATGGTGCAGTTATAGCTGGTTCTGTTGGGAGCGTATTATTTGAGTGCGCGAAGAGGGGTTTGAAATGCGCTATCCATACCTCTTCGCTCAAGTTAGGTGTTATTACACACGCGAGCCGGATCTCACCAAGTTCCAGAACGCCCTGTAATCACTTGTGTCGAGGGACACTTTTATATTTTCCCATCTTCGGGACTCCCATTCCAACTTAGACTCCGCGATAGTGCTTTTCTAGAAGAGTCTAGCCCCTCTTATGCTCTCTACTGAGCCGGTTTTAACCTCACTAGCCAGTGCACGTTTTGCCTCCCTACATTGTTTGTTAAACCACTGCTCCTGGATTTTAGGTCGAGCCCTCCCATTGACTGTGTGTAGAAGTAATCAGTTGAGTGGTAACTACATTGGTGCGGATAATCTCCAACGCCCGCAAATTCAAAGAATCGTTGGTGGCCGGTAGCTTAAAGGCCTCAACAAAAGATGAGGCGACTTGTTGGTAAAGCTCCGCTACTTTGTCTGGTGCTAGTATTAACTTGGCCCACCTAATGTGTCTACCGCCTGCCCCCGCAATGAGATTAGAATTAGTATATAAGTTGGGCTCCCTCACTCCTGATTGACTCCCGAGAGCAGTAGTTCGTTCCAGAGACAGGAAATTGTGGTCGCTGTCCACCCTCTCTATAACAATAAAGGACTTGATTTTGGACCAAAATTCAACATTAACCATGATGTAGTCAATGGTTGTGGATTTCCCGGTTCTGTTGTAGGTAAATTTCCCCGGCACATCGGGAGGGAATCTTCCGTTACAGGCTCTGAGGGAGTGGGAAACTAAAAGCTTGTTGATCTGCAATGCCAGTGGAGTCAGACGCTTAGCTGGATATAAAGAACTCTCCTGTATATGCCAGGTAGGGTCCTCCTCCACAGTTACAGACGGTATACCCGCCAGGGGTTCGAAGTGGCAATTGAATTCACCTCCCAGTATCCTGTGGGTGGGGGCAGAGTATTCTGAGAGGAGTTCGTCAAGCGCCTCAATCAATGTAGACCCCCTCAAAAGGGAACTAGGGCGCAATAAATATTAAAAACCACCACTGTCGTACCATCTAAAAATTTGAGGACAATACCCGGAATGTCCGGGGAGAAAGTATCTATCACCTTCACAGAGCACCCCAAATGGGTGGCCACCCATATGCACAAGCCCCCCGAGGGTCTACCCCTGGGTCCCTGTAAGGCTAGGGTGTGATAAGATGCGAAACCCACCCTAGGGGGAGCGGTTGTAATCCAAGTCTCTTGAAACAAACACAGGTCGTATAAATCCACCAACAATCCCCATTCTGGGTCTGCTAACTTAGCACCCATCCCTGCCACATTCCAAGACCCTATAAGTGACGTACGGGGTGTTGCCCTGTATGATCAGCTAAGGTTGGAGATAGACTACTGACTCAGGGAGTACCTTCACTAAATGCCATCCGGTGTCTATCCCTTGTTGGCAAGACATTGGCATTATCAGTGATAGCGACAACGGTGAATCCTCTTGTGGGGTCCCACCGATGCTCGTGATTACCACCCCTGCACGCCTCACACCCTCAATTTCCACCCGGCTCCCCACTGGAGTAAGATCTATATCCAAGTGCCCAAGTGGGAGGGTTAGTCAATCTACATTGTTCAGGGCATTAAATCTGTTCTCCACCGGAATGCAATATTCCGTCCTCTCACCCATATTATGTGGAGAGAAAAATCTGTGTACACTGGGGAACCTTGCCTGTGGGTAAAAATGCCCCAGGGGAAGGGGAGTAATTGAGCCCTGTTGACAGGGGCCACCCCATGCTAAAATGTGATTAACCACACCCGGGTCCCTAAAGTTAATGATCACACAGTCTCCTACCCGATCTTTAGGTTTGTTCCCGATCCAACTTACTCTTCTAGCAAAAAGGATTTCCCCCAGGCCCGAGTTCATTAGTGGTCTGCATTTGTTCAGCCAAAAAATGGTTTTATTGTTTAGCTCACGAAATGTTTTTCCTCGCTCTCCAGACAGCGATGGGACTCCCGATAGGACCTCCACGTACGGGGAAGCTTCAGGGGGGAGGTGGATACTTGGTAAAGGTTGTTGGGTAGCTTTAAGTGGAAGGGAAGAGGTAGAGTTATAGGGCGTCGCCCCCCGGTTTAGCAGCTGATTACTGGGCCCTGCTAGAATTGGTGATGGAATACGAGGGCCGGAACTCTCACTAGTCGGGAGACTGCTTGGAAGGATATGGATAGTGGGGCAGGGAAAGGTAGGGGCAGTGGAACAGTTGATCGTTGACGATTGTCTCCCCCCTTGTGCCCGATTATCTTGGCGTGATACTGCAGCTTGACTAAGGCCTTGAGTTGGCTGTTTAATACTGCCTGCATTCAACATTGAGGAAGTACTAGTCTTCAGCGTTGTTGGCTGTGGGCTTACGGCACTCCTGTTGTTTAACATGGATACAACTTTGTCAATTCTGCTCATCACGATTTTAAACTACAAGTTAATGAGTTGTTCCATGTGAGCTTGCAAGTCAATTATTAAGTGGGTGGCCCACAGCGGGGGAGCTAAGATGGAGAAGGAAGGCCCCGCATCCGCCTGAGGAATATCGGTAGCGGGTATGTTCCGCCTGGCAGCTTTTTTTTAGGTTTAGGCTTCCTTTTGTTTAGGACAGTACTTAGATGCCTTGAAAACCCTTCGGGAACCCAAAGAAGGGGGTAGATTAGTGCATGGGCCAGCGCCCACCTCAATCGGCACACAGGGAAGCTCCGCAAAGGAGGACGCGAGCAGCGAATCAGGAGAGTTTGCTGTTGTTAAGGAATCCTTCACAGGTGTTGTGAGATGAGATAAGATGGGTGCCAAGTAATGAGGCATGGCTGGAGTCAAAGATAAGCGTCTTTTGGTGTTTTCTATAGCTGCAGCTACAATCCCTATTGTCTTTTGCAACATTTTATCTATAGCAGTAAGGGTCGGGAGTTGGGTAGTTGAGGCGGCCTTTTGCCGAGTATTTTAGGCGAGTGGTAGGGGGATTGCTCTTGCCCATTGCTCTCATCAATGGGTGCTCTCCAGGTGATGCAGGGGCAAAAAGATAATGTATAAAATAGGCGTAAAATAAACTAAAGCGTCAAAAAGCCTACTATAAATCTAGCATTTAAAATTGGCCCAGGTAACTATTACTGACTGGCTATGGCTAAAAAATAAAATAAAATAAAAAAACAGTAAATACCACAGTTCAAAGGTGTCCAAGTCAGATGGAGCCTCGACCAACCAAGGGATGTGGGCCAGCCCGGCCTCCCTCGGCCACAGACGGCCCGCCCTTTGCCCAGGCATAGCCCGGCGCGTGCCCGCGCGCGTTCCGCGAAGCGGGTGGCGCGCGGAGTTAAGTAGCCGGTGGTGGGAGGGGCTGGTAGCAGCCAGCAGGTAATGGCCCCGAGGACTCCTGGTTCTTAGACTCCGTCCTTGCAGCACACAACAACACCCCACAGTCCAGGCGCGTGGAGTTAAGTAGCTGGTGGTGGGAGGGGTTGGTAGCTGGCAGCAGGTAATGGCCCCGAGGACTCCTGGTTCTTAGAGTCTGTCCTTGCAGCACACAACAACACCCCACAGCTCCAGGTCCTTTTTTTTACTTACTGTTGGGGACATTTCTTGATGTTCTTGAGTCTGCATTAGAACTTCAAACCCAACCATTAACCCCAACAGCAAGTAGTGCAAATGGATGAAATTAAGTATTTGTGAGGAGGGAGGTAAAGAGAATTGAGTGTAGCAAGTTGTGTAGTAGAAAGATCTGGAGTGATATCTATTCTTCTATGTCCAGAATGTGTAAAGATTATGTGCAAGGTATGATCTAGATACACTGACAATTATGACATGTTTAGATGAACCAAGTCTTGAAGAGGCCAGTAGTGCAAAACTGGGCTGAATCCAGCATTCTAGTACTCTAGTTCTCCGTAAGTTTCTTTTATTATTTTTTATTTTATATTGCACAAACTTGACCCAAAGGAATTGGAGCACTTAACATGAGAACCACTTATATTACACAAGGACACATTTGTGTTTCGTAAGCATAGTGAGATTAGGGATTGTCCAGAATCACATGATGTTGAGCCGATGCTGAGAATCAACCCTGACTGCCCAGTTCCAAAGTCAGCAGCTTTGGCTATAACACCACATCCTCTGTGTATAACCAAATTTGCTACAGTGGCTTGTAAGCTGATCCCAAAGGTGTGCTGTATCACCATTATTAGCAACTTCTGGAAGCTTTCCTTTACCACAACCTTTTCTATAGTAGCCCACTATATGTGGTGTGTAAAATCCAAGCACAAACAGAAGTACCTCAGATGTATTTATGCCTCCTAATTGGAGCCTCTGTTTACTTCTGCTGTTGCGTACTGATGTTCACTTCCTCAACCAGTGAATGTGTGTTGTAAATGGTAATGGTCTTACTTCAGAACACTAGGGTTGCCTGTTAATCTCTGATCTTTGGGGGACGTTAAAATGCTGAAGCATCTCCTCTATCTTTATGACCTTTTAAAGGGGTAGTTCCTGGGTAAACGCAGTCTGCTCTTTTTGATTGAAGCCATATGTGTCTATACTAATACTTCACACTGTTAACTCCCACTCTACGATTCAAAAATCCTGCCTAGCACTTCAGAGTTATTCTAACATTTAGAATACAATTGGTTTCCATCTCAATCGATATGGATAGTAAATGTTTATTCACATTGTGACTCGTGTTGGCACCATATTCCAGCCATCCAGCTCCGAGCGTGCTTGGCTGTGGTGGTGGAAGTAGAAACAGCAATGAAGGTTCCTGAGGTGGCGCAAAGGGAAGAAGAATATTGACCACTGAAAAATATATGTGGCATGAAGATTAAAAAGAGAGACTTGACCAAGCAAGCACCCAAGACAAATGGCCTGAAATAATGTCTCGGGTGCCCATTAAATAGGCATTTATTTAGTCAGATTTCTTATTGGTGTTGCTTCATGGACCTTATAGTAATGCAGTTTCATAACACTAAGTCGGTCATGAAATCTTGTTTAAAGTCGTGGCCGTTATCAGGCTACCCATATCCCAAACCTCTGCTAGCCTCACTGTGATTCCATCTTTTGGGTTTGAGCAGTCCATCAGTAAAAAATAATGGAGGGAAGCACAGGACATGTATTTGGTGATTTAATGGAAGGGGAAGGACACATTATTGTTTGTGTTGTTGACATCTTTCAGTCATGACCTGTTTGTTTGTGCTTGTCATCCCGCTTAAGTCACCTGATCTGAAAGTAAAGCTACTATTTCAAATGTGATTGTTTTCTCGTTTAATGCATTTGAAAATAATGTTCATATTATGCGTGAAAAGAGACAAGTCTGATAATGTTTAGTGAAGACAAAGTAGCTAATGCACTGTGTGTACACCTGTGTTTCGAGCTTCATGTTGCCGTATATAAACGTATAAAATAATTTCCCCTTGTTCTCGTCCATCGAAATCTTTCCCCCACACCCGGCCCCACCGCTTTTACACTCACGGGCCACGGCTCTCTAAAATCCTGGGGCCTCATTTATGAAAAGTGACACATCGCTGCGTGAAAACAGCGATGCGTCACTTTTCACTGCGCCCTCCTTCTGACACCAATGATGCGTCATATTACAGTATGATGCATCATGGCGCAAGGAGTTACAGATACGTCAGTATTTCTGACGTATCTGTATGGCGCAAAAGTGACGCATTGCTGGAGTGTGTCACAAAAGTGACGCAACTCCAGCAATGAGTTCTTTCACATGGGGCAAGCCCCATGTGAAATGGCCTGTGTCAGTCTTACGCCTGCTGTGAGGCAGGCATAAGAAATTTACGCATTTGTGTCCTAGAAGTGGCATAGTGAAATCTTATAGATTTTACTGCGTCACTTCTATGACCCTTTCTTGCGTCAGAACGCCCCCCCTGCATACATTATACCTGGCGTAGGTATAATGTAGCGCAGGGGTTTACAAAGTGACGCATCTACCTTGATGCGTCACTTTGTAAATATGGTGCAACAAGGCACATTTTTTAAGCTGCTGGTGTGTCACAAAAAGTGACGCACCGGCAACGTAAAAGTGACGCACAGCCTCATAAATGAGGCCCCTGGTTCACAAGAATCCCTGGTCTCTGACAAAGCTGGATACAAATTAGCCATACTTTAAATGTGAGATATTAGATTCTCCCGATGTGCTAGACTGGTTTAACTCTTTTTTCCAATATTCACTCAAAAGGCCCGAATATATTGAATCTTGAGCTGTCTGACTTCAAGAAAATTGTCTTCTCAGTACAGTGCAAGAATGTCGTATGGGACTTGGTGATATGTGTCATTTGTCAGAAATGCAACGCAGTTTTAGGACGATTACATGATTTTGTCTTTCATCCGCGATGCTATATTGAGTATGTGAAAATTAGGAATATTGTTCAGATGTTTTTCTTCTTGATATATCTTGTCACTGAATAGTCTGAAGTATCATGTCTTTTTCGTTGAACTGTACATCACCTTATTTTTAAAATGCTCTACTTTTTTTATTTACATTTATCTGGAGATTGTGAATGGCTTGTAACCCTATTGAAGGCATGGTTTGCCCCGTTTCCAAACGTTAGTTTTCACTCAGAGAGGGAACATAAGATTAACTTATCACTTACCTCCTGGGGGCACGTAACAGTTTTACCGATTTGCTATGTCCTACCTAATGCATATGGAATCTAGCCATTTGTTATTTTTCTGTGACAGAAGTAATCTCAGTGGGAAAACTTTAAAGCATACCTAGTCAAAAATGTTGACTGCAATGCCTTTGAAGATATTGGCAGAGCAGCAGTCTGGTTACGTCTTTTCTTTTTTAATGATTTATTATTGCCTATGACCACTTCAGTCCTGACGCTTAGTTTTTGGACTACTCTCTCGCCGGGTAAACGTTTGCCAAAGGTCCACTGGTCCGTGTTCAAAACTAGTTGGAATTTAGTGCTGGTGTTGGAAAGATACAGAGTGATTGATTATAATTGATAGTAAATTGAATTACCAGAGTAATCAGTTGTTCTCTTCCTCGTTTAGTTATTTATTTGCATCTAGTGCCCCCTTTAGCCTTTGCACCTAGTCTTTTCTCCTTAATGGTTGTGAATATCTATACACGAGGAGTCTGGTCACAATATAACCCCCTCATGATTTCCTTAGATACTGTATTTGTCATGATCAGGCTTGGTCTAAACCAGGCTTACTGGACAGTCCACTTCCACCTTCAGTCTATATATCACTACTACTCACATTACTATGACTGACACTTGTCGTTTGAGCTCTATTGGTAAAGAATTTCCCCTCGAGACACTCAAGCATGCTATTTTTTTGTCACTGTTGGGATGGAGAAAGGACCCCTGAATGGCTCCAGAGAAAGTGCACCCCTGCCTCAGAATCACCATGGCAAGCGGTAGCTCCTGACCCTTCCCTCAGCACACACAACCATCATGCATGTGCACTATAGGCACATTTATAACAAGTATTAAGTCCCAGAGCCAGGCTCAAGAGTGTGCACTTTTTTTTTTTATATGATCCTGCCAGCTGATGGGCCTGGAGAGGACTAATAGTGGTGACAGTGGTATGATGCCTGTCACCTGCTCGGTATGGTGTTCTATAGGATTCTCTCATGTTTTAAATTGGTCTGCCAGTCCCCTGCAATCCGGTACTTTGCCCATCTACGTGGGACACCGATGTTGCATGTGTGTACGTTTGTGTGGTTAGAGGATCCATGTGGAAGGCATATGACATGTCTCTGTAGTCACACTGGGTTACATTTTGTGTTTGCTACATTTTAATGGTACCTAAGAGGAAAGGTTTGAGGGGAAGCGCCTTGAACGTTCCAGCGATCCTTTGTAGTGGGTCGGACTAAGAAGTGTTAAGGAAAGACGATAGAGAGCCCCTTTGAAGCTAGAGAATTTTTCCATGGCTTTTCCATGTCCATTGTTCTGTGTTATTGACTAACCCTCACAAATGAAGAGGTGTTTTTAAGTGGGGAAGCCTCCATTTTCTTTGTGTACTTGTTGTATGTCTCTCCTGAGTTGAGGCTCCCAGCTCAACCCAATAATCTTCCTGAAGAAAAGACTGTGGCTGCACAAATCTGGGAAGAATAAGCTGAAGGCAAAACGTTCCTAACCCTGTCTCAGAGTTAACCGTTAAAGTCCAAAACCACTGTCGGCTACTTGTGTATGAAGATGGGACTGAAGCTTCCACTGGGTATGCCAAGATTTATTTTCCTGAGTCTGGGGTCTCCACATCCGTGATGACCATAAATATCCTTGAGCACAAGGCATGTGTTAATGTGCTCAATCTACAAGGAGGGGCTGCCTATACCCTGCCGCCAGAACAGATGCTGACTTATTTCTCAAGGGGGGCGATGGAGGTGCCCATGCATTAGGAAAATACAACCCTGAAAGAGAGGAACTGCAAAGAAACCAAGGCTAGCAAACGATGCTGTGACACATGGAGACACCTGCAGCGCCAAGCGTAGGGTCCAGAGGTGTCTCCCCAGTTGAATCAACATGTGAGCCTTTGGGTCTCTTGGTACCTGCCAGAACGTGGATGCTGACATGAACATCCAGCACTCAGAAGCATCTGAGTGTTAATGAATGCTAAACGAAGTCTGCGGTTGACTACAAAGAGTACCACAAGTGGCGAGAGAAGATTGACATCAGCCAGTGAGAGGGAATCCACAGGGGCGTGGGGTATTTACTACTGCAACCGGTTGTGGGCAACTGGCTTGTTTGAATGGTGGGGTATTGAAACTGGGCCTGAGAAAGGAACTCAAGCAGCAAGATTCCCAGAGCTGTGAGTGCCATGACTCCGGAGCAACTCCCTTTCAACTGGAGTCGACTCTAGCGCTGTTGACCAAAGTCACAGAGTCCTGGCACCTTTTGTAGCAAATCGTGAGCACCTCAGCGCTACCTACCGGCACACAGGATCATTCATGAAAGAATTCTCCAGATCCCGACTGGCACCTGGGGATTTTCAAGGAATCTGCAGTTTGTTAGATGTCTACCAAGAAGCGTGTTACCGAAGGTAAGTAACCTGTACTTCTTGCTCTTTCCAAAAAGTGTGAATACATGAAGCAGCTCAGGAGGGCCTGGTGATTAATTAAGAACATCCTTTTAAAGAAAATAAAAACATTTAGTATGACCGCGTTGGCAGGTGTTGAGGGGTAGGGGGCTGGGTGGGTGTGGAGATTTTTTATTTAATTGACTCATCAATCCGTTTTCTGGAGCTAAACTCGGAAAAACGCTGGTGTCTTTTAAGCATTATAGTAGAGATCCTTTCATTGCTATCAGGCACACGTACATGAGATCTGTTTAAAGGCAAGTATTTTAGCCATTGTGATTTGTTTTGGTCCCAAGATAAATGGTAAGATTTACTTTCTTTATCTACGTTTTATTTAATTAATGAGGTTTCTATTTTACGTATTTACTGTTCAGATCAGGCACTCCCTTGAGCTCCGAGTTATTCACATAATACACATGTATTTCAATGTCTTTATTTGCATTGCATTTATTGCGTTTTTGGTCTGCCACTTCTACATATTGCATGGGTCTAATGCGTTTATGAGCGGTCTTCGAAAAGTGCATGTGTCATAACAAATCACATTACCCATCTCAATTCTTCAACCTAAATACATTTGCTATCCTGCTATGGAAATAAAACCTGTTTATCGGATTTCAGTTTTTTGTTTCCCTTTCCTCCCACAATTCAAATAATTCTTATCATTATTTTTAAAAAGATCACAGGTTTGCTTTACAGTCTCTTTTGTTTCTGTGTTTCCATCCTTGCTCTTTCAAACGTACTAGCGACAAACAGCAGAGGGTGATGGGGAGCAAAGATGTATTTCTATAAAAAAAAACAGAAGTAAAACATGGGGCACGATGGAAATCACAAAAGAATAGAGCAAAATAAATCCTCAGTGGGTGCACCTCAATAATACTTGTGATAAAAATTCCAGTTAGCGCTGTCTGTCTGACACATTTGCTTTTAGTCACCAGCCTTTTCACATCTAGCAACTCCGAGCAAGAGATTGACAGTTTATTCTTATGCTTAATCCTAGAAAACATTTGGTGCTTGACCTCTCATTGCATAAGTAGTGAATATTTAAATATAGCCTTAGCTTTGAAACAACACAAATGTCCAGAAACAATGTGGGTATGTTTCTGCAATTCATCCGAAATCTTAGTTGCTGCTGGAACACAAAGATCAATTTGGGGAGAACAAGGAAAAATATTTGGCAAAAAAACTGCGTACAAAAGAAAGAGAAAGCATTAGTGGCTTTCAATGTATGAAAATTCAGCTGTTGACAATTAAGTTGTATATATGTACTAGCAGCCCGTCCCAACCTTGTCCGGGAGCTTTCAGGCTTCCCCCTACCCCCGCCTGCCCCGACATTGCCCAGCAGCCCGTGCCCCCGCCCGCCCTGTCCCCCGCCTGGCCCGACCCTCGCCTGGCCTGAGTCAATGGAGGTGTTAGTCCCCGTCCCCCGCCTTCTCGGACCCCCGCCTGCCCCGACATTGCCTTTTGTAACTCCCCGTCCCCCGCCTGGCCCGACACCCGGATGCTTACCTCAGCCGCCGCTCCTGAGTTGACAGCTCCTCGCCGTTCTGCTCCTCACCGCCTGTCCGCCGCCGCTCCTCCCCCGCGCCATGTTCGCCACTCCGCTAGTCGCACCGCCGCTGGCCTGTCCGCTGCTCCTCACGTGACCGGTCCTCCCTCGCGCCATGTCCGCCGCTCCTCGACGTGAGCATGCACGTCGCGGCCGGCGCTACTTTGGGGGGACTACTTTTTTGTTAAAATACATTTTTTAAATAAGGTTTATTTTCAAACTTTATATAGCCTATAACCATCTACACACCCTGATGATTTCTACGGTGTATCGGGCGCAGTGGTTCCGGAGTTTACCCGCCTCAAAGACTGAAAGTTTCTCCTTTATTATAGTAGTATAGATATATGTATATATGTATATATCTCATTTCTCCGTTATATATATCATTTAATTTCTGGCAGCGCAAAAAATAACAGGAACGCGTTTTGGCTGTCCTTGCAGGCTTTGTCAACCTGAAATTGTTTAAGTGGTTCAAATGCATATAAATACTGCCCATGTGTGTTGCAACGTGATTTCATACTTGAATTAAAGGCACAGTCCTTATTCTCAATGCACCCGTGAACAATAAAGTTATTTCATTTTGTATTATAGCAGCAGACATTTCAGTGTTTCAAATACACATTTGTAGATGGCAGCATGCGCGGTGATTTTGTTGCGAGAGTATCCTTATGTAAGGCATTGTATTTTTGGCAGGCCTTTTCTTTAACCCCTTCGAGGCTGATGACGAGCTGGGCTCGTCATGGTGTAGCCTCCTCAAACACTGATGACGAGCCCAGCTCGTCATGAACAATGGGTTTTTAAAAAAGTCAGCATAGCAGCAGAATAAGAGCAGCGCGCATGTGGTTAAACAATAAATGTAAATTAGCAAATTCCATTTCAAGACAAATGTCCATATATATTTCGGTAGCATGACAGCTATTGTTCTGCTGTTCTACACTTTGATTAGTTTAGTTTGTCTGTCCACGTCACTGGAAATGAAAAGCAGAAGAGAAAGCTTGTTGAACTCCCAATGCATTACTTAATGCTTTACAAAACGAGTAAAATACAGAAAACCTCTGCCAGATATAAACGCATGAGATATCCTATCAAGTCAAACAATATAGCCAGTAAACATTGCGCCATTTTTTCAGCTGGTGGTAACCTGGGCAAATGTGAAATAGGAGCCCTCTTTGAAAAAGTGTTTACAGTAACCATTAGAGCACAATATCCTTCTAAAATTGGATTATTAAGTGTGCTGGGTGACTACCCACCTCAAGGAATAATCACAAGCCTTGTCAGGTGAATCCTCAAAGTCATTAAATTAACTCAAGCTAAACCCCCTGGTAGCTAAGGCACCGAGTAGACAGGCTTAGCCTAGGACAATGTGTAACCTATTTCTGCAGTACCAATAGAGTAATAAAGTCAAACTGCAACACAATTAAAATCTCAAACTGAATTAGAAAACGTGGTGAACAAAAAATAACACAAAATGACAAAAATCCCAAAAGCAGAGCTTGAGATATGAGTTTTTAAATGTTTAAGTAGGAATAGCGGCAAGAAGCACAAGGTGGCAAAGATAGTCAATGGTCTTGGTAGACTAGATCCTAGGCACAATTTGACACTGGCTGCAATGGAGCACTAGAGATATACTCCAACAAGGTATGTCAGGGTGAATGTTTTTACTTTCACACTTAGTCAAGTCCCAACCCACCAAAGGAGTACACTTCTAAAGCCCACTAGGACCTCAGGGAAGGAACTTATAGACTCCGTTTGAGAGGCAGAAGCCAACAGCAGGGTTCAGTCAAGGTCCAGTTGCCACTAGTCAGTAGAGCAGTTTCAGAAAAGGCCTCTTGTAGTTTGTTGTATCCTGGTCAGCCTTTTCTGCCCATGGAGTTTACTTATTTGCCCTAGGCATAAGAAGGAGGAGGGCCAATCCTTCAGAGCTCTTTTCATGTCAGAACAAGTAGTCCCCGCCTAATGTTTTTCCTCCAGTGTGGAAAGTGTTCCATAGTAGGTTGCTAAAGATGTCATATTGATGCCTGACACGAGCTAGTGGTGACTCCTGGGCTCGCCCTAACTAATGAGTTAAAAAACTCCCTGTGCCAGCCATTCTCATTTTGGGCATTTGCAATATGGCAAACGTTTCCGGCTCACAGAACATTTATTCTGGGGGCTGGGTGTGTGTATGTGGTATAATAATATAAACCCAGAGACCTGTGAATCAGGATTCAACAGTATAGTGTCAAGAAAGTGGCTCACATCCCCCGCCCTTCTGCTGAACTCATAGGAGCAGTGCATGCCCATTCAGGTCGACCTGTCAATCACAGTAACCTATTGTACCTCCTGGAAGGCATTTCATTCCTTTTCCACACATATTGAAATACTAATCCATGGCTGGGAGAAGTTTGAGAGCAAATGCACATTAGCCTCCATTAACTTCAGACGGGGCAATGGTAATTTTCAAAAAGTTGATTTTCCTTAATATCTGTTAATATAGGACTTCAACATTTATTTGGATTTTTAATAGCTATAAATATAATTGTTTAATTATCTTTCTAGCTAGTCCCATTCCGAAGATACAGTATTAGGATTTTCATCTGTTCTCACCCGAGTGAAAAATAGCTTTTTGGTGCTATTTTGTAAGGGCATGTTAGCATTAAATTACCAGACATACTTTTAATACCATGCACCCAGTCTAGGTGGCTATACAGCCTACATGGGGATGGCTTTTAAATATTTAAAAAGAAAGTTTCGACCTATCAAAATGGGTACATATTGCACCCGATACTGAGGACCTATAGGTAAATAAAATTTCTCCAGTAGTGTAGCTTTATAGATTCACTTGAATCTTTCACGTCATCATGGTGGGAGTCCCACAATAACAGTAATAAAAGCAGTGCAAGAGCATTAAACTCCATTGAAAAAGCAATAGAAATTAGTAACCAATTCATCACATTGACTTAATACATCCAAACTTCAGCCAAACAGAGCACAAACTCTGAAGCTCTCATCCCCTGCAGAGCTACCATACCTCATATTTATTACCACACGTTGTGTGTTAGGGAGTCTCTCTGAGCTCTGCTCAGTCACAGATTGTCACACTATCATAACGAAACTGGTGGGGGCCGCCCTGTAACCCACATGCCCCCCCCCCCCCGGACTCAGTCAGGAGCGCTAAGGCTAGGGTACTGTGGGTGGCTCCTAGTGCTCAGGCCCCCCACTCTACAGAGGTTGCTGGGGCCTATGTTACGCCATTGGTGTGTCACTGGTAATGTTTTGACCTGCTGTTTTACAGTTCATCTCCAAACCTCCTACGATCATATGAGGTACAGTTTGAGAGTGTTTGACTGTTTGTTCACAGAATGTCTGAGTCTAAAAAAAGGCTAGTTAGGCTTTGCCAGACTTTTGGAAAAAACACTCTAATCTGCGGACCCTCATAAAGAATGCTTGTACCATCTTTATGCTCAACATAAACTGAAACAATGCAAGTACTGCTGTACTTTTTCTATGAAAACGCGCAAAGACCAGGAGGATAGATAACATCTGTGCCTACAGAAAAGGAAGTCAATCTCTGATGCAGAAGGCCTATTCCTCCTCAAGAAAGAGGAAAGAGGGGGACTCATCCTCATCTACCAGAGACTCTAAAAATCTAGGTCTCACAGTAGAGAAACTAGTGTGGAAAATAGATCAAGCAAGGAGCCGCTGGCCCTTCCTTATCTTATCAAAGGTTTGATTCAACTCCTGCATCTGCTCCTCATACCCTATTCAAGTATCCTTCTTCTAAGAAAAATTGTCCATCGACGGCACCGTTGACGAAGAACTTACCATCTACGGCATCCATTGTCACCAGGAATATCCAAACTGACGGCAGTGTCGATGACAACTTCCTTTATGTCGACGATCAAGACAACGCGCTGCTTCGTCGTTGATGAAAACTGACGACGACCCTGTCATCGCATTGACGAGACCGCCTCCGCCAATGAAGATTTCCTCGTTGACCACATCACTGTCAATGACCGCACCCGCTTCTATCCTGTTGATGAAGGTTCCTGTCAGCGTTGCGTCATCGGCCCCCCCGTCGACATTCCCTTTGATGATAGAAAAATACATTTTGTATGTCTCCAGTAAGGGCACAACCCCTTCTCAGCCTCAGGATTTTTCCAAAATTTCACCCCTGCCACCGGCACACCTCCTGGACTTTCGGGAGTCTGAGGCCTCTTTGGCCCTGCGTACAGTCCCTCACAGTTAAAGGTTAAGTGTCAGGAATCAAAGGATAAAGAAGGAGACTGTGATCAGTCAGCCTACCTGAAAGATGATTACTCTTTCTCTGATAGGGGACATCATTCTGCTCAGGAATAGGATACGTTCCAGGAGCATGATCTTTTTGAGGAACAAGAGGGTGAGCAACATCAAGTTCAGGGACCCTCCATTCGTATACCAATTGCATTGATCACAGACTTACTTATGATGCTAAATGACTGTTATGAAAGGTTCCCTGATGCCAACTCCACTCAGCAGCCTCCACTGAGGCGGGAAGTTCTTGACATCACTCCTGCTCTTTCGAGGACATGATCTCAATAAACCTAGAGATGAAGACGGCGATCTCCCTGTGGATGGTTAGAGCAAACATATTGCAGGGTCTCTCTTTCTTGCCTGCCCAGGTGGTGATGACAATGGATGCCTCCCTGGAATTATGGGTAGCCTACCTGCAGGATTTAGAGGTTTCACAGGAAGTGGTCCAGTCAGGAAGCATTATGTCACATAAATCTTCAAGAATTGAAAGTGGTCTTTCTCAGTCTTAAAGCCTTTCTTCCAAGGTTACGAGGCTCATTGGTTCTAGAGAGAACAGACAACACTACCTGCATGTTTTATCTGCTCAAACAGGGAGGGACAAGATCACCGGTTCTCTCAGCACAAACACAACAAATATGGGAATGGTTCATAACCAACGACATTTCATTGAAAGTGGAGCATGTCCCAGGACTACAAAACATCATCATTTTATAATTTATTTTTCCATGGTGGGATGGTTCACCGTAGCCACAGCTAATATTCATTGTGTACTGCTAACTAGCCTGGTTCAAGCATGTGAATCTATAAAACATACAATACTGGAGAAACAAAAGTTACTTACCTGTACACTGTGGTTCTCCAGTATCAATATACTTTGCAGATCAACATGCAACCCTCCCTCCTCCCCATCAATTGCATACCTCTGTTACTTTATTTACAATTTTGCTTGAAATCTGAGTTAAGGTGGCTCTGCAGGGATGAGTGCTTCAGGGTCTGTGCTCTGATTGGCTGGAGCTTGGATGCATTAAATCAATGTGAATTGGCAACTAACTTCTATTTTTTTTTCAATGAAGTATAATGCTAATGCTTTAGCACTGCTTTGTTACGGTTACCGTGTGGGACTCTCACTATGATGATGGGGAAGATTCAAGCATGTGAATCTATAAAAGATATCAATACTGGAGAACCACAGCCTGCAGGTAAGTTACTTGTTTTCTACCATTTAGCAATATGCCAATGTAACCGTGTTTAAGTGTGTGTGTCTGTGGGGGGAGGGGAGGAGGTGTTACAGGCACTTTGCTACAGAGCAGGGGTAAATTTCACAGAGTTCTAAATTCAGCAAAATATAGGGTTTAGCAAAATTTGAAAAATCAGGAATAACTATAGATAGGAAGTGGTTGGTCGGTTTTCAAATTTGTAAAAACAAATGGAATTCCAAAGTTATGGTTGTAAATATCCAAAAGGCTTCAAATATAATGATTTATGCTAAGCAGAAACTGGACTAGCAAGAACATTGCCTTGAACATTAGAATGGACAGTTGTCCACCAAAAAGAATCTAATACTAAATTCATTGTAGTCTTAATTCTGTGACTATAATTGGCTGAGTCATGGCACATTTGCATCATATCTAATTGTAGCTCTTTAGTTGCAACAAAATAACTTGCTGGCTAAAATATAATTAATTTCAGTGAACTAAAGGAGTCTCTATTGAAGCTCTTCTAGTTTTCTTGGAACCACTTGTCTAAGAAGATTGAACTATTCCAGCCACTTATTGGGAAGCTATTATAGTTTTATCATATGTGAGTTATGTCACTAGATAGCAAAATAAAGCATCAGTCAACGGATTATTTGTACAATGGATATAGCCAATGAAAAAAAATCGTATTGTGCAAAAAAAACTAACCATCTAGCTTGGCGACTATTGCTAAACTGAAGATTTCGCAAACTGAAAGTTCAGGTGATCAGTTTGAATTTCATTAGATTCTCTGTGACCATCAAAAGATGTTTCCATTAAGTACAGACCATTTTCATGACTAAACATTCTCTTTGATGAACTGAAAACTTTTGTTCTGATTCTGATCAAATGTGAGAGGAATTGGAGATAGGGTTTTCTTGTGCATCATCGTATTCCTCTTATAACAAAACTGCTCCAATTGCTCGTGCTGAATCATCTGTTGCCGCAATAAACTTTCTCGAAACATTAGCTTTAGTGTACAAAAAAACCTGTTCTGCTTGATCATTCCAATACAAACCATTCTTCATGTTTTCCTCTATTTCACAGTTGATATCAATAGTTCTGTAGTCTGGGATCTCTGTGTATAGTCATAATCTGGTGAATAGTCCCGCCTATGTGCGTGGAACCCGGAGCACTTCAATAGATATAGTCTCTTGAGTTGTCCTCTTCTGCTGTCCTGCATAGACACTTAAGAGATAATAAAAGACAATAATGCAGCCTGAAAACAACTAGGCTACTCTGGCCATTACTTCATCCTGAAGTGAAAAAGATAGCCAGGTAACAGGTAAATGTAACTATTTTACTAAGTTTCACACATAGAGAAACTCCCCTTCATAAAAATCTCTTTTTCATGATAGAGATGAAGGGTTGGACAGACAAGCCTCATAGGCTGCCATTATGTGTCTGTAAATGGATATTGCCGTTAAGAATCCTTCCACAGACCCTCGGTATCCCATGATGCACAGCCAAAGGCCAGTTCTTTGTTCCGGCTCCTGCTAGTAGGACCCTGGAGCATTGACCTTTACCTTTTTTGGTATATCTTTCAATTATTGAGCTTTAAGGTTAGTTTAAGTGTTCCACTCGACGTCTTTGGCCTTTACCTTCCTTTTGCTGTCTTTCTAGGGCAGTTAGCCCACATTTTCCCTTGTCAAAATGCCATCTTTATTTGACAAGTGCCCTGAATGTGGTAGGAAGAAGGCCAAGTCGGACTCAAACAGAGTTTGTATTGTCTGTCTACCTACTTCACATTTTCCTGAATCTTGCGCCATCTGTAAATCCTTCTCCAGGAGGACCCTGCATGACAGGGAGAGCGTCGGCCTCTGGGGGGCGACAACATCGACGTCGAAACAGGTATGATGACAATATGCTCCCCGTCGACTCAGGGCTCTGGGTCTATTGTGACAGAAGCTTCTCTCCACGGCTGGGGAGCACATTCGGACCACCTTCAGAAACAGGGCACATGGTCCCAGAAGGAGACTACGTATCACATCAACTTCCTGGAACTCCAAGCGGTCCACCTGGCACTGAAAGCCTTCCATCCTTCCTTTCGAACCAGTTCCATGCTTGTACAGACGGACAACACAACAGCGATGTACTATCTCAACAAGCAGGGGGAATCGAGATTGCGCACATTGTCTCGGGAAGTGCAGACAGGCAGACGCTCTCTGCAGACTCCTGCAAGAAAATCATGAATGGGTCTTAAACGACGAAGTGGTAAGAGAAATCTTCGAAAGATGGGCCTCTCCAGAGATCGATCTGTTTGCCACCGCAGAAAACAGCAAATGCTGAGACTTCGCCTCCAGGTTCTACCAACCAGAGACGCTGGGGAATGCACTGTGGATCAACTGGTCGAACAGCTTTCTCTACAGTTTTCCAACCATACCCCTGATCCTGACAGTGTTGATCAAACTTTCCCAATCACGGCCCAAGATGATCCTCATTGCTCCGGAGTGGCCTCGTCAGTGGTGGTTTACCAACCTACTCCACGGGTCTCTCCTGTCGGACCATCGAATTTCGTGTCGGCCGGACCTGCTCACGAAGTTCGGAGGGCAGATGGTGCATCCCAACCTCTCGTCGTTGAATCTGGCAGCATGGCCCTTGAACTAGTGCAGTATGGACATTTAAATCTGCATGGAGATACTGAAATAAACGAAAAGACCATCTACACAGACTTCCTACGCCTATAAATGGAAGAGATTTTGCATTTGTTATGCCACTAAAGATGCAGATCCGACCTCCTGCAAGGAGGATGTCATTCTTCCTTACTTACCGCATTTGGCTCAATCTGGCCTTAATTTTCATTCCATTAAAGTTCACCTAGCAGCTTTAACTGCTATTAGAAAATGCCCTTCACAAACTTCCTTTTTCCAAATCTCAGTCATCAAAGATTTTCTGGAAGATTTGAAGAAGGTGTTTCCTCCCATTAGGCGTTCTTCGCCTCCGTGAGAGCTTAATGTGGGGCTTTCTAGACTGATGAGGGTGCCTTTTGACTAGATAAGACTAAGCAGATTTGTAGATCAGATCAGTTGTTTGTTAACTATGGGTCTGTCAGGACTGGTCTTGCTACCTCTAAGCAATCCATCTCTAGGTGGATTGTGTCCTGTATTCAGTTGTGTTATTAGAAAGCCAACAAGACTCTAGTTAGTAAGCCTAAGGCTCACTATACCAGAGGTAAAGCAGCTACAGCGGCTTTACTCCGTAACGTCCCTATTGCAGACATCTGTAACGCTGCCACTTGGAAGTCAGTCCATACCTTTGCTAAACACTACTGCCTGGACTCTGATGCCAGGGCAGACGCTCAGGTTGGGCAGGCTTCGCTGAGGAATCTATATGCACAATAGTGGGTCTGTTTGTTTCTTCCACCGCTGGGATTCTTTTTTGGGGATGGGCTTGCCATTCTATTCACATGATTGACTATACACAGAGATTCCCTACTACAGAAGGAGTAGTTTCTTACCTGTAACTCCAGTTCTGTAGTAGGAATATCTCTGTGATAGTCATAAGCAACCCACCCTCCTCCCCAGTGGATGAAACAGTGATATCATGAGTGCAGCAGGCCTTGCTTTATACACCTTCAAAAAGAACTGAGTTACTGGCCTTTGGCTGTGCATCATGGGATACCGAGGCTCACTGGAAGGATTCTTAAAGGCACGGCATCCATTTACAGACACATAATGGCAGCCTATGGGGCTTGTCTGTCCAACCCTTCATCTCTATCATGAAAAATTGATTTTTGTGAAGGGGAGTTTCTCTATGTGTGAAACTTAGTAAAATAGTTAAATTTAGCTGTTACCTGGCTATCTTTTTCACTTCAGGATGAAGTAATGGCCAGAGTAGCCTAGTTGTTTTCAGGCTGCATTATTGTCTTTTATTATCTCATAAGTGTCTGTGCAGGACTGCAGAAGAGGACAACTTAAGAGACTATATCTACTGAAGTGCTCCGGGGTCCACGCACATAGACGGGACTATTCACATGATTATGACTATCACAGAGATACCCCTACTACAGAACTGGAGTTACAGGTAAGAAACTACTCCTTATCTCTGCAGAGTTCTTAATATATTGACAATAAATATTTGCAAATCCTAAGAAACTCTTTATCTCTTTCACATTAGAAGGTGAGGGCCATTATAAAATAGCTGAAACCTTCTTTGGATCAATGGAAGTGTCAAATGCACTCCATCGTCTGAATGTAGTATTAAAGGAGTTCCCCAGGCCAATGCAAATTTAGTAAGGTAACCACTCAAGTAACCCACTTTTGCTTGATCGTTGCTAAATTGTGCAAGGCAAAAGCCAAAATGCACTGTAAGAGAGTCTAAGAATTCTCTTAATTTTATTGAGGCCTTAAGAAGCCCAGAGCACTACAAATGACTAATGGGATATCTGTAGACCGCAATATCAAGTTCTGCTTTAACACCAAATTCTCCATTGTGTAATTGTTTTAACTGTTGAACTAGAACCTGAGAAGGATCCATTGCACGGACAAACCCAAGGAGTCATTGGTGTTGCAATCTGTCAAGGACTATGCACTGTGGATTGCGTTTTTAATTCCCCAAAGAAAAGGTGACTCCTCCCAGCAGCCACTGTGCCACCCTCCATCTAATAGTACACTTGAAAGGTTTCAAGTGTCTCCTTAAGAGAATACCAAATAGGCAGGCAAATCCTTGTTTGCAATTTTGTTGCTGTTGATTGTAGATAAAAATGAATGTATAGTTGAATATCAATTCACAGTTTCTCCCTGACATCAGAAAGACCAATAGCAAAACAAGAACAATCCAGAAGAAATCCATCAGATTCTTAAGCAATAAAGCAATTAAAATCTGAAATACACATAGTGGCAAATGTAAAATGAACATGAAGAAAAATAGGGGAACAAATGATTTGCGACATATCCATTATTTGTAGATACCTCCTTGTAAAAACCCTTTTTCCAGCTTGTATTTGGGACCTCAAGTAGGTTTCCCTGGATAAACCACAATCTTGGAAAGTGCAGAACAAAGACTTGTTCTTGCCTCCTTCCTGAGACACAGGACCTCAAATAGGCATATGATGAAGAAGACCAAGTTTGTTATCCTTCGCAGAAACATTATTTGCTCTGCTGCCAACTTTCCCTGTTGGTGATGCATACAACTCGTGGCATACCCATCAGGTTACCTGGAGCACGGATAGTTTTTTTACGAATGAGACTCCTGAATATTTGCTGAGCATGGCATTCAACCTTACACTGCACAGCCACCCGCAGGGCATTCTAACTTTCTGCATATAACTTTTTGTAAGCTCTTAAACTTCTCTGCATTTGCAGTACAATGTAACAAGCATCTTTCTTCACAATCTAATGATTTATGTTGAGTGAGGTCAGATGAGAAATAAGGTCCTCCTTCATTTCTGTTGTGTTGTGCATGTTTTCTGATAATTCCAAAGTGCATCAGGGAGCTGATCTTTAAGAAGATCTTTTTCTCAGTGGATCATTTTTTTTCATTTTACAGAGTTTTATATAGCGCGAACTTGACCTGAATCGGGTATCAGAGCGCTTTACATAGCCCCAGTTGTATTACATGAGGACACATTCATTTTTAGGTCTCGCCTGACCCAGCACTTGCGCTAGTCTGGCTTGACCTTAAGTAAGAAGGGCTTAAAAAAATGCTACAGCTGGCCACAGCTTGCAGTGCGCGGGCACGCACTTGAGCAGAGGCGCCTTTTGGCGTGATTTCTGCTGCGCACACACCACTCGCATGCTTCCCCCGCAATCACTTTCGCTTCCTGACTCATGGCCGCTGCGCTTCAGTGTAATCAACATTTGGATGCAACCTGCAGGCCACATTTGAGGTTTGGAAGGCTGACTCTGACTTTTATCCTTCCAAGTCCAACAGACAGAGTGCTACTGAGTTGAACGCCTACACGCAAGGTATTAGGCTCCAAGAGGTGACTGTGCGCGCGCGGCACGCTGTATAAAAGGTCACTGGTATTGCAATAAAATGATTGGCCCTCTCCGCCCTGTAGGACACACTGCCCTCTCATGGCTTCCCTGTGTTCCCGGCGTCCCCTGCGCCTGTGTGGAAGAACAGGTTTGCCGAGTCTCCATGGTCAGCTCTGTTTTCCATATCGTATTTGGTCACGAGGCCTGTGATAGGTCCACGCACAGTGTCGCGAGCAGCACGGGCACACGCTCTACACTTGCTGAGTTTATGTTTGCTCTGACAGAGGCGGGTGTAAGTCCTTGTGTCTCATGTTGGCCGTTTGTCATCTCTCTGGCATTAGAGGCATCTGTCATTACAGAGCTTTGATAAAACACTAAAGTTTTGCCCCGGTGCTTGACGATGCAACGCGACTTTATGCGAAGCACACTACAGCGTCAATACAACTTTCACCTGCAAAATTATGTTTTTTCCAAATGTTGTTGCGAGTGTAGCGCCAAGTGACCTTGTATTGCATAGTGCAAGGCTCAGTAATCTTTGAAGTGAATGTAATGGGGGAAGAAACAGCGCACACACTTATAGATGCAAACGTTTGGTGACAGTTATTCTGCATATACTCTGTCGAGCAATAATAAAGGTTAACTCACATCAACACAGCATTACTTGTGTCTGTGACATCACTGGCAAATGACACTATGCTAATGTAGCGCAGTGCTATTTTTGAAGTGAATACAATAAAAAGCTGCCCGTTTTCTCACAGAGTAGCGTGCACGTGCTTTTCTTTGTTTACTACACCTACTCGGCTCACTGTCCTGAAACATTCTGGAAATGGGGAGATTTTACCCCCACATGAAATTGTACAGTTTCACACTGTCCGGTCTCAGCGGCTCATACACCTGTTCTTTTCAGGCATTTACACGTGTGCTTTATTTAAAAAAATGATGTCACTGTAGTTTATGCATTTCTTGCATACATTAGCTCTCTTTCCTACAGGAGTTGCAACACTGTACATCATGACACGGGATGATAGTTACCAAGTGAACCATCTCCCCTGGTTCACCATCAATCTGCCTGTGCATTTTAGCTGTTAGCATTCTGGATTATGGGATGTGTTGTTTTGCTTTTGTCGGACTATGGACCTACCAATCCCACAGGCATGTGTGTGGAAATAGGGAAATTGTTCAACAATAAATCTTAAAAATATTTTTTCTTCAGGGGAAAAATACATTTAGGTCTGGGTTTTGAAGGCACAGCTATCGAACGACCTGTTGCTAACAATATAACCTGAAGGGCTTTAAGGTTTGGGAATGGACTGAGCATCCCTGAAGCATACGTGTTGCTAACAATATATATATAATGCACATTGGATTTGCACCTTTCATCCTTGGACTTTTTTTTAACCAGTCTCTTCAGCCATTTGCTTGAGAATATGTCAAACACATCTTAGGTCAGTCCAGTGAAGTATTCATCAGTCACCTAAACCTTTGTTGACTGTTTTTAGGTCTCGCCTGACCAGCATATACCAATGCAGATGAACCATAGTTCTGATCTTCCTAAAACAGTCAAATACCCATACTACACTCAGAACCAAATACCACTCAAACAACAGGTACAAAAAGAAATATACGCATCTGCCTGAGGAGCAGCATTGAACAAGCATTGGAATAGCCAATAGGTCTCGCTTTTGGGACCTTATAAGTATTTAGTTATGCAGCACAATATCCTTGGTGCAACAACATCAACTGTGGCATGGCTAAACACTTATAAGGTCCCAAAAGCGAGACCTATTGGCTATGCCAATGCTTATTTTGTTAGGCACGGGGAGATTAAGTGATTTGCCCAGAATCACAGGATGTTCAGCGTCATTGCCGAGACTCAAACACAGTTCCCTATATTCAAGGTCAACCGCCCTAGCCGTTAGGCCAACTCCTCTCCCCATCATTGAGTTACACATAATTTTTCAGGGTTGTGGTGTTAACGTTGAGAAGTGTGTTGACATCCTTTGTTGTCTGGTTGGAGTTTCAGTGGTTAACCTCTTAAATGCAGGCGTCCGCTAATGGCCGATGGCTGCAATCCCTCCACAGTGTGTCTGTCGGCCAATTGTCAGTCGTTGCACCAGTGGGCTTAGTTTTTGTCATGCAGCTCAGGATTTTTGGGAAAAGATTTTCGAGCAGCCGGAGTGTTTTTTTCAAATTCGTAATGACGATCAGCATGCAGGGTGTGCTGACGTCATAACAAGTGAAAATGAAAGTAGAACAAGCCAGTGGGTTACAGTGCTCGGTGGCATATCTCAGCCCCCCCCATGCACAGTTTCTCTCAGGAGAGGTATCGTTAGAAAAGGGAAGAATCTCCCCTTTCAATGCTACCCTTGCCTAGTGGTGGATCCCTGCTTGGGGTTAGCGCTGGAGAGCGATCCCCAAGAAGGGATCCAGACACTAGAGAATTGGGAGAGCGGCCCTTTAAGGTTGTGCTCCCCCAGCCCCTTTAAAATTATCAATCTTTCTGCTCCCCTGGGGGAGAGGGGGGAAGAGGGGATATTTACCACTGATCTCCCCACCCCTCCTCCCCCCGGGGGAATAGGTCCACTAGAGACCAGTGACTGCTTTTTTAAATAAAAATATCGGTGACTGCTTTTTTAAATGAAAAAGTAGGAGTGGGGGTTGCTGACCAGGGCATTTCAATGCCCCTGCCCTCAATACATATAGCAACAGACTTCTTGTCCCCAGAGGGGTACAGATGGGGGTGATTACCCCATATCTGTTCCCGAGGGAAGTGGGGTCACAGAAAGCCCACTAGACAAGTTTGCGGTTGCGATGCTCCCACCCCAAATACATGTTTTAATAGTCTTTCTGCCCCTCGGGGACAGATGGGGAATAATTGCCCCCAATCTGCCACCACAGAAAGGGGGGTGGGGGGGAGGCACTAAGCCCAATAGACACCAGGGATTTCTTTGTTATATAAAAATATAGGGGTGGGGGTTGCCCAGCATGGTCATGGCAATTCCTACATTCCAAGTAAATGGGGCAAAAGTCTTGCTGCCGCTTGGGAGGCAGGTGGGGTAAATGCCCCTGATATGCCTCCAAGGGGGGGGCAGCCTGCTAGACACCAGGAAAATGTTTACAAAAAATATATATTTAAATATAGGGGTGGGGGCTCCCTTGTTGACATGGCTATGCCCACACCCTAACTAAATGGAGCAACAGTCTTTATATCCTCCCTGGAGGAAAAATGGGGTATTGGGTAATTTCACTCAATCTGCCCCACATGGGGGCAAAAAGCAATCTAGATGGCATTGAAAGTTTATTTTGTCTTTAAAAAAATATATAGGGGTGAGGGCTGTCCTCCATGGGCATGACCATGCCCTTACCCCAAGTAAAAGGGGCAAAATTATTTCTACTCACCCTAGAGGGGCAGATGAGGGTAATTTACCCTTAATCATCCCCAGGGGGTCGGGCATAAAGCCCACTAGACACCAGGGAGTTTTATTTTGGGGTGGGAGCTCCCCACGATGGGCATGGCTATTCGCCAACCCCAACTAAATGTGACATTTTTTTAGCCTCAAAACCTTGTGGTATTCAGACAAGGCACACCACCCTGGAATCCCCTGGTTGTCTAGTTTTAAGAAATGACTGTGGTTGGTAGGTTTCCATGGGCGGTGGCAAAGCACAGCCTCAAATCCCGGAGCTACCTATTGCTGATCTCTCTATGTAGCACTTTAGGGCCTATGTGTTAAGGTCTCTTGGCCCACCCACATAAGTGAGGTACCATTTTTATAGGGAGATTTGCGGGAATGCTGGATAGGAGATTTGTGGCTCCCCGCAGATTCCAGTACTTTCTGTCTCAGAAATGTGAGGACAATTGTTTTTTTAGTCAAAGATTAAGGTTTGAAATTAATTCTGGATAACAAAACCTGGTGAGAGGCATGCAATTTTTCCCACCCTGGATACCCCGAGGTGTCTAGTTTCCAAAAATGTACAGGTTTGCTAGGTTTGTCTAGGTGCCGACTGAGCTTGGGCCAAAATTCACAGCTACCCACATTCGAAAAGCTCATTTTTGAGTGGAAAAATTTAATGATTCCATGCTGTGTTTTTGCCAGTTTCCCGTCACGGGCCCTAGGCGTACACACACAAGAGAGGTACCACTTTTTTGAAAGACATAGGGGAGCATAGAATAGTAGAACATTTGTTATTACCAATTGCATTTCACTGCATTTGTGCCTTCCAAATGTAAGCCAGTGTGTAGGAAAGAAGACATTTTGAAAAATATCCTTTAAATCTTATGCTAGTGCGGGCACTCTGAATTTCAGAGATGTACACATTACCACTCCCAAACTCCACATCTTATGTCCATTTCAGAAATACATAGGTTTCCTTGGTACCCATTTTTCACTCTACATATTTAACCATATGAATTGGTCTATACTTGGTACACAATGAAAAACCATTGTAAGGTGCAGCTCAGTTGTTGGCTCTGGGTATCTTGAATTCATAGGGAACCTATAAACCCTATATATCCCCACAACCAGTTGGGTATAGCGGACTGAATGGCATATTACTCTTGTAAATCAACCGTTGTGACATAAAGTTACAGATAAAAGCATTGTCACAAATGGCCTTTTTTATACTCATTTTCAATATCTCTTTATTTCAACAGTTAGTTTATTTGGGAAAACCTTGAGGGATCTCCCCATATGACCCCTTACTCAATTCGGAATTTTGTCCACGTTTCAGAAATCTATAGCTTTCCTGGATCACCCATTGGTTTCACACTAGTTTTCACCTCAAACTGAAAATTGGTTCAGAGTACAACAACATTGTAAAAAAGGGCTACCTCTTTGAAAAAGGCCGAAAACGTGGTACAAAAATTAGTTTTTTATTCAACTCTGTATGTTCCTGAAAGTTGGGAAGATGGTGACCTTAGCACAGCAAACTATTTGTCGATGCTAGTAGGAAAAAACTGACACTTTTATCCAGAGCGCTCTATTCCTATTTTTACTGAAAAACTACAAATTTGGTTGTGAACTCAGGGGGCAGCATTACCTTTCGTCAACAGGATCCCTGACACCGCTGCCGGTCTCCCCCCGCCGCTGCATCCAGGCGCGGCCGCTGGGAGGGCGGGGGAGACTAGCAGTCCCAGGAGACCCAGCGGCAGGAAGCCGCTCCCGCCCTTTCCGCGCCCGGAGGCGCTTTAAATCAGACGAGAGCCCCCGCGTCGCGGGAAGCGCATTCGGGCGTCGCCGGGCTAAGCCCGGGCAAAGGGCGGGCCGTCTGAGGCTGGACGTGGCTGGGCTGGGCCGCCTTGGCTTCTGAACATTAGGATCCCTAACAACAACGAAGTGAGACTCACGAGTACCTTTAATGACTGTATGAGGGGACGATAACGTTTCTGTTGTGTTTTTATCCCCGTATTTTATTTTTCCGGTAATGAGGAATCCCGGGTTATAGTTTATCTAGTTTTATTTCTCTCTCATTCATAATAGCTTTTGTATATCCAATATAATTTATATTTAGCAGCCCATTGCAAATATGTCAAAAAGAAAGGGAAATAAAACCCCTCTTGAGCTGGCTAGTGCCACGCTCGACAATTATTTGGTAAAAGCAATAAATAAAATAAACACTGAAATTGACAAAACAGAATGGCGATTATTGCTGGGTTTAGGCAGTTTGCCAACAATGCCCTCGACACCTCTGGCAGTACCACCCATAGATAATAGTAGGGAATCTAGCAATTTTGTTGGTACCACCCCTGAGGCTCTAGTCCAAATACCAATAACACCTAACAGACTGGTTGATATCTCTAATACTCCTACCCAGAGGTCCCCGGTCCCTAGAACAAGAAGGGGCTGTAGAAAAACCCAAACAAAACGTGGAGGAAATTATAATAAAAAGAGATCTAAAACACACCCAACAAGTACATTAGGTGGAGATGAGTCAATGGATCACCCAAGCACAGTAAAAATAAATGCTGACCAGTTTGATCTGTTAGTCAGCATTATGGGTGCTAAAATAGAAAATGTAATCAAACCTCTGACAGAAAAGCTAGATTTTATCTCTAACAAGGTTTCTAGGTTAGGTGACCAATTATCTGCCCATATTGAATTGGCGAAGAGACCTAGGGACGAGGGTGAAGGATATCGGGCCAGTAACGTTGCTCTAAGTATATCTAACCCAGCTGTCGATTGTAGTGGGGAGACAAACATGATAGTAACAGGCAAGCCTAATCCCCAATCGACAGAATGCCAGCAGAACCGGGTAGTAGTAGAACCTGAGAGCGGTCCGGCGTCGAAAGAAGTCGAGAGAAGCCATACCATTAACCTACCCCCTGATTGTGCCCCATATGTGGTTGTTCTAACAAATGTGCCACCCTTTGAACAACATTTGAACCAGAACCAACAGGAATCGCATGATTCCCTTAAAAATAAAACAGTGTTCTGGCTCCATAAACAATGTGGGTTACTATATGAACTATTCGAATCAGATTCTCACCATGAGAAGGGTTAATTGGATTGGCAACTCCAGAAAGAGCAGCGGAGGAGACTGTGTTATTGTTAATTTTAAATATCCTTAACATGCTGCAACTACCTTGCCTAGAGCGGCTTCGCTACCATATTTTGAGAAGGGTATAAGTCTACGCCCACTTGGTTTCTTCTAAGTTACATCATTAATGGACCGCCTGACAAAGATAGAGGAGGCCTCTCTACCCTTAACAAACGTACCAATTTATGTTCTGCATTTGGGGTACCAGTGTTAAATTGTTACCAAGCCCTAATCAACTTAGATGCTAACGATTGACTCAGCCAAGATTGTTGTTCCAACCCTGAGATGATCCCAGCCTGCTAGGTTGTTGAAGCAAGGGAACAATCTGTAGATCCCGGACCATTATCTATGGTCTATTCGAGTGCAGAAGCAGTTAATAGGGATATGCAAAATGGTGACCATAATGTAGGGGCTGTACAACATGAAGTGCCCATTTTAGATAGTATTGGGATTGGTGGTAAAAATGGCTTATCTGTCGTTAGCTGGAATATCGCTGGGTTGAACTCTAAGGGCGATGTTTTGGGCTGGATGAATTTGATTAACCTCTATGACATAGTCTGTTTCCAGGAAACGTGGTGTACGGATTTTGTTAACTATGAGGGGTTTGTCTCATATAATTTATTAGCACAGGGTTCTATGTCCAGAAGAGCCAAAGGTGGACTTTTGATTTTAGTTTCTATTAATCAGTCTATAACTGTAAAAAGGTATTTGACTGTGGGTGCTCATGTACAGATCCTTTGGCTGCATGAGAGACCAGGCCGTAATGTACTCCTTCTCAATGTTTATAACAATATCTTTGATAATACTAGGATGCAAGTTGTAAAGGACCTGGCCGTTGCCATTGATAATTTGATTGCAGAATCGAATGTTCTTTTTGATTTTATTTGGGTGGGTGATTTTAACATCCCGATTTGTGAAATGTCAACCCAAAAAGTCTGTGGGGTCAAAAATAATGCTGGTCTGGATGACCTGCATTTCCGCCATAACAGTTACGGAGAAACACTTCACAAACTCATGGGTGACCATGATTTGGAAATCTTGAACTACTCAAAAGATGAAAATGGTCAGACTCTCCCTACGTTTAAGAATTGGTACACTAGTTCAATCATAGACCATGTAATTGTTTCTTCTAATATTGTCCCCTACTGTCAGGCCCCTAGGATAGAAGTCTCCTCTTTGAGCGATCATAATTGTATTATCTTAGAAACTACAATCTGGGGAGGCAAGCCTGTCTGTCCTGGGATAACAGTAACAAATATTGAACCACATGGGCCTAATGGAGTAAGATTGAGATGGAAAGGGGAAAAATCTGATGAACTATTGAGCTCTATTGTTAAAGAGTGCTTTGCAGATATTACCCTTATCCTAAATAATAATAATGAACCAGACCGGGTTTTAGATGTTTTTAATGGCATTAATAAATGCATAGATGCTAGGTTCACTAGACCTGATAGAGTGCAATCTAAGCATAGACTGGGTTGGTTCGATCATACTTGTACCACACTCTTAACGGAATGAAAACATGCATTGACGTTAAGCCCCAGGGATACAAAATTAATCATTAAGCTGAGATCAGATTACAAATCTGCTCTGAAACGCAGGAAAGGAGAGTTGCAGCAGCAGGCTTGGAAAACTCTAAATCAAGCCGCTGAACTGTCTAATTGTGCCCTTTTTTGGGCCACGGTCAACTCCCCTTTCCTTAAGGAGGAATCTATTCCCGGAGCTTACCTCAAACGTCTCTAGCGAGGGGTGGGTTTCCCATCTTTCCATGATTTTTAAATCTGATAATTGCTAAGAAACCAACCCTAGTAACTGGCCGATTGTGCCTTTGGACATCACTGTCCCTGAGGTCGAAATAGGTATTTGCGCAAGCAAGAGGGGTAAGGCCCAGGGGACAGACGGGATACCCATCGACGTCTATAAAGCAGCCCCGGAGATGTGGAGCCCTATTTTGGCTATTGTTTTTAATGCAGCTGTATGTACCGAGGCCCCCATGACCTGGGGGGAGTCAATTATAATCCCGATACATAAGAAGGGCAACAGGTCAGATGTTAAAAACTACCGCCCCATCTCTCTTTTAGACTCCTCAGTTAAGATCATGAGTAGAGTAATGTTGGCTAGATTGGAAGAGTGGGTGGAGAGAGAGGGGATTTTGGACAATAGCCAGTATGGATTACGGAAAGGACGGGGTACACTCGATCAGTGTATAAATTTAGATCTACTGATCGGGAAGTATACCCAGGCCAAACAAGGTTCACTTTATCTCAGCTTTGCAGACTTAAGCAGTGCTTTTGATCTGGTGGACCATTTCATCTTATGGCCAACCCTGTTACAGCTTGGGGCACCGGAGGGCATTATCTTCGTTCTGGCCAGGCTGTATGAAAAATTACAAATAAGCGTGCGCTATGGCGTCAAAGGAGAGTGTACCCCTAAATTCAGTGTTAATAGAGGTATTAGACAAGGCTGTGTTCTTGCCCTCCTGCTTTTTACCTTATTTATTAATGAAATTGATGTAGTTTTAAAAACTATTAATGCTGATGCCCCCCAGGTTAATGGGGTCATAGTGCCGGTGTTATTATACGCGGACGATGCTGTGGTACTATCGAGAACCCCCATTGGTTTACAACCTTTGATTGACAGATTCTCTGTTTTTATCAAGGACAGGAAACTGGTTATCAACAAAGGAAAAACACATACCATGACCTGTGGGGCCAAAAGAAAGTTGCCTAATGCATTTTTTATTGACGGCCAAAAAGTGCAACATGTAGATACATTTTGTTATTTGGGAATAACCTTTTCAAAAGATAGAAAATGGTCTAATGAATTTACCAATGTTCGCAATAAAATGGCTAAAAATGCTCACGGGGTTTTTAGATTTGCGGCTTAGATCGGAGACAGACTTACCAGGGATATGCTTCAGATTTACCAAGCCAGATGTGTATGTGCATTGTATGGGGCCGGTGTTTGGGGACACTGCTATGATTATAGTTTGCAGACGGAGGAAAATTCTTTCCTGAAAAAGCTTCTCTGTTTACCTACCTCCGCCCCAACTGAGCTGATCCATAGAGAACTGGGGATTAACTACCTGATGGATTTGTTATCCTTAAGGCCTCTTATGGTTTGGCGTTCCATCTGGTTAAAGGAGACAGCTTTTAATAGATCTGTTATAGAGGACTTTCTCGCCTTAGACAATTATTCAAAAATCCCCTGGTAAAATATATTGTCGACTGTTTTTTAGAAATCTTTGACATAAATATTACGGTCGATCCATGTGCTGCTACCGCAATACCCAAAAGTGAAGTGAAGTCAACATTCTTAGCACATAGAATGAGGAGGCGGTCATTAAAGACCGGGGTTTTGTCTTCCACTTTGTTTTACAATAGCCATATTGTTAATGAAGGTTACCCCCTATATTTAGCCAAGGTGACCAGACCATCCCATAGATTTGTACTTATTAGACTTCGGTTCGGGCTGGCACACCATCTGGTAGCATCGCCCCACCTTAAAAACTATCCGACCGGACCTTGTCCATGTGATGGTCTATCAAAGCAGAGCACCTTGCACTTTTTATTGATATGTAAACTTTACAAGAGTTTTCGTATTGCCTATTTAAAACCTTTGTTTATCAAATATGGTTCACGTACTATTAATGATGCAATGAAATTAATTTTTAACATGCAATCTGCAGATATGTGCTTTTTTACTGCTACCTTTTTAAATCAATCTATTAATGCCAGGAAAAGTATGTTGTTTTAAATTTTATGTCAGTATTTTTGTTAAATTCTGCAATATCTGTTATCCTTTGTGTCGCTCATGTGCTTTTATGGTCATTTTTATATGCACCGAATAAAGCTTTATGAATTGAATTGATTGTATTTTACCCATTTTCTCGGTTCCCTCCAAGGCAATGCACAAATCCTGGGTACCTTTAGAATCCCCAGGATGTTGGGGGAAAAAAAGAGGCAACGTTGGCGTGGCTAACCTTATGAGAAATAAGATTTAGAGCCTTAAGCACTAACTAACTACCCTAGCCAAAAAAGGGTTCAGCGCTGGGGTGGAAGTCCAGCAGTTAAGGGGTTAATGATTTCTTTTTGGAGGCTGTCCTTGCGGAAGTCCTTTCGAGAGGTCAGTGAAGTAGAAGGGCTATAATTTTCTCTTTTTGGTGTAAAGGATGTAGAAGGGGATGGCGAAAAGGTCTGTCCAGTTTAAGGGAAACATGGGCCTCAGAAATGATTGTAGGTGAGTCTGATGAGGTTGCTCATGTTGCCTCTGGTTGTTGCTAGGTTAGATGGTAAGTTGTTTAATGTTCAGTGTGTTGAAGAGCGTGTCAAGGGATTCTTTTGTTGTCTTTTGACAAGCAGATTGAAGTCTCAGAGGAATGTACTGTGGGCTCAAGCGTTTGGTATCTGTGATTTGTTCTGAGAAGTTCTTGTTGAATCCGTCCTCAAAATCAGGTGGAAGGAAGCTGTGTGGGGGTCTGCGGAGTTTGGTTGAGTTAGGTGTTGCTGGTTCGCTGAGTGTGCAGGGACAGGAAGTCTTGTGGATGGTTCATAATGTGTATTACATTGGAAAAATCGTTTTAGTACACATACACCTGCTTCTGTAATAATATTTTTGTTTGTTTACATTGTTTTAGTTTCCATCTCCACAGGCTCGGGATGTAGCATAGGCTCCTCAGTCATAATTCACCGCTAAGCGAACTGTATATAGGCTGAAGACTTTGAATGCTTTGTGAGTGTGGTGGCCTAAAGATGTTCTTAGTAGTCTTGTGCTAGCGCTGTCGAAATCATGTAGTGCTGATTTCCGAAGCTGGATGGTCTTAATTCCACCGTATGCCTCTTTTGCCTAATGCCCCTTAATTTCCTATCTGTTTGTCTCACCCCTGCAGCTTCTTACTCATCCCTACTTTCTCCACTTGTGTTTCCATATTTTTCTTCCTCCTTTTTTCTACCTTTTCTCCCTTTCTCTTTCTTGCTCTGAGTCTGAGCCTGCCGATGAAGATAAGTAGTGGCATCCAAATATGAGTGCTGGTTGTGGTGCTACTGCCTGCCCGGAATACTCCATATTCCCTCTCTATCGGGGGCTTTTTTGATACATAAAACTCTCCCATGGTATGAGGGGTTTGCATCCCTTTACCATTGTCGTTTAGAGATTGTAGTTTCTACTCTCCTTGTTAGTAAGTTTCTGCAAGCAACATCTCTATCATGGTTAACGCTCATCCCTGACAATGGGGTTATTCAGGTTCATTGCCGCTCTCGTTCTAAACGGCACATTACAGCTCAGACCACCCCAGGCTGTACAGTGATTTAGTGCGCTGCTGTAAAGGTGAATTAGTAGAGTAATAATACTGGGCAAAATTAAACTCCAGTTACTTTTAAAGCAGGAAATAAAAACAGCAGTGAATTAAGGAGCTTGAGTTTAATTTGTAATAAATGAACCTGGTTCTGCTCCAGGAGCCTCATGCCTAAACGTTTAGTAATGCTTGTGATCTTGCAAGCAGTTGTTCTGTGAATGTTTTTTTAGATTGACTCTTGTATGGGCATTGTCATTTTCTTTTTTGTATTCATGCAATATACTGACTGAAAATTAATACAAAACATCTATATCTATTGAATGATTTAATTCCTTTGAAGGATTGCTGTGCACAAAGGTGGTGCATTGAAATGTAATCTCTAATTTCAAGTCTTGCTACTCTGCTATCCTTGATGATTTCAATGCAGTGGAATCTGTTCCATTCTGCTCGCTGTCCAAAAATATTTTAAAACATATATTTTTTTAAACATATTAGGTCTATAAACTGAGCCACAGTCTTAAAATTCTTAGTTCGAGTATAAAGGACCAAGAGACAGTGTTTTACAGTATTCCATTGGCTCAACCCAGTAAGCACTAAAAGTGTGTCCTTTATATCCACCAATAAGATGTCAGGGTGTGACAAGCCCACAACATATGTAGTAGATCTGTGGTATCTGCTTGACACCTAGGACAACTGGGTGAAACAGGCAGGAAAATTCTTTGAAGTTTCAACAACGTTAAATATGCCTGTCTTAGAGGGAAAATTGAATGAATTTAAAGCGGGAATTGCGGGAAATCACCCTTTGCTATTTGAGGAGGAAGTGTTATTCTTTATCGTGTAAGGCGAGATTTAGGTAAATTTCCCACCAAGCCCTTAGTGGATCTAATGATGTGTATAAAAGGGTATGCAGTTCCCTATAGGCTATTTGACTAGATATCCTACAGTACCCATTTTTTTATAGTGCCTGGATCAGTTTATGCGTTTCTGGTTCAGCCCCCACTGGCGTCCAGTGTGTAGGACATAGCTCAAAATGTTGGTGCGTGTCAGAAAACATTTAATTTGGGAGTCATGGAGCTTTCTGAAATCATGATGGGTCATCTGTGCGCCCTACGCAATCAAATCCACTACTACCGTTGTGATTAGCCCCTCCCCCCCGACCTCCACTCCCCTACTCTTCCAGGGTGTCAGCCTAACCAGCTAGAGCGTACCCACCCAGTTAGGCAAGCCCCATAGTGTTATATTAGGGGCGTATTGCAGGATGAGTTTGTATATCCGAGAGCCCATCTCCAGTTTGTTATTGCATTGTTTAGCAGGGATGGAAGATGATGGGCTGCACCACTCCCGGTAGTAGTAGCCTTAGAGGTGTGCCTATTCGCAACACATGTGGAGTATAGTCAATCTCGTTTAGGTGGAAACCCACTAACTAATATGATAACTGTTTTAATTCTCCTGCCAAACAGTCATCTTTAAAGTCCGCATCACCCATTCCCCCTTCCCCGGGTGGTGACTGCATCTTGTGTTAGTCAACCATTTGCCATTCCACGCCCCATATCACTTCGGTCAACAAGGAATTCATGGTTCGAAAAACAGTTGCGGGGACTTCGACAGGCATATGGACAAAGTAATACAGCATATGGGGGTAACATCACCAAATTTGACCGTGCAATCCAACCTGCCACCGATAAAGGCAGCGCAATCCAGAATTTTAAATGGAACTTCAGCATTGAAATGGCTTTCAGTAAGTTCCCACATATTAAATCTATATTGGATATGTGGCTCTGGATTCCCAAATACCAGAATGTATGATGTGCTACTCCTATAGTCTCTATACCCAAAAGCAGTGTGTCATGGGCTTTAGTGTCCTAGACAGAGGATTTTGCGTGATTGACTCTGAGACCTGTCAGGTTGCCAAATGATTGGAGCAAAGTAGAGATTGGTGTTAAGTCTGCCCCCAGGTCCTGAGCATAAACAATCATATCATCTGCAAACTTGGAGACCGCTTGGATCTGAGGTCCCTGTCGGATGCCCCAGTCACCAGCCATCTGCCTGAGTCACTGAGCCAGGTGTTCCATTGTCAAAACGAACAACAGTGGCGATAGTGCGCAACCCTGTCTGGTCCCACGATATATCAGGTACTGTGATGATATATGTCTCCCTGTTCTTGCTCTAGGAGTGGGATTGGTATATGGGAGTTTAATCCAACAAATGAAAGTGGGAGAAATATTGGATTCACCAACGATGAGAACATGTAATCCCACCCTACTGTATCAAATACTTGCTGGAGATCTAGGGAAAGGCAGCCCCCTGCAGGGTTATGCTGTTTAGCTGCCTCCATAAACTGATAAAGTCAACGTATATTCGAGGAGATGCTCAGTCGTGGCCTGAATCTGCATTGATCTGCATGTATCAACTCGGAAAGTAAGGGGGCAGTCATCTTAACACCTTACCCAGTATTTTATATTTTGTGGTCAAAGGGGCCAAGGTTTATAGGAAAATAGGTCTTCTGGGTTATGGCCAGGTTTACGTAGGGATGTGACCAGGACTTGGCATGTGGTGGGTGGTAATAAGCCTGCTTAAAGGGAGACATGATAAATTGGAAGGCAAAGGTGACATAAAATTCGATGGGTAAGCCATCCACACTGGGCTTCTTATTCAGTGCCATTTACCCAGTAGCGTGGCACAACTTGCCCGTTGTCATGGGGCCCCCAACATTTCCCTGTCGACCGCTGAGACCTGTGGTAATCTCAGATTGTGAAGGAAAGCATCAATATTGCCAGACGTCCTAGGGGAGGGGAGGCAAGTGCCATGGAGCTCAGCGTAGTACTCATTGAAGGCCTCATTAATAGCCAGCTGAGATGTTTGATGAATATTCGAGGGCATATTCACTGAGAAGACCGGTGTAGGCGATGGTACTGCCCGAATCATGTGGACAAATCTGCCTCTAACATGGTGCGAGAGCAAAGCAGAATGAATCTGGAGTTCAGGCAATGTAGTACCATGAAGGTGGTGAGTAGGGTAATGAGGGTTTCACTAAAAGTTAGATAAATATTATGCAGTCATGTGCTTACAGTGAGGATTTAGCTATAGCAGTCCATGGTGATGATAGTAGAGTGGTCTACTTGTGAGTCTCTGCAGTTGGGGTTGCAGTGATTTGATGAGGCTCTGAAACTAATATCCTAAAACCAGTGAAATTGTGTCTGATGTCTGATTGAATGTGTACGGTACTGAGTGTACATATTTGTGCCCAATTTTTAAGGGATACTTTGATCTAGATTGTGTGACATTCCGGGCTATGGGCAAGATGGTGCAGGAGAGAATGCGTTGTATGCTGCAAAAGCATGCTTAAGGGCATCATTAAATAGGTCTACTGATGTCGAGTTTAGGGAACGGTGGATCAATATGCAGTTGGTGAGGAATGCTAGAAGAGAGTCAGAAGAATGCTTCCTTCTGGCGATGAGGGACATGGCAGTTAGCAGGTGGGCATGAAGACTATTCAACAGACTTTTCAGGATGGCATGGCTTGGCTTGAGTGGGACAGGATAATAATGGGTGATGAGTAGATAAGTTTGTCTGATAGCATTAAATCCACTGGATTTCTCCAATTACCAGGTTCATTTTCTGTTTCTATATAAAATACAGAGAGTAATGAAGAAAGAAATGTGTATTTTATTCAGCATTTCCCTTCTTCGGCGGATCAGTTTTTATCAATATATGATTGGACTGATTTTAAAGGCCAGACACCACTCATAAATAGATTAACTCAATGCAGCCGTGTGGTGATAAAATACAAATGTACCAGTGAAGTGCTCCAGTTAATTAAAGTAGAGCATACAATGGAATTTGGCAAAACACGTATAGTAAGAACATTTTGTGGTTATCTAAGCTCAAAAACTTCTAGCTGTTCCAGTGTATGTTCTCTCCTGCTGCTTAGATTAATGTTGGCAGATTTATTTGTTTGACGATTTACAGGATGCAGCACGTTCAGATCATACTGAATGCAAATGTAAACAGAAGGATATGTTTTGTTAAGAGGTATATTTATAAAGTACAGTTTTCACCATACACTTGACTTTGTTTTCTAGGGCAGACTATACGATTGTGGGTTTACCCAGAGGAGGATCTCTGTGGAGGTTTTTTTCTCAACTGTGGGGTTCGGTAATGGATTAAGGGGTAATTGTTTAACCCCAACACCAGAGCTTTGAAAATCAGAATTGTCATGGGGCATATCTGGGGAAGTTTAGGTCTTGCAAATATCCACAACTTCCTCTGTGCCAGTGGTGGCAGTATTGTTTGTAGTCTTTGAAGTTACATTTGATCTTTGCATGGATTTCAGAGCTTGTGCCCTTCCAGTTGATCCTTGTAGGGAATAGTCGTTTTTGTCTGCGATGTATTGTTTCTTAGCTAGGTGCTAATGACCCCATATTCATGCTAACCTCAGTTTACCATGTCCCATGTACTGATCTGGCTTCTTCTTCACCTTTGTCTGTTCCTAGGTGCATTGTTATGTTTCTCTGTTACTCTACCTGTGTCTCCCAGTCCATTGTTGTTTCTATCTCACCAGAGCTGTTTTCTCTTAGGTTCTCTTTTCACAAAGCTCACTTTTGCATGTCTCCTTGCTTAACTGTCTTGTCATTGAGGCTGTCTGTTTCTGTGCTCTTGGTTAGATTGATTCATCTCTGGATGGATGGATATTGAAAGACAACAGCTATATAGAAAAATAGGCAGATATGCATCTACCAACGCATAAATTAGTAAAGCGCCAGTGAAGCCCTGCTGGCTGAGTCAAGTGATAACTCCACTGTTTGCACTGACCTAAGGATAAATCAGGTAAGCAACTGAAAGCTCAACTGTCTCTGGCAAATGAAGGATAACTCTGTTGTCTTCATTGTGCACGGTGACACTGTGCTGAGTAAAGACTACCTTAACTGTCTGTGATGAGAGGGTAGCTCTGTTGTCTTTAATGAGTGAGGGAGCAGTCAGGTGAGCAACCGATATCTCTGATGGCTGACAAATGAATAATAGATCTGGTGGATGATGAATGGTAGATAGCTCTGCTGTATTTGACAAGTGATGACTAACTCCACTGGGAATGGGATCAGTCAGCTAAGGAAGGAATAACCCCTGCTTTGTGCGATGGGGTGGGGATCACTCTACACTTGGTAAGGTATCCTTCTGCTGAGAAGGAGGTAGTTCTGTCTGTGACAAGTACGATTTTGTCCGATTTCGCAGTCTCTACCTTAGTGTCTAACTTTTCCCTGTTGAGTCACAGAGCACTGCTGTGGAATACTGCAAGGAGAGACAGGTCTTCCTGTTTCTTCGCAGTCATTACATGTTCAGCAGCATTCCTTCTGTCCTGCATGAGTATATAGTTATTGTAGTATCGTGTAAATAAAGAATGATGGAACTCTTTTGGTTCCTGATAGCCTCCGTAGAACTGTGACATAAGGGTTGGAGGGTAATGAAGTGAATGCATCTTTATAGCAGAGAGTTCTTTCTTACATGTAGAAGAATAGAAACTTGTACGCCTATAGCTACTCTTCGTTTGTGAGATAGTCATTGTTGAGTGCCCAGGCTGGATAGAATGCTACAGCTGGCGACGACTAGGGGATAAATAACCTATAGATCGATAGCACTCTCCCAGAAAGTTTGCTGTGGGCTAGCAAACTGCTTGTGCATGGCACATGTGCCGCAGTTGAAGTGCAGAATCGGCGCTAGCACCTATGGAGTCTCAGCACAATCCCAGCCTGTGTAAAGCTTTTGCGCACAAAGAAAGTATCATCGAAAATCTAAACATTGGTGGCCTAAAATCTAATGAAAAGGCCGCAAGCAGAGGTGCCACACTATTATTATAATGAATGCTATATGTCATACATGGTGATAATGCTAAAGGCAGATGCAACCAGGTCTTGAAAAGCAGCGTATTGTGACAGTCCAGTGCTAGTTAAATTGTGTCTGATGTGCAATGAACTGGAGATCCACCAGGTGGTTGCGAAGAGACATTAAAGCACAAAGCCAATTGAATATTATAACTTTATCTGCTTATTAAATCATTTCAATACGAAATGACGTTTCTACTTACCGAAACAACCAAAGAGAGCCCTCATACCACCACCTGCTGTGGAGAACAACTCTACAGATCTCCATCAAAATAAAGTGCTCCAGTGGAGAGCAAGAGCGAGACCAAAGATCCTCCAAATGTCAACGTTGATTCTGAAGCCAGCAAGTCACACAGCTGTAGAGATGGTTTGCATGAGCAAGTTCAACAGGAAGCGTTAGAGAGACCACTGCTGTCCACCAATGATTATACTGCTGCTGCTTTCCTAAAACCGCCATCGTCATTTGATACTGCCAAAAAACACAAGATTGGCACTCAATGGACTGCTTAGGCAGAGACATTTTGAGGATTTTATAAACTCAATCGATGAAACAGATGACAAAAAGATTATCAAGTATCTGAAGAACATGTCTGGTGAAGGTGTGCAGGTTGAGATCCATCAATTGAAGGTGTAAAAGGGCCATTAAATAGATACCACAGAATGGTGGCGTGGCATACACATCAAAGCAGCCTTGAATGTTAAGTTCAAGCCAGTGCCAAATGTAGATTATGAACGATATATCTTCAGTCAAGAACGCCAGAGAGTAGGTGAAACAGTTGATGAATTTGTTGAGAGACTGGATCTCCTCATAAAACACTGTAAGTCCAAGGAACTTAATGATGAGGAAGCTACACTCCTTAGAGTGATAGATGGATATCTGTCAGATTCCTTTTGACGATGAATGCTGAAGGAAACTCTGAGCATAGGGCAAGTCCTCATTGTGTTACAAGTCCTCATGGCTGTCTGAGCTGAAGAGCATGCTAATTGACGTGGCTGACATGGAGGAGGCCGAAGGTGCGTCAGTCATGAAAATGAAAAGTAAGCCAAAGCATAAAGATGAGGCATGCAAAGTGATTTCTCCACAGAAAAAAAATGTGCTTCAGATGTGGATTTTTGTTTCCACACAATGCTAGACCTCCCGCCATTGGACAGATTTGAAATGGCTGTCACAACGCAAACCGCCACCAACCGAAGTCAATAGTCATCAGAATCATCATCAAAGAGTTCCTCAATGTCGATTTCAAGTGAAAGTGACAAGGATAACTATGCAATGTCTATTTTTACTTCAGAGAGACATGCACAGGTGGACTAGTCAAATGTGAGAGAAAACACAGACGAAAAAAACGATCAACAGGAAAAAGCACCAAAGGCCTACAAACATTGTCCGAAGATTACCCTGAAAATAAATGGGTATTCGATACCTTTTTTAATTGATTGCGGTTTGTCGATCAGCATTATGCCCGAAGAGAAATTTTGTGAATTGTCTCCATTGCCACAACATACATAATCAAAAACTAAATATATACATGAGCTGCATCAACACCTTTAAAACGTCAAAGTTCATTTGTAGCTACAATGGAACACAAGAAAATAGAGATACAAGCGTCTATTCATGTATTTCAAGGCATGGCTCCAAGTGCCTGCCTGCTCAGTTTGCCAAAGTACGAGTGTGAGAGTGCACTCCTTCCCTTAATACGAAACCGTTCTTGAAAAGCTTCTAATGAATGCGTGCAAGCAGTGAACTGTGGCTCGCCTCTGCCACAGTCATTGTGAACTGACAAAAACCTGGGTACGTGTCTCGTGCTCCTCACTGTTGCACTGCCAAAAGTGGGATTTGTCCCCCATATGTATCCAATTCATCCTAGTACTCCTAAGTTCATCCTTCAAACCTTTTCTTGAAATAAATTCTTCATATTTGACTTATCCTTGTTCACCGTAATTCATCACCAAGGAGACGGTAAGGTTACATCTGCATTTTTTATTCAACATTGTTTTCACCGACTGTATGCCTCTTCGGGCTTTGTACACCGGCTCGTTAATAACAGATGCATCAATGCTGGAGTAAGAAAAACGCTTCTAAACCCAATGCATTTCCAGCCTTCACGGCTCTTCGTCAGGGGTTTCTATAACAGAATAAAGAAAACATCTTAACCCACCAATGTAGCAAAGCAAAATAACCAATCATTACAAAAACAAATCATGAAAAATGTGACAAGACTATAAGCATAAAATTAATTACACTCCCTACCCTCCCCGTAGCAGAAACCAAACCCTTGTCCTAAATCACTTCCCCCGATTTTCACCTCACAATACACGACCGCCCTTTTGTGTTTCCCAACCATGTAACCCAGACTAAACCACATCCCTGCAAGAAAACCTCACGTAAATTCCTTCTAACCTCCCTTGTGTATTCACTGTCTAAATTCTTTTACCAACCCATTACCTTTTAAACGCCGCAATCAGCAGCCTCTCAAGCTGTCTTCTAACATAATCCTCCTTCATGAAAGTCCGACCATAACAGTAATTCAGTTTGCCCTTCATGCTTAAATACCCGCAACCCGTAATGAATTCCCTCAGGTGTTTTAACTAGTGAACACGCCCTCACTTACAGAACTCCAATTCCCATAATCCTGCCAACCGGCCAACCCTACATCACCCAAAAACACTGTCTGCTCAGTTTGAACACCTCTACTGATATGGGACTGATATCAGTGAACTACAGTATGATTGCTCATCATATAATGGTAAGTCCATTTCCTTCATTCATTGTTTCTTATGTAGGAAAGCTCAAGACTGTGTAAGGACAGTTACATATAAACGCAGATGTTTGTCCTATTGCCCAAAGACACAAACAACTTGCATTTAACCTGCAAGAAACTAACTGTTGAAAGAGAAATTAATTAATTGCTCCAACACTTATTGAGCTCTCCACTGGTCCAATATCACCAGTTGGATCTTGAAGAGAATTTCAGGTACGTTACAACTTTTTCTACACACATTGGTCTGTTTCGCTATAAGCTGTTGTAAATGCCTTCAACTATAGTGATGACATATTAGTCTTCGGGGCTACTCAGAAAGAGCATGACAAAGTTCTTATGCAAGTCTGTTGTTTAATAAATAATCCTGCTTTGACTTTGAATGCTGACAAATGTGTTTTCCATTAGGCAAAATTGAAATTCTTTGGCCATATCTTTTCTGATGGAGTGTGGCACCTGATCCATCAAAAGTGCAAGCACTAACTGCTGGTATCCCCCCAGTACATTTCTATGTTACGTTCATTCCTTGGGATGGACAATCAATGTTCTTGATACATACAAGACTTTGCAGCGGTCAGCGCGCCGTTACGATAATTGACGAAAAAGAATGTGGTGTGTCAGTAGTCATATGAGTGTGAGGAAAGTTTCAAGAGAATTAAGCAAGCCATCAAAAATGCTTCTGAAATGGCCTATCTTGAGCCCAAGCTTCATGCAAAGGTTGAAGTTGATGCGAGCCCTGTCGAATTGGGCGCAATTCTTGCACAGAAGAATGGACAGCCAAGGGCCTATAGGCATATTGTGGTTTACACCAGCAAAAGCTTGCCACAAACTGAACGTGCTTATTCACAACCTGGAAAAGAAGGCTTGGCAGTGGTGTGGGCATGTGAATATTTCCATCTGTTCTTATAGGGAAAGCCTTTCATAGTAGTGACTGATGATCAAGCGCTTTTGACAACAGTTGGCAATCATAAAGCCAAGATGCCTCCTTCTAGAGAATGTTAGTGTCTGAAATTACAAGAATACAACTACACAATTGTTCACCATCCAGGTAAAGATGAAACATCCTACTGATTATTTTTAAAGAGTGCCATTACAATGCCCTTGTACCCAATTTAAGACAGTTGAAGCCTACATAAATTTCATTGTAAAATTGAGCACACCAGCTGCCATGTCATTAGAATAGATTGTCACTGCTATGAGCCAAGATAGTGACATGCTGAAATTGAATGATATTATTGCTCACCAATCTTGGAACCAGAGCTCTTGACCGCTCACAAGTGACAGTGAGTACTAAGAAATATCAGAGATGAACTGTCTTTAACTCAGGAAGGCCTCATCTTGCGAGGTACACAAATTGTCATTCCGGAGCATCTACAACAAGAAGTAATTGAAGTAGCCCAAGGGGGACACCGAGGAATAGTTGCTATAAAGAGAGCTCTTCAAGACGTAGGGCAGTCTTCTCTTCTGACTAACAGTACTCCATCAATGTCAGGCCGGCGGGTTTGTGCCAAGCCGATTTAGATGTTCCAGTTGTGCTGGCAGTGTCCTGGCGGCAGTTTGCTGATGGAGTTCCTGGTGGAGTACTAAGTACAACTTATTAATGTGTCAATGCACATATGTCATGTCCACATGAAAAAGAATGTAGGCAATGTGTAATGTCACATTGTGTTACATATTACATTCCCGTCGCACAACATACACATGTTATTGAATGCTCACCCACAGGTACCACTAGCACAACACCCCCAAGCATCACAACTTCAAATATTTTTTTAAGTGTCAATGTAGGTGTGTTCAATTTACCTTCATGAGTAGGAAATTGAACACTCTGCATTACACCTAAGAAAAATACTGCATGTAAGAGCAATGCAGAAATACACGGGCTTTGGCAAATGGTTACACACTACACATAAGACGACAATTGTACAAATAGCTTACCTAAGATCTTGGCGACAACAGAATTGTGGTGGAGTTGGCGCAGCAAAGCAGGGACCTGAATGATTGGGTTCAAGAAGGAAGCGGGAAGCAGGAAAAAAAGGTATGTTTTACCTCATTTTCTTCGATTCTGGCAACTCAAAGTAGGATAGATTCCTGCCACAGTTTCCTCTACGGTTAGACACATAGTAATCTGCTCGGCGGGATTCTTGTCTGGAGTCCCGCCGCCATCCTCTTCTGCCTATGGTGCTGTCGACCCGGAAGAAGATTCCTGGCAGAGGCGGTGGTACTGTGGTGGTCTTTAGCCCATGCACCTGCCAACATCTAAATACAGCGGGCAAACCTCCAAGTCGGCAGACGGGAAGACAATCGAAAAAGCGATTGTGGGACCTGATCTGCCAGCAGCTAAATCAGGCCCGGAGTCTGATTTCCTCATCTCAATGAAAGGGTTGAAAGAGAGGTAAAGGCTTGCCACTTATACAACTGTATCTCATCACACATTACTTAGCAACCTTTAAACCTGTCTGAATTGCCTAACTGTGCTTTGGAGAGAATTGTTGTTGATTTCTTTGGTGACCTTGAAAATGGACATCATCTAATGGTCATTGTTGAAGAATATTCCTGTTTTCCTTTGGTAGAAGATCTTTCATCCATCACCCATGAAAAGGTTATTGAAATATTAGATGGATTTTCCCTGTGATCTTAAAATCTGACAATGGTCCACCCTTTAATAGTCGATAGGTCAAAGACTTTCTCATCCATCTCAGCTTAAAGCATCAGAAAAGCACTACTCTTTGCATCCATACCAATGGCCTGTGGAACGATTCATGAGTACTCCAAAATAGCTTTGGAACCTGCTGCATTAGAGAAGCTCGAACTCAATGTTATTTTGAAAACCACTCTTCAAACATACTGATTAACTCCTCACTCAAAAGCAGGGGAAAGCCCTGCAACCTTAATGTTTGGGAGAGCCAACCACCAAAGGACATATGGTGATTGCCCAATGTCCTGGGAAGTCCGTTACAAGACGTTCTTCTAACTTCAGACATGTGGCTCATCACTCACTAAACATTGATGTCACCATAGAGACTGGGTCCAGACCGTTAATGATCCTGCAACTGCTGTTGTTTAAACCACACCAATGCAGATCACTGACACTTTGACTGCCAGCTCCTGTTTACGATGACCCGATCAGGTTGTGTGATACAAAGTCCACAAAGGCTAATTGAAGAGTTATAAGTGCAAATGTATTTGTAATTATTTATGTATTAATTGTAGGAGAGTAGGGTCTGCAATCCTATGATCACCCGGACTTTTTGCTTTTGTTTCACTGGTTTACGACTTTCTCGGGCTGTGGGCCTGCCAATCAGACCCACAGCCTAGCTGTTCTCTCGCTAAATTGATGTGTGTACCCTAGGTGCATTACCCAATTGGAACTGGGCCACCTTGTCAGACCCTGTAACTCAGGGCATCGGTGTACCCAGGGCCTACCAGGGGCTGAAGCATGTATTATGCCACCCCTGGCTGGCCATCTAAATCTGACACAACTGGCTGCACGACAGCTGGGGCAACGTGGCGTACTCGCTCGTTGCTGTAGGTATAGTATCCCTATACCTAACCTTAAAATGGACACCCGAGTTCCTATCAGTCACTCCTATGGCAGGCCTTGACAATCCTGAAGGCAGAGTGCATGGAACCGTGTGAATTGGGCTCTGGCACGAGCCGAGCCCGGTTGCAGCTTGCTGAACCAAGACCCAATGGCTGTTCCATGATAACGCGTATCATATCGGTAACTTCGGTATAGCGTTATCAAGACATGTCGAGTACGGTGTCATACGAATCGGGATGCTGCCCCCTCACCAATTCTGGCGATGAGGTTAGCATTCCGCCCTTCTACAGGGACACGACATGTACGTAACTGTGAACCCCGGTTAAAGTTAACTGAAGCCTCAGCTCCACAAAATGGACGCTGCCACCACAGACACGAGTCTGACCTCCTGCTGCTGGGAGTCCTTCCAGCGAGGAGAGCCTGGACAAAGGGTTTCCTGTCAGGGGCGGTGTTCGCACCGTCCCAGACAGGGTTTGTGTATTCTGGGTAGGTAGGGCTTTGCAAGAAGGTGACTGCGGAGTGGCACCCCGGTGCTCACTACGCATCTGCCGGCTAGAACCAGTTCCAGGGGCGCACAGCCCCTGACCTGGGGAAAGCCCGGCAGGGGGAGAGGGGTGTAACTACCCCCCTTCCTGGTCCCACCCCTAGAGCAGGACCTAGTCATGTACCCACCCCTTTCTTTAGGATAAAGGCCGGAGCGGGGACCCTTCCAAATTAGATCATCTTTGAATCAAGAACTACTTTCTACGAAAGGACATTCGAGACTCTTCTCAAGATTTCTCCCTTGTGGCTAAGGAGTAGTCACCCTGCATCCGCAGGCACCATCTAAGAACTCTGTGGTTTGCTGCAAGTCCTTCCTCAGGAATCCGACGACCCAGCTCAACGAGAACCGGCTTCCCTGGCACCTCTGACCTCTACCCACATCGTCAGCTCAGCTGAGATCTGTGGGTGCGACGAGACCTCGAGGGACCGGCCATCATCAAAACCTGCACGCTTTCTTAATCCAGCACGACCACCGAAGGAATCCTCTGGTGAGTGCTCTGGGGTCCGAGAAGCCCCGACCCTGAGCCGCTCCAGCACCGAAGTGCAGCCTCCCAGCATCTCCACGATCTGCGTGGGGCCCTTCTGCTCGCCGCTCAGCCTGGTGTCCGATCACTAACCGCTGGCTTGTGATCTCCTTGACGACATCCGACAACCAACGCTGCTGGTCTGGTTGCTCCAGACCGGCCTTTGCTCCCTTTTACGAGAGGAGCACCCCGGTCCACTCAAGACGCCATTTTAGGTCCACCACGTGGCCCTGAAATCTGCCAAGGCTTGTTGCCCCAATCCTGGGCCCAGCGACGCCGACAGCATCAACCTTCGTGGGACAGCTCGCACCTCCATCCTGGTCGCCGACAACGCCTCCTGGTCCGTGAGACTGCAGAGCCTAGCGTCGCCCACTCACCTAGTCGAGGTGACGGCCATCCGGTGCCTTCCTGGTACCCTCTGACTACTGGCTAGTAGTACGAACTTGGTCCCCTCTGCTTTCAGGTATCATCGATCTCTGATCCAGGCTTGGATCTCTACGAACTATTCTTCACTGGTCGCCGGCCCGCAACCCCTTCCTTCCGGCTCCTGGCTCGTCAGCGAAGACCCCCGACGCCTGTAAGACTTGTGCAGCCGCAGCCCTTGTGGCTAGGTAACTCGGGCACTTCGGTGCCCGCATAGCCTCCTTACTTAAGGGTCCTGAGTCCCTCGCTTCCGACTTGCCTTATCGGGTCCGCCCGAGACCACTAAACTTTCCGTGCCCTCGGGCACTTGTATTAATTGTGCACTTGAAGTATTTTCCTAAGAGTTTTGTTCTGTGCTTAGTACCCTGTCCTCATAAAGAGTACAGGGCTGTTGTGATTCTAATAAATATACTGTTTATTTTCATAACACTTGTGTGGTGTCCTTTCACTTGGTGTTCAAGGGGTATGTGATGGTATAACAGCTGGCTTAACACGCCCTCTAGAGTTTAGCCCGAAGACTGCTCGTATCCACGCTACTAGGATAGCTGGTCTAAGGTTGACTTACAACCAATCACCATAAGGGTCGTTTGGAACGATACATAGTGGTCACTAGAATAGTGAACACTGCATATCGGGCCAACTTCTCACATTGGTGAGCAGCGGTTGGGATTTGAGCTTGCTGTTGTTTTACCACGCGTATCCTAAGAATATCTTGTGAAAGATCGCATAAGTACTCCAGGTACATATAACTTAGCTTAGAATACTCTGAGTTTTACTGAACCAGCTGTTGTAGCTCCGCAAGGCTTAGCACACCTTGGCTACAACTCTTAGCAAGGGATCAGTAGGTAAACACATAGTGTAGGTAGGTGCATCACTTACACCACACTAGAAGCAGCATGTCAGACAAAGGAGGAAACTCTGAGTCTCCCATTGTGTCAGTCGACCTTCCACAGGTCACCTCCAGATATGCTGCACTTAGCTTCCAAGAGATGCGACAGATCTGTACATCTCGGAAGTTAAAACAGGGTGCAAACCCTACCATTCCGTTTCTGATTGGTCTCTTGGAGACTTATGATGCAAGGAGGGCGGGTAACACCGACCCTTCTCATCCAGAAGTGGATATGCCCCCCCTCGAGGGAACCCGAGGTGACCCTGACCTTATCCACCTCTCCGCAGAAGGTGAAGAGGAGGACGAGGAGCCAGAGACATCTGGGGACGAGGCAGACAAAGGTCCAGTCGTAGTTAGCCAGCTAACCCAGGACAACTTAAGCCGGCACAAGAATGGTACCAGGAGACTCCTGGGGCCTCTCTCGGGCCAGCTTAACATTGGGAACGGACGAGTTAGGTCTCTGTCGAGAGGCTCTAACAGATCCGTTCGAACCAATGGCTCTCGAGGCTCTGCTCGAAGAGGGATGACATCCCCTCAGAGGAGAGTGTACGAAGCGAAGGAGCGGGAAGTCAATCTGCGGATCGAGAGGGAAGAGCTTGCCCTAGCCAAAGAAAGACTCGCCTTTGCTCGAGAGCAAGAATTGAGTGGGACAACTCCCACTGGTGGCAGCATTCCCCCACGGGAACCCAGGAGTTTAGACACTAAGCACCTGAATAAGATAGTGCCCCCCTTTAAGCAAGGGGACGACATCCACAAATGGATTACTGCTTTGGAGCGGGCCTGCACTGTACAGTGCATCCCCCAGAGTCAGTGGGCAGCTATCTTGTGGCTCTCCTTTGAAGGTAAAGGTAGAGATAAGCTCCTCACTACTAGAGTAGAGGACGCTAACAATTACCAGGTCCTGAAGAACACACTGATTGATGGGTTCGGCCTAACCACTGAGCAGCACAGGTTGCTGTTCAGGGATACCCAGAAAACTCAGTCTCAGGACTGGTCTGATTTCGTTGATTGTGCCACTAAGGCTTTGGAGGGCTGGTTGCTGGGCAGTAAGGTTACTGATTATACAGGATTGTACAATTTGATCATGCGAGAACAAATTTTAAACAATTGTCAGAACCAGTTGTTGCATCAGCACCTTGTCGACTCGGATCTGACCTCTCCCCAAGAATTGGGAAAGAAGGCAGACAGATGGGTCAGGACAAGGGTTAAGCAAAACCAGGGCCAGAACCAGGGTGGTCAGAAGAAAGCAGACCAGAAGGGTAAAGATTCGAAAGGGGAACAAACTGACCAGAAGTCTTCGACAGGTCCCCAACAACCCAAAGAGGGGGGGGTCAGGCTTCCCAGAAAAAGAAGAATCAAGAAGGCCAATCGAAAAGGTGGTGCCAATACTGTAAAAGTAAAACTCACTGGTTTAGTGAGTGCACCAAGAAAGGAGGGCAGACTCCTGCTACTGCAGCCCCTAAGGCACCTGTGCCCCCTAGTACAGCCAGCAGTAGTAGTGCGCCTCCCAAGGGACTAGTTGGGTTAACCTTGGGTTCTGAGGGGTGTGACAACTTAGTTGGTACACTCAGTCAGGCTGTCCTTGTCTGTACGGGGGATGTGGACATATCCCCTGATGTCAGTCCCAATACTTTGGGCAAATACCGACAGACGCCTTTAATCAATGGAAGAATGGCTCAGGCCTATAGGGACACGGGTGCCAGCGTCACCATGGTGACGCCTAACTTTGTGGACCCTGGACAGATCATGCCAGGTACAGATTTCCTGGTGACCAATGCCAGCAACGTCACTACCAGTCATAGTTTGGCGATTGTTGCTTTCTCCTGGGGAGGGGTAAATGGCCAGAAAAAGGTTGTTGTTAGTTCAGACCTCCCAGTGGATTGTTTGTTGGGCAATGATTTGGAGTCATCGCAATGGTCAGAAGTGGAGCAACGGACTCACATGGAAATGTTAGGCTTGCCAGCTCATGTGTTTGCTGTGACCAGGTCACAGGTCAGACGATGCCCCACTGAACAGGTGCTGGATCCTGGAAAAACGGACCAGACCCCTCCCAAGAAGAAGAGCAGTCGGGTTAAGGCCTCGCCTTCCCCCTTGCCCCAGGTCGAGGATCAAGTCTCAGAGGAGGCTGACCTCCAGGAATTGCGGGAAACTGAACCTAAAGAACTCGAACTTGATCAAGTTGAGTTTCTGGGCTCAGGGGGACCCACACGAGAAGACCTGGGGAAGGATCAGTTAGACTGCCCTTCCCTTGAACCCCTCGGACAGCAGGCTGCTGCTGAGGCTGCTGGGAACGCCACAGGTACCCACAAGGTATACTGGGAAGATGGACTCCTTTACACTGAGGCAAGAGACCCCAAGCCTGGCAGGACCAGGAGACTGGTTATCCCCTTGTCTCAGCGTGGTTTCCTCCTTACCTTGGCCCACGAGATTCCCTTAGCAGGACACTTAGGCCAGACGAAGACGTGGGACAGGCTTGTCTCGCACTTTCACTGGCCTCACATGAACGAAGATACCAAGGAGTTTTGTCGCTCCTGTGTCACTTGCCAAGCCAGTGGTAAGTCAGGTGGCACGACAAAGGCCCCCCTTATACCAATGCCTGTGGTGGGGGTGCCCTTTGAACGGGTGGGGATTGACATCGTCGGTCCCATGGAACCACCAACAGCATCAGGGCACAAGTTTATACTGGTGGTAGTGGATCATGCCACCAGGTATCCTGAAGCTATTCCCCTTAGGACCACTACAGGCCCTGTGGTGGCAAGAGCCCTAGTTGGAGTATTCTCCAGAGTGGGCTTCCCTAAGGAGGTCGTCTCCGACAGAGGTGCAAACTTCATGTCGAGCTACTTAACTGCTATGTGGAAGGAATGTGGTGTTAACTACAAGTTCACTACACCCTATCATCCACAATGCAATGCGCTTGTTGAGAGATTCAACAGGACCTTGAAAGGGATGATTCATGGACTACCTGAAAAGCTTCGGCGTAGATGGGACGTCCTGATCCCCTGCCTTTTATTCGCTTACAGAGAAGTCCCACAGAAGGGGGTTGGCTACAGCCCTTTTGAACTTTTGTACGGGCATCCTGTAAGAGGACCCCTGTGTTTGGTGAAGGAAGGATGGGAGAGACCTCTCAAAAAGCCTGCAACCAGCATAGTGGACTATGTGCTTGGTCTCCGCTCGCGGATGGCTGAGTACATGGAGAAGGCATCCGAAAACCTTAAGGCCAGCCAAGAACTCCAAAAAGCTTGGCATGACCAAAAGGCTGTCTTGACTGTTTACCAGCCCGGACAGAAGGTGTGGGTGTTGGAGCCAGTGGCCTCAGCAGCACTCAAGGACAAATGGTCCGGGCCCTACACCATCCTGGAGAAAAAGGGAGAGGTCACCTACCTGGTGGACCTTGGAACTCCCCGGAGCCCCCACAGGGTGCTCCATGTCAACAGGCTCAAAGCATATGTCGACAGGAAGGACATGAGTTTGCTCATGGCCATAGATGAGGGACAGGAGGAGGAGAGTGACCCTCTCCCCGACCTGCTCACTCAGAATCCTGACGATGGATCGGTAGACGGTGTTGTCTTTTGCGGCAGCCTCTCCGAACATCAACAGGAGGATTGTAAACAAGTTCTTCAATCCTTCCGGCATATGTTCTCTCTAACACCCAGTCAGACCAATTGGTGCACCCATGAGGTTGACACTGGTGACAGCTTGCCCGTCAAGAGTAAAATCTACAGGCAGCCCGATCACGTTAGAGACTGCATCAAGAGTGAAGTGCAGAAAATGTTGGAGCTGGGAGTCATTAAACCCTCGGATAGCCCTTGGGCTAGTCCCGTAGTTCTAGTGCCGAAACCTCACACCCCGGGCGGTAAGAAAGAGATGAGGTTCTGCGTAGACTACAGGGGTCTCAATGCAGTCACTAAGACTGATGCCCACCCAATACCAAGGGCAGACGAGCTTATCGATAGATTGGCTTCGGCCAACTACTTAAGTACGTTTGACCTGACAGCTGGGTATTGGCAAATCAGGTTAGCTGAGGACGCCAAGCCTAAGACAGCATTTTCTACCCCTGGTGGGCATTATCAGTTCGTGGTGATGCCCTTTGGTTTGAAAAATGCACCTGCCACCTTCCAACGGTTGGTGAATCACGTTCTCACTGGGCTGGATGACTTCTGTGCGGCGTATCTTGACGATATCGCTGTCTTTAGCTCCACCTGGTAGGATCACCTGGTCCACCTGCGGAAAGTGTTAGAGGCTCTGCAAGCAGCAGGTCTCACTATCAAGGCTACCAAGTGCCAGATAGGGCAGACACAGGTTGTATACTTGGGCCACCTTGTCGGTGGGGGCCAAGTTCAACCACTGGAGAGCAAGATACAGTCAATCAGGGACTGGGCTCCTCCAACCACCCAGACTCAGGTTCGAGCTTTCTTGGGCCTGACTGGTTACTACCGGAAGTTCGTCAGAAATTACGGATCGATTGTGACTCCGCTCAATGAACTGACGAGTAAGAAAATGCCAAAAAAGGTTCAGTGGACAGCGAGCTGTCAAAAAGCATTCGATGACCTAAAACAGGCCATGTGCACGGCACCTATCCTCAAGAGTCCAGACTACTCCAAACCATTCATTGTCCAAACAGATGCTTCTGAGTTGGGTGTGGGAGCTGTTCTATCTCAACTGAATTTTGATGGTAATGACCAGCCCATTGCTTTTATAAGCAGACGGCTGACCCCCAGAGAGAAAAATTGGTCAGCTATAGAGAGGGAGGCCTTCGCTGTGGTGTGGGCCCTGAAGAAACTGAGGCCATACTTGTTTGGCACTCATTTCAAGATTCAGACCGACCATAAGCCCCTCCTATGGCTAAATCAGATGAAGGGTGAAAACCCCAAACTGCTTAGGTGGTCCATTTCCCTACAGGGGATGGACTTCACAGTGGAGCATAGACCTGGCACTGATCATGGCAATGCAGATGGGCTCTCCAGGTATTTCCACTTAGAACAAGAAGACTCACCTGGTCAAGGTTAGTTTATTGTCCCAACGTTTGGGGGGGGGGGGGTCATGTAGGAGAGTAGGGTCTGCAATCCTATGATCACCCGGACTTTTTGCTTTTGTTTCACTGGTTTACGACTTTCTCGGGCTGTGGGCCTGCCAATCAGACCCACAGCCTAGCTGTTCTCTCGCTAAATTGATGTGTGTACCCTAGGTGCATTACCCAATTGGAACTGGGCCACCTTGTCAGACCCTGTAACTCAGGGCATCGGTGTACCCACGGCCTACCAGGGGCTGAAGCATGTATTATGCCACCCCTGGCTGGCCATCTAAATCTGACACAACTGGCTGCACGACAGCTGGGGCAACGTGGCGTACTCGCCCGTTGCTGTAGGTATAGTATCCCTATACCTAACCTTAAAATGGACACCCGAGTTCCTATCAGTCACTCCTATGGCAGGCCTTGACAATCCTGAAGGCAGAGTGCATGGAACCGTGTGAATTGGGCTCTGGCACGAGCCGAGCCCGGTTGCAGCTTGCGGAACCAAGACCCAATGGCTGTTCCATGATAACGCGTATCCTATCGGTAACTTCGGTATAGCGTTATCAAGACATGTCGAGTAAGGTGTCATACGAATCGGGATGCTGCCCCCTCACCAATTCTGGCGACGAGGTTAGCATTCCGCACTTCTAGAGGGACACGACATGTACGTAACTGTGAACCCCGGTTAAAGTTAACTGAAGCCTCAGCTCCACAAAATGGACGCTGCCACCACAGACACGAGTCTGACCTCCTGCTGCTGGGAGTCCTTCCAGCGAGGAGAGCCTGGACAAAGGGTTTCCTGTCAGGGGCGGTGTTCGCACCGTCCCAGACAGGGTTTGTGTATTCTGGGTAGGTAGGGCTTTGCAAGAAGGTGACTGCGGAGTGGCACCCCGGTGCTCACTACGCATCTGCCGGCTAGAACCAGTTCCAGGGGCGCGCAGCCCCTGACCTGGGGAAAGCCAGGCAGGGGGAGAGGGGTGTAACTACCCCCCTTCCTGGTCCCACCCCTAGGGCAGGACCTAGTCATGTACCCACCCCTTTCTTTAGGATAAAGGCCGGAGCGGGGACCCTTCCAAATTAGATCATCTTTGAATCAAGAACTACTTTCTACGAAAGGACATTCGAGACTCTTCTCAAGATTTCTCCCTTGTGGCTAAGGAGTAGTCACCCTGCATCCGCAGGCACCATCTAAGAACTCTGCGGTTTGCTGCAAGTCCTTCCTCAGGAATCCGACGACCCAGCTCGACGAGAACCGGCTTCCCTGGCACCTCTGACCTCTACCCACATCGTCAGCTCAGCTGAGATCTGTAGGTGCGACTAGACCTCGAGGGACCGGCCATCATCAAAACCTGCACGCTTTCTTAATCCAGCACGACCACCGAAGGAATCCTCTGGTGAGTGCTCTGGGGTCCGAGAAGCCCCGACCCTGAGCCGCTCCAGCACCGAAGTGCAGCCTCCCAGCATCTCCTCCCAGCATCTCACGAGCTGGCTTGTGATCTCCTTGACGACATCCGACAACCAACGCTGCTGGTCTGGTTGCTCCAGACCGGCCTTTGCTCCCTTTTACGAGAGGAGCACCCCGGTCCACTCAAGGCGCCATTTTAGGTCCACCACGTGGCCCTGAAATCTGCCAAGGCTTGTTGCCCCAATCCTGGGCCCAGCGACGCCGACAGCATCAACCTTCGTGGGACAGCTCGCACCTCCATCCTGGTCGCCGACAACGCCTCCTGGTCCGTGAGACTTCAGAGCCTAGCGTCGCCCACTCACCTAGTCTAGGTGACGGCCATCCGGTGCCTTCCTGGTACCCTCTGACTACTGGCTAGTAGTACGAACTTGGTCCCCTCTGCTTTCAGGTATCATCGATCTCTGATCCAGGCTTGGATCTCTACGAACTATTCTTCACTGGTCGCCGGCCAGCAACCCCTTCCTTCCGGCTCCTGGCTCGTCAGCGAAGACCCCCGACGCCTGTAAGACTTGTGCAGCCGCAGCCCTTGTGGCTAGGTAACTCTGGCACTTCGGTGCCCGCATAGCCTCCTTACTTAAGGGTCCTGAGTCCCTCGCTTCCGACTTGCCTTATCGGGTCCGCCCGAGACCACTAAACTTTCCGTGCCCTCGGGCACTTGTATTAATTGTGCACTTGAAGTATTTTCCTAAGAGTTTTGTTCTGTGCTTAGTACCCTGTCCTCATAAAGAGTACAGGGCTGTTGTGATTCTAATAAATATACTGTTTATTTTCATAACACTTGTGTGGTGTCCTTTCACTTGGTGTTCAAGGGGTATGTGATGGTATAACAGCTGGCTTAACACGCCCTCTAGAGTTTAGCCCGAAGACTGCTCGTATCCACGCTACTAGGATAGCTGGTCTAAGGTTGACTTACAACCAATCACTATAAGGGTCGTTTGGAACGATACATAGTGGTCACTAGAATAGTGAACACTGCATATCGGGCCAACTTCTCACATTAATTAATTAATTTATTTATTATTTGTAAAAAAAGTTGTAACATTTTATTCAACAAAGGTGGAGCTGTAGTGTCATGTAAATAAAGAATGACTGAACTCTTTTGGTTCCTGATGGACTCTATAGACCTGTGGCGTAAGCGTTGATTTTAATTAAGTGAATACAGGTTAGAACGAAGAGCTCCTATTTACACGCAGAAGAATAAAGACATGTATAACCACTCTCCGTGTGTGGCATAGTCCATGACGTGTGCTTGGGCTGGGTAGGACGCTATAGTAAATGTAAATGTATAGGCATTTATATAGCGCACTACTTACCCGGAGGGTCCCAAGGCGCTTCGACCGCTGCGAAACCCTTCCTGGCTTCCCTGAGAGATGGTCCCATAATGGGTATCTCCAGGGTGAGACCAGGCATCCCCGGCGGTCTGGTGGGGCCGTTAGTGAAGATGAGGCAAGCTAATGCCCAGAGTTGCCGAGTGTGATCGCTGATCAGAGTGGGCACCGAGGCGAGAGAATTATTGAGTCCGCTGACCCTGGTCCAGAAACCTGCCGCGCCGGGAATCGAACCCTCGTCCGGGGCCGTCCTCTGCTCTCGGGTCTGCCGCCTCTAACCAGTGAGCCACACCACCTCACTCATAGTAAGTGCAACATACACCCAAAGGCACCTTGATGCTGTGACTAATTCCAAATATCTGAGCGAAGTGGACACTTCACTAAAACAGATGCATTTTTCAGGAAATTTCTAAAGAAGCAATGACCTTCAGTTTTACACAAGTTGAGAAAAGGTCGACCTCCATACCTCGGTAATCTAAGCACGGAACCAGAGAGAAGGGAAGAGAGGGAACAAAGAAAACCCTTTGGTGTATGGCTTTAGAGCAAAAATTGCAGTAAAATCAGTCCGGTAACATAAAGGCTTTGTGAGCAACCATAAAGCTTTATGCTGATTCCTTTTGCTTACTAGCAAACAGTGGACCTTATGGTGCACATTGGAAAGTCTAATTCATGACAAGCTGTACTGCCACGTTCTGCAACTCATGGAACTCGCTTAAAGCAGAGTATAGGAGTTGTGAGTAGTGAGTAGTAGTCATTTGTATAGTCGAGCATAGAGAAGATAAAGGCATTGCCAACTCAGTCTTTCAGATGCCATGAAGTGAAGGGAAAAATTTGGACACCCACACAAGGAGATCAACAACGGGGGATCCACAGAGGATCCCTGCCCAGAAGAATAACTTTGTTTTTAGAAACATTAAGCCTTCTTCATCCAATGTAGAATAACGGTTTGACATCCTAACTCCTTCACCTAGGTCTTCAACTGAGTCTGTCTAGTCTTATAATCACCCAAAAAGTTATTTCTTGCCACACCCCCGTTTTGAGCTCAGGGCTGTAGCCCCGCAAGGTTGCCATGTTGACACCTCACTTAAAAGCAACTTACAACTAACTTTTTTGCTCAAGAACATTAGTACCTCATTTACATTCTCCTCTGCTGGCTCTTCCTCCAATCACGCACTTGCAGGCACTGGCACTCATCCATACTCGACCCAGGCTTCCCCAGTGAACTTTCCTCTTTTCCTGACAAACGGGATACAATGTTCCTCCCAATTTCTTGGGCACACCTACAAAGGCAGCCTGGAGGAGCACCCACCCACTCATGCATGTACATGTGATGTGGCCTGGTCTTCATGTTCACTGCCTCATGCTGTAGGGAAGAGGTCATGCACAGGTCATAAAACCACTTGGTGAAGTATTCCTTGGTGGGGGGAAATTAGCAACTTTTTAAACGACCCACATTCAGTCACTTGCTCATTTGAAAAATTCATTCTTTTAATTTATTTTAGTTGTGGAAATATCAGTTTTTTAAATTTGCAAAAAAAGTGTGAACTTGAAGAGTATACCGACAGGTGTGGACGCCTTGAGGTTCTTCTAGGAATAGCTCCTGGATGTTGAAGTTCCTATAACCAGAAATGCGTGAAGTTACTCCTTCCTTGAAATATGTCTGTTTTTGTACTAAAACATAACACCAACTGTGTAATTAGTTTGTACATTTTCAGTTAGTGGTGTAAAGTCCATTATTTCCCATATAGGGAAGGGTAAAGCCTTATTTACTTTGTGGTAAAAACATGCTTGCTCTCCTTTAAATAGACAGCAACAGCGACAGTCGTGCCTCTAGCCTGCTATTTCTGGTTGTAAGACATGAGTGAGCCTACAGAAGGAGGATTGGTCTGCCCATGTAGGTGGGCTGTTATCCTCGCAGTGAATAGCGCGCTGCGTAATGTGCATCATTTGTTTATTAAATAATTTCTGTAGTGAAGGCCTCGCATATGACGCTATTGGCTATGATGCATGAGAAATAAAAGTGGGAACACATCCAATTCCTATTTAATCACATAGTTTGTCATACTTGCTGATTATTATTTTGATCCTGAATAAAATGCATAAGATTTATCATTGCTAGTGTGCATCTGCCTTGCTATCGCTCTGTTTGTCTGGTCTCACACTGTGTGTGTTAGCACATTGTAATTGTCTGTCATGGATATATATGGTAACAATTACGCCAAACTCTATATTAGAAAGCAAGTTTAGCGAGGCAGTATAATTTATAAAGATCATGTTTAGGTTTCTGCATTGCTATCCGTTTACACATCTTTTTTCTTCTCTTCCCTGGTGTTCAGGCCTTTTTACGAATGTGCAATCTGCCAGTCCAGGTGGTTTGCAGGGCAAATGCAGAATTTATGTCCCCATCTGGTAAGTGTTTGTGTACCTGTCTAATGATCCCACAGTGCTGTGGTATAATTTGCAAATAATTAAAGACCCATGCTGGCGTGTATGAAGCGAAGTGTGCTTACTTCTGTGCCTGAGTCTCCCAGCATTTATGGTGAGGAGTGTTATCAAACTAGGGCGTAATTTGGTTATTTTCCTTGGGCATGACCATTGAAACAGTCCTGTGAATTACCGCACATGAAACCAATGTTTGAGCCACCTGTATTGTCCTGTGAGGTACCAGCGTTCAATCAAAGGGTCATATATGCACCCTCAATACAGAGATGGCCAGTGTATACTGGAAATATACAGTGTGAAAAGACAAGCATACTGAGATAACGATAGCTGACCAGCCCATATAGTGCCTGCCAATTCATCACCCGTTGGTGCCTTGAGGCTACTAATCGAAAGGCAGAACTTCTTTTGCACCAACTGGCACTAAGCACTAAACCGTGATCAAGAATTTTAAATTGTAGACACTAGAGTCATCTGCTTTTGTACGCAGACTTCAGAAACAAATATTACTTAATGCTGCAAGCTAGGTGCCAAACCATTTAATTGGTCACCAGTAATCACCTCGCACTAGTATTTTAGCCCAGTGTTTCACAGACATAGTCACACACTTACTAATGCCGTATTTCTTACTAAACATAACCTTTCTTTAGATGTTCTGTTACCAGACTAGAACCTGTGTTGCTTCTTTGACACAGGAAGGTGGGAACTTCTCTCTCTGGTCCCCACATCACACACAGTCTCTCATCACCATAGAGTACCCAGTTATAAGACAAAAAGTTAAACATGGAAGCAAATGCAGTATGTTTCAGCAAACTGAGAGAAAAGATCAAATTGAAAATCTAACTACTTAGTGACCTGACTCAAACTTCTTTTTTATTTTTGTTTTTGCAGCCTTTTATATGTCATTATTTAGATAGCCATACATAATCAAGCAAAGACTAACTCTCCTCTCCCCCCACAGTAGTCTCGGGCATACATATGATACAGTGAGACGGCGCATACACAAATAGCAAATCCCTAAATACAGATTAGGTTGCGTGTCTTATGTGGTCCAACATAATTATGAAACGTGTGTGTAATTATGGGAACAACCCCAACCAGCTCAGAATGGTTTCCCCCCACCCAAATCAAGGAAGCCTCTCATTCAGGGATCTAAGTCAGCATTTCAGCCCATTCTGGCAGTTCCTCTGTGACTTTGTCGTCACGGCTCGTCAATTTAAAGTATTATTTGTCAAATGTAATACAAATGAAATGACAGGATTAGGTTCTTATCTATCTGTTTTTATTAGGGTTTATCCATTATATATATTATTGCTCATATTTATTCTTCTTATTAATTATTTATTGTTCAATATGTTTTTTTATGTATTACATGTTGTAGTACCATAATTATTTATACTCTCTCTTAAATTAATTTAAAAAATTGAACAATTAAAAAAAAGTATTATTTGTCCTCCAATGCCCATTCTTGTAGGTCTTTTTGCCATATCCCCAACTCAAAGGCTGTGGTGCCTGCCGCCCATTGATTTGTTGTGCTGCACTTTGACAACAAGGTCCCCATCGCCAACATCCACAGTTTTTTGTGGGCTTTCTTGAGATGAAATATGCAAAAAATAAATTTTTTCCCAATACCCCCAATATTCCCCCAGTCTCATGTGACAGTTCTGCACCTGGTCCCAAAACGTCCGAGAGCAGAGCTGCTCCTCCCACCCTCCGGCCCGCCCGCCGCAAAGCAGCAGGGATCAAAGGAAATAATGATAGTAACTTACTATCATTTTATGTTTCTCACTGCTTAACAGCAGTGGGGCGAAGCTCTTCCACCATCGCAGAGGACCCCCTCCTTGTGCACCTTGGTCCCCACAGGATCCCCCAATCATGTAACTGATTCCGCAGCCAGGAGACAAGGGGCTCAACCGCAAACACGAAGATCATAGGGGAATGCGGGCATCCCTGTCTAGTCTCTCTATCTAGGGTCCATGCGTCACAGACTATGCTGCCTTTTCGCAGCCTAGTCCATGGGTCAGTGTAAAATAATTGAACCCAACTGATTAAATTGGGACCAAACCTCAGAGTTTCCAGGACGACCGAGTTGAATGCATGTTCTTAGTCCAGAGTGGCCAACGCATATTCTGCTGCAGAATCCACTAGGGCCCTCCTAACATTCACTAACTGCACCAAGACTATTGGATCCTCTTGCATTGTAGTAAGTAGGCCAGTCTCTCTGGTCTAATCAAATACCTCCAGCAGTTTCTCCAACAAGTACAAGGATATTTCCAGATTATAATCCACTGTGAAGCCATCAAGCCCAGAAGCTTTGCCTCTGATCATCGTGCCAAAGCTTCCTTCATCTTGGGCACACCAAGCGGATCCTAAATGGTCTCCTACTGCTCAGGTGCAAGCCACAGCAGACACACACCACTCCACCCCACCCCAAAAGTCTCTGACCTCCTTTTCAGTTGCTGTAAATGGATAAACTATCGCTCTCTACAAGTAGTCCATGCAGAGGTCATTAATGTGCTACTTGACCGTACCTCTCTCTCATCGCTCCGTTCTAAGGGTAACAAATGAGGGTGGGGCTTCTCCCAATGTAACAATCACACCAGCCGGCGGCCAGACTTATCCACCCTCTTGAAATAGCCTGCGTCAATGACATCTATAAGTGTAGCTGTCAAGGTGGGACCAGGTGTCCTCAAACTGACGGATTGTATCTAAAACTGTTGGGAACACCACAGATTTGTCACAACCCATGCCTCCAAAGCAGCCAACAGTTTTCCTGTATCCATCAGGGCTTACTCTGGCTGTTCCCTTATCCCAAAGATCCGCGTTATAAATTCTCCTTGAAGAACAACCTTATAGGCCCTCCCCCTCCAGGCTCTACTGTCTGTGGACCCCTAGTTTTTCAGGAAGTAGTGTGTTGTAAACTACCTAATAAGTGCTAGGAAGGCAGTATCCACTAAAACCTCCGACCACAAACACCACAGTGGTATCGGAAGAATGCGCAAGCTTATCGCAGTAGAAAAAAGCAGTGGGGAATAGTCTGATAGGAATCTATACAAATATAGGGCTGTGTCAAATAACTTAATATTTCTCCAATTACTGAACACCAAATGTATCCTGCTATAGGTATCATGCACTGGGGAGTTAAACAAATACATCTTGTCAGTAGAACGCTGGCTGCTTGAACACTATGATGTTTAGGAAATGTATAGACCCTGTATCATTTGGGAAATGCATTCAGCCTTTGGACATTCCAGGAGACTACCTTCCTAGTTATCACAGCCATCATTCAAGTGTGTTAAAACAGTGCACCACGCCAAATTAAGACGTCACCCACCCAGCTATAGCTCCTTCCTCCTTTACTCAGGGACTCACTGAAAACAATACAAAACTGTTATATACCCCCTCCCTTGGCTGGCGCCATGACTCCAACTAAGCGATCGTCCCAGTGTGCCCAGCGATGACGGGTCCGACACAAATTCTTTCCTAATCTCCAACACAAAAACAAAAGGCCTTATATAGCACTTCAAACTATGTGATATATTGCAGGCAGTATTTGGACAGCCAGGTTTCCCACTGTTACAAGGGGGGTTCTTCAGCCAATCTGATTCTACCAGCTGCCCTGTCCTCCATTACATGGTTAAGACCCATGCTACCATCATCACCAGCTCACCCGACTAATATTGAGCCAAATCACATGGTGCCCCTACTCAACAAGGGTACACACCCCAAGGGCTAGCAGGTTGATTAGAAAGAGGAATAATGTATTGCATAGTGTCCACAAGCATGTTTCCCCAAAGATGATGCAAAGTCCCCAACCACCCAATCCAACCAAGTCTCAAGGGTCCCACGATTTCTCCTTCTCTCCCAGCATTTCTAAGGCTATCTCCGTCAATCTCTCCGGTGATCTTGTCAGGATAGCCACCTCCCCGAGGAGGAAGCAACCTCATGCCCCAAAGAAACATCATCCTGTACCACCACTCAGGAAGGCCACTCCTTCCACCCACGCCAATAGCGTTTTCTATCTCGGAATCTTCTCTGACGGGCGACGACTAAACTCTGTCCCTCCCCCGAAAGGGCAGCCCTTTGGGTGCTAGCCTTGTCCCAGATCCACAGCCAAACTTAGACATCCTCCAGGGTGTCAAAGAAATGACTTTTCTCATGCACTACCACCAGTAGGCAGGCCTGGAACAGCAGAGTATATGTAAGGTTCATCGCTCTAGGGTTTGTTTGTTTTTTTAAACAGATTTTATTGGTCAGAATAGCACATAAGATGCAGACCTCTGAAACCCAAAGACAGCTGCAGCATAAAAAAATGTGACTTTGACCATTTTGCATAGTAAAGAACAGGATAATATGGAAGGAAATACAAATAAAATTAATTCCTGCAACCAACCAACTTCCCCACCTCCCTCCCCACCCCCCAGCGCACCGTCTCCATGTTCCGGAACCACATATTACTGACCCAGGCTGCCATCAATCTACACAAGAGCTCAACATCCACAATACCATTGTCTACTAAGGAATCGCAAACCACACATAGGGGAGTTCAAGAAACATGAGAGGCCATCTGGTTACTCTGGGTCACAACCCCGGTCCCCCGGAGGCGGCTCCAGCTCCAGGCCTCTATAATCCGCCCAGCGCCTCCTGATCCTATAGTGCTTCCTAGGGCACCCTCAGGCCTCAAACATGGGGAGCTTGAGGCCCATACTTAAGTCCAGGCTATTTTTTCAAATCGAGACTGAAGGGGCAACCACTGCCTTCCAGGCCCTAGCTATATCTCTCTTCGCTAAGGTAAAGCTTAGGAGCATGAGATGTCGCTTATAGATGTTGCCCTCCAATCATTTCCATGACATGAAGGAGAACTAGTTTCGGTGAGTGAGGAAGCTCCCACCCCAGAACCTCAGATAGACTGGCCAGTACCCCCCTCCAGAAGTGTGCTAGCGCTGTGCAGTGCCATATGGTATGTATCAGGGTCCTCTCCTCATGCCCACAGCGGAGACACCCCGAGGAAGCCACCAAGCCCGCCCTCCAGAGCCTAACCCTGGTAACATAAACCTGGTGGAGGTATTCAAATTGGATAAGTCACAGGCGCACTGCAAAAACCGCCCCACGTGGGGAAGCCAAAGCTTCTGTCCAGTCCTCTTCTTCCATCTGGCCCACATCTCCCTCCCAGGCCTCCCTCAAATGCTGCAAAGATGGGGAACAGTGCGTAACCAGAGACTGATACATTTTGGAGATCTTATGATCTAGGAGATCCCCCATAAAAACCTTAGCTTCTACCGGGCTGAACTCCTGCAGTGAGTCGAGACCCTCCAAGCTGGGGGCGCTGGCATGCCGAAATTGTAAATATTAAAAAAACGGAGTCTTAGGCATCTGAAAAGCCGTGTGGAGATCTTGAAAGGATTTCAATACCGTGCCACGCATAACGTATCCCAAAGTAAAAATTCCGATGATACCCCAGTCGCGGAGCCCGAAGAGGCCTAGCAACTGCGGAAAACGGCTGTTGTGCCATAATGGGTTCTCTCTAGTCAGTCTATTCAACCAGCCCGTCTTTCGCAATGCCTGCCTCCAAATCTGAAACACAATCCGCGTGGCAGACGGTAGGAGACGCCTCAATGGAGCAAAGTACAGAATAGTGTGTAGGGAGTGGTCCCCTATGCAGCGCGGCTCCACGGCGTACGCTGGGTCTGTCCTGTCTCCATACCACCACTCGTTGAGGACAAGTAGATGCGATGCAACATAGTAGGACCAGATATCGGAGTTTGCCAGCCCCCACAATACGTAGAGAGGAAACCCGTCCGGACCGCCACCCTTAACGCTCCACCCTCCCAAAGGAACTGTCCCAAAACTGCATTCACCTGCCGGAACCACCGCAGGGGAATTGGATAGGGATGATTTTGTAGTTGATACAGTAGTTGCGGGAGCGACACTATCTTAAAAATGGCTGACCGGCCGTAGATGGACAGGGGCATGTGGGACCAGGTCTTAATGTCCTTGCGCACCCGCTCCTATACAGGTGCAAGATTACTCTCCCAGGCCGTGGCAGGAGAGTCGGACAGGTACACCCCCAGGTATTTCATGCCCCCTTGTACAGACGAAGCCCAAGAACCAAGCTCGCCCGACCTCCAAACAACCACAGAGTGGTTTTCCGAGGGTTCAAGTATAAACCGGACATTTCCCCCCAAATCTGCATGATACGCAGCAGTCGAGGGCCCCAGTCGCTGGGCAGACACCCCCGGTCCCTGGCCTCCTCCACCACCCTGTGGTAGTGGGGTCCCAGCTGCAAAAAATATTTTTTAAAGAATTTACATGGAAAGCCATTAGGGCCCGGGGCTTTGCCAGAATTAAAATCTCCCAGGGCCGCCCCCAGTTCTTCTTCAGTAAGCGGGCCTTCCAATTCTTCCCTAACCGCGTCCTAGAGTGCCCTCGTGGGAGATCGCCCAGAAAACGATCGACGACCTCCGCCGGGAGGCACTCCGCATGGGCATGCAGCTGGGCATAATACTCTGCAGAACTGCCCGCGATAGCCGACGCGCCCGACACAGGGAGCCCATCCAACCCCACAACACCCAGAAGCACCTGGGGCGAAGCGAACCCTGACACAATCGATGCAACATTTTACCAGATTTGTTGCCCCATTGGTAGCTCCTACTACGAGTAGTAAGCCAGGCCTGACGAGCCTCGTCTAACAGGATATGAGAATATTCCTGCTGCGGTAGCAGCAGCCGATGACGAGCCAGCCGCCTAACCTCTTCCCTGCCGCGCGCCTCCAAGTCAAGAATAGCAGCTTCCGCCCGAACCAGGGCCTCTTTGCGCTTTCTTCCGGCCGGGCACAAAATGAAATGTCCACCCCCCGATTGGTGGGCTTAAAGGCCTCCCAGAGAGTCTCGCCCCAGAGACCAAGCCCAAGTTAATGGCCAAATTTTGATCAAGGGCATCTTCCATTCGTTCCCTGTAGTCCTCCTTCTGAAGGTTCCAGACTGAGAGGTGCCATCAAAATGGCCCACAGGCTCCCCAGGCTCGTATAGTAAGTGCCACTGGAGAGTGGTCAGAGAGTCCGTGCGGGAGTATTTCAGCCTCCACCACTCTGCTGTCGAAGACCCGTGGAATAAACAAATAGTCTAAGTTGGAGAAGGAACCTTGAACTGCCGAAAGATACGTATAGCTCTGCGTGTTACCATGCATCCTGTGCCAGGGGTCGACCCAATCAAGACTCGTCACTAAGGAATACAGCTTAGTGGGATGGCGGGCTTCAGAGAGACCCCCCGGCCTCCATCTATCACTGGCCACATCCATCACATCATTCCAATCCCCTCCCACCAACGCAAGGCCCTCAGGTATCTCTGTCCACATGGTCAGAATCTTTTCGGTTAACCCTCAGGAAAGAGGCGGTGGGCATAGACGCTCCCCTGTACAAAAATCTCATCCCCTACCCTGAAGATCCCCCCCAGGGTTTAACATGTGTGTATGCAACCCTACGATGTATTAAAATAGCAACCCCTCTGGAACCTCTTACAAACCCGGAATGAAAGACCTGTGTGAATCTGAAGCGCTGAAGCATACTGCCTTAGTCCCCATAAGGTTGGTGTCTTGCAGCAATAATACCTCTGCGCGAGCTCGCTTGGCTGACTTCAGAATAACCCCCCGTTTGATCTTGTCTAGCACCCCTCTAACATTCCAGCTAAGAACCCTTACTAGACCATGGGCCTCCTGTGTACTAACAGACATTCCTATTCCGCGCAGATCCTATACAGTACCATGGCAGCAGCATCGCTCTAAGGTTTTGCTTAACTTCTAGATGTGATTTCAGTTGGGTCTGAACCTTCTGGGTATATGGGTAAATGGCTATGGTGTGGTTCCTGAACTGTTGGTGTGCCGACTCTGGCTGCGCGGAGGATAAAATCCAGGTCTTTCTAATTGAGAATACTTGCTATAATAGGCCCTGGGTGGCACACTAGGTCGTAGAGCAGAGACCAGTGCTCGGTATGTCCTTTTGATTGCAAAAAGTTGGGAAAGCCCCTGTGGCCGCAGATCTTTTGTATCTACTCTGCTAAATATCAGTCTGCGGCTGTGCCTTGCGCTCGCTCTGGGAAATCCAGAAAACACAAGTTATAGCGACTGCAGTGGCCCTCCGCATCCTTCGCTTTGTTTTCTAATATATGCACCCTGACCATCATCTGTGCAATGTGGTCCTTCAAGGCAGTCACCTCTGATTTCAGTTCAACTATGGAGGCCTCCGCCACCTATATGTGCTCCACCATCTTGCGTAGGTCTACTCTGCGCAATTTGGCTTTGTTGTAAACCGTATCATTTTTCTCCTTTAAAACAGTGAGGTAGACCTGAACAGCCGCCATCGTGTCCACTTTTTGAGGGCTCATCTGCCGACACCTCTTGTTTTGCAGATCTCTGCGTACATATATGCCTGGTCAATCCCCGGGGGCTAGTTCAGCAATCACAGACTCCGTGGGCTGGAAGGGAACAAAAGGGGTCGGGCCTGACATCAGCCATGCAAGAACACTATGGTGCCCACAAGGGTAGGATATCAGGGCCCTCTCTCTCGAGTCGCAGGTGCTAGGTAAAAGCCACAGGTCTGTTAATGCTGGAAAACTAGGCAGTCCAGCGGGTGGCATCCACTCAGGCCCCCCATCATCCAGCATAGGACCCATGAGTCATCCGGCCCCCACAGCAGGTCTCCACATGTCAACTCCTTCCGACCGCAGAGGCAGTGCGGTGCAAACGCCGGCCCGCCCAGGCCTCCGCCAAGTAGCAGTGAGGGGATCTGGAGGCAAACTGTAGCACACCTCAGGATGGTCGGTCCCCCTCCCGGATTTCCAGGGGGGTCGAGATTTAAGCCCCTGGGGTAGCAAGGCTGCAGGATTTAGTCAGATGGGCCAGGAACTCTCTTAGAGAGCGACCACTCTGGCATCTTGCCAAGGCGTCGCTCCAAACTTTCAGTTTGAAGTCATGTGCATTAGGCTGTTTTATCTGCTATTTATAATTCTGAATAATGTATAGTATTTTTGCAACTACATTATGTATGGATAGTAAATGCCCAGTGGGTTATGAATGTCAAAGACTATGCCGGTAGAACCCAGATGACCATTCTTTGTTGCCACAAAGATACTTATGTTTGGATTCGATCTGTAGACTCTCGGATTGCAAATATTCAACTCACATTCCCAGTGGTGGTGTTCAGCTTAACATTTTTTTAATCAAGCTACCCTTTGTTTCAGGTAGGCCGACTCTTGACCTGTACTAGAGAATTAAATCACCTTATTAGTTTAATCACCTATAACTTTTCTATGGCCTTAGGCATGGTTGAGCATTCAACCCTTATTCCTTGCTCCATTCACAAGTTAGGATTTTCAATGATGCCTTTATTATAAATCATGTTGTTTTAATCTAATTTCCTATATATAGGTAAACTCAGACCCTTGGTCTCTTCACCAATTCAGTTTACTTCTACAAGTATTCAGATTCTCACCAGTTTCCCATTCTTTTTAACAAATACATGATACCTTTTTAGCTCAAATTAAAGGTGTTCATATTTAGACCTTGATCAAGAGGTAGAATGTTCCAAACCTGATCGCACATAGGTTCACCAGCATGTCACCGGATTGAAAAAATGGTATGCCATCCTCACTAGTTGCCTTGGAGCACTCAGACTGTGAAGGAAAACAAGATATCTTCTCAATCCTTCAAATTAATCTTCTTTTATTCCAGATTTAGCAAAATATGTAATGTTCTAGCCAGCTAACCTGTTTTGTCAAGTGGGTGTAACCCGGTGACTTCATCAGGGCTGGGAAAAGTAAGTACAGTAAGTCTCACTTGATGATACGTAAAACATTATAGTGTACTTGCATGATTGCCAGCACCAAAGCACAGGAATTGTATATACCTAATCTGATATCCATAAGTGTTCCAAGTTGCAAAGTGTGGTAAATAATCCATTATAGTGTTCAAAATGTCAAATCCCTTACAGATCATATAGGCTGATAGACTAACATGCTAGTACTTATTTTTTTTAATCTGTGTTAAAAATTAAAGCTCTTCAATGTACAGTCAAAACTGTGAACGTTAGATGTACTTCATTTTCTTCAGTGCGCTGTATAAATGTGTTCACACATTAAAATATGTGTTCAATGCCCTACATGTGTAAGGTGTTCATCACACATTCAAGTATTTCAGATTATATTTCTTTTGTTTATTTAATGTATTTGTAATATTATTATAACTAGAGTCGTGAGTGACGTGGGCCGTACGATCAAAGTCCTTGCACACCCATAGGTGGTCTTGAACTGTATTGGAAGAATGTTGTCTTCCTTTTTCCATGCAAGTCATGCATCACACAGCACGTGGTATCGTTAAATTCTCTTTACCACAAAGGTCACGGATCCAAAGCTTCTAAAGCTGAACTGTGCACGACCATGGGCGGAAGTTGTTTTACTAAACCGCGATGAGGCACACAGTGCTGGGGGCCTTTGCTGCTTTACTGTGCCTTGTTTCTAGAAGTCCAGCATTTTGTCATTCTCGGAAATTGTACTACTGTCCATAAGCACTAAACCTCACAAAGAAACAAAGATCTGTATTGTCTGCATATTGAGGGCAGTGGATATTGAGAGGGAGCATATACTTATGTCAGTCAGTAGTTAACAGTCAGTTAAATGCAGCCAAATTGCAGTAATAATTGATTCTAGGGGCAGTTTGTGGCCATGTTGGTTAATTTCCCCCGACTGTAATTCAGTCCCCAATTTAAGTGATAGATAAACCCATCAGCCTAATTAAAGACAACCAAACATTTCCTATTTTTGTAGGGCAAAAACAGCTCCTCATGTTGAAGGCAAACATTGGCACACTGCTTCATGTCATTTATCCTGTAACTGAAAATATGTAATACTTCAGATATGCTCGTTACATTTCGCTAATGTTCCCCCTAAGTCCATATATCTTTTTTCAAAACTGCAAATGACCGGTTTTATTGCAGCTGCAAATTAGATTGGCAGGCAATTGTAAAACAAAGTAAATGGTAAAATTCAAAATCACAAGAGCTGAAAATAGATTGGTCCCTGCTAAACGAGCTAAATGATTTTAATGTGACTGTAGGCCCCCGCCACACACACACACGTTCCTGTTATGGCACGTTTTACTAATTGAAAATTAGGAATTCCCCTGGCTGATCCCTGTACAATGAGGAGTCAAAACTCGGTGAACTGTGGTCGATGGTCCCAACTTTTTCCTGGATTATTGGTTTAAGATTTAGCCAAATAATGCTCAGAAATGCCTTCAGGCACCTTCCCTCTTGATGTGACGTAGGTTCACGAGTACCTTCGTTCTTTTGTCACATTCTGCTCACGGGGGAAGCAGAGGACGGAAGCCTTTGATTGGTGCAGTTTAACCCATCCGTTACCCCAAGGCTGACTGTAGCCTGAAGGGGAGATCTGTTGAAAGGGACCGTGGCTGAGCCTGCTGTTCATGTGACCTCCGTGTGAACTGCAGCTGACAGCAGGCGGCCTGCTTGGGGCGAAAAAGCTCCAGGCGCGTTGGTGAAGGAGTTTTTTTGGGGAGGTGGGTGGGTGGGGGCACACACAACATTTGTCGTAATGTATATAAACTGCGGAACGATTTGTTTTTCTAAAGTCGGATTCCCCAGTACATACATTTTACAGTTTTTCTTATTTTGCGGATTTTTTTTAATTCTTTCCCATCAAATCGAAAATGTTGTTATGGTTAGGACTCATTAAAATTGATCCTTAACTCCCAACATTAGGAAGGTGAGAAACAGGACAAGCTTTGTTAGAAAAAGAGACGAGTATCGATAGAAGTACAATGGGCATAATAAGGTTTTAATAACTACGAAAGAAGAACCATCAAGGTAAACAGCTAAACTCGGTACTTTTACTAAGAAACACTTGAACGGGGTTCAAACCTTTCTGGCAATAAATACTTTATACACACCATCTTCAATTCAAAAACAATGGCGGATTTAAAAAGGGGAATAAAGATTTGTGTAAGATATGCTGCATTTGTGCATTTTATGTTGCCCTCCCAAATTCAGCCCACATGCAAAATGTGCTTTCCCTACATTCACAGAAGGATGGACTGAAATCTGCACCTAACATGCTTCTTTTCCCCCACCGCAGTGCTGAACAAGCACAGGCGTGTTCAGGGGGAGTCACAGCACTGAGATGGGTCTACTGATTACATGTTGCTCGCAGAAGCGAATGCATAAGAGAACAGTATGGGCATAACAGCTTCTTTTTTGGGCTGGCGTTAGCCAAGTCTTTTTGATTTTTTTAAAATCATTCATAAAATATACTTGGGAGGGCTTTCAGTCAGCTCTCTTCATTCACTGGTTGGTTACAGTGGTATTCACTTTTTCTTCCACCCACTAACCGTAGGGCAGTGGATCAGCCCACTTCAGCCGTTGACTAACTTCCCTCTGAGTGGTGGCGTTCTGCTTATTCACAAAGAGCACATCCTCACACAAAGTAGTTCAATCAGCACGATGGACAACTGTAGCAATGTGAAAGCAATTTTTTTTGATTTAACTAATGTTTTTAATTTATGTTGGCCAAGGCCTAGAAAGTACCCCAACAATGCAAGTTTGCAAAAATATGACAAAACAAGCTAAAGGGAGGAAGCCAACACCGGCCCTATTGACTATGCCAGGGGAGGCTCTAGGCTCATGGCGCCCCCGGGCAGGGAGCGTAGGTAGGGGGCCCCGGAAGAGGGGGTCCGGGCGGAGCGGAGCGCGGAGGACAGTGAAGAGGGGGGGGGTGTTGGTCAGGGTGTTTAGAAGTGGAACAGAGCTGGAGGCCACCAAATCCCTGCCAGGGGCCACCACGCAAATATGTATCCATCCTCAGAATATTATTATATTAAGGATATATATTGGCGTGGTGGCCCCTGGGGTTTGGTGGCCCTGTGCAGGTGCACAGCTTGGACATGCCTAAGGCCGCCCCTGACTATGCTTGTGCAGTATCTGGAATTACACCCAGCCATTCTCAAGCTGAATGTTCTGAAAGTGAATTGGGACCTTGGGTGAAAAAACAAACGCAGCTCCATGTTTGTGACAGGCATTTTACCTTATGCACTTTTGTGGCTTTTTTGTGTGCTCTGGAGCCGGCCTGTTTAAGTCTTTAGTATATTGCTGCATGCTGCCAAGCCCGTGTAAGAATGTCCACACTAGTTTCTGGGGATATAAAAACCAATGTTTTCATCCAAAGTCTTTGATTTGGTAGACCAAACAACATTGCACCCATAGGATTTGTTTCTCACTCTCTCAATAAAGAGGCCTGCTTTAAATCCCCCACTGCCTTGAATAGACTATACCTGTCCACTTCTAAAGCTTTCTGCAGCCTGTATGATCAGCCATGTAAGAACTCTGTCACAAGCAGGGCCACACCCCAGGCTCTCTTTTTAGGTTTCGCCTATTATCATTCGCTTGCGAATGTAATAGGCGAGAATTCAAGTGCTCGATCGACTCGTCAAACCACTGCAGTTTTTCCACAGTGCATGTGAGTCACGTGACCACAAAAGCGGGTCACGTGACCACACAAGCACACGCATCTCCCTAATCCGCCTGCCACACTTCTCCTCCCCTCGCTCACATTCCCGCCCCCCCACCAGGCTCTCCCACCCCCATCCGGCTTCCCTCCACGCACATAAAACATCTGCTGTGCCTTTAGTCACACCGAAGTCACGTTTTTAAACAACGCTTTCTTCTAACTAATTACAGGTTTGCAAAATATTTGATATCACCATCGCTGACACGATTAACAGAAAACATTCCTGTGAGACCTAGTTCTGTAATAAAAAAAGTCAGCAATTATTCCACTGGATGTCACTGCCCCATATCCTGCTCCGATGTACTCTAGGGGGTGATGTCACGCACACTTTATTATAATTATAATGCTCACGTTTCAGCCCTAGACACAGCTGTCTGATATACGGTGTGACGTCACTGCAGTAGCAGAACAACTAGCTTCCATTGAACGGGATGCACAGAACCCTGCACCCCCTCCCCCTTGTATCCCGTGCATAGGGTATCGGTGGTTACCAGCACCCCAAACTGAAACTCAGCAACACATGCACCCAGACCCTCTCTTCAACAAGGCACTCACATCTTCAGCGGGAGGCAGTGGAAGGACAATTCATTCATCTTGACCAGCAAGGTGGCCTTAGCCTGACTTGGCAAGGCCTGTTAAGATGGAAACGTCCTGTTCAGATAGTGTTCCATCGTGTTTGTTTCAGTTTCACTGTTTTGTGCATACCTTGTTTTCCAAATAAACACATGGGGTCTGGTTCGAGGCAGGCTCCATTATTTTGCCAACATTCATGCTTCTCTGTCATGTGCTGGTTCTCTGTTTGATCAGAGCCTCTGACAGGAATACAGTACAAAGTGTATGCCAAAATATGTCTTCTACGACCGACCACAAAAAGGAGTCGTGCGAAGTTGGAGCTATTGGTTTTGTAAATGACATTTTATATTTATATATCGTTATTGGCATTGTCAATAACAATATATAAATATAAAATGTCATTTACAAAACCAATAGCTCCAACTTTCCAAATGCGAAACCTATTGGCAACGCCAGTGCTTGTTGTTTTTGTTACTTAAACTAGCAAGCACCCAGTTATATTTGTTTATTTGAAGAAATCTTGCAGCACCTCTGTTGTATTTGATTGGCCATTCTAAGGTGAGTAGCAGCCCATGGGTAACATGCTGACCACTAGTTCTACCACCCTCATCGTAATGGTGTTTTTCATTTCAGTGCTGTTATGTCACTCGGCACCTGTAAGTAGTAATTCCAGACTGCACACTCTGTGCAGTGCTTCCGATGGATGCCTGACTGCATTTAAAAGAAGCAGCACCCACTTACTGCCGTGGGTCTATGAAGGCATTTTAGTCCTTTGATTATCCACCTCGCTCTCTCCTCACTTCTCTGGTCCTCTGCTTGGCATGTATGGTACCATTTGTTGTACAAAAAATATCTCACGTAGAGAACCTTGGTGATGTGTAAATAGATATCTAAAGCATTTATTTTATGAGTGCCTTTATATGCATTTATCATTTCACAATGTAAAATAGTGAGTTACCTAAATAGGTGTAGTATCCCATCCCTAGCCTTCGATCTGAGGTGGCTGTAAATTGTGGTTGCTAAAAATGCCCAGAGGAAATTTTTACTCAGCGTTTCTGCATGTTTGAAAGGGACTCAAGTTTCTGTCTTCCAGACTGGTAAAACAGTGTATTTTTCCCCTTTGTGACATGTTTTGCCCACACAAATTTCTCCACTAGTAATACCTGTTGTAATTTGTATGAGAAAAAACCTGGGTAAATATGCAGTTCGATTTCAGATTTATCCCGGCACTCTGCATGAGGCTGAAAGTTGTCAACTGATTCTTAATGTGCACCATTGCCTTGGATGTGTTTTCATACCGAAAAGTACTCCCATTTTCAGCCAACTCATTATTGAAATGTAGTCTTCTTTCTTTAATTACTGCAGGCAAGGTGCCTTTCATTCAGGTAGGAAATCAGGTGGTCTCAGAGCTTGGTCCCATCGTCCAGTTTGTAAAAGCAAAGGTAAGAAAATACTTGATCTGTGATGTCATACTGTTATTGTTTTTTAAAAATAATGTATTACCAAAGGCAGCCTTATATGCTTGAAGAAAAGTTTTATTGTACTCCTGTGTCTCTTCATAATTCCCTATCCTATATGATAGTAAGAATATAATGATTGCTTTTCCATTAAACTTTTTTTCTCCTTGTACTTCATACTACAACACACTGAAGAAATGTCTGAGGGACTCATGGTTGGTGCATAGACAACATAAACAAAATGTTATCTTGTGTTGAGTTAATGTTCTCTTTTTAAAAATGGGAGGTCCAAATTGTTGTATATTTCGCCGATAAGTCATCCACAAAAGTTTCTTCACCATTTGGCTTGGAAAGTCCTTTGTTTAATTTCTCATCATGTCCAGCCACAAGAGACTTTGAAGTGTTTTTGTCATGCGAGTTCAGGTTGAAAATTCGTGCTCCGAGGAAGCAGAGGAATTTATTTGAAAAGTTATGAAATATAGGTTGGCACTCATTAGATGCTTTCTGTTCTAATGGATGCTTTGTTTCATGACCAGTTTAAAACTTCCAATAAACCTGTGTTTAGCTGGATTCTTAGAGACGTATGCCTGTTTGATAATTAGTTTTCACATTAAAATTGTTTAATCTTCATGCCAAAGTGTGATTACCTTAAAGTGGTAGGAGATACTTGGTTGATAGGAAACCGAAACCACAAGAGCTTAAAACAGGGTACTGGAGTTCTGGACTTTTTGGTTCCGTCCAGAGGTGTCAGGGAACAACACCCAAAGACCCCGGAGTTCCACCTGCCTTGGTGCGCAAATGAACAGAAACACGGGCTTCTCGATGGTGGCGTCAAAGACCAAAGGTTTATTACTGCAGGGACACAGAAGTCACAGAAACTACGCATGGGCAGTATCTAGGAGCCTGTTCAAATTGTACAAAGAGGGTTGCTCCTTATATACTAAATTTTGGCCTTCAGGCAAATTCTTCACATGTTGGTACATTCCCAAAACCTTTGTGTCATAAACAATAAATATTTGGCGTACACAGGAACCGTTGATAAAAAAACTGATACTAAACATCTACGAAGAGGGGTTCCCACTAGTTCATCACAATCCCTTGTCAATATTGTATTCAAGAGCCGGACCGCCTCATCGTAAATTTCGTTACCTCCCCCTAATAAAGATTCAGAAAGAAAGGAACGGAGCCAGGTGTGGAAGATAGAAAAGCGGGATAAGAGATGTTTGTGGGTTGTAAATGGGCAAGGCTACCGGCTTCGGCCGCCTAATCATGATCGGGACACTGGACACGAGAACCAGTTCAGTTGGGCTGGCCCCGGGCAGAGGAGGCAGCCTTTGTCGAGTCATGTAGCTACAGCGTGATCTGGTTTAAGGTGCACGTGTCAAGAAAGAGGTGAATCTCCGGCTAAGGCTACGTGTCCTTAATCGAAATGAAGTGATCAGAGGTTATTGCGTATGTGAGGGCAAGAAACACAAAATGGCTGCCATGCTCTAAGATGGATGCCGTGGGTAGATCAGAAATGTGTTCATAACAGGAGTACTCTTGCTCGTATCGTAGCGAAAACACCAGGATATGCTAAATGGATCATTTGCGGTTCGCTGATACCAATATTATGTATTTCCGACAACATTGAAAACACGGGTTCAAATCGTCACGGAACCTCAGACCCTCCTTTTGCCCTACATAGGCAATAACTCAGTCTATGTCAGAATCTAGTTCTATGCTCATCAGGTCAGTGACATGCTGTTGTATCATCATCCTTTCTCGTGCCTTTTCTCCAAACGCAGGTGGTTTCCTAAAACAGATTGCAGCACAAAGACTACACAGGGCTGGACCACACTGGATAATCAGGCAGCATGAGAAGAGGAATACTAAGATGACACCAATGACCATTAGAACCTTCCATTTCCACGCTGAGATCAGAGTCCAAAACCACTCCATGAAGGACCAGTTTCCTTCGTCTACGTGTATAGAGTCGGAAATCTTGTGTAGCTTAGAGATCGCCTCATAGACTGTTGGAGCATTATTGGGAATAAAGACACAGCAGCTCGATTGGATCATTCTACATACCCCACCTCGATCTGCAAGTATAACGTCTAGAACCATACGGTTCTGCAACGTCATGAGTCTATCCGCCTGAAGCTCAGCTGTCAAATTGCTAAGGGCACCAGCAGTTTCGGTAATAGTAGATTCAACTACCCGTGTTAGCTGACGTATGTTTCTACTATTGGCCATAGGCCCCCAGAACGGAAGGAAGCCTTTGAAGAAGTCTCCAGCTTCCTGACCAGCGGTATCTTCCTTGCTGAAGACACCTCTCGCTACTCTGGTTCTGTGGTAGTCAGATGAAGCAGTGTATGTTGGAGGCAACAATCGAGCAATATAACATGAACCTGAAAAGTCAGCAGGTAACCATGTATAAGCTCTGTCTCGACAGATGAAGTAGGTACCCCTAGCAGTAAGGAAAGCAGGGGAAGAGTTGGCCGGAAACACATAAGTCTCTACGCACTCACTCCTCCCTAGCTGAGCTCTCGGATTTCTCCCATTACCTTGCAAACAGACCTGACCTCGGTGAGGTACGACCCAGATTGGAGTTGAGCTTTTACGCTTGCTTTCTCCCAAACTAAGACGATACTCTGAAGAATTCCAACTTAAATATACTCGCAATTCGTCTCTAGGGTATGAAGAAGTGTTATTGACGTCCTTGATCATGTCAATAATTCCCTGGACTAAGGCTTTGTTGGCAGAGTTATATTTAGTGGAACGTGGTGGACGCGGAGGATAGGTTTCAAGGGCATAAGCAAAGATGGTTTGAAGGGCCTGAAATGATCCATTGTAGCTGAAAGGCAAAACCAGATAGGGAATGCCTTTATCCATAGTGTGGGGTATTAAGCCACACACCCAGCAGTCTGTAGTGTTAACTACTAGTTGGTGTTGATGCAAGAGCTGTACAAAAGTGTTATTAATGAATTCTGAACGTCGGGCTTGCTCATGTTCAGGAAACGAATGAAAAGAGTGTATAGAGGAAACAGTAGAAGTAACAGGATTAAGGGGAGGTACTGTAGTTACTGGCACATAAATCAAACTTATACCGAAAACGATTCCACCCACCAACGTTATCAAAACAATTAAAAATGTAATGGCACATTGCATCAAAAAGCATTTGCTGTGAAGAATTCTGTAAAGTCTGTTTCTGCGAACATAAATCACATTTTCTCGTTGCAGCGCAGGAAGCTCCATCTTCTACAATCCGCTCGCGACCACTGATGATGTGTACGTAGATGAAAATGCCTCTATCAGCCCTGGGAGTTCCCAGAACTAACAGAAAGATCGACCTTGTGTCAGACCCCCGCAGATTCAACTAGGCACACAGCCACGACCCTACGGCTACCCAGACGGCAAGGCAATTTCAAAAACAATAAAACAATAGCAAACTTCCTGGCTGAAGGCAAAAGGTCAATATATCAAAATATCACAATATGCAGTTGCCTGCTTTATTTGTCCATTTTACGGTTTCGTAAATTATATCTTTGCTTCGCAGGTACTGTTTGATCGGCAAATAGCGTATCACTGGTAGCTGTTGCAGTGTTTAAGTTCGCAGATGACAGAGTTTTTTCTGATGCAGGAGACAAATGTTCAGAGTTCAAAGGAGTCTTTTCAGGAGGAGAGTCAGATTTCGGAGTGTCAGTAATCAATTCGGCATCGCTGAAAGGGATGAATTTTGGCGTGCGTTCAGACTCGGAGGCACCAATTCCCTTCTTCACCCAATCGTCGTAAGGAAGTGGCAAAGGAACACGCTTAACATGGGATGCGTGCACCCAATGCTTGCGTCCAGCTACACGAACTGCTGTCCTCGTTGCAAGCAGGACCTGGAAGGGGCCGATGTATCTGGGCTGAAGATTCTTCGTCCTCGCGAAGTTCCTGATAACCACTTGATCTCCGGGTTTCAGTTGATGCCCTGGACTCTCCGGAGGCTTTGGTAAAGCATCGAAAACCTGTTGGTGAATAAGACTCAATTTAGCAGTCAAGTCGTAAAGGTAGTCTATTAACATAGGATATTCTAGAGAACAAAACTCCTTAGGCCTCGGCACACCCCAAATATTTGCCGGGCGGCCAAACACTATCTCATACGGGCTAAGCCCCACTCTAGAATGTACAGTTGCTCTCGTTGATAACAAAGCCAAAGGAAGTGCGTCTGGCCAGGCTAAACCTGTGGATGCTTGTATTTTAGCTAGTTTCAGTTTGAGGGTGCCATTGTAACCCTCCACTAAACCAGCAGACTGGGGATGGTTCGCACTGTGGAATTTTTGTTTCAGACCTAGGCCGGCACACACACTCTGCATAACTTTCCCTATAAACTCACTTCCGTTATCTGACCATACAATCCGTGGCATACCGAATCTAGGGAAATATTCTTTGAGAAGAATTTTGGCAGTTGATAGGGCAGTGTTGTCCTTTAGTGGGTATGCTTCGATCCACCTGGAAAAAGCACAGACTACCACCAGGACATATTTCAAATTATTACAGCGATCCATGTGAATGAAGTCTAACTGAATCACTTCAAAGGGGCAGGAAGGAGGAGCGAAGTGACCAGCAGGAGTTGGAGTTCCCTTGCCAGGATTATGCATCAGGCATACCATACAATTTTTCACCACTCTCTCTGCACACTTACTGATCCCATCATTCTTCCAGACCGGAGCCAACATCTTACAGATTCCTTTAGAACTTATATGCGCTACTCCATGCGCCATTGTCACCACTGCAAGCACATACGCATCAGGCAACATCCAACGCTGCTGTTCTGTCAAATCAATCCAACACCCATTCGAATCCAATTTGCCCGTACTCTCTCTCCATACACGTTTCTCTTCCTCAGTTGCCTCTTTCTGAATCTCTTTCACACTTTCCATTGTATCCTCACACATTCCAGATTCAGCAATCCATCTTGCAGACGTAGCAACATACATTCTGCTCATCATGTCTCTAGCTGTCTGTTTAGCGGTTTCATCAGCAAAAGCATTTCCACGACCAACATCATCCGTGATTGCTTTATGAGCACTGCACTTCACAATCGCAACTTCAATCGGCAAGGTTAGAGATTCCAACAAGTCGTTAACTAGCTGACCATGTTGAATCTTAGTCCCATGGGACGTAATGAAACCTCTTTCTCTCCACAAACGGCCAAAACTATGGGCCACGCCAAATGCGTACTGACTATCTGTAAAGACATTCACTCTCTTTCCCTTAGCTAAAACACACGCTCTGGTTAAAGCTATTAATTCTGCAGCTTGGGCGGAATTCTGATTCACTCTTGCAGTCTCCACAATCGTCTTCAAAGTCGTTACTGCGTAAGCAGCAGTCACATCACCATTCTCCAATTTAAAACATGACCCATCCACATACAATGTGCCATCTGGATCTGATAATGGAGTATCCTTTAAGTCAATACTTCCTTTTGTCTCTTCCTCCGTTCTAAAGCAACAATCATGTGGTTCGGAATCGCTCGACTCTTGATTAGCCGGCAACAATGTTGCTGGATTCAATACATTACATCTTTTGATCTGAATATGACTCGCTAGTAATGTCAGCTCGTAACCAGATAGTCTCGCACTGGTAAGGTGTTGTGTCTTCGTTCGATTCATGAGTGTATCCACCGCATGAGGAACCATGACCACTAGCATGTTGTTCATCACCAAACCAGCAGATTGTCGAATGGAAGCCGCAGCTGCCGCTGTAGCTCTCAAACAACTAGGTAATGCTCTGGCTACCGGATCCAATGTTGATGAGAAATACGCACAAGGGCGTTGTTTATCACCAAACTTCTGTGTCAGAACACTCAACGCACAACCTTCTCTCTCGTGAACGTAGAGCGTGAATGGCTTGCTGTAATCGGGTGTACCCAATACAGGAGCTGAACACAGTGCTTTTTGTAACTCAGAAAAACTCTCCTGACATTCATCAGACCATGGCACCGGACTCGGAACATTTTTCCCAGTCAAAGCTACCAATGGCTTTGCTAAAAGAGAAAAATTTGGGATCCACTGCCTACAGTAAGAGGTAATACCTAGAAAGGCACGTACTTCTCTCTGTGTGCGAGGAACACTCATCTGCGTAATTGCTTTTATTCTCTCTGGGGTCAACTTCCTTCCCTCCATTGACAAGAGATGACCTAGGTAGGTCACTTCTTGGCAGCAGTATTGCATTTTTGAAGGTGATACCTTGTGATTCAAATTAGACAAGTGATGCAATAACGAAACCGTAGCTGCTTTGCAAGTTTCCTTGTCATCGGCAGCCACTAGAAGATCATCTACATACTGCACTAGAGCAGAACCTTGAGGAAGGACAAAGGAATCTAACTGACCCTTTAATGCTTGACTGTAAATAGATGGGCTCTCACAGTAGCCCTGTGGAGCGCGTTTAAATCTGAAACTGCGACCTCCTAGACAGAAGCCGAAAATATCTCTGCTTTCCTCCGCTATCGGAATGCTGAAAAAGGCATTCTTCAAGTCGATGACTGAGAACCAAGTAGCTGTAGCAGGAATCAATGTTAACAAGGCAGTAATGTCTGGAACCACAGGAAACTGCGGGACCACAATCTTATTGACTTCTCTGAGGTCGATGACAAACCTATACACTGGAGGCTTTGTAGGATCAGTTCGTTTCAAAATCGGTAATACAGGACTATTACAAACATTTCCTCTAGTTTCTTCAACCACACCTTTCTTAATCAAATCTTGCACAATCAATAAAAGTGCACGTTCACCTTCACTAGATATTTTGTATTGCGGAATTCTTGGAAATTTCACATTTGCTTTCAAAGTTACTACATATGGTGGTATTTCTAAAAGGCCTACATCATTAGGACCAGTCGCCCAAAGAGAATCAGGGAGTGAACGCAGCTCTGGCGGGAGTGCATCCATTGACAAGTACATCGGAGAGGTGATTCTTTTACCCAATGTAAGCTGTACCCCTTCCGGAGAACAGTACAATGTCGCATATAGTCGTTTTAACAAGTCTAAACCAAGCAGATTTTCATTACAACCTGACGTCAAAATCAGGGGTGCTTTCAATTGACACGGTCCAACAGAAATAGACAAAGGGCCAGATATGGGGTTGTAAACAGGGGCGCCTGAAAAACCTACAGAAACATTTGTTGAGCCAGACAAAGGTGCGCCAGGGAGTTTCGCATGAATGATAGAACTTTTTGCGGCACCAGTATCCAACAGAAACGGTTCGACTACACCTGATGTTGCTACTGCGACATAAGGCCCACTCTGATCCACTGGAACTGATACTACTCCCTCTCTCTGTCCATGGCTGTCCTAGTACCCATTTTGCTGAAATCCCTCATCCACTTCACAATAGTCTTCAACAAGATATTGTTGAGATCTATTTTGCTGGGTAGACTGTCCATTTCGCTGATCAAAGTGATTGGAAGGACGATCATTCGTCTGTGGAGGCATAGCACCTCGCCCTCGACCTCTAGAATTCTGCACAAAACCACCACGACCTTTCTGAGCTGCTGCTGCATTATTTTGCGCTAAGATCGGACATTCATTCTTGTAATGACCCTCTTTCTTACAATACGCACACTGGTTCCATTGATATTGAGGCCTCGTTGAACTATAATCTGTCCTTTGATATGAATTCTGTTGCGTGTTAGTCTGATTTGTGCGAGGCGGATACGCCTGTTGCAAAAGAACTTTAGTCTTTAAATCTTTCGTTTTCTTGTCTGATTTCTCTTTTTCCTCTTTATCCCTATTTTCGTAATACTGTGCAGTTGCAAGTATTTGCGCAGTTGTAGAAACAGCCCACGCACTCTCTGAATCCTTTAATTTATTGCATAACTCAGGTAACAAATTATGCACAAATTTATCAACAAACAGTCTCTGTCCTCCTTCCGTGCTCATATCCTGACCACTATGATCTACAAAAGTCTCTTCGAACCTCGTGAAGAAGTCGGAGACACTTTCGTCTTTCTTTTGCCTGCATGCGGATAACTTATCCCAATTAACACGCAATGCGGGCATCAGAGTCTTCATTAAGTCTATTATCCTACCTGGAAGATTAGCAATTAGGGGTTCAGGTTTTGCACCACCCGTTTGCTGACCATCCGCTGCAGTGATAGCTGCCCAATCACCACCTAAGGCAACTTGATGATCCTCTCTACAAATTTTAGCCCACACTGGTTGAGGAACTACATTTCCAAATAACATATCAATGTCTGCTAAGTTCATTATACAAGCCTCAACTGTCTGTGTTAATTCCTTGTAATATCCAGCAGGATTCTTACGCGGATCTGGCAAAGCCTGTTTCACTGCTAGCACTTCGGCTCGCTTCCACGGAATGTGTATCCACACCCTTTGGAATTGCGCTGGAGCAGCTACAATACCATTAGGAGCATCCGCTTGCACAGCTTCGCGCCAAATCGGAGGAACCTCCCTCATTGGATATTGGCGACTCAGCTTCGTCTTACCTTTGTCTAAATCTCTCGGTGAACGAAGAGATGGATCATTTCTAAAACTTAAGATCAGTTCCATCGCTTCTTCTATATTTTCACCTACTATCATACCAGCAGCAAACTCTTTCTGAACCTTAATTAAGTCTTCTAAATTCGATTCAACATCATCTTCTTCTATCTCCTCACGTAACAACGAACACATCTGATCAAAGACATACCGTTGCGTTGGTTCCTTCCACTGCATAAATGTTTCTAGCACATCTCTCGTACTATATCTCCTACTCTTCGAAATCCATCTGAGAGCCGTGGAATCTAAAATTCCCCGTTCCTCAGTGCTTGGATGCTGACTACGTCTCTGAACAGAGTCAGAAGTAGGAGTCTTAATTAGACTTTTATAGAAAGGAGACAGCATATTAGACACAGAATCAGTGATTCTTCGACGAACAGAAAGTGGAGTTAACACACTCGCAGACGTAGAGAACACAGTAGAAGTAGGAACAGATAGCGGAACAGTAGGAGTGTCGAGAAAAATAGTTTGCGGAACAGTAGGTGTAAGCGAGACAGATACAGGTATAGAAGTCGGCAACCCAGGAAGAGGAGGAGCCGTAGGAACATTCACATTAACCACAGGAGGTACAGGAGCTTGACTCTGAGGGGCAGGAGCAGGAATACCAGGTTGTCCAGCAACAGGCAATTGAACATTTGGTACAAGTGGAGCCGTAGCACCTTGTGCATACGGTGGAGGTGACCGTAACAGATAAGACAACAGAGGATCGTTTTCGGGGTCCTCTAGTATCTTAGCTGTTTTCGATGGCAAGGCAGGATAGCACTTGTCGATCGCTAAATTATGCTCTCTAATGGCCACCTCTATGGCCTTCTCACACTCATTATCTTGCAACTGTTTAGTTGCTTGCTCTAGAGTCAACTCTTCTTTCTCTTTCTGTTCTTTCTTTAACCTCTTCATTTCTCTCTGTTTGGATTCTTTTCGCCAGTAACGGAAAGAATCAAACATTGCCGGCCGGGCTTTCTTCCTAAACAATTTCGCTTCTAAATTGTCAAGAATTTCGGGTTCAAAACTACCATGCAGTGGCCAACTAAGGACACCGTCTTTCTCAGTGTAGCGGACCCACACCTCATTATAAGATATAGGACCCACACCATGTTTACAGTATAAATCATATAGGGGAGTCCCAATCGGAGGAACCAGACATGAGTCCTCCAATCGTGAATCACTGTTGCAACCGAAACAAGACAACATACAATTTCTCCGACTTACCATTTTTCAGTCCGGAACACAAAACAAACAAAACACGAAACAAATATGTGCACCTGAACCAAGAACTTTTAGGCCTACCAAAACGAACTAATGTATCGATACCCAAACTGAACCAAATAGATTATCGTAACTAGAGCAACCAATGATAATCTTACGAAACCAAACCAAACCAAGAACCAAAAAGGATTTTAACAACCCTCACGAAGTAACCCACTAGCTAGCAACCACTAAATACTTAACTGAGGCACTGAAGACGTCACCAAGGAGAAACCTGTCACGTTTCGCTGTACTAAGGGCTGCACCTCGGGTCCAAGACAGGGCGACGGTCAAGGCAATGGCCCACTGCAGCCGTCCTGAACGGGAACCCTCGTGGAAGAGAACTTCGGGCCACTTTTGCGATATGCCGGGATCGATGAAGTGGGGCGCCTCCCTCAGGAATCTTCACACAAAGCTTCTCGAACTCTTCAGGCTTTTGGACCGGTACCGAATGACGTCGCCCCACGTTGGGCGCCAATTGGAGTTCTGGACTTTTTGGTTCCGTCCAGAGGTGTCAGGGAACAACACCCAAAGACCCCGGAGTTCCACCTGCCTTGGTGCGCAAATGAACAGAAACACGGGCTTCTCGATGGTGGCGTCAAAGACCAAAGGTTTATTACTGCAGGGACACAGAAGTCACAGAAACTACGCATGGGCAGTATCTAGGAGCCTGTTCAAATTGTACAAAGAGGGTTGCTCCTTATATACTAAATTTTGGCCTTCAGGCAAATTCTTCACATGTTGGTACATTCCCAAAACCTTTGTGTCATAAACAATAAATATTTGGCGTACACAGGAACCGTTGATAAAATCTGATACTAAACATCTACGAAGAGGGGTTCCCACTAGTTCATCACAATCCCTTGTCAATATTGTATTCAAGAGCCGGACCGCCTCATCGTAAATTTCGTTACCTCCCCCTAATAAAGATTCAGAAAGAAAGGAACGGAGCCAGGTGTGGAAGATAGAAAAGCGGGATAAGAGATGTTTGTGGGTTGTAAATGGGCAAGGCTACCGGCTTCGGCCGCCTAATCATGATCGGGACACTGGACACGAGAACCAGTTCAGTTGGGCTGGCCCCGGGCAGAGGAGGCAGCCTTTGTCGAGTCATGTAGCTACAGCGTGATCTGGTTTAAGGTGCACGTGTCAAGAAAGAGGTGAATCTCCGGCTAAGGCTACGTGTCCTTAATCGAAATGAAGTGATCAGAGGTTATTGCGTATGTGAGGGCAAGAAACACAAAATGGCTGCCATGCTCTAAGATGGATGCCGTGGGTAGATCAGAAATGTGTTCATAACAGGAGTACTCTTGCTCGTATCGTAGCGAAAACACCAGGATATGCTAAATGGATCATTTGCGGTTCGCTGATACCAATATTATGTATTTCCGACAACATTGAAAACACGGGTTCAAATCGTCACGGAACCTCAGTACAAGCTGGAGGGCAAGTCCTTGCGAAAGAAGTTGTCTTTAAATATAAACCTTAGGTTGCAGCAGGTGTGGGGTACAATGTGGGCAAGCCCGTTTTAGATGTCAGAAAGCCAAGAAAGGAGTTGGCATGTTGATGGTAGAGCGGATGAGGGCAGATTGTATAAAGATGAATGGTGGCATTGAGGGGAATAAGTGTTCAGATAGAGACGTAGAAGTTATATAACATGTTGTGAGAGATACTAGGACAGGCTAGAGAGTCTCAGGGAGAATGAAGGCTACAGGTGCCTCTCCGCCCCAATGCCCAAACAAAGCTTGGATTAAGAACTCTTTTGCAGTCTCACTTAAATATATTAAACTGTCGCCCGCAGCTGAGGGTGAAGGAGGGAAGATGGGATGGGGTGAGGGTAAGATGTGATGGGGTGATGGAATGAGGGAGGAAAGTAGGAAAGGCATGGGAGCAATATACTGTGCAGACCTGTGGGAGGAAAGATGCACCAAGGGTAGGGCAGAAGCACCTGCTAAAATTGCGAAGGCTTGTTCCTAGCAATTGGTTAGTCAGGTATGACTTAATCTAGGCTCAAAACGACATTTAACATCTTTAGATGGCTGTGGGTAGGCCCTTTTGAACTGAGGAGTGGTTCGTTGGTTTCGTCATGTTTCGTATATGAGGAATATGTAAAACAATTAGCCTGTCTGGTTTGACACCAGGATTTCAGAATTTCATGTGGGCAACAGCCTGTGGAATAAGTTTGATTGAGACTGGTTCTTAATACCATCTTGTACTCTATTTGCAGGATCTAGAATTGCTGGTCAACGTTTGTTTCTTCTAAAGGATTAGCCTTTGTGAAAGATGCCTTAACAATTCTGTTCCAGTCCTCAGTCGTGTTACAATATTGACCATGCTGAAAGTAACAGTTGTCTCTTCTGCATGTTGCAAATCAAACGGCCCTGCTTTATACTCCTTACTCCAAATGAAACAAGTATTGGTTTTAACCATACTTTCTTTTCTTGGACTAGAATTCAGGCGGCCAAAAAACAGAAGATATACCATGTCTTCAGTTTGCCATACTTTACAAATACACTAACGTGGACTTCAGTTTAAATTAGCCCACACTTGTTTCTTAGATGCATAAATTCCTGATATTTCTATTGGCCAATGTTCATTTTTTGTACAGTTTACCATAGTTTGGAGATCATGGAAAGCCTTTTCATTATCAATTATTTTAGTATTATGCTCCTCATACTTCTGTTTTATAATTCCACAATTCCTTGAGCGAAGTAGTTGGATTCATTGGCAAATCGCAAAAGAATAGAGAAGCATATTTTAGCTAAAAACATGAACATAGTGAAATTTGCACAGATTTTAACAAATTTGAATCTTTGCTTTTGCCACACTAAATTTATGTCTCTAAAATTTAAGTCTCTATGGGGGCAGGAGAGATGGAAAAATGGGCCAACAATGGGAAAGTAGGGGACAGGCTACAGGACTTGATTGTACTGTTTGCTCCCTCTGATTTACCTGTTTGACTATGTACTGTTTGCTCCTCTGATTTACCTATCTGACTATGCTCCCTCGTTCCCCTTCTGTGTAAAGCGCTCTGATATCCGCAAGGATCTTGTCCGCGCTATATAAAACTTTCAAATAAATAAATAAATAAATGAGGGAAGAGTTTGTGGTTAACTGTTTACCAAAACACTAGTATCCTGGACAGAGCAGTAGTGTGTGATCTAGTGTAAAAGTTCAGAAAGGATTATGGATGATAGTGGGAAGACTCGGGCTATTAATAGAGGATTAGAACTCAGGGTACATGGTTCAAGTGATTCTAGGAAAGGTCAAAGAGGGCCACTAAACTGCATCCCATCCCCTATCCAGACTGTCTTTGGACAGACACATGATGTAGTCCATTCCTAGTAGACACAATTGCAGGGTTTTCCAGTTCACCTATTTATAGTTAGTTTCTTTTCTTTATATTAGAAGATAGTTTTTCTTCAGAATTTGAATACAGTCCAAATACAACGCTTGCCTTTCACAAAAGTGAGATTAAATACTTTTTTGGGGTTTCGCTGAGTAATATTTAAAATATTGCCGTAACTACACTTCCAAAATGGTACCATTCAATTATTCGCCTATTAAAAGTATTGGATTTGTGTGTAATAGACCTAAATAGCAAAACTAACTTCTGCAAATAATCCCTAAGACCCTCTGTAGCCCAAGATACCCTGTGCTGTGCTCTCTTAATTCAAGTTTAACTGGAATGTCTGCCTGAGGGGAAACTGGAAACAAGGCAAGGGAGAAAGAGAAAACCTCACCGGCTTGGGGGGAATAAGTCAGACATGTGAAATGAGGAATACATTGGCGTTAAGCAGTAGCAAATATTTACATTAGCAAGAAAATAAAAAATAAACAATTCACCACCATTAGGGCTGGTGGGGATGCTGAGCTTTTTAGGTAGTTAGTGATTGGTTCCAACAAAAAATATCAGCAGAAGTGGATTATAGAAAAAGCACGGAGAAACAAATAGGAATACGAAGAACAAAGTCCCTCAGACTGAAAAGACAGCAATAACAAAAATAAAAAGATGAAGTGGGCGTCAAGGTAGTGCTCATGCTATAGAAGAAGCAGGCATAGCACATCTACTCTATGCGTTTGGTGTGCTGACATGAAATATGGATACTGGCAAGCAATGTTGGGTCATGATCGTGTCACATGCAAAGCGTGAGGAGTGTGTTATGGGTATCATTTACCTTTCAAGACCAAAATTAGGGTGACATATATATATGAGCTGTTGTGCAATATGGGTAGCAGAAACAAAGTGTGTGGTCCCTCAAAACATTTTTTTTTTGCATATTATGGGGTTCCATCCAAGATGATTGAGGTACATTCTCCTGCTTTCATTCCAGATTTCCACTTATTCGTTCACTGTAGTCTTTCTTTCCAGCCTTCTGACTCTGCCTTATCTCGCTCTTTCTCCTCAGTTCTCTTCCTTCTGCCCCAGCTAAGTAGCCACTACACTTCTTCACTCCTGGTGCTTACTTCCTTTTCAGCACTTCTTTCCCTCTTTCTACTTAAGTACCCTTCTCCATACCTTAGTCCGACTCATCTCTCCCTCCTTCACACACACTCTCTTTCCTTCACCAAGATCTTCTTTCCCTTTGCACAGAAAACGATCCTTCACTTCTGCACCCCTCTTCCTTCATTCCCCAGCTTTTCTTTCTTCCCACATTCAGGTGCTGCTCCCTCTTCCAGTTTATTGACTTCATCCTATCTATTCTTCCTCTCTATTTGTTCCAAATGGTTGCCCTTTCTTTTCTCTACATCCTTTCATTGTAGCCCTTTTTCCTTCATTATCTGCAGCTCTCTTTTCCCTCCGACAGCCATACTGTATGTTTTTGGCACTTCCAGGTTCTCAGTGACCTAAATAGCGAGTGTGATTTGGAAGCCACCGTGAGACTAAGGGCCATATGTACAAAATTAAGGGTTTGCAATTTCCAAATAGCAAATTTGTAGAAATTGCTAATAAGGCTTCGCAAAATGATATGTATGTAACAGTGGATTCCACTAATATCAATTTCTACAAATTTGCAATCACAATTAGGAAATCGCAGTTTAGGAAATCGTAAAGGAAATTAGGAAAAGTTGCATTCTGGATGAAGAATGATGATGTCAGACCAGGAAGTTAAGAAATACAGGGTGCAACCACAATCCAGATGCCTAGCAAGGTGCTGGAAGGAAGGAGTGCACCTGTCTCACCACTGGCAGTGGAATACACAATGTCCAAGGAAGATGAGGACCAGGATTCTGTGGAGCAGGAAGTGCAAGGTGAAGTTCTCTGAAAAGAGTTGGAGCTTCTCACCGAAGAATGTGTAGCACATATGCACCAGCTATTTGGGAAGGCTCCATTTACTGTTCCTTAGAGCCAGAAGACCAACATATGGAACAGCATCTTTTGAGAAGGTGAACTCCCTTGGTGTCACCCAGAGGACCATACCAGAGATCAGAAAATTCTGGTATGACATAAGATCCCGTTCAGAGTAAGAGCTGTCCATCAGGATGGCTGAGGGTTGTGGCAAAGGTGGTGGACCCTTCAAACACCTTCTCCCATTCCCATGGAATCACTGATCGAGGGGACACTGGAACCAGAAAGTGTGGTGGGAGGGTCCGACATTGCCACCTCCAATGCTCCAGACACCAGCGAGGGTATGTCAACTCCCCTTTACTTACTTAACATAACATAGTGCTTGTAATTCCTCAAATAAAACATCACAGCAAACAAAACTCTATTTTGATGCTTGCTGTACCTTGGCAATGCATCATGGAAGTTGTAGTACACCAAAGTTGCATGCTGTACTGTGTGCTGATGACTATACTAACATCTTTGTATATCATAAATATATCACAAACACATTAAGCACAGTTACAACAATATTGTGAACAAGCATCAACCATTAATTCACATTTAACTATATACATGCATTTCCACATACCACACCCAGGACTTGTCAGAAACAATTGAAACTGAAGAAGCTACTGACACGTGGAAATGGAGGACATCACAATAGCAACTCTTATGCCCATTACTCCAAATACAAGGAGAGCAACCATTGCACCAAAATCAGACTTTGTGGACGGGGATGAGGGACAATCTCAAAGCAGTGGCACAACTACATCTGTGAGCAGGACACACAGACACTGTAGAGTCCAACCAGCAACAGTCCACAATGACAATGTGTCAGACAACATGGCTGACAGTTCTGCTGTGTTTGGTAGCCTGGAGAAATCCATCATCTCAGTACAGCGCCTGCAAACTAAACAAATTATGACTGTTAATAGGTATCTACAAAGCATATCAAGGTCAATGCAGCAATTGCAGAAACAGCAAGATCAATGGTTTGGTGCCACGGAGAAGGAGCAATGTCTGTAAAGACATAGGCACAAGCAGTACTTGGTTCGCTTTGATGCCTTCAAATTCAATTAATCAATTGGCATAGACATGACCATTCTTGCAAGAAGACCCGTCAACCTACAAAATGACATTGGGGACTGCTGTCAGAATGTTGCACGTGGGCTAGTACAAGTGATCACAGCCCTTGAAAACATAGAGCGACACAACTGTTGGTCCCCAACATTCTGCCACCACCGAGAGGGAAGACTGCTTTAGCATCAGTGCCACATCTATGTGAGGAGGTATGCTGTACCAGGAGTACAAGCAGAAACACATCTGGATCTGACATATCTTCTTTTCCACAGGCTGGTGTTGGCGAGAAGGGAACTAATCCTTTGTTTTGTTTGTTATTATAAACTGTGTTGCTTTGTTGAAACAATGTAAGATCCACAATGGATACAGTTGATTTAGTAGAGAAACATTATTGTCACAGCCAAAATAAAAAATGATCTTTCAGTTATGCACTATACATTACCATCATGTGTGATGTCAATTTCTTAGATATTGTAATCATTCTTACCTCAAAAATAGTTGTTGGTAATCTCTATGCATTGAGCACGTGTCTTGTCCTGCTGCAACTGTAGTGGTGGTAATTCTTCATCGGAGTCCGAATCAGACTCTATGATGATGTTGTGCATACCCTTCCTTAAGGCGATACTGTGTAGAATGGCACATTTGGTGATGATTTTACTCAGGTCTGTAGTGCTCCACCAGTTTTGTTTAGGCAGCGAAGTCTGGACTTCAGTATCCCAAAGGTCCATTCTATTATGGATCTTGTTGTCTTACGTACCCAGTTGTACTGCCTTTCCCTTCCTGTTCTTAGAGTCAAGTATGGTGTGAGCATTCAAGGACGCAAGACATATGTACTGTCTCCTTAAAGAGCATGAGAAGGATAAACCATTAGGTCACATTACACAAACAGTTCTGGGCACTGTATGCATTGAGTCAACAATTCTCTTACCAAGTAAAAACACATTGCCAAATTCACCCTGAGACAGTTGGTTATGTATTCCACTGTGTCGGCACATGAAGGAGTCTTGGGTGCTGCCTGGGAATCTGGCCACAAGGTCTGTTGTGAAGCATGAAGAGTCACACACTACCTATACATTGAGTAAGTGTGAGTTTTTCCTATGTCTGTAGATCAATACTTTTGCTGAGGGGGGGGGGGACATGTGGCAATGTGTGTGCCATCAACACAGCCAATAACACTGGGGAACTGTGCTACCCACTAAAACATGAATTTGGTTTATTGCAAACTTTGAGGATATTTGTAAAAAATATATATTGGTTAACGTTGCTAAACGTGATGTCCAGAAGCTTGCAAAGGAACCTGGAAAATGCACTTTGTGACACTCCTCTTGACACTGCTATGACCCCCTAGTAACTGTCAAAAGCTAGAAGGTTGAGACAACACAATATTTGCACATGTGATGGGATTGCATTACTTCTGAGTGTTGGGTTCTGAAGCTGAGGTTGTAAATAAGCATCTAATTCCAGAATTACCTCACTACTGAGTGAATCTGTACTTCTCATATATGTCCAAATGACCGTCACCCTAAATATCCTCTATTGTCTCCTCCTCTGACTGCCAGCCAAAATCCTTATCCTCTTCCCCAAGATGTACAGAGCCGCTAATCTGAATGAGCCAGATTGATTATCGGTGCCTTTTATACTTTGCACCTGGTTACCATCTGATACAGATTGATGGTAATTGCATTTACAAAATGGCCATTTTGCAACAATTTGCAATTAGGAAATCCTTTGTACATGGTGTTAGCGAATCGCTATTTGGAAATCCCTATTTGCGATTTCTTATTTAGCGATTTTCATACTGCGATTTCGGCTGGATAGAAATTGCATTTTGCACCACCGAAAATGCCTTTAATACATTCGAAATGGCATTTTGCATTTCCTAACGTTCTGAAATTGTGAATCGCACCTTTAGAAATTCCAAATGCCTTCATACATATCGCCCTAAATGTCTTTCTATTTAAGGTAAACTGTGACTGGAAAACTAAATTTGTCTGTGCATGGCGTTTGCAGGTAACTTTACAGCTCTTGGCTGTATTAGAAAATACTGCACAGACCTCTAATTTGCGCCCTTTTGAAATGGGTGACAAATATTTGCTCTTAAATATGCCAGCAAATTAATATCTGCAAAATAATATCAGCTCAAAGGGAGAGTCGCTAAAAAGATATACGTTGTTACATTTGGGTCTCCGACATAGATAGGTGGGAATTAATCTCCTTGATCACAGATCGGGAACTGCTGTCTTGTTGGTGTGTAGTTCACTGTTTTGTTTCGCTGTGGGGAGCTGCATTAGGGTCTATTTTTCTGAACATACTCTTTAATGCGTAGTATAAGGGGTGGATGAAAGGGGACTGCGAGGTCGTCAGAATGGCTGCAGTTCTAAAATACCAGCCGTACAGTAGAATATGTGAAAACTTGGAAGACTCACAAGGTGGACGTGCCGGTGCCATTTGCCAGTAAATGTTTGCCACTAAATTTGAAAGAGAACGGAATAGAGAAACGAATACAGTGAGCATCTCCTGTCGCGTAAAGAATGCAATTGTTGCTGTGCGTGAGTTTATCTTCAAGTTTTAAACTTTCTCTTAAATCAGCATACTGCAATGCAGCAGTGACGGCTTTTGCATTCTATACTGTCAGATATACCGTTACGGAAGCGACTACTCCTGACCCAACAATCCTACTGTCTATTTCAATATTACTGTAGTGTTCTACATTTGATTTGAGAGGCCATTGTAAATGCATTAGGTTGCAGTCGTCTGGACTGCTATTATGGTATTTAATTGGCCTTCCCAACTGTGCTGCTAAGTAGTCTTCAGAGGGTCTAAAAAGCAGTCTCCTGCCTGCTTACCAGAGTCGAAAGAGCAAACCACATCACCGTCCTCCCTTAGGGCTCTTCACGTGTTGCCAGTGAATAAAGGAGCTACATTTAAGGCCCTGTGCATCATTCACTATACAATCTGTTATCAGGATTCCACTCTCCCTTTGCATGGTTTTCTTTCAGTCCATCGGTTCTTTAATGCCAGCAAAAGAAATTGCTCGTTTTCAGCTATCTAAGGCAAGCTTTGCTTCTTTTTGATTTGGATGTAACCCGCTTGTACTCTTTTCCAGTTTCCCTTTGCAAAACTGCAGAGTAGGAAAGTGAACAAAATGTCTTTACTTTGTGGTCCACCTTATCTTATAAACCAGTGGTTACTTGTGTTATTTTTCTGGTAATCTGTAATTAGACTGGTTCATCGAGTAAGCAAAGAGGGGGTGTAGAAGGTAACCACACAACCTGTTTCTCAGCTCTCTCTCCCTCTGCAAACCAAATCGTCTGTTTTTAGGTTTTACTCTGTGCTTGCAAGATCTCTTGTAAAGAAAAAAGAAATCTTAGCACCTTAGCCGCGGCGGTTTCGCGGAGTGGGCGGGGCCGCGTCGGCCGTTGGACGTTCGCATCACCAGTGAGGTAGTGCTCGTGACGGTCGACGGCAGCAGGGAAAGGGTTAAAAGGGCCCATTACTTAACTTTACTTACCATTGGTTGGCTACCATGTCACTCTGGGTTCTATGCTTCCTTTTAGTCAGTGCTCCTCCTTGCCCACAGCTTCCTCCTGGGCTTTGCTACTTCGTCTATGCCATGGAGCTTGGAACAAGTACTGCTTCCATTGGCCAGTATCCTTCCACTGGCCACGGCTCCTGCAGGTACTATTTTTTTTCTTTTTAAATTACTTTTGCGCATGCACTCTTTGAAAGTGCCTGCATCAGCAGTTCCTTCTTCACTCCCATCCTCCTCCCACTCTCTGTGTTGTCCCTGGTTCGGCGTATCTGCATAATCTTACCCTGTTTCATATTAGCATAGCCACTTCATGTGACACTCTATGCACACACGTACACTTACACTGTCAGTTTTTGTGGTACTCAGACACACTTTGCTGCCTTTACACAAATGCACTTCATGAAACACCCAGACAGGCATTACAGCATTTACCCACTCATGTGCTTCATATTCTGTTTATTTTAAACCTTCTTGAAATGCCTAACCTTCACTAAATCTTCCTGTCTCCTCTTTTATATACAACCGTATCGAGCTCAAACCCACTCAAGTGTGTATTCCCATTTCATTCATATATCTTTGATGTTCTTGGAATGGATATGAATGTGAGGAGAGGATGTGGCATAAAGTATGTGGCCAGAGCTGCTGACTTTGGACCTGGGAAACTGGGAACGTGTACCGGTGTCGGCTCAATCAACATTCTGTGATTCTGGGCAAAGCACTTAACCTCCGTAAAAAACACGAATGTGTCCTTGTTTTGATGTAACACGCTCCGATACCTTTATGCCAAGCACGGGCTATTTAAAACTAAAAAAGTGAGTTGATGCTGGGTTTCCGGAATGTCTCTTTTCCTAGTGATATATTTTCCTGTGTACCTATTATATTTACTAGCATTCATACCAAGTATTTGACATGCAGCAACTTTTTTATATGCCACGACTATGTAATGAATAAACTAGATAAAATCATGTTGATGACTTGTTGGGCACAGCTTAGGTCTGTTTATTGTAACTTGTGAAACTTACAACCAATTTTAGGTTTGAGATCACAAACTAAAAGAACACTTAGTTAAAATTCATTATAACTCGAATGTCCGGATCTCTCTGAGCAGCATGAAATGCATACCTGCCAACCTGAAAAATAATCTCACCAAGGGAAGAGGGGCGAGGCATTGAAGGGGCGGGGCCTTTTCCATGAGTCTGAAAGGACCTGAGCTCGTCAACAGCTGGGAACCTTGAGGAGTAATTGTGACATTCTGCCTTGAAAGGATTACTGCCCTGTCAGTAGTTCAAACAGTCATGTGACACCTCCCATAAATGTTAGCATTATTGTGAAGATTGAAAGACAGAATGCCATTTGTTGCTAGGCAGGAAATGTTGAAGTGGAAGGATTATTGCCAAACTCCTCCGGAGATATTTGTTGAGGGCTTGTTTTGTGGATTACCTGTGAGTAGTATTGGGGCAGAGATCGGTCTCCGTCAGGCATGTAAAAAGATGGCAAAGTATCCCAAGAAACATATCTGACAGCCCTGAAGAGATAATTGTTGAAGAAGCAAGACTTTCTCTGCTGTGTCCTTTGAAGACTGAACTACATATTAGGGCAATAGCATTACAAGAGAGACCAAAAGGATCAAGTGACTCATCGAGAATGGAATATGCGGTGCCATTATCTCTGTAGTAAGTGGCTTTGGAAGTCAAAAGAGAATGTTGAAGAATTGAAGATGATAGACCAACAGGGCATAAAATATTGGGTTCTGTCCCACCGGGGCAGAGATTGTACTTTCTAGGCCATTGGAGTGAATATTCCAGAAATCCTGATTATCTTAGAGAAAGATGCAGAATGATTCCACAAACTGGGAGAAAAACCCTAAACATTAATTGATGGCAGACTTTTAAGAATTTGTTGAGGATACCAATGAATGGTTTCTTTTTTGGGTACATGTGTTCCTCCTTCACTGTGCATTAGTTAAAAGCCTGGTCCCAAAAAGATGCAGCTGAAGCGGTTGTGACTGGAGAGATCTGATTGTTTTAACATTGGATCCTGTAAGAAGGCAGTGATCTGCCCAGCGATCTTTCCCATCACCTGCTCTTACCAGGTGGTAAGTGCTAGTGGGGTGGCCAGTGTGAATTAGAGGGCAAAAGGGTGTTTGTCCATCTGTGGCCAATTCAGGTGTGGGCCTGGTTCAGGGGACAATTATCGGTTCCCCATCTGGTGATGAAAGAGGTGTCAGAGGCCGGTCTCTAACCCAGCACCTGCAACTCCTCATCTGCAGGTTTATCAGGTTCATATCCGTACCATCAAAACCGGATCAATGTTTCTGTTCCCAGTAATTTCAAGGTCTGAAAAAGTCAAACCACTTGTATTTGCCTCCCGACACCTATTAATGGAATCCTTACAGACGAGCGAAAAACTGGGCCGTGGATTGTGAAACCTTTGTAATAATTATGTAGCACTTTGATTGCATATAAATGGTTACATGTGTTGGTCCAGGATTGCCTCTTTTGAAAAATGTGGTAAACTGATTTTGTGCTAGATATGCTGCTTTCGTGTAAGGTAGAGAAACCTGATTTTGCTTATTCCTTTTTGTTCTCACCTTTCACGTTTGAAAAGTGGAAAGAAACTCATTTTTAGCAAGTTATTTTTATGTAAGAGCAAACCTCATTGTGCAGCATGGATTTGCTATACTTATTTCACTGATCTGAAAATATTCGGAGTCCTGAGGAGACTGAATTAACATTCCAGTGTTGAGTGTCCTATGCGAGAGCTATTCGCTTTGTCAATGTCTTTTAGCCATATTGTAGACGAACATGTGTTAATGGATGAAATGCTACTGGGGGTGAAAAAAAATGGAACCTGAATGACTATACATTATTCCCAGGACGGCATTGTGTTTGAAAAACCAGAAGTGCAGTTCAGCTTACTGGTAGCTATGGTAGCGTAAAGAAGGCTATACAGCAGAGGTTTTCAAACTGGGGGGCTCACCTGTCTGGGAGGGCGCAAGTCAAAAATTTGCTTGCATTCACGCCAAGAATTTTCAATTCTATTAAGGACACGGAGGCGAGGATTATGCTTCTCAATCTTTACTGCAAAATCACAGCAGCCAATGAAAATGCATATTTTCATAAATAACAATAAAACAAACTACATTTCCCATGATGACATGTATATAGGCACGCCCCCACAGTCCATAAGAACCCTTAGCGTGCCGCCATCTTCCTCTTTCTTTGTATCGAACAAGTCCCAAGAGTAACTTGAATAACATCATAACTCCTCCAACATGGAAGAAAGAAACATGCTTCTCAGGTTGAATATCCTGGTAGTCTTCTACGTTTATTCAGATTTCTTCTCTGATCCTGAAACAAAGGAAATGAAACCGTAACCACCGAAAACATCTGGGTGGGCAAGCTATTACAGTTAACCAAGCCGGGTGGGATAATCCTGGCCCCGTGTCCTTAATAGAATTGAAAATTCTTGGCGTGAATGCTAGCAAATTTTTGATTCTATTACAGGACCGGAGGCTTCAGATTATGCTAATTTAACGCTCATTAACAACAACAGAGGTAATATCCCCTACCGGCTTATAATAATATGTCTTAAAAGTGGACTCAGAGGACCAATCTGCACAACGCATAATGTCCTGAATGTTAGAAACCAACATGAACGATTTTGACTCCATAGCGCCTCTTACAGAATGGGCACCAAAAATGGTGATGTCCATGCCAGCCTCTTGCATAATATAACGAAGCCATCTGGCAATGGTGGCGGCCGCCACAGGTTTAAAAGGCTTTTGCAATGCAATCAACAATTGTGAACAGCCCTGAGGCCTAATGGCCTTTGTGCATTCCTCATACATCTTTAAACATTGTACCACACATAATTTCTCATGATCATGAAAAGCATTTTAATTAATATGACATGACAATGTTTTGGTGCGACCTGAAATGGTAAATGAAACTCCTTCCGGAGTAAATACTCTACCTGTAACGCCGAGAGCCCGCACGTCTGATGAACGTCTGCACGCTGAAAGGCAAAGTAGCATGTCCAGCTTGGCCAATAATTGCTTTCTGGATAAGAGCGCGTTGACAGGCCATCTGTTAAACAACGTGAGAACTAAAGAAACGTCCTACAAACCTGTATACTTGGGTTTTGGTGGGTTGGCAACCCTAATACCCTTTAGCAATTTGCACACCACTGGGTGCATGCCTACCGGTTTCCCATCTATCTGGGCATGCCCCGCAGAAATGGTGGACCGGAAATTGTTCACCGAGCTATAAGCCAATCCGTCCGCTGCCTTATCCGACAAAAAATTAAACACGTGGGGCAATTCGGGCCCCACGGGATCCAAATGTCGTTCCACGCACCAAACCATCCAGTTCTTCAAGGCCGAGGAATACCGTTTACGTGTGGATGGTGCCCAGGCCTGCCTGATAAATTCAGAAGTCCTGCTCGAAACACCTGGCAGTTGCCACTGTTCCCTGAAAGCCTCCATGCCATCAGCTGGAGCCTGCCCTCTAAGATCAATGGGTGCCGCTCCTGATGCGGGCCCAGCAATAGCGATTCCGACTCCGGAAGGAGTCTGGGGAGATCGCAACTCCACTGTAACAACTTGGGAAACCATGACTGGGACGTCCACCACAGCGTCACCATGACTATCTCCGCCCGTTGTCTGATCACCTGGGACATTACTCTGGGGATCAACATGAACGGGGGAAAGGCATATTGGATTGCCGTTGACCAATCCTGTAGAAAGGCATTGGTCGCTTTCGCCAATGGATCCGTTCTCCAACTGAAGAACTGCGGGAGTTGGTATGTCAGTCTGGAGGCAAAAAGGTCCGTCTGAAATGGACCCCAAATCTTCTGGATCCACTGAAAGACCTCGGGAAGCAACTTCCAGTCGCTGTAATCCCTGAGGTACGTTGAATTCCAATCCGCCACCTGATTGGATTGGCCCGGAAGGTATTCCGCCATTACTGAGATTTGATTTGCCAGGCAATAATGCCAGAAATCCTTGGCTATCTGTACAAGAAGCGACAACCTCGTGCCGCCCAACTTGTTGATGTACCTCACCGCTGACACATTATTCATGCGAAAGAGGATACAACAAGAGGTCTGCCTCAGGGATAACGTCCGCACGGCGAACGACCCTGCGAGCAGTTGTAAGCGATTTATATGCAAGGAAAGCTCCTGTGGAGACCATCTGCCGCCTGTGGAGATGTCTCCGCAACGCGCACCCCAGCCCCAACGGCTGGCGTCGGACTCGATTATGACTTCTGGTTGGGAGCCAAATATCGCTCTGCCATTCCAGGCGTCTACATGGCCTAGCCACCATTGCAACTCAGTCCGTACCTCCTGCGACAGAGGGATGACGTCCGAATAGGACAGTCCCTTCTGGAGATGCCTGATCTTTAGACGTTGCAGGGCCCTGTAATGAAGAGGGCCCGGGAATATCGCTTGGACAGATGAGGCAAAATCCCTACTACTCTTGCGATCGCCCTGAGGGTGACTGTCTGACTGCTGAGCAACTTCCGGATCTCCTTCTTGAGATCCTTCAGTTTCGCCTTTGGAAGGCACAACCAGGTTGACATCGAGTCTATTGTGAATCCTAGGAAGTCTATTACCTGAGTGGGAACTATCACCGACTTCTTTGGATTGATCACAAAACCTAAGCTTTGAAGCAGCGTTGTCGTAAGGACGAGATGCTTTTGAAGCACTTGCTGACTCTGTGCCATTATCAAGATGTCGTCCAAGTAAATTATGAGACGTATCCCTCTCTCTCGCAGATGAGCCACAACCGGCTTCATTATCTTGGTGAAGCACCAAGGAGCTGAGGAGAGCCCAAAAGGAAGAGCCAAATATTCGTACCATTGGCAGTTCCACCTGAACTGGAGGTACCTGCGATGCAGCGGGAAGATTGGAATGGGGAGGTAGGCGTCTTTGAGGTCCAACCTGACCATCCAGTCCCCTTCCTGTAGCAAATCCGTTAGAAGATGGATGCCTTCCATCTTGAAGTGATTGTACGTTAGAAACTGGTTGAATTCTTTGAGGTTTAGAACCAGTCTGTTTCCAGATTCCCTTCTTTTGTACAATAAATATGGTGCTGCAAAAGCCGTGAGGCCCCTGGCTGGTTGGTGCTATTGCCCGCTTTTGCAGCATCCCAACGATCTCCTCCTCTATAAAACTGCGATCTTGTAGGGAAAAATGGAGATCTGCAAGGGTACCTGACTTAAAAGGACGAGAGTAAAATTCTAAGTGAAAACCCTGTATTGAATGCAACACCCAGGCGTCTTGTGTTAGCTCCTGCCACTGCCGTAGGCAGTGTTGAGTACCACCCCAAAGGAAGAAGAGAAAGGTCTACAACACTCACTTGTGTTTTGTTGAGCCTTGAAGTTCGCCCTGTTGTTGTTGGACTGGTAGCGTCCCCTGTTGAACCTCCTGAAGGATGGATAGAATGTCCCACCTCTAGTGGAATCATAGTCGTTTCTTCCACGACCAAAGTTGCCTCTCTGGGAGCCTTGGGGACCTCCACGGCCTGACGAGCGGCCCCCGCCCCGGTTAAAAACACCCTGGTGAAATACTCTTTTAATCCCCGATTGTGCCTTATCCAATGTCGTGAAGGTCCCGACGTACTTTGAAACGTCCTTGACGAACCTCTCGCCGAATAGCTGACCCGCCGCCAGGGTTCCGGGTTCTGCATCTGCCAGCTCCGTCAGGTTGCTGTCCATCCTTATCAGGAGAGATTTACGCCTCTCGGATGAAAGAGCACAATTGGCATTGCCAGCCAATATATCTGGATCTACCGGCGTAGATGCTTCCTTGGCTGCTAAAGCCATTTCTAGAATTTTGGCCAAAGGGCCTACTACATCCAGCATTTTGTCTTGAGATCCCCTCCAGGCTCTATCGATGCCCCGTTTGGGATCCTTTGAAAATTTCCGTAGAAAGGTCAGGAGGCTAGCGTCTATTTCCGGCGTCTCCGCCAGCTTGTCCGGGAGTTCTGGTCGTGGACACTCTGACTTTAGGCGATTGCGCACCTCTCTTGGGAAACTCTTCCTAAGGTTCTCGTGCAGGTAGGCTGAGACTGCAGGGGGGCACCCAGTCCTAGGACCTAGGGTGCATAATGTCAGATGGGTCGAAGGTGAAAGGGGTATTTGTAGGAATATCCCCAGTCGGCTGAGATGTTTTTGGCCTTCTTCGGTGGAGGAGGCTCCTCCGAGGTATCAGTGTCGGTGTCTGTATTCGTGTTAGTGTCGGTATCCGTGTCGGTATGGGCCCTGAGTTTAGCTTTAGCTTTGCCTCCCGAGTAGGAGTGGTCAGCTGCCCCACTGGTTGGCAATGCGGACAGCGCAAGTGCATGTGGCCATTGTGCCGGGTCAGAAGAGCCCTGACTAGATGTAGAAGCCTCTGCCTGCTTCTTCTGCGGCTTTTTGTTGTAGCTGTGCCTCTTTGCGAAGCCCTCTAGTTGCTTCCTGATGGGACGCAGAGACGCTGCTAGGGCCTGCTGAACAGTTTGTGGGACCATGGTCTCCATAGCCCTGTTCACGGAGGACTGGACGGAGGCGTCCAAAGCATTCACAAATTGTCCTCTAAGACAGCCTCCTGCTGTCCTTCATATGTCTCCTCCTCAGCATACCCTTCTGGGTATTGCTCCCACTCGGCCATAGTCAGGGGTGGCTTAAGGAATTACTGAAGTAGGCAAATAGCAAGTTAATAGTCTGAGCCAGACTCTATCACAGCCACAAGGAGGGTAATGGGGGGGGGGTTAGCCCAAAGCACACAGACATCGTCCTAAAACCCCCCTCAGCAAAGCTGTAGTCAATGAGGTCAGAGACCCAGGCCAATATCAAATTACCCAGAGCGTGTGCCCACTCTCTTCAGGCCTGAATTTTACAACCTGAACCATACGTGATTAGGAGCAGAGCGTTCACCGTTAGGAATGCGTTTGAATGACAGGGGAATTCGCGCTGCTAGTGCGCTGCCCAAACGCGACTGAAAAACCGCCGTAATGCAGCCCAATTTCAGCTCGCTGGGGAGCGCGTTGCCGCCGAGAGCCACCCGGCCTTTACCGCGTCATCGGGCTATTAGGGAAGCCCTTCGCGTGCGCGATAATCGCGCCTACTATGGGAAAGCAACAAGCCCCGGGACCAAGGCTCCGTGAACAGTCGGTGACGGTCTGCCCCCGGTCAGCGACTGTAACTTCAAACGCGCCAGAATCGGCGCGAACACCACACAAGCCACAGAGGAATGAAAATGGAAGCGGGCTGACGAGACGCGATTCCTAACCACGCGCTCGTCCGCTAAAGCACCAACCCCTCATACACAGTTCCTGGCAACAAATGAAGGTACCATACATCAATAACAAAGCCAGTATAAAAAGTATTAGCTATTTCCAATATGATTTAAACACAACCAATGCAAGGCAGCAAAGAGAGGGAACAAGGTGCACTTATCTCTTGCTGTGAGCAGCAAAGAAAGAGGAAGATGGCGGCAGGCTAAGGGTTCTTATGGACTGTGGGGGCGTGCCTATATACATGTCATCATGGGAAATGTAGTTTGTAGTTCATTGGCTGCTGTGATTTTGCAGTAAAGATATAATCTGAAGCCTCCGGTCCTGTAATAGAATCCATGCTCCTAGTGGCATTTGTTTGAGTCCCACAACATTAAAATGTATGGACAGGTTTCATCAATGTATTTTTTATCCTTTTCATGTCATTGTGGATTTTTTTAGTTATTTTTTAAAAGAAGTGGGGCTCCTACTGCTTTTGGCTTGCTTGCTTGTGAAGGCTCATTGTAAAAAAATCAACAGAAAGTCAGCGAGGAAGAGAAGGTGAGCAGGGATGCTGAAGGTTTGTTCTCTGAAAGCAGTTTCAAATACTTTTGTAGCTGCCCGCAGACTTTTCAGTCTGATTTGCATAACTTACATATACAGCTACAGTACGTATGGACTGAAAGGGGGAAGGAAAGGGTAGGAGCTCTGGATGTTGATTGATGGGGAAATATTCTTTGAAGTGGGGTATATGTTGTTTTTTTCTGGGTGATCTGGAGGTTGCTTTGCAGCCTTGTCAAGTTTCCCAACTCTATGCCTGATAACTGGTCAGTGGCATAGCCAGGGCTATTGGGGACCTTAGGCAAGCAAGGAAAATAATCCCTTCAGCGCTTCGGCTGCTGCGTTTGTAGGAAAAAAAAGCGACAGTTATAAAGAGTTTAATTGTCCCCTGAGGCCTCTAGGCTCAGGTGCCACTGCACCTGCTGCACCATTAATAGCTGCACACCAGTAACTGTCCTGTATTTTTTATTTGCATTCAGTGATTGTACTAATTTTTGTGGCTTACTGTAAAACCAGTTCTACAAGTCTGTGAATGCAGAAGGAAAATCTAGACTGGAGTCGGTTAGTTTTGCATGGACCTGGAAAACTTAGCATTTATGGCTTTCATAAGCGGGCACTAGCTATGGCTTTAAAGCAGGAGACTGGATAACACTTTGTAACAGGGGCTGGGCGGGAATATCAAGAGGATATATATAGATATATATATATATATATATATATATATATATATATATATATATCTCCAACAAAGAGATGCACCAAACCCTTGCACGAGCAGGAATAACGTGAGGGTTTCTGCAGTGAAGGAAAGCGCTTTCTTCATCCTGTGCATCCCGAGCAACCCACTAAGGGATATACGAATATCTGGAGGAGAAAGTGGCAGTGAGTACCTACTATAGGATTGCCTTGGACTATGAACTACAAGTACTACACTACACTGCACACCGGCAAAATAGAGGCGGGACTTAAGAACTATAAAACGAAAGACCTCACTGCCTCTCCCCATTGGCCTTTTTCCTGGATGAAGGGCACGGTGACGCCCGAAACGCGTCTGAACTGTAATGGCCAACAATTGCTCGAGCCGAACAAGATGTTGAAGCGCTGCTGAGGAAACTGAAAAAATAAACTCGTTATGTGAGGGCCTCCAAGCTTTTGGTGCATCTCTTTGTTGGATATATATATATATATTCTCTTTTACCAAAAAAGAAGGATTTAGTCCCGTCTAGTGTCTGGGTGCTGTCCGCCCTATGGGGATCTTGGAGCGAAATATCTGTCTGTCTGTCTTTCTGGGACTGGGTGTGCATTTTTAAAGGGGTACAGGCATCAGGGCTCGACAAATCTAAAAAATCTTACTTGACCTGCAGGTCGAGTGAGTAGAATTTTCTACTTGACCTAACATCAATGCACTTGACCCACAAATTGGTTGCATACGAATTTTCTTCAAAGCATTTGCAGCGCCAACAACCCAAGAAAACGTTGGCAAACCAAATTGTAAACAGCAAATTCATTCGGATAAAGAGGCATGCTTTAAGACCTGTGCCTATTTAGTGGGCTAGGGGTTGGAGCATTGATAGATAGTTCTTTAAGTAGAAATAAATAAGTGCAGGTACTCACCACCACTAAACTGTGCACTAGCGGTGGAGCCAGAGGCTGGTCTAGGGGCGGGGCGAGAAGGCAAGCTTAGCATTTAAGGAATCTTCGTTCTCATTCTTTGTAGTTGTTTTATTAGATTCAAAATTTCTGTCCACACTCATATGCTTTCCCCTTGTCACTGTGCTTTATCTCCCAGGTCTGCATTTCCCTTTTGATATTTTACTGCTCTTCATATTTCTCTCCACCTCTTCATTTTCCCTCACATCTCTCATTGCTTTCTGTTTGCCTCTCTCCTCTTTGCTTCACTCTTCTTCCCATGTCTCCAAATTTGTTTTGTCCTTTTCTTCGCTTTTCTCTTTCCCCATCTTCCTTAACCCTTTTACTTTTTCCATTCTCATCATTCTCTAGTTTTCTTTTACCCATTTTCCACCCTGTTTCACTTCCACACACAATCTATTTCACCACTTTCTCGTTTTCCTTTCTTCCTGTCGATAGTTTGCTACTTCTCTCGAATCATACATCTGCAGGATCTTTCCCTAGCCTCCCAAAAAGCATAAACAGCTTTGTAATACTGGCAGGTTAACAGGCTGTTGTGACGACAACTTGAGTTCTGCTTACACTGCACTCTAACAATTGTGCGTGCTTTAGGCGCAGCAGAATAAGCTAGTGCAGGACGGTAATGCACGCCCAGGCTCCATAACCTTAATAAAATAATTAAATGAACAATGGGAGAATAGATGATGCAGTAGCCTGGGAACCTTTAACCAGAGATGGGCCCACCTTGCTCACCCTCACACCCCCCTCCCTCTCTTCCTTTGCAGGTTACACGATCGGCCATCAGCACCTTGGCTTGATCAGCTACTGTACAATTAAGTAAAAGAACACTATTTACAGTGATTTACCGAGAAGGACCGTACTCACAAGGGACTGAGGAACTGCGAAGTACTTCATGGTGTAGATGATCGCCGGAAACGTGCTAACTGCGGCACCCGTTCTTAGAATGCCCCCCCATGACACAGGAATCAAGTTACTCAGCCTACAGGAAAGGCCAAGGCAGACGGTGCGGGGTCAAGCTTGTTGCTCCGACTATTCAAGCTCTAGTACAGCCTGTGTGACACAGTTAGTTGAGCCTGCCAGTAAGAAATACAACACACACACTGTTGAGTCAATAAATGGACGCATATTTCTTTTTCCTGGGCAGCTACGTTTCTTTACTGGCTACAGAAAATTCAAGTTGCTTGACATTTTTGGTACCAATGAATGAATAGCAAGGTGAGCGGAGCCATCTGAGAAGAGAGAGATGGACTTAAGCGGCATGCTTTAGTGGTGTCTGTGGAGCTGCACTAGCGCTCAGAATGGTGCACGTAAATGCTTCACTATCTCAGCCTCACATGCATAACAATGAGCAGTAGCTGCGCCGAAGAGAGAATCTGGCACCAGCTGCGTAGACATAATGCGCAGCTAACAGTCAGTGAGAGTAAATAAAAAACGGTACCATTTCAAAGATGTTTGTGGAGGAAAATAGCATTAGTACACTCGAGGCCAGAGGTAGGAATAGTCCGCCTTGTAATGCTAGAGGGGCGGCTGCGAAATTACACACAAACAAAAAAGCTCAGCTTACAACAAAAAAACATTGGAAGTTCATTTGAAAAAAAAGACGGGCATGGCATTCAGCTTGTTTTCAAATATAGAGGCTCAGAGAAAACCCACTGTCCCGCCTCACCCCACCCCACAGAGCTTTCCTGCACCGGCCACGAATTACCACCCCAGCACTACAATCGGAGCAAGAACCCCTGAACCAGCCCCCATCCAAGCGCACCTACCGTCTAGGGCCCCTCCTCTGAGAGACTGAGCTGTCTCTGAAAGGCTGTGGCTTACTTCAGAGCCCGGGCAGAGCTGCACTTACAGGTCCTTTCTGGATGACAACACCCGGGGTGCAGGAGGAGAACTTCGCCATTGCTCGGGCACCAGTGATTGTCATAGTTTACTGCCAGTGGAGTGGCCACCTACAGAATATGGCAGCCGTACTGTGCTCTGCCAGTTCACTGCTGTCCACAAATCTTTTCCTGTAGTTGAATGTGCAGGCGGGGCTTGGAAAGGCAGCTTACACGCTTCTCTGGCAGTATATCTTGCCGTGGCTAACTGTAATCAGCCAATGAGAAGCGTGTAAACATGCGTAGCATACACGTATCCGGAGAGCACAAATTATCTTCTATCACCTGATTGGCTGATTGCAACACGGGCTCGGCCTGATGAGGCCTAGTTGCAATCAGTCAATCAACACCTGTGGTTTTCCCGCATTTTCAGGTAATCATTTCAGCATGCTGCCCCCTATAGAATTCTCCTGGCACTGCAGCAGCTGCATGGAAACTGGTTGGGACGGCGGCCGATCTCACTCGCCAGGCCGGTCAAGTAGGCCTAAAAACTGACTCGCCCTTGAAGAAATTGACTCGCATTTGCGAGCGGGCGAGTACATTTCTCGAGCCCTGGGCATGTAAAGCTGGAAACCGACCTTGTCTTTAAAAAAACGGACTCCCAACAGATCAGATAGAGCCGGACTAGCAAGGCCCGCCTGTGGCATGGGTAAACTGGACCCACGGTGCTACAGGGTTCTAGCTTCTCGTCCATTGGAGTGTTAACAGAAACAGAAGAAGCTGTGATGAGATCATGCAAAGAGTAGCTTCACCCCCTCACTTCACTCCTGTTTAATCTGCTTTTAATAATCTGTTAGATGCCTGAGGCACTTTTTTAATGCCACTTAAACCCAGTTCATTCACTCGCATCTCCCCCTCACCCTCTGCTTTCATGAACCAACAATTCATTCTCCCCACCAAGGTTTTGGCCCCAGCGTGAAAGAGCTGAGCTGTGGGTGAGTTGGGGTGGGGAGGAAATGTTTGTGTTCAGAGGCCAACCACTGCTGTATGGTAATTAGACTGGGGCTAACCTGTGAACACAAAAGGGGCTCTCTGCTGCCTTGTTTTATTCACCAGCAATGGAGTTTTTTTATATGGGACTTTTAACGAGAGATCTAGATGGGGTTTTGAAAAAAGGTTCTGGATAAGGTAATAAAGATGTTTGAATTGTGCTTTGTAGAAATGGACCTATCTAGGTCTTAGCAGTTGTAGTCTGGGTGGTAAACAGCAGAAGACGTGAGATAGATTACAGTGTGTCTGGATGTGGCTTTTGGTTTGTAGAGGTTTCTAGGTGAGAACTTTGCACTTTGACTTTGGGTGGAAATGTACACTGTTAAGTACAGGACTTTGTACTGAAGAGTAAAGATAGCACATTGCAGAGGAATTCTGCATGCCATGCCTTTTAAGTCACGCCTGAGACAGCGCATGCGCTGTCTCTGCGAGACATTTAGTAAGTGGCTTTTAAAAGTGCCACCAGAGGCTTTTGCTGGCCTACAGCTTGCGTTAACGAGCTTGTGCATGTGCACAGTTGCCATCTGTGTTTTCATTGCTGTAATCAGGCTCCTCTGCTTGCACCCCCCCCTCCCTTTTCCCCCTCCATCTTGGTCAGCTTCATTTGTGTCTTCTATCACTGTGAATGCTCCTGCTTCCACCAGGCACACACACCACCAGCCGTCAGTGCACGCTTCTACCAGGCACACACACCACCAGCCGTCAGTGCACGCTTCTACCAGGCACCACACACCACCAGCTGTCAGTGCACGCTTCAACAAGGCACACACGCGACCCGCTGTCAGTGCACAATTCCACCAGGCACACACACCACCAGCCGTCAGTGCACGCTTCTACCAGGCACACACACACCACCAGCCATCCGTACACGCTTCCACCAGGCACACACACCACCAGCCGTCAGTGCACGCTTCCACCAGGCACACACACCACCAGCCGTCAGTGCACGCTTCCACCAGGCACACACACCACCAGCCATCAGTGCACGCTTCCACCGGGCACACACACAACTAGCCGTCAGTGCACGCTTTCACCAGGCACACACACACACACCACCAGCCGTCGGTGCACGCTTCCACCAGGCACACACCACCAGCCGTCCGTGCACGCTACCACCAGGCGCACACACCAATAGCCGTGAGTGCACGCTTCCACCAAACACACACCACCAGACGTCGGTGCACGCTTCCACCAGGCACACACACAACCAGATGTCAGTGCACGCTTTCACCGAGCACACACACCACCAGCCGTCGGTGCACGCTTTCACCGGGCACACACACCACCAGCCGTCACTGCACAATTTCACCAGGCACACACAACACCAGCCGTCAGTGCACGCATCCACCGGGCACACACACCACAGGCCATCAGTGTACGCTGCCACCAGGCACACACACCACCAGCCGTCAGTGCACGCTTCCACCAGGCACACACACTACCAGCCGTCAGTGTATGCTTTCACCAGGCACACACACATCACCAGCCGTTGCTGCATGCTTTCACCAGGCACACACCACCAGCCGTCAGTGCACGCTTCCACCTGGCACACACACCACCAGCCGTCAGTGCACGCTTTCACCAGGCGCTCACACTACCAGCCGTCAGTGCACGCTTTCACCAGGCACACACACCACCAGCCGTCAGTGCACGCTTTCACCAGGCACACACACCACCAGTCGTCAGTGCAGCAGGCAGGCTCTTCTAAGAGTTTCTTGGTAAATATATGTTCGATGCCTGGGAGGGAGTGGGTAAAGTTTCCTTAAACCATGCTGAGTATGCAGGTGCAGTGCATTAAGTCCTGTGTGAGTCAGTCATGCTGCCTGGGGCTCACTCCACACTTGTAAATTGCGCCTGCACCAGGTTTTTTCTCATTTGCAAAGTTTGGCGCATGCACTCAGTTAGGTACCCCCACACACCCGGGAATGACTGCTTCCTACAACCAGAATGGAAACAACATTCGGAGCAATGAAAACAAGTTCATTTGATGCAAAGAACTGTTAACAAAAACCATGTCCAACTATTGTAGATTTGGCAACTTAAACAAAATAGCAACAAAAATAAACAAACATTGGCATAGCCAATAGGTCTCGCTTTTTGGACCCTATAAGTATTTAGTTATGCAGCAGAATATACTTGGTGCAACAACAGCAACTGTTGCATTGCTAAACCCTTATAAGGTCCCAAATGTGAGACCTATTGGCTATGCCAATGCTTGATGAGGCGTCCTGGTTTGAGCTTGACCCCAGGTTATTTCTCAATGCTGATGTGATTTAGTAAACCTAACCATCGGCCTGATCCACTGCCTTAGAAAGTATGGGAGGGCCTGCCTCCTAAATATTAGGCACTGGGGGGCTTGGTATAACATTCATTATGGCTGGGGGGAGGAAGATAAGTAAGAAGCACAGCGAGGGGAGGGGATTAAGCAACATGATGGGGTATAAGTGAAACGTCATAAGCCAGAAAAATGAACTACATTTAAAAACAAATCAGGGAACTTACAAATAGCACAGACACTTGCAATAACCTGAACCAATGGTGGGGGAGTAAAGGTGGCATATAACAACTCCTTGAATGAGTTCACCATGCCTCATGGCCGGCCGTGCCACCAAAGAAACAAGTGCTTAGAGAAATGTAGCCTTTTGTGCGTCTTTTTGACACAAGCCCCCAAGACGACTAGTGGAGAGTAAATGATACTGTGTCTCTGCACCAGGAAAGTAAAGTCATCCACTTCAGTTGATGCCAAAATGCTGATCACCATCATCTGGCTAGTCTTCTGTACACTGCTACAGTCAGTGCTGCGTTCAAGAGCTGCAAGTTTGCAAGGTAATGGAGTGACTTGATGATGACTTCAGTTGTTTTTGCAACTGGGGCAATGGGGTTACATGAAGCAGCCATTGTATCATAGAAGTGGCAACGGGACAGTAATCATAGTTTTCATCATGTTAGTTGGGGGGAGGGGATAGGGGGCACAATAAGTAGGTGGGAGGGAAATAAACAACACAACAGGAGGGTTGCAGGGTAAAAGCAACACAGCGAGGTGGGGGAAATAGGAATAAGCAATACGGACGGGGTATTGGTAGGGGAATATGGAACACGGATGGGTGTGGGGTAGCGGCAGGGGAAGAAGCAACAAGAACGGCAGTACTGAAGGGCTTTTAGCTGCTGGCACTATGATTGAGTCAGGGGAAGAAGAAGAAAAATAGATAAAAAATACTACCTCAGTAATAGGGCCAGCGGCCGAAGAACTGTAATCAAGATGAAGCCATCAATACTTTGTCCTTGCTCCAGCTGCAATAGGAGGACGGGAAGTTGACTCCCGCTGCCCAATTGGAAGACAACATAAATGAGAGGCAATGAAGCCCAAGAATGATCCGTAATGGGTGGGCTCAAAGCCCTTTTTTGTATACAGTACCCCTTGCAAGCAACCGTGCATGCATGCTTTAGGCGAGACTTAAAAAGCAGGCAAAACTTAATAAATTATTTTACTTTGCACCACATAAGCAGTGGTTTGATATCCACTGGATTAAAACACCAGAAATAGATTATTCAATATAAGTTCAAGATGTAGAATGAACTGAGGTTTAGTAATTAATTTTCAGGGGCAGAGGTTGACATGACATGAAATAGACTGACATGAAATAGACTTCCATTACCTGGTATTGGTCTAGGCTGAGTTTCAGTTAATATCCGGAATTAGAAAGGGAACAGAATGTCATGTGCGCGTTGTCCTAAGGCCTAAGGCCAGTCTGCTCTGTTACCAATTGTTGATTTAACAATCATCTCTTTGGGGTGAGTATTGACAAATGCCTTTCAGTCTGGCTGTATGTAGACACAGCCTATGGCTTTGCTGATAACTGTAGACCGGACACTAGTGAGATGTTGGGGTCCACTATGTTAACAATTACTCTTCAAAGAACTATCCATCCTGTGCGACCGATCTGTGTCTTTTTTTCTGTTCCCAGACAGACCGAATCCAGTTGCTCTTGTACCCAGAATCTAATAAGTGCAAGTGCACTCAACCATAAAATAGTGGGAACACGAGTCATCTGAAAGTGGTACTGCTCTTTAGTATGTGGTGTCACCGGCAGCAATTGCCAGACTAAACTGTCTTATAATCTCATTACCACAAAGCATAGGGCACAAAGTACTAACGTCAAGTGGTTCCAGAAAGACAGTTTTTTAGGTTTCCCCAGAGCCAGCGCATGCGCTGCTCTGGCGAGACATTTAGTGAGTTGTCTTTAAAAAGCCGACCATAGCTTTTTGTGTTGCCTAGAGCGTGCGGTTACTCGCACAGTTACGAGCCGCCATGGCTCATTAAGTGCATCGTTCGCGGGTAGCCTTACAGCCCGCGATCGCGATCACTTTCACTTTGATGGTAGGCAGCCTCTTTACTCCCCCCCTCCCTCTTTACGCCCCTTAATGTACTCTGAGTCTTTGATCCCTGTTCAACTTCAAGTCCTTTAACCTAAAATTATAATAAACTTAATAATGCACATTTTGAGTTTTACATCTCTTGATGGGTGAAAACATTTGATATTACCACATTATGTTACCCTTTTTTTAACCAATCAGTCGGATCTCGATTCAAAAGTGCCACTGGGAACGAGGTTCTAATTCTTCGCCCCAGCTTGTACTTCATTCACCCTCTCTGGCTATCCGTATCTGTAATTGTGTCTCTGCCTCTCCACCTCTGACTGACTCCGTCTCTCGCCCGCCCCCTCCACTCTCCCACCCCCGCCCATCGGATTGCATGCCTTACAATCTCCACTTAACAGTGCCACTGGAAACGAAGTTCTAATTTCTAATTCTTGGCCGGAGCTTGTACTGCATTCACCCTTTCTGGCTATCCGTATCCGTTATTGTGTCTCTGCCTCTCCACCTCTGACTGACTCCATCTCCCGCCTCGCCCCTCCACTCTCCCGCCTCCGCCTCTGTTCATTGGATTGCATTCCTTACAATCTCAATTGACCCATTTTTTACTCTGAGAGCTCAGGCTCTGGAGCAGTAATCTGAGAGAGATGCAAATTACTTTTGCTTCGGCTAACAGACTCCGATTTTATGCGCCTCTTCTCCCCTGTCCTTCTCTAGGGACCCTCACCTGTCCGCCTTTATGTCACCTTCCTGTATATTTCTGCGTTTCCTGTACATCGTGCCTTCAAATGTATTGACTTGATGCTTTATAGAGCTCCAGGTCTGGTTGCTTGGGGCCCCTATCTGTAGAGTATACAGGCCTTGATTTTTAAGTGAGAGCGTATGACGGTAGCTAAGTGTAGGGAAAAAGTGGGCTAATTACCATACCTGGTGCATCAGAGGACAATATATTTTATACATTTGCACACATGTATAAGAAGAGTGACAGGGCTGTGAGTGCAGAGATGTAAAGCTATATTTGATGGCTCTTCGTGAATATGCCCCTAGTTCTTCTAATCTTTCATCCTTCTATCCCCGTGCCTAACTGCATCTTCACCCGTGCTCTTTGTTTCTTTGTTCTTTCACCTTCACCTTCTTAATTCCCTCGTCCTTTTCTTTTTCCTTCTTTCTCTGCCCCGTTATGTTCTCATTCCTTTTATTCCTTCCCTCTTTGCCCCCTTTCTCTGTCCCTCCCTAGGTTCTTTCCCTGTCCTCCCACCTTCCTTCTCCCCCCCCCCCCCTTCGGTCTGCTCCGCTCCACCTTCCCTCTTCCGTCCATCCTTCCTACCATCCATGTTTCCTTCTGCCCTACCTTTTTTACAACTCTCCCTTTCCTTCTCACGTTCCCTGTCGTTCCTTCCCACATTCTATTTGTCCCTCCATAGTATCGCCCGTCCACTCCACCCTTTGCCCCAAGATCCTGGACTTTCCATTCTTTCTCCCCCCTGCTCCCTTGCTTCCAACCTTTCTTTCCTTCCTCTCTTCCATTATTCCATCCTTCACTCTTTCCTTCCTTCTGTCTGTCCTTTCTTCCGTCTATCTTTTCTATATTCCCTCTTCCTTCTTCCCTCTTCCCTCACCTGCAATCCTTCCCTTATTCCTCCTTCTTTTCCTCTTGTCACCCATTCTTTCTTCCGTCCCATCTTTTTTCGTGTGCCTTTCCTTATACTTGCAAGATTTTGTCCTGCCTTCCGGTTTCACAGTTTTGTTTTGTTTGCACCAAGGCCGTCGTTCACTCAAGGGCCTCGAAGCCCAGTGTCTGTTGTACTGGACACAATATATTATCTCTGTAGGTAGAGTGCTGACGCCGGGTGTGTTTGCTGCCATTCAGGCTGTAAGCACGGATTGGTTCTTTGTTTCCTCTCTAGGATTCAGTCTTGCTTGTTGTGTGTAGAGGTGTACTTGAAGCAATGCTTACTTTGTAAAAATAAACACGCATTGTCTGTCAATCTGTCTCGTCTTTGTGACCTTATAAGTGTTTTGCCATGCAACAGTGTATGTTGCTGTACCAAGAATATTGTGCTCTAACTAAAACTTATAAGGTCCCAAAAGCGAGACGTATTGGCAATGCCAATGCTTGTTTTTATTACAAAGTCGTACCATCCCACAAGCAGCCTTGGCAATAGCAGTATTGTGGACAAAGAGCACCTAACTCGCCTGCATCCGGTTTCCTGAAAAGCTGACCTATTGCTTCCTTCTCTCCTGGAAACTGTTTTGTTTATATTTTCACACGTTTCAAATAAGCAGAATGTGAAGAAGCTCCTAAAATGGCTTACCCTGGATGTTTAATCTCTTGTGTGTTTTCATTTCTTTAATTCGTGTGCTTCTTTCTCCTTAGGGTCACTCACTGAGCGATGGCCTCGATGAAGCACAGAAAGCGGAGATGAAAGCCTACATGGAATTAGTCAATAACATGCTTCTGACAGCTGAGGTACTGTATGCTTCGCCTCGTGGCATTTGGTATCAAGAGCAGACCAGCAACAAATCACTTCCCCGGCATAAGCAACACTTGACTTTGATTTAGACAGCCCAAGTGGGATATTAGGGAAAGTGGATGTTAATGTAATCTTTCCTAGAGGCTGACTTTTCGTTTTTAAAAAGCACTTGAAATCAGTTCATTGCATCTAAAAATAATTGAAGCCGTGTAAAGACACTCAACCAGTTCAAAAATAGTAAATGAAACAAGTTAAATCACGTGTTCCTGATATCCGTGGAATGATTGCACCCTGACAAAGTTTTAAAGCTTTAGCAGGACTTCTAATGCTTTCATGCTTTATCACATCTTGGACTAATCAAAAAACCATTTAGTAAAAACTGCCTTTCTTTATTTGTTAGCCAATTGTATCCACACTCTAAGCTTCTAAACCCTAGATGTTAACCTGCTCACGGCCAGGAGATCCAGCTACTTTAAGAAATAAATGCCTGTGCCTTACAACTTGTACGTGGTACAAGAGGGGGTGGTGATGGACGGAGCATCTGAATCAATCAAACACTCACACCCAGTCAAAAGATCTGGGTTTAATCCACGACCGTTCTTTAGCCCACTCTGCCACCCCAGTTCAGACATGGCTATATGCAAATCAGTCTGACCCTGTGCCTCATGGGAACAGCCCAGCCCGAACCGCCAAGCCATGTCTTCCCCGAACGGTGATGGATTAAACCCAGATCTTTTGACTGGGTGTGAGTGTTTGATTGGTTCAAATGCTCCGCCCATCACCACCCCCTTTTGTACCGCTTTTGGCCGCCATAAGTGTGGCAGGGTATGTTCAGACGTGAGTCTCTTGCTCACTTTGCCACTGGATTCAAGCAAGCAGGAATGCCAGAAAACCGGTCCTCGGAAGCTTGTTTCCGGTCCAGGGAAGACATGGCTGGGCAGTTCGGGCTGCACTGTTCCCATGAGGCACAGGGTCAGACTGATTTGCATATAGCCCGAACTGCCCAGCCATGTCTTCCCTGGACCGGAAACAAGCTTCCGAGGACCGGTTTCTGGCATTCCAGCCGTCTTCAGCCCGGCTTGCTTGAATCCAGTGGCAAAGTGAGCAAGAGACTCACGTCTGAGCATACCCTGCCACACTTATGGCGGCCAAAAGCGGTACAAAAGGGGGTGGTGATGGACGGAGCATCTGAACCAATCAAACACTCACGCCCAGTCAAAGGATCTGGGTTTAATCCATCACCGTTCAGGGAAGACATGGCTTGGCGGTTCGGGCTGGACTGTTCCCATGAGGCACAGGGTCAGACTGATTTGCATATAGCCATGTCTGAACTGGGGTGGCAGAGTGGCCTAAAGAACGGTGATGGATTAAACCCAGATCTTTTGACTGGGTGTGAGTTTTTGATTGATTCAGATGCTCCGTCCATCACCACCCCCTTTTGTACCGCTTTTGGCCTCCATAAGTGTGGCAGGGTATACTCAGACATGAGTCCCTTGCTCACTTTGCCACTGGATTCAAGCAAGCCTGGCTGAAGACGGCTGGAATGCCAGAAACCGGTTCTCGGAAGCTTTTTTCCGGTCCAGGGAAGACATGGCTTGGCGGTTCGGGCTGGACTGTTCCCATGAGGCACAGGGTCAGACTGATTTGCATATAGCCATGTCTGAACTGGGGTGGCAGAGTGGGCTAAAGAACGGTGATGGATTAAACCCAGATCTTTTGACTGGGTGTGAGTTTTTGATTGATTCAGATGCTCCGTCCATCACCACCCCCTTTTGTACCGTTACAACTTGTACGTGTCAGCCCGTAAGATGCTTCAGTGAGTTAAAAGCTTAATGCTGACATCTCCTATGCTCAACAGGTCACGAGATTGATTGGTCATTTGTATTTCTTTGTATTTTGGGATAATGGATCTTTTGGGACAAAAATAGAAATGTTTCCTAGTCTACAAAATAGACACGAATACATGCCAGCTATCAATATTGCCTCTTCATTGAAGTAAATGCTAGCGCTTTGAGGCATAAACATCTAAACCACTATCAATGTTTCTGTATTGATAAAAAACAATCTTATTCATTTTGTGTGGATTTGAGACTTGGATATCGAGTTGTCCAACCTTAACCATCCTCTGAGTTCATCAAGCTATCTGAGATTGAGGAAAGGCATGAATAGAACACCATACGTTTAAGAAAGCATGCTATCAAGGTTCCTGACTGTGAATCTCCCCTTCATCTCTTTTCTCACAAGATACTCGGATACAAGATGAGGCAGAGTCTAGAATTTCAAGCAAACTATGAGAATGTCTTCTTATCTTCTGGCATCACAGATCAGTGGTTTATTCTTACCATACAGGGTGTCCACGTGGCCTTAACAGCAGATCATCTGACTGGATACTCTTCTATACTTGTCATTCAGACTAAGATTTGCTCGGAAGTAGCCATCAGACAACATGTATTATCACAATACGAAAACTGTAAATAATAATCATAATAAATCACCCTACTACTGTAATGGCAGCCCCTGTAACCCGAGAAATCATCTCCTCAGACTTGCCCTTAAGCAATCACGAGTCTTCTTCTTAAGTCTTCTCCACCTCCAAAAGGATTATACTAGGCCCGAGTACAATTTTAATTGTAAGGGCTTAATACACATAATTTTGTGAATTCCATATAGTGCTTGTTACGTGAAATGCCCCAAACTATCCCATGTTGCATAACTACGCCTTACCATGACTTGAACCTCCTGTAAAAACAAAAAAAATCACCTTTTAGCTCTTGCAAAACATGTGCCCTCAAGTAATCTGTGGGGTACACATACTGTCTGCAACCGAAGCAGATTCCCCAAGATTGCAATATCTCTGACTCCGATTTGCTAAGCTTCTGAGGAAAAGAGAAAGGATTGTTCTTTTTCCTCAGAGGTTCCTTCGCCTGGAGAGGAGATGGTCAGCAGTACAACTCTGCTTTACAACTCTTGCTTCTATTCGAAATTAGATATCAATATGCAGTCATGCGATTGCTGAACATTCTGGCGCTAAAGGGTTTCTAAAGTGTCCTCGCCTTCCTCTGTGAAGATAATGTCCACTCTTCTGCAACACATTTTGCATTTTGCTCACTGCTGAAAAACACAACCTAAATCTTGCTTGCCAACTGTTGACAGCCATGTCAACAACCAGAAGATCAACTATGTTATTGACCAATTAAGTTGTACACATCTTGTTGACAGCAACAGCCCATTCCTTTGGCCAGAGCTGAATGCTCTACATCAACTTACCTCTGACATAAGTTTCACCAACTAAAGCGCGGTATCGCTTGTTAGATCCGATAGGAAGGAGGATAAGGAGCAGGAAGATGTAATGTTTGCTTATTTGTCTGTAACGGATCCATGGCAGTTGAAATCAACTTTCTCTCAGAAGAGTTTACACCTTCTTCCTGTTGTCCTTTCATTGTCACATCACCTTCCTCCTCGTGTTGGTCCCTCTTTCTTTTAGCTGTGCTTGAACGCCTCATTCTACATTAGCTTGTATTTGGTTTTATAGAGTTTCTTTTTTTTTAATAAAAAAAGTTGTATTCTTGGTCTTTTGTGATTGTAATGTTTCTTTTCAGTGCGCATTTAACATGCATCGATCATTAACAGAAATACTGTGAAACATTTTGAGGGAACAGGCAGATTTTAGTTGAGGGAGTATTGTTTCTTTTGATAAGAATGTAGAAGTGTTTCTTTTAATTTTGTCTAGTCTTTTTTATATAGCTATTATTTGTTTCAATCCAAAACTAATCACTTCTGTGTTCCCCTTGGTACTCCTGTAATCGATTCAAAAGTGCTAGTATCTATTCATCATCATACACAAGAGAACATAAAGTTACTTACCAGTAACAATAACTCTCTTGAGTAATATACATGTTTTAGTACCTTCCTCCTTTCTGCTCCATTCCATCCACTGCCCTTTTGGGACTTTTAATTAATGGTTCGGCCTGTAACTATCCTAAGGCAAATGGCGGGATAGTTTGGCCTCGTTTGCTCGACGTCATGTAACATTTAGGCATATTCATACAGTGAATGGTTTGGCCTCTCAGCGCCAAAAAGTCTGCTGTGCGACCCCAAAGTGTTTCTGGAATCCTCGCCTGGCGCCAAGGACGATTTCAAATGTGACAACCTATTGAATTCCTGCTGAAGAGAGGGCTAGCTTTTTGTAGACCATTTCTGTGACCCTATCAATTCTAGATGCTAGAATGAGCTGTAACTGCTTTCTGTGTCATGCCTTTTGTAGAGTAAAGTTGTAGCTATTACGTATTGTATTTGTTTTCGTTGCAGCTACATATCCAGTGGTGTGATGAGGCTACAGTAGAGGAGGTGAGTGGCTCTGCTCCATTTATCTTTATTAAAATTTAATGAGAAAACACTTTTGCTCGCAACGGCTAGTCCCTACTCATAAATGAAACATTGAGGTTTCTACCATTAGTGGTATTGTTCTTTCACTTACTTTGCTTGCACATGCGTTTTAGGGAAGATGTTGTTCATAAACCTGGCGTAAAGTGCATCTATTATTATGACTGAAGTGCTTTTCCTTGGATCGGACACAACAAGCTTCAAACGGTCCATAGCTGATGCTAACGTTTAATAACAGCAATGAAGTTTTACACAAAAGTCAACAACAGTATCCTACGAACTGACCAAGCTAATACAACAGATTTTTTTTTAATGGAAATGTAATGGATGCTTAAACTCTGTGAAGGAACCTGTGTTGATTTGCTGATTTGTGTTATTTATGTTTTGCTTGTGTTTCCCACAGATTACTCGCCCAAGGTATAGTTCTCCCTATCCTTGGCCTCTCAACTATATATTGGCCTATCAGAAGCAGTTGGAAATTAAACGCAAGATGAAAGCCATTGGTTGGGCTTGTAAAACTATTGAGCAGGTGAGTTACTTGCTATCTTTTTTTAATACAGTAATTCATTCACTTTGCAAAAAGTGTTACATTGGTCAGTAGCTATTAAACTTGAATATTATTATAAATTAAAATTATACTTCTGTTCAGAACTATAAACACATCTTGTGTTTTTTTAAGCAGCACATCACCATGCGATCCCAGACACTCTGCCTAATCGCTTGACTTGCAATAGGCAATCGCTGGGCATAGAATTCGAGCATAGATCTTACTAGTCGTTTGTGTTGTTTTCTTAGTGCTACACAGCAATTTTTATCACGGAGTGTTATATTGTATTGTATTGTATTGTAATTGCATTTATATAGCGCTTACTACCCCTGATGAGGCGTCAAAGCGCTTTTTCTGCGAGTGGCACGCTACTCCGGAACCCATAAAGGATTAGTGTTGAACTAGTATAGTGAAATATGAAAGTAATTTGAGTGGTGGATAGGTTAGTCAGTTATTTGGATTCAGAAAGATAGGGGAAGGATCGAAGAGGGAAAAAAGGTTTGTATTTATATAGCGCTTGTTACCCCTGATGAAGTGTTGAAGGTATTTTTTGGCGAGTATCACGCTACTTCGGAACCCATAAAGGATTAGTGTTGAATTAGTATAGTGAAATATGAAAGTAATTTGAGTGTTGGATATGTTAGTCAGTTATTTGCATTGAGAATGGTAGGGGAGGGATGGAAGAGGTAAAAAGATTAGCATTTCTGTACTGCTTGTTACCCCTGATCGGGTGTAAAAGCGCTTTTTTGGCAAGTAGCAGGCTACTCCGGAACCCATAAAGGATTAGTGTTGAAAATGAGTATAGTGAAATATGAAAGTAGGTTGAGTATATGCTGTACATGAAACGAAAAGTGAACAAAAACATTGAATCCTGTCATGAGGATAAATAAAGAATATTCCTATTGACCATTATTTATTTTTTATTTATTTGGAGAATTTTATATAGTGCGAATATGACACAAGGGTATCAATGCACCATACGTCAAACAGCCATTAGGGTATAATTAGAATTGTAGTGGCAGAGCACTATACTGAGAAGTTTTTTAACAAATTATAATACGTCTAGTATCATGGCCTAGAAAAAAGAACAAAAACATAAAGTCTGTCCTTTCCAGTCACTCTGCCGGCGGTGTGCCAGCGAAACTGAAAGTTGGCTTTGTGTCGGCAAAAGTTACCTCGTGTATCAAGCAGTGCAGGTGTACATTCTGATCCACAAACATAAGGTAGGAAAGTTGTTAGTAAAAGCCTTTTACCCTCTTTCTTGAAAGCAATGGAAGATGGGTTTGATCAAAACTCCAGTATGAAAGAGTTCCGTATTCTTGGGGCAGATCCAGAGAAGGTGCATGTGTATGTCTTATTTTTTCTATATCTATACATTTGCAGCCGGAGGGAACTAGTGCTCTGAAGAGAGCAGCTGCCTCCTCAGATCATGAGCTTTTGTGCTAGGTACATCATGGGAGCATCATATTGCAGGGCTTTTTTAGTCAAGTTTTTTATGTTCACCTGGATTCTGGCTTCGAAGGGACATATTATAGAGACTAGAGTGAGGATGTATTATGGTTGAAACGTCTCATTCCTGTTACCATTCTCGCTGCGGCATTGAGTGGTGCCTTGAGTGCTGAAATTTGTGACTTTGGGAATCTTGTAATACTGATAGGGTTGCACTCCCATAGTTTAGTCTGACTGTGTCTAGGGATTGAACTGCTATCTTGGAATCTGTTGGCGGATGAATGGTTTCACTTTCATGAAGAGGTTAAGTTGGAGAACGCACTGTGTGTGGCTTAACTGTTGTGAGCCTGAATGCTAGGTTCTTATCAATTGTTATCCCAAGGGATTTTGTTGATTCAATTATAACATTGACATTTTAGGGCATCTAGGTGATTGATCCAATTTTGTTTAGGGAAAGGTGTGGGGAATTCTGTTTTTAGTAAGTTGAGTTTGAGGTGATTTCATACCAGCCTGGTTTGGGTTTTTACTGATGTGTTAAGTCAAATGATAACCTCCAGTGAATATATATATATCTTTAAGTACATCTGGGTATCATCTATGTACATGTGGTGCGCGATGTCCATGTGTTTGACCATGTAGAACACTGAGGAAAGGATGAGTATAAGTAGGCAAGAGTTTTTTCAGATTATGAGGTCATTGTCCGCGATGTGTAAAGTGGCTGTTTCTATGCTGTGTCCTGGTCTAAATCCCGACTGGAACTCATCAAGCAAGGTATTCTACTTAATTCACAATACATGCATAAGTATGTATATAGATGGATGTATGTGCCACTATTCTAACTTCATTTGGAATCTAAGTGTAACTAGCAGGGTGAGGTTTGAATCTCTCCGGAGGCATCTAAGCGTTTAATCGTTTAAGTGTGATAAAAACAGTATGACTGGGTCAACTAATAAGCAAATGTGGTACTCACGGTGATACACAATGGCAAAATATGATGTGGAAACCACTGTATAAAGTACAAGTTTACATTTTTAGTAAAGAAAAAGTGTTTTATTCTTTAATGAATATGATTTCTGTGGAGGTGTTTTGTGTACTTGGTATATGTTTAGCTAACTCCATTATACTACCTGGATTTACATTTCATATTCTAGGTAGACATTCAGTGGTCCAAACATATATAATTTGGTGTAATTGTAGATTTGTAAGTTCAAATGTACTTTGTTGGTTTAAACGTACATTTGTTAGAATTAATCTACATGTGTTTGTCAGAATTACGTGTTTTAAGGGAATGCATATTTGGCTAGGCTCAGTTTCATCTATTGCTGTTGGTTCATAAGATAGACCTTGCATAATATTTACGGCAAGCCCATTTCATTTCTAGTAAAAAAAAATGTGTTTTATTGAAAGTTAAACAATTACAACCAGTGTATGCTACAACAGATACAACAAGCATTGGCATAGCCAATAGGTCTCACCTTTGGGAGCTTATAAGTGTTTAGCCATGCAACAGTTGATATTGTTGCACCAAGGATATTGTGCTGGATAACTAAACACTTATAAGGTCCCAATGCTTGTATATAAAATGTCGCTGAAGCAGTGTTTTGCGAAAAGGCAATATGTAAATGCGAGCCACTTTTTTTAGCGTGCCCGGGCCGATTTTTAATCCCAATCAAACCCGAATTACAACCACATCACAAATAGAAAACATGTGCCTTAAAAGAAGCTAGACCTATTGGCTTTGCAAGTGCTTGTTATTAGTAACAGATAAACGAGTAACCATCATTCTGCAAATGTGAGACTGCGACTTAAACACTACAAAAGGTCAATGGACAGTGGTCTTCGGAGTTTCCCAGTGAATCCGCCCTCCTCTTCACATCGCTTTCCTCTGCAGCGTCTCATCCTACTAGGCGCTATCTCACGCTCTTTTCCACCACACCCAACCAGAATCTTCCATCTCACACGTCATCGACTTACTCATCTTTACCGCCTTTCATCCTGTCCTTCTGCCGGCGCCTCCTTCAGCGCTGTGCACCCCTTTACACAGTAGCACATGGGTGACCATCGCTGCAGCTCTATTCAGCGAGGCCAGGGATTGGATGGGCATGTATCCTAGACTCTTATGACCCGCAGCCATGCTCCAGAGCGCCCAATCGTGACCCCTATAAATACACAGAGGCGATCACTTCACAGTGTGCCCTCCCCCCGTACAGGGGTGATGCGCCTAAGGCAAACCCATCTCCTCCCGTCCGCGCCAGTTCCGCGCCTAGCGCCCAAACCCCTGGTTATTTTGCTACAATAGCCCAGAATGGGATAACTTGTACACAAGAGGAACTGCACATGCTTAGGCAAAATTCGAACATTTGCTGCTGTGCAGCTTTCGATCTAAGGAAAGGAATCTAAGATCTCAGATTAAAAAGACTAAGAGGGCTACTAACTCAGATACTGGGGTAAAAGCAGTATTAATCAACGCACTTTCATTAGTGAAACATGGTGTTGAATTAGCGGAGTTGATTGAGAGTCATCAGACAGATATAGCTTTTTGGGCAGATACAGCATCGGACCCGGATCTGCTTTTTGCGCTTCCGACACACTTCAGCATGATAAGAGCTGATAGAACACACAAGCGGGGAGAGGGGCTTGCAATTATTGCCAGGGAAGGCTTGAGAATACCGGCAGGTAGGAGCAACTGCTCACCAGACTGCGAATCTCTGCCTTTCCAGATAAAAATCAATAACAACTACTCCTTTAAAGGGCTTCTTTTATATTGCCCACCAAAAGCCCAAGCCTCGTTGATGGAAAATATTAGTCCTTTTTTGGAAGACAGCATAAATAGCTCTGACTATACAGTCTCAGGAGATTTCAATTATCACCTGGAAAAGGTAGATGACAACAACGTTACTACATTCATAGACGGAATGGCTAGCTTTTCCCTGAGACAGATGGTTAAACAAGGGACACATAAGGCAGGACATACATTGGATGGAATATTTACTTCCAATAACAGGATAGAAGTGTCGGAAGTCATCCCGGTGACTTGGTCAGATCACCAAGCTATTATATTTATAATACGGGACACCCTTCAACCAATGACATCATCAATGACTCTGGGTACAGTCATATATCACGACTGGAGTAACATCAATTCTTCAAATTTTCAGACTCAACTAATAAAGAATAAACCAATTTTAGAATCAGGCGTCGATTATATGGTTAATGAGGTAAATTCCTGGATCAAGACAGCTGTAGACTCAGCTGTCCCCAAAAGAGGCTACGATTGAAAAGGAAAGGGCCATCAGAGCCCTGGCTCACTGATAAACTTAGAGAACAGAAAAAAGTATGTAGAAGATTTGAAAGGGCATGGAGAATGGACTACGCAGAGGCAAGGAAAAAAGAATATGCAACTACTTTATCAGACTACAAGAAAATTATTGTTGAGGAGAAAAGTAAATATTTTACACAAAAAATCCAGGAATCTAAAAACTCCAGTAAGGAATTATTTAATACAGTCAAAAAATTAGCTAAGCTCCCAGGGAATCTACAGAAGATAGCGAATCCAAATTTCTGTAACATTCTTGGAGAATTTTTTAATAACAAAGTGGAGGCAGTGTATAAAACTTTTAGAGATAGTATAAACAGCCCTTTGGGGATAAAAACGCGAGGGAGCTATCTTCCATCTACTGATAAAACTTTCTATTTTCTCCCACCAACGGAGGATCAGATCGCCCAAGTAGTAAAAATAATGAAGGGAGGAGCTCCGTCAGACCCTTGCCCTCCAAAAATCTTTCATCTATGTCCAGAACTGATCAGTGAGCAACTTAGGATTATTTTCCTAGAAGTAATTCAGTCAGGCATTCTTCCAGAATCATGGAAAATGGCTTTGGTTCGGCCTTTGTTAAAGAAAGCCAATATGGACCTGTCAGAGCCTAAAAACTATAGGCCATAATTCAGGATTCCTTTCCATGCCAAAGTACTGGAAAAGCTGATTAATAGGCAGATCATGTCCTTTATTGCAGAAGGAGAACTACTAGATCATTCTCAGTTCGATTTTAGAGAAGGCCACGGGACCTAGACTGCCCTGGTGATGGCAGCAGAAGAATTAAGCCGCCGAACACCTTCACTTCCAGATACACACTGACCCCAAGACCACACTTAGGGGCACCCTCATCTACAGACCACCAGGACCCCGCACGCAATTCTGCGAAGACATCACTGACTTTATCAGCCCACACGCCCTCCCCTCCGAGGACTACATTCTCCTAGGGGACCTCAACTTCCACTTGGAAAAGAACAACGATAGCAACACCACCACCCTTCTGGACAACCTCGCCAATCTCGGACTCAAACAACTGGTAAACACCCCCACCCACTACGCCGGACACACGCTCGACCCAATTTTCTCCTTCAGCAAGCACATCTCCTTCAATCACGCATCAGGACTCCACTGGACAGACCACAGCTGCGTCCACTTCAGAAAGACCACGACCCACCACCACACAAACAAGTCCCCCGCAGAAACTGGAACAAAATTAAAACCGATCAGCTCACCACATCTCTAAACCAAAACCCTCCCGCCAGATCATCAGACCCAAATGAAGCAGCCATCAATCTCGCACAATGGATCACCCATGGCGCTGACGAATTGGCACAACTTGAAAAACCATCACAACAAGCCAGGAAGCAAAAAAGCCTCCTGGTTCAATGACGACCTCAAGAACTCCAAAAAGAACTGCCGCACCCTGGAGAAAGCCTGGCGAAGAAACCCAACCACAGACAACATGACCGCCCTCAAGAACGCCACTCGCAAACACCACCAGCTGATCCGATCCACCAAGAAGTCAGCATTCAAGGATCGACTCGACAACAATGCCCACAACAGCAAGGAACTCTTCAGCATCGTTAAAGAGCTTACCAATCCCAGCGCCGACACCAACTACATCACTCCCTCTCAAGACCTCTGCGACTCTCTAGCCTTGTTCTTCCACAGCAAGATCGCTGACATACATAACAGCTTCGGCGACCAGCCCACTCCCTTTACCACCGAGCTGAAGCCCACCACCACCCTTTGCGCATGGAACCCGATCAGCATTGAAGACACCATCCGCTTGATGAACTCCATCCACTCCGGATCACCAACCGACCCATGCCCTCACCACATCTTCAACAAGGCCGACTCCATCATCGCACCCCAACTCCGGGATATCATCAACTGCTCCCTCAACACACCTACCTTCCCAGAAAGCTGGAAACATGCCGAAGTCAGTGCCCTCCTGAAGAAACCTACAGCAGACCCCACTGAACTTAAGAACTACCGCCCCATCTCGCTCCTCCCATTCCCTGCCAAAGCCATAGAGAAGACCGTCAATAGTCAACTCTCTGCCTTCCTCGAGTCTAACGGCTCCCTCGACCCCTCACAGTCCGGCTTCCGAGCCAAACACAGCACCGAGACCGCCCTCATCGCAGCCATAGACGACATCCGAACACTACTCGACAACGGGAAAACAGCTGCCCTCATCCTCCTGGACCTCTCCGCAGCGTTTGACACAGTCTGTCATAGCACCCTTGTACAACGCCTTAGCAACGTCGGGATACAAGAAAAAGCATTGGATTGGATCATCTCGTTCCTTGCCGGAAGAACCCAGAGAGTCCGCTCTCCCCCCCCTTCAGATCAGAGGTCACCGAAGTAATCTGAGGCGTACCACAAGGATCATCGCTCAGCCCCACCCTCTTCAACGTCTACATGAGCCCCCTCGCATCCATCGCACGCCAGCACAACCTCAACATCATCTCCTACGCTGACGACACACAGCTGATCCTCTCCCTCACCAAAGACCCAAACACCGCCAAAACCAACCTACACGAAGGAATGAAAGACTTAGCCGAGTGGATGAAGAACAGCCGCTTAAAACTGAATTCTGACAAGACGGAAGTCCTCATCCTAGGATCATCCCCCTCTGCATGGGACGACTCATGGTGGCCACCGGCCCTAGGCAGCGCACCAAAACCAACCGACCATGCTCGCAACCTGGGATTCATTCTAGACTCCTCCCTCTCGATGACCAGACAAGTCAACGCCGTCTCATCATCATGCTTCAACACCTTACGCATGCTCCAAAAGATCTTCCGATGGATCTCCACCGAAACAAGAAAGTCGGTCACCCATGCACTTGTCACAAGCCGACTGGACTACGGAAACACCCTCTACGCCGGAATCACAGCCAAATTACAGAAAAAACTCCAACGCATTCAGAACGCCTCCGCCCGACTCATCCTAGACATACCCCGCCACAATCACATATCCGGTCACCTGAGAGACCTTCACTGGCTCCCCGTCAACAAGAGAATCACGTTCCGCCTTCTCACCCACGCACACAAGGCCCTCTACGACCTAGGACCCAGATACCTCAACACGCGCCTGACCTTTTACACCCCCACCCGCCAACTACGTTCGTCCAATCAAGCCCTCGCCGCTATTCCGCGCATCCGAAGAACCACCATGGGAGGAAGATCATTCTCCTACTTAGCGGCCAAAACCTGGAATTCTCTCCCCACCCACCTCCGCCTTACACAGAACCACCTTTCCTTCAGAAAACAACTCAAAACTAAGCTATTTGATAAGTAGCGATCCCCCTCCCTCAAGCGCCTTGAGACCCTCTGGGTGAGTGTTGCGCTATACACATGTTGACTTGACTTGACTTAAGACAGCGCCACCAAATTACTAACATAATTTTTAACAAACAGATCATTTGTGATAGAAATGGGTGGTAGGGCTTCTAAACCTTTTGAGCTGCCATGTGGGGTGCCACAGGGCTCATCTTTGAGTCCCACCCTTTTTAACATTTATGTGGCCCCGCTGGCAGCAATCATTAGACAATACGGTTTCTCGGTCATATCATATGCCGATGATACACTGGTGGTGATCTCAGTATCAAAAAATATTGAGGAAATGGTTGACTGGCATTAGGGCCCTAGAGGCACCTGACAGCGCTGCTCTCGTTCCAGGGGCCTCTGGGTGCTGTTTTTAGCTTGGTTACAGGACGGCCAAACCTGGAGGAGCGGCTCTCAACTCCCTGCCTCAATCTTCACCAGAGGACGCACTCATCGGGTCGCCCCTTCGGTCTCGTACTGGAATACCTGTGCCTTCTCTTCCGGTGTTTATCTAACGCCTTGAGCTCGAGCCTTCATCCACGCTCATGCACTGCTCCGGGCGTGCCAGGGAGTGATGGAGCCTGCCACAGAGAAGGGATGACGAGGAGTTCCTTGTGGATGGCCAACTCTTTGTAGGGTACATTGGAACAAAGAAGGGTCGTGCTATGCAGAAGAGAACCATCTCTTGTTGGCATATTCTTTGAATAAAAATCTGTTATGCCTTGGCAAAGAAACAGCCTCCTGAAGGCCTTAGAGATCATTCAACCAGAGTTAAGGCAGCCACCACAGCTCTAAAGTGTGGTGTTCCAGTCCTTGTCATCAGCCAGGCGGCCACATGGGCATCCCTGCACACGTTTGCCAAACATTATTGCCTGGATAATCAGGTCCATAGGGAAGGCCTCTTTGCTGTTCAGTCCTACAGGTCTTTCTGGTCTAACACTTTTGCGCAGGCCCTTCTCCGGGGATGGTATTATTTGGGTATCTGTTCTTAGGTAAGGAATCTGAGGCTAGAGTTACTTACTTTCGGTAATGCCTTATCTGGTAGAGACATGATCTAGGCGCTGATTTCGACCCACCCAGCCTTCTCGCACAGCAGATCAGTTTTTAAGTGTCAGGGCTGTTCCGCTTCAGAGCCCTAGTTTTTTAGCACACCATGGTCAGTCTCTTCATGGCTCCGAGTTTCTGGTGTGGAAAGTCATGAAAAGTTCTCATATCAGAGCGCCGAGGTGGCGCCTATATGATGCCACGGACGGCACGATGACTAACCCGACCACTTTGACGTCACGCAGTCGACTGACGCCACCTATCGGCGCTCAGGGGTACTGCTATCAAAAATCTTCTGGATCCAGCCTGATGCCTTGAAGTTCTAAGGTAAGGAATCTGCTGCTATATCATGTCTCTACCAGATATGGTATTACCGAAGGTAAATAACTTGTTCTTTAGGAGTTATTCAGAAACAAGCCATGCAAAACTTAAAAGAACATATCCAACTTTGTCAGTACACTGCACTCTGCCCTATGGGCTTTTTTGTGTCCACCCTAGTGGTCAATTATTTGTATTAAAATGGAAGGTTTAGTCATGACAAAAGGTCTATTGTCCCTGGCTGAGACATGCTTACAAGGCTACTTAAGTGGCATTTATTTTACAGGCCCTGGTTACCTGTAGTACCGCTGTACTAGGGACATATTAGTAAATTAAATTAGTGTTAGCTACTTTTACCAAGTTTAAAGGAGAGAGTACAAGCACTTCAGCACTGGTTAGCAGTGGTAAAGTGTGCAGTTATAACAAACAACACACACTGTTTCAAAAAACCGAAGGAAGGAGGCAAAAGGTTTAGGGATGGCCCTGCTGACAAAGCCAAGGTCAGCAGTTACTTGTTGTAAATTCTGTGCCCACTCCTCCTGCAAAGCAGACTTTTGCAGAAAAAGAGATAAAAACACACGAGGAGAGTCCAAGTAATTTCTGAGCTGCATCCACTAGAGGTATTTGCTACCACCCACCAGTGGATTTGTTCTTTAACCCCTTGCATGCTTGTGACTGAACCGTTCCGTCACAAGCCTCGGGTGTGCTGTGCTTGTGACGAACGGTTCCGTCTCGGCCCGCTCGCCGCGCCTGCGCGTCGCGAATTCCGCGCCTGCGCTGAGCGTTCTATTAGGCGGGCGGGGCCGTGACGGAACCGTTCCGTCACAAGCACAGCGCGCCTGAGGCTCGTGACGGAGCGGTTCCGTCACGAGCACGGGAGCGCCGTGCGGCCGCCCCGCCCCCTTGGCACTGCGGCGGAATAGCCGCCGCAGTGAAGGGGTTAAACAGGAATGTGAACCGAAATATTTTAGTGTCAGATCTACTCCTTTCAAACAAAGACTGAGCCCAGTGGAATCCTGCAACGCAGAAGCATAAAATGAAAACCCAAATGCCAAAGTAAGACATTCACGTTAAGGACAAGTGAAATCTACATTTCTATGCTTGCAAGATTCAGACTCCTTGGAGTTGAGAGGAAAATCCAGTGTCCACAATTCCTGCTTCCTCAGGGTGATGGACCAGTTTGGGTTCACTGCTGTGCCCCAATCCACTGTCTACAATTCGTGCTTCCTCAGCGTGATGCACCTGCTTGGTGTCACTGCTAGGCCTCTGTCAGTTTCCATTAGTTTACCATAGTCACACAAGCAATCCTTCTACGTCATTGTCATTCTGTGGAAGAATACAGGAGTTTTGTACTTATTCGTGAGATGGAGTGCATGGATTTGAGAAGATTTTGGCAGTGTACAGGTCTTTTCTCTTGTTTGAGAAGAGGCACATTTTTCTGGAAACTTTGCACGTTCTTAGAGGGCAGACATTCCTCAAAGATAAATTGAAGTAAAGTAAGGCTTCTTCATTTTGCCTCCTCAATACTGCTTTATAATAAATTCAAAGCGTGCAACCCTACTGAGTCTAAAGCATAGGAATTTCTTTCGAAATGTTGTTCCTTTAGCCAGTGATATGATGTGTGCTTGATAGGTGAAGGTTGTAGTCTAAAACGAAACCAAGAGATTTGGAGCATTGTCCAATTGAGGCTTCTGTCAATTCCTGTAAAACATGGAGTAAAGTTGTAATTAATGCTTTATGGGAGCAAATGGGTTATAAGGGGCAGTGTGTTGTCAGCTAATAAGTGATGTTAGATGTTAGTCGATTGGTTGAGGAAGGAGGCAGAGAGATCCATTTGAAGACTGAAGTGCATACGAGAGGGATTTGAACCTTGGAGAGACCCTTTGTGCAGGATTGGGGGAGAGAGTTGGCTAATCTCTATGGCTTGACTATGTTTTTTCAGGTATGACAGCAACCGGGACTGTGCTATGCACCCTGATTGTTTCCGTGAAGATCCTCAAAAGAATTGAACAATTCACTGTGTTAAATGCACTGATAGGCCAAGGAGTATGAGGAGGCAGTAGTACCCTTAGTCCAGGATGTGGAATGTGTAATCAGCTATTTTTGTTTCCTGACCCGAAGCTTGATTGACCATCATCTGAGAGGTTGTTTTCCTCTCACAAGCATTTAGACTGGTTTTATATTGAGCTCTTTCAGACTTTAGTTAGGAAGGGTATATTAGAGACCAGGAATAAGTTTATCAGATCTGCATGCTATTTTCTAGTCTTTTGTTAGTAATGATGATAACTTGGCTATTTTTTAGTAAGCTGTTACTGATCATATAAGCACAGAGGTGTCTATCATGTTTAATGAGTATGGTATTAAATAAGGGTCTGATGTCATGTTATTTGTAAAGCACACTATCACCCTCTCGGGTATTAGACAGACAGATTTACCTCAGCACTCAACAATATTACTACAACATTTATTTTTTTAAATTGAAACACAAGATCTATGTATTCTATTGATCGCTCAAATCACAGGATATGACAATATTTGGATTTGTACTGGGGTTCTCTCAATTTTAAAATCAGTGTTACATTTAGTCAATACATACTGTACATATATTCATACAAGAAAGACTTTTTCAAAAACATTTCATATTTATACAGTTATTTTTTCAAGGTCCAATTCTTGTTAGTGGATGAACAGAATAGCACGGTGAAATAGAAACATGACAGCCGACATGTGTTTCGTTGCACTCTTAACTTCTTCAAGGCTTCAATAATAGTAATAGCATTCCCGAAAAATTGATTTAAGTGACATTTAGTAAATACATATAAATCAACCCAGTACCCCTTTATACAAAGAAAGTAAAGGCGAAGGCCCAGGTGTTAAAAATCTCAGAGTGAAGTGAGAGAGTACAAAAAAGCTGTAGCATTAGTGAGACGTGTGCATATTTATGGATGGGCCATTATATCATTCTCAATAGGAATAGTAGGACAGGTGGGAAAATAGGACTTAAGTGTAGTAAAATCTGGTAAGGAATGGTAGATATACTCAAAAGGCAACATGCGAAGCAAGCAACACCTGAAAATGAATACTATTCATGTAAGGAGGGTTCTAACCTTGGCTACATGAGGGGGGCGATTCTTAAATGTTCATAGAGAATCCATCAATGTTGTGTCGTCTTTATAACGAAAAAGAGTAGCCAAGAAATAAGTCATAAGACATCAAAGTAAATAGTTATACGTAGCTGGTATGTCCTTAATGACTAGTTAAGAGAAGATAAGGTATAAATAAGTACCTTATTTGTGCTGTTTGAAATCTGTTGATGTCTTTCAAACGTCGTGGAAGAGCCACAGGGAGAAACTATTTCAACAGTTCATGTGGTCTAGACTTCTCAACTGAGATTGCAAACACATAAGTAAAATAAAACGGTGAGTAAAAGAAGAAGAGAAGAAGCTGCAGGCATTCTTCTATTTAGTATGGTCCGATTTAAATAACTGTGAAAAGTCACTTGCGCATTAAAGTGCTAGTCAGAGAGAGCGTAGGATTTGGACATGAAATCACAATTCATGAGCCGATTCTCCAAATAGGTAGTCCTCCATTCCTAATCTGTGTAAGGTGGTCTGGTTATCAAAATATAATACATATATGCAAATTGATATATCGAAGTTTGCGCTTGATGTTCAAAAAGACATTAATGCTAAAGTGTCACTTACGTCAAAATAAGTTGCATGCCTGTAAGTTGCGTGATTAAAAAAGTAGAGGTACAACGCAGTGTGCAACTGAAGGGCAGTGATATGTTCTTCTAGATAAAAGAAAATTCTGTAATTTAGATGCGGAAAGTTTAGATTGTATAGATCTGTTATTTCATTATCTATTTACTGCAGTATAACAAATGCCAGTACCAAAATGTAAATGCCCCAGTATCTGTAGTGACATTTAAGACATTTCACAGAATAAGGTACAATCGTTATCTGTTTAATACAGTTTGAGAGCCTGTACCAAAATATGAAGCGCCCAAGTATCTATAGTGAACCGAAGACCCTGCAATGCATACTCCTCACCGTCCGATCACACCACAAACACGCCACTGAAATCTGGGACCTCCCTGACAGCACCACCCCGAATGTAGCATTCTTTACCGAAACCTGGACAAACGCCACCTCAGGACCGGACATTGCCATCACCATTCCCCAAGGATACAAGATCTCTGGGAAGGATCGCACCATCCGCCCGGGTGGAGGAATCGCCATTGTCCACAAATCCACCCTCCGCCTGAGCACACTCCACGACAAGCCCACACACCTGATGAAACACCTTCACTTAAAGATACTGGCCAGCCCTACCTCCACCCTCCGAGGAACCCTCATCTACAGACCCCCTAGACCCCGTGGACTTTTCGCCAACTCCATCACGGACATGATCGCGTCCACCAACTACAACCTACTGGGAGACCTGAACTTCCACCTCAACAACCAACTGGACCCCAGCACCACATCCCTCCTGGACAACCTCCACAACATTGGACTCCGCCAGATCGTGACCGAACCCATGCACTCAGCAGGACACACCCTCTACACCCTCTTCACAACAGGAAACTCCATCACCTTCAGCCACACCACTGAACTCCCATGGACTGACCATTGATGCATCCACTTCACTTTTAGAAGATCCACCATCCACAGACACCAGCACCTGCTCCCACGAAGAATCTGGACCAGAATCACAGATGACCAGCTAACCTCGTCACTCAGCAACTCCACCCCAACCCTCGCGGAAAACGACGACCCCAACACCGCAGCCAAACCCTGTACAGATAGATCTCTGACAGCACCAACACCATAGCCCCCCCTCAAGAAAAACAACAACACCCACGCCAAGAAAGTTAGATGGTTCACCACCCGAACTTCGAGAGTCCAGACGTACTTGCCGTTGTCTCGAAAAGGCCTGGAGGAACACCAAATCCACAGAAGCACACAACAACTTCAGAGCCGCCACAAACGCCCACCACCAACTCATCAGAAAAACGAGGAAAAAAGCGATTGAAGACAGAATCTCCACTCATGCACACAACAGCAAAGAACTCTTCAACATCATCAAGGAGTTTGCCCAACCGACTAGCGAGTCCACCGACATCCCTCCCTCACAAGACCTCTGTGACAAACTCAGCACCTTTTTCCACCACAAAATCAAGAGCATCTGCAACAACTTCGATGAAGATAACCAACACACTGAATCATCACCAACCACCTCCGACACCCTGAAGCCAGCGATCGACAACTGGACAGCCCTCACCACCGAAGACACACTGAAGATGATGAAGTCAATCCACTCTGGGGCCCCCACGGACCCCTGCCCCCAACACATTTTCAACAGAGCCGCCAACACCATTGCACCCATGCTCTGCCACACGATCAACCGCTCCCTGGCAACCGCCTCGTTCCCTGATGACTGGAAACACGCTGAGATGAACCCCCTCCTGAAGAAACCCTTGGCGGACCACACCAACCTCAAAAATTACAGACCCATCTCCCTGCTCCTGTTCCCAGCGAAAGTCATTGAGAAAGCCATCAACAGCCAACATTCATCGAAGAGCACAACATCCTCGACTCCTCCCAATCCGGCTTCAGAAAAAAACACAGTACAGAAACCGCCCTCCTCGCCGCAACAGACGACATCCGTACCTTACTGGACAAAGGAGAAATAGCAGCCCTCATCCTCCTCGACGTCTCAGCGGCGATCAACACAGTCTCTCACCGCACCCTAATAGGCAGATGAAAAACAGCTGCCTACAACTAAACACCAACAAAACTGAAGCACTCATCGTGGGCCCAAACCCCGATGCCTGGAACGACACCTGGTGGCCCCCCGCCCTCGGAAGCCCGCCCACCCCCACGGACCACGCTTGCAACCTGGGAATCATCCTGGACTCATAGCTCAAAATGGACCGCCAGATCAACTCCGTCTCATCCTCCTGCTTCTACACCCTCCGCCTCCTACGTAAGACCTTCAAATGGATCCCCCTCGAAAACAGAAAGACCGTCACTCATGCCCTGGTCACCAGCAGCCTCAACTACGGCAACGCACTCTATGCCGGAATAAACAAAAACCTCGCCTGCATGCTACAGAACATCCAAAATGCCGCCGCAACCTGCCAAGACACTGCCACATCTCCCAGCACCTGCGCACACTCCACTGGCTCCCTATCGAAGTTAGAGTCATCTTCAAGATGCTAACCCACGCTCACAAGGCCCTCCACGACACCGGACCAGCATACCTGAACAGCCGACTCAAATTTCACGCACCCCAAAGGACCCTACGGTCAGTCCAGCTCTCCTATGCCGTGGTCCCTCGCACCAGAAGACCAGCTTGGGAGGACACTCCTTCTCCTTCCGCGCGGTCAGAGCCTGTAACAACCTTCCGCTCCACCTCAGATAGATAACATCGCTCCCCATCGTCGCAAGAAACCTCAAAACCTGGCTCTTTGTTGACCCCCCTCCTTGATGGACTGGAACCTGCGACCCCCCCCCCTCCCACACCCCCTGCGCCTTGAGACCCTTACGGCTGAGTATTCGTGCTTACCAAACACCTGATTGATTGATTGATTGAACATTAGAAAAATTTTCCAAAAAAGATAAGGTCGATCATACTATGTTAAGCTGAGTCACAGAGGGCAGCCAACCCATTGAAGAGGTAGAAGAGAAGAAGGTAAAATGTCTGAAATAAATAAAACTTATAAGTCTATTGTTTGTTAACTCTGGGCTATAGTATGTCCCTGTAAATAAAGATGAAATACCTGAATAGAGTTACAAAAACGTCCCCAAAGTCGGACTGTTTGAGCTAAACTTACATAAAATATTTCAGGGGAAAGTGTTTCCCCTAATGCCAGCATAAACACTTACCCGTAACTATTCAGATCAGTCCGCTGTCTCGTAGCATACTGATCCGAGTAAGGAACCGGGTGCTAGTGAAGCCTTCATATTTAAAGCAGGTGTGGAGGGTCATCCGACCCAGGAAGTAAAATATGGCAGACAGGCATTGATCTTAAACATAGAGTAGAGTCTATTGAGTCCAAGTTGGGTGCATGGCGGCCATTTTGAAGTGGGTCCCAATGCCTATAGTTACTATGAGGTACTTAAACTTAACACTGAGGAGGGATATTAGTGGAAAACTGCCAGAGAGATCTAGATCAATTATTCTCTCAGTTATTTTGAAGTAAAAAATGGCAAACCAGCATCGATTTTAGAAATAGAAAAGAGACTAGTAATTTTGGAGTGGGTCTGCATGCCCAGTAGTTACTATGAGGAACTTAGGCATACCAGTAAGGAGTGATATAAGTATAAAGCTGCAAGAGAGATATATATCCATTATTCTTTTTGTTATTTAGACGTATGCGACTTAAGCAAATAAAGGTGAGAACAGCAAGTATGAAAATTTGTAAAAGTTGGACTCCTGCGCTTGTATCGAGTGCATGGCGGCCATTCAGACTTGGTACCCGATCACAGTGGATATAGCAAGGAATTTATAAGTGAAGGGCAATGCGGTATTAGAACACTGCCAGAGTGCGAAGATCCAAGTTCAAAGGTCAAAAGACCATAGTTATATACAGATCCACAAGTATAAGGTACCAAGTGTATCAATAGGTCCAATAAAAATGGTCATAGGCCAGTAATGCGAGCTATGCGTCTGTAAATATAGATGTGGAATAGGATAGATGTGACAGATGACACCAAGTGTTAAAAATAATATCCAAAAATAAATATCATATATGCAATAGAGAATCAATTATCTAAAAACGAATTCAACAATGATTAGTTATCGAGAGATTACAATTAATACAGAATCCTATTTGACAAAGAGACTTTAAATACATTTTCTATGTCTATGCTACATGCCAATTAAAAACCGTGAAACAGCAAAGACAATAGGGGGGTGGGTATCATGCTTTAAGGCTCTAAAGGCTTGAGCGCACTGTCTGAACCCTAGATTTCTACAAATTGGTATCAACCAGTATTTCCGTGTGGCCTTGTAGGCCAGGCAGAAAAAAAGGACGTGGAGTTCATCTTCAAGATTATATTTACATGCTGGGCACACGGTGTTCTCACTAGTATTCCATTTATTAGTAAATGCCCGAAGCGGGAGACTACCAATCCTAAATTGCATGTACAGTTTCCTTGCCAATGGAGGATAAATCAAATCTAAAAAATCCTCCTTTTTTGGTTCCATTTTTACATGGAGGAACTCTGCCGTTAGTCTTCCCACTGTGGGGCACCTGTGAAGAGACAGTAAGTTATAGTGCCTAAAAGTATGAACCAACTCTGCTTTGGATAGCACTGGGCAAGTTACTTCAAGAGTATCCCAGAGCTCGGGTAAGCCGATCTTAGAACTAACTGCCTTTATATGTGAGAGCCATGGGGTTTTCTTTATTCCCAGTGTTGCCCAGACCTCCAAAAATTCATTTTTATAGGAGGCTAGTTCAGGCACTGACCATAGTCTTCTCCAAAACGTCAGTGGCCGTAAAGCTACTTCCTCCTCGATAGGGACTACCCTCAAGTCCATACATAGGGGCACATGCGGTGTGCTAACTGGAACACCCAATGAGTTCCTCATGAAGGTGTGTTCTACCTTCATGAGGTTGGATGAACTTTGATGTCCCCAAAGTTCCACCCCATACATAGAGGCCGCTCTAGCCTGTAGTTTGTAAATTTCTATAACCGGGCCACTGGCTTAAATTCGGACATTCTATGCACTTTTGAGACCCCCCCCGCCACTTGGGTTAACCTAAGAGCAGCCTTCGCTGACCGAGTGCCCCAGTCAAAATGTTCTGTCAGAATGATGCCTAGGTACTCGAAGGTCTTTACTCGCTCCAATGGAATTCCATTCAAAAGTGGATTTGGACGAGTCTGCCTTGGGGGATTAAAAATCATAAATGTTGTCTTAGCTAAATTTATCTCTAGCCCTCTCAGTGCTCAAACAGCACAAAACCATCCAAGGTGCGTAGGAAGCCCATTGATATTTTGGACAACAACAGTGTCGTCCGCAAACATCAACACGGGCACCCGACCTGTGACCAAACTGGGGGCATCATTGTCCTTAACTCCAAGAAGGTGGTCTATAAGCCCATTTATATAAAGACAGAACAAGGTGGGGGCCAGGACACACCCGCCTTTTAACTGGGAAGCGGGCTGAAAGTGCACCATGCTTCCCGCACCTAACTTGAGCATAGTTATCCATATGGAGTCTAATTAGCACATCCAATAAGTAAGTTGGTAGGCCCAGATCAAACAATACACTCCACAACTTATCCCTCGGCACCAGATCAAATGCTGACCGAAGGTCAACAAAGATGAGGTAGAGGCTGCCACCCTCCACACTCACCGTTTTCCAGAACAATACCTGGAGTCTAAATATCTGGTCGAGGGTCGAAATACTCATTCCAAAGCCAGCCTGCAGGGTACTCAAGATCTCATTTTCCTCTATTCAGCCCTGGACTCTATCTAAGATGATCCTTCCCATCAGTTTTTGTGTGATGTCTATCAAACTGATAGGCCTATAGTTAGACGGCAGGAGGGGAAAACCTATTTTGTGGTTAGGGACAATCTCTGCAACGCGCCAGGTGTCTGGAGGATCCATTCCCTTTAATATGGCAGTAAAAAGAACACCCAGATAAGGTGCCCATATTTTCAGTTCTGACCAAAATAGATCCCCCGGAAGCTTATCCAGGCCGGGGTCGTTATCAGGTAAAATTGTAAGTATTGCAGCTTCAACCTCACGGGGCGAGATGACCCAGGCCCCCTCCAATCGATACTCGTGGAGGAGGTCTGGGATAAGGATCGAGGAACCCTCTTCGCCAAAATGTGCGTACAGGGCACCAAAGCGTGATTCGCAGACAGCAGCAGCTATATTCGGTTTGATCGCTGATCTACCCTCTCACGTGTTATTGTTGAGATGTTCTGTCAACCGTCCTAGCTGAAACTCGCTACCCGCCCAAATCATGAAAATATCGTCTATGTACCGTCCCCAGTAAATGATATGTTCTATTAGTTCTGATGGACAGGTCGACCAAAAGTGTTTCTGTACAAATTTGCCCATGTAAAGGTTGGCATAGGATGCTGAAAATGTTGACCCCATCGCGACACGCATTGCTTGTCTGAACCAGACTCCTTGATGGAGGAAGACATTGTTCTCTAAGACAAGACGTGTCAGGTCTGTTAGCATTTCTGTATGTTCGTCCAAGGTAGTGTCTCTTTGGGACAGGGTGTCTTTCAATGCCTGAAACTAGTGAGAATTCCCTTGTCCATTCAATGCCTTCCAATTTATTAAGAAGGTCGCCAGTATCTGTGAGGTAAGATGGAAGATTGTGAACTAAAGGTTGTAGGAAAACATCCACAAACTCATATATGTGCTTTGTTGATAAACCAATGTCCGAAATGATAGGCCTGCCTGGTGGAAAATGTCCTGGTTTTTGTATTTTAGGCAGTATATAGAGACAGGGTGCCCTAGGTGATGGAGTAAACAAGTACTTAAACTCTACATCCATGATAAGGCCCTGTTGCCTCCAAAATGTACATTTCTGCTCACTGTTTCTAGTAATCTCATTGATAGGGTTGTTATGGAGTTTGATGTAATCCTTCCCATCCCTAAGTTGTCTTTCTATTTCTTGTATGAACTCAATATCTTTCATAATCACTATATCTTGGGTATGCAGGCGCTGAGAATGTGTGTGTTCCCTAGCCCTGCCTATGGCAGGGTAATTAATTGAAAAGCCAGGTATTCAGCAGCTTTGGAAGTGCAGGAAGAGAGGAGAGGCCTCTGATGTGGAATGGATGTCCGTTCCATTCTTTGGGAGTGATGTAAGAGAGGTCCCATCATCTTGACCTGGTTCTGTTTACGCATGGATGTGTATGAGTAGGAGTCCGGCAGAGCTGAGGTGTCTGGGTTGTTGGTGGAAGGTGATATTCCTGTTACGGTACAGAAGGCCTAATTTGTTTTGTGCCTTGAATGTGTGTGTGAGGAGTTTGAAATGAACAGGTTTGTGTGTCGGGAGCCACTGGAATTTCCTGAGGTCTGTTGTGATGTGAATCCTGTGTGTGTGGTGGATGAGTCTGGCTAGGCTCTACAAAATGTTAAGGGAAAAAAGCGAAAGCTCAAAACCGATGATCAAGGCATATAACAAAGGGTTATGTGAGATAGGCATGCAACAATATTTGTTTTGGATACCAAATTTACAACATGGATTCTATCTCACCAGATTAAAATTGGGTACTCTCCATTTTTAAATAGCTTTCCCTGATGTGGGCAAATGGAATATAAAACTACCAAGTTGCCCTTGCGATGGAAAGTTGCATTAGTAAACCCTACAGTCTATACTTTTCTACAATTTTATAAGGACATCAGGAAGAGTATCTTAAGCCCCCTTTTTCATAGTGGAAAATTATATTTTTATAAAGCTGCATTTAATTTTATTTTTAACCTGGAAAATGAGAGAGTATGCTATGCTTTGGTTTCCTATGTACAATTAGCGATTAAAAGAAGGAAGGTTAATTTACATCGCGAGAACTTAGTCTATAAAACTACATAGGATCTATACTCCTAGGTTGACCTTTACGTTGCTATGTCTTATTTTACTCTTGGGCTGGAGTACATACATTATATGTTGTTATTTACATGCACTACATCACTTTTTACTGTTTTTTACTAAAGCTATTTTATTAAATTTTGTATACATTTTATCTGGATTTTTAATTCTAAACTGTGGTACTGATAAACTGATGTATTATGTTTGATATATTTTAGAATGCTTTCATGGTTGTATTTTAATTGAATAACGCTGATTTAATTGAATTGACTCTGGCTGCTGAGTTCTGGATGGTTTGCATTCTGGTTGATTCTTTCCGAGAAGAGAATGATGGGTTCTGGGAAATGGCAGGAATGCTTCTTCTTGACAATGATCTTATGCTGGTTTTCAGGGATGACTTCTCTGAAGAAAGACCAAGTGGCTTTAGAATTCTGTATTGTTCTGCTGTGTCCTGAACTTTTAGAGGATGTGTGAAACACATTTCTATCTTTTGTCATCTTCTCTGCAAGGAAGGCAGATAACTCACAGCTTTTCTTTGGAAATATTGTAGACCACATCTGGCAGGCAGGAGAGTGGAGAGTTTCAGTAGCTTATTTGGTCAGTTCTTAGCTTGGACAGTCGCCTTTCTCTTATTGGTAGTTTAGCATGGTTCTCTGTAGTTGTCTTTCAGTTTGTAGATGCACCACGAAGGCATGTAAAGGATCTGGACTGATCTTTCAAGGTCCAGTGTTCTGATCTGTATTTTACGTTTTTCCCTGGCTATCATTTTTTTATCATGTTTTAAGATAACTGTTTTGGGCTTGTTGACCTGGTCTATGAGTAAGGAGTTACTCAGTTCTATATAGGGGAACTGAGTGGGCGTGTGGTGAGTGGGTTGAGGAGAGAGAAATGAGACTGATGATGAGAGGCACTCTGATTTTAGATCTAATTGATAAAAGTGAGTTAATATAGGAGACAAGAATAATAATTGCTTAAGAGGGTAGATGTTCTTCTAGGAGAATGGGTCATAAATTGAAGATTATATATTCAGTAATAATGTCTGTAGTTTGGATAACAATCTTGTGTTATTAAACATAGAACGTGATAGACTGGCTCTGATGAGTGTGGAGAGGGACACAGCAAGTGTTTAGTCATAATGATTTTCATTGTTGCAGGTGATATTCAAATCCTCCTATATTTGCAGTCTCAAGAGTGGTACTGTGTACACAAGGGATAAGATCAGATTTGAAGCTACCAATGCTTGTACTGTAATATTAGTGCACAATTAGTCTTTTCAGCATTCTCGCAATAACATATGTGTAAGTGTTTGACCACATTTTGAAGTGATTGGGAGGAATAAAGGACTTAGAATTTTTCATGGCCTGCTTTCAGAATACAATTGGAAGTGGATAACAATTTGGCATGTGTCATTTATAAAGGAAAGAGATGAGGTGGTCTAGGTGAAATGACTACTCTTGTAAGCTGACAGTATTTTGCCCACTTCAAGATGACGGTTTTGTTGTTCAAAAAGGAGAATAATGTGTTTCTTTCACATTACGAATGAAAGGTATGGCCATTGTCCCCAGTTGTCAGAGAGGACTTCCAGCCATTCATTGAGGCCGCACCAGGGGTAACTGCCGTAGCAGGCAGGATCACCACATGCTTAGTGCGGGGGAGAAGTTGTAGGGCAGAGCTCATCACAATTCTAAATACTCAGAACCAATGACGAGCCAAGATTGAGCGTGGAAGCACGAATACTCATGAAATCTCAGTCCATTGCTGCAAAAGTGCAGGGATCACCAAGTCATGCACATGGTGGAGAAAATCAATCAATCAATCAATCATAGACATTTATAACGCGCACTACTCACCCGGAGGGTCTCAAGGCGCTTGGGGGGGGGGGGGGGGGGTCCGCTATTGCTCGAACAGCCAGGTCTTGAGCTTCTTCCTGAAGGAGAGGTGGTCTTGGGTCAGTAGTAGGTCGGTCGGGAGGGAGTTCCAGGTCTTGGCGGCCAGGTGGGAGAAGGACCTTCCTCCTGTTGTCACTCTTCGGATGCGGGGGACGGCGGCGAGGGCGTGACTGGTCGATCGGAGATGGCGTTTGGGAGCGTAGAAGTTGAGGCGGCTGTTGAGGTACGTCGGGCCTTGGTTGTGTAGGGCTTTGTGTGCGTGGGTGAGGAGCCGGAAGGTAATTCTCTTTTTGACTGGGAGCCAGTGCAGGTCTCTCAGGTGTCCGGAGATGTGGCTGTGTCTGGGGATGTCGAGGATGAGTCTCGCTGAGGCGTTCTGGATCCGCTGGAGTCTCTTCTGGAGCTTGGCGGTGGTTCCGGCGTAGAGGGCATTGCCGTAGTCCAGTCGGCTGGTGACGAGGGCCTGGGTGACCGTCTTCCTGGTCTCGGTGGGAATCCACCGGAAGATCTTGCGTAGCATGCGCAGGATGTTGAAACAGGACGAGGAGACGGCGTTGACTTGTCTGGTCATGGAGAGGGAGGAGTCCAGGATGAAGCCCAGGTTGCGTGCGTGGTCTGTCGGTTTGGGTGCGTTGCCCAGGGCGGGGGGCCACCAGGAGTCGTCCCAGGCGGAGGGTGAGGAGCCCAGGATGAGGACTTCCGTCTTGTCTGAGTTCAGTTTTAGGCGGCTGGTCGTCATCCACTCGGCCACGTCTTTCATCCCTTCGTGTAGGTTGGCTTTGGCGGTGGCGGGCCGTTGGTCAGGGAGAGGATCAGCTGGGTGTTGTCGGCGTAGGAGATGATGTTCAGGTTGTGTTGGCGTGCGATGGCCACAAGGGGGCTCATGTAGACATTGAAGAGGGTGGGGCTGAGCGAGGAGCCTTGAGGGACGCCGCAGATGACTTCCATGGCTGCAGATCTGAACGGGGTAGGCGAACTCTCTGTGTCCTTCCGACGAGGAAGGAGATGATCCATTCCAGTGCCTTCTCCTGGATTCCGACGTTGCTGAGGCGCTGCACTAGGGTGCGGTGGCAGACAGTGTCGAATGCCGCAGAGAGGTCTAGGAGGATGAGGGCTGCTGTTTCTCCGTTGTCGAGCAGGGCTCGGATGTCATCGGTGGCTGCGATCAGGGCGGTCTCGGTGCTGTGGTTGGCCCGGAAGCCAGACTGTGAGGGGTCGAGGGATCCATTCGTCTCGAGGAAGGTGGCCAGCTGCTTGTTGACGGTCTTCTCGATGACTTTGGCTGGAAACGGGAGGAGCGAGATGGGGCGGTAGTTCTTGAGTTCGGTGGGGTCTGCTGTTGGTTTCTTTAGTAGAGCGCTGAGTTCGGCGTGCTTCCAGCTCTCTGGGAAGGAGGCGGTGTCGAAGGAGGTGTTGATGATGTCCCGCAGGTGGGGTGCGATGAAAGCGTCGGCCTTGTTGAAGATGTGGTGAGGGCAGGGGTCGGTTGGAGCTCCGGAGTGGATGGAGTTCATCATGCGGATGGTGTCTTCGAGGTTAATCAATGTCCAGGCGCTGAGGGTGGTATTGGGGGGCGATGGTGTGGTCGTGGGGAGCGTTGGTTGAGTGCTGAAGCTGTTGTGTATGTCAGCGATCTTGTGGAAGTAGGCGGCGAGGGAGTTGCAGAGGTCCTGCGATGGGGTGATGTCGTTGGTTCCGGCGTTGGGGTTGGAGAGCTCTTTCACGATGTTGAAGAGTTCCTTGCTGTTGTGTGCGTTGTTGTCCAGCCACTCCTTGGTTATGTGTCTCTCCTCCTGCACCATGGCTAGAGAGAGGGGTGCAAAGGTTAACTTTAAGGTTTGTGCTCATGCACATCATGAGCAGGCGGTCTAGTGTGTGTACATGGATTAGGAGCCAATGGGCGCTATGCAAGAGTGGGCTCTTTCATTTCATAAATCTTTATTCGAATTCATAAAAGCACATACACAAATTGACAGTATTATTATAAAATCCATATAAAAATATTTAAGTCATGTAGGCATCAGACAAATGTTACAAGTTATTAAACAGAGAAAAGTCAAGGACTATCCATCGTTTTACGTGCTCGGACAGCGATTCTCAGAAAAGTGCTATACCGACAAATTATTTCTTCATTGTCCAGGGAAAGCAGCAGTTGATAAGATTCCCCCATGGTAATTGGTCTATGTTTTTTAAAAAGGGGGATTAAAAACCATTTTACATATTTAAGTAATATTTACAAATGAAGAAAAAGTGCAGATCAGTTTGTGCACTCACCCCGTCACAGGGCCATCTTATATTATCGGGGGAGGGCCGATAGCCCAAAGGAAAGTTTAACAAGAATCTTGGAGTTCCTGCCCTCAATCGAAACAAAAGACTTCTTTCCCAGTTTATCATTGGCAGGGTAAGGTATAGTAATAGAGGATACCTTTATGATTCCCTGCCGATGTAGGTAAGGACTGTGGTTTTCTTAGATTCTTCCCTGGCCCGGTCTGTGTTGTAAAGTGCGTAGAGTGCTTTCTTCAGATCATTCTTGTGTACAAAATTAGTTTTGTTTGGGTCTAAGAAAATGCTACCTTTATCAATGCTACACAAACTTTTGTAGACCCCCGAGAGCCAAGGAATCTCCATTCCTCTTTCACACTTAAGACAGTCAGTTATAATTTCTTGGGTCAGGGTAGCTGATTCATTCCTCCAAACTGAGTGCCAAAATGGCGCCGGTCGGGCGCTAATAAAATCACATATAAAATGTAAATTTAATTCCTTATGGCACATGTATTGGGAGGTGGAAATTAGTGCTCCCAGCAGCTTTCTACAGAACCGATTTTCTTCCTGCTGGATGCACCGAATCTTCGCCAGACCCCATATCCTTAAAATTGCTTCAATGGCACCTATTTTCTTTGGGCGGGGGAGGCTTAAAAAAGAATTGATGGCCTTTGAGAATTTGCTCGTGGAGTGGGTCAAATGCCCAGTCCACGAGCCATTCGCAGCAAAGACCATCCCCAAATATGGAAAGTCGTAGGTGGAAGTAAGTCTGTCGTTCCCTACCAGTATGGAATTAAGCTGACGTTTCCCTGGTCCGCATGGCATAATAAATGACTTTTTAAAATTCACGCGTAAGTCCAGCCTATCCATGTATTCTGCAAAACTTTTGACTAGAGTGCGCACAGAGTTCGGGGTGCGGCCCATTAGGACCTCATCGTCAGCGTACAGAAGTACAGGCAACAATTTACCATCAATTATAGGAACATCTGGAGTTGACTGTTTCAGATGATTACTCAGTCCATTGATATAAATAATAAAGAGCAGGGGTGCTAAAACGCACCCCTGTCTAACTCCCCTTCCTACCTTAATTGGGCTTTTCACTTATGGTGGCAGAAGAGGCAACAATAGAATTATATCTGCAAATATTGCCTTTGACTGACATACCCTGGGTTTTCTATTGGTTTTTGTACATCAAAGAGCATCAACCATCCATGTTCTTACTTCAAACATTACTGTCAGTGCTCCACAGCCACATTTATTGGTTGCTTGTTGCATTGAACAAGAAAGATTATAAACATAACATGCAGGTGTAGTAAAACATAACATACTGAGTACGATTGCAGTCCAGATGCTGACAGATTCGTAGATGCTGACTGATGCGTAGTTTAAAAGTTGTTTGGTCATAAATATAACTTATTCAATACCTAATTTAGTTGACTTACTGCATGTAACCTCGCCACACAATCATAATATTATATCAAGAAGAATTGTATCCTACAACTAAGTAAAATAAATTATGGAAGTCGTGCATGTCGCACTTCGGTGATCTGTAAGGGCAACCTGGAGATATTGGCCAGGTTTTAGCAAGAAATATCTTAGCAGTTACTACTGGCTCTCTAGCCATTCCAATCCGGCTCCATTTCTGCGCATACCCCTTAAGGGCATTGCTATTAATACTGTATTCTGGAATCATGATGTAGTGCATTGTCTCTCCAACCCTTGTAATCAGGCTCAATTTCAGTGCAGATGCCTTAAAGGCATTGCTGTTTCAACAGATTTCTGGAATTGTAATGTGGTGCATTGTCACCTGTCAGTCTTTCATAGCCACATGACTAATGTTTATTTGACATATTTGCTGGTGGGGTGTTTGAACTGGTGTTACAACCCCAGTGTTAATATGTCAATGTCACCAGGGTTTTCTAGGATATCAACGTTATCCTTTAATTCCAACAAGCTCCAGACTTGGCTTATCTGACCCCTTGTGTTTTTTTCATAGCATACTAGAGAAAATCATATATGTTTACCTTCATTTCATTTGTAACTCTCTGTATACAGTTGGGTTCAGTTAGGCAACATATGTTGTGTGGCTAGGGGCTTTCTCACTCTCTAATTAGTATTTACATGTATCTACTAAAAGAGTTTCTTTCTGAGCTCAGCATCACTGAATAGATGTATCACGTATCACCCATCTCTACTTAAAACTCACTGAAATCTCAGTTACTTTGCAATGCACTAAGGAGAGTCATAGCACTCATTGTAGACACATTTTCCAGAATCGGTGTCTAAGCCTGACCATATCTAAATCAACACTTATGCCGATCAAAGGCACCGTACATCCAACATTTTAGCTGTACAATTTGGATGGATTTATATTGACAAACATCGATGGAATGTGCAGAAAATACACAGTTGTGAGTTTTCCATCCATAGAAAGTTCTCCAGGGCCTCGTGAGGGGTAACACCAATATGCACTGCAATATAAGGCATTGATCCAAATTGCAAAAGTTACAGTTACAACTTTTTCCAAGAAACATTGGCAAAGCCAAATAGGTCTCTCCTACGCGAGAGCCATTGGCTTTGTCAATGTTTTTATTCATGTTATACATCAGCACAGTTGTTCAGCCCCCCAGAGGCCTCAGCATGGGCAGAAGAAGCCCCTCCAGACCCACCTTGTGCCTTCAATCTTCTTTCCTCGAGGCCCTGAAGTCTGATCTTCTTCCTGTCCTTCAGGGTCCTGCCAGAGAAGCCTTGACATATTACACACTCCTCTGGAATATGTGAGGAAGGAAGGCAGAGGATACACACCTCATGGGGATCCGACTTGGCCTTCTTCCTGGAGCACTCCGGGCATTTATCGAATAATGCAGGCATATTCGACAAAAAACAGAGTGCCAGAACCAAGGAGAAAGGCACCAAAGTACAATAAAGCACTTAACTTGAGAAAAGCAGTGAAAAAATCACCAAGAAACCCTTAAAAAGAGAGAGCTCAATGCTCCAGGGTCCAGCTTGGAGGAGCCGGAAAAAAGAACTGAAAGTAAAAGGGACCTGCAGTGCATTCTGGGATACTGTGAAGTTCTGGAAAGTTCTCTTAAAGGCACAGTATCCTATTTTGAGCCACATAATGGCAGCCTATGGGGATTGTCTGTCCATGTCCTCCGCTTTATCATTCCAGAGGGTTTTTGCTGCTAAGGCAAGGGAAATCTGGACAGGCTTTGCTGTTAGTGGATTTTTGGTGGAATTTCTAGTTGAAGTACTGGACAGTGTAGCCTGTTTATAGGCTGCATTATATGTCTTTAAATTCTCTCTTAAGTGTCTGTGCAGTTCTGCATTTTTTCGACACTTTAAAAGATTATTTTTGATTGCTCCGGGGTCCACGCACATGGGCGGGACTATTCACTAGATTATGACTATAACAGAGATACCCCTACTATAGAACTGGAGTTACAGGACAGAAACTACTCCTTGTTCAGCATGGCTAAAAGTAAGAAAAACATTGATATTACAGGGCCTGCGCTTTTTTTATTGTTGGTGTAAGGGAAGACAGGAAAGGAGGCAGCACGAGGAAGGTGGGGAGGCAAGATGAATAATGAAATGTGTGGGGGAGTGCTATTGTGCAGCCAGAGTTGGCCATGTCATAGAACTTTTTCCCCAACGTTTAGCTATGATACCAAGTGGGCGCACTGCTGTACAAATTGGCTAGTGATTGTGGCTTCAAAAATATAATCCAACTTCTATTATGTGGCCTCAACCGGTTTTGGGGAATTTGGCTTTTGTTGATATTTAAAGGTTGCTTCAGAATACCCTGAGCAAATGTAGGCGCTGAGCTAGGGGACACTGCTTGAAGTGGGCAGAGGGAAGGTCAGCACTCACCATCTAGTGATTTTTGTCTTGTGGTTGGTCCGCCTCTTGAGTCACAGGATATTCTGCGCCAGCAACACACCTCCTTGTAGCAGGATGCATGCACCTCACCAGCTAGAGCACCAAGGTGTGCCACTCATCCCCACACCATGCTCCATCCTGCACACGCTGTCGTCTGTGATGCACCTCTGCCCTTGGCCGGGTCAACGTCACGGTGCAGCGAGGGCAGCCTGCTGTGGGTCACAGGCTAGATGGTCATGGCTAACCCTGCTCTAAATGTGCTCTGCAAGCACCGGCACCTGTCATGATAAGTTATGGATTAAATTGTTCACCGAGGGCTTGACTTTCATCAGAGTGCATGAGAACATTGGAAAGGATCCGTCATTTATTAGCGGCGAGTTCTTTAGAATTAATCAGAGATTTGGGGAATTTAGCTAAGACACAGTTTATATCCCCAATTGTTATTATTAATTTCAGAGTGATGAAACACTGCAATGAGCTGAGAGGTGATATTATTTAAGTCTTTACAAGTAATTTAATAATACTTGTATGTTTACATTTTTTAAAACTAAATATGTACTATTAAACGTTTATATAAATTGAACTAATGTTTTTCTTCTTCAAAATTGGATTGCTGTGTAATTTTTCCTGTATTTTATTCAGAAATATTGTTCTTATATATGGTGCACTGCTACGCTGTCAACGATCTACCAGCTCATAATAGGAAACTACAGCCAGGCCTTCTGTTTTGTCTCTCATAGATGTATTTATTTATTTATTTATTCTGTGATTAAAGGCAAATACTTTGTTTTCTGCACTATTTCTCAGCAAGAGCATAGAAAATAGATAATAGCCCTGAGTATAGATCATATGCCATAGGGCCTGGGCAGTCAGTGACAGCGAAATCCGCATTCTGTAATTCCCTCCATTTTAAAATTAAAAAGAGGAACATTTTGGGACAACTAAAAACTAAATCAAACAACTGGAGGGAAGATGGAGAGGAAATACCTGAATCCAGGTTGAGCAATGGTAGAATAATAATGAAGACATTATTCCTTACTTGGTCGAGGCTCCATCGAAGAGACAAACTCAAAAAGAGAGAAAGTGACGCTGGCATACATTGATCAATGAGAAGTAAGGAAATTAGAGTGACGATGAAGCTGACCAATGGTAAATAATGCTCTTGCTCTAAGCTCTTTTAAGCTCTTTTTTTGTAAGTAACAAGAGATCTTAAAAGCATCATCGTGTCTGCTACACCATGCGAGACTTAAAAACAAATATTCATCTAACAAGTAATGTGCTGCATTTTCCCTATCCTAACAAGTAATCTTCAGCATTGTTGACTATCCCCAGAATGCATTGGGACATTGGGAAAAGGTGCAGGAAAACTCAGTAGTAGACTAAGTTTCCTAATGTTAGTTCTCTTTCAAATACAGTGAATTAAATCATACAAAAAGACTTGCAAACCTCTCTTGTGCAGTAAGTCAGAATCTAACAGAACCACAGTACTATAAAATTTAACTAGAGCTGGGAACAAGGAAAAACTAGGAGGATTCAAGTTACAGGAGAACACTGCTCATTTACCACCTTAGGTCTACAGAATTAATGATCTTGTGGACCGTCTCAAGCTGGGTGAATACTTGCAGAGAATCATCCATCACCAGCAGTACGGAATCGCAGGTCCCCGGGCCTATTGCACCTATCAACAATCTAGAAACTTGGGTGCCCTTGGATAAAAACTCATTCAGGCGGATTTTGGAGAGCCTTAGATCTGGTTCTCCCAAGGACCTTATCCTCATCACTGTGCTTCAGAAAGTAGAACAGTCCTTCCTGTTGCTAATTATGGAGTAGCTCAATGCTTCCTTAAAGGAAGCAACGGTTCCATCTGCATGGAAGCACACAATGGTTCTCGCACTTTTAAAGAAGGCTAATGCCGACCCTGTGCAACTGTCCAATTTCCGGCCCATGTCCTTGCTTCTGGCCTCTACCAAAACGTTGGGAAAATATATTAATTGTCAATTGATGTCATTTGTTGAATCCCAAATTCTTTGCACTTCTCACAGTCTGGTTTTAGACCAGGCTTCTCAACTGAAACCACTTTGCTCTGAGTCACAGAAACGTTGCATAACTGTGTTGACATTGGGGATACTGTGGCTCTTATACTCTGGGATTTAAGTACCGCTTTTGACACGGTTTCCCATGCAGTGTTCTTGCATGCTCTGCAAGCATTGGGAGTGACTGGTCCTACACTCAACTGGCTTGCTGACTTTCTAACTATCTGAAAGAAACAGGTTAGTGTTAGATTCCTTACCTTAGAATATCCCCAGGTGTCAGACTGGATCCGGAAAGTTTTGCGTAGCAGTACCCCTGCGCGTCGGTAGGCGTTGTCTGCGGCTCCACGTCCGTCGTCGGCGTTGTTGTCGCCCGGATGACGTCGTCGAAGTACTTAGACGCCACCCTGGCGCGCTGACGTCAGTTCTTCTTTTTTCCGCGCCAGCAAGCGCAGATCCGGGAAGAGAAGTACTCCTAGTGAACTTTTTACTAACTTTTTCGATCTCTTTTGGATCTTCTCGAGTCGATTCTTGACTCCGGTGCCGATAGGAATGCCCGGGTTCAAACCCTGCGACGACTGTAACCGCATGATGTCGGTTACCGACCCCCACCATCTGTGCCTTTACTGCCTCGGGCCGACCATGATGACAAGTCGTGCCCCGACTGCCGGGCCTTGACGTCGAAGTCTAGGCGGAAGCGGTCCCGTAAGCGCCTCGAGATCCTGCAGTCGGCCCACGCCGCTCGAGGTCCCGGTCCAGGAGGAGGTCGAGGGACCGGTCATGGGGCCACAGTCATCACAGCTCGGCGAGTCAACACCACTCGTCGGGCTCCAAGTCCTCAGGTAAGTCGAGGCACAAGAAGTCGAAGAATCGACATCGCTCTTCTGACTCCCCCCGACGCTCGTGCGAGGCGGCTGGGGGTTCGGGCGACACTGCCCACGCGGCTCCACCGGAGCCGCAAGAGCCGTGTCCAGCTCCACACCTGCCGGTCCCTAGGCTGCATGCGACGCCGGAGGAGATCAGCGCCTTCTTCATGGCCATAAGGTTGTGCTTCCCTCCGTAAGGCCTGGATCCGTGATGCCGCCGGTCGACCTTACGACCCCTCCGCCGGCGCCGTCACCAAGGATGTCGCCCCCGACGCCGTCCCTGGACGACGTCCTCACCGATCCCCACCCTGGTCCGGATCTGGAGTCGGACCGGCGCCGTCTTTGACGCCGATTGGTGAGCCCTTCACCGATGCCCCGGCTCCATCATTTATTCCTGACTTTCAGGAGATGGATGACTAGGGGGATTGGGAAGGGTCTGAGGACCCTCTGGCTCTGCAGTGCCAGTTGAGCCAGGACTAGGCAGACGAACTGGGAGAGGCCAGTGGTCTGGACACTGCGCCAGACTCTGGATTTATTTCCCCTCCTACCGTGGCTACGGAGGAGGGGGCTGCTTACAGTGTGGTGTTGACTAGGGCAGCCAAGGCCTTGTCTCTTGAGCTCCCAGTCGAGGCCGTGAGGACTAACCTCCTCACTGAGGTGCTCAAACCGCAGGAAAGCTCCTCGGAGCCTCTCCTGCCATTCAACCAAGCCCTCACTGATGTTCTGTTGGGTACCTGGTCCAAGCCCTCTACAGGCCACCCTGTAGATCGGAACGTGGCCCGACACCACTGCCCGGCTCCGGGCGACCCCAGTTTCCTGTCCGTTCACCCCACCCCTGAGATCCTGGTGATCCAGGCCTCAACCTCCCAGGCCGCATTCCCGACCGTCCCTCCGGATCGGGAATCCAAAAGGTACGATCAGTTTGGCAAGAAACTGTTCTCACTGAGTTTGGGGTTGCGGTCTGTCAACAACGCCTGCCTTTTGGGCCATTACTCCCACTCTCTGTGGGATACGGTTGCGGAAGTGCTACCGCAGTGCCCGGCGGAGGTCCAGGCAAAGCTTATCCAAGCCCTTGCAGAGGGAAGGGATGCAGCATGCTATTCCATTCGGTGTGGACTCGATACCACGGACTCGCTAGGCAGGGCGATTGCAACGATGTTGGCAGTTCGCCGCCACGCCTGGCTGAGGTCTGCCAACTTTTCGGGCGATGTCCAAGCCTCCCTTATGGACATACCCTTTGATGGACGTCTCCTCTTTGGCGACAAGGCGGACAGTGCGCTGGAGCGTTTCAAGGACCCCAGGGCTACGGCCAAGTCCTTGGGCCTCAGCGAACGCCAGCAAACTTCCGCCTTTTTTCCCCTTTGTGACCAAGGAAGGGGCGCCCCCTCACTTCCAGCTAGCCACAGGCCGCAAAACCAACCTCAACGCGGTCGCGGACGTGGTAACAGCCGTGGCGGTGCCGGGGGACACCGGCAAGGTCAGTCCACACCCGCAGCATCTGCCTCAAAATCCTCCTAGTCCGATTTTTCAGGCCCATTCGACGCCAATGGGGGGCAGTGTTCGCCATCACCTCCTTCACTGGTGCTCCATCATATCGGACAGATTGGTGGTGCCAATCGTCCGAAGGGGCTACTCCCTCCCCTTCGAGGCGACCCCTCCAGCCATGCCACCAGAGTACCACCTCATGTCGGGGGATCACTTGCGACTTCTCCAAGAGGAAGTTACGGCCCTCTTGGCCAAGGGGGCCATCGAGCACGTTCCTGGTTGCTATTCCCACTACTTTCTGGTACCCAAGAAGGGCAAAGGAGACCTACGCCCTATCTTGGACCTATGGAGCGTCAACTGCTTCCTCCGAAAGGAGACGTTCAAGATGCTGACTTTGGCTCAGGTCCTAGCTGCCCTGGACCCAGAAGACTGGATGGTAGCGTTGGATTTGCAGGACGAATATTTCCACATCCCCGTCCTGCCGGCCCACCGCCGTTACCTGCGGTTCACGGTAGGCCACGAGCACTTTCAGTTTACCATGCTCCCCTTCGGCCTTACCAGCGCCCCACGGGTGTTCACGAAATTGATGGCGGTGGTCGCAGCTCATCTGCGCAGATTAGGGGTTTCAGTCTTCCCCTATCTCGACGATTGGTTGTTAAAGGCGGGCTATCCCCAGTCAGTTGTCTCCCACCTCCAGACTACGGCCGACGTCCTGCACTCGCTGGGGTTCTCCATCAACGTGCCGAAGTCACACCTGTGCCCCTCTCAAAAGCTCCTTTTCATCGGAGTCGGACTCAGCGCAGTTTCGGGTTTATCCCCTCGAACAGCGTGTTTGGGATATTCAGGCACTGATTCCGATCTTTCAGCCTTTATCCAGAGTCTTGGTCAGATTGACACTGCGGCTTCTGGGGCTGATGGCCTCCTGCATCCTTCTGGTGCATCACGCCAGGTGGCGGATGCAGGCTCTGCAGTGGGACCTGAAGTTTCAGTGGGCACAGCATCAGGGCAATCAGTCCGACCACGTCCGGATCTCAGCGGGCACTGCAAGACAGTTGCAGTGGTGGCTCAAGAACCGCGATTTGGTAAGCGGCAGATCTCTCTGCCGACAACAACCGGAGCACGTAGTGGTGACGGGTGCGTCCCTCCTGGGATGGGGGGGCCACATGGGGGAGAGGGAGATCAAAGGCCTCTGGTCTCCGGCGGAGTCCCGGCTCCACATCAACCTTCTGGAGCTGCGGGCGATCCGGCTTGCACTGAAGGCATTCCTTCCCTCTGTCCGGGGAAGTGTGGTGCAGGTGTTCACGGACAACACCACCGCCATGTGGTACTGCAACAAACAAAGCATTGTGGAGTTGTGGACCCTTTGTCAGGAGGCTCTGCGCCTCTGGACATGACTGGAACACCAGGGCATCACCCTGGTGGTTCAACACCTGGCAGGTTTCCTGAACGCCAGGGCGGACGAACTCAGCCTCCGGTGCATGATGGATCACGAATGTCGTCTGAACTCTGACGTGGCGCAAGGCCTCTTTCAGCAGTGGGGAGAGCCTTGTTTAAATCTATTCGCCACCGAAGAGAACGCGCAATGTCATCAGTTCTGCGCGTTGGAATTTCCAAGGCGGCACTCGCTCTGAGACGCTTTTCGTTGCGAGTGGAGCTGCGGTCTGTTGTACGCCATTCCGCCTATACCACTTCTACCCAGATTGCTGAAGAGGATCAGGCGCGACCGGGCCCAAGTCATCCTTGTGGCTCCGGACTGGGCACGAAGGTTTTGGTATCCAGAGCTACTCAGCACGTCAGTCGATCCCCTGATTCGTCTGCCTCTTCAGGAGGACCTTCTGTCGCAGCAGCAGGGGACGGTCCTCCACCCGAACCTGTCTAGCCTCCACCTCAATGCGTGAAGATTGAGCGGTGGCAGTTGAGGCCATTTGACTTGCCTCCTGAAGTCTGTGATGTGATTCTGGCAGTCAGGCGCCCCTCCACAAAATCGGTACATGCCTGCAGGTGGAACAAATTTGTGGCATGGTGTACAGCAAAGGCTGTGGATCCTCTCTCTGCCCCCCTTTCAGAGGTTCTCCTCTCCTTCTTTCTCTTGCCCAGCAGGGCTCTGCTCTGGGAACTCTTAAGGGCTACCTCTCTGCTATTTCTGCCTTCTTTAGGCTTCCTGGTCAGCCTTCTCTTTTCAAGTCCCCTGTTGTAAATAGATTCTTGAAGGGCATCACGCACATGTTTTCTCCTGTTCCTTTTGTGATGCCTCATTGGGACTTGAACTTTGTTCTAACCTATCTGATGTGCGCTCCTTTCGAGCCACTTCACAATTGCCCTCTTCGTCTTCTGACTCCTAAGACTGCATTCCTGGTTGCCATCACCTCTGCCAGGAGAGTGAGTGAGCTCCAGGCTCTATCTTCTAAGCCTCCTTTCCTTTCTGTCCATCCGGACAAAGTTGTTTTAAGAACGCGTCCTTCTTTCCTGCCCAAGGTGGTTACGGCCTTTCACATCTGGCAGTCCATCACCTTGCCCACCTTCTTTCCGCCTCCATATCCCTCAAAAGAGGAAGAGAGGCTCCACCGTCTGGACCCAAAACGTGCGCTCTCCTTCTACCTTGATCGCACACGCCAGTTCCGGGTGGACGACCAGCTCCTTGTTGGTTACGTGGGTGCGAAGAAGGGTTGGGCGGTGCACAAACGGACCATCTCTCGGTGGGTCGTGTTGTGCATAAAGGTCTGTTACTCCTTGGCTAGAAAGGAGCCCCCTGTTGGGCTGAGGGCCCATTCCACTTGGGCCACGGCGGCTGCTACTGCCCTGCGTCGGGGAGTCCCCTTGCAGGACATCTGTCAGGGCCTCGCTGCACATGTTTGCTAGACACTACTGCCTGGACAGCCAAGTCCGGAGAGATGGCTTTTTCGGCTGTTCCGTTCTCCAGGACTTGCTGGTGTGATCTTGGTTCGCAGACCCACCACCGGGGTTTGTATTGCTGGGGTATCTATTCTAAGGTAAGGAATCTAACACTAACCTGTTTCTTTCAGATGCACAAGTTACTTACCTTCGGTAACGATATATCTGTAAGAAACAGTAGTTAGTGTTATATTCCTTACCGCCCCACCCATCCTCCCCGTTCTGCGAACCGTTATCTAGGGTTACGGTCATCCGCTTCAGGGCCCTAGTTTCATGGCACCATTGTCGGTCTCTGTCATGGCTCTGCATTCCTGGTGCGGAAAGCGATGCACAAGAACTGACGTCAGCGCGCGAGGGTGGCATCTAAGTACTCCGACGTCATCCTGGCGACCACGACGCCGACAACTGATGCGGAGCCGCAGACGACGCCTACCGACGCGCAGGGGTACTGCTACGCAAAACTTTCCGGATCCAGTCTGACGCCTGGGGATATTCTAAGGTAAGGAATCTAACACTAACTACTGTTTCTTACAGATATATAGTTACCGAAGGTAAGTAACTTGTGCTCCAGGTCTTTTCTCCCTTGGCCAGTTCCAATACTCATTCCTCACCTTATGGGGTTCCTCAAGTTCAATTCTTAGCCCTTTATTATTTAACATTTATGTCAGGACACTGGCGACGATTGCCGAAGATGCTGAGTTGTCTCTTTTCTACTATGCCGATGACACCCAGATTGTTTTCTCCCTTTCTGATGAAAGGGCGTGTAAATCGTCATCCCTTCAGTCTGGGTTGAGAAATATAGCAAGCTGGTTGCAAGTCAACCTGCTTAAACTCAATGGTGAAAAGACGGAGGTGCTGATCCTGGGCAAGACCAAAGACCTGTGGGGACCGCAATAGTGGCCACCGGAAATGGGCACTCTCCCCCAGCCTAATCATCAGGTTCGGAATTTAGGTGTCATAATTGACGAACAGTTATCAATGAAGCAACAAGCGGTGACAGTGTCTTCGACTTGCTTCACTATCCTTAGATGGCTCAGGAAAATCCTCTGGATGCTGCATTTGTCCACTAAACGAACCGTGGTCCAGGCTCTTGTCACCTCTAGACTGGACTACAGCAACATTCTATACTTGGGAGCCAACAAGAATGTGCTTCGTAAACTGTAGATGGTGCAGAATGCGACCGCAAGTTGCTTTGTAAGGTTCCTAAAACAGTGTCCATCTCAGGCTCTCTTTGGGATCTTCATTGGCTCCGGGTAGAGAACCGTATTAAATTTAAAGCCCTGAGCTATATGTTCAAAATCAAATTTGGTAAGGCACCCCAATATCTGAATGCCTTAGTTCACCCTAATCTTCCACCACTTCTTTGACGTTCCGCCACTCGGGGTAAATTCACGGTGCCTAGGACCAGATAGTCATGAATGGGCGGTCAGTCCTTCGCTTGTCTAGGTTCCTCTTTGTGGAACTCCCTATGTCACTTCAGACTGACACCATATACGAGAACTTTCGTAAATGTTTAAAAACCTGGTTGTTTAATAGGTAGAGCACTTTTCTCTTTTCTCTCTCTGTTCCTGTCAGGCGGCGCCGGGAAACCCTCGGGTAGCTGTGCGCCTTATGATTAAAATAACAGAACATAACCACTGTCAGTTTCGATGGATGTCAAATAGAGGCCTCTTTGCTCATGGCATTTACCCCTTTTAGAGGATCTGGATCTCTTGTCTCTGCTGTGGCATTGATTTGCACAAGTCTTGTATCCTGCTGTTCCTGAAGGACATCCCTTTATTTGTTGTGGCATCCTTGGTCTTATCTTTGCTCTGTTTAGTAGTTCCCAAGCTAACTGTGATGGTACCGGGTCCTGCAGAAGTGCTGCCTGAACCTTAGATAGGAATCCTTTTTGCTCTGTAAATTTTCATTGGTATTGGGGTAGTGCTTCTGATGACCCTTGTATTGAAGAATTGTAAAAGGTGCGCCTAAGCAATACTCTTGAATAAATGAGGTCTCTAGTACTGTTAATCGTTTATCTAGTATTCTTTAGAGCCTCCACCTTAGTCTTCAGTTCGTTCATGGAGGCAGGGGCTAACATTCATAAAGTATGTTGTTGTTTGAGCTCAGGATTTTGCAGGTGGAGCTGTGAGACCAGTGTTGGAACTGCAAATCTTGCAGCCTCTGCTCAGTATTTTGGATTCTGGCATCGGGCATTTCCCCCTCAATGTGTCACTTTGTTGGTCTTAATATTATTTGTCTCCCCAAAGGGCCTAGCAGTCATTTTCTGCACGGTCGAGGTTTTTACCTTGTTAAGTTCCCCTATCATCCCAGTTAGTCCTCTTCTCACAAAGGGAGGTGTGATAATTACCCAACTGTCGCTCTATAAGTGTGGATAAAGAGGAGCAAGGGATAGGCAGGATTGGTTTGCAAAACAAAATACCAAGGGCTGAGAAAAGGATAGGCTCAAAGTGGGCGGAAGCCCCAGGGGCTGTGTTGGTGGTGCCCTCATTCAAAAGTATGAAGCAGACTCCACGAAGAAATCGAGAGGGTAGTAGGAAGTATAGTTTTCCCCAGATTTGCCTAGTACTTCATGATAGACTTAGTTACTGGCACAGTTCAAGAATGGAGGCAGATATGTAACCAAAACTTACCCTCGAAACCTAACTCTAAAAAGAATGATTTCCACCAGTAATGCTGTTATTGTCTGCTAGCCCATGAGGTAGCTTCATGGTTAGTTCCCCACTTTGCTGATGTTTTGTGCCTGTCTAGATAGATCACCAGAAACTTGGCTGGCGCAAGTAGGAATTTTTTCATGTCCTACATTCATCCTCTGTCAAGCAGTGAATCTGACGAAAGCAATGGCTACACCCACCCCCAACCACCCTCTTCACAAAACCCTTTCGCAACTTATTCATCTTCGTCGTTCTAGCAAAAAGTCTGAGAAAAGGAGGGTTTAAATTCCTTGGTGAAATTATTCCTTTTTCTCATCCATTGCCTTTACCAGTTTTCCTGAGTGTCCTCTTCACCAGGTGTCACTTTGATCATGCTTGCTTTGCTGTCACTGCTATCAGTCTTTCTGGAGACAATTGTTGGTATCTGTTCTGCCTTTCTCACTGTTAAGGGTATGTCCTGTGAATCAGAAAGTACAGTGTGGTGAAAATATGATTCGAGCCCCATTGCTAAATCTGATTTGTCTTAACTGGGGGCCATCACAGGACTGTGAAAGCATTAGATCTCAGTAAATTATCTTAATTGCTCCACCACGTTTTTTTAGTAAACAATTGAGACAAGGGCACACAACAGAAACGACTTGTACCACCAACTCTTCGAGCTCTTTTTCTTTTGTCTCCAACCTACAATCGGCGAAGCTGACCGTTTTTTGAATTTCTATTGTTTGTGTTTTGACACGGTACAATTTGACTTCATATTTCACCTTTGTTTGCTCCATGATATCTAATGTATTAGGTTTTTTTTCCTTTGGAGGCACTCGAGGTATTCTCTTCTTTTGTCAGTGTATTATGCTTCTTTCCTTTGGAGGCACTCAAGGTACTCTCTTCTTTTGTCAGACAAATCTTCCTATTTTTTCTGAAGGGACTTAATGGGTGCACCTCTGACAAAACTAATCAGCAGACTTAGTTGCTTTCATTTGATTCACAGATGTGTGCCTGGATCCAGGTTACCCCTCTAGTTTGCCCCCCCCCCCCCTCACATCCATGGCACTTTGTGGATCGTCTTCCCATTTAAGATATAAAATCACCAGGCAGACCTAAGAGGGTCCTAAAAATTCACACTTCTAAATAAAAAAAGAACGGGTAAATGATGGCCTCTGTATGCTTCCAAAATGTGTATCTACACGCTGCTGCATGATTAGTCAACACATTACAAGGGTGCCCAGGCTCAATTCAGGCCTTGTCTAAATTCCAAATCTGAGTAGTTCTTATGGTAGGAAAGGGGAGTGAATGAGACCCTCAGTATTCCCGCCCTTCCCCATGTCCATGAATTACATAACACCCCTGTCTGCCCGGCAGCACGGTTCTTGCCTCTTCTGTGGTGTCCAAGCACAGTACTGTCTCGGGACCTGTCTGAGCAATATATGAATGCCACCAACTTGGTTCTTGGTGTAGTAGGGATGGGCCGCTGTTCTGTCTTCTTGTCTACTTAGCAAACCTCTGCTGCAATCCAGCAGCTTTATGGTATTAAGGTATCAAGGGGTAGTGTAGGGTTACGCTCTGTCTCAGGCGGTAGAGTGAATTGAAAAAATACAAGAAGGACGAGGTGCACAGGAAACCCCTGCTATGACACATAGTTACACCCCCGCTCCTTCTTCCTTTATACATCTAGCTCTAAGCTGCAGCGTCTCCTTCATAGAATGTCACATGAAGTTTGAACTTTCTGTTGGCTGGGACGTACCTCATATTCGCAGCCATGTGCCTATTAACAGAGGCCACACCCGGCAATAAATGATCATTATTGAAGTATCATGTGTCTCCTTGCTTGCTGGTTACCCTTTTGAGCCTCAATACTATACAGATAACTGCATCAATTCATGGAGAAGCAGCAGTGTTGACTATGTAAGCAACAGTTACGGAGCAAATCTACCACCAATCTGGTACAGAAACTGAATACATTCAGTGAAATGATGTCTTGTGTGTGTTCCGAATGCAGGCATTTCATTCACCACTACTAACTGTCCTGAAAAATTGCTACTACTTATGCCTAGGAGGACTTGGGAAATATAATGTTTCAAGGAACATTGGTCCCCAACAATTAGTCAATAACTTAGAATGAATATAGAACAACACATGAAGTCTATATAAACTGTCCAGCCGGACAGAGTTTAATAACACAATAGTAGAATTTTACCAATCAATAGGTTACAATATCAAAAAGTGGGACACAGCCTGTGTCCTACTACTGCATCAAAGACAATTGTGACACACATGAACATGAATGAGGCAAAAGCAAGCAGTCTGCATACATTCCAAAATTTGGCAGACATATATTTGCACAAAAACACTGTTGTGATTTAAATAGTAATCAAATCAAATCATCCAGTGTAAAGTAAATTTTCTTCAGACCACAGTCACTGGCTAATAGTGAGTATGTTTAGGTTGTCATTCCTAAATGTTGACTTGCTTCCAGGATCCAAGAACCTAGAATATTTGAATTAATCATTCCATCTACGCATATTTTACAGCCATAGGCCATGATAATAATCTACACGGACATCAAAGAGATTTTGATAATAAATATTAAGAGCGGCACACATGGGATCATTCGGAGTTTGGAGCAACTCCCGTCCCGCCAGCAATGCTAGTTTCTGATGGCAGACTTTCAGGTGGCTGTCACAGTGCCGCTCAATTTGCCTAATTTAGAGCAGAGTGACCATCACTGATTATCCATCCCCAAATCTATGGAGCCGGGTATGGATAACAAACAATGGCTTTGACATGCAGGAAGAAAACTTCCTTTCTGCAAATCTGGGCCATTATTGTTTTGCTTTCAGACAAAAGACCTCCGTTTTGATGGTATGTTTCTGAAAAGCCAAATGAAAAGTCTTAAAAGATATGATGTTGGCTCCAGGCTGCACATTTCAGTTGTTACTACACTACATCTGCTGTAAAGGCCTATGCACTGTAGGCACAGAGATTGCTGGGTGTTTATACCAGCTGAAGTATAGTGAGTAGTCCTGGACAAAAGCTATTAAGTTTAAAAAAAAGGGGGAAGGTGCTTGGTAAAATTGGAACAGTGGTGACAGATCAGCAAGTCCCAGCCTTTTCATCATCATCATCGAGACTCTGCAGCAGGATATTCTTGTGGGGAGACCGCTACCTACCTTATTTACAACACGCCGCATCACAGAGGGAGAAGCCGCCACCGCCAGGAGTCATCCGCCCGTAGAACTCCACGCCGCCGCTCCGGGAACCACAACACCCGGCAGGCCTCGCGGCGGCGCGTAGAGTGACGCGCACAGAGAGCGCGAGCGGGTTCAAAGGCGGGCAGAAACCCGCGTCGCGGGACGCCCGGGGCAAAGCCCCGGGCAAAGGGCGGGCCCTCTGAGGCCCTCAGAGCCCTGAGGAGCCTGGCCTGTGCCAGACACCCTGCTCGATTACGATTAGCCCAAGGACATCGAGACTTCATAACTGTAAGTTGGCTAATTATGGAAGCTACCTACCACTGTGAGCCTGTAAGATATTGATATATTGAGATTGGGTTTGGTAACTGGCTGAAAATTCCACCTGCTTCACTGTTGGACATCTATTAGGCCTGCCATGAACTGCCCAGAGACCAGAAGCATGGCAGCTGCGGGAGTAAAGAAACTGACTGGTACCCTAGATGACTTTATTGTCCGCACTCATGCCCTAATTGACGAAGGGATTATATTGATGGACAGAAGGGTGTCCCAAGATTTAGCCATGGCAAAGCGCTCTTCTTTAGGTCATATTGCGCAAGCTTGTACTCCTAATAGTCTATCCGCTCCAAACACACGTGTAATGGTACACAATGATGGGGGCTGTGATGTGCCAGCCTCACAGGAAGGACTGGAGGCAACCCCCAATCTTTCCTTATTGGTGGAAAGTGGCCCGGCCGCTAACGAGACGGAAACTACAGCTAGTACCTTAAATGAAAGGGGCAGGAAAGAGGGGGCAATCCCTAAACAAAAGTGCAATAAACAAAAGCCCATTAAAACTACAACCCGAAAAGGGAAAAAAGCCCAGACTGGTAAAAATCACGATCCAATTCAGCTGGATCCGATTTCTTTGAATGTGAGCACCAATTTAGATGCTCATACTCATATTAAGGACAACACGAGTGGGCCTCAGGCAAACGTGGGCATAACATTAAGTCTGCCAGACGAAACTGTCTTAGATAGCAGCTTGGAGGGAATTATGGAACTAAGCGGGGAAGTTGATAACCAAGCTAGAGGGAGTGAGGACAGTAGTAGCCTAATCATGGTCAATAATAACATCCTTGAAATGCTAAAAATCCTTTTAGAACCAATTGAGGTTAGGCTACGACGTTTGGAATCCATACTGAATAATATCCATAAAGATATTAGTGCCCCTAGCTTTAATTTGAACAATAAAGTTCCACAAAAAAAACCGATTACGAATAGGCCACCTACAGCTGCTAAAAGCGTCCCTACCACTAATCTACCTCCAAAACCCTCCACTAACCCACCTCCAAAACCCACCACTAATCTACCTCCAAATCCCACACCAACACCTAAAAACCCAACCACAACTGACAAAGTAGCGCCACTTACACAAACTCCCAAATTACAACAGGATAAAGACAGCTTAGAAAAAAGGGAGTTGCGTAGAAACATACACCTACCCCCAGAAGCTGCACCATATGTTGTGGTTCTCACCGGAGTCCCTCAACCGGATGCCAAATCAAATGAAAATAACGGAGGACTTGTAAATAAAACAATACATTGGCTGAATGATAACTATCCTCTTCCCCCAGCCTTCAAAAGTAACATCCTGATGGTGGAAAGGGCTCCATGGGTGGGGTATAATAATAAAAAAAGGTCACACGGTGATTGCGTGGTGATAACATTTGAGAACCCACGCACCGCTGAATTTATCACAACGAGGCCCCCAAGAAACTATGGTCTGTCCATTGTGGCTAGGGCTTTATCCTACTTCTACCCTGAGGGTGAACACCCGGATAATAGGTGGAGTTGGACCAGGGATAATCGACATCAAGGTGGTAATAATGGTCAGGTTTTTGAAAACAACTACCATAATACACAGTGGAATGGGAGGTATGATGATGGCTGGAATGTTGTGAAACATAGAGGGAGGCCTCCCTATTTTCGCCCACAAGGTTATGACCCAGGATGGTCAGGCAATCTGCAATTTCCTCCAATCTTTCCGTGTTACAACAGGTTTGATTGTTTGGAAGCGGTGGATTGACTCCCCAAGATCAAGGAAGATGCCCTGATGACTAATAAACCTGTGGACTTGGGTCTGATAAATTGTTCGGGGTGCGAAGAAACCCCAGAAACACGAGTGGGGGATGAAATTATACAAGGGAGCGAGGTCAGACAAGCTGGTGTCACTGTAGACATTTTACCCGCAGAAAAAGATTATTGCAAGGTGGTCTTTTGGAACGTGGCAGGGTTAAAACAGAAGATCACCAATCCAACTTGGGACGATGCCATTACCGACGTGGGTATATTAGCCCTTCAAGAAACTTGGGCCACCACGCCGATACATCTTAATGGCTATAAAACTTACTTTACCCCCGCGGTGGGAGGAGTACACGGAAGACCCAAGGGCGGGTTGACTGTATATATATCCAATCTCCTAGTTTATGACAGAATCTCTTTTTCCCCTGGATCCAGTTACTATCAAAAAATAGTGATAGATACAAGGAAGGGTCCAAAGATGGTTCTTTTTAACTTTTACAATAACTGTTTAGATAGCATGATTAAGGATGTACTTGCTAAATTAACTTCAGACATGCAAAATGAACTTTATTTGAGTAAAAGGGGCGAAGTTATGTTATTATGGGGGGTGATTTTAATTGCACTCTTTGTAAAAAGGGCCAGAAGGGTATTTGTGGTTTAATGCTAGAACAAGATATCAACCTGACACATTTTGAACATACCCTACTAGGTGATTTATTAAATGAGATGATTTTTAATTTTGATTTTGGGTTTTCAAATGAGTTAGCACACCACACAACGCCATTTACTCCAACCTTTATTGGGCGGGGGGCCTCATCCATTATTGATTTTAGTTTATGTACGCAAAGCTCCGCGAATAGACTGACTAGCGCGAATATCATGGACTTACCATTGAGTGACCACCTCCCACAGGTATTAAAAATGGAGAACCTATTTGTTGTAACCGATAACAGAGAATGTCCCAACCAAATGGTCCAGGATGTGAAGCTGGGTACCCAAAATGGTTATAACCTTAAATGGAGTAGAGTGGTTCCGGACGATTTTCTGCTTAAAATATTGAGTAAGTGCATGAGTAGTTTCTCGATCTGTTTAGATGATTATGCGGAGAGTAGCGAAATAATAACCCATTTTAACATCATCTCTACTACAATTAAGGAAGCACTGTGGGTTGCTAGGAAAAATTCCCTAAAGTCCAATAGGAAATGGTTTGATATAAAGTGCACTAAAGCCTTAACAAAGCTCAGATATGCTATCCATAAAAGACCACGGGATGTAATCCTAATTAGAATTGCAAGGAGGGATTATAATGTAGCATTGAAGGACAGGAAGTCCTTGATAAAAAGGGAAGCATGGGACAACTTATGTGCGGCGTCACAATCAAAGGATCCGGCTGCTTTCTGGAGGGTCATTAACACTCCCCTCCTACACGAACAAAAAGCACGTATGGAAATCGCCGTTTCAGAAGATGAGTGGGTGGCTCATTTTTCTTCCCTCTATAAGGTTGTGGATTCAACCTTTGACACAGGCCAGGACACAGTGCTGCTAAATTTAGATACATCTAGAACCCTGGTAGTAACCCTTCCTGAAGTTATTGCAAGCTTGAAGGCGACCAAGGGGGGTAAGGCGGCTGGACCAGACGGTATACCAGCTGACCTCTATAAGGCTAACATCGAACTATGGGGGCCACTGCTAGTCCTGCTCTTCAATGCCGCTTTGGCAAATAGTGCAATTCCCACTTGGTTTACATCGGTCATAGTCCCTATTTTTAAGAAAGGTGACAGGCTAAGTTGCAATTGTTATAGACCAATTTCCCTATTGGACTCTTCCATAAAAATTTTGGGGAGAGTGATTTTAGCTAAATTGCAAAGCTGGGCTGAAGATAATGGGGTGTTAAGCGATTTTCAATTTGGGTTCCAAAAGGGTTTAGGGACCATAGAGCAAGGATTGAATCTGTTCACCTTGCAACAGAAGTATATAAAGGTCAAAAAACAACGTCTATACCTCACATTTGTTGATTTATCATCAGCTTTTGATTGTGTGTCACATATTAAACTGTGGTCAATTATGGCCGAATTGGGGGTAGACAATGCCATTATATGCTTTCTGAGAGATCTATATTCTGGGGCCACCGCAAGTGTCAGATATGGGAAAAATGGTGAATGCAGCAGACAATTCGGGATTGGTCGGGGTGTGCGCCAAGGGTGCGTTCTTGCCCCCTTTTTATTTTTGTTATATATAAATGGAATGGAGAAGCACCTCGTGCAGGAGGGCAGGGACATGCCTATGGTGGGAGGTAGGCCTGTCCCTGCCCTGATGTACGCTGATGATGCTGTTTTGATGGCACGCACCCCAATGGCTTTGCAAACTTTGGTCACATCCTTTAACAGTTTTATGCTTGGTTTAGATCTGAAAATCAATTGTTCTAAAACTCTGTCCATGTATTGTGGGTCAAGAACAAGCAAGCATCTGAAGCCAATTTTTATAAACTCCAATCCCTTAGAAAGGACAGCCACCTTCCCATATCTGGGGATATTGTTTCATGAAAGTGGCTCATGGACTACTGCAATCCATGCTAGATCTTTGTTATTTTCTAAAACTATTATGGCCCTAAAATGCTTTGAGAAAATTAGGAAAAAACCCCATAAAGGAGATTTTAACTGTTTATAACGCGACTTGTTTATCTGTAGTTTCCTACGGTGCAGGATTGTGGGGTTACTCAAATATCAGTTCAATTCAAATCATGGAAAATAAGTTTTTATGCCACATTCTGTCCGTGCCCGAAAGTACTGCAACGATGATATGCCATGCTGAATTGGGAATACCTTACGTTACTGATACTATTAAAATTCAGCCAATCCTTCTTTGGCATAGGGTTTGGACAAATGATGAATGTGTTGTTAATCGGGCTATTTTAAAGGATATTTTAGCATTGGACAATATCAATGACTTTAAATGGATATGCTATGTCAGAAACTTTTTTGAAAAATTAAGTTGCCCCCAATACTTTGAGGACCCACAATCAATGGCATACATATCTAGAAGAGACTTGAAAAATCTGTGTATGTCGTACCTCAGGGAAAAAAGACATATAGAGGAGGCGAGAAAAAAGACTGTTTCTGCCCACCAGGACATTTTATGCGGAGAGAAATTGCAGCCATATTTATCATTGTACATGTCCAACCATGAACGCTTCCTTTTGACCCGATTTAGATTTAATACTGTTTTTAGGACATTATCCTTCCCCGTGATGAATTGCTGGTCGAAGGATTTATGTCTTTGACCATGTGATGATGTATCCCAACAATCCGATATACATATACTTTTTTTCTGTAAATTTTATACCTTTTTCCGAAGGAAACTCATCATCCCTATCCTCAAAGATCTAAATGTATATAGATGTCGCCTAGCGTTTTTAGAGTGCCAGAAAATGGAAACTGTTTTTATGGTAGCCTCAATTGCTGAATTTTTAAAATTAGTTTTTAAGTGTCGCAAATCAATGCAAATGGATTAATTTTTTATATTGTATATATGAACTTAATTTTGTAGTTTTCTTTTTCTTACTTTCTTTGTGATTTTAAAAATGTTTACTTGACCCCTTGTAAATTGTACCTTTCATGCTACTTTTATGGTTATTTTGCTTTTATAACCGAATAAAGTACTTTTGAATCTTTGAATCTTGTATAGTTCCTTTAACAATATTAGCCAGCTCCTGTAAAAGTTTAACTGGAATTCAAAATGTCTCCTTTGCAAGTCCTCATCGTTATGATCAATGCATGCACATTTGGTGTTTTTTCTTTGTCTAATATAATTAGGCTATGCATGTCCTTTTATACCTTGTAGTCCCTTTCCAGTCAGTTCTCATCCTAATCCATTTCACCCACCAGGAAGCATAAAGTCATAGATTTTCTAATTGAGTATATAGGCGGCTGGAGGAAGGAATTAGGTGTGTGCTATTCCTGAAGATCATTGTGTGTTTTGACATTTCTCCCTTGTGGACCTTCTCATCCGGTTCCCTTCTGAACCCTTGAAAAGGGGAACGTTATTTCCAAGTTTTCTACTTATAGTTATTTTGTGACTCTTAAATTAAGTCATTATCCCCCACATGCATCAATCTAGGATTTTGCATTTCTTAAATAGCGAAAATTAAGGAATCGCTATTTAGGAAATGCAAAATGCTATGCATCATTTTTTTCGGTATTTCTTTGTGATTCGGTAAAAATCGCATTTTTTACCGAATCCCAAAGAAATACCGAATTCTTAAGTTAATTTTCGCAATTTCCATTGATTCCTATGGGCCAAAAGGCCCATAGGAGTCAATGCAAATTGCGAGTGGCACTTAGAAAATTTCATGGGTGCAGGGAGGGGTCCAAAGGACCCCCCCATGCACCCCTGAAATGTATTTTTCGCATCATGTTGCACACACACATGTCCTAAGGACATGTGTGTCCGTAACATGAATGTTGAAAAAAAACCATTTAAAGCATTTTAAACACTTTTTCCAAATTTACCGAGTGGTTCAATCACTCGGTAAATTTGGAACCCTAAGTGCGAATTTTCACTTGTCAAAAGTGATGATGCATTGCTTTTAAGAAGTCGCACATCTGCGACTTCTTAAAAGCACCCGCAATTTTAGAACTCGCAACAATGTTGCAAATTCTAAAATTGCTTCATGCATCCCAAAAAGCACTTTTGCATTCGCAAACGGCCGATTTTAAGGAATCGCACCGTTTGCGAATGAAAAAGTGCTTGATGCATGTGGGGGTATAGGTCTTAGGCATGTGTTAATTTCATGGCTCATCACATTCTATAACTGCAGTTATTCCTAGTTTTTTTTTAGTAGCACCCTCAGGGCAGCACTTCGTAGCAATGCAACCTTACGCAGTTTAAATTTTTTATTTTAAGCACTTGGATAATGTTTTACTTTACTCGAAATATTGCAGAACTGAAGTTCAATAGCTCACCTTCGACTGTTTTGGGGAACCGGAACATTGCGCTTTACCAAACTATATTATTAAATTGGAGTTATAATAGTACATTTGCAACAGCCCCAAAGCCAACTCCCACCCTGAGATGTACAAAGGATATTTTCCTTGGATGACTCGCTGTCATTCTTCACATAGGATCAAGGGAATGTGGGTGTTCTGTCCTTGGTCCAATATGTGTGTTTTTCTGCAGGATCCACCCTTTTTTTTATTTTTTTTTTTATAATGATTAAATATTTTCCAGTTGAATTGCTATTATCCAAGAAAAAGTTAGAGAGCAATATAATTTGTTTTTAATTTTTTATAAGTGGTCTTGTATAGCTCTGCGTATTTAAGTTGCTTATCTTCACAAGTTGCCGGTCTTCTGTGGTGGTGCCAGGAGATATTATTTTTAGCCACAGAACACAAAAGTTACATTTTCTTGTTGTATAGCAAATTTATTGAGATCAAGATCTTGGACTTCTGTTAATTCTTCCTTCCACAGATTCTCTAAGACTGTAAAAAATACAATGTTGGCTAATGCTTTATTTATTTCGTTTTTGACCGTTTTTTCACAATGTATTAATCACACTCCTTTGCATGCATTTACACTATTTTGAAAATTGAGAGAGTTAGAGAATGTATTGCCATATATTCCACAGTGTTTGCTGCGACATGCCGTGCACTTGACAGTTATTCTAATCTAATGACAACCAAGGTAAAGACTAAAAGTTGAAGAGTGGTATGAAGAGAATTCGGGATTAAACCTCATCAGAGATCACTGTATTAATGCAATCTCTAATTATACTTCTGATGTTTAAATTAGTATGATTGCAAATGTTACAGGTTTTTACAGTTGTCATGTAGGATCATTTAAATTATTAGTACAACTGTTAACATGTGACATGATTGTATCCATATTTACTAGTCTCTGCAACAATAAATGTCAAAACAAGAAGGATCTTTTTTGCCAGCTTTTCTCGGCCCGTGTGATTTACATGTTCCACTAGTCAGAATAATACGAATAAAAATCATATAATTGTTTCAACTCCTCACCATCCAACCGAGGCGTATATTAAATTAGAGGGTTCGAGTGAAATACTTTTTATAGGCATACTTACTAGGAAACCCTGCATTAACGTAAGGATAAATGATAAGCATTCTATAAATAGAAAGACTTTCAAGAATGGCTGTTTGTATCTACCTTTTCCTACACAGTATTTGAATAGAAAGTGTGTTTTATCACATGGAGAGAAGGCTTAATGTCATGCGCGTTTATAACCTGACATCGCCCTCAGCAGATGTGTTCAGTTGTCTTAGAATAAAACACTTTAAAGGCTGAGTAGTCTTGATAGAGGCTACAGACTTGAATTTGTAATGTAACACCCCACCCACTAGACGTGCCTTCAGATCCATTGCACCTATTATTGAATGTGCCACAAAATGGTGGCCTGCATGCCAAAGAGTGGCTTAATTAATCTGGCCCATGTTGTTAATGTCGGTAAAGTGTAGTCTGTGTATCAAAATTAAGAGTTGATGTTGATATATGCCCTTGATGTAATATGTGGATAGTGGATGTTTTATTTAATGTAGAGCTATTGAACGTCCTGCCTCGTTCAAAATACATACTTTTCTATAAATCGCTTTGACATTTGAGATCCTTCAATTAGATACATCTCTACAGCAAAGGTTGTTATGATGTACTCCTAACAATGAACAGTCTTTTTTAGGGCGAGTCGGCTTGACTGCACAGCTGTCTGATTATGAAAGACCTATTGTGGGCTTGCAGCCCGCCTATTGCTTACCATTGGCTGGCTTTACTGTCACTTTGATTTGCTTGCTTCTTATGTGATGCTCATCCATCTGGTGTCTGTACCTTCCCTGGAGAATTTCCAATTTACTTGTGTTCATCCACTGCTCACTTCTAGGGAACTACTTCATTCTTCTTTCTTAAGTAGTTCATGAGAGTCCAGGTGTTTTCCAGCTGTCGCCCTAGTGTGCTTTTCTTTCCCCCTCTGCGCTGCGTGTTGCTCTGTGTTGCGTACGCCCGTGTCCTCACACCTTTCCGTGATGCGCATGCTCTAGTATACTTCTACCCCATGTTGCTCTCGCATCTGTGGACTTCTCTTGCCCTCTCCATGTTTCTCTCCATCTCTCTCTGTGTTTTAACTTCAAACTAACAACCAATGCAGGAGAAACAGCTGTTCAGGCAACCGTAATAGGCTGTACATCTGCATCCACGTTATAGAATAAATGTTTTGCACAATGTTCCACAGCTACAAGACGCCGATTACTCTCCCGTATTGCCCCATATTAGGATTGAGCATCATCAAATTGTATCGAAACAAATTCTTGTCATTTCAATTTCAACCAAATAAAATACTCTTTTATTTCCAATCAGCATAAAATACATTTTTGTTAATCCAGAATTATCTTGAGTTTCACATTCATATGCACTTTCGTCACTTCACACTCATGTCTGTAATTTTCATGTTAGATATATTTTTGGCAACACTTCACTGTTTTTCAGACAAGTGCGATATTTCTTCAGTGGGAATCTAAACATGTTTTCAAAATACATCAAAAAACATTTCTTCTTCTCTTTCTGTAAACTTAGGCTTAATGGTTGTCCTCGAAGGAGCTAGCCACCTCTGCTTGAGATGCTAAATCAGGACCTAGAATGTTTTAAACAGCAACCCTCCCCGTGTTTCCTAACTGATTTCTGCAAATGTTCAGTCTTTGAATTTCTTTCCAATTGCAGTGGTGGCCAACGCATATTAACAGTGGAGTGCCGGGTGATGGGGAAATAAGGAGCGCGGGGGGAATCACTTAAAAAAAAAAAACGTACCTGATACTGCTTCTGCTGCCTCGCTCCTCTGCTTCCTTGTCCCAGCAGCCCCTGGGACAGCATCAGAGACTTCTTGTGCAATCCCCACACTGCTCAGCACAGGGATTGGCCTGAACGGTCTTGTTTAACGTTCGGTCAGGCACAGGGAGTCTGTGCTCTTCCTCTTACACAGCTGTTCAGTACAGCCTGGTTGAAGAAAGCTAACTGCGCATGTCTGTTTGGCCGACCTAAGAGTACCGGCCAAACAGACATGCACAGTTAGCAGTGCACATGACTCCGTCGCGTACCATAGCCCCGCCCCACCCATCCCCACACACGCTGTCTCAGCCAGCAGCTGCAAAATAAAACAATATTGTTTTATTTTTCAGCTACTGACTGAGCAAGTGGGGTGACACTCCTCCGCCATTGCGGAGGAGCCGCCGCTGTTCAATTGGGAAATACAAACCCTCTTCAACGTAAGTTTTTGGGGTCCACGTGCTCACTGAAAAATCATGGGATGTAAATATTGAGGCAAGAAATAAACCTGAAGTGGACTTCGTTCCACTTGGATCTTGGCAAACACCATTTTGTCTTGTATCCAGGTATTAAAATCCGTCTAGTTTCTTGCACACAACCCTGTTTTTTTGTGATTAAACAGTCCATGCAATAATACGAATCATCTTTGGTCAAATTCATGAGATTCTGTTATTTGGACCACTTAACGGATTGTTGTAGCTCACTGCCAACACTTGTGGTTCATCCTCCGGGCAGTGCACCTCTTCACTCTGTCTGGGAAAGCTTGTTTTGATGGATTTAATAATATTTTATTTGAGTGGAAAATTATTTGGGACACAGACATTCAAAATGTAGAGACTTTCCTGTTTTTACAGTAAAAGAAACTGCTACTGCCCAGATAACGGTGTGTGCAAGGCTACTTTTTAGGTATGGCTGTACAGTGCAGCTATCGGGTGACGTATTGTTACTAATTCATATGCATAGAGTAGACTTTGGCTCCACCCAGAAGTGTATTACTCTCGCAACGTGTTTGATTGACTACTTGGGGTATCATTCCACCTTCCATGAAGTGCTTCCATTGGAATGCACAAGGGACAGTTTTACTTCTGATAAGTGCACTCAGTCATCAAACTGTTTGTTAGATTCCATTTTCTATCCCCTCTATGGATTCTACACAGAAATCAGCCCATTTTTACTACGTTTGTTTACCAGCAATGGCAAAGCTAATAGGGTAGGCGTTAACGTGATAAACTGTTTTTAGGCATGCTACATACTTATATAATATTTGTGAATGTCTGTGAGTGTATGTGTTGCCACATTAAAACCAGACTATTTGGCTTTGCCACTGTTTTCTCTTGTCTGGGATGTGAGCTTTGGGCAAAGCTGCCCCCATGACCAACGTTAATGTAAAAAACAAGGCATCACCGTGGTTCACCTCTGCTTTAAAAATCGATAAGCAAATCAGTAGAACAGCTGAACGTAAATGGAGGAAACCAAGACCGATGAAGATCGTAAGAACTACAGATAGTCCCATCTTAATTATATAAAAAAACATTAAATTGGCCAAAAAGACCTACTTAGCTTAGCGAATAAACAATGCTTCTCACTCGAGTAAGGAACTCTATAAAATATTGGAAGAGTTTACATCCCCTCTGGTTGAGCAGTCTCTCTCAGTTCCCAATCAAGAGTGGGTAGATTTTGTATCCTCCTTCTTTGATAATAAAATCAAATCAATCTATTCCTCCTTCCCCCATTTTTATTCTGGCCAACCTCAGCAAGGCAGGAACTTACCCATGGTATCCTCTTTGGCGGAAATAAAGGATGCCCCACGGTTAATTGAATTTGAACCCATAACTTCTGCTGAATTACTTGAAAGCTTGAGTAAGATTAAATCGGGCTCACCAGCAGACCCATTCTCAGCACGCGCCTGCACTAAGATTACACCGTTACTTGCTAACCTTTTAACCGACATTTTTAACATGTCACTAAAGCAAGCCAATGTACTGATTAGGTGGAAACATGCGCAAGTTAAGCCAATTCTTTAAAAAAGTCAGCCGACCCTACCTTACCAGTCCATTATCGTCCTATTTCCTTGCTACCCTATTTTGGGAAGGTATTGGAGCACTTAGTCAACAAACTGCTCACTGCCTTCATAGAGAACCACAGTCTTTTGGACCCCTCACAGTCTGGCTTCCGGGCTGCCCATGGTACGGAGACTGCAGTCATTGAGATTGTTCACAACATCAGGCTCACATTGGACAGAGGGGAACCAGCAATTATGGTTCTCCTTGATTTGTACGCAGCATTCAATACTATTTCCCACAGTATTTTGAAACATTGACTGTGGGAGGTGGGTATCAGAGGGAAGGCTCTGGACTGGTTCGATAGCTATCTGACGGACCGTTTTACCACCGTTCATGTTGACTCATTAGTCTCATGCAGTTGTCCAGTCACTGTTGGGGTCCCACAAGGCTCTATTCTCAGCCCTATGCTGTTTAATTTGTATTTAACACCCCTAGCTGGTATCATCAGATTGTACGGTTTTGAAACCGTGTCTTATGTCGACGATACCCAACTGCTTGTCACTTGTGGCTCTGACTACGTTGGCACACGCTCCTGTTTCAAGAGTTGTATGATCGATATAAATAACTGGATGAGTAGAAATAAGTTACAGCTAAATGGCAGCAAAACTGAAATTATTGTTTTTGGCAAAGCAGAGGAATTCTGGTTGCAAGATTGGTGGCCATCTGAATTAGGTTCATGTCCCTCTCCTAAGCAGTACGCAACCTAGGAATCACAATCGACCGTTCTTTGTCCATGAAACCTCATGTCAACCAGGATTTAGGTGTCTGCTATGGGATTATGCGCAATCTCCGGAAAATCTTTAAGTGGCTACCCATTGAAGCAAGGAAAACTTTGGTGCAGGGTTTAGTCATTAGCCGTCTTTATTACGGCAATGCCCTGTTCAAAGCACTTAATGAAGATTTGCTTTCCAAGCTTTAGACCCTTCAGAATACAGCGGCCAGATTGGTTCTTGACCTTCCCCTGAGATAGATCTCCCTCTGTCCCTAACCTCAAAAATCTTCACTGTCTGCCAGTGCGAGAAAGAAGCCCTTTTAAAATCCTAAGTCTTACTCATAAGATAATGTACGACACCGGCCCTAACTATCTAGCTAAAAAAACCTCCAATGGTACATACCAATGAGATCGTTAAGGTCCGTCACCAAATCATATTTGGTTCAGCCGCGGGCACGTGCGTCCCGTAATGGTTGTCGCTCTTTTTCTTACCTTGCCCCCATGCTATCGATCAAATTGCTATCACACCTTTTATCCACTGTAGATCATAAAGGCTTTCGTAAAAATCTCAAAACCTGGCTCTTTCCTAAGTAAACAGTGTGCTGGTCGAGAGCTGCTGTCTGTTGTCGCTGTTTTTTTGCTGCAAGCACCTTGAGACCTTCCGGTGATATGTGAGCTCTACAAGAATATTTGACATTGACATGACATGACAAAATAATCTGACAGTTGTGCCCTGCATACATACATTCATGGCATTTCTTCGAACCTTGATCTATTTGCCCCATTTTCACTTTGCCACCTCAATAGCTCTAGTATTCGCATAACTCTCAGCCTGGCTCATTAGTCACCCAGCCTGGCGTCTTAGCCAGAACCCGCCAGAACATTGTACACTTATGTGAGCATTCAAGAAGAGTCCTGGCGCCATAGGGTACTTTGCCTTCTCTCATCCTGGCAGACTGTCAGTAAGTTAAAACCAGATACTGTGTATGTGAAAATTGACATAATTACAGGGGAAGAACAAGAGAAATGGAATTTCAAAACTTTACAACTAACGAAGAGCATCACGAGTTGGCATAACCAACCAGATTAAATCTAGAGTCGGCTTCTTGCTGCAAACGGCATCGAATAATAAGGGTTTTTGGCTTGGTCGCATTTTCCTTCCGTTCTTTATGCAATTCTTAGTAAACCGATAGCAGTTTTTAAAGTCCCATAAAAGTCTAGACCTCGCACCACTGCCCAGTTTATAATCTTTGATGTTTAATGTTCCCAGTTTATTGTGACTTTTATTGAATTGTATCTTTTTTTGTGTTTTATGCGTGCTCCTCTTGCTTTATGCTTGCTCGTTTTCACCTGTTAGCAGAAGAAGTCAAAGGGCATTCTTACCACATCCGGTAAAAAAAGTGCTCTCGGGTAAGGTATTGAAAGGGTGTGATAAATGAGTCCTATTCCTGGATTGTGTGAGGAACATGGGGAATTGGTATCTACAAACTTTTTATGTAACAGATTTTGCCATAGTAAGCAAGCAATGTAAAGTGGTTACTGAAAATGCACCAGTGGATGAATTGTATGCAAAGCGTTCGTTCACACAGACACTACCTACGATATGGACTTGTGAAGTGAGTAAGGCAGAAAGGGGTGGCTGGGGAATACGGATTAGAAGGCACTATTAGGCGAAGAAAATAATGCATAATTGAGAGAGCAAAGCTTTTGAATCCTATTTTGTTACCACATCCTGGCGATAAAAATGTACATTTTGAAAACAAAACCAACGTCAGAGTTATTAAAGACGTTTGTAATGAATATTATATTTTCACAGGTGCGTTAACAGAGAAATTAAAATGCTTCTAACTTCGGGTAAAGTTTTATATAACTCATTTAGGTTTTTTAAGACAACATCTGATAAAATACAGGAAGGATTGTGCACGACCTCAACATTCTAGGAGGCTTGAAACAAAACAGTAAATTAAATAAACTTAGGCAAACGTAAAATGGATGATGAAATTTTTTTGATCTCAAGCCTTCTATCATTGTTTCATAATGTTAATTTTGGCAACTTTAAAAGAGTTAGCCAGAAAATCTAATAAAAAGTATGGCAAAGGAAAATATATTGTGTCTCTAAAATGAATGAATAATATCTTTATTCGATTATACAATATAATCATAAAAGGGACTAAAAACAAATCAAAAACACATATATTTACACAAAACAGATATCATTGCATCTTCAATGTTTCCGTGCTGTAAAAATTCTAAAACACTTCAGCTTATTCCACTATAGGGAGCAATCCACAGGTTTACAAAACATATATTATTATTAATTCATAATCTTGTTCCAGTGTAGTGCACCCTTCAAAAAATAGGAAACGAACAGCATTACCTCATGATCAGGTAGTAACTGTAGGTGTAAAAAAGCTGGCTGGAACTGGTTGTATGTCGTTACTACGTATTCCGTTGAAACGCATGCCTTTTCCACGCAAGCGTTACAACGGAATTAGTTTTCTCCGCATCACCTTTACCATGTTGCTCATACGTCGTAAAGAGGAAGCAGAATTTTATTCCAGCTTCCTCTCTAACGACGCTGATTTCTTCGGCACGGCAGGTTCGTTTTTTAGGGGGGGAGACCCCCTCAAACCCCCCTTTTTAATCCTACGCTTTTTTTTATTTTCCCGACCGGAATGAATATTGCGTGGTAAAGACGATCGTGGAAGGCATACGCGTGGAAAAGACGGTATCGTGGTAAGTGCCCCGTAGTAAACGTTACGCGTAGTAATGCCTTCGTTGTTAATGATGTATCCCGCTGGAACTGACGAAAGCCCCTAGATTTGAAAAGTGATGTTAAATACTTGTCATAAAAACATGTAAAAGTTGCGAAAACGTACCAGTGTCCCTGCCTTCTTTTAAATGCTTTACAAACTTTTCCTTAACTGCTCTCCTGTCCCCCTTGCAGAGAAGATACGGTTTATAGAACAAGTCAGAGCAATTCAACAACCCGGCAGCGGACTCAATATAATACAGCCATGGAATTTTAAGGCCATACACTTACCCAAGACAGTCCTCAATCAAATCCTTGTTAAATTTTGTGTGTTCACCACACCACCCTGAGATCCACTGTAGCACTGGGGCCACTTTTGCACAATCCTCACATGATGAAGACCAAGCGCCTCAGGAATAAATAGTGATGAACTATTAGGGGCCAAGCCCAACAATCACCTACAAAAGCGGCCCTCCTCTTTTTGAATTGCCTGCAGATCCCGATAACCCCAAATAGCAGCACTACACAACAGTACTAGAAGGCATTTCATTTGATAATTCTGCAAAAGAAGTATAAGAGGACTATTGCCGATCGGTTTTGAAAACGTAAAATGGGCACTACAAGCCAACAAAAAGCGGTGACACCGCTTTGATATGCTCCAAAGCCAGTTGTTCTGCTGGTCAAAATTAACCCCCAAATAGGGTTATTTCTCCAAAAGTATTGTACACCAGATAATGCAGCGAGAAATCCATAACAAAATTAATTTACTGAACTAGGGCTATAATGCGGCTACTTTGCTTTCCTACCTTACATCCATGAATCTGAGACAATCGATGTTTTGCAAGACTTAGTTAAATTGTTGTTGAATCTGTGCCTTCTTTGAGATCTATCGATCTCCGTGTTGGAGGTGGGGGTCAGTTGGCGATAACAGCATGGTGAAAAGCCATGTCCTGATTCGTGGACAATCCCAGCTCAAGATAATGCCTGCCTTGGGCATACCAACAGATGGCATAAGCATACTAATGCTGAGCACCATAATAACATGTGCACGAGTGTCCGCATTTCACTGTGAAGAGTGGTGCCAGTAAACTTTTAAAGTGACCTACATACCGATCCCATTGTTACCCACATTACTCTAGCCTTTCTCTCGACATAACAGCTCTTATGTATTGTATTGTAACATTTGTATAGCGCTTCATACCCCTGACGAGGCCACAAATAACTCTGATTTGCTTAGAGTTTATAGCACCCTACCGCAATGCATGACTGTAGGGCATTGAATGCAGTTTGGCCTTTTTTTAATGTGTTGGTTGAGGTTCAAAGACATGTTGCAAATGTCATGCAACAAACATCACTAAACAGAAGCATGAAGTGTTGCAGAAAGTGTGAGAAGCACACACAGATGGACCTACCTACCATTTTGGAGTGGTCCGTTTCCCAACGCTGAGACTGTTAGATTGGGCATAATCTGGATAGAAGCGACAGAGTCCCAACCGGTGGAAGCACTCTTAAACTTAATGAATACACCCTTGAGGGTCCATCCAGAAGCAAAAGTGTTGATGAAACATTGTCTATAGATAGTCCTGCTGGGTGGGGAAGGGCAATAAAAAAGGCAGTTACAGTGGCTAATGTATAATGGGAACTACTATTTCACTCACTTACAATAAATGCACAAACAGAGGTTCACTAGTTATACTTGTTTTTTTCCCAAAGCTTGTGAGTCCAGCAAATCTAAATCCCATCATCCCTTTCTTCAGCCAGGAGCCTGTTTTAAATAATTAATTGATTACAGAAATCTGCCTTTTCTTCTTATTTAGCAGAGATTGACCATGATAACAATGTATTGACAGTTTATGCAGGAGTGTTTGTTAACTGCAAAAACATATATGTACATGTAACATATATTCTTATTACAGGATCAGTGTGAAAGAGCACCAGGGCGCAAGAGGTAACTCTTGGCCGTTTCACAGGGGTGGCCTGCTCTCACTCAGTACCAGACGTGCCAGGACCCAGATGGGGGAATTGTCAGACCCCTGCCAGTTGCTTCAGTAAGAAGCTTAACTAACTAGCAGGCTGCTTTAAGCATTACCGCCACTAGCTTTCCTTGGGGGAGGTGCTGCCTAGAAGTAAGAGAGTCAGATATCTTCTCTGTGCAATTTTTGAAGAGAGTTCTAGTGGTCGCTCTCCATGAGCGAAGGAATATTACATGGGTTTTTTAGTTGTGATAGGCAACTGACCCTGAATAGCTGGATAAATGTCAGTCAGATGGGCAGATTTCTACCTGTGGAAAAAGTCTCCTGATTATTTTTGATGAACGTCTATCCAGATTTTATACAAAAAGGTTAATGCAGAATCTAATTAAAGCTTCGTAATTTCACTGAAAAAATGTGGAATGATCCATAGAAATTGATCTTTTTTTTTGGTCCTCATATCACCTCAAAAAATGCCAAAAACAGAGCTGGGGTGTCCTGGACCTCTGTCCCCTGGTCCTTCATTGATACCAATATGGATCTTTCGGTCTATACCAGCAATTTCCTGAGGAGAAAGGTGTAATCATAGGACCGTGGTATCCAGTGCCCTTACAGATATCCATCTGTCAAAGGGGGGCCCTTTTCGGCCAGACCCTTTTGTCTTAGCAGTGCATACACCTACTTAACTGCTCCAAGCCACTCCTCTATGGTAGGGGGTGAGTTTAGAACCATCAAAAATGGATCTTGATAAGTGAAGACTATAGCACCAAACTGTGCAAACTTTTTGTATTCGTCTATGTATAAGTTGTGTATACTCCTTCAAAACAAGGTGTTTGTGAGTTTTTGAATGGAATATACACACCTTATACATAGGCGAATACAAAGAGTTTGTTCAGTTTGGTGCTATATTTGAGTCCCTGTTGCAAATGTCTCCTCAACCTTGCATCTGCCACCTTGAGGATAGGAAAGGAAATGTCCTTACCTTTAAGAGGGCAAGGCCGGAGACTGTCAGAAAAAGTCACTAATGTTCTGCTATGCAAATGTGATATACTTCCAAACTTGATCTGCCTTGTCTCTGTAAGATGAGATTGCAGCTTTCTAGCTTGTCTACCTCGAAGCGCACCAAAAGAGAGGCGAAATGGTGAATACCTTTCAATTCAGAAGAAGTGGTCATCTGCCTTAATGACAGGTGTCATGTGGTTTAATACATGTTGCTGCCAGAGATAAAACTTTTACAGAGAGACCACAAGATTTTAGACATGGTTGAAATCTGTTTTCCACAGGGTGTTACCAAACACTATTCTGAGTTTCTCCGTAGAAGGGACCAGTGCTTATTCCCCTCAAACCTTGTTTTGACCTCCTGGGTTTTCTTAAGTGATCTTTCTGACAGGTAAAGGCCACCTCTACAGCTGCTCAGACTAGCATACTATCTAGTTATAATTTAAGTTTTGGGTAGAGCATGCCATTAGGCATAATCATCAAATAACTTTTCTGTAAATTGGAGACTGGAGGGAGTACTGTCATCTTGAAAATTTTCTCTAGTTAGAATACATTAAAACATGAACATTTCTGTACTATTTAGAATCAAAACCCATTGTCAGTTCGGGGATATAGATCATTTATCGATGAACTACATAACATCGGCAAACACATTCTGAATCAAGTATGAAGGAAGTCTTTAGAGCCAGGATAAGAGCACAGAAAGAATTCGGGGTAGAGGTTCATTATAATTGAGCATGGGGAGAGAGGCTAAGGCAGAGATTACGGGGAACGAAAGGTTAGAGCAGGTATGAAAGCACACTAGTCCTAAAGCCATCAGAAAACAGATACACTGAATTGTAAGTCAAAACTGCTGTCAAGGTTGCTTGTTGAGGTATCCCATTTTCATAACATGAAATAGAGTTGGGAGGCTGGCGGTAAAGGAACGCCATCTCTGTGTGCAAACCAGTTGACTCAAGTTTTCAGTAAAACTATAGCATCTGTGGGTTGGAAGCGCTAAGCGAAGAGTACTCCGGGCTCAGCCAGCTACTAAGCCATCTCTGTAGGTACAGAAGAGAAAGGGGAGATTGAGTAGTCCAGAGAGTACCCCCTCCTTTTAGTGGGAACACAAGCGTGCTGACAAGTAAGTCTTCCACTCTCATGTGCCGTATTTCTATCTCTCATTTGAGATACAGGAGAGCTGGCAGGCAGACGATCAGCGTTTATGGTAAGGCTGAGGTGAGGTAAGGGAGAGCGGTAACAAAGTGGGTGCTGCAAGCTAAGCTATGCGACAAGCTCTAGGGAGCTGGTACAAAGGGAGGGGCAAGAAAGAGTTAAACAAAGGAACCTGGGGATGCAATTCAAGACCAACTTGGTGAGCAGTAGGGAAGGAAACCAACGTAGTTAATCCAACAAGCATTTGCAATGCAATAGGTCTCGCATTAGTGAAAGTTTGAGCTATTGGCGTTGCTAATATTAATGGAACGGCAATAGCTCATACTTTCAGTAATGCTTTGCTGAAGTCATCGACTCCATATCATTGTGCTGTGACACTCTTATAAACATGTTCCAAGTAACAAGAACTTACTAAGAGCGAGTGTTTAACCTATTGGCATTGTAAATGGCAATGCCTTTTATTTACGTTTTAAAAACCAACACATAAAAAAAAGGCATTGCCATTTACAATGTCAATAGCTCAAACACGCGTACATGCGAGACCTATTGCATTGCAAATGCTTGTTGCTCTCTACATCTCCACCACTACCCCAGACTCCCTAAATAACACACAGCTCTTCTGTCTCAGGGTAATTCCACGTTGTTGGTGAGGAGCAGGTTGGATAAGCTGGGTAGAGGGTTTCAGGTAGCTGGGGCAGAAAGAAGGTAGTTAGATGAGGGTTAAACTCGGGTGCTGTAAAGGACATAAAAAAACAGATTAAAAAAAAATAAGCTGAATCCCTGGAGCCAGATCGAGACTGCTGACTGCATGCCCTTAATGAGGCTGCTCGGTGCTTTCCTCTGAAGGTTGGCCATCTGAACATGGGTCCAGCTCGGCCATGATAAAGGCCGGCCCTGGGCCTTGGATTGAGTATTATTTGAACTGATGCAGGTCCCAGTATTCACTGAATATCACCCGAACCTTTCACCTGCCTCAGGGTCCTCTGAAAACTCCTGGAATGAATCCAGGGTGTGAAACTCCGATTCCTTAGAGGGTGAGGAGCGCAAAGCAGTCAACCCCCGAAGTTAAAAATTGTCCCTAGCTGTTTAAACAAGCATTTGGAATCCACAGATGGGCGGGAGAGGGGGGAAATAAAGCAGAGCCAAGAACTGCAGGAGAGCTGGTTTAAATCTGAATTCAGCATATTATCCACTATGTTTCAGGAAGTCAACTTCATTCCTCATCTCACCGCTGTCTGTGCATGGTATTCGTCATGCTACACATATGACAACACGTCTCCTTGAGATACTATGCCCAGCCTGCAAACATGCCGAATCCTACACCCACCAATACACAGCTGCCATCACTGCTACAGCCACTGCAATAATACCCCCCCCCCCCACCCCTTCTATATAGTAAACATTGCTGCAACTCTGAACCACGCTATAATCAGGGCCACTGGAAGTATCAACAACATTTTTTTCTAGCTCAGGTAGTTCAAAAAGTTCCTTCGATTGCCGCCCCACGACGGCCGCAGGTAAGGGGGTGGAGGCCTTCGGCCCCCACGCTACATCACTCCCTCTGCACCTTGTAGCCAATTTTACAGATCTGCTTTATACACCCCCCTGAAACAAATCTGATTGTTTTTTCTCGGCTAGACGCTGCCCACTTAATGCTCTGCTTAGGGCATTAAGTGGTCCGGGTCGTGTCGTGTTAGATAAAGGAGGGCAACCTTGTTGGGAACTGTCTTACGTGCTAATCTTGACAATTTGGTGCCAGTGACAACACCGGAAAGCACCGGCTCAAATTAAGCACTGATACTACACAGGTACCAAATACTGGCTTAGAATCTACACTTTACGTCCACAGAACGAAGGCTAATTATGTGTGCACCCGTTAAAACTGAAAAAGGACATCTTATTCCTGTGACGTATTCCCACAAGAAAAGAACCTGGGGTTTATCTACAGCTGACTGGGTTTACACTGTGCGTGTTATTAGACTGTGAAAAGCATTCGCTGTTGATTTCTCTAGTACATTAGCTCTTACGACTGAGTATTCAATGCTTCTGTGGTTCTCTTTTAACAAGTAATCTCGCTACAAAGGACGCAGCCCGCTAATGCTGACGGTGAGTCAGTGCTCGGTGACCTTTGCAGAAAGGTCCCCCGCAGCCAGTTGCGCGCGCCAGGCCCAGCACGCGCTGGGGGCAGAACATTCCAGCATAAATCACCAAGGGCAACGTTCCAGTGACAATCCAGTTGTCGACCTTGTGTCCTGCAACACTTTTTTTTAATTTCACTTACACATGCAAATACACAAATCGCGTGTTAAAAATGTAGACATCTGCCTTCGTTTTGTTGCCATTTATTTTGTTTAGCAATAGTACCAAAAACTAAGTAGCGTCACTCCAGCACACTGCGGTGCATCCTTGAGACTTTGAGACTTAAATTCAGTTTGGAGTTTAGTGATTAAACAAACGCGTGCAGACATCTTGATTTGAATCCTACCGGGAGAGCAAGAACTGACTATGACAAGTCCGCGAGTGGTGCGCGCGCGCGCCACAGCGAGACATGTGGTTTCAATTATCGCGCCCGTGTCTGGGCACGATAATTGAAACCACATGGCGGCGGTGCGGGTAACCGACACCAATAGGCCATGGGCGGAGCAATGCGCCCGCCTTTGGCCAATTGCGTGCTGTCTTTGATGGGGCAAAACTATAAGCACACACATGAGCATGTGCGATTCTTAGGTCAGTTTTGTAACCCCCTACATGAGGTCTCTCGCTGCGCGACAGTGCTGCGCACTGCAACGCTAGGCGCGAGACGTAAAAATCAGTTGGAAAGTCAGCTGGACATTGTAGCTGGAAACCAGCTTCAAACCTCAGTCTTGTCTTGCCATCTTTTGATTCTAGGCAAATCATGTCATGTCTCTGTATCTAAATTACGAGAAATAAATATTCTGATTGTCATGTAAAGTGTGCTAATGCCCTCAGGCCAGATTTGCACTATATAAAACTGCACAAAAAAATTACATTGGAAATGAACTTAATTATCCATTTTTTTTTTCTTCAAATCGAAAGTGTACGTCAAACCAATCTTTTAGTTTGTCTAGATGAGTTTGTGTGTTTAAATTGTCCTTCATATATTGTTTCTAAGCTGTCGTAATAATTTTGCCAGTGCAGTGTATCACTGTGTTTTAAAGATGTTTAAAATGTTTTTGATAATGTTGAGAATGAAACATTAATTTATTGGTCTAAAGCTGTATACATTTTAACAACTTTCGCCTTCATTATAAGGGGTCTGGTAAATGGGCCAGATTTTGCCCACCCCTCGAGTTAATGATACTGGGAGTCCCGGTAACTCTGGGAGTGGGGAACATCTGACCCATTACAAGATGGAACTCAGGGTTCACTAAGAAATGAGGCCTTACAGTGGAATCGGTAATTCAGGATCAACTTAGTCCTCTTTTTCCCCACACTTTGTTCAAGAGATTTTGGCTGATTTTAGCAGCTGAAATCTCCAGGCGAAATTAAAGAGATCCTTCTGATCTCATAATTTCAAGGAAGATGCTTACTGCTGTTGCTGGTCCCATTGGAATTAAGAGGCCACTCGTGAAGCGGATCTTTTTAATTTTGGAGCAACATTCAATATTCCACTCTACATGTAATTCCTGATTGGGAATTTTGATGCATCAGTTGTACCACACATGTTTCATAGTGGATTTAATGGCTGGTGGGTGCCACCAGTAGATACACAGCCACTTACTCACCCGGCTTATTGATTCAGACATCTAAAGACCTATCCACAAAAGGCATTTTGGAGTATGTAAAAGAGTACTCCTGTAGTAAGTGCTCTTATATGTACTCTTACATGACTTTGTGAAATGCCCACAAACCATCTGAAATGAGAATAAAATAGAAATTCAGGGAATATTCATATACACAGCATGAACACAAAGTATTGTACTCTCTGCACTTTTTTTTACCAATGTGGAGGTGAGTATTTTGGACTAATTCACAAAGGAATGTAAAAGTAGGTAACACAGTGCTCCTGTACCACTTACGTGCTCATAAATGCTTTTGTGAATCGGACTGTAGTCTGCAACAGGTGGTCTTTAACTTACAAATAGTATTAGGGACCCTCAGACTTCACTGTGCCCTACCCTTCTTGAGGGGAGCCTTTTGACCATTAATGACAGGTACCACTTGATTAGTAGTAATGAATCCACCGCGGTGGGGTAGTTATTGAGGGTTCTCATACCGACAAGCAACTTCAAAGTATGTGGTGTTCCTCGACCCAATCTTAGACACATTGATGGAAGCAAAGTAAAAACCTCCTCATGTCCTTTTCCATTGCTTCCTTTTGCCAAATCTGTCTCTGTCTGTCATTTTAGATATCCCAGCAATGTTGTTCACAGGTACCTAATATGCAAAAACGTCATATATTTAAAAAAAACATGCACAACACAAATGTATGCAGAATACTAAATTTCAAACACTGCACAGATAAAATTGTCCATAAACCGTAATGATTGATGCACTTGGTTAAGCAATACGTTTTAGATTTTGTATTTTTTTTAATTGTTTGCTTTTACTAACCATTTTTCAGCTCCAAATGCTCCTGCGAGTGCTGATTGTTAGGTCTCGTGGCGATTACCGCGCGGAAGCGATGTCTCGCCAGAGACCTATAGTCACCGGCTCAGCTTCCCAGGAGACAAGAGATGGCCACGCGCATCTTGTGTGCACATCTCCTGTCTCCTGGGAAGCTCCAACACACACAGCCACACCCCCCCTGCTTTCGCACACGCATGCGCGCACACACACACACACACACAAGCGCACATACACGCATGCACACATACAGAGACACCCCCGCCACCGCACACATACACACACACGCGCACACACACACACACAAGCGCACCAAGACACCTCCCCGCCGCCCCTCCTCCCCCCTACAACTAAGCCCCACTTACCGCCACTCCGGATTTCTGCAGCCTCTGCGGGGCTCTCCCTCGGGCATGGGAGCCCCGCCTCTCTGGCCAGGCACTCCGTGGGCGCGGGCTTCTGGCAAAAGACAGAAGTCCCGCCCCACCACAGGTTTCGTTTTTGCTAGTGCACGCACACGTCTTGTTTTTATCGTGAGTGACCTATAGCAGCGCCAGTGCATTTTTAAATTGCTTATTTTCTTTCCTTCTGTACTTTATTTGGTTTGCTGCTTTTCTCTTTTCTTTGCTTCTTTAATTTAAGTTTTTCTCTTCACCTTTTGTCTAGCTAAATGCCTTGTCCTCACTTCGTTGTTTTCAATTCAACTTCTCCTTTGCAGTATCTATTTCAGTTATACCGAGGAAAACAAAGCCCTGCTCTGTTTCCACAATCATGTAAGCTCCCTTCTATTGTAAGAGCAGACTGGCAGCATCTACAGGGCAGTAATCTAATGCAAGAACTGACTGGCGTGAACCTAAGAGAAATACAAATGAAATATTAATATTACATTGGAAGATAAATGCAGAACCGGCCGAGACGGGGGCGGGCGTGGGCTACATACACGGTGAATGACTTGGCACGGCTATCTTCGAACATACATACACATCATCAGCCAGTAGCCGGTCTCCTCCGGGTACCATTGGGCGAGAGGCTGCTCCAGGAAGATTCTGCTGTCCTCTCAGCATCCTTGGGCGCAAATAAGAGCTTGGACAGAGACATCTTAAATCACAGATCTCGAGCAGCTGAGACAATACAGATTATGGCTCGTCAGCTATCCTTTTCAGACCTGATTTTTCCCTCGATATACCGCCTGGTGCTAGCAGTTGCCGCTCTGAGTTGTGAGCCACGTGCATGAAGCAATCTGTTCCTCACCCCCTCTCCTCCCACCCACATTATGTATCACTCATGTTACCCCCCGCCCATCTGTTTCATGCCCCCCACCCCACGCCATATTAATAGTGGAAGGGATGTAAGTCCTGGTGCTGCAGCGCGAGCAATCGTTTCATCAGAAGGACGGGGCGATGGGCAATGATTCTTGCCGCCTGATTGAAATTTCGGCCTCAGCGAGGCGTCTGCTGGTGGGAGGGAAAGGCAGAAGCAGGGGGCATGGAGGGGAACCAGGGACAGAGTGTTCGAGGCGCCCACCGGTGAGCAGGTGACTGTGTAAAATCAAGGAGCACAGAATTCTAGCTGCTTCGTGTTAAGGTTTTCCATGACTGATATTTCCTCTGAATGGCGCACTCCAACACTTTGAGCCTTTTGGAAATATTTGTAATTTTAATGGTTTGAGCACTTCAGGTTTTGCATACAAATGGACTACTTTATGTACTGCAAAATTGCGGAGGGAGCGAGTCACAGTTCCTGATGTGTGTGTGCAATTAATCAGCTCCTGTGTGTTACTCTTTACCTTCTGTCTTTGTACACCTCACAAGAGAACTGGCAGTAAGTCACATGCAAAGCTATCCCTACTACACCCTCACACACCCTTACGCTCACACACAACCTCAAACCCTCACCCTCACACCCCCTCACCTTCACATCCCCTCACCTTCACATCCCCTCACCCTCCCTCACAACCCCTCACACCCCCTCAACCTCACACCCCCTCACCCTCACACCCCCTCACCCTCAAACCCCCTCACCCTCAAACCCCCTCACCCTCAAACCCCCTCACACCCTCACCCCCCCTCACCCTCACACCCCCTCACCCTTACACCCCTCACCCTTACACCCCTCACCCTTACACCCCCTCACCCTTACACCCCCTCACCCTTACACCCCCTCACCCTTACACCCCCTCACCCTTACACCCCCTCACCCTCACACCCCCTCTCCCTCACACCCCCTCTCCCTCACACCCCCTCTCCCTCACACCCCCTCTCACCCTCGCAACCCTCTCACCCTCACACACCCTCTCACCCTCACTCACCCTCTCACCCTCTCACCCTCACACACCCTCTCACCCTCACACGCCCTCTCACCCTCACACACCCTCACACACCCTCACTCATCCTCACACACCCTCACTCACCCTCACTCATCCTCACACACCCTCACTCACCCTCACACACCCTCACTCACCCTCACACACCCTCACTCACACTCACACATCCTCACCAGCATAGCATAACAAAACATAGCATAACAAAGCATAGCATAACAAAACAAAACATAGCATAGCATAACAAAACAAAGCATAGGATAGGAAAACTAAACATAGCATAGCACAACAAAACATAGCATAGCATAACAAAACGTAGCATAACATGACAAAACATAGCATAACATGACAAAACATAGCATAACAAAACACAACAACACATAGCATAACTAAACATAGCAAAACACAACATAATATAGCAAAGCTTAACGCCTTGGCTGCTGCCGCTATTTCCCGGCAGTGCGTCCGTTTTAAAAAAACAGGCGGGCCGCGTCAGGCATTGGCCAACGGCAGCACCAGCGTGGTAGTGCTGCCGTCGGCCAATGGTCGACGGCAGCATGGAAGGGGTTAACCAAACACAACAAAACATACAATAGCATAGCAAAACATAGCATAGCATACCAAACACAACAAAACATAGCATAACAAAACAAAGCATAGCATAATACAACACAACAAAACATAGCATATCATAACAAAATAAAGCATAGCAAAACAAAGCATAGCAAAACAAGGCATAGCATAACAAAACCTAGTCTAGCATAACACACATACTTACAATATATGCTCATAGCTACAAACTAGCAGACAATATTATTCCCAATTTTCCTTATTATTAAGCAAGATCTGACAGTTGGCAAATCATATTTATACACCAATTCGGAGTTTTCGAAAAATTGTATGCAACGCATTGTCATACACAAAGCCAATAACACAAACTTTAATGCTGCGAGACCTATTGCAGTGTAAATGCTTGTATAAAATGTGCATACAACTAGAGTCCTCCACAGTAACAATCCCTTCTCTCTCCGCTTGGTATTTTACATCAGGTGTACGACGATGTTGACCAGTGCTGCCAGGCTCTTTCCCATAGGCTAGGATCACAGCCCTACTTCTTCAATAAACAGTAAGTCCTCTTCTCCAATTTTACTTTACATTTTTTCATGGAACACACTGGCCTGTTATCTTGAGCTTCAAAGAAACACCAGATACATATATCACGACTGACAGCCTGTTATTTGTCTTTTGAAAAAATGATCCCTTGCCTGCAGATTTATACGAATTGTGCTTTTCCCCTTGTGTCAATTTCTCTTTTTAGATAAGGGTTGTGAACGAAACTGTTTGTGGTTACGATTTCTCCCAGTTTCTTCTACGGATATTTGTGTTGCTTTTTATCAGTGAATGATATGCTTCCAGTTTCATTAGTTCCATGCTGCCCGTTGTTCTAGACAGGGCATATTGTAACTGAATGGTGCAATGGACTCAGCCATGGCCCGGCACCTGCAGGCAAGAGCGGTGGGGCCGGGTGGTGGTGGGCGGGCGTTTCAATGTACAATGACAAGGGAAAATGTATTATTTATTTAATTTTCCCTCGACATCGTCTGTCGAAATTCCACCCAGCGAGCCCCACCGCTCTTACCTGCATGGGCTGCGGCTGAATGAACTCCGCAGAATACAATAGACTTTATACTTGTAACTCCAAGGAGAGCACTGAACATGGGTGTGGGGCTCCCCTGAGTGTGTGGACAAGCACTCCACCCTATGGCTGTGGTGCTTCCCTGCGTGCATGGATAAGGACTCCATCCCCTGGCTGTCGTGCTCCCCTGAGTGCATGGAAAAGGACTCCGCCCCCTAGCTGTGGGGCTTCCCTGAGTGCATGGATAAGGACTCCACCCCCTGGCTGTGGGGCTTCCCTGAGTGCATGGATAAGGACTCCACCCCCTGGCTGTGGGGCTTCCCTGAGTGCATGGAAAAGGACTCCACCCCCTGGCTGCGGGGCTTCCCTGAGTGCATGGAAAAGGACTCCACCCCTTACTGCGGGGCTTCCCTGAGTGCATGGAAAAGGACTCCACCCCTTACTGCGGGGCTTCCCTGAGTGCATGGAAAAGGACTCCACTACCTGGCTGTGGGGCTCCCCTGAGTGCATGGAAAATGACTCCACCCCCTGGCTGTGGGGCTCCCCTGAGTGCATGGAAAAGGACTCCACCCCCTTACTGCGGGGCTTCCCTGAGTGCATGGAAAAGGAATCCACCCCCTGGCTGCGGGGCTTCCCTGAGTGCATGGAAAAGGACTCCACCCCCTTACTGCGGGGCTTCCCTGAGTGCATGGAAAAGGTCTCCACCCCCTTACTGCGGGGCTCCCCTGAGTGCTTGGGTAAGGACTTCACCCCAGGCTGCAAGGCTCCCCTGAGTGCATGGATAAGGACTCCACCCCCTAACTGTGGGGCTTCCCTGAGTGCATGGGTAAAGACTTCACCCCGGGGCTGCGGGGCTCCTCTGAGTGCATGGATAAGGGCACCTCCCCCTGGCTGCGGGGTTCTACTGAGTGCACCCACATCTACTCCAACCCATCGCTGCAGGGCTCCCCTGAGTGCATGGATAAGAACTCCTCCCCCTGGCTGTGAGGTTCTACTGAGTTCATACACAGACACTCCACCTCATGGATGTGGGTCTCCCCTGAGTGCATGAATAAGCACTCCACCTTATGGCTGTGGAACTCCCTTGAGTGCATGGATAAGCACTCCACCTGATGGCTGCTGTCCTCCAATGAGTGTGTGGACAAGCACTCCATCCGATGGCTGTGGTCCTCCAATGTTGTGTGGACAAGCACTCGTCCCCATGGTTGTGGGGCTCCACTGAGTGTGTGAAAAAGCTGCATAGTGTGATATGGTAGCTACCTTGTGACCAGGGCTCGAGTCGGGGTACCACGCGGGTGGACGGCGTCCCCCCACTTATTTTACCGGGTGGACACCGTCCCCCCTGCCAAACAGCTGGACATCACTCTTTGGCCTCTCTAAGACGAGATCGGATGTCACAGCACGCCTCTCACGTGCTGACTTGTCCGATGCAATCGCATCTAAGGGGTGAGAGAGGGGAGGCAATGAGCCCGATGATGCAAACAACCTGTTGTGACGTCACTTCCTGTCGTGACGTCACTTGCAATGAGTGCCCCCCACTTCTTTTTTTAGGGCTTGTACCCTGCTTGTGACTACATCTCAGAATATACATGCTGTCGTTGTACATCCAAAGCTCCACCTTATGGCTGTGGTGCTCCCCTGGGTGCATGGATAAGGACTCCATCCCCTGATTGTGGGGCTCCCCTGAGTGCATGGAAAAGGACTCCACCCCCTGGCTGTGGGGCTTCCCTGAGTGCATGGAAAAGGACTCCACCCCCTGGCTGTGGGGCTCCCCTGAGTGCCTGGATAAGGACTCCACCCCCTGGCTGCGAGGCTTCCCTGAGTGCATAGATAAGAACTCCACCCCCTGGCTGCGGGGCTTCCCTGAGTGCATGGAAAAGGACTCCACCCCTTACTGCGGGGCTTCCCTGAGTGCATGGAAAAGGACTCCACTCCCTGGCTGTGGGGCTCCCCTGAGTGCATGGAAAAGGACTCCACCCCCTTACTGCGGGGCTTCCCTGAGTGCATGGAAAAGGAATCCACCCCCTGGCTGCGGGGCTTCCCTGAGTGCATGGAAAAGGACTCCACCCCCTTACTGCAGGGCTTCCCTGAGTGCATGGAAAAGGTCTCCACCCCCTTACTGCGGGGCTCCCCTGAGTGCTTGGGTAAGGACTTCACCCCAGGCTGCAGGGCTCCCCTGAGTGCATGGATAAGGACTCCACCCCCTAACTGTGGGACTTCCCTGAGTGCATGGGTAAAGACTTCACCCCGGGGCTGCGGGGCTCCTCTGAGTGTATGGATAAGGGCACCTCCCCCTGGCTGCGGGGTTCTACTGAGTGCACCCACATCTACTCCAACCCATCGCTGCAGGGCTCCCCTGAGTGCATGGATAAGAACTCCTCCCCTTGGCTGTGAGGTTCTACTGAGTTCATACACAGACACTCCACCTCATGGATGTGGGTCTCCCCTGAGTGCATGAATAAGCACTCCACCTTATGGCTGTGGAACTCCCTTGAGTGCATGGATAAGCACTCCACCCGATGGCTGCTGTCCTCCAATGAGTGTATGGACAAGCACTCCATCCGATGGCTGTGGTCCTCCAATGTTGTGTGGACAAGCACTCGTCCCCATGGTTGTGGGGCTCCACTGAGTGTGTGAAAAAGCTGCATAGTGTGATATGGTAGCTACCTTGTGACCAGGGCTCGAGTCGGGGTACCACGCGGGTGGACGGCGTCCCCCCCACTTATTTTACCGGGTGGACACCGTCCCCCCTGCCAAACAGCTGGACATCACTCTTTGGCCTCTCTAAGACAAGATCGGATGTCACAGCACACCTCTCACGTGCTGACTTGTCCGATGCAATCGCATCTAAGGGGTGAGAGAGGGGAGGCAATGGGCCCGATGAAGCAAACAATCTGTTGTGACGTCACTTCCTGTTGTGACGTCACTTGCAATGACAGTGCCCCCCCCCCACTTCTTTTTTTAGGGCTTGTACCCTGCTTGTGCTACATCTCAGAATATACATGCTGTCGTTGTACATCCAAAGCTCCACCTTATGGCTGTGGTGCTCCCCTGAGTGCATGGATAAGGACTCCATCCCCTGATTGTGGGGCTCCCTTGAGTGCATGGAAAATGACTCCACCCCCTGGCTGTGGGGCTTCCCTGAGTGCATGGTGAAGGACTCCACCCCCTGACTGTGGGACTTCCCTGAGTGCATGGTGAAGGACTCCACCCCCTGGCTGTGGGGCTTCCCTGAGTGCATAGTGAAGGACTCCACCCCCTGGCTGCGGGGCTTCCCTGAGTGCATGGTGAAGGACTCCACCCCCTGGCTGCGGGGCTTCCCTGGGTGCATGGATAAGTACTCCACCCTCTTGCTGCGGGGCTTCCCTGGGTGCATGGATAAGTACTCCACCCTCTTGCTGCGGGGCTTCCCTGAGTGAATTGTGCCCTGCTTGTGAGTGCATCTCAGAATATACATGCTGTTGTTGAACATCCAAAGCTTAGGTTTTTAAACTGAATACTCATGATACCAACATCATTACCCTATTTATCCCCTAGTCTACTAGATTTGTGTGGTGGGTGTGCCATGCGGAACAAGCACCTTTCTGCCAGCCTGGCCCTTTTCTCGGAGTGATCCCTTCGTCTTGTGAGCTCTTTCCTGTAAAATTATTTCAGCAGTAGTCCTGATCTTTACATGAGCATGTGAGAAAAATGTTGGAGATGGCCTACTAATCATAAAAATTGGGGAATATGGTGAGATTCAGTATTTCTGTTAAACCCGGAAGTTCATTGCTAGTTGTAAACAGTAGCCGAAGAGGTACTCTGACTTTAATCTTAGAAAAGGCAGAGCCTGGGCGCAAGGCAGCTTCTGTCTTTCCTGATTGTCTGTTCTTGAAATTGAAATTGCATGTATATAGCGCTTACTGCCCCTGGAAAGGCATTGAGGTGCTTTACGGCAAGTACCGCGCAACTCCAGAACCAAAATTTAGTGGTTAGTCCATTTTTTACTGGGATTAGTTTTGTGCTCTCATGGAAGCCATTCCATGCATCTGTTCGAGTTTCTTTGTGGTATATTAATGAATTAGGTGTAATCGTATGTGAAGGTTACGTGAAAAGCAAATAGTGTATGAAATTAATAGATATTGTTAGGTTACAGAAATATGATTTTAAAGAAAAAGAGAATAAATCAGACAGGCATGCAACAGAGTAGTGTATATACACAGGAGGCATGTAGAAGGAAAGAAGAGCCATTCAAAATAAAATAAATAGGAGAACATTGAAAGTTTATGTCCGGGTTAACGTTTCGTGCAGGTTTTTAGGATGATGGTGAATTGAGTTATTTTGCGATAGCATACAATCTATGGATGTAAACCTGTAGAAAGAGACAACAAAGCATCTACTGCAGTACCCAATTCCATTGTTAAATTATGCTCTAAAAGAATGTGAGTTTTAGTGGTCTTTTTTGAGACACTAACCTTAAAAGTGAGAGCAGATACTGGCCTCGCTGCAGAAAGCAACTCAGTACTTGTTGAGACCCCTTTATGAGCTACTGTCAAGCAGTGTGGTATTCAGTACTATGAAACATTGCTACATTTTATGCAAATCATTTTGCACCATACATAAATGATACATATAAACATACGTAGACACCAGCCATCTTAACCCGTTGGCTGCTTCCGCTTTTTTGCGGCAGTGCGGCCGTTTTAAAAAACGGGCGCGGTCGCGTCGGCCATTGGCAGACGGCAGCACCAGCGAACTAGTGCTGCCGTTGGCAAATGGCCGTCGGCAGCATGGAAGGGGTTAATATATAACAAGGCAGATGGTAAACACATTGCAGCAATCATCATTAGTAAATTCAGGGCATGATTATCTTGAGCTAATTAGGTTTCATGTTCTCACAAATGTAGCGTTTATGTTGATATTGAGATGCTGTGTGTTTAGAGGGTTGTCGACAGCAAATGCTCTTTTAAACCACACTTGGAGCTTATGCGCCGGAAATCAGTTGCTCTCACTGCCACCTTCAAGCGCTTCAAAACAGCCACAGAATCCTCCACTTTACTACCGCTGCTAAAAATAGTTCTGGCAAAATTTATTCCCACTAGTGCCTGAGGACGCGTAAATTTAAGAGCGAGAGACGTCGCCCATTTGGAAAATGCCATTATCAAACTTTTCAAGGCTGTCTTTTTATTGCCCGTATACACGTCTCCAGACCAGCTCCACTCTTGAATTTGGATTAATCTAGTAATCTATTGCAAGGAACGGAGCCTACGTCAAACTGTTGAAGAAAGCGAGCTGCGAGATGCGAAACTTCCATCTATGGACTGGTATTAAAGACAGGGCCTACTCTCCAGGCATAGACTACCTCTCTAGCTCCTTGGCATCATAAGACTTTCACCACCTACTCCCAGACCAAGACCACGGTTAACAAATACGTTAAAACCTGTTTGCTGCTTGCAGACAAAGCGACGTTTGCATAGAGATGGCACGCTTGGTTCACATTGGCCTCCTACACCAAGCTAACAGCTCAGCCATATCAGGGCATAGCCATCAAAGCCAAGCTCTAAATAGCCTTCGTGAGGTTCCGCATGGATTGTCTGCCCTTGCTTCTACATCTACCCCCAAGAAAGCGTACTGACACGACAGAGCTTTGATGGCTCTGCGTAAGAGCTCCAGAAGCCTTCGTCCATCAGATCGGTATCTGCAAAGTCAACTTAAAAGATCGAAGATCTATCTTAAAACCAGTATGGAACCAGAGGAGGGGTATGCCGCTGTAGGCCTGTGATCTTAGCCTGTTTTAACACAACAGACATGCAGCTCAACTGCAGGCTCACAAAATATCTGATTAGGCTTGATCAGAAAATGACAAGTGCATTGGAAGTCTTAACTCCTGTGGCTACCTAAGGCCCTGAACAAGTGCCCTCTACAACCCACTCAGCAGTGATACTGTATAACAAACAGCTAGTCCTGGACACAAATTTCGGACAGTAGCAGCATTTTATCTAAAGGCCATTCATGGTGCCCCAGTATTTTAGTATTCTTTACTTCACATTTTAATCGTATTCCATGTATTGATATTAACTTAAGGGCTACAATACAAATTTATTCATGTAAAGGTTTTATGCAAGCACTTAGTGCTAAGGTTTTAATTAACTTAGCACTTGATAAAGTTAACTTGAATTAGATGTTTCATTAGTTTAACTGCGTGTATTATGTTTTTCCTATTTACTGTATTTAAATCGTAAATTCAATGTCTTTGTTTTATGTATTCACTTTACTTGCTTTTAGCTGTAATTGAACATTGAATACATTCTAAAGTCCAGCTGGACTTTTTGTTCATTATAGTGCATATTGTGGCCTATAATTATTGCGATTGTTATTTTCCTTGTCAAGGACCTTTGTTTCTTTATTAACTGATACCCCAGGTCCTTGCTTACCTAGAGGGTTCCCTTGTCTTTAGTAATAGTAATTGAACATCAGCATGTATGGGTCAGAATTGTGCATGCTGGAAAAAAAACAACTTCTGCTTGTTCAGTCGTTGATTCAATGTCTTATTATGTGGAAGGTTCCCTTAACTGCTTAAACGTGTTGTGGTGGAAAGTCCTTTCCATGATCTAAGCCCTTGCACCCCTGTTGCCAATTCCAAGGACTAGGTTTCAAAGAACTGATGCTTTTCACAGTCTTACTAGTCACACTCATAAATGTAAAAATACTAAACAGAATAATGTATCTGCGGTCTCTATAAGACGCTGAAGTGAAATGAGGCCCTGGAAACGGTGCTACGTCGTGCTAAAAGAAAACTTATATCATTACATGTATGGGTGCCTAAGGCGCTACAGGCAGTAGTGACTTACTGCATGTGATGCTAGTGAACACTTTCTTCCCCACCCGTTTGCTGCTATTTTCTTTCTTGACACATCCTGTAACTGAACGAAGAAAGGCACTCCACAGGCGAGGGTGAATTATCTGAAGTAAGTCTTGAAGTGAGAGTACCCTGTGACCTTTGGTGGGCCATACTTGTGAAAAAGCATTTTGAAACATCACTGACAGTTTGGCTACTGCACCAAAGTTGACTTTCAGACGTCCAGATCAGTTGTCCCTTTTGGACGTAGATGCCAGCTTCATCAGATTAAGAGCTTGGCTCTGCCAAGGGGAAACAAGGACTGCACGGGTTGCTTACTGTAGTCGGAATAAGTCTGCTGCAGAGGGGAAATCCTGGCATGGTGGTCACAGTCACCGCAAGGTGTTTGGACTACAGGGTGCACAATTCACATTCAAGACTAATAGTACTTCATGTACAAGACAGACAATTTAGAGGTTACTTCCCTGAGATGGATTTCGCCTCTTTTACTCCTCAATTTTAAGCTCTTGCAGGACATTCACTGAGTAAACTTCAAAGCTGTTACCTAGTTCAGATGCCGGCACATTCAGGAACCCGCTAAGAGCAGATGAACAGGTAAATGTGCTCAACAAGACGGTGGAGACTCGCCGCTCACCTCGCTGTTGTGGAAAGCTAAGGACAAAGCATAGAGCTATAACAACTCTGTGCAAAATTCACAAATGTGCATCTCACATCTTTGCTTAGCTGCAGCCAAATAATCAACTGCACACTCAGACAAATTGATATTTCTCAGGTCCTGAATGCCAAAAGATGAAAAAAAGTAAACATCTACTTTGCTCTCCATCAGTAATGGAACGTACATTTTACACGGATACCTGGGCTATTACTCATCCATGGTTGTGTGACTGCTTAGGCTGCACAGGATTGACCTGGTTAGCTTCGAACCATCTTGCCAGAGACATATCAGCTAGCAGTAGTAGTCCTGTTATCGGCTTGATTCAGCACAGACCGTGTTTGAAGAGAAGGCGCGGTTGTGCTTAGACAAACCAGCTTAAGACTTTATAGCATTCTTCGCTGAGGTAGCTTACAGTCTTTCATATTTTCTTTCATGTTCTTATTTCAATTTAAAGCTATTATCATATGAACTCAGACATCTCCTTGCGTATATGTTATGGTCATTGCATCTGCTGTGCCTTGAATGCTTCCCATTGGGCCACTAGGGACTGGTCTCCCTGGATGAGACTCCCCAAAGTCTGCCTCTAAAGCTGCACCAGCAACCTTATGTCTCTCTTCCAATATGTACAGCGAGACATTCAGTCTGATTGAATCCCAGTACATGGGCACTATTTATTTATAAAGTTTTATATGTATTCCCATGAGACTTGTTGCAGAATGACAGATGTCCGAACCACCTCACATAACTCTGTAGAAGTGTAAATCTCGGTGTAACTGTCTGCCTGACTGATTTTGTGCACAACACGAACGTTGGACTAGGAATACTGTATTTATCAGTGACATGTAATATATTTCAGTGTTAAGGGGAGGATGGTAGGTAAACTGATTAAACTAACCTGCCACACTAATGGTCAGTCTGAACTCCAGTGGAATGCATAGTGGAGCTTTAAAAGATTATAATTACATGTATAATCTTGAGATCACTGTCTTGTATTTATATCACAAGTCATACCCCCAACTCTGCGTTGAAGGGTATTTAGGGTTAGGTAGTGCACTACTCAGAGTTCTAAGGATGGAAAATGCTGGTGTGGGTAGTTTTTTTTAGTTTTTTGTTTTATATAGGACAAACTCGACTCGTAGGTAACGTAGCGCTTTACATGAGCCCCAGTTGTGTTACAGACGGACACATTCAATTTGTTAGGCACGGGGCGATTAAGTGATTTGCCCAGAATCACAGGTTGTTGAGCGTCCGTGCCGAGACTCGAACCCGGTTCCCCAGCTTCGAGGTCGGCACTCTAGCCTGTAGGCCATATACTCACAAGCTTTGAGCGGTTGAGAGTTGTGCCCTTATCGGGTATTTTTCATTGTACTTATGCTTGAATTTGAAGTGAAAAAGCATGAGTGATAGGACACTTGAGAATTAGCATGCTCGTGCATGAATTGATTGAAAGTGTGTGATAATCATTATGGCCTACATGTAAAGTGTTTTGTTGTTGTTTGTGCATGGCAGAGACTGCTCTGACCATGTTGTAACATGCTCGTCTCTGCGCTTACACAGAGCTGTTGGAGAGAACTGTGAGATAGACGCAGTTGATCATGTATGAATATACATACCCGTTTGGATTTATCTCTCTCACACATTGTAAACCGGATTGAATATGGACAAAGGAAGTACGCCTGGCGAAGGATGCTGCCATTTGTGTTGCACTCTTGCACCATCTATATTTCTCATTTGCACTCGACACAGGAGTGACAGGGAAGCAAACCATAAGCGTGTTCAGTGTGCAACCAACCATGGAATTGTGTCTGCGGAGTCCATTACGGTGTGGTCGAAAGCAACCCTTTCGAAGGAGTGTTATGCAACCAACCAACGCACTAACTGCATAGTCCATCCTTGAGAGGCACAGGGAAATCCATAGTCTTGTCTAACCAAGAGCGGTAATGGAGTCGCTGTCTTGGAATTAGGCATAGTAAATGGTATTGGGAGGCCACAGAAGGAAGACAGAAGCACAGTAAAAGATGTGAATGGGCATTATACACTCTGCCATGATTTACCCCAGTGTGGCAGGTAGCAGCCCATATATGCAACCTACTAAAGTATTTGTTTGCATAGTCCACCCAGGTGTGGCATGGTGCATCCATAGGATTGGGCATTATACAGCTAGACTAGTATAGGCCATGATGGGCTGCACTGGAGCGCTACAGCAAGGGCGGCCTTAGGCACGTGCAAGCTGAGCACCTGCACAGGGCCGCCAAACACCAGGTGCCGCCACGCCCCTATATATATCCTTAATATAATAATCCTCTGAGGATGGATACATATTTGCGTGGCAGCCCATGGCAGGGATTTGGCGGCCTCCGGCTCTATTCCACTTCCAAACACCCTGACCCCCCCCCCCTCTTCACTGGCCTCCGTGCCTGCGTTCCTCCGGGGGGCCCTACCTACGCTCCCTGCCCACGGCCGCCATGAGCCTAGATCCGCCCCTGGCTACAGGGACAACCATTTATTAACCAACTGTGTATTTTTGGTCTGACAAGTCTGTCCAGGTGTGACGGGGAACAACCCATAAGGAGAGGATCTTGTTACATGGCTGCAGTTGTTCATGCACAACTGTATCATATTGGCAGGTTTGGTGTCTAAGTAGACTAATGCACCCACTTCAGACATCTATGTTTGAGCACATGTTCAAATCCCAGTGGATCTGCTCAGCCTTTCCTTCCCCTGAGGTTGATTAAATGAATACCAGTGGAGCAGCTGTTCTTCAGTGAGAGGATACCCTCCGGTGATCATGTGGTTTGCTATAGAGATGCAACTGATAAGGTAGAGTATTTACCATTGAACTACCATAAACCCCTACAGTACACTTTGGGAGGTGCTGCTCTATCCTGTCATTGTGTAGTATACACCTTTGCCCTCTTGTGCTTGAAATATTCACTTTGCAGAATTGTGAGTCTCTTTTTGTGCTTTCCTTCTAAAAGCCTTCTTGCGTCCTGGAGGAGCCACACTTCAGCCATCCTACCTGTGGTAAAGCCTCCAAAACCAAATGTCCCATCACCCTTTCAATGACCTTATTGAGGTGTTTTGATGGAGTGAGCACTTTGATTACTGAGACAGGGATATTATACTAAATCCAATGAACTGGGCCGTAGCATCCACCCTACCAGAAACAGATCGGAACTGTGAATTTAAATTTTATATAAAACTTTAACATTTGTTTGATGTTTTCTCCCCTTTTGTTTCTGAATGTGAAGAAGTTTGCTAAATAAGTTTCAGGAAAGGTTGTAGCACCGAAACAGCGATGCTCAAAATTGCAGATGATATCCACAGAGCCATAGATGAAGGTGAAGCCTGCCTCCTCATCATTATTGACTTATCAGCAGCATTTGACACAGTAAACCATCGAGCTTTACTTGAGACTGTGAAGAGCCGATGTGGCATTAATGGCACAGTACTAGAATGGTTCACTTCCTTCCTTCAGCACCTTTCGCAACAGATTAAAATCAACTCCTGCCTCTCTGTACCAAAACGAGTCAAACTTGGAGTACCGCAAGGATCAATCCTCTCCCCATCCCTCTTCAATCTCTTCATAGAACCCCTTGCAATTATTTTGAAACAAGCAGGGGTTCATTACCACCTATATGCTGATGACACACAAATATACTACAAAACCAAATCACCCAGTGACACCTCAATGTCACGCTAACCAAGATCCAAACCAGGTTTAACACAAACCACTTAAAACTGAACCCAGACAAAAAGAAATGAATACTGTTCTCTCTGAAAAGTAAACCACCAACCAATTAAAGTCTGGCTCAAGGAGCTTGATGCTCTAAACTGCTCCCTCGTCCTATCCGACTCAGTAAAGTTACTAGACAACCTTGGACAAGAACTTGTCAATGAAGGGCCACATCAAGAACTCTGCAAAAAGTGCGCTTTACTCTCTAAAACACCTCAAGAAAATTAAACCTTTCATTTCTCAAGATGATCTCAAGACAATTATACAATCCCTAGTCCTTTCTGAAATGGGCTATGGAAACGCCATCCTAACAGGGTCACCAAAAGCTCACCTAGCCCCACTAAGGTCAGTCCTTAACATGGCAGCCCAACTCATAACTGGTGTAGAAAGATTTGAACACATCTCACCAACCCTCAACGCACTCAACTAGCTTCCCATGGAAGGTAGATCTATTTTCAAACTGGCCTGCATCACTCACAAGGCCCTTCACACCCAATACCCAAACTACCTAAACAGAAAGCTAGTAAAAGCAGGAAAATCCAGAACTCTGAGAAGCACCAACTCACTTCTTCTCATCCCTCCGAAACTGAAAAAGAAAATGACCCAGTGCCGGTCCTTCTCTGGCAACTTACCCAGGATGTGGAAAGCACTCCCGATCGACCTAAGATGCAACCCCTCCTTCTCAAAAAGGACCTGAAACTCTTTCTTCTCAACCAATACTTTACCGACCAAGGCAACCGTCCTAGGCATCAATAACCTAGTGGACTCCCCACTTACTTGAACCTTCACAGATGGTGGTTCTCTGACTGTGTCAGCCACCTGCGTCATTCTCCCCTCACTGGATACATAAGTATTATGTCTTTGCTTTAATCTTTACGCATCCTCGTGTCCTGCAATGTTATGCCATCTTTTCTTTTCTTTTATGTATGTAAAGCGCTCTGATACCCACGGGTCTAACTCGCGCTATAGAAAACTTTATGAATAAAATAAGTTGTATTTGTTTCATTACGGTCCTGCTTGTATCTTTTGTGTGCTGGATTGCACATTTCTTTAAGATTGGATTTGGTGAGCAGCAGTCGGTTAGGGCGCATTACAGTGCTGGGCATTGGTTCCATATTTGCAGACTGCACACTGACAGTGGTAGGGGGGCTCTAGATTAAGAGACTTTGGTTCCATCCTTAAAGACACATCATTAGAAGTCCTAAGGGGGTCTATATCTCTTTTCTGTTTCTTCTCACTCTTCACCTTTTTCTCCTTGCCTTTCTGCTGGTGGAGTGTGGAGTGTAGGGAATGGGTTTCAGAGCACAAGAGTGTTAAGGGTGGTCCTCTGGCTGGATGGTTGGTCTTGCAAGCATTTCCCTTACCCTCAGGTCTCTCCCTGGAACCTATTCTCTCAGTCCCTGAGCAGCTCACCCGTAGTTGACCCCCTCCCAACCTACTGAAATGCAGAGTGTTGAGGCAACAATGTAGTTGCAAGGTCAGAAGAGCACAAAGCATGGACTCAAGTGAGGTTATTGGCCAACTTTTTAGGTATGTGCTAGAGAAGATCCTGTGTGGCTTTATTACAGGACTTCCTGCTAATTTTTCTGCACTCAGTATGTCCGGGATCATAGCACACATATACTGGCTAATTCTAAAACTTTACTGCTGTGGCAAGGAAGTGAGTGAGTGAGATCAATCCTGCACTCGTGAACGAATCAATCCCTCAAACTCCATCCTCAGACCTTTTCCGTAATGTCCCAGATAGATTTACATCCTAAAGTACAATATAAGCAGTGCTTGAAATGGAAAAGTAGAAGTGCAGGTACTCTGTACCAGAGTACCTGCTTGTTTCTGAGAAGTGCCGGTACTCTCCCTCGCAAAATAAAAAAGTGCCGGTCCTCAGTACCGGACAGTACCGGCCCACTTAAAGCACTGAATATAAGTCTTGTACTTGTCCTCCCAACATATCGTGCTTATGTTTATTTTGCTGTATCTTGTTCTCGACCCCAGGTACAGTGTTTCTTTTCAAAGTGCTTGAGTCGCCAGGCAAATACACCCAAAGCAGGACCGAAGTCCCTCATGAAAAGAAAACTGAAATATGAATGCTACGCTTTAGTGCAGAAAACAAAAGCGACTTTCGTGTAAAATGTACTTACATGTAGAATTCATAATGGGGAATCATGCTTAATTCCACCCAAAGGACAGCATAACATAGTAATCTAACAAACATAATGCGGCTCTCTATAGCTCTTTCCTTAAACCAGAGAAGCCATTATAGGACCATGATAGATAAATGGACCTGTAATGACTCGATTACGCACAAGTAACTTCATTGCTCTCAGGACTATCACCCTAGTCACCTTACTTCAACATAACTTGCATCGTAAGGCAATCAACTTTGTGAAGCAAGGAGGGCGATGAGGGGCAGCACTGCCATGTATGCTTAGCAGGCAGCTGCCTAGGGTGCCTGGATAACTGGAACCTCAAATTCGGGGATCAGTCTTAATTTTTTGTATAGAAATAGAAATACATTTTGAAGTGTTGATTGCATAGTTCGCATAGTAGTGCCCAACTAAGTCTATGGCTGACCCGAAGAGGACGATAAAGTGCCTCGCGGAGGTCATGTATATTTTGTTGTACAGTGCCATATTTTTTAGAGCTAGTTAATGTTCTCCTTGGTTTCCAACATTATTTAAAGGGGTGAGCCTTCCCCGTCAATTCCAGGTTTTCAGACCATTGGAAATTGTCAAAAGCAAAATACTGTGACATAATATGAAATGTGTGTGGTATTTGCCTGTCATACATTTATTTTTTTGTTTTGTTAATATCCAAGTCTAAGAGAACATATTTGACTGACTAGGTTGTGCTGCGAGGGAAGGCCGTGTCCTTCTTGGGTGACGTGAGCACTCGGGTCAGAAGTTCAGACTTCAGGGGGCTGTCAGGTAGAGCCCAGAGCATGGATACTGTCTCTTTGTGACTGCTGTGGCGCTTTGATTTTGCAAAGATGTTTATTTCCATTTGTTTGGCCCTCATGACAAAAGAAATGGATGCAAGTGCCAGTGCCGCACAGCGTCCCTTCTCACTTGTCACAGCGTTGCGGGCACATGAAAAGCGCGGGTGGGACGTGTTTGGCTGTTTGAAGTGCACCATTCTCTGTTGAGGGCCGGTTTTGTTATGCATGGGAGCTGTGATGGAGGCAGGAAGGCAGGCTCCCCAGTGAAGCCTGCCCTACATTCAGAATACTTGGAACAGGAAGCAAGGAACTTACAGCTGGGAACCGAAAACTTCCATTTTCAATTAAAATGTTCCCTGTTCAGCGAAAACTTTTTTTTTTTGTTCATCGCGGTGTCGCTCTTAGGCTGGCAAATAAAATGCAGAAGTTGCGCATTAAGCTTACATTTTTGTTTCAGTTTTTTTGGTGGAGGTTCGAGTTCTCCTGAGGCGGACAGCTTTGAAACCTGCCATGCCCAGAGTGTGTAGACACAACCACCTTCATACGATCGATGTGTATTATTATTATTATACTCTGCGTGTGTTTTAGAAAGTGATCTTAACACACTCTGTGAGAAGTTGTTGCAATCTGTGCCCTTCGCTGGTATGCCTGTTTAGATGTTTTTGAAGGTGCTCTGTTGTGTTTTCTTCTGCAGACGATTGGCTGACAGGAACACACAGTGCTAGTAAGTATATTATACCGCGGCCTTAAAATGAACCGTATAAAAATGCAATATACCAGACAAGAACTCGTGCATAAAGGACTTTAGGCTTACATTTTTTTGGTAAGGAAAAGGGAAGAGGATTACATATAGAAGCACGCTTTTTCCAATTTTCTGATTGTATTGAACGCAAAATATTGACTAAATGTGTGCCTTCGAAGCTATTTGAATAACAGGTTTGAGGATGTGAACAAGTCTTGGTAGCTATATACTTTCGTCAATCTAGGGGTTCACATTGCAACAAAAGTAAGGGAGGGATTTTTCGAAACTGCATTATTTCAAAGCAAATCTATTGAGACATTTTGGAAAGCGCTACGTGAACCATTCAGTCACTTCAGAGCACTGAGGTTCTTACAAACGAAGCATGAAACCACATTCACTGTTCTTTAGTCAAAACTCTAGAATCTGTGTAGACACTAAATGGCAATTCTAAATGGTTTGGTTTTCTGACGCTTTCTGAACTACTTGTTCAGGATTACATTATTGTTCATAACCCAGATTACTGTCGAGGTTGCTACTCATTCCAGGTCCTTGCATTTCTAGGTACCTACCACCATGTGCTATCTTTTCAAAGAATCATTGGTTCGCCAGAGGTTCTTGGTAGGTCTGCGGTGACTTGTGGGTTTATGGAGATGTCCTGGACCTTTGCCCTAGTAACTTCTATGTCCTACCATCAGTAGGGAGGCAGTGGGGTGCTTTGGGGAGGTGTAGGGTTTTATGTGTCCGTGATTGTGTAGATTTAAGCACGTTCAGTAGTCTTTGTACCTTGGCAGTGACTTTCTTGGGGAGGCCTGTATAAATATAATAATAATCTACATTTGCCAAGAAATCAGTTCTTGCCGTTCCACCCAATGATCAGTTTAGAAGAGTCCTAGAATTTTTCAGACTAATGAGAACTAAGGATTGGTATCTCCTAATTACCGTGCTGACTTGAGGGGTAAATGCAAAAAGAACAATTTATGGACGCAATGCTGAAACAATTTCAAACATTCACCCCAGTACAGAGATCTGGGCCTAAACCCACAGTTTTTTTGTTGCTCCCCATGCCATTCCAGTTTAGACCCCGCCATGTGCAAATCAGTTTTGACCCTGCTACCCATGGGAACAGTCCAGCTCGAACTAGCTAGCTAGGCCCTCCCTTGACAGGAAACAAGCATCCTGGGACCGGTGTCACAGTATTGCTCCATATCATCCAGGCTAGCTTGACTCCGGTGGCATGGTGAGCACGGGACCCATGTCTGGCCATACCCTTCCCACTTACGGCGACAAATGCAAAAATAACAATTGGTGGATGGAATGCTGAAACAATGTCAAACGTTCACTGGCCTGGCTGATGAGGGGAGGACCTGGTTTGGCAGTTCGTGCTGAACTATTCCCATGGGAGCAGGGGCAAGACTGATTTGCATATACTAGGTCTACATTGCGGTCACGTGGCGGGCAGTATAACAATGGATTAAACCAAGATCTATGACTGGGGTGAGTGTTTGAAAAGTTTCAACACTCCGTCCATCATTTTATTTTGTGATTTTGCTATGCGGGCCCTAAGGTGACAGATGAGCAGGCTTCTTATTGCTTTGGCTCAAATTCCTGCATCGGCACAGGGCCCAAACACTTGGGGAACAGGATAGGAGGCCATTGCATGACATCACTTTTCATTGTGGATATGCAGAGACAACCACTAAAATGCATAACTCTAGCCTGCTGTGTGTGACACTTGAAAGTGAGGCCCCAAACCAGTTCCTGAACATTAGATGGTGGAGCAACATCACCTGTCAGGAAAATATGTCTAAAAGGCGACACAGATCACCCTACTTTTTCCAGTTCAAAGTTCTTCTTAAACGAGGGAGAGGATGTAGCCTTACGACTAGAGTGGTCGACCTCGAAGCTGGGGATACGAGTTCGAGTCTTTGCAACAACGCTCAACATCCGGTCATTCTGGGCAAATCACTTGCAAATCGCTTAATCTCCCTGTGCGAAACAAAAATGAATGTGCCCATCCGTAACAAATCTGGTGCTCATGTAAAGCGCTCTGATACCCGATATCTTCAGGTCTAGTTTGCGCTTTATAAAACCCTAAAAACAATATGTAATTAAAAGGAAGGGAGTGCTCCCCGATTACTCTGACTGCTGTGTGGCCAGGACTGGTGTTCTGTATGGCAGCCATTTCCCAGAGGTGTGGGGCTACCACCCGAAGCTTACAATTTGTTGGAGCACCAGAGGGTCTTTTTAGAAGCCGCCTGTCTGCTCAGAGAGGGAAGGAGACTGTCTGCACCTGCAGGGGGAACAACTGTACAGGAGGATATGCCCAACATGTTCCTGGCATGTGGAGAATCCAGAAGTAGCCGACTTCTTCCAGGGAATGAAGCCAGACTTGACCTATATTGTGAGGGGTCTCCCAGTCTCCCTGTTCAAGTTCTTGTAGTGAGCTGCATTAAGAAGCTAACCAGAACAACGCCATTGTGCTGTGTGGCAGTCCAGCCCCAGGCCACAAATTCCTTGTGTTGCCACTGCTTGTCTACAATGTTTATCTGTGACGAGCTGCTTGTACTGGCATGGAGGCTGTGGCTACCTAAAGTGAACACTCCTCTTCACTAGCCGAGAGTCTGCAACTAATGAAGGTAAGTGTGGACCTACATTGAGCCGGAGAGAAGCACTTACCGAGCATGGCCGTCAGGCTGTTCAAAACCGGTGGCCGTGTCATGGGTGGGACCGCTGCATTCCGCCCCACCTCAGCGATGGGGACTTTGAAGTTCCTGGATGCATCAATCAGCTCCACCAGTCCACAGCTCTGTTGAATACAGCACTGGACTGAATTTGAAGGAACTAAGTGGCTGTATCCAACATTCAACTCAATGTGTATAGCTTTACCTTGGCCTAAGTTACTACAGGCATTGGATTCTCAGCTTGTGGGCTGGGAGAGGGCACCATACAGAGTTTAGCACTTCACTAGTCTAGTGAGGTCGGACTCCGGTGACTGAACCAACTTTAGAATGTGAAATAATCAGTGTTGGTGTGCGATTACAGTACTTTCTTTTTAACTAAAGATGAGCACTGGACTGGGCAATGTTATTTTGCCCGTTTTTTTTAAATGGAACTACGTTGGCATTTTCCATTAATGTCAACAGACTCTTTCACAACACAGTACAGCTACATTCACATTGCCAGTATTCCATTTATCATACCTTTAGCACAGTACAGCGCTATACATTAAATCCATGTGTTGTATGTTTGTGATTGCAGTAATGTATGCGACAGATCCAAATATACAACTTCGTGTCTAACAATCGAAATTACATTTCTCCTATCCCACTGTATACCCCTGGAGAATAGGGTGACCAACCGTCCGTAAATTTCACGGACAGACCGTAATTTCTGCTGTCTGTCAGTTGAGGATTCTTTACGGACGCCATTTGTCCGTAATTTTAACCGGGCACCGGTCGCACCACCCTAAAGTCGCCACAGCTTCCACCCACCTCCCTTCTTGACTCGCGATGCTGTTGAGGTCAGGTGTAACGACTCCAATGCAGTACCAAAGCTCAGATACCCAGCAGCATTTGAATATTACCTTCATATAACAGACCTTATTGTTGCTCAATTATTTTTAAATGGACCAACCTTCGGGAGGATGGAGGCTAGAGACGACTTTTCCATGATTCGAACTCCTAACCTGCCAAAACTACTTTGAACAGGTGATAAACATTCAATACATTAAGCCATGCCTTCGACTTAAAAAAAACTGCAAGCTTCTTTGCTTCCCTTTCAGATATGCCCCTTGTACTTGTTTATCTTTAAATCGTACCCGTCATGTCCACTTTAGTGTGGCCCTTCACCCTACCAGACAGGCCTGCTTTGCAGAATAGGAAGAGTAATATTTTAATGTGTTTGTGTTTTCTTGGAGGCACACAGTTACTTAAACAAAGAACCAGTTTCTTTGATTTAAGCTTCAACTAGCTCTCCTGTGGGGCATATATGTTAGAACTTGCATATAAATGTGAATACTCTTGATAATTGAGGAGCGTGCTGCAATCTTTTTTAAACTCTAAAAAATGAGTATTACACCGAGGCAGCACATGGTTCTCTTTACAGAGCAGAGCTTAATTACTGTCACTAAATTGTAAGCAAACCTCGGTTCATCAAACATGCAGTCTATAATGTAATAAAATAAAGAAATGGCACAATCCCACCCACACTGATTAACAAAGTATGGAGGACAATCAGTTAAATAAGTTCTCTTGGAGTATCTCCTTTAAATGTTGGAAAGAGAGCCTGTCTTCTCGTTGTCTTGTCCAGGAGGGTGTGAGGAGCCCTATCCCACCCTGGAAGAGATCAAGATGATACTAGAATACTGCATGCCCACCCCTGTGCCCACCCTGGGTGGTTCCTGTCCCCCCCGTGGTGGATCCTGCCTCCCCCCTGTGATGGCTCCTGCCCCCCCCCCCCTCCATGATGCTCCTGCACCCCCCCCCCCCCAATTGGTGGCTCCCGTCCCCCTCCCTGTGATGGCTCTTGTCCCCCCCATATGGTGGATCCTGCCCCCCCCCCCCCCCCCTCGTGATGGCTCCTTCCCCCCCCATCCCTGTGGCGGATCCTGTCTCCGCCCTGGGTGGCTCCTGTCCCAGTCCTGGGATGGCTCCTGCAGCGAGATTGAAGCTCTTGATGGGCCTCTTCTCTTCAACTCTGCAGACAGAGGCTCAGCTCAAAATTAATATGAAAAGGTGGGCGAGTGAGTAAGTGAAGGGATAGGATGATGGCTGGATGGATTAGTAAAAGGGTGAATGGATGAATGAAAGATTGAATAGACGGATAATGAGAGAGGATGGATGAGTGAGTGGAAGGAAGGATGAGAGAAAAGGTAAATAGCTGGATGTATGGGTGGAAGGGTAGCTGAATGGGTAAAAGGGTGGATGGATGAGCGAAAGGATGGATGGATGAGTGAAAGGATGGATGGATGAGTGAAAGGATGGATGAGTGAAAGGGTGGATAATGAGCGCGTGAGTGGGTGGATGGATGAGTGAAATGATGGATGGATTGATGAATTGATAAGTGCAAAAGTGAATGGATGGACGGATGAGTGAAAGGGTGGATGTAAGGATGGATGGATGGATGAGTAAGTGAAAGGGAGGGTCAATGGATAAAAGGATGAATAGATGAGTGAAGGAGTGAAAGGATAGATGGATTTGAGAAAGGATGGATGAGTGATAGGGTCAATGGATGGATTCATGAGTGGATGAGTAGATGGGTGGGTGGATGGATGGATGGATGGATGGATGGAAGGAAAGATGGCTAAGTGAAAGGATCGATGGAGAGAAAAAGGGAGGATGGATGAATAATAAAGGGTGAATGGGTGGAAGGATGAGTGACTCAGTGGATGGATGAGTAAGTGAAAGGATGGTGGATGGGTGAAAGGGTAAATGGCTGGATGGATGAGTGGATGGATGGATAGAAGAGTGGATGGGTGAGTGTACAGAAGGATAGGGTGAAAGGGTGGATGGATGGATAATGGATGGATGACTGAACGGGTGGATGGAGGGATGGATGAGTGAAATGATAGATGGAAGGACACATGATGGATAGGTTTGCAAATGGTTGAATTTGTTTGGATATGGATGGGCTTACTTATTTACTATTGCGCGACCTCCTCTGATGTGTCTGTAAAACGTACCTTTTGTCCTGAATTTTGACCTCCTGTTCTGAATTGGTATCCTGAATTTTGACCCTTGGTTCTGAATTTTTACACTCACCGTCCTGAATTTGCACCACCAATGCCAGTTGGTCACCCTACTGGAGACACATGTGATGGTCATTCGTTAGTGTATTACGTGTTTGCCACTTGGAGAATTGCATGGTTGGTATACTCCCTCTCTCAGAAAACAATGGTAGCCGAGCAGGAGAGTGTTGTTAACATTATGGGTGATATTGTGGGTGCTTGAAACAAAGCTGGATGTCCTTGCTTTTTGCATGTGTGTCGCATTAGCTCTGTGCGTTCCACATAGGTGATTACCAGGTTATTGTGAGTGGCTCACTCTTCTCCTCGTGAAACATACGGGCTGTGGTTTAGCAGTGACGTTTGGCATTACTTCTAATCAGAGTGGTCTGTCAACGGTGCAACCACTCCTTTGCACAATTATATCAGCTCGTCCTATTTACATGCAGTTATTTTATTTTTTTACGCAATCCTCTCCTTTCCTCTCTACGAAGCGCTCTGTTCCTGCATAGTGTAACAGATCGCGTCTCCATCTCTCAAGTGTAGGATGAGCAGTAGATTTCCATCTTATTGTAGCATGTCGTTTAGCTGTCAATAGTGCGAGGTATGCAAATTTGGTGGCAATTTTGTATTTCTTGGACCATGAGTACTTCTACGGCTGACAACAGTCCATGCTTGTCATGTCTTTTCTGGCCGTGTCCTGGCTTATAATTTCTGTGATATTTTGACAGTAAGCATGCAGTGACGGGCAATGCTAGAGCATGTGCTGGAGATGGGCATGTGAGATTTGGACCTGGGGCAAGTAGCACATGTGACCGGATATACTCAGCTAATTCTGTGTGGGGTGAGCTATGCTCTGTGTAATATTATGGGAAATTGGACATACTTAAATCGTGCATTGCAGGACACTTTTTCCTGGGTACTCTAATGCATGTGTCCATTCTTTGAATTGGAAAACTTGTCCCATCTGTTTCGCATCTGCCCCTTAATGTCTGTTAGGAGACTCCTGTGTGTTCTAGTAGGAATTTATATAGTTAGGATATCATCCTGCGACGTTGGACGGCTGTGTGTAGCGCCTGAATGACTGCATATATTGGAGTCCTATCTCAAAGAATGTACCATCTGTGTAAGAGCATCTACCAACTTAGTGTATAAGAGGTGCTAGCCACCGGTTATTTCCCAATCATGAACTATTGCCCCCTACTGCAATTGCAAGGGTGCAATTACAGCAGGGGAAACACACGTTTTGGTGTGATTGGACTGTAGTCCAGATAAATCTCATACATCCCTCATCATTGAGGCTAAATGTGGCATAGCCTCCTTCTATCTCATATATAGAGCAACATGTTGTCGACATACAACAATATAATATGTGTCGTATTGCCCGGTTGGATACCCCAATCTATTTCATGTTGCTCCATTTTTCTCTTTCCACTCAATGGCCATTGCACATACAATTTAGGTGATAATGGGCAACCTTGCCTCATCCCCTTGGCTAGTGCATATGTATCTACTTTGTGGGGGACACTTTTCAGTATAGATGGGAGGGCGACATGTAAGAGGTTAATCCATGATAACGATATTCTAAATACATATTCCTATTTGAAGGTATCAAACGTTTGTGCTAGGTTTGTAGCAATGCATGCCGAATTGGTCCAAATATGGCAAGCATTTTCCTGTATATTGTTCAGCCGATGTAGGTTTAAGGAAGCGTTCTATAAGGGATAAACCCATTTTGGTCCATATGTATCAATGTAGGCAATACCTGGAGGAGCCTCTTTGCTAGCTTTTTACTTAATATTTTCTAGACTGTGATTAATATTAGAAAATCTCAATTCTTTGTTGAGTTCTGTATCTTTGCCTCCCACACTACTATGCTGAGAAGCCTTTGGCTGCTTACCCTCTCTATCCTGTGACTTGTCTGGATTGGGTGTACTTGATCTAGTTTGCAGAACCATAATTGGACAAATCCCATGATAACAGTGGCAAACAACCCTAACCATCATGTTTTTTTTTATATAGAGTTTTATATTGCGCAAAGTAGAACGGAGACATCGGGTATCCGAGTGCTTTACATGAGCAGCAGTTTCATTACAGATAGATAAATTAAATTTTGTAAGGCATGGGGAGGTTAAGTGATTTGCCCAGAATCACAGGATGTTGAGCGTCGTGGCCAAGACTTGAACCCGGTTCCCCAGCTTTGAGGCCGACCGCTCTAGCCGCAAGGCTACATCCTCTCCCCATATTTGCTGCCTACAGTTCTTGATCCGCCATTGTAAAATTTTCCCTGACACTACCTAGTGATGTTTCAGGGACATTTGTGTGCCAGAAGCTTCATTGCTGCCCACAAGCAAGATGTTTAATTCTAATGACATATGTAGGTGACAAGGGCCTACTTTTTCAGAATTCTTTCATAAGTGATGTATTTGAAATTGCTCTGTGTGGTGATGTTTTGGCCAAGTGACACCTTCCTAATCAGTGTAGAGTATCAAAACCTTTTCAAATCATTCCGAATATCAGAGGTAGGTTGAAGAGGGGTAATCTATTTTTAAGGGCTAAAGTGTATAATGTGTTTGCTATGTTCACCCTAAGTGGCCAAGGGTTTGCCCAGATGTGGGACCCTTGCTTGCTGTGCCGCTGGATTCAAGCTAGCCTGGCAGATGAGGGGTGAAACCCCAAAACCAGTCCCATGATTCTTGTTTCCGGTTCAGGAAAGACCTGGCCTGGCAGTTCGTGCTGGATTGTTCCCGCGAGGGACAGGGTCAAGACTGATTTGCATATGACTGGGTCCAAACTGTGGTAGCATAGTGAGCAAAAGAACGATGGATTGAACCCAGATCTGTGACTCTGGGTGAGTGGTTGAAAAGTTTCAGCACGCCATCCATCATCTAGTTGTCTTTGCTGAAGTGTAGAATGTCAGAGATTTAATGCTGGTGAACATGGCTAATGTGTGAGCTATTTTCAAAGTTGACTCTTTCTATTGAGTTTGGCTTTTAAGGCAGCATTTGCTCTTCTCATTGAAGGTAGCTAGGCATTTGGTTTACGAGTGGCAAACTTGTTTTACTTTTGTTTGTCAAGAAAGGGCTGACATGGGGCGTGGCTAGCAGCCAACGATGGCGGCCGCAGCTTAGGGAGGCTCCCGCGGCAAGGCGGCATCCCACATAAATCCGTAGCCATAATCCGGTAAATTTCCTACTCTGTCGGGGCGGACTGGGTCTGGTGACCGTACGGCACCCAGCGAGGCAGCTTTGCGGCAGCGGCGGCCCGACAATCGGCGGAACGGAGAAGTGCGAGGAGGGGCCTACTGTCCTCATCGACGCAGCGAGGAGGCTGGTGGACTGTATCCGGGCGGAAGTTGTGCATCGGCGGGTGCCACCAACCGGAAGTCTCGGACCTCCGTCCGAGTCGGCGGAAAACAAACGAACGGCCCCCAGGGTATGCAAACGGGCTGGCGGAGGGAGATTATAGCGGGCGCGGGCGCGGCCACAAAGGCCATACGCAAGACACCGCGGCTCCGGGGGCGGGGCTGCCATCTTGGGCAGCGGACCCGTCCCGAAGGCAGAAACCACGTGAAGCAGGCACGAGACACCCTGTGCGAGCACACCTGAGGCTACGGGACCGGGTGAAGAACGCCGGGGGCGGGAGGGGCGATAAGCGATCCCCGCAGGCAACTGGGGAGAGCCATCAACAGGGCGGGGTGATCCGCATGGAACTAACCCCCCCCCCCCCCCTCCCCCCCTCCCGTCCCATTGCCGGGACAGAGGCAGCACCGGACAGCTGGGTGAGCTGACATGAGGAACCTTTCTGTGAACTGGCGCTCCAGGCCTGTAATACGCCGATATACTGGACAATTCCGGGGGCAGGAGCTGTAGGCTCTCATTAGGCCGACCGTTAAACTATATGTCCTCAGGTGATCAGAAGGGACATCTTACCGCGACACCGTTCAGGGACAGCAGAAAGGGGTGCACGCTACATGGCACTTGGAAAAGGATATAAGAAGTACCCTGACTGCAAACGGCTTACACGGGAGCCTACCCGAACCGGCATAGTCAACAGTGGGTGGACCAGTGAACAAGTACACAAGTGGGGAGACCTGTATCACAATCTCCGCGGTGGCTGCCGCGACTTCTACACAGGTGCCACCCAGGAGACGCGAGCGGAATCCCCTCCCTGGCCAGATAGCGCTCCCCTGTTGGCGGACAAAACAATCTTTGGCTGTGCAGCATGGCGAACAGAGGCCCCAGACACAACACCACACAGGCCAAACTCGATAAATTCGCCTACGAAAAACAAACACCCCCGCAAGAGCAATGCAGACCCGCGGGGAAAATGGCGGACGAAAGAAAGCCACACTAGACGATGTCCTGGCGGCATTGGCTCAGGTGCAAGAAACAGTGGGGGCCACGGCGACTGAAGTTACTCTGATACGAGCGGACCTCCAGAAGATGAACGAGAGGGTGAAACAGGTCGAAGTGGTGACCAAATCCTTGGTCGAGGATGTTTCGGAACTGCAAATCGAAATGGGTAAATTGCGAGCGGACAACAAACTACTTAAAGAAAAGCTGGAGGACCAAGAAGGGCGCTCACGAAGGAACAACGTCCGAATTTTAGGTGTACCGGAGTCAGAAACTACAGGTGCAATGGACCTCTATGTGGAGGATATGATCAAGAATCAACTACAGCCCAAAGGCCTCACACTTCTTCTCAGTGGAAAGGGCCCACAGGGTGGCAGGGGGAAAGCCGAGGACAGGAGGCCCACCGAGGCCGATACTAGCGAGACTTTTTAACTTTAGAGACCGGGACGCCATTTTACAAGCGGCTAGGGTGGCTCCAGCCATCCAGATCCAGAACTCCAGGGTGTCCTTTTTCCCGGACTACACGGCGGAAGTCTCGCGGAGACGGAGAACTTTTCTTGAAGTCAAAAAAATATTGAGAGAAAGAATTGCCCTATTCCATGCTCTTCCCAGCCAGGCTCCGAGTGGTAGCTGATAAAAAGGTCTGGTTCTTTGACTCCCCTGATGCGGCTAGGGACTGGCTTGAGGGATGGCACACTATGGACCGGCCACGGAAGACCCATAGGCCGAATCAGGGGCATCGCGACGACAGCCGGACAGGGTCACAAACGTCAGGCAGAGGGGGACCGGGACGATCCCCGACTCAGGACCTCACGGACGCAGACAGAGAAGAATGACCCAGAATAGGAGGGACAAAAATGATCGCTGCCTCTTGTTAACGGAACTAATGTTTTACAGCTGCACATGGACGCTGGCTTGGATTGCCCCGGTAGTGAGCAGGGATGCCGCCTGCTTGGGGAGACGCTCTCCCCCCTACACGCAAGTACTCTGGTTTTGGGATGGGTTAAGCACTCTGCTCAGTTGGGGAGGCGGGCAGTTGGAAGTCCGATAAGCAGGGGGGCAGGGAGAGGGAGTGAGGGGGGGGGGGGTTGTTTTGACATTGTTCGGAATACACATATATGGTCGAGGAATAATGTACGATACTCGGTAGATGTAACAAAAGTTCGGTATGTACAAAGACGATCTAGCTCTTATGTGAGGATTCTATGCAGTCTACGGAACAGGGGTGGAGATGACATTCGGGACGCGGAGCAGGTTAAACACACTAATGACTTTATAACCGCAAATGATAGACGACCCAACAATCAGTACAGAAGGGGTTGACCCGAACGCGCGAGGCTTATCCCTACGAATACTGACATGGAATGTGAGAGGGCCAGGAGATAAGGTAAAGCGAGGACTGGTGCTGACCGCACTGAAAAGGCAGAAACCCAATATAGCATTACTACAAGAGACGCATTTAACGGGGGGCATCCAAGGCCATGGATAGGAGAGGGTACAAAATGGTAGTCCATTCAGAGTTTACGTCAGGGTCTAGGGGAACTGGTATCCTACTACAAAAAGCCTCAAAGTTCATTACATTGCAAACTAAGACTGACGATCAGGGGTGCTTCGCGGCCCTGCAAGGACAGTGGGAGGGTAGGCTCCTCAATTTGGTTTCTGTATACATTCCCCCAGCGCTCCACTCTGTGCAGCTCCCGAAACTAGCTGACTTTTTGCTGACTCTTCCTGAGGGAGATGTAGTTCTGGGGGGTGACTTTAATGCCGTTTTGGACGCTCAGCTAGATAGGTTTCCGGCGGCGGCTCCCACGGGGGGACCCTCCCGCTTCCACGTTTTTTAACAGCCATGGGTTTAATCGACATATGGAGGCATATCCACCCCCAGGCTCAGCAGTACACCTTCCACTCCGCAGTGCACGGCAGCCTGTCAAGAATTGACCACTTTCTGGCCCTCGGCAATGGCATCCAACACATAGACACCATGGAAATTCACCCTAGGGGCATTTCGGACCACTCCCCGATCACCCTAGCGATTTCCACTCAAGAGAAGTCGCGCAAACGAATATACCCTATACATGCTACATACCTGAAGATCCCCCAAGTTCGCAAGACTCTTAAAAAAGTGACGACACAATATTTCACCGAGAATGTAGACTCAGTACGCTCCTCAGAGGTTGTATGGGAGGCATATAAGGCAGTGTTAAGGGGGCAAGCCATAAACTCGATCACGGGCCACAAAAAGGAAAAGGCTTTGGAATTAACCAAATTGGAACTAATATTGCAGGAATTGTCAACAGCACATGAAAGACACCCCACACCGACTACGGCACACACACTTAATCTCCAACAGCAACTCTACACTGACCATTTACGGGATCAGGTGAAGGGACATATATCTGACACGCAGAACAGGGTTTATGAAGTAGGAAACAAGGCAGGTAAGATGCTGGCATGGCTAGATAAGAGGGGGGCAGCTCTAGGGGTGTCCAACAAGTGAGGGACGGACTGGGGGAGGTGCACACAAGCCCAGAACAAATAGTTGAGACGCTTGAGACTTACTTTGAAGGGGTATACACCCCTGAGCGAGTAGTAACACCAGAAATGGCTAGAGCGGCGTTAGAGCAGATTGAGGTCCAGACACTTCCTGCGGAGGTGGCAACAGAGTTAGATGCGGACATAACTGCGGATGAGATCCAACTGGCGATTAAAGCACTGAACCCGGGCAAGGCGCTTGGGCCTAATGGCATACCTATAGAATGGTATCAATCGATGCCTGAGACACTAAGTAAACATCTACTAGCAATGTACAAGGAATGTTTAGAGAAGGGAATACTTCCACCAGATAAAAGACTGGCCACTATAGTAGCCATCCCCAAGCCGGGGAAACCACCAGAGGATTGCTCCTCATACCGCCCCATCTCGCTACTTAATGCGGAAGTCAAAATCCTCGCCAAACTTTTGGTGACCAGACTTCTGCCTCATCTGGCCCGTCTTATACATCCGGACCAATCTGGATTTATGCCTCATAGAAACACTGCGCTAAATCTGCGTAGGCTACACAGGGTGTTGGCAAAGGCGGAATCGATTGCTACACAAGCAGTAATATTGGCACTAGATGCCAAGATGGCCTTCGACCTTGTAGAGTGGAACTACTTATTTGAAGTTCTGTCTCGTTTGGGTTTTGGTCCCAAGATTATTGCATGGGTTAGGTTATTGTACGCAGACCCGGTAGCACAGGTGGTGGCTAACGGCCATATCTCCCGAACGTTCCTTCCGAGGAGGGGCACTCGGCAGGGTTGCCCACTCTCGCCGTTGCTATTCGCACTTTCATTGGAACCACTAGCCACCTTAATAAGGACCACACCACTACTGAAGGGAATACGCTGGGCAGGGGGATGGGAGGACCGGCTCTCCCTCTATGCGGACGACATGCTGGTTTACCTAACAGACCCAGAACATGGGGTGCCGGCACTTTTACACCTCTGTGACAGCCATGGTAAAATATCGGGGTATACGTTAAACTGGAGCAAATCGGAGATGTATGTCCTGAAGGGTCCGACTCCAGCGCTGAGTACAGAATGCCCTTTAAGGACAGCTGGGTCCTCCTTCAAATACTTAGGCATCCATATCACAAGGGACCCAGCGGAGTTCATGGATAAAAATCTGGGGCCTCCTATGGAGCGACTTAAACAGGATGTTAAGTTTTGGGCGGGGCTACCTTTAACACTACTGGGAAGGGCTGCACTATACAAAACGATGTCCTTGCCCCGTTTTTTGTATGTACTTGAAAATATCCCGTATCCGGTGGCTCCTAGATTCTTTCAGAGAGTAGCGGCATTGGTGTCAAATCTTCTGAGGGGGAACCTCCCGCCACGCATAGCGCAAGCCAAACTGCACAGGGGATGGTACGACGGCGGAATCGCGTTGCCTAATCTGAAATTATATTATTGGGCGGCACAACTGAAACCCATCAACTGCTGGATACATACTCCGCAAAATGAACCAGCATTTCAGGCAGATAGGGCACAACTGGGCACAAATAGTCTACTAGCCCCGTTATATGACCGGAGCAAAATGCATAAATTGGAAGGGCCCACCAAACTAACCGTGACGCTGTGGCATACGGCGACAGCAGCATTAGGTTGGAAGGGGAGAATAACGAGGCTTACACCACTGTGGGACTCCCGAGCTTTGGGTAACATGAGAAACAGCAGAGGCTTCTCCCACTGGGATGCTATAGGGATATCTACAGTTGGGGATCTCTGGGAAAGGGGCAGTGTAGTGCCTTTCGACAGACTGAGAGAGTTATACGACTGGGAGAGAGGGAACTATACAGATAAATTCTGATACAACATGCTTTGCTCGCTGCCATACCCCCGGACACTGAGTTGCCGGACTCATCCCCACTTGAGGACCGACTTCTCACTGACTATATGATAGAGCGTGCGACCTCACTTACATACCGTAAACTACTCAACAACCTACCGGACCCAATGAACCGGTTGAAGGAGAAATGGGTGGGAGACACAAGTGAGATGGACGAACATGAATGGAATGAGGCGGTGGCGTCGCCTAAGGAAGTGGGCATCTCCGCACGACTGAGACTTGTACAACTGAAAGTTTTACATAGGGTATATTACACTAGAACTATGTTACACCGCATTAACCGAGCACAACACCCTTACTGTCTTCGCGGGTGCGGGGAGGAGGGCACGTTTTTTCACACTATATGGGAGTGCCCCCGCATCCAGGAGTTTTGGAGACAAATAATGCGAACAATATCACAGACACTGGAAATCTCACTCCTACCCGATCTACGGAGGTGCCTCCTAAATGTGTGGGAGGCTACAGATGTGTCCAGACATGGTCAAACCTGGGTCACGGTGGGCCTGATAGTAGCTAAACGTGACATCGCACAGAGATGGGGAGCGGCAGAAGTGCCAACAAAGACACAATGGTACCTCAACATGGACAGGGTTATGGTGACAGAGAGGACGGTGTACTCTAACAGAGCCTGTCCGGGGAAATGGAACAAAATCTGGACCAAATGGAACGTGTATAGAGGGGAGATCTGTGATCCCTTGCCGGAAGAAGATCAGGATTTGTCAGATGAGGAAGGGGGAGAGGAATAATAGACCACACAGGATCCAAAGGGAAGGGGGCCACGGACATCGGGAGAAACCGGGCTTTACAGAATAGACTTGAGAGTTAGATAGGGAGGGATACCAAGGGAGTAGCGTCTCGGGGAACCTGAGCACTCGCAATATTATGTTTTTGGGGTAGTGTGGGGTGAGTCGGATGGAGGTGACAATAAGGGGACGCTTCCCTACTCAGCTGAGACGGCCGATAATCAACACTGAATGACCGTAATGTGTTTCCTTAAGTTTGTTTTTGTTTTGTTGTTGTTGTTTTTGAAAAAATAGAAAACCAAAAAACCTGTAATGATTGGCGGAATAGTGAATACACAGTACCTGTTCCTTAAAGCAGTTATAAGAATTGTAATAGTATACCATTGGATCCCAGTTCGAAGTTACTGCATAATGGTGGAAAGAATGTGATGGCGGCCTGCCCCTTGGGTTGTAGGCCTACCGCTGTGTAAATTCAAAGGTACAATAAAGGTTTTTGGGAAAGAAAAAAAAAAAGAAAGGGCTGACATAGGATTAGAACTAATAGCTTGTTTTCTTATAGCACTAAATACAAGAGATGTTTATGTAATACAATCTATTGTTATTCAATTTGCTGACCTCCGAAGGAAGTCTGCCTTACTGCTATTCATACTTTTGAAATTAAGATCCCTGCAAACACCTCCAACGACTATCTGTTTACTGAAATCAAATTAAAAAACGTATATTTTGACTTTATATCTGGTTATATGGTGACATTAGAATACCTGCATTCACATTTTGGGTATTGGGATGGTTTTTCTAGATATCCCTCATTATCTAAAAAGTTCTATGTTGAAGGATTCCTTGTTGGACCTTAATGTTTTACATGATATATACCCGTGTCCATTTCTGGTCCAGGTGTGGTTCCTGTGGTTTTGTATACATTTATTTACTGAGGCATCTTTCTGGTTTGATGACAAGGTTTTCTTTTAAACTGAGATATGGATGGCTCAGTTTGTCGTGAAGAGGCTCAGAAGAATTTGTGATTGATAGAGTAGGAAAGTGTCAAGAGGGGCAAATGTTTTTCAGATTTGTAGTATCATCCGGGAGGGCACCCTGACCGGCAGGTGCGAGTCTAAGCACACCTAGGGCCTAGTGGAACTATTTGAAAAGCCAGATCTTAAGCTTCTTGCGGATTTCAAGAAGTGAGGAGGGGGCTTTTATGTGTAGCTGCAGGTCATTCCATGCTTTAGGATCTCGACCGCCAGATCTGGTGTACCTTATGTGTGGGATTTGTGCAAGTTGGAGTCTAGATAAGCAGAGATTTAGACAGTTTGTCTTCGTCCTGTGTTTAGTCATTCAGGCATTGAACTTGCTCCGGACACTGGGCATCTTGACTTTGAGGGCGCGAGTGAGTTATGTGTCATCGACGTAGGAGAGGACATTGATATTGTGAGACCGGATGATGCTGGCTAGAGGGATCATGCATGCGTTGAAGAGATTCCGGCTCAGGGAGGAGCATTGCGTAACTCCACTGATGAGGTTGCAGGCTTCCAAGGGTTATGGAAACCTGCATACCTGGCCTCCAAACTCCAGAAGGATGGTCAGACAAGAAGCCTAAGGAGCACCAACACCCTACTCCTTATCCCTTCGAGAACTTGCAAACAATAAACAGTATCTCGATCCTTCGCAGGAAATGCGCCCAAAATCTCGTACTCCTTACCAGTCCACATCAGGACTAACCCCTCCTACTTAAAATTCAAAAGACAGCTTAAAGACCTCCTCCTCAACCGATCTCTCCCTAATGGATAGCGACATCCTATCCTCCGAAGCCTGCCCACAGCAGCACACAGACGCTTTGACATTAAGATCTCAGCCGCCCTCTCCTCATGACTATTTCTTTCATGCCCCCTCCCTGGTCTAATCTCGTCACGAGACATTATGCTTGCTATTACGACATTACGCGAAGCGCCATAGGTCTTTGCACATATACTACTGTGATAACATACCCTACGAGTGACACTGTTCTCTCTAGGACGATTTTACGCGGTGTCATGAGTCACTGTACATACTAATATGTTAATGTATCTGAGAGTGATCCTGCTGTAAAGCGCTCCGATACCTTCGGGTCTGGCTAGCATTATATAAAACTCTTAAATAAATAAATAAATGGAGCACTTTACATGAGCACCAGTTACATTACACCAGGACAATTTCATTTTTGGTAGGCACAGGGATTCGGGCATTTGCCCAGAATCACATAATGTTGAGCTGACACCCTGACTAGAACCTGGTTCCCCAGCTCCAAAATCAGCAGTTCTGGCAGTTAGGCCGCACCATTCCAGTGGAGGTGGAAGCACGCACCCAAACAACCAATAGAATAAAATGGTGACACTGAAATAGTCGGATGGTCTTATCCAAGCCGAGATTAACAGTGTTCAAGCCAGGGGCTGAGGGTTCCCTAGGCCAAAGAAGCCAATGGTGGTGATAGCCTGACCCAAAGCCCCTTAAGTAAATAATGAGTACAATATATATGCTAAGAATGTCTCAAGTGCCATGCATGTCAATCCAAAAAAAAAGGGCAATAGTGTTGACAGTTTCCTCCGAGCGTTCAAGAATGAGCCTGGAGTCTGACATACTATCTCTTTCTACCAGTGCAGTGGCTTGGAGCACACATGGGTCCAATGATTGGTAGCTTGCATTGCTCTATATGTCCTCCGCTTCCAGTTCCCTCTAATTATCACATCTTCCTATGTTTACAGGCTTAATTTTCAGATGCAGCTAGCCTCGATTCTGTTGCATTTTTACACTTTTAAAATGAACGCACACGCCTTCATGTTGTTAGATAAGCATGAAAATGTGTGGTGCGTGGCCCTGTGTGCTTTTATGCCCCACTTTACTTCCACAGTATTTTCCTACTTCCGCGAGTCTCCGAATGAGTGACTGAGTGAGTGAGAGAGTGACTGGGAACTGAAACTCCCACAGGCACTTACATTCATGTTCAACAAAATTGACAATATTTATGAGAAAAGGTAGGTTCACAAGTTGCTGATCTTATGAGAAAATTAGTTTTCTGCTGTTCCTCTGTCTGGTTGTAAGAATATGAAATATTTGTGAAAATGGCCGTGGTGTGTGTGCGTGTTTTCTTGTTTTTTTTTTACATTACACCCTAGCTGTCTCTTTTTAAAAAGGCAGTTCGTTTACTCAGTATAGGTCAGTGAATTAAGCTCTTGTTGATTCGCATCTTGGTTGGCATACTCGACCCTCCCAACGTACATAAATTGAACACCATTATAATATGATCTTCTATTGTTTACGAAACGGTAAAAGCGGTGGCAGCAATTGCTACACAAAATGGTCCGGCTGTTTCAGTTGAACATTTTACAAGTGTTTATGGCACGCTAACGTGTGTGGGGTTTCTGTTCCCTTTCCCTCCAGGCCCACGGAGCTGGACGCGCTGGTGTTTGGACATCTGTTCACCATCCTCACCACCCAGCTGACAAACGACGAGCTGTGCGACAGGGTGAAGAACTACAGCAACCTGAACGCCTTCTGCAGAAGAATAGAGCAGAAGTACTTCGAGGGGCAAGGCTCCTCCGACTCCTCCCTCCTCGACCGCGTCGCCTCTTCCGGCTCCTCCTTCATGTTCCCAAAATGACCCGTCTCTGACATGTGTAGATTCGAATTTAAAGTTTGCCTTGGGGCTTCACTACTTTTTTTTCCAGAAGTGCTTTTTTTTAAGAACAAAATATAGTCCTCAGTTTTTTGATAACATGCAAAATATCCGATGGCAAGAAAGGCTGTATGACTAGAGTTGGCGCGCCCCTCGTCTGTATTCCATCTCATGCAAATCAAAGCAGCATTGAAGCAAGCCTGTATCTGCATCTAAATAAATCAAAGTCAACTGTGTCCCAACTACATTTCCTTCTCTTTGATGTCCAAGACAGCCGCTGGCTAATCCCTATACATATGTGGCAAGCTCTGTCACCAAAGCCAACCTCGCAGTGAACGAAGAAGGCCGCCATTTGCATGACACTCAGAGGATTACCATGTTGGCTACACGGTCATCCAGTCACGGTGCAGCCACTTTCCTGGCTCAACAAGCGGGCGCTCGGGAAATCTGCGTGTTTACAAGGTGATTAGCCTCTGTAACAGATTAGCATTTAAAAGGTGTTGCGCTTCTATCATCAGACTGGCAAAGAGGGCAATCTAAGCAAAGATGCCCCCTCCCCCGAAGAAGTAAGGTGTTTATCTGATCTGCGCGCTTAGCTTAAAGGCACACTTCCCTCATTTCAATTTCAGGTAACTCGAGACGTGTCGGGCTGTTGATCTGTTTACCTAACTTCATGCCACTTGGTGTTTGCTTATTGAGCCGTTTGCTCGGATATTTGTTTTGGGGCCACAGAGGAGTGAGTGTGTGTGGGTGGGTGGCATGTTGAACCCTATCTTTAAAATAGGCATGCTACAGCCATACACCTCATTTCAGGCGTGCACTACCTTGTCCCAGTGAACATTTGCACATCTTGTTGCTGTATGCAATGCGTGTTTGTGGCTAACGTGTAATTATCTTGCATTCCCTAGTGCCTAATCAACAATGCCCCAAAGGTCACTGTGGAAACGCACTCCTAGGCCGTACAGGTCATCGGCAGGTTACGGCCTGACCTCTGTATTGACCGGCAGATTTCCTAACGCCATTTCCTGACATAGTTACAAGTTGCCAGCAGGAAATATTGATCGATTGCTGATTCGTGTAAGTTAATCAAATCCAAAAACAATAATTCAAATGTATGTCGCAGGGCGACAGACCCGTATCAGTGACCTTTGCCTACTCATTTGAATCCAACAATAATTGCAGATTTTTGTGGGTAATGTGTTATGAACCCCTTTGTATCGTAACTCAGGAAAACTGTGCAAAGGTCACATATCATTTTTTTCTAACGACAGAATTGCAAAAAAACGAAACGACATTTAATTGCACGTAAGGTTCTTAGTGATTGGCTCATACGAGGTGCGCCCCACCAAGAAACACCGAATACATAAATGAGAACATCATACACTATTTAACAGCGAAATGTGGAAACCATTATGAAAACAGTACCTACGACCTGCAAGGTGAAGGGAGCTAAAGGCATGCTTCCAAGCGAAAATTCCCAGTTGACCAGTTACAAATGGTTTCCATTGGATCCAGTTGCTGACATTGGTGTTTCAGAACACATGGTGAACTCCTGCAAAAAAGGCGGCAGTTAGGTCCATGTGCCTCTTGAAACCAGTAATTGGTACATGTTGGGTTTAGCTTCTGTTCTTATTTAACCATTGAAATGCACCGTGTTCTGTTACTGATTAACACCATCGCTGCTAGTGATATTTTGCTCCTGTGCTGGATTTTTCAAAAGTCCATTGTTCATGACGAGCTGGGCTCGTCATCAGTGTTTGAGGAGGCTACACCATGACGAGCCCAGCTCGTCATGAGCCTGGAAGGGGTTAACATCTGTAATATAGAGTTCAAAAACTCCAGTAAACAGCTCAGTATAGCTGGGACCTGTTGTAGCTGTCAACTGGAAGGTCCTCCAACGGTAGCTCCTTACTTTCAACTTGATGTAGGTGTATCAATGCTTGCCTCTTTTGTTACCAGATCGCACTTTTGTAGTGGTACGGACGTCGTTCTGCAGCATTTTGTCAGTGCTGCCGCTAGTCTTTTTTCAGATGTTAGAAGGCACTTGTATTGTGAAGCTCAACCTGTGAAACTTTCTTGACTAGTGTCATTGCAAAGGGGCCGGAGTGGAACAAACCCCGAATGCCTGGGACTCCAAAACATATTCTACACGCCAAAACAGTATGTTGGGTTCCAGAGTATAAGCCCTGCACAAGAGCCTCACAGCATGAGTTACTGTACTGCTGCGTCTTACTGTGTAACAGTAAAATATTTGTATAGACAGTTCCTCGTGCTAATTTTCAAATTCAGTCAAGCAATATACAAAGAATATGATTCCAACTTTTATTTTCATCTAAATAATACATTCTTAAAATAACATGTTTTTTTATATTCTCAAATAACAGTTCTTAATTTTCTCTATAGTAACGGTTTTCGTGTAGATACCACTATGTTTAAATTCATCAAGCACAATAATTGCTATCTATGGTAATTCCATTTTTCCTTTCATAGTTGTGGTCCGGGTTGTAGTCCGCATATTACCAAGTGAAGTCAGTCCTCATTGGCCTGTCATCTTTTTGAGACCTATTCGGTTTGCTACTGTTCCGCATAATCCTGCTTTTACTTGTGTAGTTTATTCTGCAACCTATCTGTTTTAATCTTTGCGAGTCGTATCACCAACCATTTGCAGCAATTATCAACATAATCTTTGTCTCTTTTTTTTTTTTTTTGCGAACAGTCAACCGAGGCCGTATTACAGAAAGTACCCGGGAGCGCAACGGGTGTCTGTGCAGGCTTTTTGCGCCCCTGGTGCACTTTGATGCGACAGAAGGGCCCGCAGACACTTGTATGGCCCCTTCTGTAAAACTGATAGCGTTGGTGCACCTGTAGCACCACCACCATCGTGAGAGGGCGTCCCTTCTTTTGAATGGGGGCCCCGTGCAAATTAGGAAATCACTCAACTCTGTGCCTGCACCGTATTACTGAATCGGGGGCAGAGGCAAGCATGCTGTCTGGAGGCGCACCAACAGTGTGCAATAAAAAGGTGGAGCACTCTCAATGCGTTTCCTGAGGACATCCCTCTGGAGGGGACTTAAGGTGCTCCCATTGACGCCCAAAGAGAGGGCCCTGCAGGCGAGAGCTGTCCTTCACTGCACCTGCCTGCAGGCAGATCTCTGGTTCTCTTGGAAGTGCAGGTGAGTTGCTGCCTACACTGTGAACTGTAGAAAGGCTTTTAAACAACTTCTCCGTATTTCACTTGAATGTGCTGCCCTGGAGCCGTGCGAGTTTGCGGCTGCCCTGTGGGCAGCACGTTCTTCATAATGGGTGCCCTTTCTCTGTTTGACTCCGGTGCACCCGTTTAAAGGTGTGCTGTGGCCCACACAGCAAAAGTGCACCCTTTTAGTAATATGGGCTTTTGGGTTCACCTGCACTCTGTACTGCCATCTGTGTGACGTGACATCCAAACCACCTGGCTTAATTGTAGTGTAAGGTACAGCAATCCCTTAGGAATTTAGGGCCACATGCATCAAGCTTTTTTCTGGTCGCAAATCGGCCCGTTTGCGACCGGAAGAAGGCCTTTCCGATGCATCAAAGGCTTAAATTGCAAATGCATTTAGGCCTTGCAAACTGTGCATTTAGGAAACGCTAATTACCATCAACTTGAAGTTGATGGTAATTTGCGCATGCTTTGAAAAATGCACAAAAGTGCATTTTTCAAAGTGGTGTGCAGCACACCGCTGCACATGTACATACTCTCCTTTTTCTGGGGGTGCATCGGGGGCCATAGCCCCCCTGGCACCCTTGGAATTGCATTAGCAATTTGCGATTACCAATTTGGTAATCGCAATTTGAGAATGCATTCCTGTTCATTCCTATGGGCCTATAGGCCCATTGGAATAAATAGACTGACATTACCTAATAGTGATTCGAAATTTGCGAATTGCTATTAAGTAATGTTTGTGAATCGCAATTTATTTTGCGATTCTTACAAGCATAAGGAATTGCTATTCCTGAATAGCGATTCCTTAAAAATCGCTATTTAGGAATCGCAATTCCTTCTGTTGGTGCATGTGGCAGTAAATGTAAATGTACATGAATTTATATAGCGCAAATCACCACTGGTTTCTAAGCGCTTGCTTAGGGAACCCGTCCTGGTATTCCCCTGTGAGATAACCCCGCCAGGGTATCCGCAAGGTGAAAGCCAGGCATCCCGCCGCGAGGGGCCGTTGTGGAGATTAAGCAAGCTATTGCCCAGAGTCGCAGAGTGTGAACCCGTGAATCGAGTAGGCACCGGAGCGAGAATTGTCGAGTCCATGGACATTTTAGGACTCAAGACCCCGCCGAGCCAGGAATTGAACCCTGGTCCCGGGCTGACCTCTGCTTCCAGGTCTGCCTCCTCTAACCAGTGAGCCACACTAAATTATTTCAACATTAGGAAAAAGTGTAACGAGGCAAGTCTTGGCAACCTTTCACCGTCTGAGTAGAGTAATCTTTCTGCCAGTGAGATATTGAGGCATACCCTGTAGATCCTCTCCCTTCTTCATCAAGGTTACCTTTTGTACAGCCAAGGTGTTGGTACCCGCTGTAAAGGCAAAAGGACTAGGTTGCGTTACTGCTTTTCCCACTAATTCAAGTCACTACTTTCTGTCTGCCTGTGTTGTCATGATTTAAGTAAATAGCATGAAGTGTCTGGCATTTGAGGGCCTTTTGGATTGGGATATCAGTCCTAGCTTCTGGTGGTGGTTTCTGTAAAGTTCCAGCCTGGCGATGGAGGTCCAGTTCCTGACTCGTTTTCCACCCCTGTGGTTAGACTCAGGTTCTGCACTAAGAAGGCGATATTTGAGCAGAGTGTCACTAATCGGTGTTTATGAAGCACTGTTGAAAGTGCAAGAGGACATGTCCATCTGTGGGGCAGCGCACCAGTAGTACTCCCAAACACTGTAGGCATGAGGTAGGTGCACCACTGCCTGCTGGGGGTAGCCTCTCAGGTTACCCTGCTGCAGAAGTCTTGCTGTGATGTTGCACCAACACTTGAGGTGCAATGCACCATGGAAGGTGTGGACACCGCCACTGTACACATCATTCCAGATCGTGAAGGAGCGGGAGTTGGTGCTGGTCTCCCTGGCACTGCCACAGATTTCTAATGAAACTTTCCTGGTACCAATGACCAGCTTCGCAAGCTGTCGTACCTTTTGGATTCTGCTCTGACTGCCCTCCCCTCAGTGGTGCTAAACACCTTAGTAGACGTATCACTTGTCAGCTGCTCACAAGGTTTCTTTGTTGATACTGAGCGCAGTTTGACAGCAGATGGGAAAGCTTGTTACAATCCTTCTATCTTTGGAAGCAGTTTCTTCAGATGAAAAAATGTACTGCTGTTCCTCTGACCTTTGTAGAGCTGTCCAAGGTCTGGTTGTTTCCAGATCGAACAGTAAGAATGCACTTCTCATAGGTCTCCCTGGTCACTGCTATTATTCTTTCCATGCTAATGTATGTTTGGTGGTGGGTGTTCCTGATTTTGATCTAGTCATTCCTATTTACTTTTTACATTGACTTCCTTTGGAATTTTGTTCTTAGAAGCTGGATTGTAGCATCTAAAAGCACAATCTGAATACTTAGCAAGCACGGGGGTTACAGAAGAAGCACGTTTCTGCTATGCCTAGAAATTCCTAGGTGTAGGCACAATTCCACTGCTGCTCCTAATTCATGGACCTCACTACCTGTGTTGATCTGACTTGTCCTTGGTCTTAATTCCTTCTATAAATTATTGCAAATGTGCTAATTTACCCAAGATTTTTTCTACAAGTGCTTCCCCTTTTCATTGATTATAGGATTGATAGTGCTTATATCACGGACTTTAGTTTTGTTTTTGACTTGCACAACAGCTTTTTATTTTAAAACCGTAACTTTGTTTAATATTTATTCAAGTCCAAGTTTATTCAAATCCACACGTTAGTCAAAAGTCTGTGGTGAATCGGGAAAAGAGCATACACATATATCACATGAAACAAGTCCACATGAAGGTTTGCATACCAATTTAGTGATCTCAAAGAATGTGTCCATATAAATTGAAAACAGCTGACAATTCCGGCACTGTGCTTCTGTGATCTTTTGGGGAGTTTCTGCTTTTTACCTTTCATCTTTGGAGGATCTGTTAACAAATGTAGGGTACATTTGAGGGATACTCCAGTCTATGACAGAATGATACCTTATTCAACTCTATCACACTTTACCACTCTACATCTCTCCACTCTACAACACTTTACTCCACTCTGTGCTTCGCTAGTTTATGCCCCTCCACTATATGTCACTCCACTCTAACACTACACCACTCTAGTATACACTTGGCCACTGTGCTCCATTCCACTCTGCTCCTCCACTCTGCTCCAACACTATACTCAGGTCCACTTTACAACACTAAACTCCACTCCACTCTACTCTACAACACTTTATTCCACTCTAAGCTATTCAGCACCATTCTATAACCTTCTACAACACGCCACTCTGCACCATTCCAATCTACGACACTTCACTCTGGCACTCTACTCTACAACATGTTTTCCACTCTACAACACTTTACTCCACACTACACCAATGTGCTCACCCTCTTGGCACTTTACTCCTCTCTATGCCACAACATTATGGGCCCTCTACTCCACTCTATGCCCCTCTACTTCACTCTATGCCCCTTTACTCTACGCCATGCCCCTACATGCTACGTCACTTCACTCTATGCCACTCTGTTATGTGCCACTCCATGCCACTGCAATTTACCCCAATCGATTCGTCACAGCTCCACTCAACACCTTTGCACTCTACACCTATTATATTCTACACCACTCTGTTATATGCCACTCTACTCTGCACCACTGCACTCTACACCACTCCAGACAGCTCCACTCTGCACCACTCCAATCTCTGCCACTGCGCTCTGTCACTCTACTTTGCAACACAGCACTCTACGCCAATACACTCTACGTCAGTACACTGTTCACCAATGTACTCTACACAGTAACACTCCACACCCCTGCACTATACACCACTTAACTCAATGCCACTCTAATCTACTCTGTACCACTGCACTCTACACTACTCCATTCTTCGTCAGGCCACTGCACTCTATGCTACACCACTACACTCAAGGGCACTCTATGCCACGCTTCACCACTCTACTCCACAGCACTTTGTGCCATTCTAAGCTATGACTCTGCACTCCATGCCACTGGAATATACACCACTCCATTCTAACCAGTCTACATCACTCTAATCTATGCTGCTGCACTCTATGCCACTCTACTCTACACCATTGCACTCTACGTCACTGCACTCTATGCCACTCTATTCTACTCTGCACCACTCTACTCTGTGCCACTGCACAATGCTGTGCTCTATATGCCACTATAATCTACACCACTGAACTCTATGCCACTCTACTCTGGACTACTAAACTCTATGCCACTCTACACTGTAACACTGCACTCTACACCAGTGCACTCTACTCTGCGACACTCTACACCAGTGCACAATATGCCACTCTACACCGCATCACTACTCTGGACCACTCTACTCTGCATCACTCTACTCCACTGCACTCTGCACCACTCTATGCCACCGTACTCTGTCACTCTACTCTGCACCATTCTATTCCACACTACTGCACTCTACACTAATGCATTGTACGCTACTGCACTCTACTCGGCACACTGCACTTCTTGCCACTGCACCATACACCACTCCTCTTTACTCCTCTTTACTCCACTTTACCCCACTGCACGTTAGGCCAATCTACTCTACTCTGCACCACACTACTCTATGCTGCTGCACTCTATGCCACTCTACTCTAGCGTAGAGTGTATTGGCTTAGAGTGGTGTGGTGCACTCTACACCATTATATGCCACTGCACTCTACGCCAGTCTACTTAACGCTACTCCGCTCTACTATACACCACTATGCGACTCCACTCTGTCACTCCACTCCACACAGTCTCACTCTGCACCATAACCCCACTCTACTCCACACAATTCCACTCTACTTCAATGTACACCACTGTTCTCTATGCCAGTCCAATCTACTCATGCTACTCCACTCTTCTCTATCCCACTCCACTTTGCTCTGCTCTGTGCCACTATGCCTCTCCACTCGACCCTTCACCACTCCACTCTGTGCCACCTTTCTCCAGTCTGACACTTCACCCTATGACACTGTACACTACGACATGCCACTCCTCTCTACAGCACTCCACTCTACGACACTCACTCTATACCATGCCACGCCACTTTACGCCACTCGCCACGACACGCCACACTCTGACACTTACTGCCACTTCACTCTACACCACTCCACTCTTACACTTTACTCTATGCGCCTCCACTGTACAACACTTTACTCCAAACTACAGCACCTCAATGTATGACACGCTAGTCTGACACTCAGTCTGACACCCACTCTGTGACAAGGAACTCTAAGAAATGCCACTCTACGATACACCAACCTGCCACTCTATGCCATTGCACTCTCCTCTATGACAGTAACTATAAGACATGCTGAACAGCACCATGCTGGTGTACAACATGGCTAAAACACATTGGCATAGCCAATAGCTCTTGTGTAGGCGAGACATTGGCTTTGCCAGTGCTTGTTTGTTTAGGAATGGCATGCTGTAAGGAGTCTGTTATAAATACACAGTGCTATTTGCTAATCACGTTTATTTGATTTACTTTGCAGTTATGATATGTTGCTGAATTTACACGTTTTAAAATTCACACATTAAAGATGTGCATACGTAGCCCTTCTCTGAATTGAGAATTAATTTCTCTCATAGTTCCTCTGTAACATAGCAGTTGCCTACGAATGCCTAAACAAGGTCACAATGTATGATAGCCTCAACAGACTATTAGCAACAGAGACTACATTTCCAACTTTTATGTAATTGTAACCTTGAGTGGTATGTTAGGAGGGGAGCACCCAATACAATTGCTTTTCATCCCTCATCATTACTTGATTGAGAAACCGTGCCTTATCACTTAAGGCAACATGTACAAAATTCTAGGATTGCAATTTCCCAATTACGATTTTATCCGTATCGCAATTCCTGATGTAAGAAAATGTACATTTTTAAAATTGTGATTCCTAGTGGGTTGCCAATTACCTATCTCGTGAATGGTTTGCGACCCATTAAGAATCGCTGCCATCACTGGGATGGTGTCCTGCTGGGATCATCGGAATACCATGTCTGTGATTGCTTTTGAACAAATTAATCTTTTTTTTTTAATGCAGCCTGTTTTCCTTTATGGAAATTAGGATGCGTTTAGAAAGGAAAAAAAATCAACTTTGAAGTTTCACTTTTTATGAGTAGGTAGTTGTCCGGGGGACCACTGCCTGCTCTTTAAAAATGTTTTTTTCCATTCTCAAAGAGGCCCTTTCCAATTGCAAATGGGATACCACCTCCTTCAAGAAGTCTGTAAAATATGAATGTTTTGTGACTGTAATTTGGTCGCAAAACATTCATACATCCCATTCAGATTAGGTACATGGAAGGGAAGCCCTAAACACCCCCTTTCCAATACTGAATTGCTAACACAAATTGTGATTCGGTAAAATGTTACAGAATCACAATTTGTCTTTTGTACATATGTAAAAGCATTTTTGCAGTCGGAAATGGCCTGATCAGGCCGTTTCCAGCCTCAAAAATGGTTTGTACATATGGCCCTTATTTTCTTGCTGGTGACCAAGTTGGGGTGTTTGTAAAAGACACAAGATTAGTCTTTCTGAAAGATTTCATTCCGACAAAATATATTTTACTTTTATCCAGTAATGCCTAGATTTTTCATTCATTTCATTCTAAAACATGGACCTCTGAAATACTAGGACAATTTTCTAGTGTTCCAGAATTTATCTAGCACGGTCATTTTACTAGACTGTTTTATCAGTGTATCTGGCTACGCAGTCTTCAGTAAACATCACATTGTGGCAGGATTCAACTGAGTTTTATTGTAACCTGCCATTTCTAATTACTGATAATGCCACGTAGAGCAAGGCAGGTCTGTGACTGTTTCTTTTTATGGCAGTCACATTGCATCGGAACTTTCTCTCTTCCTCCTCTTCCTTCTTCTTCACATCCATTGAGTACTGTCAGGGGGTGGGAGTGGGGGTGTGGGGGGTAGGGGCGGGGGGGGGGGAGAAAATGGGATAGGAAAGGAAAACAACATGGGTGAGAGTAAAATTCAGTATGTGTACTGCACGATGCAACAGGCATCTGGAAGATTCTACATGCTTGTGATTCTTGGCATCACATTGAAAGGTTTGGAGTATAGATCTTCCACCCTACACTTCTGGCAGGGGGTGTGTTACTCTTACAACGCATCTATTACAACGTAATGCTGTTACAACGCAGCTATTACATCGCAAATACCATTACAATGCATGCCATTACAACGCATGGCATTACATAGCAGATGCTATTACAACGCATACCATTACATCGTAAGTATTGGTAAGTATTTAATTTTTTTTTTATTTTATTTAATATTTTATAATTGATTTAATTATTATTATTTATAAAAAAATATTTATTTCGTTTTTAAATATTATAAATTAAATATATTAATTTAAGTAATTTTTTTAATAAGTATGAGTATCGGAGTATATGTTTTGGGGTACTGATGTATATGTTTTGGGGTGTTTGGGTATTTTTAGGTTTTAGGGCAGGGTTTGGGTTTTGGGGTACAGGGGTGTTTTTAGGTTTTAGGGTAGGGTTTGGGTTTTGGGGTACAGGGGTGTTTTTAGGTTTTAGGGCAGGGTTTGGGTTTTGGGGTACAGGGGTGTTTTTAGGTTTTAGGGCAGGGTTTGGGTTTTGGGGTACAGGGGTGTTTTTAGGTTTTAGGGCAGGGTTTGGGTTTTGGGGTACAGGGGTGTTTTTAGGTTTTAGGGTAGGGTTTGGGTTTTGGGGTACAGGGGTGTTTTTAGGTTTTAGGGCAGGGTTTGGGTTTTGGGGTACAGGGGTGTTTTTAGGTTTTAGGGCAGGGTTTGGGTTTTGGGGTACAGGGGTGTTTTTAGGTTTTAGGGCAGGGTTTGGGTTTTGGGGTACAGGGGTGTTTTTAGGTTTTAGGGTAGGGTTTGGGTTTTGGGGTACAGGGGTGTTTTTAGGTTTTAGGGCAGTGTTTGGGTTTTGGGGTACAGGGGTGTTTTTAGGTTTTAGGGCAGGGTTTGGGTTTTGGGGTACAGGGGTGTTTTTAGGTTTTAGGGTAGGGTTTGTGTTTAGGGATAATTAAATTATATTTACCATTTTAAAATTGATTAAAATATATTTAATAAATTAAATTAATTATTTTACAATAATTACATTTTTAAATTAAATTAATTAAATTAAATAAATAATTATTATTAATTTAATTTAATTTCATTATAAAAATATGTACTTTAAACTAATTAATTTTTTTAATTAAATTAAATTAATTACTATTTTTAATAAAATTACATTTATTAAATAGATATTATTTATTAAATAGATATTATTTAATTAAATTAATTTAATGACAATTTTAAAATGTCTTTTAATTAAATTATTTTAAATAAATTAATTACAATAAACTAAATAACATTTTTTTAAAAAGGTATACTCACCTATACTTACGATGTAATGCCTTGCGTTGTAATAGCATTTGCGATGTAATGCCATGCATTGTAATGACATCCGTTGTAATAGATCCCGCGTTGTAAAATCTGCATTGTAACGGAACGCGTTGTAATACAACGCGTTGTACTGACACCAATCCCTGGCAGGGACATGCATCCTGATTTAGAGTATATCTGCTTTTGGAATGGATCACGGTGGGTGAGATGAGATGTGCTCCTTGCTTACATCAATAGGGGTTTGCGGGAACCATACTTTGGGTTCCTCATCTGGCCTACTTATGACCAGCATATCCGACTTTGCACCTTGGGGCTAGGAACATTTGATAGGGTAGACTTGGTGTTGAGGTTCCCCATTTTTACTTCTGTCCTTGAATTACAAGTGTTTTCTTCTGTGGAAAGTGGGACATAGAGTAGATGCGATGGATTGGTCTTCACCAACCAGGTTAGCGTTCGAGCCCTCTATCCCTTCTCAATGGGGCAAGGCATCATTTTCATTACTCTAGGACCTCCTGGATTATTGGTGGTTATTTCTACCCCTTTTGGTACCTACTTCATCTGTGCACAGCTTCGTAGACCAGCAATGAGTGAGAACATCAAGAAGAAACTGCCCTAGTGCGGACAAAGACAAAGCAGAAAAACATAAAAAAAGAACACAAAAAGATGTGCAGCATGAAAGCAACTACAGGTTGAGCACAGTCAAATGCCAACAGTGCCTAATGTGGTCTGGAAGAACAAGACAAGTCAAGGCATTTTAAGTTCAGGAATACAATCCTTTAACCTGGGTGAGATTAAGAAAAAAGTTGTAAAAATGTAGGGAAAAGAGGTGATAAACCTTCCAAAAATGGACTGAAGAGCTGTGATGCACACTGCATTTATCAGGCTTTCAATGCACCTCCTGGTATCACTGAAAATGAACTTCTTGAAGGCAAATCTCCTCAATTTTTGTCTGGGACGATGTAAGCAAGACAGAAAAACCGAATTGCTGTGTTGTTTTAGAAATGTGGAGGGAAAGTCATCTCTTCGCATGTGTCAATTACAGAGGCTTTTTGATTCGTCCTTTCTTTATTTCTCTGAAGAGTAAGCTGGAGAACAGGTGAGGGTGCCATACTGCGAAACACACCTCTGGAAGTGCTAAAATGAAGAGTAGGGGAGTGCGTTTTAAACATATACTTATTAATGAGATGTAATATTTATTTATTTGCCATGGCTACCATGTGTATGTATTGTGTAAATTGATGGTTTGCTGTTTTGTTTATTTTGCTGCTTCGAACTCCATATCATGAAAGGGACGCGCTCTCGGTGTTAAAATGCAGAAGGATTCCAAGATGCGGCTAATGAAGCCTCCTAGGATCAGCTGGGCTGCTAGCAAACGCTTCATTTCCTGCGGATCTCTCTCCTTACAAGCCGAGCCGAGCTCCCAGGGCTCTCGCAACAATTATCACCCACTTGTTCTGCTGCTTTCGAGCTTTTTTCATTAGTCAGGTTGAGAAATTCATGGTATTAATCATGACTGAAGTTGTTATTTATCACCTGCCGGGTGCAAAATAATAATTTTGGCACTAGTGGGGCAGCGGGCCAGAGGTACCAAATTAAGTAAAACATCTCAACAGAAGCAAGGATCATTTTTCTGATTAATGAATTGTTATAAAGGGAAAGTGCTATCATTATCCTGTCTTACCTATACAAAGGGCAACCTATGCTATCCGTTGCTGGCTACCATTGCCCGGTTTCGATGGTCAATTTTTAATGGGTCGTGTGTGTTCATGACACTTTTTCATTCTGATTAGATGCCTATTTGTTTCGCGAGTGAAAACACTGACAGGACAACCATGCATGTCTTTTTAAAACCCTTATGTTATCCGAAAAATACCTATCCATATAAAGAGTTATTTTTAATTTGTCGATTTGTTTTATATAAATTATGTGTTCTTTTAATTCTGCGTTTTAGCCAAATATTAGCTTGTCTTTCTTTAATATGATGTAATAATTGTTAAAAGAATACGTATGGATTGATTGCTGATTGTTTAGTTCCATATATACTGACTTACTCCTTAACTGCCACGTTGGGGTCTCAGTTTTTATTGCGTGCATTTATTTTCACACTTTTCATTACCTGGCTTACCAAAAGCAGCTTGACTAGCGTTGCCACAGACTGGTGGCGTGATTTTTGTAGGAATAAAAAAAGATACATCGGTTCGCAGATCCTCGCAAGCCTGATGCAAGCAATTGTGATCCATTTCTGCGAGGCGGGGACGGGGTGGCAGGAGGGGTTGGGGTCGAACAAGAGGCAGCACCAGTGCCCTTTCCACCCCTCTCACAAATGCATTCATTTCTCGGGATCAAATTGCTCTTTGGTGGTATGAAATCTCCCCGCGCACCAATCCCGCCAGGTCGGGAATGGCGACCCTGCTCGGAGCAGAGCTGGAGCCAGATATTCGCCGCAGAACGCTTCCGCCCGGCTGCCCGTCAGAAGCCATCTTGCTGCGAATGCCTCACGCGGCCGGGAGTGCAGCTTGTGGAACTGATGAGGTGAGCAGCACTGCACAGCCGCGCGCTGCTGCTAATCACGGGACTGAAGAAACACATACATCATCTGCCACATAGGTTGGCATTTCAAGTAAAAAACCTTCACATTGTGTAAGATGTTGGACAAATGATGACCATATGCATGTTTGTCTCGCTGCAGATGGCTCGGCCTCCTCGGCAGGGGAAAAGCTGAGCTAGCCTTTTCTCCCCCCTCTCTCTCTCTCTCTCTCCACAGACACAGTTTAATATCGGTGACACAGTTTATGTCCTCTGCAAAAACAATAATGGAGAATAAGGTGACATAAATTATTTGCAAATCCTTTGACATATGCAGGGCATTGTCCTTGCAATAATCACCCGCAGTCTGTCAGTTTAAGATATGAACCGTGCCACAGCCGCTTTGTGTCATTGTGCTCAGCTTTCACATGCTGTATTTTCACAGATTTGTTCTTTTGAGAACTGCTGCAGCACAAATCAAATTGCATTATGTTTAGTCATATGCGGTGCACATGACCAAGGGAAAAAAAGAAAACAAAGGAAACTGCAAGCAGACAGCAGCCCAGCACATGGGCCCACCGTATGTGTTTGTATGTGTGTTTCTGATATATATGTGTGTGTGTGTATATCTATCGGTATAGATATCTGTATAGATATATCTATATCTTCAGCCTCGCCAACCTTACTGTTGTGTTGGATCGGCCGTTTTAGACAATTTACCATAGCTAATATTATAGAAATGCTTTAAAAAATATATAATTTATTGTATTCATTTATAAAACTTTTATATTGCACAGACACAACCCAAGGGTATCAGAACGGTTCCGTAGAAGACGTTTCACGAGCTGAGTTAATAAATAAAAAAATATATATATACAGCTTCATGAGGAGAACATGATCATAAGGGACAATTACCCAAACTCAAATCAAGTGTAGAAGAGTAGGTAAGTATTACTAGAAAACAACTACATAACAGTTTAATTAAATATTATGCCTAAATATACAAATATTGGGAGTGTTTAAATTAATGTATCTTACACATTTCTCGTTTACGTTTTTGAAAAAACGTGATTTAGAGCTACATAAAGCCATGGTTCAACTATGGCGGCACAGTGAACAAGCAGTTGCAATGCAATAATTCTCGCATTTACGAGAGTTTGAGTGATTGGCAAAGCAATAGCTTGAACTCTCGCAAATGCGAAACCTATTGCATTGCAAATTGCTAGCACCCATGAGACGCTTTCACATTCATGGTGGCCGCGCCCCATTCTTTATGGTTTAATTCTCTTTATGGATATTCATCAAACAAAAGAGAGAAGGTAGGCACTCAGCTCCGTTAATAGTACACATTTGTACACAAACGTGGATATTCGACAAGTAACTCCCCACCCTTCTTCAAGCGCCTTGAGACCCTCTGGGTATGTAGCGCGCTATATAAATTTATTGACTTGACTTGACTTGACTAGGTGACCCGCAGGTCGCAATAGGTAGTGTTACCAAGGTAAAAAGCATGGAGCGGGCCCTCAAACAAACAAATCATGAAGCACCACAGGATAAGAGAATCTCACCCCCCTCCCAAATCCCCGCCCTCACCCCGCCCCCTCGTCCACCTGAAACAGAAAAGAAAATACAAAGAACGGTCCTCAAAGTCGAGTTTGGCCCGTTTTTTGGGCTTTAGCTTCTGGGATTTGCGTATCTGGGAGACGAAGGAGTCGCAAATACCGGGGACAGGTTAGTTCCCGAAATTCTGACCTTAGTAGTGTGAGAAAGGGTCGCCATAGCTCAGGAAACTCAGACCCTCTACCCGCCAATGTCAATGTAAGTTTCTCCATACCTAACACCGCCCATAGTCTCTGGAGCCAGCCCATGTACGTTGGTGGTTGAGCAGAGCGCCAGGGAGATAGGATGTATTGAGTTGCCGCTCCCAGGGCAATAGCAATCAAGCGGGATTTGAGGGGATATATGAGTGGATTGGGCAAGCCCAGGAGAACATATGAGGGGAAACGTGGGATCTGCGTATCAAGGTGTGTCTACTTCGTCGAGGACTTGGTTCCAGTAAGGTTGTATAACCTGTCAGCTCCAGAGGACGTGTTCTAGTGTGCCTGCCTCCCCGCATTCCCTCCAGCATCGATCACTCCTGCTATTATCAAACTGGTGAATGCACTCAGGGGTGTAGTACCAATATGTGGCTACCTTAGTCAGTATTTCCGTAAGGCCCATGTGGTACGCTGAGTGCCTGGCTCTGTAGTATATTCCCTCCCACTCTTTGTGGCTCAGGGTCCTTCCCAGCTCTCGTTCCCACCTGGTGCGGCCAGCATTGTATGTGTATGTATTGGCGGTCAGCAGCATTTTATAGAGATCAGATAGTAGCCTGATCCTGATACAGCCAATGCTTGCCAGACTCCAGGCGTTGCCACTCCACTAAGTACCTAAGCTGGGTCGCGTAGAAGTAGAGTTAGATGTCGGAAACTCCCACCCCTCCTTTCTCCGGCGGCAGAGCCGCTACTTGATGGCGGAATCGCGGCTTACGGCCATGCCAAATAAAGCGTGATAAGTCCGCCTGCGTTCGCTGGAGCCAGCCCAGTGGAGATCGAAGGGGAAGAGTTTGGAAGAGGTATAGGATCTGAGGAAGGACAGTCATCTTCACGGCTGCGATCCGGCCCAGTCAGGACATGGTGAAGTGTTGCCAGCTATTGAGTACTGCACGGATATGTTTCCGAAGGTTAGAATAGTTAATCTCAGCCGTGGCGGGGATGGTGGATGCCAACTGGATCCCGAAATAGGGGACCGCCGTCGACGCCCAGAGCACCTGGTGCTCCTCTTGTACATGGGCAAGAGTATGCGACAACTGGGAGATGTCTAAAGCTATGGACTTTTCCATGTTGATCTTAAAGCCTGATCCAGAGCAAAGCCATGTAGTTCAACAAACAGGGCGCGCATTGCTGTGATTCGGTTAGAGAGAGAAAGGAGAATATCGTCCGCGTAAAGGCTAATGGTGTGGATATCTCCCCCAAACTTAATCCCCGTTATCAGGGGATATTGCCGTATTCTGAGTGCTAACGGTTCCATATATAGCGCAAAGAGGTGAGGCGATAGTGTGCACCCCTGTCTCGTGCCTCTCCCAATAGGGAACTGAGAAGATGTGTGACTACTCACCCGGACTGTTGCCCATGGGGACCGATAGCAATTTAGGATCCTGGTCTGTAGTTTCTCGCCGAACCCAGCCGCTATTAAGACCATCTCAAGATAAGGCCAATGCACTCTGTCGAAGGCCTTCTCCGCGTCGATGGCCAGGAGCATATATTCACCCTGGGTGCTGGATGCCTTTTCAATCAGGTGGAGGATGTGTTTAGTGTTGTCACTGGTCTACCGTTGCGGAATAAAGCCTGCTTGGTCAGGCTCGACCAGATGGGCTATGTTTGGGGCAAGGCGAGCGGCTATAATGCTAGTGTATATTTTGATGTCTATATTTAGAAGGGAAATAGGCCGGTAAGACCCTCAGACCGTCGCATCTTTCCCTGGCTTAGGGATAACCACTATCGCTACCTCCAGCATGTCTCTAGGAATGGCCCCCTCCAGATCAAAAGTATTAAATAGGGTCGCTAATGTCGGCGCTACCTGATTACAGCATGTTTTATAAAAGGCAGCTGAATATCCGTCTGGGCCCGGCGACTTGCCCAGTTTAAGGCGAGAGATAGTGGAGATGACCTCTTCCTTCTGAATCGCTACATCGAGATGCTCAGCCTGGGACTACGTCAGTGAGGGCATATGAGCTTTAGCTATGTATTCGGCACTGGCTTGGTTATCTAAGGGAACCCCAGCATAGAGATCTGCGTAAATACCCCGGACTGTCTCTGCTATGATCTTATCCTCGGTGGCCAACTCCCCTCCCGATGTTCGGATCTCGTGGACTCTCTGCCGCTGCCTAGCTTCCTGCAGTTTATTTGCTAACAAGCGGCCACATCTATCACCTCCCACATAGTAGTAATGGCGGAGCCGGAGAGCATTGTACTCGGACTTGTCTTGGCCAATGGCAGCTAGGTGCTTACATTCGGTGCATAGTTGCTGCCAAGCCCGAGAGGCGCCAGTGCTTTGGTGCTTCTGCTCCAGCTCGGAAACTCTTTGTGTGAGCTCAGCTCGCTTGCGCTCCCTCTCAGCGTTATCAGCTGCGGATATAGCAATAAACACTCCCCATTGAAACTGCTTTCAGTGCTCCCCACTGTGTAGCTAATGGGGTGTCCGTGTTAGCATTATGATCAAGAAAATCTGTGATGGCTGTCCGGATTTGCTCCACCATTGAGGTGCGCTGGAGTAACTTGTCCCGCAGGCGCCAAAGTCGCTGAGGCCGCACCGGTGCTAGCAGGAGAAAGGAGGCCAAGACCGGGGAGTGATCTGAGAGAGAAGCTGTAAGGATTTCAGTTTCTTAAACATGGGTCCTAAGTGAGGAGGAGCAGAGAAAATAATCTAGTCGTGGGTATCTTTTATGAGACCCAGAGTAGAAAGTGTAGCTACGAACCCGGGGATGAAGATGACGCCAAAGATCAAGCAGTCCCAGCTCCTCAAGATGGGTCCGTCCCCGGGACGTGAGTACCCCCGCCTGGTGTGTCCTTTGACAGGATCGGTCCATGTCATTGTCGAATACAATATTGAGGACCCATCCCAGTAGTAGGTGACAGTCCGCAGTAGCGGTGGTCTCCCGGAGAGCTCGATGAAGGAAGGTGAGCTGCCCGTCATTAGGTGCATATATGGACCCCACCACAAACGACATTCCACCTAGGGAAACTTGATAGGTAAGGAGACGGCCGTTAATCTCAGCCTCCTTCTGAAGGACCTGGCCCTGAAAAGAGCGGAAGACCAGTATGGCCACCCCAGTCATTTTAGAGGAGTTGGAGGAGAAGAGCTGTGCCAGAAAGGCCCAGGACTTTAGTCTGTGATGGTCTTTGGATAGGAGATGTGTCTCCTGAAGCAGACAGATGTCCGCTTTCGACCTCTCAAGGTAGTTGAGGATCGCCCTATGCTTCACAGGGTTGTTCAGGCCTCGCACATTCAGTGTGAGAATTTTGAGTGGATCACGTGTCATCTAAGGATGGGATAATGAATGGAGCGCTGTGTATGATGTGACCTGCAAAGAGGAGCAAGCGTAAGCGAGACCCCAATGTTACATCTACATAGGAGGAGAGCAAAACTGGCAACAAAAGAAAAAGGTGGACGAGGGAACCCCTGCCCCAAACCAAAACCCCAGGTGAGACATGGTCTCTGTAAAATTAACAAAACAACAAGGGAAGGGAAAATAGAAGAAACGGATATGTCCAAAAAGAATGTCCGCCATCCCGGGAAGACCAGGAGGTGGTCATAGTGGGCTTGCAGTGTGACCAGCAGAAGGTGTCCCGCCTTCCCCCGCCACCCGCCGCTAGTCAAGGGGCCAAAGTCGAGTTTGCTAGATATCAGTTCATCCTTTAGCTGCCTGGTCAACCCCAGCCAGGGCCTCCGTAGCGGAAGCTAGGGCCTCCTGTTGATTCTTGGCAATGTCCGCCCTGTCTGGCTTCTGAAACCGTCTGCGTCTCTTCTGGCGTTGCCACCCTGAGGGTGTGATCTCGGGTCCCGAAGTGCCACTCAGAGTATCCTCCTCAGAAGTGGTAGGCCTAGAAGCCAACAAGAGTCAATGAGAGAGTGCATCTGGTGCAATTTGCTGTTGAAACGAAATATAAGCCTGAACGGGTGCCCCCATGAGTATTGGATACCTTGCTGTCTCAGGCGTTCCGTCACAGGGCGAACTGGCGACGGGGCTGCAGTGTAATCAAATCTTGGTAGAGCACCGGAGCATGCCCCTTGTAGGATATAGGGTGGAGAGATCTCGCCTTTGATAGAATAGTCTCCTTGATCTTAAAATCCTGTAGACACACCAAAATGTCCGCCGGGGGAGCATTAGGAGCACGTGGGGGACCGACACGGTGTGCCCTATCTAGGACAATGACCATGTTGTTGGGGGCTGCAAGGATGTGGTGAAAGATTCCCTCTGTGAATGCGAAGAGATGCGCAGTGTCGTCTGTGGCCTTGACTCTGCAAATTCATATGTTGTGTCTGCGCGACCTGTTCTCTAGGTCTTCGAGGTGTATGTGGGTGTCTAGGTGTTGGTCTTGAAGACGAAAGATTTCTTGCTGCAACATGGCAACTTCGGTCTTGGTCGCGTCGCTCCTATCCTCCAATGTAGTTACTCTCTGCCCCACCCCGTCTACATCCCTAGGTATCTCCTTAATTTCAGGCACTAGTTCTGTTTTAACAGTCTGTATGTCCGCTCGTAGGGTATTAAAGAGTGACTCCATGAAGGCCTTAGTAATGGGCTCTTCGCTCGTGGTTGGAGTTGCCTGAGGGGTCGCCATTTTAGGTGTGACCGCCGATCCACCGAGACTTGGGAGAGCTCTGCCAAATATGTCTGTTTGGGCCTTTGTTTTCTGTGTCCTGGATGTCCACATACTCAGGAGCGCAGCTATGCGTGGAGACCACCGGCCGGGGCTCCGCTCCCCGTCAATGCAGTCAAACCGTCCGTCCGCGTATGTGGGGCCTGGTCGTCATAACAATTGGAGCCCGTCCAGTGAATCCCGTCTCGTCACCTGTAGAGAGCTGCCGCGGCCCAAGGGTGCCTGCATGGGTGCACCATTCACTCAATGACTGCCTGGTCGCCTCCAATCAGCAAGGGTCAGTGCAGCTCACCTTAGACCAAACCTCATAAGATCCCACGATCCGCTAGCACCGGTTGGCTCGCCGCTTCTCCCAGTCTTCCTCAGTGGAGGGGGGCTCCAGCAATGCGATCCCCCACCACTCCCAAGCAGCGCTACCACATCAAAGCCTACTGCTGCTGCGCGGTGCCAATGTGTCTCGCTTCAACAAAAAATGTGGGCTCAGGGTGTGTCGCGCTAACGAGGCAGGGAGTCAGCGGGATGGGGAAGGCGGCGGTACAACTCCCACAGGCTGTAGCAGTACTTTCCAGTGCCGTCCGCGGTGCTAAATGTGGCTATAGCTTTGCGCCCCTTCAGCAGTCAGTCCCAAGGCCATCTCGCCTCACAAGTCCCGTGGCCCTCTACCTCTGACGTGTCGCCCCATTGCCCCGTTGCGCCGGTGGCTCTCCGCAAATTAGGCCTTCCCCCTCTTGCCTCCTGGCACAGGGGGCCTCAAATAGTCAGTAGGCCTGCCCTGGATCTGGGTTCATAGTCTGGGCCGGGCGATCCGGGTGCTCTGCCGCAAGCTCGGCAATCTCGCCCTGCTTCTACGCGGCCCTGCACCGCTCCCCCTCCTCCGCGACAGCGCCGACCTGTTTTCCAGGCAGTTGCAGGACGAGGCTCCAGGCGGTCGATGTTTCCCTCAGCAGCCGAGGACGTGTGGCCTCCAGGCCAACCACACCGCTCCCCGCTAGCCTCCGCAGGCGAAGCTGGCCTAGACGATCCTTATCCGGGACCGCCCCTAAATTGAGGCCGCCCGGATGCCAGGCCGCTCCCTTCGTCCGATGCCGATTGCAGCTCCTCGGGGCAGCCTGCTCCGTTTGCTGACTCAGGGGGCGCCTCGACATGCCCAATTGGAAACCACTCTGCTCCGGCAAATGCTAAACGAAGCTGTTTGTGGCGGACGGCGAGCAGGAGCTCTAAGAATCACGTCCTAGCTTGCCGCCATCTTGGCCACGCCCGCACCCCATTCTTTAGACAAGCCACGTCTATAGAATGGGACGTGGCTGACATTAAAGTGAAATCTTGGCAAGGGACGCTTTGACAAAAAAAAAGGATTGGGTTGTCAAGTTGACACGCAACTTCAGCAGTGGTAGGTGGGAAGTCTTGAGGAACTTCACTTTCTCAATAAGACATCTCCCATCATTTTCTTATTTTTAATCCTCGTAGGGGTACCAAATTGTGTTGAATTAAGTAATTCTTTCTATTGGCACCTTTAATCAGTTTTAATCACTTCCTTATACTGCACTTTTTTGTCGCACTATCAGTTCCAGTCACAGGGTGTTTTGCACACGCTTTTCACCTCATTTTGTGTTACTCGTATGTGTTGATATTATTTAGTTGTACGTCTTGTAGCGTGGAATTTATTATTTTTCCCCCTCCCTAATGCTCCGCCCTGGATGTGGCTACACCAGGGCGTTTGTAGCAGGCCCTACGATGAAGCATGTCACATACTTCGGTATGTGAGTGAGGGCAATTTTTCTCAACTGAGAAATTTTCCTTTTTTAGTGTGTACTCTACACACCCCTCTTGTGTGAACATTTGAATTTGTTTGGGGGCCTGGGGTAGTGGAGTTTAAACAGTAACGGCCCTCTCCCCTTCGTTGTGTTGAATATTGTCAAGTTGACAAACAGATGTTCTTTTTCATAAAAGCACCCATGTGGCGCTTTCACTTTAATAGCGGTTGCACACCTTTCTTTAGGCACGCTTGTTTAAAGAAAGGGATGCGGCCTCCATGAATGTGAAAGCACCGCATGGGGGCTACTAAATAAAAAAAAAAAAATAAGTACGCACAGCCGCTATACTTAAAGCGGACCGCGCTGCTAAAATAAAGAAAGAATATAGTTATCGCAGACCGTCATTAGTAAATAAAATAAAAGCAGGCAGCGTACTGTGACGTACTGGGTGGTATAGGGGCAAATCATTGAACAAAATAGTCATTACAGCTAAGATAAAGCAGACTGTGTAACAAGACAAGTAAAAGGTCCAGTCGTTATGAGAGGTAACAATTGCAGAAAAGGCGGACAAGGAGGGACTAACAAGACTAATAACGACTCAGGAGCCAGCGTTTATGAAGGACAATTACACAAGGCAATTTAAAAAATGGGCTGAGTGTGGGCGGGGCTTCAAAGCTATGACCCAATACTGCATGCCTCACAGCAGTGCATGCGTTGCTCAGGCTCAATTTGAAAATGGTTCCACTTCGTATTCTGCCTTGCAGGTTCAATCTCTACAGTGGCGCTCTTGTGGCAGTAGATAGAGCCTTTGCAAAATCTTAGGAAGAGACTCGGTGCTAAACAGAAGCTAGCACAATGATATGTACTCCAAAGTACATACTGCTCGTTTTATTTTTAAAAATATAATTTGCGCCGCTACATGTGTCTGTAATTTCACAAAGAGCACTGTCCTTTGAGAAACGCTGTACTCAGACAGCCAAACACGCTAGAATCGCCCCACACCCAGGCGACTAAGGTGCTGAGTGAGAGGCAGCATTCTTGGCAGACATATTGGGCGTAGTCACTGCCCCAGCGCTCTAGACTTTCCAGCCTCGTGTATAAAAGCATACGGTGATCCCTCCGCGCAGCGGATGCGATCAGCGGGCGCGCCGAAGTCGAGCCAAAGTCCAGCCCGTCTGCGCCCGTCCGCGCTAAGGACGGGCTGGGGGCTGCTGTACCTGCTCAAAATGCCATCTGAACAGGTAACCAGAGATAAACTTCTGTCTCTTAACCACACCGCTAAACAATGCAACCATTTCATAGAGGTTGCTAAATGGCAAGGACCTATTACATGTTTGAAGTGTAAACTCACATTACAACCCTATGTTAAGACCTCCCCTAAAAGTATATATAAAACCATTACAGGTGGACTAATAAATGCACGTTCCATGTGCAAAAACGCCCTGCACATATATGACCTACTTGCAGAGAATAATCTGGATTGCCTTATGATCACAGATACATGGTTAAGAGGATGGTCAAATCCTGATATTACCTGCGCATTACCACCTGGTTATAACATACAAAGACTCGACAGACCGATACATAGAGGGGGAATTGCTATAATACACCGTGAGACACTCACATGCAGCATTTCCGAGTTACAGGATATTAAAGGTGCAGAAAGTTTAGCCTTCAATATACAGGCCCATGACTCCTTCATGTTCTCTGGAGCATTAATCTACCGCCCCCCAGGACCAATGGACAATTTTCTGAATAGCATGGGGGAGGTAATTACTGCTTTGACGCTTAAAGCAGCTAACTTTACTCTACTGGGAGACATAAACATTCACCTTGATAATATGACAGACCCAAATGCACAATGCTTTAAAGATATCATGCAGGTGCTTGGACTAAAGATTCTCACGAAAGATCCCACACACATAGCGGGCCATACCTTAGACTGCGTCTGCTCTAACCTTGAGACTATCAAGGTATCTACCCCTTTGCCTCTGACGTGGACTGACCATAGTTTTATACCATTTTACCTTACAACAAGGGAAGCCAACAGAACCCAACCAAATGGACCTAGACCTCAGAAACCAACTCCCTGTTGGACAAAAATAATCGAACATCCGGATCTACCCATATGGGTTAAAGAAAATAAACCTTTGACCACTGAGAACGTGTTTTCTGATAATCTCAACTATGAAAAATGGATGAGAACAATAGGGGAAAAAATAACCTCGGGAGGAGCAACCAAATCAAAACCTAAACAACGGAAAGTCTCTGCCCCCTGGTATACTAAAGACCTCAAAGAGACACTACGCGCAGTACGCAAGCTTGAACGTACATGGCGTAAATATTATAAAAAAGAGGACCAAGATAAGTATAAAACAGCCAGCCGAAAATATCATGCTCAAATCAAACAAAATAAAATAAACTATTTCACCAACAAAATAGATACATCTCAGAATAACCAAAAAGAGATCTTTCATGTGGTAAAGAGCTTCCGAGACCCAGGGTTTTTGTCACAGGAAATGCCTCCATCACAGAGTTTCTGCAATGAAATCGCAGATTATTTTGAACAAAAAATAGTTAACATCATAAAACACTTTCCTGAAGTGATTGAAAACACCGACAATCTAGCTGTAGAAACCAGCCCAGATAAAATTAGATGGAATTTTTTACTACAATCGATCTGCATGAGACATCCCATACTATGTCAAAAATTAAATCAGGATCACCACTTGATCCCTGCCCTCCGGCACTAGTCCACAAAATCAAAAATGAGGTCAACCCCATGATCAATTCCATCATAAACACCTCACTTCAGTCGGGGGAAATCCCCAGCACATGGAAGACGGCGATAGTAAAACCCCTACAAAAAAAACCACTACACGATCCATCCGTCTTAACAAATCTGAGACCCATCTCACAACTCCCCGCATTATGTAAATGTGCCAAAACCCTGGTAAACAAACAACTTTCATAATTTCTGGAAACAAACAATATACTACACCCAAACCAGGCAGGTTTCAGAGCCAATCACTCTACAGAAACAGCACTCCTGTCAACGACAGAAACCATTAGAGCGGCTCTTGACCAGGGGAAGAAGGCAGTCCTGATTCTCCTGGACTTATCTGCAGCTTTCGACACGGTGTCCCACACCATTTTACTACATCGCCTAGCTGAGGCAGGCATTGGGGGAACCGTGTTGAAATGGTTCACAAATTTTCTGCTCCACAGAAAACAAATAACCAAATTGGTACACTTCTACTCAGAGGAGAAGGAGGTTAGGTCGGGGGTGCCCGAGGGCTCTAGCTTGAGCCCAACCTTGTTCAATCTGTACATGGCACTCCTGATCAACCTAATTGCCATTCATAATGTAACCACAGTTGCATATGCAGACGATACCCAACTGGTCCTGGTCTTAGATGAAGATACAGGAAAGGCCGAACAGATACTGAAAGACTGCCTAACTGCGACTTTTGGATGGATGCACAATAATCATTTTAAGTGCAACTCTGCGAAAACAGAGATCCTGCACTTCGGGAAAAATAACATCTTTTCCCCTCGCACATGCTGGCCATCAGACGCAGAAGCCCCCCCCCAATACCATCAGTGCTACACGCAACTTAGGTATAAAATTTGACGATATGCTGTCCTTTAAACAGCAATCCAAAGAAGTGGCCGGTGTCTGTTTCAACATAATCAAGGGCCTCAGAAAATTTTTTGATTACCTCCCACTGGCCGCCCGCCGTACGGTTGCAATCGCTCTCATAACATCGAGAATCGATTACTGCAACAGTTTGTACGCAGGAGCGGCTAAATCTACCCTGCACAAACTGCAAATGATTCAAAACGCGGCGGCCCGGCTTGTCTTAGGATGGCCTAGGAGATCATCCGCATCAGCTGCTCTGAATGCGTTGCACTGGCTCCCCATCCAAAAACGGATACTATTCAAAGTCCTTCTGATCACATACAGAGGCTTTCATAAGTGCGGACCCAAATATCTGTCAACCAAATTTCACAGATACCTCCCAAATAGGGAACTTAGATCAGCTACTGCTAATCTAATGACCATACCCAAGTTTCGACTGACCACCAAGGGTGGCAAATCCCTAGCAGTCCTAGGCGCCAAGGCCTGGAATGCCCTTCCAGCTAAACTTAGAGCATCACCATCAGAAAAAATCTATAAAAAACTTCTAAAAACATGGATTTACGGATTATCTGATGCAAAATGTAAGACTCTAATCTAAGGACATCTAAAGCTCAGCTACCACCCCCAAATATTTCATCTCTGCAGTGAAATCAGCAGTGCCAAGATGCTCCATGGAGTGTATGTGCGCTATACAAAAACCAAAAAACATCAACATCAAACATCAAAGCTGGCCCCTCACTGCTGATGTTGTAGTCCTGTATACATGTACTGGGGTTTTTTGTATCCATATTATTATCTGGATAGTGTGATAACATACACACTTGGCTGTTTGCAGTGTGCAAAGATTACCCACCGGTGCAGTTAGTATTGGAGGGTAGAATTTTCTGAAATATACTGTACTGGGATGATGCGTTGGACAGCTCAGTTGTGTTACAGGATCTGATGCATCATCTGTATTAATATAAAGTGCAGTGGTCACAAGAAGAGATTTTCAGAAAACAAATTTGATCGGTTGATATTGGGCATTAGCAGACTTCTACTTAGTGTGCAATCCTATTTTTGTGCAGTTTTCAAGCATAATGAGTGTAAAATAGAGTGTGCAGTGACAAGGGTACAACCGAAGGGCAGCAACATTTCACTTGCTAATCATAAAACTAGATGCATCAAACCAACATTCAGGACTTCATAGGCACATCCACCCCTTTGTTAGAAGCCTTTCAGAATGACTATGCTTTTCTTCTTCACACTCCCCTTGAATGGTGTGGCTTTAGTTCTTAATGGAATAATTAAAAAAATGGCACTTATACTTCTGTAGTAGGGGATCTCTGTGTATAGTCATAATCTAGTGAATAGTCCCGCCCATGTGCGTGGACCCCGGAGCAATCAAAAATAATCTCTTACAGTGTCAAAAAATGCAGAAATGCATAGACACTTAAGAGAGAATTTAAAGACATATAATGCAGCCCCAAACAGGCTACACTGTCCAGTACTTCAGCTAGAAATTCCACCAAAAAAATCCACAAAACAGCAAAGCCTGTCCAGATTTTCATTTTCTTCAGTACAAACCCCTCTGGGAGATAGAGAGGAAGACCTGGACAGACAAGCCCCATAGGCTGCCATTATGTGTCTCAGAATAGGGTACTGTGCCTTTAAGAGAACTTTCCAGAACTTCACAGTTTCCCAGAATGCCTTGCAGGTCTCCCTTACTTCCAGTTCTTTTTTCCGGCTCCTGCTAGCAGGACCCTGGAGCATTGAGCTCTCCCTATTCAAGGGTTTTTGTTCTAAAATCGTTTTTTGTGTACTTTATCTGTACATTACAGCTTTCTTCTTGATTTTTTGGCACTCCTGGGTAGAAATAATGCCTGCATTATTTGATAAATGCCCAAAGTGCTCCAGGAAGAAGGCCAAGACAGATCCCCATGAGGTCTGTATCCTCTGCCTTCCCTCTTCCCACATCCCTGAGGAGTGTGAGATCTGCCAGGGTTTCTCTGGCAGGACCCTGAAAGACCGAAAGAAAATCAGGCTTCAGGGACTAGAAGAAAGGAGACAGAAGGCGCAAGGTGGGTCTGGAGGGGCTTCCTCTGCCCATGCTGAGGCCCCTGGGGGGCTCCCCGGGGGCAGGAAGCCCAGCACACGTCCCCATTCTCCGTCTGGATCGGTGGCACCCTCCAAGACGTCGAGGGGGAAGTCCAAGGCCAGCTCCCCTTCTCCCCAGGGCTCTGGGTCGAGAAAGCGTCGACCGTCGACGTCGAGGGACCTGCACAGGCCGCCGTCGGACGCGGAGACGGTGTCGTCGACGCTGTCTTCGGCGTCGACGTCGAGCGTTCGTCGTCGACAGGACCGGCGTCGACAGGATCGGCGTCGACGCACGCCGCCGAGGCAATACCGTTGATCGCCTTCCAGGCACAAGACTTCATCGTCGTCGAGGGGATCCTCGTCGTCGAGCCCGCCGTCGACGCAGAAGCACTCGCCGGCGAGACGGAGGCGTGCCCCGTCTAGGCGAAGGAGGTCGTCGTCGTCAAGGTCGACGTCGAGACACCACAAGACGACGTCGAGGCGGACGCCGTCGAGGCGCAAGCGGTCGCCGTCAAGACACAGGAGGTCGTCGTCGAGATGGTCCGGGTCGACGTCGAGACACGCGAGTCGCTCGACGCCGAAGAGGAAGCGGCGGTCGACGCCGAAGGGCCGCTCGACGTCGAGGGACCGGCAGTCGACTCCTGGACACCGGTCGACGGTGCCGGATGCCCGTACTAAGCGGCCTGAGGCTGTGGGGGGCTCCCCTCAGCCCAGGACGGTTGGTGGATCACCGGGATCGGTGCACTCGGAGGTTTACACTCCAAAGAAGTCCGTTCCACCTCCTCCTCCGTTGCCTAGAGGCCCGCGTCCGAGGATGCCTACACCTCCTCCGTTGCCTCCTCTACCAGAGAAGCCTCCACCGGTCCCACCAAGGTCGGCCTCGTTGCCTCACCTTCCGACCCCTCCCAAGAAGACTCCGAAGTCTAAAGAACCGCGTAAGCCCAAGTCAGCCACCCCGGACAGGCCAGTGGACCGGCCTAAGCCCAGGAGGTCGAAGTCTCGCTCCAGACGGAGAGAACGTTCGAGGAGCAGGCGTAGGTCCTCCACTCGTTCCAGGCGACGCCATAGGAGGCACAGATCCAGGACGGATACATCTTCCAGGACTCGCTCCTATTCCCCGACTCTGTCCGACTCCCCGGACACTAGGGTGTCTCCCATCGATGACATCGGCACATTCCAGGATGTTCTCCTGAGGGGGGCCGCGAAGTTGGGTATCACGGTGACGGCTCCCACACCTACGACGTCCGTGATATTCGAGACTTTGCACAAGAAGCACCTGTCTCGCCCTCTGTTGCCCTTGGTTCCGGGACTGGTTGAACCGGCACAAGAGTTATTTCTTACGCCTGCGGTGGTCAGGGCCGCTCCTTCTAGGCTCTTGAAGAAATACAGGGCACCGGACTCTGACAAGGCCTTCCTGAGGATGGATCCAGTCGCCGACTCAGTGATCGTGACGGCGGCCAGGAAACAGCACTCTACCTCCCCGTCCTCCACCGTACCTCCGGACAAGGAGAGCCGCTGGATTGATTCGGCGGGAAGGAAAGCATGCGGGACCTCTTCCACCACGATGAAGGCTTCCAGCGACTCGGCGCTATTGGGTCGATATGACCGGTCGCTTTGGGACTCCATGGAACAGTTTGCGGACCTTGTGCCGCGCGACAAGAGGGAGGATTTCATGGAGATCGTCAAGGAGGGGATGCTGGTTTCGAACCAGGCCATCAGTGCCGCGGCGGATATTGCCTTGTTGGCGGCACATGGCTACTGCCACGGCATCAACCAACGCCGCCATGCATGGCTCAGGCTTACATCCCTCAAGCCCGAGGCGCAACAGCGAGTGGCCAATCTGCCGTTTTCCAGGGACACGCTCTTCGGAAAACACGCCGATGACGAGATGGCCCGGATGAAGGCCGAGGCAGAAACCCTGACGGCAGTGGGCCTGGAAAAGCCCAAGGACAAGAAGCCATGCCGCCAGTTCCAACGGCGGTTCGGTTCACAAGGGAAAGGCAGAGGACAGTCTTCCGGACAACAGCAGCAGCAACAACAGCAGCAGTTCCGAAGGCCTTTCCAAAAACGTCAGAGGGGTAGAGGTGGACAGCAGCCCTCTACCGCGAACAAGGGCCCGGCCGGGTCTCGACCCTGAGCGGTTACTTCCCCGTCATCCGTTACCCACTCCGGTGGGGGGAAGCGTTCAATCTTTCCTGGCAGAGTGGAGAAAAATTACTCAGGACAAGTGGGTGCTGAATATTGTTTGCAATGGATACAGTCTTCGGTTCATCAGCCCTCCTCCAGCGATCCCTCCGGTCAGCTCGCAGTATCAGCTGCGCGAGCTCCAGGCGGAGGCCGATATCCTGTTGAGGAAAAGGACGATAGAAGACTTACCTCTGTCTCAAAGAGGAAGAGGCCTGTACTCCCGGTTCTTTCTGGTTCGCAAGAAGGACAAGAACGAGTTCCGCCCCATTCTGGACTTGCGGCAGGCAAACAAATGGATTCGCAGGGAAAATTTTTGCATGTTGTCGTTGCATCAGATTTATCCTCAGCTGCAACGGGGGGACTGGCTTTGTGCCATAGACCTACAGGATGCGTACTTCCACGTGCCCATCGCGCACAAGCACAGGAAGTTTCTGCGATTTCAAGTCGGCGCCAATCATTACCAATACACGGTGCTACCCTTCGGACTGAAGTCTGCACCCAGGACATTCTCGAAGTGCATGGCAGTGGTAGCGGCACACCTACGGAAAGGCAAGGTGTTTGTCTACCCGTACCTGGACGATTGGTTGATCAAGGCCTCCTCCTTCTCGGAAGCTCAAGCAGACTTCCAGAAGACGTGCGTTCTCTTGAACAGGCTGGGGTTGCACATCAACATGTCCAAGTCTGTCCCGATCCCGGTCCAGTGCATTCAGTACTTGGGAGCCTCCATCAATACGCTGTCAGCAAGCGTGTCTCCTTCGGAGGAGCGACGGAAATCGATCCTTCGGAAGGCTCAGGCTCTTATGACCGCTCCGTCTACGACAGTGAGGACGGTGTCTTCTCTACTGGGGTCGATGGCCTCTTGTATCTTCCTCACTCCTCATGCACGGCTATACACATGAGACCTCTACAGGAGTGCTTGGAGGACCAATGGGACCAGAGGAGGGGATCTTGGGACGACAAGATACACCTGTCTCTGCATGCTCTTCAGTCTCTGAAGTGGTGGTGCTCAGCGGAGAATCTCCTCAGAGGGGTTCCCTTCCACAAGGACATTCCTACTCAGACGATCGTGACGGATGCTTCTCTCCAGGGCTGGGGAGCACATTCGGGAGACTTACAGATCCAAGGCACGTGGTCTCAGGCGGAGTCCACGTATCACATCAATTTCCTGGAACTCAGAGCGGTTCACTTGGCACTGAAGGCCTTTCATCCGTCCTTCCGGACCAACTCTTTGCTTGTGCAGACGGACAATACAACCACCATGTATTACCTCAACAAGCAGGGGGGGTCGAGATCGCGCACCCTGTCTCGGGAGGCGCAGACGGTCTGGCACTGGCTTCTGGCAAGAGGATTGACGATAACGGCTACCCATCTGCCAGGTGTGCAGAATGTTCAGGCGGACGCACTGAGCAGGCTGCTTCAGGAAAACCACGAGTGGGTCATAAACGACGACGTACTAGGAGAAGTCTTCGCAGGGTGGGGAACTCCAGACATAGATCTGTTCGCCACCGCCGAAAACAGCAAATGCCGAGACTTCGCCTCCAGGTACTACCAGCAAGGGACGCTGGGGAATGCACTCTGGATCAACTGGTCGAACAGCTTTGTTTACGCTTTTCCGCCCATTCCCCTGATTCCAGCGGTGCTCATCAAGCTGTCACGGTCCAGGGCACGGATGATCCTGATTGCCCCGGAATGGCCCAGACAGTGGTGGTTCACGGACCTTCTACACCGGTCCCTCCTTCCGCACATTCGGTTGCCGTGCAGGCCGGACCTTCTCACGAAGTTCGGGGGGCAGATGGTGCACCCCAACCTCTCGTCCTTGAGTTTGGCGGCATGGCTCCTGAGGTAGTGCAATATGGACATTTGAATCTACCTGCAGATTGTATGGACATACTGAAGGAGTCTAAGAGGCCCTCCACTCGAACGTCCTACGCTTACAAGTGGAAGAGGTTTTGTATCTGGTGTGTGTCCAGGAACTTGGATCCTACGACGTGCAAGGAAGATGTCATCCTTCCCTACCTTCTACATTTGGCGCGATCTGGCCTTAATGTTCACTCTATTAGGGTTCATCTCGCTGCATTGACTGCCTACAGGAAAAGCCCTTCACAGGCTTCCTTCTTTCAGATCCCTGTGATCAAGGACTTTTTGGAAGGCTTGAAGAAAGTGTTCCCTCCGCCTTCATGGGAATTGAATGTGGTGCTGTCCAGTTTGATGAAGGAGCCTTTTGAACCCATTCATAAGGCTTCGTTGCAGCACCTTTCCTGGAAGGCGGCGTTCCTCGTGGCCATTACATCGGCCCGCAGGGTGAGTGAAATTCAGGCACTGTGTTGTAATGAACCTTATACTGTATTTCATGCTGCTAAGGTTGTTATGCGGACTCACCCTAAATTTCTTCCCAAGGTTGTTTCTGACTTTCATGTCAATCAAACGCTAACTTTGCCTACGTTTTTTCAGAATCCCTCATCTCCAGCGGAACGTTCCTTGCATTCCCTGGATGTTCGGAGGGTGTTGAAATTTTATCTAGATAAGACCAAAGATGTACGTAGGTCAGACCAATTGTTTATCAATTACGGATCAGTCAGGACGGGTCTTGCGACCTCTAAGCAGTCCATTTCTAGGTGGATTGTGTCCTGCATACAACTATGCTACCAGAAAGCTAATAAGACCTTAGGAGGTAAGCCTAAGGCTCATTCCACCAGGGGCAAAGCTGCCACGACAGCCTTGCTCCGTAATGTGCCGATTGCAGAGATCTGCAAGGCCGCCACTTGGAAGTCGGTTCATACCTTTGCTAAGCATTACTGTCTGGACGCTGATGCCAGGGCAGATGCTCAGGTGGGACAGGCTTCGCTGCGGAATTTGTTCGCACAATAGTGGTGTTGGTTCTCTTTTCTCCACCGCTGCTTTGGTGTGGGGATGGGCTTGCCATTCTATTCACTAGATTATGACTATACACAGAGATCCCCTACTACAGAAGGAGTAGTTTCTTTTCTGTAACTCCAGTTCTGTAGTAGGGGTATCTCTGTTATAGTCATAAGCGCCCGCCCTCCTCCCCGGTAGAGAGAGATATTCATGTGAGAAATGCTACAGGTCTGGCGTGTTACGCCTTCAAAAAGAACTGAAAGTAAGGGAGACCTGCAAGGCATTCTGGGATACTGTGAAGTTCTGGAAAGTTCTCTTAAAGGCACAGTACCCTATTCTGAGACACATAATGGCAGCCTATGGGGCTTGTCTGTCCAGGTCTTCCTCTCTATCTCCCAGAGGGGTTTGTACTGAAGAAAATGAAAATCTGGACAGGCTTTGCTGTTTTGTGGATTTTTTTGGTGGAATTTCTAGCTGAAGTACTGGACAGTGTAGCCTGTTTGGGGCTGCATTATATGTCTTTAAATTCTCTCTTAAGTGTCTATGCATTTCTGCATTTTTTGACACTGTAAGAGATTATTTTTGATTGCTCCGGGGTCCACGCACATGGGCGGGACTATTCACTAGATTATGACTATAACAGAGATACCCCTACTACAGAACTGGAGTTACAGAAAAGAAACTACTCCATCTCCAGTCTTCCCTTGCTCTTCCTTCTCTGGCAAATGCCGCTCTCACATGACCTGTCACTTTCCTCTTGAGATTCTGCTTGTATGTGAAGTGAAGCAAGATACCACCACAGCCCCCTCTTTCTAATAGCTTGAGTACAGAATCAGGCCTGACCTGTCAAGCGTCAGGTGTGAGGAGAGCAGGCATTTATTTACTATCTATGCATTATGTTCTTTTATGCAGGGGTAGCCAAGTGTGGAATGGAGGAGGGTCTATTTTAGGCAGAGACACCTGGGGATCCCTTTGCGCAGCCTTTCACCACTGCAGTGGTCCAGAACATTTGATTCCTTATTCACATGTTGGGAAGAATAGTGATGAGTCTGATAGGATTCTGAGGGGCTTGGAAGTGTTTGGTTGGTTCCACAGCTGATACTTCCTTACTTACCTGGGTGCGACCCCCATGCTTCAAGAAGCTGAGGTTCTCAGGCAGCTACGTGCAGGCATCAGATCAATGCATATTCATTATTCCAGTCACCAAGAGAAGCCTCGGGGCAGCTGTGCCAATCACCAACATCACCAGCGTGGAAGAAAAACCCCTTTCACATCATCACTACGCAGACAGTGGTCTTCTAAGTGGACATTTTTGCAAACAAAGGCTTTGGCTAAAGGACCTTACATAGGAAGGCATAGGGATATGTCCCATTGTCAGTCTGATTCTTTTAGACATATGAGCATAACACAAGGACCCCGTAAAGATCTTTCACTGGTCAAATGAACACTTTCAGTATGGTAAAGACAAACCTACTGCAGAATGGTTATGTAATTGGAAGGCTTCTATGGCAAAATCTCCATTTTATTTCTCCTCCAAACAGCATGGAAGTCTGACAGTTTTTTGTACAAATAATAGAGGAGATGAGAGCCCACTATTGGTATCATTAAGACTTTTGGAGAGAAGCAGGACTATAAGGAGGTGCTGAAGTACTGCCCATCCCTGGTAACTATTCCATAAAGGAATATCACATACTGGGAGCACTGCACAGACGCTGTGGAAGAAGACTTCAGTCTCGCCATCTGAAGTACCAGGCAGTATTTATCACACACTCACGTTACTTCGGAATGCCAACAGCACCTCTTTGGAAGTAAGGCTGTAGAGCACACCTCCGTAGCTATGCCAGTTTTAATGCTCTCAGTATATTGACCAGCTCTGGGTGGAACAACTTGTATAAGGTGCTTAGAGCGTTCCCAGTTTAGTTCAGCTGTGATATGACCAGTGATTTGTAGTGGATCGCTGCTGTAGAACTGCTTTTATATATGAGAGATTAAGGCATTGTTGTACTTTTCTAATTGATAGAGACTTCTAGCCGCAGAATCCTCACCTTCGAATATCTCGAGGCGTTAGACTGGATCCAGACGTTTTTAGTAAGCCGTATCCCTGCTCACTGGTAGGTGGCGTAGTTTGGCTCTGCATGGCATCATCCGCGCCAAAAGTGATGTGTGCAGTGCTCCCAGTGTGCTGACGTCAGTACTTTCCGTGCCAGTCAGTACAATTTCAGAGAAGAGCTACCCCAGTCACTTTTTGACTGACCTTTTTTCAAACCTTTTGACAAAGATTTTTGAGACATTGTCTCCTTGTGTGTCAGGGATGTCCACGAGGAAGACTAGTGTTAAGGCCTGTGGGGCGTGTCTCCAACAAATGTCAGTGATGGGCCCACACCTTGTCTGCCTCTGGTGTTTCGAGCGCAACCACAATGCCAAGATCTGCATTGATTATCATGCCATGCAACCTAAGGCCTTGTGGAATCAGATGAACAAGTTGCTTACTTTCGTTAACACCTTATCTGGTAGAGTCTCTATCCAGCTGCTTATTCCTTACTGACCCACTCATCCCCCACACTCTGCATACAGATTTATAGATTCAGGGTTCTTCTTTCAGGGCCCTAGTTTCACACACCAGTGGTCAGTACTCTTTGTCGCTCTGCACTTCTGGCATAGAAAGATGCAAAAAGAAATTGATGTCAGCGTGCTGTGGTGGCAACTAAATAGGAACTATGCACAGCACTTGGGGCGTGGACACCGACGCCATGCAGAGCCGATCTGTGCCACTTAACCAGCAAGTGGTGGTACTGCTCACAAAAAATACCCCTAGGTCCAATTTGACGCCAGGGGTTAATTCTAAAGAAAGAACTCTCTGGCTACATAGAGTCTCTGACAGATAAGGCATTACCAAAGGTAAGTAAGTAACTTGTTCTTTCAGTACCAGACAACTGCAAAGCTGAAAGCTACTTTAGGCCCAGAGAAATTATTGTGCAGTTTGTCAATGATGATTGTATAACTTACTTGTTTCCCAAGACCTTCTCTCTCTGCTACAGGCGTAAGGATACCTCACTTTATGGAATGCTCACTCTGTTACATGGGTGCTGCTATTGATAGTGCAGCAGGTGCAGTGGTACCGAGGCATAGAGGTTTATAGGGACCACTGTACGTAAACTATTGATATCTTTTACTACACAACAAGGGGCAAGAGGCCCAGTTTCATTCTCTATTTTAGGGCCCTTGCCACCCTTGCTACGCTCCTACCTATCTGGCCATCCATCTTCATACCATAGATGACAGTCAAAGAGTTCTCTCAATTCTCAGTGCCCAATGATTAGCAAACAGCTACACATAGTTCCTGTTAAAAATACAGGACTAGAGGTGGGCGCGCCACCAAATTGATAGGGAGACCCGAGCCAAGGGTCTGGCTTGGATCTTAGAGCCCAACCACAAGCCGAGCTCTGAAAAATATTTCCTATGTAAATCACACAACAAATATGATGTAAAATATGATGAAGTCTCTTCAAAATAAAAAAAAGTGTATTTCTTTACACGTGGAAGCTATGATGTTATTAGGGCACATTATAGCAGTGCACTGAGAAGTACTAATTACAAGTGATCGTTTTATACAACACATATTTGAAAGTGCTTTCATATGTGATAATCAAGAAAAAAGTTTTGTGAACTACAATCTTTACCTAAGAGCACATAAATTAAGCGGGGAAGCCGGCATTCATCCTGGTTTTCTGGTTTCACTTTGTACAAATCAGCCAGTGAGTGAATATATATGTCTTCCCTTGTGTTACTTGTAGCATCCTCCCCAGGCGGGGCACCTGCAAATGACTATGCCGCACACGGAGCTTAGAATAACACGTCTTAATTGATCTGCATGTAATCCTGAACTCAACATTCTAAACCTGCATTCACTTCATTAAGCTCTAACGCCTCAGTTCTACAGAGTCCATCAGGAGCCAAAAGGGTTCCATTCTTGTTGACTCACACGACACTACATTAAGTATTTGTTTCTCCTCTCAGTGCATTTTTCAGCAGTTTTAAAAATGTAGTGTATACTTGACCTGAAGCACTTTCCATGAGCACCAGTTACATTACACAAGGTCGCATGTATTGTTTATAGGCATGAGGAGTTTAAGTAATTTTCCCTGAATCACAGGATTTTGATCTGATGCTGAAACTCAAAGCTAGTTCCTCAGTCTGTCCCTAATGCCACATCCTGGGCAGTGGGCTTAAGGAAGGCAGAAGCCACATGAAAGCTTGTCTCGCTATGGGCTCAAAGTTTTAACAGGAACTCGAGCTGAGCCAAATCCAGGTGGCTCGCCCACCTCTATGCAGGGCACAATTATAGGATTGGATGAGCTACTCAAACCTGACATTGGGCAACTTCAGATTGTCTTACCAGTAACTCTTTTAACACCCAGCACCCTTTTCTGTCTGCCAAAATGTGTTTTGTATGGTTTTGTAAGAGCCACAAGTGTTCACTTCGAAATCTAGTTCTAAGTCTGGGCAACTGAATTTCATTTGCGCTGCAAACGTGTTGTGCACTTACGAAACGCAATGTACTTGTCGAGATATTAACTTTAATTCATAAAGCTGCAGTTCTTACACTGGACAGGAATTAAATTGTGTGAAGATCCCCTTTTACCAGTGTTTTAGGGAGTGTTCCCAAGCTTTGGCTATGAAACACTCCACCTCTGCTGTTCCTACTTCCTTGATAAAAATAACTCCGGAGATTTGATAGCAAAACCAGAGGCTCTGATTATGTACACAATGCCATAGTAATTACAGAAGCCTGAAAACATACAATGGCCTGTCTTGAAATGAAGCCTCTTTTAATGCTGCTTCTAGAGAGATAAATTGCTTTTTTATTGGTTCTGACTTGCTGTAATCACGCCACGCGTGAGGGTCTAGACATGTGAGATTGTAATTGCTTGTCTTTATGTGAGATGTCATATATTTGCAGACTGGATTGTGATGGCTCTTAGGGCTTTAAGGCATCTGAACTAAGGATATATATTCTTTTGAATATGGTTTGTGAGCCGCAGTTGTTTGGAATAGAGTCCGTCGGCTGTTACTTTCACACATAATGCTCATGGTTACTTGCATGCTGTAGCCGGGGAGCATGAAGCTGAAAACCCTCTTGTTAGTATTGGGACCGCTCGAGTGGGCGTATCCTGTAGAGCGCCTTAGCTTGAATAAGTGTTACGCTTTCTCCAGAAACATAGAGATAGGACTAATCTTAACTTTTAGTCCTGTCGGTTATCTTAGTTTGTCCAAATATGTGTTGAGATATAATTTTACATTTTAAAGCGACCATTAAAAAAGAACGTGTTTAATTAGTTGATAGAGCAAGTAATTCGACTGCACATTTAGAACATATCTGTTGCACATACCGTGTGTACACAAACCACCAAAAACTTTTTTGTATCCGTACATGTGTAGGTACTTCAGTAGATCCCCAGCGAATCTAAACAACAGTAGTGTCGGGTACAGGCCCGTGTGAGTGATATAATATGTAGGTATAAGCACACGCAATATATGGAACAGATAACGGGCCACTGACTCCTCACTTGCATCCCTTGCATGTAAAGCTGCAGTCTTGCTGTCTATGAGTATTTGCCTGGGTCCCCAAATGTTCTCATTCTTTTTTGTGCACCCCCTGGCCATGAGTGGAGAGTAGACCATCATCTGTTGCCGCATCCTGGAGCGTCAGGGCCTCTCTAGCGCTCCATTTACAAAATTATCGCTTTTGGTTACTAAGCAGACCAGCCGCAAAAACATACAACTCCTCCATGTCCCACTCTCCTCCACCAGCAGTCCCAAGTAGAGCTGCCCTAGGGTGGAGTTGAACCGATCGTCCCAGTGCAGCTGTCAAAGCCCTTTTTCACCCAGTTCTAGAACTGTATAATAATCGGAAAGTCCTAAACATATGGAGGAAAAGGCAACTCCCCTCCGAAACATGGCAGAACTCTGAGAATCCAAAAAATGCTATGAACAGCTGTAAAGGAAGAACCAACCATGACACCGACACCAGATCAACTTATATGGCCGCCTTCAGGAACTGCCAAGAGTAGAGCCTTCACAGATCGACCCAAGGCCATTTCCAATAGTAACATTATTTTCCGACGTCAAGGAATTTACCACCCCTGATGCCTCAACCAACTCTATCATTCCCTCCAAGTAACTCTGCAATTACCTTTAAAAGTAGTTCAACAAGAAAATCTACAATAACTTCGAACAGCAACAGAACCAAGAGGACATCATCAGCAAGCTGCACACCTACCACTCGGACTAACACCTAACCACTGAGGAAGACATCACCTCAGACATGAAGACCTTCCACTCCGGGGCCCCAACAGACCTGTGCCCACACCACATCTACAACCTAAGAGGACCTGTGATTAGTAAGATCCCCCCACATATCAACTCCTCTGTTGAGTCTGCTACTTTCCCTGAGGATTTGAAGCTTGCTGCAGGCACATCCCTCAAGAAAACGACTGACCCCAACAAACTCAGGAACTGTAGACCCATCTCCCTACAATCTTACCCACCAAAGGTGATAGCGAAAGCTATCAACCAACAACTCACCAACCACCTGGAACTCAAAAACCTTCTAGACTGCCCCCAATCTGAATCCTGCAGCAACCACAGCACAGATATAGCACTCATTGCTGCCACAGGTAACCTCTGCACCCTCCTAGATTGAAGAGAATCTACCGCCCTCATACTGCTGGACCTTTTGGCAGCCTTATACACCGTTTCACACTCAAAGCTTATAAAAAAAAGTACATGACACATGCATCAAATGCCCAGCCTTGAAATGAATATCTTCCTTCCGAAACAGAGAACCCAGCGAGTAAGACCCCCCAAGCGGCCGAGCCCAAGGACCTGATTTGCAGAGTCCCCCCAAGAATCATCCCTCAGCCCACCATGTTCAACATTTACATTACACCACTTGCAGATGTCATCAGATCTCACAGCATCTCACCTCCCACAACTAGATCCAATTCCACTGATTGCATGATCCATGTAGCAGAAGGGATGAAAACCAGCTGCCTAAAACTCAACATGAACAAGAAAGAAGTACTGATCTTCAGACATAAAAGTTCTTCAGTGGACTCCTGGTGGCCACCAGAGCTTGGTCCAAATCCATCACCCTTCAGCCACCCACACAACCTGGGAATCCTGTTAGATGACAAACTCAACGTGGCCGCATAGGTGAACGCAGTCAGGTCTGCCTGTTTTCACAGGCGATGCATCCTTAAAAAGGTCCTCAGGTGGATTCCCAAGAGCACCTGACGCACCGTCACTCAAGCCCTAATCACCAGCAGACTTGATTCCAGCAACACACTATATGCCAGAATCCCCAACTACCTCTTACACTGTCTTCAGACCACCCAGAACACTGCAGCCAGACTTGTCCTGGAAGTCCCTCAGTGTTCACACATCACACCTCCCCTCAGAGACCTCCACTGGTTACCTATACACAAACACTGCCAATTCAAACTCCTCACTCATGCATCTAAGGCTCTGCACAACATTGGACGAGTATACCTCAACTCCAGCCTCCACTAGCCCACCAGACACCTATACTCTGCCTCCCTCTCTCTCGCACACACCCTGCATCTGCAGAAGAGAGCAGGAGGAACACCTTGCACCCAAAGCATGGAACAACCTCCCCCTACACCTAAGGGCCGCCTCATTGCTTCTGTAATCCCGTAAGAAGCTGAGGTCCTGGTTTTTCAACAAATGACCCTGCAGACGACCTTCACACGTGCAGTGCCTGGATACCCCTTGGGTGATTTGTTGATCTTTACAAATCAATGTAATATAACATAACATCTTAAACAAAGCAATCTCGCCTAAGATGGACAGCGGCATGGAAGCCAACTTCTTTAAGTCTTGGTTTGTTCTGTGAAGAAGTAGGGTTCTATTGTTATCCCAGCATGCTTCCAGAGGTAAAGATCTATGTATCCCCAAGTATTTCAATGTGCAGCGGCAAAGCTGTAGCTGTGATCGCTTTCCCCAAGTGTTACACCCTTGATATAGACTCCTGTGGACTAGGACCAATAAACTATAAGACTAGAGGCCATGCTGAAGAGCTCCAGTATTTTCGTCACTCGGTCTCTTGTCGTTGAGTGGTCCTAGAGGTAGAGCTGGCCAATATCTACATATGAAGATGTTATAGCAACTATTTCATGGTTTTGTTTAATTTATTGTTGTGCTTTTTGGGGTTTTTCTGTCAGCATTCCAGTTGAGATACTTAAGTAGGTCAGACAAGTGTCGGTGTTTTTTTTAGTAGAGTTGTTGGTGTTAGTGATTTTAGTCATTATGGATGACGCCCTGGTACTCAGTGGTTTGTCAAGGGAGGAATTAAGACAGTTGATTATTAGTGATGTATGGCAGATTCTTGCTGGAGAGTTTCGGGCTGCTTTTACTTTGATTATGATCATGCATACAGATGACTCCAGATTCAACATCCTCCTATAAAACACTGCATTAAAGACTCCTGCTTTCCACTTTACTACATGATAGTCTGAAAAGAATGCCTATATGAGCCACATCCTCTCTCACAAAATGATGAGTGGCCATTATATCATGAACACCTTCAGTGTGAATGCGCAGACCCACACGGGGTTTGTGCACAGTTTTACTGTTTTTGTGCTGCTTTTAGCACATACATAAACTCAGAAAACCTTCAAATTACTGTATGAGCTGTAGAATACTGCTCGGAAACATGAAGAGGCAGCCACTGTAATGTGTTTCCCAGTATTTGCTGCAGACTGTGCAATTTCAGGAAAAACAGGTGCAGTCTGCGCCTGCACACTCAAGTAGGACACATTCATGATGTAGCCCCAGGATAACCAAGTTCAACTTGCAGTCCTACTTCCTACATGTCAAAATGAACCTTCAAATTTATGGTGCTGAAACAAAGTTCACACTCGGCAACATCACTCGTCAAACCCCTGTGACTGCATTTGATGGAAACATATTGAACGGCGTTTGTTCCTTTCCTCTCCCCGCCCGCACAAGATGGGAAACTGTGCACGCTGCACAGAGCACAAAGGTAGAGTGCCCACTGCAATTCTCACACATGCCCAGCAGGAACACAGTCTGACACTGCTTTCAAATAAAGAAAGGTCCTCATGATTTGTAAAAACCAATCCGAAGATGTCCTTATACTGGTTTTCACAAACACACAAATGCCATAAATAACTTCATTCATGGTGTGAATTGCACAGGCAAATGACCCAGGGCATCTTGCAGATTATTACATTTCTTTACTACCTCGGCTGCTTCTTCATACAACAAAGCAGTTTGCTGTCAACAAATTCCCTATAGCTAGCAGTAGGTTTATTCATTCCTTATCAGTCTTCTTCCCGCATGTGACCAGGCAGAGCAGGAATAACCCTAGGTCAGACACTAATAACACATTTATTAGCCCTGTTCTTTCTTGGTATCTTGAGACAAAGAACAGTGCAGTGTATTACTATAATAACAGAGCACTGAGCACCCCCACAAAATAGATTTTATGTTCCAAGTAGAAAATCTTTATTCAGCTGATATTTGCCATTTCTCAGCACAACAGGATAATGTCTTAAATGCCCAGAATTAACGTTCTATATATACTACAATCAAATCTTAATGAAGTACAAATATTTCTCAATCTCTACACATGCTTGACGTGTGGTGAGACAAAGCAGCTGGAAAGGGAGGAGATGAAACTGTGATATATTACTTGAAAGAGCAGATTCAAGGAAAAGATGCTATGAAAGCAGTTAGGAGCAAACAATAATAGAGGAATAATTGACAATACGAATGAAGAGGCAAAAACACTAAAAAGAAATTGTAAGCACTCAAAAAACACAATTCCCATGATTTTGTACAAAGCAAGGAAAGAATAAACATTGATAACTGATTTTTTTCACTTTATGAAAACACTGAAAAAAAACTTACCAGAAGTCATAACACATATAAAAACAGGAAAGCCGACCCTCACCCCAGGGTTTACATTTTCATTAAAACATCTCTAAAACACTCCTGTAAACGTAAGAGGTATAGCAAATATTTTGAAGTCAAAATTGTACACTTCAAGAAATACCTCATATTACAATTCCCTTATCTGATTTGCAAAGAATCAGTATTATACACACCACAGCACCCCATAAACAAAGACAGAGCGCAACAGCAGCATGGACAATGGAAATGAAGACTGTTAATAACTTAAGCATTTCTGGGGACCTGTGCTCTCCTGGATTTCTGAACGTACTTGCCGAAAATCCTGTGCTAGTCCACTCCATTTAGGAAGTAGCACATGACAGGAAGTCCACTTTCTTTAAATTGGGTATTTAAAAGAGGAATTGTGCCTATATGGATATGTATTGCAAATGGTGATGAGAGTATATAAGGCACTTATGAAATGAAATGAATGAAACTTATATAGCGCACGACTTACCCTGGGGCATCTCCGCGCTTGCTTAGGGAACCCATCCTGGTATTCCCCTGTGAGATAACCCTGGCAGGGTATCCACAAGGTGAAAGCCAGGCATCCCACCGCGAGGGGCCGTTGTGGAGATTAAGCAAGCTATTGCCCAGAGTCGCAGAGTGTGAACCCGTGAGTTGAGAAGGCACCGGAGCGAGAATTAACGAGTCCGTGGAATTTTGAGCCCAAGACCCGCCGAGGCGGGGAATTGAACCCTGGTCCAGGGCCGAACTCAAGCTCCAGTTCTGCCGCCTCTAACCCCTGAGCCACACTTCTCCACTTATCAAGAATAATCCAAGTCTTTGCCTCCTTCTGAGCAAAGTGCTGTAGAAAAACACTACTAGGTCATGTGAAGTTTACCAGTGGAAGAATAGAATGTAGAAAGTCAGCCTCGAGCTACAAGAATGTTTGTTGTACTTTATTTTATCTAAACTCAAAGCCCTGGCAGAGTTTCAACTAAATCTCTTTTGGTGGTCCTTTTTAGGTCTCGCCTGAGCCAATGCGCTTACGTATTGCTCCGGCAAGATTATAGTAAGCGGAAAAGAAAAGTCTACCAAAACGGCTGCGGATCGCATACAGTTCATGTGATCTTTGCTCGTGCACACTATCGCCAGCCACATAACACACCACCATTTGTCTCGGCATCAGACTTCAAAGGCTGCCGCTCCACCTCCCCCCCGCCGCCACAGCAATGCGAGAGCTTGTTTCTGGATGAAAGTGAAACCCTACCGTGCTTGTTTACAGTAGCTTTGCTCCTCAAATTCTGTTGGTGTGTTGCCATCTCTCTAGGGACACTCAGCTTGAAAACACTCGACTTGCTAGCTGCAATACTACATCCGCTATGCTTTGCCTCTAGACACTCTGATCCCTCGCAGACTGTGCTGACTCTGCCCCTCCTGATTCTGAAACTGACCAACGCAGTCACCACGCACTCTCTTCTCTCTGTCTTATGTCTGCCCTGCCACCATTTACTTCAGACCCTCACCCCTCCTCACCCTCACACCCCCTCACCCCCTCACCCTCCCTCACCCCATCACCGTAACCCCCGTCACCCTCACCATCCCTCACCCTCACACACCCTCACCCACCCTCACACACCCTCACTCATCCTCACAACCTCACCCCCCTCACCCTCACAACCCACTCACCCTCACCCCCTCCCACCCCCACACAACCTCACCCTCACACACCACATCACTCAGGAACACCACCACATCACTCAGGGCCACGACCACACCACTCAGGGGCACCACCACATCACTCAGGGACACCACCACATCACTCAGGGACACCACCACATCACTCAGGAACACCACCACATCACTCAGGAACACCACCACATCACTCTGCAACACCACCACATCACTCAGGGACACCACCACATCACTCAAGGGCACCACTCCGGGGCACCACCACATCACTCAGGAACACCACCACATCACTCAGGGGCACCACTCCGGGGCACCACCACATCCCTCGGGGATACCACCACATCACTCTGGGACCTCAGGGACACCACCACATCACTCGGGGACATCACCACATCACTCAGGGACACCACCACATCACTCTGAGACACCACCACATCACTCAGGAACACCACCACATCACTCAGGGGCACCAACACATCACTCAGGGACACCACCACATCACTCGGGGACACCACCACATCACTCGGGGACACCACCACATCACTCGGGGACACCACCACATCACTCGGGGACACCACCACATCACTCGGGGACACCACCACATCACTCAGAAACACACCAAATCACTCAGGGGCACCACCACATCACTCGGGGGGACCACCACATCACTCGGGAACACCACCACATCACTCGGGAACACCACAACATCACTCGGGGACACCACCACATCACTCTGGGACACCACCACATCACTTAGGGGCACCACAACATCATTCAGGGACACCACCACATCACTCAGAAACACCATTACATCACGCAGGGCCACCACCACATCACTCAGGTACACCACCACATCACTCGGGGACACCACCACATCACTCGGGGACACCACCAGATCGCTCAGGGGCATCACCACAGCACTCAGGGACACCACACATCACTCAGGGACAACACCACCACATCACTCGGGGACACCACCACATCACTCGGGGACACCACCACATCACTTGGGGACACCACCACATCATTTGGGGACACCACCACATCACTGTGGGACACCACCACATCACTGTGGGACACCACCACATCACTCAGGAACACCACCACATCACTTAGGAACACCACCACATCACTCAGGGGCACAACAACATCACTCATGGGCACCACCACATCACTCAGGGACATCACCACATCACTCAGGAACACCACCACACCACTCCGGGACACCACCACATCACTCGGGGGCACCACCACATCACTCAGGGACACCACCTCATCACTCAGGGACACCACCACATCACTCAGGAACACCACCACATCACTGAGGGACACCACCACATCACTCGGGGACACCACCACATCACTCGGGGACACCACCACATCACTCTGGGACACCGCAACATCACTCGGGGACACCACCACATCACTTGGGGGCACCACCACATCATTCAGGGGCACCACCACATCACTCAGGGTCACACCCACATTACTCGGGGACACCACAACATCACTCGGGGACACCACCACATCACGCGGGGACACCACCACATCACGCGGGGACACCACCCCATCACTAGGAACACCACCCCATCACTCGGGGACACCACCCCATCACTCAGGGACACCACCACATCACTCTGGGACACCACCACATCTAGGGTGACCAACTATCATGGGTGCAAATTCAGGACGGTGAGTGTAAAAATTCAGGACAAAGGGTCAAAATTCAGGACAAAAATTCAGGGCAGGGTGTCAAAATTCAGGACAAATCTTCGGGACAAAAGGTAGGTTTTACAGACACATCAAAGGAGGTCGCGCAATAGTATATAAGTAATCCCATTTATATCCAAACATATTCATCCATTTGCAAACCTAGCCATTGTGTATCCTTCCAGCCATCATTTCACTCATCCATCCCTCCATCCACACTTTTACTCATCCATCCAGTCACTCATCCTTCCACCCATTCACCTTTTCAGTCATCCACCCATCCTCCCTTTCTCTCTCCATTGACCCTTTCACTTAGCCATCCTTCCTTCCACCCATCCTTCTACTCATCCACTCATGAATCCATCCATTGACCCTATCACTCATCCATCCTTTTTCTCATCCATCCACCCATTCACTCACCGATCATCCACCCTTCCACTCATCCATCTATCCTTTCGCCTATTATCCATCTTTTCACCTTTTCAAAAATCCATTCACCAATCCATCCCTTCACTTACTCACTCGCCAACCTTTTCATATCAATTATGAGCTGAGCCTTCATCTGCAGAGTTCCAGACAGAAGAGACCCATCAAAAATGTCACACTTGCTGTAGTTCCTAAAGCAAGGGGTGGGGTGGCGGAGGGTTCACTATGCCCCTGCACATAGGCAATCTGAAAAAGTAGAAGGCATGAGTCATGCATGATGCACAGTGCTAGGCTAGGATATGAGGTGACTGCGATATGGTGTTGTTTCCAGGGCTTTAAGCGGGATGAAAAAAAGGGCGGGGCTTAAAACACCTAAGCTAAAAATCTGGGTTTAGCTTTAGAATAGTGTGCCACTGGACTGGTATTTTGCCTCTTCTGTCATTGTATCCAGATAAATAACAAGTAACGTTACACCTACAACAAGTCAGAAGTATTGGCTTTGTCAATGGTTGTTAGATGCATAAACTAAAAATGAAGCAACCATGGCTTTGTTCAATATAATATTGAAACTGCACTTTTCTAAAATGATGAGACTGAAAGAACTCTAGCCCGGGCCCCTTCTTCTCAACTTGTTTCACCAGCTTCTTTGAATGAACTGGATTCTGGAGCAGCATTTGCGTGTTTGCACATTCCTTTCAACTAACAAAATGCGCTGCCCTAGACCGAGGCAGGAGGAGGCCCACCGCATGCAGTAACATTCCAGACGGGCCCATTGTCATTCTGTATATGGCAATCGTCAGCCCCAAACAGAATGACAATGGGCGGGGACGGGCTGCTCTTTTGCTCGGGGAGGTGTGCTCAGCGGCCCCATCAAGGTGCTAAGGCTTCTCGCAGGGGAGCAGTGCTGCTCCCCTGCGATGGCCAAAATTACGGACAAAAGGCGTCCGTAAAAAGGATCCTCACGGACAACGGACGTGAGATCCAATTTACAAACTGTCCGTGAAATTTACGGACGGTTGGTCACCCTAACCACATCACTCTGGGACACCATCACATCACTCTGGGACACCATCACATCACTCTGGGACACCACCACATCACTCTGGGACACCACCACATCACTCTAATACACCACCATATCACTCAGCCCATCCACATCATCACTCAGCACCACAACAGCACTGTCCTTGCTTGCTACCAACAAGCATTGCCATAGCCAATAGGACTCTCATTAGGAAAGTGTAAGCTATTGGCTTTGTGAATATCAATGCTATTAATTTATATATTTTCAAAGCCAACACATATTAATTTTTTTTCTCATTTTTCCATTCGGTTACTAATCATGTGCTGCTCGTATCTTAACTGGTGGCAGATAACTGTATGTAAGATACCAGAGTTGGTATTCTAAAGCCACTGGTCTCAGTGACTGGTCTGGACGTGGCCAAGATGGCAGCGTTCTAATGGAGTTCATATATGTGGCCAGTCTGCTGACCGCTGTCTCAAGCTCCGGTTGCTTTTTAATGTTGAAGCATGTGCATTAAATGTGGGAACACCAGCGCACTGGACGGAGAGCGAGAAGTGGAGGCTCCGGGGATGTTAAAAGCGGCACTCTCCTCACCTGACCTAGTTATGGAGTGTCACAGTCCCCTCGACTGCAATTGAATGAGACTGCTGTCAGTAATGGCAATGTCTAGTGCACTTTTGGGGTTAGAACGTGGATAACCGGAGGGTGCTAACTTGATGGATGTAACTGCATGTGGGGAGAGGCTTCACTGGGGCTGCATCATTTAATGAAGGCCCTCGAGGACAAAATAGCCTGGAGTTTCTGCCAGTGGAGACATGCAACAGACCCCTAAGTGCCTGATCTCTGGCACATGTCCCCTTGTGTTTGGCGACAAAAAATACCATCAACCTTGGCGTTTTGCTAAAACCTCTGAAACCAGGAAGGATTATCCAATGTGCTGCAGATCCAGGGTTTTGAGGAATAAGCCTGCAAGTCTTGGGGCCTTTGAAAGGACCCATGACTGAATTTGAGTAGTAATGGCAAGAAAGATCCAATGTGCTGCAGATCCGGGGTTTTTAGAAATAGGCCTGCAAGTCTTGGGGCCCTTGAAAGGACCCATGGCTGAATTTCAGTCGTAATGGCTGGCGAAGAGGACTTTTCTCTGCCCAAAAGAGGAGCGCATGTCATCACCCCTGAGGTCTGAGGCCTGGCTTCGAAGACTGTGAAAAGCAAGATGAAAGTCTTGGCCTGCAGGATGACTACAGTGGAAAAGTAGCAGCAGGACACAAAGAAGAGGCTGCAGACCTTAGAGGAACCGATGGCAACTTCAACTGTGAATCACTTGGAGGCTTCCAGGGTAAATGTAAATGAAGGAGTCATTACTGTAAGCAAAAACTGAGCACCTTGATAATCTTCGACATGAAACACAGCTGTGAGAGTACTCTGAATTCCACAATTAATCCAGGCTGGTCATTTGGACATTTTAGGGGTTGTGTTAGGTGAGTTGCCTGAAACGAAAATCGAGATACTACGTCCAATGGTACGAGGAATGTATAGAATACCCCAAGAGTTACTGGAGGAATAATATTGTTGCTGGAGAAAAAGTGATGATTAACTTTACAACTGCTGATCTGCACAACAGTGCAACAAGCTGCTATCACAAAAGGTACAGCGCTAGAGGATTCAAATGTCTCCTCTGTGTTTCGTGAACTAAGCCCAGAGGCACTTCCCACAAGAGGACTCTTCTTGATGTGAAGAGAAACCTGAAAGTGAAGGGTATTCTGGTTTCATTGGGATATCTACTGGTATCATCTGACTATGAGACAAAGTTTTCCCAGTCCGATTCAGCCAAGAATGTCTTAGAAATATTGCCAAAAGAACAATTAATGGCAGAATGCAGAACAATGTCATACATTCACCCCAGTACAGAGATTTGGGCCTAAATCCATATTTTTTTTGTTCACCATGGCATTCCAGTTTGGACCCAGCCATATGCAAATCACTCTTGACCCTGTGCCCCATGGGAACAGTCCAGCCCAAACTGCCAGGGCAGGTCCTCCATGGACTGGAACCAAGTATCCTAGTACTGGTTTCGGGCTTTCAACCCTCATCAGCGAGGATAGCTTGACTCCAGTGGCTTGGAGAGCACAGGACCCACGTCTGGGCATACCCGTCCCACTAGGGGTGACAAATCCCTAAACCGGTTCCAAGGATGCTTGTTTCCGGTCCAGGGAGGACCTGGTTTGGCAGTTCGGTCTGGACTGTTCCCATGAGGCACAGGGTCAAGATTGATTTGCATATGGCCAGATCTAAACTGGGGTGGCACGGTGAGCAAAAGAATGATGGATGTAACCCATATCTCTTGACTGGGGGTGAATGTTTTGATTTGTTCTGCATTCCGGACATCAATCGTGTGTCTTTTGCTTTCTCGCCCTAAGTGCGCCAGGTATGCCCAGACGTGGGTCCTGGGCTCACTGTGCCACTGGAATCAAGCTACCCTGGCTGGAGAGCGGTGAAACCCCAAAACCGGTCCTAGGATGCTTGTTTCCGGTCCAGGGAGGATCTGGCTTGGCAGGTCGGGCTGGACTGTTCCTATGAGGCACAGGGTCAAGACTAAATTGCATACAGCCAGATCTAAATTGGGGTGGCATGGTGAGCAAAAGAATGATGGATTTAACCCAGATCTCTTGACTAGGGGTGAACGTTTTGATTTGTACTGCATTCTCTCCATCAATATTCTTTTGCTTAGAAATATTGCCAGCAGTTGGCTGTGATGTGCGGGGTGGGACAGTCACCCCGAGACTGTAGCCTTGCTGGAGGGGTTCTGCTTTGGATTGTTGGGGCCTTCCTCCTGGGAAAGATGTTTTGGTTAGCGGTTGCTCACTTCGGAATTCGCTGAATAATGGTTCAAAGACTTTGGTGCCTTCCCATCTCCCTTTCCCAATGTGGCATTTCAGCTTGCTGCTTTTAGCATCTGTGTACACAGGTGGCTTATTGCTTTTCACAAATATTGTTATTGGTGTATTCTGAATGGTTTCCATTGTCTGTGGCTTGATTAAAAGATTGAAACCTACAGCCATTCATCCAGCGTTAGTGCCTGCCATTCATGAGAGAAGTAAGGAGTACCTCTATATTTCACTACAGTAATCTAACACCACCTCATCACCAGTAGTCCCCTGTGCTGTGTCAAGTTAGATACTTTCTTCTTAGCACTTGCTATAAAAAAGCTTTCTAACATCTTTGTAAACTTGAAGCATCACATCATCATCACAATACTCCATGGTCAATGTCTCTTATCATACATTCTCTTATATTATTTCATGAAGGTGCTACAATATGTCTTGACGTGATACTTCAAAGGCTTTCGTCACAAAAGAAAGAAGAGTTGATGGGGAGTTTCTCAGGATGAGGGGACAAGAAACGAATGAGTTTACAGACAAATATATAAGATCTGTTTTTCTTTCACAAGTCTCAGATCAAAGATTACAAATGAGCCCCTACCATAAATATGTACATATTAAACAATTAGAAGTGTGTGTGTGTGTGTGTGTGTTTGTGTGTGTGTATATAACACATATATATGTTGTGAGGGTGCAAGCCGTACAAATGAGTAGTAAATATCACAAATAAAAACATAGACTGACATGAATATTGTGTCAAAAATATTGTGTACCAAAATATCATGATTGTAGGTTAAATGACAAAAATATTGTGCCAAAAATATATTGGAAGCATTGGAAGAGAATATTGCTCAAAAAAGAAAGACTAATTATAATGCAAAATGAAAATATGTGATTAGTTATTTAAATTACTTTACAAATATATATTTAAAAAAATAACAACACTTTTTTAAATCAATTTATTTTATAATATTAATTGTAACATTAAAATTAGCAAACATTTATATAATCAACAAAAAGTTCTAACCTAATTTAAATATTGAAATTAATATATACAAATGGTGCTATTTAATACTTTAAGATATATATATAAATAAACATTTTTAAAAATATAACAATATTTTAGCTATTACATAATGTACAAATATTAGCAGTAACAAAATGAAATAAAAAACGTATTTAAAAGCTAATATAACCATTTCAAAATATAAATATTAAAATGTAAAAACAAATAAGACGAAAACAATATTAAAAATAATTAATATAAATCTGGTCTCACCAACATTAGAGAAAGAGTTTTACTTTAGATGGTTAGTTTTACTATTCCCCCTCTAATTTAAGCAAAGGTACTTGAAGTGTTGGACTTCGGTCGGGTTACATTTACTATTTCTACTCCCCTCTAAGGAACAGTAGGAAAAGCATTCGATTTACGAATCCCTCTCCAGTGTAAGCACCAGTAGGGTAAGTGTTGGACTTTGAGAGGCTATATTTACTATTCCCACTCTTTGTATGCAACAGTAGGGAACATTTTGGAATTTGGAGTGGTTAGATTTATTGTTCTCACTCCATTCTAAGCTATAGAAGGGAAAGTGTTGGACTTCAGAGGGGTTAGATTTACTATTTCACTCCAAACTATGCAATTGTAGAGAAAGTGTTGGATTTGCATATACCATCCCAACTTATGATAATTTTATAGAAAGCATATAAATACCTAACAGAAAATTATTAAATCATATTTTGTAGAAAAACACATACTACATTAAATAAATGGCTAATATAAAAAACAATAATTAAAAAAAGAAAATTCTAAATTCATTAAAATTAAATTTACTTCTCTCCCTACAACACCAAAATAAATCCATAAAATTATAAATACAATATTTACACAGAAATATTACTCAATATTAAATATATTATTAAACAAATAAAATATACATAATTACAAATGTAGATAATTATCAATTAAACAATTAATTAGGATTAGCAAGCCATTAAAAATAATATAACTTCAATAACTTCCCACACTATTCCCCCTACAAATCCAGCAACCACTACTCTAATATAATTTAATTACGAAAGTATAAATGTAATTAATATAATTTACAATCAGACATATTTAATAAATATAATGTAATTGATTCCCAACCCTATTCCCCTACAATAACACAAATATGAAAATAAAAATATACATTAAAATTAAAAGTGAACTAAATAAAATAACTCTTAAACACTTTAACCCCTTTGATGCTTCTGTCGGCCAACGGCCATTGCAAGCACTACCTCCGTAGTGCAGCGCACGTCCGTGGGCCACCGTGGCCCCGCCCACTGTGCTAAACCGCTGCACCGTAGCGGAATTGCCACCGCGGTTAAGCAGTTATACAATTCATAATCAATAAAATATTTAATTAAGAACGATTCCAAAATGCAAGCTCCTATAATGAATAAACTATTTAACCCCTTGGGAGCGGCCGCGATTCTGCGCCTGTACAGCGTTTTCCGTAGTGGGCGGGTTCATGACGGCCCCCAGCTGTCATCAGCACACGCCCACCGCTGTGCATGACGGACGGGGGCCATCATCAGCACCCAAGGGGTTAATATATATTAAATCAACTAAAAACAACATTTATTACAACTGTATTAAGGTAAACAATATTAAATACAACAAAATTCTTAAAAATTATTTGATATACCAGAAAAATGATATTCTTACACTAAAATGTTCTTTCCAAAATATTTCGGTTGTGATGATATTTTTAGCACAGTATTCGTGTCACTCAATATTTTTACCGCAATATTTTTGTAAGTCGCTGAACAAATAAAAATGCTCTGAATTATCATAATCAAAGTAAAACTTGCCTAAGAAAATCTGTAGAAGGGCAAGGTGAAAGTGTTCCTGGGATGTAACATACACTTTTGTCCTTGCACAGAGGTTTAACCCCTTCGACGCTGATGACGAGCTCAGCTCGTCATGAACCGCGGCATTTTCTAATCTTCAGCGCACAGCGGGAAAATACGCCGCACCGAACGTGTTAAAGAATGGAGCGTAAAATGTGTTTGACTGAATCAGTCTTGTACTGTCATGGCAACAACCTTACAAGAGCGTCATGGCTCACCATTGCATGTCGGTCAGGCTATCATGAATGATCTAACAAGAGCTCAACTCCATGGAACTCATCAAACTTTGAATGCCTCCTGGAACATTATAGAGACTAGGGACACAATCCCCTACTCAAAATGTGGTCTACATAGGAACAGGTGAAACCTGAGCCTTATAAGGTTGTTCAGTTTCTGCTCAGGTTAACAACTTAAAAAAACAACTTTATTTATTGTTTTTTTATGATGAATGCCACAGTACAATGTCAATAACGTTCAAACATATGCCATAAGAGAGCAACAATATAGATACCTAGGCATTGCTTTAAATGCTTATAGTAAGCAGTCTCAGATCATCTGCCATGCAAGCACTCCCTCGTAGACGCCTGGCCACAACTGCACTTGAAGTACCTGCAGTGAAACAACGCATCCTGTATAGTCCTTAATGATCTTTAATATGCTAAATGATAGATTCATGGAATGTACGCCCTATAGCTTTTTGAGCGTGCGCATCAACAGTATCCGGGGTTTGTGTCATTAGATATGCCTTTCAGGGGGTCCCAGATACTTCGAGTCTTGAACTGGGGGAAGTATCTCAGAGTATGTGGTGAGCTGGTCCTCAAAATAGGTGAGGTCTTGAATAACTCCTTCAATGTTGGTGCGCTACCTCTACCCCACTTAGATGCAACTCTCGACTAATAGTAGGCTAAGTGCCACATATTTCCTAAAACCCTCCTCAATTTCCTCTGTATGTCCCAGTAGCAGGAGTAGTGGTGTGAGTTGTATAGACTGACCAAGCATAAGGGTGAATGCCCCTTCTATTTCATTCCAGTAGGCCAGATGGAAGAAGTCTGCTCCTGCTGAACTTAAGCAATACCTGTGCAATCTGGCAGGCCTGTGGTGCATGCGGTGTAAGACCATAAAATGAATGATACAGAGCCTGCTACTTTAGGAAATCTGCCTAGTCTGCTGACAGCAGTATGCCCAAGGTTTATCTATAAATGAAGTCCCAAGCTCCAGATCCTACCCAGCCCGGGCGTTTCCTGCTAATTCCGGCATTTCAAGCTGAGCTGTGTGGTATAGAGACCAGACAAAATGTCTAGGACTGGTATTGTTAAGCAAGTTATGTAGAGTATTACATGTGGAGGGTTTGCAGGGGAAGTTAGGAGGGGCAGCTTTAACATTAAGTCAGAGCCTGATATAGTGAAAGATAGCTAGTGGTCTCAGCGCTTCCTCAGCAAAAAACACCTCACGGTCGATGGATAGACCATCTGCATATAGGTCCCCCAGATTTTAAGCCCAGTCTTCATGAGCATGGCCCTAAAGGCTGCCCCATGCTTTAACGGAAATGCACAGGCTGGCAGAGGGATTAGTGGTGGATAAAGTATAGGTTTACCAAGCCCTTTAGCCAATCCGTCCTATGCAGCCGTTGTGCACGCAACTGTAGAGTCCGCAGTCCCTGGCGAATATGTGACGATATTCCACAATCCAACATCCAGCATACTATCACTCGGCAATTTTTACAACGCGGGACTATTTCTCCGCAAAGCTTTCATTCCTAAAACTTTTACCCCGCATATGACTTTATCACGCATGCCATTACAACGCAAATGCATGTGTGGTAAAATCATATACATTGTAAAAGTACATTATTTGAAAAAATATATGTGTGTGTGTATGTATGTATATATATATATATATATATATATATAACACTTTTAAAAAATTTAAATAAAACATTTATTCTTTGAAATTGCATTATTTAAATATATATTTGTATATATATTAATATTAAATGTATATATTTATATATATTTTTAATTTTTTTAATTACCCTTTACACCCGAAAAACTAATCCCACCCGGGTCCCTTTAAATACCCCTGCACCCCTTAAACATAACCCACCCTTACTCTGTAAAATACCCCTTCACCCTTAAACACTAACCCATCCTAACCCTAAAAATACCTCTTTACCCCAAAACCCAAACCTATCCCTGATCCCTGATCCCTAAAATACCCCTGTACCCCAAAACCTATCCCTGAACCCTAAAAATACCCCTGTACCCCAAAACCTATCCATGAACCCTAAAAATACCCCTGTACCCCAAAACCCAAACCTAGCCCTGAACCCTAAAATACCCCTGTATTCCAAAACCCAAACCTATCCCTGAACCCTAAAGCGACACCTGCACCCCAAAACCTAGCCCTGAACCCTAAAAATAACCCTGTACCCCAGAACCCAAACCTATCCCTGAACCCTACAAATACCCCTGTACCCCAAAACCCAAACCTATCCCTGAACCCTAAAAATTCCCCTGCACCCCAAAACCCATACCTATCCCTGAACCTTAAAAATACCCCTGTACCCTAAAACCCAAACCTATCCCTGAACCCTAAAAATTCCCCTGTCCCCAAAACCTAGCCCTGAACACTAAAAATACCCCTGTACCCCAAAACCCAAACCTATTCCTTAACCCTAAAAATACCCATGTACCCCAAAACCCAAACCTATTCCTGAACCCTACAAATACCCCTGTACCCCAAAACCCAAACCTAGCCCTGAACCCTAAAAATACCCCTGTACCCCAAAACCCAAACCTAGCCCGTAACCCTAAAAATACCCCTGTACCCCAAAATACAAACCTATCCCAGAACCCTAAAAATACTCCTGTACCCCAAAACCTAGCCCTTAACCCTAAAAATACCCCAGTACCCCCAAACCTATCCCTGAACCCTTAAAATACCCAATCACCGCAAAACATATACCTCAGAACCCCAAAACATATACCCTATACCCATACTTACCTTATCCTAACATATAAAAAAAAACATGCTTTTACCATTCATGCATTTACAACGAATTTCATTGTAAAAGTATGCGTGGTAAAAGCATATAAAATGTAATGCCATGCGTTTTAATGGCATTGCGGAGTCATGGTAGATTTGTTGAAAAAGTATGTGGAGTGATAGTATGCGGAAAGAAAGATTCAGGATATACTTTGTTTACCGTCCCTGCCAAGTCTCCCCCTGTGCACAGAGACACAGAGATTGGGCTAGGGCCATATAACTCTGCTCTATAGCCATGTGTGGCTTGAAAGGATCGGGCTTGTACCAATGTATAGCATAATGCATCTGCGCACAAATAAAATAGAGCTCCATGTCTGGTGCCTCAAAACCTCCCCTAGAAAAGGGTTGTGTGAGGATATTCCATTGAAGTTGTGGTTGCTTACCTGCCCAGGCTGATTGTTTTTTAGTGCCTTGAAAAAATGGCGACCCCCCACGATTAAGGAATATTGAGGAACAGATAGAGCAACTTCAGTAGCATAACCGTTTTCATAAGGGATATATGTCCCTCAAGGGAAGTGGGTAATGAAATCCATCATGTAGCTTTGTCTGTGATCGCATCTAAGGCTGTACCATAGTTACTCATGCATCTGCTCACCTTACTCTATGGAGAGTATTATTCCTAAATATCTAAGTTCTGTGTAGAACCATTGCAATGTATAGTCAGATTGAAAGCATGCAGTGGCCCTGTTAAGGGGAAGAGGTGGGACTATTACCAATGTATCTGGATACCTGATATTCTGCCGAAATGCACAATTTCGCGCAGCACCCCAGTCAGGCTGTTTTGGGATCTCAGAGATATAGCGTGATATTGTTGCCATGTAATAGCAACAGAATATGCCTGCTGGGATATCTGCTGGCGTAATCCTAGTGATCTTGTTGCAGCAGAGCCGCCAGTATCCCCATCACCAGAATGAAAAGCTGAGTCGACAGTGGACACCCCTACCTGGTGGCCTGCTCAACGGGTAATGGGGCAGATCAGCTTCCGTTGATTTGTATTTTAGCTGTGTATTGGGTATACAGCAGTGCAATCCAGGCCAGAAAGTGGGAGGAGGAGCCCATTCTTTAAAACACCACCATAAGGTAATCCCCTTCCACCGAATCAGAAGCCTTAGTGGCATTCAAAAACACAGCAAAAGCGACTAGCTCTGGGCGATATCCTAGAGGAGAGCAAGCAGTGTGTGCAGATTATGTGAGGCAGCCCACCCTGGAATAAAACCAGTACTGGTGAGTCGCACCAGAAAAGTCATCAGAAGGATAAGGCGATTTGCCAGAATCTTTGCAAGAATTTTGACATCGCAGTTTATCAGGGATAAGGGTCTATAAGAATTGCAAAGTTCCAGGTGCTTGCCAGGCTTGATTAAGATAATTATCATCACCTCCTACATATTAGGTGGCAGCAGGCTGCTTTCTTTTGCCTCCTGATATACTGAATTCAGGATCGGGACTAGTGTCCCAACATATGACTTATAGAAATTGACTGGTATCCCTTCGGTAGCAGGAGCTTTATTCAAATGTAACTGCATAATGGCTTCCTTCATTTTATCTTCCTCAAGCTCATCACTCGGCCATCACAGTGAAACCTCCTCCAGGTATGTATTTATGTAACTGTTTGGTGTCTGTGAGAAGTGTGTACGCACTGATAGAACATAGAGAAGACATTTAAGATTTCCTGTGTGTCTCTAAGTAGGACATCATGCTCGTCTTTTATTTTGAGGACCGGGTCAGTATTGCAGGATTTGTGTGTTATTGTCGCCAATGCATGGCCTGGACTCTCCCCCTTCTCATACTCCCTTGCTTTTAAATATTTGTCACGGAATAGGCATTCACTTTCGGCTGTTTCCTGATAGTCATCAACAGCCTTTCTAATGTCGCCAGTCACCTCAGGGCTAGGTGGGTTCCCAAGGTTCCTGTCCAGAGTTCTATGGTCCCGCTCTAGTCTAACTAGGTAATCTCTGATGGAGCGAAGTATCCCTCCACTATTGGCCAGACAGATTCACCATGTGGTAGCCCTATTAACCTCCCATATTGTGCCAATCTGCAGAACAGAGTCTTTGTTCTTGTAAAAAAAACTCCACTACCTCTTATCTCAATTTCTTGCGGTCATCCAGGAGCAAAGGTGAAGAGATCCTTCAGGATGTGACATGAGGGTACACAATGCCAACAGCACCGGGGAGTGGTTGGTGTATATACATGCCAAATGGGTCACCCCTTGTAGGTAGGCTCCCAACCCTCTATTTATAAGCCAGTAGCCATTGTCTATTCTGGACCAACTATGGTGGATGCCTGAATGGAAGGTGCCTTCCCTTTCAAGTGGATGGAGAGTACTACACGCATCTAGTAAGTTGCTCGAACACAATGGCCTGGATGTGCCTGCCTGCGGCTAAATGACTATGGTATGTTGTGAGGGACATGCCCTGTTGTGTATTGAGGGCCATATTAAAATATACTCCCCATATAATGTGTGTGGAGCCAATATCCACATTCACCCCCCAGAGCTGCCAAAAAATTCTGGATCGTCCATATTTGGACCATAGCAATTGACAATGGCAATAGACTCAGAAGCAAGCTTTCCTAATATTAACGTGTAATGTCTGTGAGTGACATTAAGAGCATCCCCCGGGGCGTACAGTGTACCCTTGCAAATAAGAGTTGCGGTATTCCTAGCATAGGTGGAGTAAGCAGCAACGTATCTATGGAATGCCCAATGGGCGGTAAATGTAGTATGTTCAGTGTTCCCGATATGAGTCTCCTGCAGGAGGGTAGTGTTGATATTATGTCTATCAAGGTATGCCAGTATATGACCATGCCTATGAGGATCACTCTATCCGCGTACATTCCAGGTTTATCAATTATATCTGACCCGTGGGTTGTTAGTATGTGTCTGCGTGGGGTCAACCATACACACTGGGGTACTGATATACTGTAGGATCATTCCACGTTTCACAAGCAAAGATCATTTGTACAGTCTCAAAGCATGATAGTGCATTAAGAATTGATATGTATTGAACTGTAAACATACAAACCTCCATCTCTCCCCGTCCCACTCCGATGGCCCAATCCCGCCCAAAAAGTGTCCTCCTCCTTAGATGCGCACAATAGGAAAACAATCATAGTCCAGCCAAAGGTGACCTTCGACCCTGCTCCAGGGCCGGGTCGCTCCCCTGCCGCCTCAGCACCACCTGTGAGCGCTCTCCTCCGCTGCTGCCGTCCTGAATAGGGTTCGAGCCTGTGCCCAGATCAGCCGTGGTTTGTCTCTCGTTTCTACATACTTTGTTTTGTTTTTGACTGTTGCATTTCTATTTTTTCCCTTACTCCGTTCCTTAGCTGCACCTCTCGGACCCCCCCCCAAGCCCCCAACTTTTGCCTTCTGTGCCCAGCTGTTCCTGCTGTTCCCATACGGCCACGCCCCCTCCCCGGCCCGCTCCCGCCTCCCAGCTGCTCCTCCCTCCCTCCTCGCCTCTTATGGCAACCACCGCCCGGACGCGCAGCGGACACGCGCAGGGGGCGCGCCAATTGCACGCCAAAGGCAAGCCCGTCTGCGCCCGTCCAGGCCTGTCCACGCCTGGACCGCGCCGAGCGCCAGAACACCTGGATCCCAGAGCCGCCAAAACACCGGTCTGCACTACGACGCCATCACCCTCCACGCACTCAACCCAGGACGTAATCACTCCTGCTACCAGGCCACCCCGAAGCGCACCCAAAGACCCTTCACCTGCCGGAATTGCAGCTTCACCAGCATCCAAACCATCATCCAGAGAACCCAATCACCTCCGATGCATCCTCCTCAACACCCGCTCCGCTCGCAAGCAAGCCATCGAACTCTAGGACCTCCTCGACTCAACCGCCCCCGACGTCGCCTTCCTGACGGAGACCTGGCTGAACACCACCTCGGCACCAGACATCGCCATAGCCATCCCAGAAGGCTACAAGATCTCCCGCAGAGACCGCACTAACGGAGTGGGGGGGTAATCGCCATCATCCACAAGAACACCCTCAGAGTCTCGACCAACACCGACGACACCCTCACCACTGCCGATCTCCTCCGCCGAGCACATGTACTTCTAGATCCACACTGACCCCAACACCACCCTCAGAGAAACACTCGTCTACAGACCACCCGGACCCCGACCACAGTTCAGCGACACCATCGCCGACCTCGTCAGCACCCATGCCCTCGCCTCCAGGGACTACATCCTCCTAGGGGACCTGAATTTCCACCTCAAGAACAACGACGACGCCAATTCCACCGCCCTGATCGACAACCTCGCCAACCTCGGACTCAAACAGCTTGTGACGACTCCCACCCACGCCGCCGGACGCACACTGGACCCCATCTTCTCCTCAAGTCCCCACGTCTCCTTCAACCACACCACCGAACCCCACTGGACCGACCACAGATGCGTCCACTTCACCTTTAGGAAACCCACCACACACCACCGCACCCAACAGATGCCACACAGCTGCTGGGGCAAGGTCACCGAGAACCAACTGACCACCACCACTTGGGACCACTCGCCGACCCCACCGACGCCAAAACCGCCGCCATCAACCTCAAACAGTGGATCAACGACTGCGCCAACACCCTCGCTCCACTCAGGACACCCGCCGCCAACCACACCAACAAGAAAGTCACATGGTTCACCGAAGACTTCCGGACCTCCAAGGGCGCCTGCCGGAAGCTGGAGAAGAGCTGGCTCCACGACCGAACACCAGACAGCTACACAGCCCACAAGAGCGCCACCCGCAGACACCACCAACTCATCAGGACCGCCAAGAGAACTGCCTAGACAGCAACGCACACAACAGCAAAGAGCTCTTCATCATCGTGAAAGAACTTTCCAACCCCAGCTCCAACACCAACGACATTCCCCCATCGCAAGATCTGTGTGACTCACTGGCCACCTTCTTTCACCGCAAAATCACCGACATCCACGACAGCTTCAACACTGCCACCCAGCCTTTGCCGCCGAGACCAACGCCTTTGCAACCACCAACGGCACCAGCCGCCTGACCGCCTGGTCCAACGTCATCGACAAAGACACCATCAAGGCCATGAACTCCATCCACTATGGATCCCCATCTGACCCATGCCCACACCACGTTTTCAACAAAGCCAGCACAGCCATCGCACCCCACCTCCGTAAAACAATCATCATCTTCTTCGAGGCAGCAACCTTCCCGGAGAGCTGGAAGCACGCAGAGATCAAAGCCCTACTGAAGAAATCCAAGGCGGACCCCAAGGACCTCAAGAACTTCCGGCCCATCTCCCTGCTCCCTTTCCGGGAAAAAGTCACGGAGAAGATAGTCAGCAGCCAGCTGACCCGCTACCTCGAAGACAACAACATCCTGGACCCTTCCCAATCCGGATTCCGCAGCAACCACAGCACCGAGACCGCCCTCATTGCCGCCACCGACGACATCAGGATCCTCATGGACAAAGGAGAAACAGCCACCCTCATTCTCCTGGACCTATCAGCCGCCTTCGACACAGTATGCCACTGCACCCTAACAGCACGCCTCCACTACGCCGGAATCCAAGAGAAGGCCCTGGCCTGGACCACATCCTTCCTCTCTGGCAGATCCCAGAGCGTCCGCCTCCCCCCCTTCCGCTCCAACACCACCGAGATCATCTGCGGCGTTCCACAGGGATCATCCCTCAGCCCGACACTGTTCAACATCTACATGGCACCACTCGCCCACGTTGCCCGACAGCACAGCCTCAACATCATCTACGCCGACGACACACAGCTGATCATCTCCCTCACCGAAGAACCCCGCACCGCCAAAACCAACCTCCACAGAGGAATGAAGGCTGTCGACGAATGGATGAAGGAGAGCAGACTGAAGCTGAATTTAGACAAGAAGGAGGTCCTCATCCTCTGCTCCACCCCCTCAGCCTGGGACGACTCCTGGCGTCCAACATCGCTAGGAACACCCCCAGAACCCACCGACCACGCGCACAATCTGGGGGTCATCCTCGACTCTGCCCTCTCCATGACCAAGCAGGTCAACGCCGTCTCCGCTTCCTGCTTCAACACCCTCCGAATGCTCCGCAGGATCTTCAAGTGGATCCCCTCCGACACGAGAAAAACCATCACCCAGGCCCTCGTCACCAGCAGACTGGACTACGGGAACGCCCTCTACGCAGCAACAACAACCAAGCTCCTGAGACGGCTCCAACGCATACAGAACGCCTTGGCACGACTGGTCCTCGTCGTCCCCCCGATGCAACCACATCACACCACACCTGAGAGACCTGCATTAGCTCCCCGTCAACAAAAGGATCACCTTCAAACTCCTGGGCAAGGATCCAGAGCACACTATACACAATTAGATATCGTTCCTATGTTCAACTCTTCACTCATTTAGGATAGATCAACCAAATGTGTTATTTTCAAAAAGTTTTTTATTGTCATCAGCGTTCCCCACTTGGGAGTCACTGTGCTTTTCACTTTAGCCTACACGTGTTTCATCACAGCATGTGGCTGTGAATCTTCAGGGCTGATCTAAATGATCGAGGCGCGTGGTCGGGGAACCGGTGATAATTCCAACCCGGTCCTTATCGGGTGTTATATTAACGTTCAAAAGATATACGGCACCAGTCGGTATGTCCGGTTGCCGTCGGCGAAAATGCTTAACTGTTAAGTATCACAGTTGCGAGTTTCCAATTAGTGGTAATCAGGCCGTGTTCAGCCCGTGTAGAAGCTTACTCCAGCTTCGGTATCGGTCACCAAGTGCGGGAACCACCTACTGTGATACCAAATTAATCAAATACTTTACCGTGATAAGTTGAGCGCCAAAAATTACTGAACACTGCAAAAACTTAGACCTTCAAACTCCTCATCCACGCACACAAAGCCCTACACAACGCCAGACCAGCATACCTTAACGGTCGACTCAGCTTCTACACCCCCAGCCGCAGCCTCTGCTCAGCCAACCTCGCCCTCGCCACAGTTCCACGCATCCGGAAAACCACAGCCGGCGGCAGATCCTTCTCCTACTTCGCCGCCAAGACCTGAAACACTCTTCCTACCGGCCTACGTCAGACCCAGGACCTGCTGGCCTTCAGACAACTTCTCAAGATCTGGCTCTTCGAGTAGCAGCAGCCTCCCCCCCACCTCCCCCAGTGCCTTGAGACCCTCACGGGTATGTAGCGTGCTCTACAAATGATTGATTGATTGATTGATTAATGAAGAGGCGTGCTGTATAGCTGGTTAGCCCAGAATGGTGTGTAATCCAAAATTAACAACATTTACAACAGCACAACTAACAGGAAGCGATGATGAGCAATGAATAAAAGAAAAGAGGATGAAGAAATGCTTAAGTAGTGAGTGAGCAGAGGGGAGGTATGTGTTCAGTGAAGATTAAAGATTAGGATAAAAGCAGAATGTAAATTTCATGCAATGAGAGATGTTAGGGGTATCCTTTAAGGTGTACAGCCAGAGAGCCAGGTCCTGGAGTGAGCAAGGGTGTCCAGGGGGACATGTGTAGGGGCCCCAAACTCCACATCACTACCTCAACCGGAACAAATGGGGCAGTTTGATGTGCTTCAAAGTTTGCTGATGCGAAGTTGAGTACAGGTGTGAAATTATGGTTGCAAAGTAGTAGCTTACTAAACTCTCATTATGTTCTGATGTCACCGCCATCTAAACTCCCCATGACATGCAGTGATCAGACTCCGACTGCTACCATGCAAAGGAGTTAGCCCACCTCAGACAGCGGTGAGGAAGGTCTGGCTGTGTGTGATACATGGTACAACATTGCACATTAAATACTGTGTTGCTGCAACTTTTGTTTGACAGGCATGTATTTCCTTCAAGCCTCCTGAACTGCTAATGGGAAGGTCGGGTAGATGGTCACAGTACTTCCCTCAAATTGCAGCAGTCGTTTCTTCCAGGCTAGTCTTAAGGCAGCGTCCCTATTCCAATATTTCAATAACTAGGCAATGATTGGTTGCACAGGGGCGCCCGGTGGGGGGTGACTCATAAAAGTCTGGTGAGCACATTCCACAATTTGCATCCTAAAGAAATATTCTCCACCAAACAGCATAACAAGCAGCCACGGCCCGTGGAGGGAGTTTTCGGTGGGGCGGAGAGGCGGGGCGGGGGGGCTAAAAACCGGAGTATGGATAATTGAAGGTAAGTAAACAATTTAATTAATAAAACGAATTTCATAGTGCGCCCTACATCGCAAAATGTGATGCAGGGTGCGCTACGAAATTCGTTTAATAATTACATTGTTTACTTACCTTCAATTATCCATACTCTGGTTTTTAGCACCCCCAACCCTGCCCCTCCCCCGTCCCGCCTCTCTGCCCCACCGAAACACCCTCCACGGTCCGCGGCTGATACAGAGCAGATGTTCCACAAAGTTCTCCATCCTGCCAGTGTTGGTCCTTTCAGGGATTACCAGGATTCATAGGTTGTTATTTCGGGATCTTGCTTTGAGGTCTTCATTTATGACATAAATCAGTTTGAGTACTTTCTCCATGCTTAAGCGTTCCTCACTCCTATGTGTGACCATGTCCTCCAAAGCAGAGATCCTCTGTTCCATGTCCGTGATGCGACTGTCATGCCCTTCAAGTTTTTGTGTAGTGAAGTCCATCCTGGAGCACATGGTATCCATTTTGGATTTGATGGAGGCCGGGCTTTGTTATATCATGAATAGGATGGCTTTCTTATCTCCAGTCTCAGACGATTCCTCCACGGGGGATTCATCAGCGTGAGTTCGGTCAGCAGTCTCATCCAGAACACAGGTGGGCCTACAGGCATTGAACTGTAGTTTAGTCTGTTTAGTGTATTTTCCCATGGTATCAGCTAGCAGTTTGCTCTGGTAGATTACTCGGAACAAGCCGCAGGGGAGATACAATGTGTACAAAGGTTTGCACATATGTATGTGAGGCCACCAGTGCCTAGTGCTGCCTCCGATTAGTGTCTTGGGCCAGGAGATGTCTCCGTTTGCCCTCAGCCCGACTCACTGTCAGAGGGGAATGTGCAGGCCCAGGCAGCCCAAACAAAAATCAGGCAGTGGCCTCCTCCTCACAAGCAGTGAGGTTCAGCAGACATCAGCAATCACCCTGGCACCAAAAACAGTGTTCCAAATAACTTATGCCAGAGGCCTATGTATAAAATGGCAGAGAACCATTCGAGCTGAGATGTGGTCTCCCTGGCTAGTGTTCAGGCAGTTCCTGGCACCTGCGATCCCTGGGGTGTCCCAGGAGTCAAGGCTCCTCCACAAACACAAGCTCAATGTACGAGGCCAGACCCGCGGACTTAGTCAGCGCCGGCAGTCCACGGCCCGCACGAGGCCAGACCCGTGGACTTAGTCAGCGCCGGCAGTCCACGGCCCGTCCCCTACAATCAAACACCGCAAAGATTCAGGAGGACCCCCACGAGGGTGGAGACACAATCACTAAGGACATTTGTAAATTGTGCCACAAGGGAGGATGGAGGTGAAACAAGGCAGCCTGTTGGTCTGATGTAATCTCTATGGTGTCCCGGCGAGCACTGGAGCATCCCCCACCCACTGCGGCATCCGAACCACTGCCCGATAATGGTCACTCCCTTCCGCACCTCGCAATAGGCACAAGGTCACAACCAGCGGCCCCAGACAGGATCGATGTAGGGTGCAGGTGAGCAGCAGTCCACAGCACACAGCCCACCTGTGCCACACTGGCACCAGCTGCACCCCAGCCCCCAACCTCACATACCGTGACAGACTGTGGATTCCAGTAGTGGCCTCCCCTAACAACATTCTTTTTCACAACACCATCTGCCAGGGAAGCAGTCAGTCCGGGCGCACTCCTCCACTTGTCAGCAGCTCGCTCATTACACTCAGGTCTGCAGTTGGTCAGGTACCGCCGTAATCGGCGAGCAGCGCTTTCACCATTATATGCACTGCTCATAGATTTCTGCCGATAGGGCCACAATCTAGTTTTCAGCAGATGTACGTTATAATTTCACACTTAAGTTAAGACATTTACTTCCCACAGTGTCTAGTCTGCTCTAATCACACATGTTGGTTGCGATGTTGGCGTTTGAGGCTGGATAATGACGGATGTAGCCCCCAGACCAAAGGAGCCTCACTGCAGTGTGGCCATCTTGCTCGCTGCCTGTCTAGCGCACCCCCCTAGGCTACCAACTTTGGTTGCATGTCAACTCCTTTCTTCGCTCAGAATGTACAAATGCACATCAGGGGGGAGCCTCTCCTATTTATAGTAGTCTTTTATACCATGAATGCTTAAGAGTGCCTCCAGGGATTTTCTTTTTAACTTTCTTATTATTGTCCTTTTCTGCAATCAAACGGACAAAAACAAAACACTAAGTAATTATTGTGTCCACACAATTAGGCCATGTAATACAACTGTATTACAGCCTCAACTTGTACCTACACATTCTATCGAACTTTTATTAAAAAAAAAGAAAATATAGTTGATTTTCCATACCAATACACCATCCACATGTAACTCAGTTTTAGCAGCTCATTATAAAACTGTTACTACCATACACCCCAGATCTTTTTATGTTTTCGGGGTATTTCGTAGCTTTATAAAAAAAAATCTCAGCAAGGGCACTATGGTCCATTCCCCTGATCCATTCTAACACAAGAGGAGTAATATCTCTTTTAGTTACTTAAAAAATCAGCTGGCATCAACGTTTTTGCCCCTGTATTACCGTCCCAGTTGAGCGGTATACAAAGTATACCCTCTTTTTAAGAATGAGAACATTTATTACCATTCAATGGGTTTTATGGATAACGGCCAAATAATCTTGGATGACAAGGCATTCCCACCACATATACAAGACAGCCTTGTATCTGAGAGAGTTTGTGTCCATTCCCTCCTCCATCCGCCATAGCCTTTCAGGTGTATCATACACACTGGAAAATATTTGAACTGAATAAGATGTAATTTCACTAACGTTAATAATTGTCTGACTGCTGTCTTAGCCTCTGCCCACTCAATCTCCTCAGTAGTCCCTAGTTATCCCTCCCACTTTACTCTAAGCAATCAAGAGTATTCACCACCAAAGCTCTACAGAATCTAGAAATTCCCACCCCTTCAGTTCTCTCCATGACCATTTTGGACTTCCATAAGTAGTACTTTGGGATATGGTCAGATCTTTCTTTGTATCCTTCAAGTGGATGTCTCAGGCATATTTACTGGAAGAATTGAGACTTATGAAGTTCAAAGCCTGTTACTAATTGCTCAAAGTTTCAAGAGCTGTTCTTCTTGATGATGGTTGGGAAAACTTCTTCATGTGTAAAAACGGCCTACTATCTCTGGAAAGACCAGACTCCAGATTGCAACTGTGAATCTAGTATGTCCAGCTGGAAGAAAAAAGGTGAAGACTAGAAACCCCTTCCAACTGTCCAAGCCAAGCAGCAAAGGCGAATAGCATGAACCTGTTCTATGGAGTACACCCAGCACCGACAAAGACCCAACCAATGGAAGCACTGTTAAAAAGCCAGGATGTAAATATCATGTGTGGTCTACCTAGAAGAAAGAGCCACACAATCCTAGCAGGTACTATTAACCAACATGAGCAAATACACCCTGTGAAGGTCCTATCAGAAGCAGCAATTCCTGGAGCTAGGAAGAGTGTGGAGGTGTGGCGTTGCGACCTAAGATGGAGGCTGCAATCTAAATTTACTCCATGTCATGCTGCTTAAATCCTAAAGAAACCTGTCAGTGCGTTGTATACCACCACTAGTGCAGGCAATGTCAAGTCATCAGAGAAGTGGCATACCCAGTTGGTTCCCTTCTAGGGACCCAGGGAGGCTCCACAAACTGATGAGAACACATATGAGGCCGAATGTCTGCAGTGTCTCCAAAGGCTGCAGGGATACATGATAGGGCTAGCCATTAATATACGGGTAGGTGAGGTACACCTGACCCATGCTGAGAAAGTGGGACCTTGAAGGAGGAGGCACCCAACCAGACCTGGTCTAACAGCAAGTACAACAAAAGGTGGATCCCTGCAGGCCCAATGCGATCACTGTCTGACAGAGTGGTGTGGCCAGCTGAGGTGCGTGAGTGGGGGGGGCAGAGTGACCCACACGAATGGACGACAGTCAGGGTCCTTTGTTTACTAGTGTGCTTACGGATGTCTATTCCCAGTGGCGTCCACTGCACCATGTTTAAAGCAATACCATGCCTCCGTACTGCATTTTTATTCTTATAAAATAAATAAATACAAACTGCTGGTTAAAAACCTATCTGCTGCGACATAATAGAGTTTTTAGGAATGTTGATGTGTGTTGCTGAACATCCAGAAATAGTTGAGTCTCTGAAGCAGCCGCTGCAGGTAAGAGCGGGAAGGTGGGGAGGGAGAGGGATTTGGAGAGACGACCAAGAGGGAAAATTAATTATTTATTTAATTTCCCCTTGTAGTCCTCTCTCGAAATCCCCCCAGCTGGCTCCACTGCTCTTGCCTGCTGCAGCTGCTCTGGAGATGGTAGAATGTGTGAGGCCTGTGGTGTTATTCCTTCTCATTAAATTCTAGATTCCTTAATTGCCGCAATCAAACCACTCCCTCAAAATATAGCGTTTGTCTGCTCCCTTCAAATAGCAGACTTTCATGGAGGAGTGTTTGATGCCTAAATACGACACAACTTGATGTGCCTCTTCCTGTGGTGGAAACATGCTAAAGCTATCTGCGGCCTCATTCGGCGGAAGAAGCAACTTGACTGTTCAATTAGTATAATCAGCTCTGACACTAGGATGAAGCTAGGGTGCACATTTGAGTTTTCGGGCCACTGGCTGTAAGATGTGGCTGTACCTGTTGGGTCAATCATTTTTCAACATGTTTAGACAACTCTAAACAAGTGAACCACAAGAAACATATTTCGGGCATGTACAATTTTTGATGTTTTCCTGGGGGGAAAAAATACAGTGGCCATCCATTGAAAGCTGGACTTGGGTACCTGATCCTTATGATCTAGACAATGCAAACATTTGATTTCCATTCTCTACCTCATCTGGAGGAATGTGATCATACTTCACCTTTTTGTACTATCAGTCCTCAAGAGCTTAGAAGGTATGTGGTAAATCCCTTTCATGTTGTTCTCCTTAACTGGCCGAGATGCCACTGAGCAGTCACTTCCTGTCTTGCGGGAGGCGTGTTGTGGATTTTGTCTCTGCTTGCTCCTTTCCACATCTTAATTAACACTCTTAGAATCACCTCTGATATGTCACGGTTTGATCCTAGGTTCTGATAGGAGAATAATCTCCATATGTTTGCAGTAATGATTTCAATGTATGTTTTTTGTTTTTCCTATAGTTTATGTTGATAAGATAATGAAATCATGATGGCCTTGATGATCTTTGAACAGCGTCCTCTGGCATGAGTCCTTAGCTGTAACAAGCTACTTGAACTTGCATCATATTTATTGTTCAAAAACCTTATAAAGAGGTATTTTTTCCAAATAGGTTTCAATGCTCACTGCCTCTGCCTTAGTGTATATATGATTTATTGAATCTTGGAAGCAAGTGTCTTGAGAGGAGATCATCTTACTATTGGCATTTTCATAGGTGCTCCAAACCAAGGAACATAAGAGCCATGCCAATATCTTGGCTAAAGAAACTCTGCTGTGCTTCCTCCAGGAGGGGTGCACGCCCCCCCACCCCCCCCCCCCCCCTGCAGATCCGGATTGCATAGGGACATTCAACCAGACAGAATCTGGGCCCAAGCCTAATAGGGCTGAGCAGTTCGTCTCAGCAGATGCTTTGGGACGAAAGAGCACAAGAAGGTCACATAGGTATTTTGCATTCATTTCCATATTCAGCTAAAAATAGAGTGCAGGTGCTCTGACTTCTTCAGAAGCGCCTTGTGAGTATTAACGCCAAGCACCACGTGCCCACAAGCTGTCATCTGTGATTACAAAGCCGCTCTGCAAAGTGCAGCCATGCAAACAGATGTCATTTATGCGAGCTCGCCCATAAATCGGGGGAGCGCTGCGGAGCGTTCTTGTCTGGCGCAAGGCACAGTCGACACGGAAAAAGAGGACTATGGGGTTTCTCTGAACGTGTATCCCAGTGCTTAACGCGCTCAGCCCTCTTGTATTTGTTGAACACCCACTTGAACGCCTTAAATTCGCCATATTTTGACATACTTGACAAATTAGGCTGTTTGTGTATATGTGTAGGAGTTTATCACTATTAGAAATAATTATAATACTTCTCCCCTACGTCATGAAGAGAAATATGACCTTTCTAAGTCAAGCAAGCCAAAAGTTTTATCACCGGAAGCTGCCTATTTTCCAGACTTTTTTTTGTACACTTTTATTTATGTTACGTGACAGAGTTTTGTGTAGCTCTAAATTTCCCATATTGATATTATACCTTTCAACACTGGGTTTTAGGTACCTTCACTCTTATCTCTTGAGGATTCCATCACAAACCTGGTGGAGTGTGTTCCTCTTTGACGTGGATCGTGAACAGTGCGGGTGGGTAATATGCTGTTTTCGAGTATATCTCAAGTGCCAGATTTCTGACCTCGCATGGGTGCCGGTGTCCAAGTGGTTGGAACTCTCAAAAGTTTCTCACAGCGCATTTTGAATCCCGCAACAGGTGCAAGTTCCCAGACATACTCCTACGTAATTGTTGTGAAATTCCCCACACTGCTATGGACAGGCATCCACACGCAAAATTGTCAGTGCAAATACTGCTATAGTTCCGTTTTTACACATGGGCCAGTCCATGCCTTCCCTGTACCTCTTCAGCTATCTCTTCTTCAGCATTCATCTGATATCCTTCGGGATCAAGTTCGCACTATTTAAAACTAGGTACCATCTCCTCTTTAGCAATGGGAGTACCATCCTTCATCTCATAATATCGCTCAGTTCCTTCAACTGCATGCACATATGTGTTTTCTTAGGAGCAGATTTCTTCATTAAAGAAAGGCTCAGTACAGGAAGTATGCTTCCATTTTCCACTGAAAAATTTAGCAAAAGTTACTTCTATTCACAAGTCTTTTCATTTGGCTTCTTTTCCTCATAGACAACACTTTCAGCCAGTGTTATGATCAGAATCAAAATAAATAGCTTATTCTTACGGGCATATGCCGTATCAACCACAGTCTCAACACGTTTCTTTTGTTTCACTGCTTATCTTCTCCTTTTATACTGGCTCATACTTCGCATGAATTTCCTACTGCAAAACATTCAGATTCTAATTTCTTTAAACAGCCTCTGTCTTCTTGTTAATCTATCTGCTTTCTTATACGATTTCTTACTCTTAATATCACTCATTTTGTGCTTTCTTAGCTGATTTGAATCTTTGCTTTTTATTTACTTGCTTTTGCTCACTTTCCAGTTTTCTCCATACTATTTTAAGAAACGTTGTTTTCATAACAGCAGCTCTTTTTTCTTTCAACACATTCTCTGCATTTTGCCCCTTATGTTTCTCACTTGTGAGAAGATAGTGTCCTTTCCTGTTTCTTTTTTTCACTTTTGGAGTCATTGTAATTACCTTGTTTTAAGTGAAAGTAAATGTCTGCAAAGAGAAAAACAAAGGAGTACATTTATGTTTTCTTTACATATTATGAAATTATATTTTTAAAGCATTTAACTGGCAACATAGACAGTTATATTACAATAGTATAGACACTCTAACTCTATTATTTTTCATGTTTACATCTGTGTTTCTCCGCCTGTGTTAGCGTATCCATCAATGTGTACGTGGGTATACTACCGTATGCATTACTGTAATCCTGGGTGTCTAAGCATATCTGTCAGTGTGTGTTAGAGAGTTTCACTGTAAGCATAACTGAGGGTCTGGGTGTGATACTGTATGGAGAGTGTGTTAGTGAGTCTCACAGTGTATGTTTAAGTGTTAGTGTCAGTATTTGTGTGTGCCTGGGTATCTCAGTGTATGTATAAGCGTATGTGTGGTTGTGTCACTATATGCCTTAGAGTGTACCTGGGTTATTTAGTGTATGCATACATTTGTGTCAGGGTGTAACAGTCTACGCTTGAGTCTGTAGCTGAGTGGGTTAGTGTCTGCATAAGTGCGTCCCTGTGTGTTTCACTGTATGCATCAGTGTGTACCTGTTTGTGTCCGTGTATGCATAACTGTCTTCTTGCATGTCTTACTGTATACATTAGTTTGTGCTGGTTGTCATGCACCAGTGTATGTCTACCTACGGCCTACCTTAGAGGTGACTTATATGCATAAAACACAGAGTTTATGGCTTAGCAAGGGATTTTAAATTCCTTCTTAAACTGGCAGTACATTTCCACACACAAAGTGTGTAGTAGCAGACCCGAAAATTCCTTAGAGGACTAGTTGTCAACATGGGTGAATAGCACTATAAGTACTTCAGTACATATCTAAATGAATATACCGGTCCTGCCCCAGGAGTGTTACTGCATGTATAAATGATTATGTTGGTAGATGACAATCTGTATTTGTAGCTCTATGGGTCTCTCTCTCTATATATATATAACTGCCTGTGTAGATTCATTATTGGCTATATTACTTTTTTTTTAACTGTGTGTGTAACTTGCTCTCTCACTGCTGGATAGATAAGTGCTGTATTAGGACGTGACTGAATGTATAAGTGCTTCTGTGTCTGTCTGACTGGTTGGGTGAGTGCCTCTATGATTTTCTAAATGTGTTTGTGAGTTGCAGTATGGGTGGGATACAGGATATTTAGCAGGGCATATGGGTCTGTAAGTCCATATGTGACTCACTAAAACTGCAAAGTACATTTCATAGATCCTACCCTATGACCTACCTACAGCCTACCTTAGGGATGATTTATATGTAGTAAAAGAAACATTTACGGCTTGGCACAGTAGTTTAAAATGACAAATCAACCTGGCCATAAAACTGCACATACAGGCTCTGCAGTACTAGACCCAAGCAATGATTAAAAGACTACTTATCTGGATGGGTGTCTCTGTCTCTCACTATTTGACTACATTTCTGAATAAGTGTATCAGTCCCTCTACAGGTGTGCCACCAAATGTTTAAGTAAGTATGACAGCTTTTGACTTCTCTTTTAGCAACTTTATTGTTGTCTAAATGTGTATGTAAGTGGCTATATGAATTGCTTACTTGCTGTATTAGTGAGCGCACAGTGCATGTAACTGCCTCTGATACTACTGGATATATAACTGCTGTGTGGATGTGTGAGTGAATGTATGAAGGCTGCTGTTACTGTTTGACTGGATGTGTGAGTGGTCTATGTTTTTGTTAACGGGTATGTGAGCTGTAGTATGGTTGGGAGACTGGATGTATAACTGGGCATATGGTTCTGTAAGTACACATATAACTAAGTGAAACTTAAAACCACATTCAAGCACAATGCACCCTTGCTTATAGCCTACCTACAGCCTACGGTAGGGATGAGTTATATTTAGTTACTGCTGCATACAGAAAATGCTGTATGGGCATGTCACTGAATATCTACATGCTTCTGTCTCTCTCTCACAGGCTAGGTGAGTAACAATGTTTTCCATATATGAATATGACTTGTAGTATGGGTGAAATACTTCATATTTAACTAAGCCTAGGAGTCTGAAAGTACACCTGTGACTGAGTAAGACTTTTAAGGGCATGTCTTACCATCTAAGAACATACAAACCTGCCCTATGACTTACAAATACTCTACCTAAAGGGTATCGAGTACATAGCTGACAAGTTTAAACAGTTCATGCATGATGCACTACTCCAGTGCAGGGTTTTTCTGTTTAAATCTGAGACTTGTAGTCTTCTTTTTAATAATGGAATAAAGAAAACTACAAGTCTCAGAATTCCATGAAAAAACTTGATCTGGAGCAGCACATCATGCGTGGACTTGTGAAACTTTGCAGGGCTGCTAGTACATACTTACATAGTAGTTTAAAGTTCAGCAAGCAGATGTTAATGCCAACCAGACCATGCGGTACAACAACAAATGTACAGTCGACAGTACCCGGTAAGCACATTGTTAAGCAACATGGCACACTTCTACTCTCACCCTCAGACACAGTCACATACTCATACACCCATTAATACATATATAAAACACTCAAACAACCACTCACATATCCCCTCATAGAGTTAGTTACAATAATTTTGTATGTATCAAACTCACTTTTATCAACCTCACATAAACCTTTTTAATCAAGTTCAATCTAATTCATGTATCTGAAAATTGAGTTTGTTGGTCAAATTCTTTTTTTTGCTCTTATTAGATAGATTCAAATCTCTCAGAAAATGTGAAAACGAAGTATATACAAATCAGCCATTAATGGCAACCTTTTCAACTTTGCACTCTCTGATACTGCTGAAGGCAGCATGTGAAAACATATTGTTCATATTTTACTTTTGTTACTTCACTTTAGTGTGTGCTAACCCTTTCTTGCACTCCAATAAAAATGTCCATTGTGGTAAACTTTTTTGGGATTATTCATGAATTCTTTGTGACCCTTGGCACGGCCCCCATGTAACTTTGTGACAAATTTGCAAATAACTGCGGAAGCCCCAAAACATATTTAGCTTTTGACTCTTCATACTTTGCAACTGCCCTACTGCTTGTTACATACATGCCACTAAGAAAATAAACCCTCCTTAATAGCTAATGAGTGTGAACCACTAAAATTTTAAGAAACAGACTACAATCTTCAAAGCACAACTATTGATGCAGCATAAAAGATATAAGTCCCAATCAGATTCCAAAGACAACTTTCTTGGTTCTTCTTTTTATTTTCACTTGTTAAAGCATGCAATGATTACAGCACAAAACAGCCAATGCATTTTGTCCACAGAATAGACTTCTTCAGGGCTGTGACTTAATCAGACAAATAATACATAAATATGATGTGATTAGACATAGAACATAAATGAAATTATCATTGCAATTGAACAAACAATACATAAATGAAAATATCTTCACAACACGTGTATTTTTTTTATTATTGTTTTCTTGCAAGGAAATACAGCAATAAAGAATAGAAAGAAATCCAACTTAAATACATACGGCATACAAAACTGAAAAATTCAAGCAATATGATTAAATCCAGTCAGCAATAGGTGCCCAAATTTTCTCCCCCAAAGCTCTTCTTTTAATCCCTTTTAACTTATAAATAGCGGACTCAATATTATATATAAACAATAGTTTTTCAAGCCAAGTAAAAAATGAAGGAGGATCTGGATGAATCCACTCCCTGGTAATACAGGCTCTGGCCACTGCCATACATATAAATAAGAAATAAGATACTGGCTTTAATCTAGGGGGAATATGCTCAATACCCAATAACACCATCTCCATCGTTACCGTAATATAACATTTAAGAATGACAGAAAGAAAGCTTTCAATTTGTTGAAAAAACACCCTAAGTTTGGGGCAAGAAAAAAACATGTGCAAATCATCAGCTGCATATGACCCACAGCGACTGCAATTCGTTCCAGTGGTCGTACTCCACTTAGCAACCTTACTTGGAGTATAATAAAGGTTATGTATACACATAAAATGCTGAGATTTCATCATCTCTGTAATCAAATAGTCTGAAGCACACTTAACAGAAAACAAAACATCAATACCAGGGATACCTAATTTATTAGCACATTTCAATTGGCATTGTTCCACACCGTCTCCACATTCTTGAATCAAACTTAAGTAAAGAGAACCTATACGGGCTTTTTTCTGCAAAAGTTCTAATAAAGGAATTTTTATCATTCTAGCTGAGGTGGTGGATAAATAACTCTGTAAGAAACTTCGGAGCTGAAGAAATGTAAAAAAATTATTTCTTGCCAAAGAGAAGTTGTTCTCTAGTTCCTGAAATGAAGCAATTTGGCGGTTAACAAATAAATCGCCCAAATATCGTAGTCCTTTCTGCTCCCACCTATAAGTCGTTGAGTCACAGAAAATAGCTGGCAAAAGTCCAGACGAAGCTAAGGGGGTATAAAAATTTAATTTGGATAGGCCCAAATGCTTTCGAACTTTTTGCCAGGCTCCGAAAGCTGCCTTCAACATCTTATACTTTGTTTTTTATGGTAACTGAGCTCAACAACCTTAAGAAAACTACCTTTCACTTTCTCACCCATAATCATTTCGAACATCGTTGGCGTTTGACAAACAGGTATATTTACTCTATCTCCCACTATAAAAGGGCTAATAAATTGTAGTGTAGCCGCTAAATAATAAAATAAGAAATAAGGGACATTCCAGCCCCCACACTCATTACTAAGTATCTTTTTCTTGAGGGCTTTCGATGGCGTTCATAGCCCCACAAAAACCGTGAGGTAGTCCTTTCTAAATTTTTAACACAGGAAGAGTGAAATTCCAACGGTATAGTACGGTACATATACAGCACTTTTGGTAGGATCAGCATTTTTAAGATGTTGAGTCTACCATACAATGATTGGTGTAAATGATCTAAGCGCTGTAACATAGTATTAATTTGTGCTATCACAGGGTTTATATTAAGTTCCGGTATTTTCTCTATGGGCAAAGAAATCTTAATTCCCAAATATGTGACCTCTGGGGTAGTGGAAATATTCGGAGGTGGGTTATCTCCAGAGCAAAGGATCTACGTTGGCTAATACCAACTACCGAGCATTGGCTTACGCTGATGATATTGTGATAACTACCACCGACGTCCAGACAGCTCTTCCGGCAATTAATGATCTTGCTAAACAATTCGGATCATTCTCCGGTTATAAACCTAACAACACATGTGTATAACATAAACACTAACAATATTGTCCGGTCCTTATATACGGGACTGGGCCAAGAAAGCATACCGACTTTAAGGAGAAAACACTAGCCGTCATTTCGTCGAGGATCTGTCAAAATAAAGACTGGCCTTTCTGATTACTCTACGCCATCGATACACTGTTGACGAAGGAACTAAAGTAAGGGGACACCATATTCTGCTGTACACCCTTGCATGGCTAGATGCTCAACTGTACAACAAAGCTAAGACCACGGCTGACTGACGTTACTCTCATCCCAGGCCTAAGACATACTGAACGCCATACTTCAATATACCCTACTTATCCTCATCTTCTAAGAAATCTATAAATTTATATGCCTTGAGGAAGCTCCCCTTGAGGGAGAGAAACGCGTTGGCTGATTTATTTGATAATGAGAAGCTGTTTTATGATCAGAAAATATAAATAAAGAAGAAACTTTTTGCATACAAATATCATTCTCTTTGGACTCTCTTTACTACGTGCACCCCCAACCAAACTTACAAACATTCTAGTGATCTGAAGCTCTGTGGCGCCATTCAGCAGCTGACGCAGGGGTTGTTTGCATGAAACTATATAATTATTGTTGAACTGGGACTAAGGTGCGGCATCTGAGGGCCCGCTGCTGCTTTCTGTTCTTGGTGGATAAATATACATAACTTTGATAGATCTGTGAGAGACATGACCATGGCCACTACTTTGGGTGTAATCAACAGAGTTGCAAATGTCCCTATTACATACATATATATATATATATTGCAGGAAGAACGAGAGACAAACAACCATAGTACTCTAATATATCAATCTAAAATGTATACATTAGTTCTATAATGAATTGCATATATCTTTCATGTATCTCACTTTATATTAAGGTAAACCTCTCAGGACTTGCATAATATTCCATGTAAATGACAATGTGTGATATTTCAGGGACAAAGAATATATTTATTTTTTATATCTTTTTTTATATGCTTATCTTTTATTCCTCCCATATTTAATTGGGTACAATTACCAGGATAATCTTTCCTCATCATAGGCCAATGTTGTTCAAGCTTATCTAAAGAATGTTAGAGGGAAACTGACACAAGAGAGAAGGATGGCACAAGGAAAAAAGGGGAAGAGGTGAAGCAAACACGGGAGAAAAAGAGGAAAACAGTAATTATTTCAAATATATAGTTGGGCGTAATAGGTGTGTATGTACCACTAGGAAAATGTATTGTGAAAACCTGTGTACATACTAAGCTCTTATGCATTCATATATATGTCCAGGGTCAGAGGCCATTGACAATCCATGCCACGGCACAAGAAAAGTATATTTACATGTCCAAGGATGGCAAATAACCAGTATGGAACTTGTGTTAATGGAACAGTCTGGGCTAATCCACCCAGTAATTGGTGTCTACAGATGTAACATATGGATGTATTTATGATTATTGGTGAAGAGCTCAATTAGAAAGGAATAGTATTATTATTCGTACCATATATCACTCTAGATAGACAGTCAAAGGTTTTAGGCTTTGACTAAAGAGATATAGTCTCCTTTTAGTCTATCCTGACTGATATAAGCATAGATATTATCTTTTGGTATGTTAGAATATAAACCACCATGGAAGGAGCACGTTTATAGATCATTATTGTATCATAACCTCTAGGTCAGTTTAATAAGGCTAAATAAAGATTGTTCACAACTAAACATACCTGTGGGGCACATAGCCTAATACTGAATGACATGCGAACATGCAATCAAAGGATCTGACCAAGGAATTGATTCCTACTAATATGATTTTGTAATGTTTTACCCAACATATTCGTATAGACCGTTATATTCTCCCTTATAAAGCATGTAGTCCATTAACATGAAAGAGGTATCCAAGCGCTTCCAACCCCATCATTTTGTCTCCTATAATCAGAACAAACATGAATGAATGAATGAGAGGATTTATTACGCGCGAAACAAATGCCCCAAGGCGCCTAGTCACTAGCTGCTTAACAAGGAAGGTGAAAATGAATCTCCTATTTCAGCTAAAGGTCACAGGAAGAGGTTTTATACTTCTATTTCTGGTTAAAAAGCCAAGTATTTAGTTACTTCCTGAACATGGCAAGGGATGGGGCTGTTTTGAGATCTGTTGCCATGCTGTTTCACAAACAAGCTGTGCACCTGAAGAATCTTTTACCACCCATTTGGTCTTCTGAAAAGCCAGTACCACCAAGTTTTTAGTGAAGCGGATTGAAGTGTCCTAATGGGGGTGTACCATCTCAGCTTTTCCGTAAAATAGATAGGGCTATGGCAAAGGCGTGCAGAGGCAGGCATGTAAAAACGTATATATTCCAAAAGACAATCACACACGTAAACTAATATGTAATTGACATGACTTCTGTCTCCTTCCTTCTATTCTTCTATTCTCGTTTGCCTTTTGGGCACGACTTGCAACTGCATCTAAAAGTCTTGTTTTTATGGTGATTATACTGCCTTGTGAATGCGATAGATCTGTACAAATGTGTATGTACCACATCTCATGTAACAGATAATGTGCCCAGCAATGCCTATACATATATGTTGTATGTTGTTAAAGTACAACATTATTAAAACATCTTTGAATCATGTCTGTAACCTTAATTTCAATGTAATCCTAGCACATATAGAAAATGTTGTTGTGCCGAAAATTGTCCTAATTCAATACTATATATATATATATATATATACATATATATATATATATATATATATATATATATATATATATATATATATATAATATATATATACAGTAGTGATTTAATAAAAAACACTGTTAAAACGTTCAGAAATCAAAATCAATGTACAGAATTATGTCCCAAGCTTAGCAACGGCACCTAGGATGGCAAAAGTTAGAAAAGAAGCAAGTGGAGGAAGCAATTTGAAAATGTATATGCAACAGATATGGGTAGCTTGCTGATATGCAATGCAAACCTTCCTTTCGGAATTTTAATTACAATTGATAACCCACGAAAGTGGCAGCCCTGCCTTCAGTATTAAAGAAGTATCCTTTGTGGATGACATAAACCTTGGGATGGTTCCAGACTGATTCTGTGCACCCCCTCAGGATATGTTATCTTATAGACCAGCTAGCTCACAGTGCCACCATAAGCCCCCCTAAACTTAGGGACTAAACAGTTCTTCCAACCAGTGGACATGACAACCCTGCTCCCTCAGGAATCATGGTGACACATCTAGACCTTTGGCTCATACACTAATGCTCTCTTTTACTCAGAGAAATATACAAAGAATACACAGAGGGACGTTTTCAATGTTTATTGAACCAATGTGATTCTTGAATAGAATATATTTGATGTAATGATCAATACACAGAAGCAGATGTAAGTTATAAGAAGTATCAGGACAGTGAACAATGCAAAACTTTCCAACATCGTGCTGAAGCTACGTATATATGCAAGCATATGAAATAATATTGTATTGTATTGTATTGTAATTTCACTTATATAGCGCTTACTACCCCTGATGAGGCGTCGAATCGCTTTTTCAGCGGGTAGCACGCTACTCCGGTACCCATAGAGGATTAGTGTTGAATTAGTATAGTGAAACATGCAAGTACATTTTAAGTAGTGGATAGGTTAGTCCGTTATTTGGATTTGGAATGATAGCAGAAGGATAGAGGAGGACAAAGGTTTGTATTTATTTATCGCTCGCTTGTTGACGCATGCTATTCAGGAAGCCTATAAAGGATTAGTGGTGAATTAATATGGCGAAATATGAGGTAATTTCAGTGGTGGATATTATTCTGTTACTTGGAGTGAGAAGGATAGCGGATGGATAAAAGGGGAAGAAAGATTTGCATTCATGTAGCACTTGTTACCTCTGATGGGTGTTGAAGCGCTTTTCTGGCGAGTAGCATGCCACTCCGGAACCCATAAAGGATTAGTGTTGAAAATTAGTATAGTATAAATATGAAGTAATTTGATTAGTAGATATGTTATTCAGTTATTTGGGCCGTATATTAGTATAGTTGAATATGGAATATAGAATTTGAGAAGTGAACATGTTAATCTGGTAATTTTGATTGAAAAGGATAGTGGAGGGATAAAAGAGTGAAGGATTTTTTTATGGTCTTAGCAGCAGGAAGAGGCTTTTGGATGAGCAAAAAGGAGTTTTGGAGGGAAGGTCACAGAAGCACCCTCTGATGTAGAAAATCCCTGTTGCTGGGGGGGGGGGGGCAGGGGGGCTGGCCTCACTGGCTTGTGAACACAAAACGGTGGCTGGAGGTGCACTGTTTTAGCACACAGGTCTAAGCACAGACCAAGGAGAAATTTGGAGGGAAAACAGATGTCACTAAGGAATGAGAGGGACAAGCTACAGAGGTTGGACTGCAAATCCCACAATTCAACACACTAAATGGAGGCAAACATGGGCAAGGAAAACCACACATTTAAAACACAACACAGGTGATAAAATATGCAATTACAGGGAGGCTAAAACTACAATTTCTAACTGTAAAAACCACAGGCATAGACAGTAAACACAGAAAGTGAAAATCGTTTTTTAAACAACTTTTTATCTTGGGAAGAGACAGCACTAGTCTGTCTCCTTACCACTTCCTGGACTCTGCTCACTGCAATCTGGGGCACATGTAGGCTGCAACTCACAAGATGGAGGAGAATGATTTGCGGTGCACCCAGCAAGGCCTTAATGGGCCTGGGCAGGTGTGAGAGGAGGGCTCAGACTTGCCTGGTAGCTGAATAGCCAATGGTCTGCTGGCCTGGGGGTGGGGTCTGGGCAGCTGCTTCTCCTGTTCAGAATCTCCTAGGAGACAGACGGGCTCATTCCACAACTTTGGACTTCTGCAGGTAAAGGCTTCGCTAACTCGAAATCTAACAATACTGTTTGAATAAAGCTTGACTCCCTCTGCTGGCCAAAAAAACGAAGCGCACAGGCCCCAGTAAATACAGTTTAAACAGCTCACAGAAGCACCTTCTGATGTAGAAAATCCCTATTGCTGGGGGGAGGCAGGGGGCTGGCCTCACTGGCTTGTGAACACAAAATGGTGGCTGGGGATGCACTGTTTTAGCACACAGGTCTAAGCACAGAGCAAAGGAGAAATTTGGAGGGAAAACAGATTTGTCACCAAGGAATGAGAGGGACAAACTACAGAGGTTGGACTGCAAATCCCACAATTCAACACACTAAATGGAGGCAATCATGGGCAGGGAAAAACACAAATTTAAAACACAACACAGGTGATAAAATATGTGTAATTACAGGCAGACTAAAACCTCAATTTCTAACTGTAACAACCACAGGCATAGACAGTAAACACAGAGAGTGAAAATCGTTTTTTAAACAACTTTTGGTCTTGGGAAGAGACAGAATGAATGAATGAATGAAAGAAAATTTATACCGCACAACTAAAACCCGAAGGCATCAAGGCGCCTATAAAATAAATCATAAAAGGCAGAGGCAAAACTACAGGTATGCTTTGGCAAATAGCCGTGACTTCAAAGCATTCCTAAAGGACTGAAGAGTGGGAAGGGCCTTAATTTCAACGGGAAGAGCATTCCACATTTTAGGTGCTACTGTGGAAAAAGCTCTGCCACCCCATTTGGCTCTGCGAATGCGTGGTACAGATAACAAAGATTTGTTAGCAGAGCGCAAATTCCTCGAGGGGCAATAGGGGGCCAAAAGAGCCCCAATCCCCACTGACCTATTTCTCGCTAGGGCGCCAAAGGTAAGGCACAGGATTTTAAAAGAAATCCTGTCCTCAACAGGTAGCCAATGCAATGCCTTCCTAGCGGAGGTGGCCGACGCACGTTTGGATAGATCCCACACGAACTTGGCTGCCGCATTTTGGACCAGTTGAAGGCGTTGCAGCAGCCCCCTGCTGAGACCTGCATACAGCGCATTACAATAGTCAAGTCGGGAGACTATAAGAGCAACCACGACTTGCTTTCTGGCCTGCTGGGATAAGTAGTGCTTGATTCTCCTCAAGATGTGAATTATGCCCCAACAGGTAGAGACTGTTCTGTTCACCTGCTGACGCATATTGAGGGTAGGATCAATCAGAACTCCTAGGTTTTTTGCCAGAGCGGTAGGTACCGGACACGCTCCCTATGAAGCAGGCCACCGATTAGCCGACCAGATGTCCTCTTTTCCCCCAAACACCAGAATCTCCGTCTTCTCCCCGTTCAATTTTAATGAATTGTAAGTCATCCATTTTGCGACTGCCTCTAAACAAGATCTAAAATTGGAGGCAGCCTCATTAACGGGATGAGAGAGGGAGACCAGGATCTGGGTGTCATCGGCGTAGGAAACTATCTCCATCCCAAAAGATCTTATCAACCTGGCAAGTGGGGTCACATAGATGTTAAAGAGGGTCGGACTTAATGCCGACCCTTGGGGGACCCCACATTGCACAGACAGGGATGGAGATAGAAACTCCCCCAGCATCACTCTCTGTTCCCTCTGGTTTAGGAAGGAGGTCAGCAGATCAAGAGCGGCAGCACTAGTCTGTCACCTTACAAATCTTGTTTGATTGATTGATTGATGGCCCCCACTCTTAGGACATAAGTCGACTAAGAAGCTATCTGAAGCTAAAAAATTCCTACTACTAAAATGCAACAACATATGTAAAGGAGATTGCTTAAAAATGGTATGTTTAAATAATAAGAAACGCTCTTAAAAAGGCACCTATGCTCTTTGAGACCCAAAGGATAAAGAAAGCCATATTTCATTAAAAAATTGTTAAAGCTATAAAAAGGGGTCCATTTAAGACAATTTAGTATGTTAAAATCAGGACAAATAAAAAGTTCCCACCAAACGGAATAACCACATGTTTATGTGTTCTGAGTGGTAGACGTAACATTTCTGTTCCCAGCATCCGCAGACGATGACCCCAGAGGCACACCTTGGCGCAAGTTGATAGAGCAAGTATCCTCCCATCCATTCCCCAAAGCAGCCTCTGCAGAAGCGAGAACAGCCGGTCGGTGTTCCAATGAGCCAGAGCCAAGATTCAATCCACAAGGTGCAGACGCAACCCAGGGAGGCTTGAAGAATGCAGCCAGGAGCAATTGAATACGCAGGGGACAGCTATACAAATGGGCATTTTAGTGGATCCATCAGTACATGTTAATCCGAAGGTTCAACCAATTGTGACCCCAAGCACAAATCCAGGCCACACTCATAATTGCTCATGAGACAGTGAAACACGGGCTGCATGCAGTGAAGCCATACAGACGAAATCACAGGAACCAATTCTCATCCAGTTCCCGAAGCATGGGTCCGCCAAAGTAATGCAGCATGCACTCGTGACACAACAGGACATGAGGAGGTGCCAGCACTATTTGATTTTGATATGGGACATCCCATACAGAGCAAAAATATTAAAACTTCCAAAGATGCCTCCGAGGAAGGAGTGGATGAAAGATAAAATGACTCCGAACATCATATGGAAGGTTCACCCAACCTGGATCCTATGCCTTTGAAAAAACACGCTATTCTCGTCATGTGGGACATGTTAAAAATACGATTCACCAATGCCCCAAAATGTCATGGGAAGTTAGCGCTGAGTAGTGTTTGTATCCCTGAAGAGGACATTGCCACCTAAAGATCAAATGTCTCCCTGATAGAAGATAAGGCTTTTTGAAATAATAAGGCTTCCAGTTTGCACAGGGCATCAAAACTGATGTTGGTAAGAATAATCAAAGGCCACAGCATATCCTCCCTAACTGTACGGGCAGGTGGAAACAGAACTTCTGCATAACAAGTAACAATGGAAGACACAGTCACCACACAGGCAACCCCGGGTTTCATCCCACAGCAACCTTGACTGTTCAATATCAGGTAACTCCCATTTGAGAGTACTCTGAAAGTTTGACGTGTCAAGGCCACTCGGGAGCCTTTCAAGAAGAAAGACAGGTTCGTCACAGAGGCACAACATGATACATGCAACAAAACATCTTTGCATACTAGGGACCCACTCAGAGCATTCTCGCAGTCAGAACAGCTGAGAAAAACATCAGCATGTTTATTCCGATACTGGAATTTGAAAGGAAGCTCCCAATGTTCATGTATAACCCCTTCACCTAACGTTTCATATCTGCCCACTTGATGGTGTTGTAGACAGTACTGAAAGTAGAAATTGGTAGTGCAATGTACTCATGGATTATCCAATCCAAGGATGCTATTTCAGCGATGGTAAAAGGTAATTTCTGCAGTCTTTCAGTATATAACATTGTGTTTTTTTAATCTTTACGTGCCATAATTATTTGTTGTTCAGTAAGGTGGTATGGAGAAAACAGATTTGTGATGTTAATGTGTTGCCACTGTATATGGCCAGTACGTAGTGTCTGTAATGTCCAGCTCAACAATAGAATGGACCTAAGTTGGGACTGTCCATGTTGTAATGCAGACATGTCTTGCTGTATGACGTCTATTGTTAAGGGTACAGTGTTACCCAAGGAGCATATTCTAGATGGTAAGGTGGTCATACTGTTGTCCTCTATTGCAAGAGCCTGTTCTAAATTGGCCCTATCAATATTGAGAAATCTTTCAGCAGCCTCCTGTTGAGATATTTTCCATACCTCCTTATACAGGGCATAAAAAAAGCATGTTTACATGGTTTTCAAAGACACAATAAAAAGTCATGTAGTTCCAGGTCATCAGATAAAAAGGACAAGTGCTGTTGTACCTGAGACAGTTTCGAGGTCTTTAGCAAATCAAGGCACAACTTTCGAACATTGTAAGTTGTTACCACCCTTGAATGTTCCATCTGCACATATCGTACGTTAGGCTTATTTGCTCTAAATCCCTTGCTGTTACCTAGGAATCGAACCTTTGTATGTGGCTAATGGCCAGACTAACCATCCTTTCCATTTGGGGTCTGATGAGTTATGCTTACTCTTATGCAGCATGGTATCTATGTTATCATCACTAGATTATGTTAATTGTTGCAAATTCTCGAATTGTGCAAAAATGTGAACCTGTGGTGTGTTCAGATCTTTTATCTTGGCGAGACCAAGACACATTGTCTGTTGCACAGTTTTGTTCAAGAAAATCATTTGTTGTGGTATTATGGGGGCTCCAAATAAGGGCTCAGGTCCCTTAACCTGCCAATCTTTAGTCCCTCAGATAGACTTCACAACTATTGTGTCCTTCCATAAGTTGAAACCTTATACAGAAAGTTGGGAAACGAAAGAAGCAGAGTAAATCAGTTTCCTAACATATTTTTCTTTGAAGGTGACAGTGCAAGCCTATAATAGAAAGAGGCCGGTTCAGAGATATCGTACCCAGAAAAGTAATCAAACTTTTGTGCAAGTACCTTTTAACTACCCAGTGGTGGTCTAGGGCACTGTTCCCATTGTGTAAAGTTAAAAACTTCACGGAGAATACCAGTTTTGTGCAGAAAATGATGTCCATAATGTTGAAGAAACAATGTCATCATAGTTAGCTGTACCATCATATACCCCATCAGAAGAAAACACAGTTGAATGCTCTAGATATTCTAGCATTTCATACACTGTATCAATGTCCGAATCATCAGAAATAGTACTAGGGGTGATGACATAATTTAAAGAAATTTCAAACTATTTGGTATTTGCAACTGTTCAGTGGGACCATACACATCAAATGATACCTAATCCCATCTGGAACTGGAACAGCTGAAATTTTCACCAGGTGAAGGTCTCTTTGTTCACGGTGTGATGATGCGTGTGGTTTCAGAATGGCATTTACCATTTGTACTGCAGAGCGTACTGGGATAAAATGTCCATTCAGAAGCAGAAAGAACACTGTCACAAAGCCAATCCAAAGGACCAGGAAAGGTAATGCAATTGTAATCCAAATGTGTAACCATGTAGATGCAAAGAATGTTCTTTTCAGCCAAAGATAGAAAAAAATGCACCTTTAGTCAAAAAGGTAAGGGTGGTGGAGGCGGAGGTTGCTCCGATGTGTCATCCAAGTCATCAAAGTCGATGAAGTAGCCAGATGGCTTCTGGTCTATCCTTGGCAGCTTGTAATTGTAATTGTTATTTATAGACCGCCTTATCACCTACAGATCTCTAAGCACTAAGCACACATTATATGGTCTTATCAGATTAATGGAGAAAAACCTTTTGTCTTGATGGCCGGCAAGAGGCAGAAGAAGTACAGTACCATCAACAGTCAAGAAAGGGACTCTGTAGGATGGCCCAAACTCTTTCATGGCCACAATTCTTTCACTGACCAGATCCCCAATCTTTGGAATTCAGCCAGGACTACCTTCACTTCTCCAATGGTTGTGCGTTTTACTTCGATGTCGCTTTGTTCTTACTGCAAAATCATTCAGTTCCTGTAAAACAGCCAAACGTTCTTTGATGTCAAACAGCACTTTCAAAGCACAGGGATGCATCATATTTACAACAATATGACTCATCCCTCCGTGTTCCCCTGCGCTGGTGCATAATCGGCTGCCATACGCCAGGCAGGCAACTTTGAGCCATGATGCAAGGGTGCCTGTGTTGCAGGGAGATTGTTTCTGTGCAAGAAGGGGTATCTTCCTGCACAAAAACAATAACAAAAAAAGTAAAAAGAGGTGATTTCCTCTTACTATGTGTGCTGCAGAATGGAGCACCCCTAGAAAGAGGAAAAACCAGGAGAAATGTAACCATTTCTCCTTGTTGCACCTTACAATGCCACCCGAACATTCTGACGCATTTCCAGGTTTACGAATTCTCATAAATCTGGAAATGCTGCAGAATACATGGGTGTTGGGTGGGAACAGCCACAGCAACACCTATGTCATGTCCCTTTCACTTAAAGTGTTGCGTGAGAAGGGACCATCTTTACAAGGACAGGAAAAGTCATGCAAGGTGGCTTTATGTGTCCTTGTAAATATGGGGCAGGAGGTTGCGCCAGGGGTGCGTCACAAAGTGTTGAAACGGTGGTGCAAGGGACTTTTAAATAAGCCCCCATATGTTTATTAATGTGTATGCTGATCATCTTAGTTAAATAACAGTATGAAGTTTTACTCCTGTTAGGAAGACTAGGAGGCTGTTTTTTCAGATCATAGCACCACAAAAGTCTGATCCGATTAACTTATTGTGATAGGTACGCTCTTCTTCTGCCTCAGCCTCATCATTTGTAAATCACTCATTGTTCTAGGATTTCCCTAAATTGTTGTTTAGCTTAATTTTCTATTGGATATTGTCTCTGATGTTGTGGTGTTGTCCTCAGTGAAATTTCATGATAAAGTGAACTGTAATCCCACCCCCACATGGTTGTGGCATAACACAGGAGCTAATGCTAGTGCCCACTCCTTGTCATATGAATGTTTAATTGATTCTGGGACGAGTCTGGAAAACGCTGGTAATATTACTATTTCCCTGTTTGGGCAATCCGTTACGAAATCAGGTGGCCAATCCTATTTAGCCAGAATAATATCATATCCTTGAGTGAGGTCCTCCCAAAATAGGTTATTAATAAACCTGGGCAAGTCCCCCTCCAACCGTAGTTGGACTTCGTATAGATGATGTGGAACGCTTAGCCTCGTATCTGGTGTTTCCACTGTGAAGTACTCACTCAGTGCTACTCCCACCGGACAATCCGGCAGGTACTGGAGAACTATCATGACTTCTGCAGAGCTGTTCAGCATTGTCACTGCCCATTCCAAGTTCAGAAGCAGAGTCCTCAATGTCCGGGGCATGCCAAATCTTATGTCTGGCTACCTACTTCTTTTTGAATTAAAGCTTTGATGTTTTAGATGTTTCTTCTTGCTTAATAATGTAGTCAGATTAACACTGGGACTCCTTTTTCACTTGCACATGCTCTTCTGATCTGCACTCTGACCTTCCTCCTCTCTCTAAATGCTTATCTGATGAATCCTGGAAGGAAGAAGGTGTATCAGTATCCTGAAACCTGTTACGCGGTCTAACATTTTCACGGTTCCACAAGTTATAACCTTTCTCAGTAGATACCTGTGTAGGAGACCCATCCTATGATTTTGTTTTATCTTTGTTTTTCTTATTATCCCATTTCTTCTTTTTCGAAGAGCCAGTTGCTTGCTTGAAGTTAAACTTTTCAGAATTTCTCTTCAAATGTGTTTTTCCAGGTCCGGCTCCCAAATTATCTCTACCAAGCGTAGCATAGTTTCCTTTGATAATTTTAGGTAATTTGCACACCTGCTGTGCAGAAATCAAATCCATTAAGCATTGGCGTATAGCTAACGCTGCTGCTTCCCTTTTTATTGTTGCTCAACATTATGGCAGATACTGTGGCAAAGTAGCCCATCAGTTTCATCCCCAGGTCCAGGTCCAGGGCAGGTGCTGCCCCATACTCATTCTGGATCTGTTTCAGCACTTCAGGCAGAACAGCCAGAGAAGGGGTACTGTGTGTTCTAGTATATACAGCATCAAAGACCATACCCCAAGTTGCACAGTCTTCCTCATGGGGAGCAATACCCATCGGCAAGCAAATTGTCAATAATCTATGCTTTTCCTGCGGGCCTGTATGGGGAAACACTGCTTCAAGCTGGTTTGTTTTCTGTGCAATCCAAAACTGAATTTCTTCCCTCTTGGTGGGAATATTACCCATAACTGCATTCAGTGTTTGTGGACTAATGCCTGGTGTAACCAATTGTGGTGGTGCAGCTTGAACAGCCTGCACAGGAGTAAGTGTTAATGTTCGCATCTTGAACTGTGTAAGCCATCTGTATATTGTCACTAGATTATTGTACAATCCCGGCACCTGAGCGGCAGACAAGTTATTGATACCGGGATGCGGTGTGTATCCGGCTAGGACTGGCCATGTCGCCTCCTCATTGCTGAGTGGGTCCAGTCTCACATTTTCTACAGTGTGTGGGAGATTGCCTTTAAACCGATTTAAATGTTGTTGGTAAGTGAGAGGACCTTCTATTTCCCCGTATGGAGTGTATTCATCTGATATTTCAACCTCAGTGTATATGTGAAATACTTGTGTTACAGCATCTGCAGCTGGGAATGTAACCCAAGAATAAAACACCTCTGTCCTATATGTTTTGTGTGCCTCAGCCCCGAAGTTGACGTCCCTGCCATCTAGTGTAAGATCATGTTGTAGTAGTCTCTGAGTAACTGCATGTCTGTAGTTCTAAGAAATGTTTTGTTCCATGTTTGCAAAAAAGTGCAGAATAGGCTATCACAGTGGGAATTAGATCCTCTCAACCTTGAACTACCAACAGCCAATACATAGGATATACCTAATCAGCTGAGGAGGATATTCCCTACCACCACTGACATCTCCGGTTAAATGTTGTGTAGGTGTATCTGAGAAGGAACTGCGCATTTGGGGATGACATAAACATTGGGATGGTAAAAGGCTGAGTATGTACACGCCCGCATGATATGTTGTCCCATAGACCAGCTAACTCACAGTGACGCCAGAAGCCCCCCTAAACCTAGACAGGGAGCACACAGTTCTGGCAACCACTGAACATGGAGCCTGTGTTGACAGATCTAGAACCTTTCGCTCATACACTTGTGCTCTCTTTTGCTCAGAAAAATATATAAAGAATACACAAAGGGACAGTGAAGGGGAGGAGGGTGCTATTGTTATTACCCCATGGCCCTCCGCTTACCCGTCACATCCAGCCTTGTTACTCTTGATACAGACGCCCTGGACTGCCTGCCCCTTTAATGATTGGCAGGAACATACCAACGAGGAGGAGAACAACCCGGTTCTTCCAGCCAATCCCCGTTGTTCCTGGCTCGGAAGACCCTGGAAGAGATCGTGGAGGGTGAGTTCTCTGCCAAGAAGGCACCAAACTGGAACTCACATCGCAGGATCAAGGACCGGAGCTGAAGTTCAGCAGAAGCATCAGCAGGGAGGAAGACCACCAGCCTGTTCTCGATGTCGGAAGGGTGCCAGGAGGCCAACGTACCCACAAAGCATGCTCCTCGAGGAGCATGGCTGGCCAAGGTACGTGCCCGGGTCTGTGACCTGAGAGGGAGGTGGGGAGAGAGGCACAAGGAAGATGGGGAAGAGTAACAGATATATCGGTCGGAGAGAGACAAGTTAAGGGACGCTCTCTCTAAATTGCTTTCTTATTTTTTCTGTGTATTGTTACATCTTATAAAATCGCTTGAGCCTATCTGCAATTAAGTACCCAGTGATTTAACCGGGTAGAGAGATTGCTAGAAGCCGTTTTTCTAGTATTTGTTTTTGCACATATGGTGATGGGCCAAAGAGATACTTCTTTTTTAATTGTCTTGTTGAAATTCCCCCTTCACTTTGTCCACCTTCCCTAAAAGCTCTGTGTACCATTGTTGGGCACTTACCATTGTTTTTCTCTTTCCTCTTCCCCGAGGGGCATTGACATTTTGGCTCTCCTGGGGTGGCTGAACAAGGAAGACTCAAGAAGAAGAGGACTGACTGTACATTTCCTTTGTTATTTGGGACAATAAAAGGGTTACTGCTATCACCTGAACGAGAGTACTACGCGGCTCATTAAATGCGACCCTTTAAAAGTTGACGGAACGTTTTCAATGTTTATTGAACCAACGTGATTCTTGTATAGAATATATGTTCTGCAAAGATCAATAAACAGAAACAGATGAAAGTAATAAGACATATCAGGACAGTGAACAATACAAAAAGTTCCACCATCATGCTGAAACAATGTATATATGCAAGCATATTAAATAATATAACAATTTGGTATACTCCTACTATGCCTACCCTAACCACCTTTCCTAGGGTGTATGTCTATTTTCTGCCAAGAAACCCTGTTACCTAGTAGGTAAGTATGTAGGACTCCGTTTTGGTCACAAGCTGGTCACCCCTCACAGAGATGTTAGTCTGTTAGTGAGTGTGTGAGTGTCTGATTGCGTTTGTGAGTGGGTGTGAATGTATTTTTTTGCAATATTTGCTGATTTGTTGCGACATTACACAGGAGGCCCATGCTGAGTGTTGCGATGCATTTGCGAATTTTGCACGAGGGGAAAATGCTTTTCAACTTTTTCAATGAAAAAAGTGTCACACAAACACCCCTATATTGCTCACTTGGCCACTGGAGTCAAGATAATCTGTCTGATGAGGGTTATGAATCTGAAACCGGTCCCAGGATGCTTGTTTCCGGTCCAGGGAAGTCATGGCTTGGCAGTTCGGGCTGGACTGTTCCCATGAGGCACAGGGTCAGACTGGTTTGCATATGGCCATGTCTGAACTGGGGTGGCTGCGTGAGCTAAAGAATGGTGATGGATTAAACCCAGATCCGTAGACTGGGGGTGAGTGTTGATTTGCTCAAACGCTCCGTCCATCATCCCCTTTTGTATTGCTTTGTTCGCCCTAAGTTGGCAGGGTATGCTCAGACGTGAGTCCCTTGCTCACTTGGCCACTGGAGTCAAGATAGCCTGGCTGATGAGGATTATGAATCTGAAACCAGTCCCAGGATGCTTGTTTCCGGTCCAGGGAAGACATGGCTTGGCAGTTCGGGCTGGACTGTTCCCATGAGGCACAGGGTCAGACTGATTTGCATATGGCCATGTCTGAACTGGGGTGGCTGAGTGAGCTAAAGAATGGTGATGGATTAAACCCAGATCAGTAGACTGGGGGTGAGTGTTTGATTTGCTCAAATGCTCTGTCCATCATCCCCTTTTGTATCGCTTTGTTCGCCCTAAGTTGGCAGGGTATGCTCAGACGTGAGTCCCTTGCTCACTTGGCCACTGGAGTCAAGATAGCCTGGCTGATGAGGATTATGAATCTGAAACCGGTCCCAGGATGATTGTTTCCGGTCCAGGGAAGACATGGCTTGGCAGTTCGGGCTGGTCTGTTCCCATGAGGCACAGGGTCAGACTGATTTGCATATGGCCATGTCTGAACTGGGGTGGCTGAGTGAGCCAAAGAATGGTGATTGATTAAACCCAGATCAGTAGACTGGGGGTGAGTGTTTGATTTGCTTAAACGCTCCGTCCATCATCCCCTTTTGTATCACCCCTATATTGCTGCCATGGGGTCAAGGTACCTTTAACCTGACCCCTCATGCTACTTTTTTTCCACATTTTCAGGCTAGGGGACTGTGTCCCGTTACTCAAAATGGTGGCCACAACTTTCTGCTCAGGTTGTGGCCAGCCAATCACAGCATTCCTGTTGGCGCATGCATTTGCGATTCGGTGCAAATTGGCTGCAAATTAGTCACAACACTAGATATACAAATTTGGATTTCCTTTAATATCTCTAAAACTATTGAACGGATTTATACCAAATATCAAAAAGCATGCTTTCTGGACCAAGAGCTACCCTTCTGCCTTGATGTAATGCCATCCAGTGGTTCGGGCTGTAGTTGTGTTCAAAATCCCTATGGGAAGTAACACGCGAAACACACTTTTTTTACCCCCCTTTTTCATGACCTTCGCTTGACGGATCACCCCACAACTTTCCATGCACAATAAGATTCACCAGCACACTTTTTATTGGAACCTTTCGTGAAGATTCGTCAAACGGTGCCAAAGATATAGCCAAGTCAAGAAACTCTTTTCCTATGGAAAGTAGGTCTTACCTGTAACTACCTACTGGCAACTGCCGGTAGGTGATAGCAGAGGGCGAGTGAGCTTCTAAATGATGACCAAATGCCCACAACATCCTCAAATGCAAAGAAAGATGGGGGAGACAAAACCAAGGAAAGAACAATTGCCAATATAATACGGGAACTACAAATTCAACGTATCCAGGAAGTGAACAAGTGGTGGGAGAAGACATCACTAGAAAAATATATTGAATACAAAAGAATACCCCGAGGATTGAGGATCCTAATAATGCCAACACTAAATGATCTGGACGCTGATCTAATAAAATTATGGCAAACAGACACAAATGAATGTTCTTATAAATTGATGAGGACCCTAATCATTCATGCAGAGAGGAAACTTGAAAAGATTTTGAGTACAATAGTGGCTTTGGAAGCAGAACTCGAAGACATCCCCTCAACAGAAGAAAGCAAAGAAGCATTGGAGGCGATGGAGAAAAAGATAGCGAAACATGAAATGGAGGTGGAAAAAAGGAAGGCCAACAAATTCATGAGAGACAGATTAGATTATATGAATGGTCGAATTTATACTTTCGCCAGAAAATTCGACACACTTAGGAGCCACGTCACCATGGATAAAACTATGGACAAATCCACTGATCCCCCAGAAGAGGTTGATAGTTCAGAAGTAAGCTCAGTGGAAGGAGATTTAAATGTAACCCCTTTGGATTTTCAGGGGGAGATAAAACTAGCGCACATGGTAACGCGACAAAGAGGAAGAGGCAGAGCCAACACCTGGGGAAGGGAACAACGCCCCCCAAAGAAACCCCCAACAAACCAAAAACCAGAAGGGGTGGAAAAAGAAACAAAACCAAAGCGAGGAAAAGGAAAGCCAAAATAAAGGTTAAAAAACAACTATCCGTGCCTAATATAGTGGTAAATTTGTCAAGTAAACAACTATCGGACAGTCACCTAAAACTTTTAAATAAAGGTCTTTCCTTTTGCCCGACGAAGACAATGGATGTACCAAACGCTCGCATCGACCTCTATAAATTTTGCAGGAAGGTAAAACTTAAAAAACACTTTGCTGAGAAAAATCAATTCAATAAAAATAAAGGAACATGTGCCCTGGATACTTTTACAAAAACAGCAGTTACTCAAAAGGATCTAACTGCTATGATAACTTTAACAACTATTAAAGATACTATCTCTGAAAGCCAAAAAGACAACACAATCACCTCTGAAATGGAACTGAATTTCTGTGAAAATATCGGCCTACCAACCAACATAGGTGGAAATAGTGGATTAAAAAGAGCCTCCAAGTTTTGTCCACAACTCCCTCCGGGGAACAAGGTTGACCTCTTTCATGAACTCATGGTGGAGGAAATAATGAAGATCTCGGATAAATCTATGAAACATGGACAAGGTGGAAAACAGAAACAAAATCTCTCCTTGGAAGAGCAGAAAGCGATGATGGACCTAAGAAAAGATACTTCAATAATCATCAAATCCTCTGATAAAGGGGGCAACATCGTTATTCAAGACGTTGTAGATTACATTGAAGAAGCAAATCGGCAACTCCTTATCCAGGATCACTATGAGAAACTAAGCACGAATCCATTAGAAAAATGGACAAATGAATATCACTCGAAGCTGCTAACCTGGAAAGATAGGGGTCTCCTGGACTTCGATGAATACAACTATTTGAAGACAAACAATCCAATCATGGCCACCATATATTTTCTACCAAAGATCCACAAGTCACTAGATAAGCCACCAGGGAGACCTATTGTGAGTTCAATAGGGTCTCTGTTAGAATCCACTTCAAGATTCATTGATATTTTTCTGATGCACTATGTGACCAATTTACCATCGTTTCTTAGAGATACAATGGATTTTTTGCAGAGAATATCCACCTGTGAATGGAAACCTACCTATCAAATGGCAACAATTGATGTTACATCTCTTTATACCTCAATACGCCATGAGGATGGCATTGAGGTTGTAAAAGAGATCCTCAAGTCACGGTCTGTGAATTATCTGGAACATTCAACAATGCTACTGGACATGCTCCAATACTGTTTAACACACAATGTATTCCTATTCCTGGGAGATATATACCTCCAGAAGCAAGGTACAGCAATGGGGACATCTTTTGCGCCCACATATGCAAACATCGTGATGGGGGCCTGGGAAACTGAGGTGATCATGAAAGATCGAGAAAATTCGGAGGGACCAAAAATCCAACTATGGTGTCGTTTCATTGACGACTTGTTCGTCATTTGGGACGGAGATGACGAATCACTGATAAAATTCACTGAAACATTGAATAATAACCGATTCGCTCTCAAATTTACATCAACCATAAGTTCACAAACTCTGATATTCCTGGACGTGGAAGTATTCACCATGAACAACAAACTCTGCTCCAAAATTCACAGGAAGCCAACAGCATGCAATAGCATCTTGCATGCTAACAGTGGACACCCTGCCAAATTAAAATGGAGCATCCCCTACGGACAGATGTTAAGGGCAAAAAGAAACTGCTCTGAAGGAAATGATCTGGGAAAAGAAATAGAAACCATGAGCCTTAGATTCCTTGAAAGAGGATACCCCAAAGAAGTAATTACAACTGCCAAAAACCGGATGCAATTAAGAAAGAGAGAGGAACTATTAACACCCAATGATAAAAAACTGAGAAGAGATCATGATCTTGCTAAGGATCCGAGCAGTGTAACAACTAGAATCATTATGGAGTATGACAACCAAAGCACACAAATGAAGAAAGCCTACAAAAAACATTGGCCAATTCTTCGAATGGACAAAACCTTGAATGAAAGCCTGACAGCCAATCCGAGCATTACATATAGAAAGACCTCCTCCCTAAGAGATATATTGACACAAAGTCATTTGGAACCTCGTAAGGAGAGAAAACAAAAATGGCTGACAACACCTGGCTTCTGGAAATGTCACAAATGCAAAGCTTGTGAACATGGGGAAAACATCAAGCATTATGTACTTCAGAATGGCAGAAAAGAAACCATTTATGATCACATTACATGTGAATCTAAATGTGTAGTTTATCGACTCAAATGTCCATGCGACAAGTATTACATTGGGAGCACTATAAACAAATTAAAGCTAAGGATACTACAACACCTAAGGGCGATTAAAAACAAGGACCCGTGCTACCCAATGGCCTCTCACTTTACTCAGCATCATCAGAGTGATATCTCCCTCTTACGATACTCAGGAATCAAACTGTGCAAACTCCCAGAACGAGGTGGAGACCAACTACAACTCTTAAGACGTTTAGAATCCCGAATGATACTGAGTATGGGAACTGAGGCACCGTTTGGCCATAACTTGGATGCCGAACTTCATGTACATTTGTAACCTGATCTGAAATAACAATAATGCTGCAATTTGAATCTGTAAATTCCCAAGGGAATTGTGTCCTTACCTAAATGAAGCTGGCATGTGTACATGTTATGAAATGTGTAGAATTATAACCGGTTACTTTGAAGATCCTAATTAGACCTGAGGAGGTACTTGTGGGATATAGCAAATCTGGGAATGTATGACATCATGACAAGGAGATGAGAAACTTTAGGAGTTTGGTACTTCACCACAGAAAGTTCTTCTTTTAAGAAGTTGTATGGGAGGTATTGACGTATAATGTATAAAATTACAGGAACCATATCATACCTATAGATCATAAAGGATATACTATTGAGTAATAATTCATGTTCCATTAGTACTTTTGGTTTAAATTCCAAGTATAGATATCTTCCCACTCCCGTCTTAAAACCAGATATCATCATCCTTGTCTTACAATCCCTAACTAATTGCTTACTTCAAGCAATTCCTCACCATCCCCCAAACTATCTGAAATTATCGATTGATATGGACTAATACCAAATAGAAGTAGATGGATCACACTGTAAATAACTATCAATACTTTATTTAAATCACCGGTCAATTCTTATTCTTTTTCTGGTACTTTACATTGATTCTTTAACACAATTATGTACGAAAAAAGTCATTGCAAATACTTTATTTCTGAATGGATATATCTAAACTAAGAGTAGAGTACTTTACTTTGATTGTACAGATTTTGTGTATATACCTTTAACATGTACTAGCCTTGTATAGAGATTGCTGGGTGGGGTGGTCAAGATGACCATGGAAATGGTAAAGGGTACTTACACTACATACACTATTTAAACAAGGTCTAGACCTAGGGACTCTATGGTCCAGTGGAAGGCAGGAGCCGAAACGCGTAGACCGTCCCTTTTTTGATGCACGTTATGTTTGCACTGGTGTGTAAATAATAAAAACGCTGAAACGAGCTGTTGCTGTGCCGTGATCTTTTGTCTACATGGAGTGGAGAAAAGAAGCTGTGGCTATATATATATATATATATATATATATATATATATAGACAGCTTCAAAACACCAACCAATTGCACACACAAGTGGGTGCACACAAAAACGGGGGTGTGCCCGAGTCTTTAAATACGCTCCAAATATCCCAGGAAGATCAATCCTTTAGGAAAGTAGCACACACAGGGGAGGTTCCACAAAGATTTTAATGAAAGAACCAACAGCAACGACGCGTTTCGCCTTGGGGCTTCATCAAGTTGTGCAGAGAGCCGAGGCGTACGTCGGATTAAAAAGACGTCATGCAACTCAATGAAAGCAAAGTAGGACTGTGCGGTGCTTACATGGCCGCCATTACGGAACGGTGTTCAAAACATGTCATTTACAGGCAGTTGAATTACATTTCAACATAAATGAGTGCACATGTAAACGATTATGTGAGATACATAAATCAAGCAATGCATTTGACGATATCCATTATCCTCCGTGAATCGAGAATGTAAGCACCGCACAGTCCTACTTTGCTTTCATTGAGTTGCATGACGTCTTTTTAATCCGACGTACGCCTCGGCTCTCTGCACAACTTGACGAAGCCCCAAGGCGAAACGCGTCGTTGCTGTTGGTTCTTTCATTAAAATCTTTGTGGAACCTCCCCTGTGTGTGCTACTTTCCTAAAGGATTGATCTTCCTGGGATATTTGGAGCGTGTATATATATATATATATATATATATATATATATATATATATATATATATATATATATATATATATATATATATATATATATATATATATATATATATATATATATAAAATCCAAGAAATTGCAGAGCACTCACGTGGTAAGATGATAGTTCCTTTAATTTAAGCAGACAAGTTTAAGCTTCAATGCCTTCCTCAATGCTTTCAAATTAAAATGAATGATACACAGAATTTCGGATCTCAAAAAGTCATAACATCTCTCATCTCTCCTATTGGAGAGTTCCTTGCGATTAACAGTAACAGAGGACTGCTGCCGTCCTTCACTGAATGGTGTTCTCTATGGCTGCCATATTTTCGTGTTGCCTGATAATATCCCTTATAAGGCATGTTTTTCTTCTGCCTCTTCAAACCCATGTCATAACCCACTAGTGCTAGGCATTGGCACCCTGCACTTGTGCAAGTCTGGGTAAACATCAGTCTGCAGAAATAGCTATGGTTGTTGGGCAACGAAATATGGTCCCTGGTAATTATGTTGCAATTTATCTTGTTGATGTTCTTCAAATTGCTGTAATCAACATTACTTCGAGACATCAGTGCCCTTAAACTGCACAGCAGCCAGCTCCATTAACTTTGTTTACCAGTGATTTTAGGACTGGGACAGTACACTTGTGTATACAGGTGTGTTCTGCAAAACTGTAGAGCTGAAGTGATGGCGTTTTTTATTCCTAGTATGCTAGGAAATAAAACTGTTCAGCTTTCAGTCAGCAAACTTGTGAACGAGTAGTAAACACAATGAATAACCTTGTATGCACCCAAATGCATAAGGAACCGAGAAACCCGGCCATTGAAAATAGATATTGCACAATCACTCGTACCCTCACCAAATAAACAAAATACTGCTTTTCATAACCATCTTTTCCTTTGTGCAGTACAAAACACAATGCAAAGCTGCGTGATTGCCATTAGCCCTTCTACACTTAAAGGTAGGGAGAGTCCGAATCTCCAAGGGGCACATGTCTTAATTCCCCACATATGTCATAGTTTTCTGCAGACTTTGGACATTTTACTAATATCTGCAGATTTTTTTACTTTTGGAAATGACCTGAAGATTGTCTGTGACTGCCTGAATTTTCAGGCAGAAAAGCCTAAAGACATCAGAAAGAGAGGTGTAATAAGAGGGGCGAGGGGGCAAGGAACAGCCTGTGTTGGCTTACCACTGACTAGCAGCACTGATGTTTATGTTTATTTTAACAGCAGCGCAGATGAGTTGTGAGTGGTCCAAGCAGTTGACAGAGGTGGTGGTGTAGGAAGGGTGTTATGGGCAGCCGTGGCCGTGTAGGTAAGAGCGGTGGGGCTGGGTTTGGGCGTGCCGGGGGGGTTGACAGACAACCATGAGGGAAATGCTGGTCATGGGCCCTAATTTATGCAATTTATATTGGCCCCTTGGTCAGGTACACAAACATGCAAAGAGACGCCTGAGGAAAGGTGTGTGGTTGTACATATACATGCATTAAACACAGAAAGGCTGCTGAGAGATGTGTGCAGGGAGAATGTTTTAGGGAGCTCAAGACCTTGACATCAATCTATAGCTGGATAGAGATGTGCCAAAGATTAACAGGAACCTTTCATGTTTCAATTAGCGTTTTTCTAAACACTGAAAAAGGTTGGAAATAAATATTTCGAGTGCCCTTGGCACTTTTCTCATTAATTTTAGCATTGTTCTAAAAAAAATCGCATTTTATTCACCATTGATTCTGCAGATTGTATCCTTTTTTTCTGCAGAAAGTGAAAAATAATTCCCTGCACGTTTCCCATATTTTTCTGCGAGTTAGAGGCTTCCATTTTTACTATTTTACGGTCAGTTGACAACACTTTGTTCATTTCTGCCCTTACTTGCCTCTCTTGCAGGATAATCTTAATATCACACATACTTATCTGAAATCTCGTAAAGTATCTGTACTATTTAAAAGTGCAGGGCTTTGAGCAATTTACAACCAAATTCAAATGAAGTTAATTTTTACTATCCATTGTAATGCTGGATTTGTGTCTCAAAAATCAGGACGTTTTTGGGGCGGGGGTGGAGTCAGTCTTGTGTGTTTGCCTTCCAATGAATTATCAAATTAATAAAATGCCTGGAACACTATCCATCTCCCCTGTCATCTTGGCTTTTTACTGTCCCTGGCTGTCCCTCTTCAATGTTTGTGATACCTAGAGCACCACTAAACCCTCTTGGTGCAAGGGTGAATCATTGAGATCCCACGTTACAAAACAAGCTGCCACCACCACCTCCTACCCTCTCTGTGAAAACTATCCTTAAATGCATTAAAGCACTCAGAGGAAAGCAACTGCAACACTTAAAATAAAACCAGCAGGGGAAACTGATTGCGGGCTTTTTAGATTAACGTTCTACGCCTCGTCATAGGTGCAAAATATATCTACAATGCATAATCAATATACCTATAACTATAAACACAACTTCAATGGCCTTGTTGATGAATTGGCATTAAACAAATAAGGTCTTACTCTTCGCTCAAACTCTCTATGTGACTTGAAGTGGGCGAGCATCTGAAATCTCGAACCGTATGCTTGGCTCTGGCTCACCTTTAGGTCCTCTTGGTACCTCGAGCCCGAAACAAGCTGAGTTTTAGCAGGAGGCCACTTGGCTTAGTAGCTACGATTCCAAACATGTAACATGGAAAGTCAAGTTCGAATCTGGCCTCAGTTCTGCATCCTGTGAATCCAGGCACATCTTCCTGTATTATAAAAAAAACCTATAAATAATCTGTGTTTGTTGTAAACAAGGCACAACCCCTAAGTACCTACAGGGTCTCATTCAGGCCTACAAGCCCAGGCGTTCCTTGAGATCCTCAGGAAATGGCGATTTCATTATTCCTAGATTTAAGCTAGTAAAGATGGGTGGCCGATCTTTTTCTCATCTAGGTCCTAAATCCTGGAATGCCTTGCCCGTGACCCTAAAGACGGAAACGGATTTCTTTAGCTTCCGCAAGGGACTTAAAACCTGGCTTTTTCAGCAGTGATTAGAGCAGTGCTTTTAGCATGCTTATTTGGCAGTTCTTTCCTTCTTTAGTCTGTCCCTTGGCGCCGGGAAACCCACTGCGGGTAGCTGCGCGCCTTATAAGTTTAAATAAATAAATAAATAAATAAATAAAGAACTCGCATATCTGGGGGGCAGGGGGGGGCGATGTTTGTGCTATGTGAAACTGCCAAAAATAAAGAGTGGATTCATCTTTACTCTCATCTCATTTTCGAAGAAATATGGCCAGCACATTAATCTTCAAAATTGATGAGATATTCGTTTAGTGGCTGAATTGCACAGTGTTAAAGTGGAAAATCTGGAATAAGTCCCGGATACCCTGCTTGACCAAATAGTGTGAACCAATGCAAATACTTTGTCGCTAAACCTCCTTTTTTTCATTATCACATATCAGAGTACCTTCAAATATCTGAATTAATAAACTATAATGCTGCCCTCTGTATAATCAAGATTTAGGCCATGTATAGAATACATATAACAACTGAGTTGCCTCTTAGTTTACTAATAGCATTGTCATAACAGCTGGGCCAGTAATTTATCTCACTTTCTCCTTATAACCTCTCACTTTTCATAAATACTTCTTGATGCAGAGACATAATTTGATGTACTAAGGTGTGGTAAGAACTATACTTTAAAAAAAAAAAAATTAACTCCTTGCCATATTCTAACGTGTTTGTTGTATGATTTACATGCCAAACATTTTCAGGACTCGTCTCTTTCACGGGCTCTTAGAGCCAAAGCCGAAACTTTGATTAACTCTGGCTCAGCTAACTGTGTTAATTTGTTGGCTCGCCCACCTCTAAAAGCAGTGCCGCTGGAATCCTCTAAGAGTATCAGTCGAACATGCGGAAGGTGGGGAAAAAAGCTGACACTTCAGAGCTTCCTTGAGCTGATCCACGTGCGAGTAGCTCGTCTAGTTTGAAATTGTGGTACGTATAGCCCATAATTTACAAAGTACAATTGAGTAAGTGGTCGCGGTAGCAGCTCTCGTAGCGAAACAAAAATGATATAGCATTCACCACTCATACTATTCTTTAGATGCATACATCCATTTTATTCATGGATTATAAACACTCAATGCAATTTTCAATCAAAGCATTTGTTATTGGCAATGCAGTTGCTCCAGCAAATAACAGTACATTACATATTCATAGTGCTCTTGGTGTAGAGAGAAAAGGGAGGGTTGGGAATTAGTAATGAGCGTGTGAGTGAAGGACAAGGAAAGGGTTTTGTGACATATATACATCAGTTGTATTTAGTATAGACCCTCTCCAGCCTAACACAGGTCAATTGTTCCTAGGTATACACATAACTCGGAATGAACATCCCACTGTTTGATCAATCTGTCATCAAAGCAGAGCTACAGGTACTGGAATGGTGAAGGAAAAAAACCTGACCTTGCTGAGATATTCACTCGTGGATCTGGGAAATGTAAGAGTTTTTTTCAACTGCTATTGAATGGTCTCTAGTCCTTGATATTTGTGGAGCACATTTTTTTTTGATCTGTGTGGAAACAGTTGCGGTTGGCATCTATGGGGAGTGGTGGGGCAGGCAAATGGGTAAAAATAAAAAATACCTTAAACACAGCCTCCTTCTCGCAGCACGTCCTTCTGCTGCTGCAGTCCTACCCTGGCCCCAGCCAACTGCCTTAACCAATCCCAGTCCTTCTCTCATCAGCATGAGATAAGCACCAGGATTGGAGGGAGCGGCCTCTCTTGCCACTCATGAGGTCACTAGAGCTCTGCACTTGCTCTAACCCAGCTGTCTTAAGACAGGTGGATTAGAGCTTTAGAGGTGTGCATGTCTGGCTGGCTGTTGCAAGATGGCTGGCCAAAGGGACATGCGCACATTGAAAAGTGCCCAGGCAGCCCACCCTCCTCCTCACTGCCATTACTCTGCAAGCCACGCCCGTCCTGACCCTCGGTTCGTGACAGGGATGAAAAATAAAATAGTAATAAATTCACTTTATTACCATTTTATTTTTCATTTCTGGGGCTTTTGGAACCAATTTAGGTGGCAGGGCTACGCTCCTCCAATCCCACGGAAGAGCCGCCCCTCAAAGAAAAGCTTGATGAACCAGGAAATGAGGGCTATAAAAGTGCTGGGATGGAGGGTAAAGAGATAGGATTTTAAGTGGTGAGGAATTGTCCTCTTCCCCTGCTGATAAAATGGCGCCCACGCATTCGGCACCACAGGTTTACCATTATGTAATGCCTGTGAGGCCCGTTGGCTCCCACTGAGCTCCCACAGAGCCCATTGCATCACATGGACAAGCGGCGCCTACATTTGTTTCCCTGTCCTTTTCTGTGTTGGGCGTGATGTCCTGATCTCTAGGCGCCTGACCCCAAATGGCGTTGCGGCGAAAAAGCACAGCCCCACTTGTTCTGATCCTGCCCTCTGCGCTCCAGTGCAGCAATCTTCCCACTCTCTAAGCCCACCCTCATTTAGACTCTCTTATGCGGCCTGATAAAATGCTACCTGCAGCCTGCCTGAACAAAAATGACCAGCCCATGCCGCCTGACCTCAAGATGGCGTAATTTGGGACACTGTAATACAAACCATCATGCTCGGTCATGCTTGGGACTGTAACCCAGGCCCCACAGTGATCAACATTGGAGACCCATGCCAATGAGGCTCTGTGCCAATGCAAATCAGCGCCAATGCCCAGTTCCAGCATTGCTCAATGATCCTGGGCACTAATCTAAGCAAATAGCCTGTGAGTGGTGGCTACAACCGGGGCCTGAACGCTGTATCAAATAGCTGCATTCCATTGGGCTAGTGGCAGAGTAAAGCGTGTGGCTGCTTTGCGTAGTCTCTGGCTCAAGCAACCCTGTATAACTGGGTTCATCCATCCAACCTTGACGCACTGCGCGAACAGTCAGGATGGCCGTGAAGGAAGCCGCATGACCATCAGGAGGATGCTGGTGCCTCTCCTTCAGCTGTGCAGCAAGTAGTGCCAGCTGCACCGTTTAGGCCTTTTACAACTGCGCAAGTTCATAGAACTTACTCCTGAGGCGGAAGCCGGGAGATAGCATTGTATTTTAAATTGTTTATTGATTTTAGCTGCTAACTTCTCCCTGACTCACACGAGCAACTCCAGACCGACCAGCCGATTCAGGGCTGACGCTCAACACTGTTGCTAGGGCGACGCCGCCTTCCTTCCGGCGGACACGCCCACACGCGCTGACCACGCCCCCTCTGACTACAAGAGCGAGCGCTGAACACGAGCGCCTGTTCATAGAACTTACTCCTGAGGCGGAAGCCGGGAGATAGCATTGTATTTTAAATTGTTTATTGATTTTAGCTGCTAACTTCTCCCTGACTCACACGAGCAACTCCAGACCGACCAGCCGATTCAGGGCTGACGCTCAACACTGTTGCTAGGGCGACGCCGCCTTCCTTCCGGCGGACACGCCCACACGCGCTGACCACGCCCCCTCTGACTACAAGAGCGAGCGCTGAACACGAGCGCCTGTTCATAGAACTTACTCCTGAGGCGGAAGCCGGGAGATAGCATTGTATTTTAAATTGTTTATTGATTTTAGCTGCTAACTTCTCCCTGACTCACACGAGCAACTCCAGACCGACCAGCCGATTCAGGGCTGACGCTCAACACTGTTGCTAGGGCGACGCCGCCTTCCTTCCGGCGGACACGCCCACACGCGCTGACCACGCCCCCTCTGACTACAAGAGCGAGCGCTGAACACGAGCGCCTGTTCATAGAACTTACTCCTGAGGCGGAAGCCGGGAGATAGCATTGTATTTTAAATTGTTTATTGATTTTAGCTGCTAACTTCTCCCTGACTCACACGAGCAACTCCAGACCGACCAGCCGATTCAGGGCTGACGCTCAACACTGTTGCTAGGGCGACGCCGCCTTCCTTCCGGCGGACACGCCCACACGCGCTGACCACACCCCCTTCTCATGGCACATGCTGGCCAATAAAACATGTGCTACGATCGGAAGCGCAGCGGACGAGCGCAGCGGGCGCGCCGATTGCGCGCCGAAGGCGCGCATAAGGCAAGCTCGTCTGCGCTCGTCCGCGCCGAGGACGGGCCAGGGGCCACCCCCTTTGCAACACCAACACCACATCCACCTTCGAACACGGTGAGATTACAATATTCATCTTCTGAGTTACTAGAACTCAAGCATACTGCTGCAATACCCCATGCTCCTCCTCACATAGAATACTCTAATCCCACTCTAGGTCCAATCCTATGTCCAACTTGTATTAAAAGACCCGTGACATCCAATAAAGCTGCCCCATCAGTGGTTCAAGCTGCATTAATAAATGCCAGATCCCTCCCCAAACATAAACTAGAAATCGCCGACTTGATCGACGCATACAAGCTGGATCTCCTGTTTATCACGGAGACCTGGGGCGATGAAGCCTATGGACCCGACTTTAGAGCAGCCACTCCTGCCAACTACAACGTAACCAGATTGGACAGGCCAATAAAGAAGGGTGGCGGCATTGCCATAATTTATAAAGATCAGTTCAAAATTACTACGAAACACTCAACTTGTCCAGAATATGAATCCCTTCTCTTTTCGTTATGTCTCTCCACCAAATCTTCCTTCAAAGGCATACAAATTTATCGCCCGCCCGGCTCAAGAGCCAAGTTTTTAGCAAATTTAGGCAACTTAACTGAAGCAGCTGCAGATTCCACACATTTTACTCTATTAGGTGATTTTAATTTTCACCTCGAAGCACTTGATAACCATGATACCTCACAGTTACTAACAGATCTTGCAGCAGTTGGCATGACTCAAATAATAGCTTCTCCCACGCATCAAGCAGGCCATACTCTAGATGGTCTATTTACTAATAGCCCCTTAGTAAAGGTCACGCGAACCATTCCTCTCGTCTGGACAGACCATGCAGCGATCTTCTTTACTGTAGAAACTAATCCTCCAAAACATACTCTCACAGCCTCCTCCCAATCTTCATACAGAGACTGGAAAAACATCAATCTACCGCATTTAGCGGAGATGATGCAAGAAAACTTTACTCCTGATGAGCATGACCCCATCATAGCGTCCTCTACCTACTTGAGGAACCTAAATACGGCCTGTGATAAGCTAGCACCAA